>NC_084793.1:46637577-48073827 GCF_963169125.1 Humulus lupulus
CTTCAGGATTTGAGACTATTTTGCCCACAGGAGAACTGGTAGTTTCTAGTAGGGGTGTGCACGGTGTGGTTTGGGCGGTTTGAACACTTTTTAATACACCACGCCACAAGTGCGGTGTAGTAGCTAGAACACATCATGCGATGTGATTTCGTTGCACCAAACCGACCAAACCAAACCATTTTTTGCGGCCTGGTTTGGGTGGTTTTCTACAGGTAAGTGTGTTAAAAAATATGTGTGAGATGGAGATGGTGATAGGGAGGAGGCGCAAATGAGATGAGAGAGGAAGAAGTTGTTGTCGTGTATGATGTGTTAGAGAATAAGGTTATACCCTAATTTAAGTGGACTCCTAGTTTCAGATTGGGTTACTAAAAAATGGTAAATATGTAAAGTTTAATTTTTTTTAACATATTTGTAAGTATACGGTGAGGTGTGGTGCAAACCAAAATTTCACACCGCCAAACCGCGCACCGCACCACACCGCGCGGTTTAGCTAAGATACAAACCATACCGAACCATTCCACTTTTGACACTGCAGTTTGTGGTGTAGTGTGGTGCGGTGCGGTCGGTCGTCGTGGTTTGCCGGTTTAGATGCTCACCCCTAGTTTCTAGGAGGTGGATTAGAGCACTGCCAGTGGTAGTTGATGGTAGAGAGTTGTCAGTAGACTTGATTGAGTTGAGTATGGAGGACTTTGATATGATTTTAGGTATGGATTGGCTAGTTAGATATGGAGCTACTATTGACTACAGGAAGAAGATGGCGACCTTTGAGCCTGAGGGTGAGGATCCCTTTGTCTTTGTGGGAGCGGTGCATGGACCTCGCATACCCAGAATTTCAGCGTTAAGAGCTAGGGACCTATTACAGGGGGGATGTATAGGTTTCCTGGCTAGTATGGTGGATACCACCAGGGTTTCGCCAGCAGGACCGGAAGAGACCAGGTTGGTTTGTGAGTTCTTGGATGTGTTCCCTGAGGACTTTCCTGGGTTGCCACCGCATAGAGAGATTCAATTTGTCATTGAGTTGGTGCCAGGGACAGAGCCAGTGTCGAGGGCACCATATAGGATGGCACCGGTAGAATTGAAAGAATTGAAGATACAGCTACAGGAACTTCTGGATTTGGGGTTTATCAGGCTGAGCTACTCGCCATGGGGTGCTCCAGTTTTGTTTGTGAAGAAGAAGGACGGGACTTTGAGGATGTGTATAGACTACAGGGAATTGAACAAGTTGACTATCAAGAATAAGTATCCCCTACCAAGGATTGATGACTTGTTCAATCAGTTGCCGGGTAAGACGGTGTTCTCAAAGATTGATCTTCGATCTGGTTATCACTAGCCAAGGATCAATGATGAGGACATACCGAAGACGGCCTTCCAAATGAGGTATGGGCACTATGAATTTCTGGTCATGTCGTTTGGTTTGACCAATGCCCTAGCAACCTTTATGGATTTAATGTACAGGGTGTTCAAGGACTTTCTGGATTAGTTCATTATTGTCTTCATCGATGACATCTTAGTGTACTCCAGTTCAGAGGCAGAGCACGAGTCTCATTTTCGACAGGTTCTACAGAGGTTGAGGGAGCATCCGTTGTACACCAAGTTTAAGAAATGTGAATTTTGGTTACCAGAAGTGACATTCCTTGGAAATATTGTTGGTGCAGATGGGATTAGGGTGGATCCATCTAAGGTGGAGGCGGTTAGAGATTGTCCGAGGCCAAGGAACGCCTCAGAGGTGCGGAGTTTTCTTGGTCTAGCGGGTTACTACAGACGGTTTGTGGAGGGCTTCTCAAAGATAGCGGCACCGATGAAAGAGTTGACATGAAAGAATTTGAAGTTTATCTGGTTAGACAAGTGTGAGAACAGTTTCCAAGAGTTGAAGCGACGCCTTATTACCGTGCCTGTGTTGAGTCTCCCTTTGAGGGAAGGGAAGTTTGTTGTTTACTGCGATGCGTCGAGGTTGGGTTTAGGCTGCATGTTGATGCAGGACGAGAAGGTCATAGCTTATGCATCCCGGCAGCTGAAGGAGTATGAACAACGGTATCCCATCCATGATTTGGAGTTAGTAGTGGTGGTATTCGCACTGAAGGTTTGGCGGCATTACCTATATGGGGAGAAGTGCGAGATATACACCAATCATAAGAGCTTGAAGTACTTCTTTACACAGAAGGACCTGAACATGAGGCAGAGATGTTGGCTAGAGTTGGTGAGAGATTATGATTGTGATATTCTTTACCATCCGGGGAAAGCCAACGTAGTGGCAGATGCATTGAGCCGGAGAGGCCTAGGTCAGTTGTATAGTTCCACCCAGATCTTGAGAGAGTTAGCTGACGAGATGGTCAGAGCGGGGATAGAATTGGTGGTGGGCTGGTTGGCCAATATTACTTTGCAGTCGACCCTGCTAGAGCGGATTAAAGAAGGACAATTGGTAGATGCTCAGTTACAAGAGGTTAGAGAGAATGTCTTAGCGGGAGTAGCTAAGGACTATTCTATTTCTGAGGTTGGTTTGCTTCGGTATCGGGGACAGATTTGTGTTCCAGCTGATGAGGGGATCAGACGAGAGATATTGGATGAGTCACATACGACACCGTACTCACTTCATCCGGGTACCACGAAGATGTATCAGGATCTACGTGCGTTATATTGGTGGCCAGGGATGAAGAAGAATGTGGTAGAGTACATAGCCAGATGTTTAACCTGTTAGTAGGTGAAAGCTGAGCATCAACGACCAGCAGGGTTACTTCAGCCCTTGGGTATTCCCGAGTGGAAATGGGAGGATATTACGATGGATTTTGTGGGAGGTTTACCCAGAATGATAGGGCTTCATGACTCGGTATGGGTAATTGTGGACAAATACACCAAGTCAGCCCATTTTCTTTCAGTGAGGTCGACATATACTGTGGATCAGTATGCTGAGTTGTATGTGAGGGAGATCGTACGTCTCCATGGGGCTCCTAAGTCTATAGTGTCAGACCGGGATCCTATCTTTACCTCCAAGTTTTGGGGTAGTTTGCAGAGGGCTATGGGGACTTAGTTGAAGTTCAGCACAACCTTTCATCCTCAGACTGATGGACAGTCTGAGAGGAAAATTGAGGTATTGGAGGATATGCTTAGAGCGTGTGTGATCGACTTTGAGGTATCATGGAGCAAGTATCTCTCGTTGATTGAATTTTCATATAATAATAGTTACCAATCAACGATTGGAGTGGCTCCCTACGAAATGTTATATGGGAGGAAGTGTAGATCGCCCATTCATTGGGATGAGATGGGTGAGAGGAAGTATTTGGGGCTAGATATGGTTCAGAGGACAAATGAAGCTATAGAGAAGATCCGAGCTAGGATGCTCGCCTCACAAAGTAGACAGAAAAGCTATGCTGATCCCAAGCATAGGGACGTGGAGTTCTAGGTTGGGGACCATGTATTTCTCCGAGTTTCACCATTACGAGGGGTAAGGAGATTTGGGAAGAAGGGTAAGCTAAGCCCTAGGTTCATCGAACCTTTTGAGATCCTGGAAAGGATCAATCAGGTGGTTTACAAATTAGCCTTGCCACCATCATTGTCAGGAGTTCATGACGTGTTCCATGTTTCTATGCTCTGGAAGTACGTCTCAGATGCGACACATGTGTTGATATATGAAGACTTAGAATTGCAGACAGACTTAGCCTATGAGGAGCAACCGGTCCAGGTCTTGGATTGGAAGGAAAAAGTACTACGGAATAAGACGATTCCTCTTGTTAAAGTGTTGCGGAGGAATAGTAGGGTCGAGGAGGCGACCTGGGAGCTTGAGTCAGCGATGCGGGATCAGTATCCCGAATTATTCAGGTAAAATTTCGAGGATGAAATTCTCATTAGGAGTTGATAGTTGTAACAACCCAAGTTTACTAATAAGGCTTAAGGGCCTTGATTAGTGTGCCGGGAGGGCATAACTGGATTATATGTGATTTAATGATTAAAAGCATGTTATATGATTATTTGAATATCTGTGATGCATGACTATGTGTATTAGTATGCATGTAGGCCTTGATTAGGTTAGAAGGGCATATTCGTAATTTTGGCCCAGTTGAGGACATAAATGTTAATAACTGTGATAAATTGCTGAGACCACATTATTATGTTGATATATTTGTAATTTGTGACTCGAGGCGATCCTAGTGAGCGGTTCAGCAAAAAAGTCACGGCGGAGATTTATACCTGGCTCGGGGTGAGCCTGGGAGTATTTCTGGGAATTTAGAGAATATATTGGAGTCTATTTTGACATTGAGGAACATAATTGGTGACTAGTTAGGTGTCGGGAAGTAAGCGGTAAATATTAGAGGCATTCGAGGAATTAGCGGGAATTGGGTGTAATGACTAAAATGCCCTTAGGAGGCTTAAAAGCTTAGTTTTAAATGGGAGGGCAGTTTGGTCTTTTGATGTTTAAAATTAGAGATAAGGGCCATGCTGCTTTATGCCTTAGTGGATTGTGTAGAAAGTGTTGAAAGTCTGAAGAAAGAAAAGAAAGAAAAGAAGAAGGAAAGGAAAAAAGGGGAAAACATGAGTCTATCTTTTTCTCTTTCGATTGGAGGTCTCTTCCCCATTCCTTGAAGGAATTTGAAGCTGTAACTCAGAGAGAGTTTGGGCAGGAGCTTGAGGCTAGGATCCCTGGTTTGGTTTGAAGAGTTAGCAAGGGTTGTTCATCATTTGAGGTAAGGTCTTAAGGTTGATATTCAGTTCTTGGTTTGGTATTGAATTGGTTTTTCTAAGTAGAGTTTCTGTGGGAATTCTAGGGAATTAAACCTAAGGTTTTGAGGAGGTGAAGGCTAAGCAAGTGTGGAAGATAACCTAGGTTGAGATCATCCATCAAAGGTAAGAAACTCTGGTTTTAAGTTCTGTGATTTCAGTTGAGTTTTTGAGCTCTAGGTTTAGCCATGGTGAATTTTGTGTTTTGGGGTGCATGTAATTGAATTATTGGTGGATAGGTTGTTTGGGATGAGTTGAAGATGTTGGGAGGCTTGTTTTGAAGTTTGGTTGAGGTTTGGTTGAGTTTTAGAAAGGTTTGGCTCGAGGAAATTCGAAAGAGAAAAAACTATGTTGGGCTGTGCTGAGACTAGCGTTGTAGCGCTAGTCATTGGGTGCTACAGCGCTAGGCCCTGAAGCTCCAGAGCTTTTTGGCTCTGCTTGTAGCGCTATAGCGCTCTCCTTAGGGCGCTGTAGCGCTACCCTGTTCCCAGAAATGGGTTTTTGGGTTATTTCTTAGGATTTTTGCTCGAGGGCTCGGGGTTTGATTCCACCACCCCGTTTGGTGGAATTAGGGCTTCCCAAGGGCTCAGGATTGGTCCGAGGCTAGGTTTTGGGATTGAAGTTCGGAGTTGGTTCTAACTTGTGTCCATGACTAGGTGAACGCTAGGGCTCAGGCGGGATCATGCTTAAGAATTGAATTGAACAAAGTTAGCGAAATCTAAAGGTATGAAAACTGCACCTGGTTATGTGTTTATGATGCTACTAAGAGCTCCCTATATCTGTATGATGTCATAGATGGTATTATGCCATGGGACATGTGTTAGACGGCCTAAGGGTGCCGTCAGTAATACTTGCACACAGGGCGCGACTCGGCCACTGGTAGCTGAGTACAGCTTAATATTCACCGAGCTAAGTTTAAGCGGGCCGGAGTCAGTGGGATAAATAGAGGGTGCGGCCTAAGGGCGTTAACCCTAGTTATCATATGTGAACTGATTATTGATATGAGATGATATACCTGGTATGCTTAATACTTGATTAACGTGAATATTTGGAATGTTGAGTATATGTTTATATTGCATGAATTATCTGGTTGTTTTCTTGATGGTTATGCTCTATTATTGTGTTTTCTTGCTGGGCCTTGGCTCACGGGTGTAGCGTGGTGTAGGTAAAGGCAAGGGCAAGTTGGACCAGTCTTGAGATGGAGAGCTTTGGGGCTGAATGTACATAATCAGCTGATCAGCTGCCACGGCCGAGGAGTGGAACAGGACGAGAAAAGCTTAATTGTCTGTTTTGCCTTAGAGTGGCTAATAACTGTATTTTAATCCTTAAATTTTGTAAACTGTCTTTTAACTTTACTACTTCTGGGATCCCATGTAAAGAAAATGTTTGTTTATAAGAAATGAAGCTTTTGAGACAAAAATCTTTTAACCCTAGTTCAACTGTACTTCCAGCAACACGTTTCTAACTAAATGACGTGATTAGCAAGTCTTGCACCTTTTTGAACACATAATGTAACGGTCTTGGCTATCCAGGGCGTTACAAAAACGCTAGTGTTTCTCTCTAGAACGAACTTAGCAGCTTGGAGGCTCTGAAAAATGCTTGAATGATAAAGCAAATGGCTGAGTGAAATGTCCTATTTATAGAGTTCAGGGAGTGAAACTAACTCCCTTTAAAATGAATAAATAATTGAATAAAAATTGAATTTTTTGCTCAACAGATGCCCATAACTCAGTCAAAAACATCCAAGAGCATGTCCAAGTTGTTGAGGGCTGTTTCTAGCATGGATTCCATGGATTTTCAAAAATTCCAAAGGGAGCCGATATATCGCCCCCTATAGGCGATATATCGCCTGTCCCATAATCACGAGTCTCCGTGGTTTCATTCGTACGAAGTCGACGTATTTTCTGTATCAGCTATAGGCGATATATCGGCCCCTATAGCTGTGATATATCGACATACGCTGATATATCAAACATGTTTTTGCACACTTTTAGCACACTTGAATTTGTTTAAACCACTTTGACTGAGTAAAGCGTGATTCTAACAGTTGAGGGAAGGTTCTAAACTTCCTAGATTAATCCTAGATTAATTTATTCATCTAAAATCCTTAAATCCTTGATAAACATACATGTGACAAGTGTCACGTTCTTAATTACTCTATCTAAACTTTATGTTATAATAAATATCATTTCTAGGACCAGCTGTATTAATCAAAACTTATGTTAAAATTAATATTTATAAACTATAGGCTAAACTTATAAAATCCATAACTATCTCTATGAGTTTCCAACTAAATCCTGGCTTGAACCAATAACCACGAAAACTAAAATACTATAACACAAGCTACTACTATCTAGCTAAGTAAAATTCCGAGATGCTACAAATTAAAAGGTTATTTAACTTATAATGGTTAATTAAAATGGTAATGGCCCAAAGACTAAAAGAGAAGGTCCAAGATCAAAGGAGTTGCTCTTTATTAGGCCTTAGTTCATTTCATTATTTTTGTGTATTTTTTGCAAGTGTTGTAATTTTCTAGAAATATCCAAAGCACCCATCCCGCTTTTATTTATTTATTTGCTTGAACATGATTAAATTGTTTAATACTTTATCATCCATAATAACATGCTATACATATTACCCACATAGTACATATTAAGCATGCAATTTTTTTTAGAAACATGCTTAGTATTGATTATATGTTTTTATTTGATAACTCTTATAATTAATTTAGTCTTAAATTAGTTAAGATGGTAAAAATAATTTAAATTTGTTTGTTTTCTTATTTAATAATTTTTTTTTTAGTAAATAAAATGGTATTCTATTTAAAAAAGGCAAAATAAAATCTAGGGCACGATTATTTATTTTGCATAATTGGATTGGTATTTAATTAGAATATCATTTGGTAAAATTAATTTAATTAGTTTTACAACCTAATTTAAAAATATTGATTTTGAGAAAAACACAATTTTTAAATAGTGATTGGGAGAGGGACTTATGGCAATAAGTCCCATGGTGTAGAGTCCCAAAGTGTTTACTTAGCTAGATAATAGTAGTAGTAGTAATAGCTAGTAGTAGTTATAGTATGTTTATTGCTGTGGATTTTGGTTCAAGCCGGGACTTAGTTGAACACTCATAGCAACACTTATAGATTTTATAAGTTTAACCTATAGTTTAAGAATATTAATTATAACATAAGGTTTGATTAATATAGCTGATTATAAAGATGTTATGTATTATACTATAAGGTTTAGATAGAACCAATAAGATCATGACACTTGTTGGGTGCATGTTTATTGAGAAATTAAGCATTTTTGATGAATAGTTTTATAAGAGAAATATTTGAAAACCCCAGAACCTGCCAGCAGCTTTAAAATCATTTTATGACTCCGTCAAAGCTATTTACCCAATTCAAATTAAGCTGAAAAAGTGCAATTATGTGTATAATATTTCAGCGTATGCCAATATATCGCAGCTTTAGGGGAGATATATCGCCACACGAGGAATACGAAAACACGTGAACTTCGCACAAACGCATCGACAAACACTCGGGGCATAAGCCCAGGCGATATATCGCCTACAATGGGCAATATATCGGCCCTAGGGCAAGTTTTTCAAACGTTTTTGAAACCGAGCTCATTTGATTCCTTAACCTCTTAGCAAGCCTTTGAACGTTTTGACCGAGTCTTAAGCCTCTGCTGAACGAATATTCAAATGTTTTTCAAGTAATATTCATTATTTTATTCAAGCTAAAAGAAGATCTTTACACTCCTTGAACTCTATAAATAGGACCTAGTTCCCAGCTATTTCTCTCATTCTTCAAGCTGTGTTCAGAGCCTTCAAGCTGCTAGGTTTACTACTGAGTGATAAACACTTGGGTTGGGTTATAAGCTTTATCAATTTAAGCTTTATAAACACTTGGGAAGTAAGATAAATAGTCTGTTTTTCTATATCGAGGTGTAGTTCGGTTCTAGTACATCCAAATGTATTCCTAATCTTATGTTCATTTCTGTATGACTCTTTAGTTTCCATTAGTTTTCTTTACTCAAATCCTAACTCGTTGTTTTCCACTCTTGGTTAGGTATTTAAGTTCTTTGAACTTAAGGTTTCTTTTCGGTAAGTTTCATCTTGGTGGTTTAGTTCATTTCTTGATCATCTCTTTCATTAGAAATACTCACATTTTATTGTTGGTTTTAGGAGTGTTCCAAATCCCGTCCTTGTTCTCACATCCCAGTATTTGTAAGGAAAATAAGATAGAATTTTGTATGCTTATATGATATGTTATGCTATCTTATGTTATGTTATCTTATGTATTGTATGTTACATTATGTATAGTATGTTTATAGACCTTGGGCATATGACTTGTATAGCTAACAAGCCCCAATAATTTATGGGCATATGACTTGCTTAGCTAGCAAGCCCCAAAAATCTATTGGGCATATGACTTGTTTAGTTAACAAGCCCCAAGTCGTATAATGGCCATTGTAGTAGTATATGACATATGTTTATAGTATATGTTTATGATATAGTTTATGTGTATGTTTTATGTTTTTAGTAGATTTTCCTTGCTGGGCATTAGGCTCATTCATTTATTTTTATGTATGCAGGAAAATAGTTATGGCAACGGAAGGATTCTCAGTAGCTTGGGGTTGTGTATTGAGGAAGAATGGATTCAGGGGACTGCGTGTACGATTCAAGGACGAAGTTATTTTCAGTCTTTATAATTATGTTTCTATGTATTTTCCACACTTGGTTTTGTAAATTTTTTTAATTAAGTTACAGTTATGTTTTATTTTTCAAACAATGGGATCCCATACCCCGAATTTATGAATTTCAACATTTACCTTATAGTTTTTAATAAAGTTATGAATGTTTCATATGTATGTTTTTTTTTTAAAGAATAGTGTCTATGTATAGTAGTTTTAATGGTCCAAAGTCTTAGAATTAGTTGGGTCATTACACATGGTCTCCATTATTGGTTGAACACCGAGAGGCATAGGAAGGGCCTCGTATCACCTCCATTTGCGGCCTCCCTAAGGAAAGGCTTCTGAATATGTTTATTTTATCTCAAGGTTGATTTCTCATATGAGAATAAGATTAGTGATGTATTTCAAGTTTGACTGACCCTAAGGCACACTCTTGAGTTAAGTCATTAATCGAATAATAATGGGTTACACTCCGAAGGTGTATCTAGGCTTTCGAGTGTGACTAGTGCATCTTGACCAAACTAACAGTAATTCATAAGTCAAAAGAGAAAAATGAGTTTTTAAGTTTTCACTTATAGAGTTGAGATCTTGTCTCAAGGTTAATTTGTGATTAGTCTGACCTACCCTAAGGCGGTCCATTAATTTTCAAATTAATCTATCGTGGACTAGTTATTAATTTTTTATGTGTTATTTTATGTGTTGCATTCATGCATCATATTTACTATTCCAAATATAAACTTATATTTATTATATGCATTAATTCATTATATTTTATTTATTTAATTTTAAGCAATATGTCCAATCCAAACACTGTATCTGCTTTACCTCCTAATGAGAAATTGACTGGTGATAACTACATGAAATGGAAATCAAACATGAACATTGTTTTGATATGTGAAAACCACATGTTTGTCCTTAATGAGGAATGTCTTGAGGTTTCTGCTCTCACTGTTGTCAAAACTGCTAGAGAGAAATATGACAATTGGATCTTATCTAACAATAAGGCCAAATGTTACATGCTTGCTAGTATGAGCAACGTGCTCAGAAAGAAGTTTGAAACTATTGAAACAACCTATGAGATTTGGGAATCTCTACAAGGCATGTTTTGCCAACAATCTGATAAGTGCAGATATGATGCTGCTAGAAGTTTCATGAATATGAAATTGAAGAAAAATGTTTCTATTAGAGAAAATATCCTAGAAATGATCAACATATTGCACGATGTAGAAATCCATGGTGCGACCATTGATGAGAGAACTCAAGTAAGTGTGATACTTGAATCTCTCACACCAGCTTTTGCGACATTCACTACCAACTATGTTATGAACAAGTTTGAGTATCATATGACGCAACTGCTGAATAAGTTGAAATTTTTTGAATCTCTAAACAAAAGTTCCACTAAGGTTGATGAGGCAAATGTTTCTAAAACCAAGCCTTCCTCTTCAAAAGGTAATTTGTAGAAAAGGAAGGGTGGCCAAGGAAAGGACAAGAAAAATGAAAAACAACCAGAGAAGACCAACAAGTCTTCCAAGAAGAATAATTCTGCAAAGAACTCCAAAAAGAAGGCACCGAAATGAGCATGCTTTCATTGTGGAGCTGAAGATCATTGGAAAAGGAATTGTCCTAAGTACCTGGCTCAACTGAAAGACAAAAAGAAGGGTAAATTTGATTTACTTGTTTTAGAATTTTGTTTAGTGGAAGGTGATTTTTCATCTTGGATAGTTGATTCCAGAGCCACTAACCATGTTTTTTTTCTTCGCAGATTCTTAGTACTTTAAGGAAGCTGGCTCATGCAGAGGTGACCATGAGAGTTGGAAGTGGTCAGGAGATCTCGGCAGCTGAAGTTGGAAAAGCTCGCCTAGATTTTGATAATAATAAATTTATTGTGTTGGACAATGTTTATTTTATTCCTGGATTTTCTAGAAATTTAATTTCCTTATCAAAATTGCATGAACAAGGTGATACTGTTTCTTTTAATAATAATTTGATTGTTATTTTGAAATATGGTTTTGACATTTGTTTTGTAAAGTCTGAAGGTGGACTTTACAAGTTGAAGTCCAATATCGAGCATGTTTATAATTTTGAATTATTTAAAACTGCAAATCCTAGATCTATTAAAAGACAAAAGACAGATTCCGATAGTGAAACATATCTGTGGAATTTGAGATTGGGACATATTGGTCTAGACAGAATTAACAGACTAACAAAGGATGGTCCTTTAAGAGAACTATCTCTTGATTTTCTCCCAGTCTGTGAATCCTACCTAGAAGGAAAAATGACCAAGAGATCTTTCTCTGCTAAAGGTTCAAGAGCCATAGAACCGCTTCAACTTGTACATACGAACGTTTGTGGTTCACTAAATGTCCAAGCTAGAGGAGGTTATGAATATTTTGTCACTTTCATTGACGATTATTCAAGATATGGTTACCTATACTTAATGCAAAGGAAATCTGAAACCTATGATAAGTTTAGGGAATTTCGAGCAGAAGCTAAAAAGCAATTAGGTAAATCACTGAAAGTACTTCGATCAGATCGAGGTGGAGAGTACTTAGATTATAAATTTGAGGACCATTTGCGTGAGCATGGAATTAAATCCCAACTCACTGCACCTGGAACGCCACAACAAAATGGTGTCTTAGAAAGACGGAACAAAACCTTATTAGATATGGTTAGATCGATGATTAGTTTCTCATCATTGCCTTTGACATTCTGGGGTTATGCAATAAAATGTGCTCTATACATACTCAATGTTGTTCCATCTAAGTCTATTAAGAAAACACCATTAGAATTATGGAATGGTACTAAACCTAGTTTACGCCATTTCCATATATGGGGTTGTCCTGCACACGTGCTTAAAGACAAGACTGAGAAGTTGGAATTATGCACTGAAGTGTGCATGTTTGTAGGATATTCCAAAGAAACTAAAGGTGGTATATTTTATAGTCCTAAAGATAACAAAACGTTTGTATCTACGAATGCTACTTTTTCTGGAACATGACTATATAAATAACCACAAACCTCAATGTAAAGTCGTACTTGAGGAAATGGTCTCAAATACGTAAGACCAGTCACCGGCAATGGCAAGAGAAAAATGGCTAGAGGATATCGCTAGTTCTAGTCCGAACAATAGAGAGCTTCGTTGTAGTGGGAGGGTTGGTAAACAACCGGTACACTATGAACATGAAGTTTAGATGCTTGTGTCTAACACAAACACAGATGATCCATTAACATATAGAGATGTAATGGAAGATTCTGACAAAGAAAAATGGCTAAACGCCATGGACCTTGAAATGGAATCGATGTATTTTGATTATTTCTGGACTCTTGAAGATCCACTTGAAAATGTTAAACCTATTGGTTGCAAATGGATATTCAAGAAGAAAAAAGGAGCAGATGGGAAAGTAGAGACTTTCAAAGCAAGGCTAGTAGCAAGTGGCTACACACAGAAAGAAGGAGTTTATTATGAAGAAACTTTTTCACCTGTGGCCATGCTCAAATCTATCCGCATACTCTTATCCATACCTGTATGCATGGATTATGAGATTTGGCAAATGGACGTCAAAATAGCTTTTCTGAATGGTTATCTTGAAGAAACTATTTACATGTCTCAACTAGAATGGTTCGAAGTTAATGGTTAAGAGCAAAGGGTTTGCAAACTTCTTAAGTCTATTTATGGACTCAAACAAGCTTCGAGATCTTGGAATCTTAGATTTGATGAAATAATCAAAATGTGTGGTTTTGAACAAAACGTTGATGAACCTTGCTTTTATAAACAAATCAAAGATAAGATTGTGGTATTTCTCGTTCTTTATGTTGATGATATTCTAATCATTGAGAATGACATAGAAACATTATAAAAAGTAAAGAAATGGTTAGCTGAGCAATTCCAAATGAAGGATTTAGGAGAAGCCAAATATGTTTTGGGAATTCAGATCTGTAGAGATCGAAAGAACAAAATTTTGGCACTATCTCAAGCAACTTATATTGATAAAGTGCTAGAACGCTTTGGCATGCAAAACTCCAAGAAGGGCACTAAGCCTACTCGATCAAGAGTTAAATAGTCTAAAGAACAATATCCACAAACACCTTAGGAAGAGGAGGACATGAGACAGTATCCCTATGCCTCTGCAGTAGGCAGTCTGATGTATGCAATGTTATGCACTAGACTTGACATCTGTTATGCAGTAGGAATAGTCATCCGTTATCAATCCAATCCTGGATTGAGTCATTGGACAACAGTGAAGAATATTCTAAAGTATCTTAGACATACTAGAGATTACATGTTTGTGTATTCAGGTGGAGACCTGAACCCCATTGGATATACTGATTATGATTTTCAATCAAACAAAGATAGTCGAAAGTCGACATCTAGATCAGTTTTCACACTTGGAGGAGGTTCTGTAGTTTGGAGAAGTATTAAACAATCCACTATTGCAGACTCCACCATGGAAGCCGAATACATAGCAGCTTGTGAAGCAGCTAAAGAGGCTGTGTGGCTCAAGAAGTTCTATATTGATCTGGAAGTTGTTCCAAGCATGGATTAGTCACTTGTTCTAAACTGTTATAATAGTGGGGCAGTAGCTAATTCAAAGTAACCCAGAAGTCACTAGAGGGGAAAGAACATCGAGAGGAAATATCACTTGATCTGAGAGATAGTAACCGAGGAGATGTTGCTGTCTTGAAGATTGTCTTCGAAGATAATCTTGCAGATTCATTCACAAAGACTTTATCTATTAAATTTTTTCAGGATCATGTAAGAAGCATGGGGTTAAGGGAAATGCCTCATTTACTTTAGGGAAAGTGGGACATTGTTGGAAATTGTGCCCTTAAAGAAATTGTAGTAGACAATGGTTTTAATGAAATAAATGAATGGATTGAATTATTGTATGTATGTAGCTTATGTACTATATTATTCCTAATAGTATTAAGTAAATATCAAAAAATTTCCAAGTTCATCTATGTGGTTTCAATCTCATATTGGTATGAGAGGATCGAGATTGAGATAATGAACTTAAATAGTATGCAGTAAAATAAAGTTTGGAATCTTTAGATTAATTACTGCTAGTACGGTCCACTAGTATTATGAATACATGTGACCTAGATCCGGGTTACTAGTGTAGTAGGACACTTTAGTGGAGGTACTTTGTATGCTGAGAGTATGTAGAACTGGACTAGATGTGATTTAATAATACTTGTTTAAATACCGTTTTGTAGTATTATAAAACACATCAAATGATGATTATATACAAACTAATCTTAATCATGAAGTTACTATGAACTCCTATATATGTCACTTGATCCTTTGATTCATGCGTTATAGTTTGTCAGAATGATCAGGCTAAGAACAATTGTTTTGGGGACTCAATGATGTATATGGCTGGGGGCATAGCCTAACAGATTTGGAATCTATACCTTCTTATAGATTAAATGATGCTTCCCTATTGGGTTGACTTTTGGAAATGAAAATGTTATTGACGTCAAATTCATAATCAGATTATGAATTAACCTTCACTAGTAAAGTCAATGGTACATTAGGAATCAAGATATAATTAAAAGGGTAAAACGGTAATTTTATTCCCACTTAATTATGAATCATCAATAGATGATTATTTTGTATGTAATGATTATATCAATGGACATTTTATGGTTACAATAAAGTATTCAGTAAATATATGTCTTTAATTCTCAAGAGTTCAGTCTCATATTTATAGTGGAATAATTATAAGATCAATAAATATGATTATTGAATCAAAGAGTTTTGGTTAATAATCTTTTATTTATTGGAGCTTGGAATTATTGGTCTATATGTAAGAGTTGATACAAGGGTTAAACTGTGAATGAGCTATTTGAGAGAATATTTATTCTTCGGGATAAATGTGCAATTATGTGATAGTTGAAGTTGCACAATTTATTATTGCATTTGTGCAATTTTCGAAATTGTGTGGAAATAGAGTAAATTGATTTTAGTCAATTATGTTATTTAAGTGTGAATAAATAAATATGGATAGTAAAAATTAGTTTTGATTATTATATTTATTTAATTAATAATAAGATGATAATGAAAATTCAGATTTTGAATTTTGAATTTGAAATTTAAGTTGTTATCTTTTTTCCTTAAAAAGATGATATTTTATTTGGATATCTAATTATTAATTAATTAAAATAAAAACATATGAAACCCATTTTTCAGGGATAGGTCACACACATAGGGCTTGGACTGCTCTATGCGTGTGGCACATCTGATGTTATCAGATATTTATTTTTTATTTTTATTTCTACTTAATTAATTAAACATTTTAAAAGGGATTTTAAGATAGAATGTTAGATTTTTGCCTATTTTCATTATTATTATTATTATAAAAGATGATTGATTTTATTTATTATTATTATGGTAATAATGCCTATATATATATTCTATATGATAGAAAATAGAAATAACAAGTCTGATAAAGTTTTTACAGAGAAGAAAAACTATAATTTTTTTTCTTCACAAAACCTATTCTCTCTAGCCTATAATCAAAAGTCTCATGTGTTGAGAATACTTTTGATTCACAAAATTAATCCTTGTTCTCTATGTGCCCACCCACATCTTGAGGTATAGAGAATGTCTTGGAAGATCTAGGTGTGAGTAATCAAGCAAGGATAGGAAGATCGAAATACATACGAAAAGATTCAATGATTCTTGATAGGCTAAAAGAGGTAAATCCTTTGGTATTATTTTTCATATACATGTTATATATATTGATTAACATATTGCATATTAAAATATCCACATATAAAGATTATTTATATGAAATTTTTTATTGTATATCATTACCGCAAATTTCCCTACGCACTAGGAACCGTTTCTAACACCATGCCTAGAGAATAAAACCAATTAATAAAGAATCACAACTACATAAATATTGACTTAAAAAAAAACAAGACTCCCTCTTGAGATTTGCCGCAACTTTGTTGTACATCTCTTCACTAATCTGATTTTGATTGAAATGCCTAACCACTTGAATTCCCTTCAATGGTCAGCGAATGCTTGCATCCTCCTAAAGCAAGGCTTGTAAAAATATCCTCTCGAATACTTCAAGAATTGTATTCAAATTACAACCTGTATTCCCTCATTATTTTGGTATAGACTCACCACACAAATAAACACTCATTTTATTACAAGAACACGTGAATACTGTGATATTGAATACAAACTATGAACCCTTACAAATATTACAATTCACTCACAAAATAATACACCAAAGAGTTCACATTTTCTCAACGCCCTAGAACTCTATTTATAGAGACCATTTTGAGCTCAGAAGGCTTAGAAAAAATCCACAATAAAAGCAAGAATATTTGATAATATTCTTGATTGATGGTAGATTTGCCAATCTGTTGATTCTATCTCGACAGCCACGTAATTTGCGGAGACAACTTATACACGAGTCAACAAAGAATTTCCTAAGAAAGGAAATGAGCAATAACTTACCCAAGGATTTTATTTCATGCAAAAAATTATCATTGGAAAGAATGAAAATTAACCTTGGAAAATTCATAGATGAATTCAATTAATCACATAATATTTTCCTTAGAAAAACAATATATAAATTCCTTATTTATATTGTGAATATAAATATGAAATAAGGAATATTTGCAAATCCCACCAAATATTCCAAGGCATTAAAACTGAATATGACAATGTAAAAGAATTTAGATCCATTTTTAAATAAAATAATATTTTCCATAAGATAAAGATTAAGATGAGAATTAAATAGGATAAAATTATCCAAGTGTTAATGGGAATAAGTCATCTCATGCTAAGTGGATTAGTTAGGTTGTTAGATTAATCTTTTATTATCTTTTTTAATTTCTTAATAAAGTTACATGATAATATTTATCCAATTATATTCAATCCATTCCTACTTTTAAACATGGTCAACTAGTAGCAAGTTTTCACTTATAAAATGTTTTAATTAAAAAAGTAAGTACATCTCTATCTCTTCCTGAACAAAATGTACACGTTGAGGATAGGAGATTATGTAATTTGAATGTTCACGGATAATAAAAAAATTATAATTCATGTGGCCAATACATAAAAGTGGGCTAGAATAGGATTTAAATTATTTTTGATTAAACCTAACAACTAACTTAAGAATCTATATGTTGTACCCCAAAAATACAGGTTGAATTACTCAGCACGAGAAACAACTGGCAGACAAGCGCATGAAGAAAATATACATATAAAGTATTTTGTTAATTATGGAGTGAGTAGCTCGAGCTTACTTGACAGTCTATGACAACCGGGGTTTCCAGATCGCCTCTTACACCAGCTACTTAGTTCGAGGTACATAACGTCTGGATCACTCTCATGAAACTCCAGACATGACCCGCATCATTTTGCATTGGTCTTACAACATCCAGCTTGATGAGTGTGTTCAGCTCGTGGAAGCCCTACTATGATGCACAGTGAAGGATCCCAAAAGGCTAAGAGATTCCTTATGCGCCTAATAAATGCCCAGATTTTATTATGTATTTATTGCCCGATATAATAGGTATAGAATTAATAAGCAATCATGTATTTATGTAAATGGGAAGTTACCCAAATTTGTTAGTTACCATATTAATGTACGGTTACTCAATACTGTCCACAATTTTTCCCTATAAATACAAAGGGAATGGATTGTAAAAAGCCTCGACATTCTATATGCAAAAACTCTGCAAAAATCGCTTTAAACAATTTTGTCTAAAAAAAGTTTATAAACAGATCAATAGCAGTGACTTGTGGACTAGGTGTATTTTAACCACCGAGCCACCTAAATTGTGGGTGTTTTTATATTCTTATACATTCAGTTTACAAAAATCTAAATGTCTCTGTCTCAGATTTCTAAATCTCTTGTTGAGGAAAAACTGCGTCAACAGATTGGTGATTACATTGAGAGTAGATCAAGCTTGAAATTTTGCACGATATCGAACCCATCAATCATCATGGTGGTCACTCGTTCTATGCGCGACAATGAAATGGAGCAACCTGATGATCAGGGAGGTCATCGTATGACCATCCCCACTAGAGAAGGTACATCCACACAACATCGCCTTGGAAAACAACATGTGGACCAAGAAGATGTTGGAAGTTTGGCCTCACGCTCACCGAATCCTGATCCTGGGTACCTGATAGCCATTGAAATGGAGAATGCTCAGCTAAGGAGCCACCTTGCCCATGCTAACAAGTGAATAGATGAGATCATGGCTTGACTACCTCCTCCTATAATCGATGAGAATGTTGGAAGGAGGAAAAGTGGGTCCCATCGATCTTGGTCCCATCGAAATAATCGACCTAATATAAGCCATTTTGTTAGAACAACAACATGAAGCTTCGTGCCTTCAGAACAGACTCCCAGGAAAGACCCTCCTACTAATAACCATAGGAATGGACAAACAACTCATACTCATAGAAATTGATCTAGCCATATAGGGCGAGTTGAGACCACATCGAGAAGGGTGGGGGTCCCTGCAAATCCACTAGTGCCTCAGCTAGTCACTTAGGTACCACGTAATAACTCCGTGTTGCCGCCAAGTCGGGAAATTGGAGTAGATAATGGGCATACTAATCTGGTCCGTCTAGATAGGACACGAATTGCCTCACAAATAAGGCATCCTTCCTCATCGATTCATCATCCAATACCATCACACCCACAAAGGAATGCTCCAGGGCGCGAGATTGAAAGGAGACATTATGTACCTACATAAGACACAAATGCCTTGCGATGTCACACTAATAATCTAGTTCATCGACCTCAACTGTAGTGTCCCAGAATATTTACTTAGCTAGCTAGATAGTAGTAGTAGTTAGTATTAGTTAGTAGTATGTTAGTTACCGTGGATTTTGGTTCAAACCGGGACTTAGTTGGAAAGTTATAGAAACAGTAGTGGATTTTATAAGTTTAACTTATAATTTAAGAATATTAATTATAACATAAGGTTTGATTAATATTGTTGGTCATAGATATATATTTATTATAACCTAAGGTTTAGATAGAGCCAATAAGAGCATGAAACTTCTCATAATCATGATTATTAAGGAATTAAGTATTTTTGATGGATAGTTTTAATAAAAGAAAGATCTAGAAGCTTTAGAACCTTCTAGCAGCTGTTAGGGTCGTATTATGACTCAGTCAAAGTTGTTTATCCAATTCAAAATATGCTGAAAACGTGCAAATACGTGTTTAATATATCAACGTATGCCGTATATCGCAGCATAAGGGCCGATATATCGCCTACGAAAGATACAGAAAACATGTCGACTTTGCACGAACGTTTGAACGGAGCTCGAGATTGTGATGGAGCCGATATATCACCTAGGGTAGGCGATATATTGCCCCTGGTGATATATTTTTGAATATAGATGATTTTTGAATTTAAAAATACCCTTAACCACTTGGACATGCCTTTGAACGATTTTGACCGATTTCTAGGCATCTGTTGTACAAAAATTCAATTCTTTTTCATTTTATATTCATTTATTTATTCAATTAAAATGGGTTAGTTTCACTCCTTGAACTCTATAAATAGGACCTAGTACTCATCCATTTTCTTCCTTCTTCAAGCATTTGATCAGAGCCTCTAAGGTGCTAGTGTTACTATAGAGAGATACACTTGGGTTTTGGGATAAAAGCTTTATCATTCTAAACTCTTCTAAACACTTGGGAAGTGAGATAAAGTGTGATTTCGGTATTGAGGTTTAGATCAATCCATAAGATCATTCAAGGTATTCCTATCCCTAAGTTCAATTCTTCATGATTCTATAGTTTTCTTTTATTCAAAACCAAACTCTTGTTTATGATTCTTGATTAGGTATTTAAGTTCTTGAAACTTAAGGTTCTTCTTGGAAAGTTTCTTCTTGGATTGTTTAGTGTTCTTTTCATCTTTTTTTCTTTAGATTCTCACCATTTTTGTAACGCCCCAACTCCCGGGACCGTTACGGTGTGCCTTGTAAATAGTGCTAAACTCGCTAACCGAGTCATTTGGCCAAAACGTGATCTAAGTATGATTAGCGGTTTAGGGTTTAAACACTTTGGTTATGATGTAACGTTTCATTAGAACGTTTAATATATACATTGGGATCCCAAAAATACAACTCAGAGTTTATTACAGAAAATATTTACCACAAGCCGTTCTAAGCGGCAAAACAAGGTTCAACCCTAGTTCCACTTTAAACCTCGGCCGTGGCGGTCGAGCAGCTGCATATGTACACGTCATCACCTAAGCTCTCCAACTTAAGGATGGTCCAGCTTCCTTTTGCCTTTACCTGCACCACATAGCACCCATGAGCCGAAGACCAGCAAGAAAACATAACACTTTTCATAAACATTATCAAATGATTATCATTATAATCACACGGAGCATAAAGCTTTCAAACCAATGGGTGATCATCGCATGATTCTAGCGGGAGAGTGGCTGTTAGGTAAGCCACCAGCCTCCAAGCTCTCTTTTCTAGCGGGAGAGTGGCTGTTAGGTAAGCCACCAGCCTCCAAGCTCTATTTTGTAGCGGGAGAGTGGCTGTTAGGTAAGCCACTGGCCTCCAAGCTCTGTTTCTTAGCGGGAGAGTGGCTGTTAAGTAAGCCACTAGCCTCCAAGCTCTGTTTTCTAGCGGGAGAGTGGCTGATAGGTAAGCCACTAGCCTCTAGGCTCTGTTTGGCATTAATGCTCCTTGAGTCATTAAATGCTAGTAATCGATTAGATCTAATCTCTGTTGGCTTGCGTGATTCACGCTAAAGCCGTTCTGATAAATAAGTCAGCGCTTCCTGACCTGTGTCCAGTAACACTGCCGAGCCTGACAAATAAGTCACAGCCTCACAGCTGATACTAACACTTTTGTCGATTCTGACTAATTAGTCAGTACCATACACAAGTAAGCAATGCTATCAACATATATCATATGCCAGTTATCCAAGAATAGGGCATTCAGCATGCTTACTAAACAGTTTCTAGCATAATCATAATCATGCACAAATTCAGAGACTCAAGCTCTGGCCAATCTCATATCCATCATTCATGGCATGCCCTAATCACATGTTTCTCATGCATCACATGCATCTCACTTAATCCTCAAGCATGCCTCAACAACAGTCATATGCAAATGGGCAAGATAGCCAAGCATTCATTATGCTATCAACATTTACATTTAAACATCCAACATGCATCAATAATAACCATGCATGTCATACTCAATAATCAACCAACATGCTTCAATGATAGCCATCCATGTCACATGTACACATGGTGCAGTTTTCTTACCTCAGATTCGAGCTAGTACCAATATAAGAACGATCCTTGAGAACGATCAACCTTTAAGTCCTTAGCGGTCACCTAATCATAACCATATATGGAATACCATTAATAACATGATAATCAAAGGTTCCACACCAATATCTAGCCCCCAAGAGATCAATCCAAACTAATCCAAATAGTAGGGACACTCCCGGGGCCCATAGCTAAGTTCCCGGGGTCAAAACGAGCAAACGGGGTGAAAACAGGGCAAGGGCTGCGGCCCTAGCACCTTGGGCCGCGACCCCCAGGGTTCTCTGAGGCAAGGGCCGCGGCGCCCTCCATCAAGGGCCGCAGCGCCCAGCAAGGGTAAATTCCTGACACCTGCTTCTTCGAACTAGGGCCGCGGCGCATAAGAACAGGGCCGCGGCCCCCAACCCTGGGCCATTCCCAAACGCGTTTTAAACACTCCAAATCTTCCAAAAACATACCCAAACATTCACCAATCATTAAATCAAAGTTCCCAAGCTTCCCAATACTCCAAAACCCTCAAAACCCAAAGCTCAAACCAACCAAAAACTCAACAATTAACAAAGTCCAATTCTAAGCTTAAAAACTTTAAAAACTTAAAACTTCAAACTTAGATTACCTTCGATTGGGTTGTTTCTCATCAAATCCTTTGGTTAATAAGCTTCTAATATTTCCTAGGATCGCTATGCCTCGACCCTCGCTTGATTCCGACTCCTAGAACTCAAGATTTCCTCAAAAAGGCTCAAATGGTAAAACGGTCTGTTTTGAGAGAGAACGAGAAGTTTCTAACGTACGTTCTTATCTGTCAAGCTACTTCAAGCTCAAGTAACCTCAAATAAAACCTAGTGCTCGGGGTCCCGAAAACACCCCCGGGGACATTATAGTCAAAACTTCCAGAATTTCACCCTGATCATAAATATTCCCAATCTATCACCAAATAAATATTTCTATTACCCCAAAATTGACCCCGTTATGACAAAACCGCTAACTTATTATCTATGATCGTCTCATGCCAAATAGCTCGAATATATCCCCATAATAATAAAATCTCATTCACAGATTTCAATATGCACCCAATAGGCCAAATTACCAAAATGCCCTTATCATTATAAGTACACCCATATGCATGCATTTATCATCATATAATAACATAATTCACATTTACATGCATATATTCATTTTATAACATATTAAATCAATTATGGCCCTCCCGGCCTCCTAATCAAGGTCCTAAACCTTATTAGGAAATTTGGGGCATTACAATCTTTACTATTTGTTTATAGGAGTGTTCTAATCCTATTCTTGTTCCCAAATATCCCGGCTTTTGGTAAGGAAAATAGGCTAGATATATGTGTTTATATGTTATGATATGTTATATGCTATGATATGATATATGTTATATATTTTATAGTCCTTGGGCATATGACTTGTTTAGATAACAAGCCCCAAGAATATGTTTTATAGTCCTTGGGCATATGACTTGTTTAGCTAGCAAGCCCCAAGAATTTACGGGCATATGACTTGCTTAGCTAGCAAGCCCCACAAATTTATGGGCATATGACTTGCTTAGCTAACAAGCCCCAATAAGTATGATGACCATTTTAGTCCTATATGATATATGTTTTTTTTATAGTCATATGTTTTCTAGTATATGTTTATGATATAATTTTATGCTTATGATTTATGTGTTAGTAGATTTTCCTTGCCGGGCATTAGGCTCACTCCTTTGTTTTTAGCTTGATGCAGGAAAATGATTATGGAAGGCGGAAGGATTCTTGGCAGCTTGGCTTGTGTGTTGAGGATGAATGGAATGAATGGACTGCGTGTTGATCGAGGATGAGGTCATTTAGTCTTTTGAATTATGTTTCTTTTGTAATTCTGCAAATAGTATTTCAACAATTGAATTAAAGTTTATGTTTTATGTTTTATAAACAATGGGATCCTATACCATATCACATTTTATTTTATACTTATATGTTATTGATACAATATTTATTTTGGGTTTTTAATAAAGTTATGTTATTTCATATGTTTGTATCAAAATAATAGTAGCTACGTCTAGTAGTTTTAATGGTCTAAGGTCTTAGAAATAGTTGGGTCATTACAATTGGTATCAGAGCAACGGTTCATATGCATGAAGTTCTCCTTGATACACACGCTCAAGCTCTGAATCTAACCGCCGATGTAAGTGTTTATGTTATAGTTATTATGTTTATGTTATTAGCTAATGTTTTAGCCCTTATGTTTTCAATTAAGAATGGATGGAGCCTTGACCTATGAAGATATCTGAGCCATTAAGGCATTAAAAAGGATTAGAGAGCAAAGGAATACAGTAAGAGTGTTAGAAAGAATCACTCAGAGATTACTCTTATTCCACAGGGAGATAGTTCACCTCCAAACAACTAAACAAATCATGATGAGAGCTACGGAGCAATATGTTTTAGTAATTAGGCTTTTTAAAGATTATCCTTCTGTAATTTTAGCTTTAGAAGAAAAATGGGAGACTATAGATGATGAAGATGAATTACCAGTAACTATGAGATATTATTTTCTCATACTTAGGTTCACCTCTAAGATGAAATTCCAATTCACTAATGAGCAAAAACATAGAATCTTTATGAATTTACCTCGCGGAAATTTTGGGGCTCAGGATAATGATGATTATGAGGAGATAGATAATGATATGTTAGATGAAGGGTCAGATATAGAAGATCCTAATTTTTAGATTCACCCTAGTTATGTTAGTTTAGTTTATTCCTTTATTTATATATTTATTATCTTTATTTTTATGATTGTACTTAGTGAAAACCTTTTTTCCAAATGAATATTATTGTTATGTTTGAATGACATGTATGAGTTTGATTTTTTTTTACAATCATAATAAATAATGACCAAGTTCAGTGAGGGTGGATACAAATCAATGAACCTGGTTCTATATTGAGAGTTAGGGGGCCATATGAGTGGGAACGATTTTTACTGATCCCAGCCCTCCCTCAATATGGTTAACTTTGGAACAATGACGACTTTTAAGCCTGAGAATTAAGTCATATAGGATGATTAGAAACAAAATTAGAAAATAATAAAGATGGTTTATTTTTCTAAATATAGAAACACACCCTAATAATAAAGAAGGCTTATATAATTTTCATAAGAAATCATAACTAATAGGTCCGAGTTATGTTTGCTTAGACTAAGTTTTGCCTTAGAGCCTATAAAGGTAAGTTCTAACATGTTTTTCTCGACCGTTAGAACTCCGCTGAAGATGTCGCTCAGAAGGTCTGCAAGCACCAATGTCAATGCCTCCAACATTGCTCAAGAGACTAATGTAGCCCCTCCAGTTCGCAGAAGGGGAGCGCATGTTACCATTGCTGCTGCTAACCAAAGTACACCGCCGTTGCTGGTTGACAACACTGTAGAAATTGTTAGGCTACGACAACAAGTGGAGGAATTGCTGCAGCAACACCGACAGCAGGCCTGAACCACAGCCTCAGCAAATGGCACCGCAACAAGTAGGTCCTTATGGGGGATGGACAATGGCGAACTATGCGCCCTACCTAGCTCAGTACATGGAGCCAATCTACGAGCAGTTTCGTAAGCAACACACTCCAATCTTTGAAGGGACAACCAACCCCTTCGAGGCGGAAGAATGGCTTAGAAATGTAGAGCCGATCTTAGCACACATGAATCTCGGAAAAGCGGACCGCATATCCTGCTTTTCGTCTCTGCTAAAGAAGGATGCTAGAATATGGTGGGCCCTAGTACAGCAGACTTACGATGTCGCCACCATGACATGGACAAGATTTGTGGAGCAAACTCACTACAACTCGGTAGTCATCGCTACAAGGGTCGAGGAGTTCACTAGTCTGAAGCAAGGCAACTCAGAATTTCGACCGACTAGCCAAGTTTGCACTAGAGTTGGTTTCAACTGAATTTCTGAGGGTTACCAAGTTCGTTAGAGGACTTAGACCAAAGATTGAGCTGGGGGTTAAGCTAGCGAATCCTGGAACTACTACTTATGCCGATGTTCTAGAAACGACTATCCAAGTACAAAGGCTTCAGGCAAATGTTAGTAAGGAGGAGGCCAGTAAGTCTGAGCCTAAGCAGCAGAGTTAACCTCAGAATGGTCGGAACAACCACCACAACAGCCATCAGCCTAGCAACAATTATGGTCAGAAGATAAGGCATCCTACAAGAACTCTTAGACTTGGGTTTCATTAGATCAAGCCATTCACCATGAGGAGCACTGGTTCTATATGTGAAGAAGAAGGATGGAAGCATGTGGATGTGTATAGATTACCGTGAACTGAATAAGGTGACAATTAAGAATAAGTAACTGCTACCCTGGATTGACGACTTGTTTGATCAACTCCGAGGCGCGACCGTGTTTTCAAAGATTGATTTATGGTCCGGGTATCACCAGCTCAAGGTACGGGAAGAGGATATTCCCAAGACAGCTTTTAGAACTTGTTACAGACATTACAAGTTTTTAGTTATGTCTTTTGGTCTTACCAATGCTCCAGCCGCATTCATGGATTTAATGAATAAGGTCTTCAAGGATTACGTGGACAAATTTTTCGTAGTGTTCATCGACGATATTTTGGTGTATTCAAAGGAAGAAGTCGAACACGAGGAACATTTAAGATTGACCATGTTGCGATTGAAAGAGCATCAACTTTACGCCAAGTTCAAGAAGTACAAATTTTGGCTTTCACAAGTAGCGTTCCTCGGCCACATAGTATCCAAGGAAGGAGTTGTTGTAGACCCATCTAAGATAGAGGCTGTGAAGGATTGGCCAAGACCTAAAAATGCGTCAGAGGTAAGATTTTTCTGGGACTAGCAGGCTACTATCGGAGGTTTGTAGAGGGCTTTTCTAAGAAAGCCACTCCTCTCACCAACCTGACCTGGAAACAATAAAGGTTCAACTGGACAAATAAGTGTGAAGAGAGCTTCCAGTTGCTTAAGGATAAGCTATGCTTAGCACTAGTACTTTGTGTACCAACACCCAACGACAAGTTTATAGTCTACTGTGATGCGTCGAAGAAAGATTTGGGTTGTGTGCTGATGCAGAATAACAAGGTAATAGCCTATGCCTCAAGGCAGCTGAAGGAATATGAGCAACGCTATCCAATACATGATATGGAGTTGCCAGCGATGGTCTTCGCAATGAAAATTTGGCACCATTATCTTTATGGAGACCGGTGTGAGATTTATACGGATCACAAAAGCTTAAAGTATTTCTTCACTCAAAAGGAGCTCAACATGACCCAACTAGTAAAGGATTATTGTAATGACCCAACTATTCTAAGACCTTGGACCATTAGAACTACTAAACATAGCTATTAATTTGAAGAACATATACATAAGAAATAATAATAACTTTATTAAAACCTCAACTTAATACTGTGAAGATACATAGAAAAACAAAATTTTAGTATGGGTACCCATTGTTTAAAACATAAAACATAATTTTAAACTTAAATAAAATTGTTTACAAAACTAAATGCGGAAAAATACATAGAAACATAACTTTTAAAATACTAAAAACAACGTCATCCTCGATCGACACGCAGTCCACTCAGTCCGTTCATCCTCAACACTCAAGCCAAGCTACCAAGAATCCTTCCACCCCTGTATCTAACTTCCAGCATCACACTAAAAATAAAGGAATGAGCCTAATTCCCAGCAAGGAAAACCTACTAAAAACATACATCATATACATGAGCATAAAACTACATAATATACTATAAAACATGAGACTATCTAAAATATATCATAAATAATAAGCATACACTATAAAAACATGTAACATATAGGACTACAATATTAATGGCCATTAACTCATTAACATGGCATGTGATAAACCATCTGGGTCCCTTGTCTAATATCTGAGGTAGGTTAGATCACATGGTAGTATATGATAACCCATCTAGGTCCCCTGTCTAATATTTGAGGTAGGGTAAACCATAACTCTAAACCATGAAAATGATAAACACTAGGGCTTGCTAGCTAAGCAACTATGAACCTTAGATAACATAAAAGCATAACATATTATAACATAAACTTATCATAACATATTATACATAAACATAACATATCATACAAACATACAAGATTTATGCTATTTTCCTTACCAACACTGGGATATTCGAGAACAAATGCGGGACTTGGAACACTCCTAAAACCAACAATAACAATGGTGAGTATTTCTGAAGAATAAAGAATGAATGTGAGAACTAAACCATCAAGAAGAAACTTACCAAGAAAGAACTTAAGTTTCAAGAACCTAATTAAGAACCAATAACAAGAGTTAGGATCTAAATAAAAGAAACTAAAGAAAACTATAGAATCATAAAGAGCTGGACTTAAAGAATATTAATACCTTGAATGACCTTATAGTTTGGTCTAAACCTCAATACCGAAAACATTCAAAACCTCACTTCCCAAGTGTTTATAACAACTTAAGAATGGCAAAGCTTATTCCCAACCTAAGTGTTTATCACTCTATGGTAGCACTAGCACCTTGGAGTCTCTGATCACAGCTTGAAGAATGAGAGGAAGGGCTGGGTACTAGGTCCTATTTATAGAGGTAAGGAGTGAAACTAACCCCATTTTGATTTGAATAAAAATAATGAAAATGATTGAAAAAGAATTGAATTTTCGTCAATTAGAGGCTGAAGACTCGGTCAAAAACGTTTAGAAGTAGGTCTAAGTGGTTAAGGGTATTTTTCAAATAACAAAAAGTCAAACTTCCAAAACAACCTACATGGAGCTGATATATCGCCTCCCCCAGTAATCCAGAGGCTCGTTTGCTCATTCGTGCAACGTCAATGTGTTTTTCGTATCCTTCGTCAGGAGATATATCGGCTCCCAGCTGCGATATATCGGCATACGTGAATATTTTAAACACGTAATTACACTTTTTCAGCATAAGTAAGGTTGGATAACTACTTTGACTGAGTCAAACTATGACCCTAACATTTTCTGGTGAAGACTAAAGCTTATATTTCCTTATTTTATCATTAAAATACTAATTCCTTAATAATCATGCTTATGACAAGTGTCATATTCTTATTGGCTTCATCTAAACCTTAGGTTATAATAAATAATACATCTAGGACCAACAATATTAATAAAACCTTATGTTATAATTAGTATTCTTAAATTATAGGTTAAACTTATAAAATTCATAACTGTTGCTATGAGTTTCCAACTAAGTCGCGGTTTGAACCAAAATCCACAGTAACTAACATACTATAACTACTACTAGATATTGCTACTACTACTACTACTACTACTACTATCTAACTAGCTAAGTAAAATTCCGGGCCTCTACAATTCTCCCCTACTTAAAATAATTTCGTCCTCGAAATTTACTTATCAAACAATTCTGGTTACCATTCTAACATGTCTTCCTCCTACTCCCACCTTGCCTCCTTGAGAACTATTACTCCATAGGATCTTGACTATCGAAAAACTCTTAGACTATAACTCTTTCATCTCTCTATATAGGATGCTAACTGGCCGTTCCTTGTAACTCAAGTCTTTCGGGAGTGCTATCATATCATTCTTGAGGACGTGAGATGGGTGTGACACATATCTATGCAGCATCGAGATGTGGAACACATTGTGACTATCTGCTAGAGCTGGTGGTAGGGCTAATCTATATGCAACTACTCCCACTTTGTCCACTATCTAAAAAGGACTTATAAACCGAGGACTAAGCTTACCTTTCTTCCTGAACTGCTTCACACCTTTCATAGGGGATATGTTTAGGAAGACTTGATCTCCGACTTTGAATTCCACATCACGCCGCTTGGCATCTGCATAATTTTTCTGACGGCTCTGAGCAGCGAGCATACGTTTTCTAGTCAGCGCTACTGCATCCTGAGCTTCTCTAACAGCTTTGGGTCCAAGTAGTTGCCTTTCTCCTACCTCATCCTAATGCAACGATGATCGACACCTCCTTTCCATAAAGTAGCTCGTAAGGTGCCATCCCGATCGTTGACTGGTAGCTATTATGATTGGAGAATTCTATTAGTGGTAAGTACTTACTCCATGATCCTTCGAAATCAAGTACACAAGTGCGCAACATATCTTCTAAAATCTGTATGGTACACTCGGACTGACCATCGGTCTATGGAGGAAATGTTGTACTAAGACTTAACTTGGTACCCATGGCCTGCTGCAAACTTCCCCAAAATCTCGATGTAAACACCGATCCTCTATCAGACACTATTGTCTTAGGGATTCCATACAGTCTTACTATTTCTTGAACATAAACATCTGCGTATTGATCTACTATATATGTAGTCTTGACAAGTAGGAAATGAGCTGACTTGGTTAGTCTATCTATTACTACCCAAGCCGAATCATGCTGCTTACTTGTTCGTGGCAAACTCGTCACGAAATCCATGGCTATATCATCCCATTTCCATTCTGGAATGCTAAGGGGTTGCAATAAGCTTGCAGGCCGCTGATGTTCTGCTTTCACTTGCTGGCATACTAAACATTTATACACATACTTTGCTATATCTTCCTTTATTCCTGGCCACCAACATAACGCTTTAAGGTCTTGTGTCATCTTGGTCGACTCTGGGTGAACTGAGTATGGGGTATTGTGTGCTTCCTCTAAGATCTTCATCTTAATCCCTTGATCATTTTACACGTATACCCGATCCTTATATCTTAATAACCCTTATACTGATATTGAGAAATCTGTGGCCTTGCCTTCTTTTAACTGCATTCATATGTGCTACTAATGTGTCATCATGTCCTTGCCCAATCCGTATATCTTCTAACAGACTTGACTGGATGGACAAGTTAGCCAGTTTACCAATGACTACTTCTATTCCAGCATTGATCACCTCCTATTGTAGCGGCTTTTCTATACCAGCTAATGATGCTAGACTTCCATAATTCTTCATAGTTAGCGTATCAGCAACTACGTTTGCCTTGAGGCTTAGGCTATCACCTTATCATTCTGCATTAGCACACAACCCAATCCTTGCTTCGACGCATCATAATAGACTACAAACTTATCATTGGGTGTCGGTACACAAAGTACTGGTGCTGAGCATATCCTTAAGCAATTGGAAACTCTCTTCATACTTATCAGTCCAGTTGAACCTTAGTTGTTTCCGGGTCAGGTAGGTAAGCGGAGTGACTATCTTAGAAAAACCCTCTACAAACCTCCGATAATAGCCTGCTAATCCTAAAAAAAAATCTTACCTCAGACGCGTTCTTTGGTCCTGGCCAATCCTTTACAACATCTACCTTAGATGGGTCTATTGCAACTTCTTCCTTGGATCCTATGTGCCCAAGAAACGCTACTTGTGACAGCAAAAATTCACACTTCTTGAATTTGGCATTAAGTTGATGCTCCTTTAGTCGTAACAAGATCAACCTTAAATATTCCTCATATTTGACTTCATCTTTTGGAGTACACATAGATATCGTCGATGAACACTACGACGAATTCGTCCAAATAATCCATAAAGACCCTATTCATTAAATCCATAAATGCGGCTGGAGCGTTTGTAAGACCAAAAGACGTCCATAGCGAGTTCTAAAAGCCGTCTTAGGATTATCCTCTTCCCGTACTTTGAGCTGGTGATACCCGGACCGTAGATCAATCTAAAAAAAATGGTTGCCCCTCGGAGTTCATCAAACAAGTCATCAATTCGGGGTAGCGGGTACTTATTCTTAATTGTCACCTTATTCAGCTCACGATAATCTATACACATCTGCATACTTCCTTCCTTCTTCTTTACAAATAGAATTGGTGCTCCCCATGGAGAATGGCTCAGTCTAATGAAATCCAAGTCTAAGAGTTCTTGTAGCTGCATCTTTAACTCCTTGAGTTCAGTAGGTGCCATTCGGTATGGTGCCTTGGAAAGAGGCTCGGTGCTCGGTACTAGTTCGATTGCGAAGTCTATCTCCTATGTCGACGGCAATCCTACTAGCTGTCAGGAAATACCTCTGGGAATTCCTTTACAGTGTGGACGTCTCCAACTTTTAGTGGTGTTTCCTTTACCACATCCATAACATTGGCTAAGAATGCGTGACATCCTTTTTCTATCATCCTCTGAGCTTTGAGAGATGAAATAAGCAATGTACATAGTCCTAAATTTTTTCCTATATAGCATAGTCTTAGGCCGTCAGGAGTTTCGAACGTTACTTGCTTACGTCTGCTATTGATGGTTGCGCCATGCCTTGCTAGCCCGTCCATGCCTAATATCATGTCAAAGTCTTTGATCTCTAGTTCTATCAGGTCTCCTTTTAGTTCTACGTCCTCAATTTTGATCGGTACGCCTCGTACTATTCGTGATGATAGGACTATTTTACCCGAAGGCAACTATGTCACAAACTGAGTACTACAAGGTTCATCTAATTTCTCTATCATTACTAACGAGATATACGAGTATATTTCTCCCGAATCAAATAATACAGAACATACATTATTGAGGATAGAAACCAAACCTGTAACCAACTTATTGCTAGCATCAACTTCTCCTTGGGTTAAGGAAAATACCCTGGCAGGAACCATTGTATTGTCCATTTTATCCTCTGGCTTAAGCTGAGGACAGTCTCTCTTCCGGTGTCCTTCTTGACCATAGTTGTAGCATCCTTTGGTGTTTGCCCGACATTCACCAGGATGTTTCTTCTGGCACTTAGCACATTGCGGGTATTCTACATAACCCAGCCTATTACTTCCATTATTCGTCTGTGCCCTTTTATCACCATTGGCCTGCTTATCATTAGGATGCCTTCTCTTCTGACCATTACAATTACTATTGCTATGCTGATGGCTGTTCTTGTGGTTGTTCTGACCATTCTTGGGTTGACCCTGCTGTTTAGGCTCAGGCTTACTAGCCTTCTCCTTACTAACATTCGTTTGAAGCCTTTCTACTTCTATAGCCGTTTCTAGAACATCGGCATAGGTAGTATTTCCCAGGTTTGCTAGCTTAACCCCTAATTCAATCTTTAATCTAAGTCCTCTAACAAACTTGGTCACCCTCAGAAAATAAGTTGGAACCAACTCTGGTGCAAACTTGGCTAATCTGTCGAACTGCCAAGCATATTCTACTACCGTCAAGTTGCCTTGCTTTAGACTAGCGAACTCCTCAACCATTGTAGCGATGACTGCCGAGTTGTAGTACTTCTTGTGGAACAGCTCCACAAATCTTGTCCATGTCATGGTGGCGACATCGTGAGTCTACTGAACTAAGTTCCACCATATTATAGCATCCTTCTTAAGCAGAGACAAAATGCAGGATATGCGGTCTGCGTTGCCGAGATTCATATGTGCTAGGATCGGCTCTACATTTCTGAGCCATTCTTCTACCTCAAAGGGGTCTGTTGTCCCTTCAAAGTTTGGAGCGTGTTGTTTACGAAACCGCTCATAGATTGGCTCCATGTACTGAGCTGGGTATGGCGCATAGTTTGCCATTGGCCATCCCCCATAAGGACCTACTTGATGGGTACTTGAGCCATTTGCTGAGGCTGTGGTTGCGGATGAGGTGGAGGCTGAGTCTAAGTCTATTGTTGCTGTTGTTGTAGTAATTCCTCCACTTGCTGTCGTAGTCTTGCAATTTCTGCAGTGTTCTCAATTGGCGGTGACGACGCTCTTTCATTAGCAGCAGCATTGGTTGCACGCCTTCCCCTTCTGCGAACTGTAGGGGCTTCATAAGTTTCAGGAGCAACACTTGAGGCATTGGCGTTGTTGCGAGCAGATCTTCTGAGTGACATCTTCAGCAAAGTTCTAATAGTCAAGGAAACAAATTAGAACTTACCCTAATAGGCTCTAAGGAAAAAACTTAATCTAAGCAAACATAACTCGGACCTATTAATTTATGACTTCTTATGAAAAAAAATTATGTGAGCCTTCTTTATAATTAGGGCGTGTTTCTAAACTTTAGAAAAATAAGCAACCTTTATTATTTTCTAAGTGTGTTTCTAATTATCCTATATGACTTAATTCTCAGGCTCGAAACTCATCGTTGTTCCAAAGTTAACCATACTGAGGGAGGGCTGGGATCAGTAATATCGTTCCCACTACTATGGCCCCCTAACTCTCAATATAGAACTTGGTCCATTGATTTGTATCCACCCTCACCGAACTTGGTCATTATTTATTATGATTGTAAAGAAAATCAAACTCATACATGTCATTCAAAAATAACAATGATATTTATTTGGAAAAAAGGTTTTCCCTATGTACAATCATAAATGCAAAGATAATAAATAAAATAAATAAACTAATTCAAAAATATTCTTAACTGAAAACATAAGGGCTAAAACGTTAACTAAACACATAATCATAACAACTATAATATAAGCACTTACATTGGCGGTTAGATTCAGAGCTTGAGCGTGTGTATCAAGGAGAACTTCATGTAAATGAATCGTTTCTCTGATACCAACTGTAATGACCCAACTATTCTAAGACCTTGGACCATTAGAACTACTAAACATAGCTATTACTTTGAAGAACATATACATAAGAAATAATAATAACTTTATTAAAACCTCGACTTAATAATGTGAAGATACATAGAAAAATAGAATTTTGGTATGGGTACCCATTGTTTAAAACATAAAACATAATTTTAAACTTAAATAAAATAGTTTACAAAACTAAATGTGGAAAAAAACATAGAAACATAATTTTTAAAAAACTAAAAACAACGTCATCCTTGATCGACATGCAATCCACTCAGTCCGTTCATCCTCAACACACAAGCCAAGCTACCAAGAATCCTTCCGCCTCTGTATCTAACTTCATGCATCGCACTAAAAATAAAGGAATGAGCCTAATGCTCAGCAAGGAAAACCTACTAAAAACATACATCATATACATGAGCATAAAACTACATAATATACTATAAAACATGAGACTATCTAAAACATATATCATAAATCATAAACATACACTATAAAACATATGACTATAAAAACATATAACATATAGGACTACAATATTAATGGCCATTAACTCATTAACATGGCATGTGATAAACCATCTGGGTCCCCTGTCTAATATCTGAGGTAGGTTAGATCACATGGTAGTATATGATAGCCCATCTAGGTCCCCTGTCTAATATTTGAGGTAGGGTAAACCATAACTCTAAACCATGAAAATGATAAACACTAGGGCTTGCTAGCTAAGCAACTATGAACCTTAGATAACATAAAAACATAATATAACATATTATAACATAAACTTATCATAACATATTATACATAAACATAACATATAAGCATAACATATCATACAAACATACAAGATCTATCCTATTTTCCTTACCAACACTGGGATATTCGAGAACAAATGCGGGACATGGAACACTCCTAAAACAAACAATAAGAATGGTGAGTATTTCTGAAGAATAAAGAATGAATGTGGGAACTAAACCATCAAGAAGAAACTTACCAAGAAAGAACTTAAGTTTCAAGAACCTAATTAAGAACCAATAACAAGAGTTAGGATCTGAATAAAAGAAACTAAAGAAAACTATTGAATCATATAGAGCTGGACTTAAAGAATAGGAATACCTTGAATGACCTTATAGTTTGGTCTAAACCTCAATACCGAAAACATTCAAAACCTCACTTCCCAAGTGTTTATAACAACTTAAGAATGGCAAAGCTTATTCCCAACCCAAGTGTTTATCACTCTATGGTAGCACTAGGACCTTAGAGTCTCTGATCACAGCTTGAAGAATGAGAGGAAGGGCTGGGTACTAGGTCCTATTTATAGAGGTAAGGAGTGAAACTAACCCCATTTTAATTTGAATAAAAATAATGAAAATAATTGAATTTTCGTCAATTAGAGGCTGAAGACTCGGTCAAAAACGTTTAGAAGCAGGTCTAAGTGGTTAAGGGTATTTTTCAAATAACAAAAAGTCAAACTTCCAAAACAACCTACATGGAGCCGATTTATCGCCCACCCTAGGCGATATATCGCCTCCCCCAGTAATCCAGAGGCTCGTTTGCTCGTTCGTGCAATGTCAATGTGTTTTTTGTATCCTTCTTCAAGTGATATATCTGCTCTCAGCTGCGATATATCAGCATACATGAATATTTTAAACACGTAATTGCACTTTTTCAGCATAATAGGTTGGATAACTACTTTGACTGAGTCAAACTACGACCCTAACAGTTTCTGGTGAAGACTAAAGCTTATATTTCCTTATTTTATCATCAAAATACTAATTCCTTAATAATCATGCTTATGATAAGTGTCATATTCTTATTGGCTTAATCTAAACCTTAGGTTATAATAAATAATACATCTAGGACCAACAATATTAATCAAACCTTATGTTATAATTAATATTCTTAAACTATAGATTAAACTTATAAAATTCATGACTGTTGCTATGAGTTTTCAACTAAGTCTCGATTTGAACCAAAATCCATGGTAACTAACATACTACAACTACTACTAGATATTGCTACTACTACTACTACTATCTAACTAGCTAAGTAAAATTCTGGGGGTCTACAATTACAACTGCGAAATCCGATACCACCCGGGAAAAGCAAACGTAGTTGCTGATGCGCTAAGTAGGAAGAGTTATGGAAGTCTAGCAGCGTTAGCTGGAATAGAAAAGTCACTACAACAAGAGCTGATCAATGCCTGAATAGAAGTAGTCATTGGTCAACTGGCTAAATTCTCCATCCAATCAAGTCTGTTAGAAGATACACGGATCGGGCAAGGGCATGATGACACATTAGCATCTCACATAGCTATAGTTAAAGAACGCAAGGCCATAGATTTCTCGATATCAGGACAGGGGTTCTTGATATATAAGAACCGGGTATGTATGCCGAATGATCATGGAATTAAGATGAAGATTTTAGAAGAAGCGCACAATACCCCATACTCAGTTCACCCAGGGTCGACAAAGATGACTCACGACCTTAAGGCGTTGTATTGGTGGCCAGGAATGAAGAAAGATGTAGCAGAATATGTGTCTAAATGCTTAGTACGCCAGCAAGTGAAAGCAGAACATCAGTGGCCTACAGGCTTATTGCAACCGCTTAGTATTCTAGAATTGCAGTGGGAAGACATAGCCATGGATTTCGTGACAGGACTACCACGAACAAATAAGCAACACGACTCGAATTGGGTAGTAATACATAGACTAACCAAGTCAACTCACTTCCTGCCTGTCAAGACTACGTACACAGCAGATCAGTATGCAGACATTTATGTTTGAGAAATAGTAAGACTGCATGGAATCCCTAAGACCATAGTATCCGATAGAGGATCGGTGTTTACATAGAGTGTACCGTATAGATTTTAAAGGACATGTTGCGCGCTTTTGTACTTGATTTTGGAGGATCATGGAGTAAGTATTTGTCGCTGATAGAATTTTCCTACAACAATAGCTACTAGTCAACGACCAGGATGGCACCCTATGAGTTACTTTATGGAAGAAGGCGTCGATCGCCATTACATTGGGACAAGGTAGGAGAAAGGAAACTTCTTGGACCTGAAGCTGTTAGAGAAGCTCAGGATGCAGTAGCGCTGATTAGAAAGCATATGCTCACTACTCAGAGCCAACAGAAAAGTTATGCGGATGCCAAGTGGCATGATGTGGAATTCAAAGTCGGAGATCAAGTCTTCTTAAATATATCTCCTATGAAGGGTGTGAAGCCTTTTGGAAAGAAAGGCAAGCTTAGTCCCCTGTTTATAGGTCCTTTTGAGATATTGGACAAGGTGGGAACAGTTGCATATAGATTAGCCCTACCGCCAGCTCTAGCAGATAGCCACAATGTATTTCACATCTCGAAGTTGCGTAGATATGTGTCAGACCCATCTCACGTCCTCAATTACGATACGATAGAACTCCAGAAAGACTTGAGTTACGAGGAACAACTGGTTAGCATCCTAAATAGGGGGATGAAGGAATTACGATGTAAGAGTATTCTGATAGTCAAGGTCCAATGGAGTAATAGTTCTGAATGGGAGGTGTTGACGCGGTTCTTCACCAACAGATAAATATACGAATAAACGGGATGGATTAGTGCTAAATAGTGAACCGTAATATGTAAATATTTATACTCCAAACTGGCAAAATTAGTATTGTGGGAAGGTTATCACTCATTTCCTTTTAGGTGGTTCGAAGGTTAAAATCCTTCTAGTGCACCAGTCAATATTATTGATATCTCTCGAGTATTCCTTACAGAGTGTTTCGTTACAATCAAAACGCCAACCCCTTGCAATGCCCAGGGTCTCGATATTTATAGGGAGAGGATATCTGGGTGTTGGCAAAGGGGGTCATCCTGTGACCTTCTTACCCATCATGTCATCTCTATGACACTTATGATTAATTCCTAAAACCTGACAATGAGGTGTTGTCTAATCAATAGGTAAGGGGGATAATGGGCCGCATGGCCCAAACCAGTCGTGGGGTGCCTGAACACGCACGTTTATGCTGCGTGTCCGAGAATTCAGGAATGGAATAGACACGTGATGTCTGATATGCGCCATTTACATTGCGTGGTTGACTTCACAAATGGTCGGGGGTCTCAGATCTATGCTGCACCTCGAGCTTGATGTAGCGCTAGCTTGTGATATCCATACTGCTGACCTGTCACCTTCGAGTATAATTGCTAACTCTTTGATCAGCTCGGGCTAAAGAGGTGGAGACTCGTAACAGCAGCTCCGGGTAGACGGTTTCCACGTGGCAGTGTGAATTATGCCATTTTCCAGCTCGCTAATAACTCGTGGATATTTAGGGTGTACATTTGCCCCCCAAGCCCCTGCTTGTGACACATGACGTCATCTGTGGCCACAGCGGGGGATTTTAGGTTTCTTTTTCGACTCTTCATGTCCCACCCATTGCGCTAGTATTGGACATGTGGAGCATCATGGTTGGCGACGGTCCGGCTTCCAAGAATCGCATTAAATGGCCTAGCCTATCTTCGGCTGTCGTTTCGTCTTTCGAGTTGTGACCCTCATATCTCGCATTAAGGCGATCGAACGGTCCTCACTCCTTTTCCTTTTACGTATATATAAGGTTGGCCACCTTTCACATGAGCCACCCTTTATTTGAAATTTTTTTCCTCATCTTCTCTCTTCTTTAGCCTCAGAAGTATTTTTCCTTCCGGTTATTGTCCCAGAGGTCTTTACTCTCCAGACACAAGGGTTTCTTCGTGACTCCAGTTCCAAAGGCTCCACCAGGACTCTGACTCCTACGCCTTTTGCAATTTTCACACAGCAAAAAATTTGTAAGTCCTCTGCCTGTTGTACGTTTAGATGTTTCCGTTTCTCTTGTTAGGTAAACTTCTTTCTTAGTCGCACACTGTAGGTTGTTTTTTCTTTTTGGCTGGTGTTTTGTGCGTAGGTTTTTATCCTAGGGGTATCGATCATATGAGAATATGTTTAGGAGTGTGACGTATAGGACAAGATAATTCTGGGGTGACTTTTCTGGGTAACTTTTCGGAATGCCTGTTTGGAGAGGGGAAGGCGATCGGTTTCTGGGGTGCAAAATCGGGTAGCTTAGGGGTCACGCTTCCCAGGCGGTTTTGCTTTTTGAAACATTCCCTCCAAGGCAAGCATTATCCTAACCCTCATGACACACAGATCCCGAGCAATCGGGGACCCGTTGGGAACATAGGCGCGTGTTCATAGAACCGCATGGTCTCACGCACCGTGGGCTGAGATTACCTCAGTCCGTGTAAGAAAATCATTTCTCGCGCTAGATTCTCTTTCCTATTTTTAGGTCACCTTTCTAAACTTTCTTCATCTTTGTTCGTTAGGCGACCAGATGGGACCCAGGAAAAACATGCCCAAAAAGAGCACCACCGGATCGTCATCCCAACAGGCCAGCAAGGGGAAGGAGGTGGTAGCTGAATCCCCGATCCCCCACTTTGGTCCCACCGTGGAGAAAGAGGTCGAGGTGGGACCTGACATCTTCTTCGAGGCTGAGAGGATAGTCTCGAAGGTTATAACTCAGGGGAAGGTCAGCAAGATCCTACTATCCCATAACATCAAAATAGGGACATGCGCTCTTGTTGCCTGACCTCCCCTCGAGGGCGAGCGGAGCTGCACACCGCTCAATGAGGAGTTCGCGGCCTGGAGCGACAAACACCTCAAGGCCGGGGCCTTTCTACCTTTGGACCAGCACTTCGCGGACTTTCTGAACTACGTGAAGCTGGCCCCCTTTCAACTCCCCCCTAACTCCTATCGCCTGTTAGCAGGGCTGAGGCATATGTTCTTGAAGCAGGATTGGGAGGTCCCTACACCGGCGGACATTCTCTATTTCTTCTGCCTCAAAGCTAGCCTGGATCAACGGGGGTGAGGCGACGGGTTCTATTACTTGACCTGTTTTCCTAACTCTTCTGCAGTCATCGAGCTGCACAGCCACCCCAACGACTTCAAGGACCAGTTCTTTATGTCGACGGGGTTTCGCAACTGCGAACACCACTACTTCAACCGTCCTCGTAAGTTCATTCTATCCTCAGCTCGCAAAATTGTCACTGAATTGTTTCTTTTCATGCGTATTGACTTGAATACCATCGTGCAGCTATTTTTGCGAGGACGGCTAAATCGGTGACCCTCGGGGGTCAATATGAAACCTTGGCAGGGATCCCTCCAAGCGAAAAAGACTACTGCCAGATCGTGTCTGATGAGACTATGCTGGCGTGTAAGTTAATTTCTCCGGGTCAGACCCTAGCCTTGAGGAGGCTGCGGGCCGTCCTAGCAGCTCACGAACTGGCGCCAATCCCCAAGGGGGGTGCTGCAGATGACGACGAGCAGGACGAGGAAGACGAGGTTCCGCTCGTGCGTCGAAAGCGGGCTCTTCAGATCGCCCAGGGGGTCGACGCGGAGCGGATCCAGTCCGGGGCAGCAGCCGGCCCCTCCGGCCAAGGTAACCCATACTTGTTTAAGGACTTAGATAGGGCTGCCGTAGACCTACGGCTTGCTAGGTTTAACCCCAGCCATCTCGTACATCATCATCAAAATGACCCAGACCGTAACATAACTCTACTCCAGTGCATTGATCAACTAGTGTTGCGCCATGACATGTGCCGCCCTAGGGGCACTGTAGTAGTAGACAACACCCTGGCTTTTAGGTCAGCCTTTTTTGAGGAGTATGGGACCAACCTTAGGTCATGGCCCTCCCTTCTGGAGGGTGTAGTTTCTCCGAGGCTTAGGCAGTATGTAGAGGAGTCCAGTCCTGAGGTGGATTCGGACCCAGAGCCCCCTCTCATTCGTGAAGTTATAATCTTAGACTCCCCTATAGAAGCTCCACGCCTGGAGGTCGTGGCAATAGATTCCTCCTCTAGCTCAGAGGGTAGGACCTTTTCAATACATTATTTATATTTTTTTTTTGCGATAAAGTATTTTTACATGCATACTAACGCTTCCTTGTCTTTGTTTCAGGCGAGGAGATGTCACAGCCCGGGGACAACGTCCTGCGATCCATTTTCCAGGGGGGAATCCTCCCTCCGGGTTGTCTGGACCATTGGTAAAGAAGTCCCGGCTGACCAAGAAAAATCCCCCTCCCGGGACCACCTCCAAGTCTCCCGCCAAGGGGAGGGGCCAGGTTCCTCCAGCCGCAGAGAAGATGCCCCCACCTCCCTCGCGACCTGCGGTCTCTAACCAGGAACTAGAGGTACCAACCGGGACCTTGCGGGCTCTGACTCCCACTGTGCGCATCCCGGTCAACACTCAAGCCCTGGATAAAATCCTCAAGGCCTTTTGGGGGGCGGTTTATGAAACCGTGAGCTATACGGTGGATCATTACTACAGTGCCACCCCAAGGGACTTGCGAGAGATTGAGACGAGGAGCCCCGAGAATGTTATGGAGTCTTCACTGGGGATGACCCTCACGGTAAGTATGCTTAATCAATGGTTCTCTTTGCTTTTTCTAAAGCACATGCCTTATTATCTTTTGACCTTGTAGGAAGCTTTGGCTCTACACCGAAGCATATCTCGGTCTAGGGCCAGGTTTGACGAGATCAGGGGCGAGTTCCAGACTGCTTAGGCTGCTCTCGCGTCTGCTCAACAACAAGAGCAAGATGCCAAGGCTGCCCTGACGGCTGCTAGGGAAAGCGAGAAGGTCACGCAGGTCGCCTTGGTCGCTGCGCAGGCTGATCTGGAGGCAAACCGGGCTAAGCTACTTGAGGCCGAGGCTACACAGGTCGCCTTGGATGCCGCGAAGGTTGAGCTTGAGGAGGCCAAGGCCGCCCTTGTTGCAGAGAGGGCATCTTCTAGCTCCTCCATGGAGGCCATGCTTTATCATTGCTGGGCCTTCAACCAGGATGATGATTTTTCCTTCCTGGCACCGGAGGTGTGGGAGCCCTTCCTCGAGAAGTTTAAGGCTCGACTTCAACAAGAGGCGCCCTCTAAGACTGGGGAGACTTCCGCTGCAGGCGAGCAGGATGCCGAAGGGGTGACTTCATCGGAGCGGCCTGGAAAGGCCTAGGACTTTTGATCCTTCTTTTTCTTTTTTATTTGTAATCTTCTACCACAAGGTTTTTTCTCCTCGAGACAATTGGTTTCCCCAGATTTCACTTTAATCTATTTTTTTTTACCTTTATTGTTATACATTTTCAACGCATTTGGTAAGAACTTAGTTTCTGTTAGTGTTTTTATTGATATCTCGTGCTTTTTAAGAAAAATATCGGTCAATCAATTTAAAATAACTTCTAAGTTCTAGGACCTGGTCGTATCCAGGACATTAACTTTAAAAACGTAGTTCGCGTTAATTCTTTATTGATATCTCGTGCTTTTTAAGAAAAATATCGATCAATCAATTTAAACCAACTTCCAAGTTTTAGGACCTGGTCGTATCCAGGACATTAACTTTAAAAAATTAGTTCACGTTAATTCTTTATTGATATCTCATGCTTTTTAAGAAAAAACATCGATTAATCAAGTTGAATCAACTTCTAAGTTTTAGGACCTGGTCGTATCCAGGACATTAACTTTAAAAACTTAGTTCGTGTTAATTCTTTATTGATATCTCGTGCTTTTTAAGAAATACATTGATTAATCAATTTGAATCAACTTCTAAGTTTTAGGACCTGGTCGTATCCAGGACATTAACTTTAAAAACTTAGTTCGCGTTAATTCTTTATTGATATCTTGTGCTTTTTAAGAAAAACATCGATTAATCAATTTGAATCAACTTCTAAGTTTAGGACCTAGTTGTATCCAGGATATATGCCCCCCAAGTATTCAGGAAAGGACCTTTCGTGGTTACTTGAAACGTGCTTTTTTAACATTACATCCACAAACATATACGACAAAACGAAAAGACTATCTCTCATTATTTAATAAACAAAGGTGGCTTTTCTAATTAAGCCTTACAAAAGTATTACTGATAATATTTCTTTAGGTGTATCACATTCCAAGTCCGTGGGACCGCTTCTCCATTAAACCGAGCTAGCTTAAAGGTTCCTTCTTTCACGTCCTCTGTTATTTGATAGGGCCCTTCCCAGTTTGGTCCCTACACTCCGTCCTTGGGATCCTTACCGGCTAAGAAGACTCTTCTGAGTACCAGGTCGCCTACGCTAAAGATGCATTTCTTGACCTTTGAGTTGGAATAACGAGTGATCTTCTGTTGATAATGCGCGAGCTGCAACTGTTAAGCTTCTCGTTTTTCGTCAATTAGGTCGAGTGACGTGCAGACCAATTTTTCGTTCCGGTCTTGGTCAAATGTCTGGACTCTATGTGAGGCTACCTTTACTTCGACAGGAAGGAAGACCTTACTCCCGAAAGCCAGGGAGAAAGGAGTATGACCCGGCGAAGTTCGGTGCGAGGTCCGGTATGCCCACAGTACCTAGGGGAGCTGTTCGGGCCAAACTCCCTTGGCTTCATCCAGCCTCTTCTTAAGGCTTGCTGTTAGCGTCTTGTTGACAGCCTCGACCTGCCCATTGGCCTGGGGATAGGCCACGGAGGAGAAGCTTTTAACTATTTCGTGCCTCTCAAAGAATTCGGTGAAGAGATTGCTATCGAACTGCGTTCCATTATCTGACACGATCTTCTTTGGAAGCCCGAATCGGCAGAAAATATTCTTGACCACGAAGTCGAGGACCCTCTTCGAAGTGATCATCTCCAGGGGCTCTGCTTTTGCCCACTTTGTGAAGTAGTCGATAGCCACCACCGCATAGCGAACTCCTCCTTTTCCAGTGGGGAGGGCACCAACTAAGTCAATCCCCTAGACTGCAAACGGCCATGGGGACGAGATCATCTTCAGTTCGACTAGAGGAGCCCGGGCAATTGTGTTAAATCGCTGGCACTTGTTACATTTTTGGACGTAGGAAATCGAGTCCTTTGACAGAGTGGGCCAATAATACCCTTGCCTCAATATCTTCAAGGCCAGGTTTTGCCCTCCAGCGTGATCTCCGCAAAAGCCCTCGTGCACCTCCTGCAAAATGGTCTTCGCCTCGCCTGGCAGAACACACTGCAGAAGAGGTAAAGAGAGGCCACGCCGGTACAATATCCCATCTACCATTATATACCTCGGAGCCTGGTAAAGTACCCTCCTTGCGTTGTTTCTCTCCTCGGGTAACTTCCCTGCTGTGAGGTACTCGAGTATGGGAGTCATCCAAGTCGGTTTGGTGTCGATCATCTTGACCTCCGCCCTATTTTCCTCTATGCTTGGTCTTTCCAAGAACTCTACCGGCACCAGCCCCAAAGTTTCTGCCTCCCTGGAGGTGGTGAGCTTTGCCAGGGCGTCAGCGTTGGCATTCTGCTCCCGAGGTATCTGCTCGATTAAGCCGTGCTCAAATGCAGATAGCTCTTTCTTTACCTTGGCTAGGTAGGCAGCCATCTTGGTTCCTCGTGCTTGGTATTCTCCTAACACTTGGTTTACCACGAGCTGGGAATCGCTGTAACACTGGACGGAGATGGTCTTCAGCTCCTGGGCCACCCTTAGCCCAGCCAATAAAGCTTCGTATTCGGCCACGTTGTTGGACACTTTGAATCTGAATCGTAATGATGAGTGGAATCGATGTCCCTCTGGGGATATCAATATGATTCCGGCCCCGGAGCCATTCTCGTTAGATGAGCCATCTACGAAGACTTTCCATGGGGCTCGAGCTGATTCTTCCACCGGGTCTTCTCGGAATCCTGTGCATTCTGCCACAAAATTAGCCAAGGCTTGGCTTTTTATAGCAGTTCACAGCACGTACAATATCTCAAATTGGCTGAGCTTGATAGTCCACTTCAACAGACGTCCCGATGCTTCAGGTTTCTGAAAAACCTGCCTTAAAGGCTGATCGGTTATGGCGTGTATTAAGTGGGACTGGAAATACGGTCTGAGCTTTCGAGAGGCTGTAATAAGGCAGAAGGCCATCTTTTCCATCAACGGGTATTGGGATTCAGCTCTGAGAAGCCTCTTGCTGATGTAATAGACTGGATTTTGAGACCGGTCTTCTTCCCAGACCAGTACGGCGCTAGCCGCATCTCCTGTGACAGCTAGGTAAAGGAAAAGAGGTTCTCCTACTGTTGGTTTGGACAATACTGGCGGATCGGCTAAATGTGCTTTCAGGTTGAGGAAGGCACGTTCGCATTCTTCGGTCCACTCGAATTTTTTATTTCCCTGGAGCAGGTTGTAGAATGGCAAACACTTGTCGGTAGATTTGGAAATAAACCGATTAAGGGCTGCCACCCTTCCTGTCAGACTTTGAACGTCTTTTCGCGACCGGGGTGAGGGCATCTTGAGTAGCGACCTGATCTTATTGGGGTTCGCCTCTATTCCTCTAGTATTGACAATGAAACCCAAGAATTTTCCTGACGCAACCCCGAAAGTACACTTTTGGGGGTTTAGCCTCATGTCGTATTCTCTCAAAATCTTAAAGCATTCCTCCAGATTGGAGACATGGTTATCGACAGTTTTTGACTTGACCAACATGTCGTCAACATACACTTCCATATTTTTCCTGAGCTGATTGGTAAACATTCTATTCACCAACCTCTGGTACGTAACTCCTGCATTTTTCAGCCCGAAAGGCATGACCTTGTAACAATAAACGTTAGTTGGGGTCATGAAGCTAGTGTGTTCCTGGTCTGCCGGATTCATGGCAATCTGGTTATAGCCTGAGTACGCATCCATAAAAGACATGAGCTTGTGCCCCGCCGTGGAATCTAACGATTGGTCAATCCTTGGCAAAGGGAAGCAATCTTTGGGGCAGGCTTTGTTTAGATCAAAAAAGTCGATGCAGGTCCACCATTTCCCGTTGGGCTTCTGGACCCAGATCGGGAACTTTGCCTCGCGGATAAAGCCGCACTTTAAGAGCCGGGCTACTTCCTCCTCTAGGGCCTCAGCTCGGGTCGTTCCCAGGCGCCTTTGTTTCTTGGACTTTGCAGGCACGGTTTTATCAAAGTGGAGGGTGTGCATGATGACGCTCGGGCTAATCCCTACCATGTCTCCATGAGACCAGGCGAACACATCTAGATTTTCTTGTAGAAACCTAATCAGCTCTGCCTTCCTTTCGCTACATAGGTTTTTCCTGAGCTTTACCACCTTCGAGGGGTCTTGTGGGTCGATATTCACCTCCTCGAGCTCTTCGATGGCCTGGAGCTCGGATCTATCCTCGCCTATTCTGGGGTCGATATCATTATTTAAGATGATACTCTCCCCCTGGCATTCTGAGGTTTTTCTATCTCAAGAATAGGTACAATTTCCTGAGATTCCTCACTCCCGCCCTGGATGGTCATCGTCTGCTACCAGGGTCTTGACTTTCCCATCATGGAAATGCTATAGCATTCCCTGGTAGTGAGCTGATCACCTTGGACCATGCATATCCCCGTGGAAGAGGGGGATTTTAGTGCGAGGTGGCAGATGGAGGTTATGGCTTCAAATGTTATCAATGTAGGTCGGCCCAGAGTAGCATTGTATGCGGCGGGACAATCGATGACCACAAACTTGAGGAGTTTAGAGATAGTTCGGGGTCCCTCCCCCAAGGTAATCACCAACTCGATTGTTCCTATTGCTGTTGACCCTTCTCCGGAAAATCCATATAGCATCATGGAGGTGGCTTTCAACTCGGTGACAGATAAACCCATCTTTTACAGCTTAGACCGGAATAGCAGGTTCACCGAACTCCCATTATCGACCAGTATCCTCCTAACTCTCTGGTTGGCGAGCTGGGCGACTATGACCAGAGGGTCGTTATGGGGGAACTGGAAGTGACTAGCATCTTCCTTGGTGAATATGATTGGTTGCCTCTCCAGTTGTTGCTGTTTGGGTAGATGCTACTCTGGGACGAACTCCACTCTGTTATGAGCCTTCAACTCATTGACATATCTCTTCTGGGCACCCCTGCTCGTGCCGGCCAAATGGGGGCCTCCAGAGATCGTGGATATCTCTCCTCCTATCACTGGAGGAGGGGTGTCCTGATTTATCTGGGGCCCGGGCTGACTTACCGAAGCTTCTGGAGCCGATTGACCAGCGGGAACTCTATTCCGCGCATACTGAGCCAAGGGTCCGACTTTAATGAGAGTCTCAATCTCATCCTTCAAATGCCTACAATCGTCAGTGTTGTGGCCAATGTCATTGTGGAATCGACAAAACTTAGAGGGGTCCTGCTTGGCCGTCTGGTGCTTCAAAGGCTCCGGCTTTTTCCAGGGAAGGAGGGCAGAGTTTGCTAGGAAAATGTTCTCCCTAGTGTTTGTGAGCTCAGTGTAAGTCACGTAGACTGGCTTAAATTTTTCCACGAGCTTGTTCTTCTATGGGCCGTGCTGGCCGCCCTTGCTGCTCCCTTTTCTCTTGCCTCCACCCAATTGGTTATTTTGTGTAATGGTTTGAGTCGTTTTCACAACATCCGTTCCCACTCCAGCGGGGTGATCAGGGGCTTGGCTGGTTCCCGCGACCGATGCTCGTGCCTCTTCCAGGTTTATCCATCTCTGGACCTTTTTTAGGAATTCGTCCACGATGCTGACACCTTTTCTCTGTATCTCTTTCCAGAGTCCGCCTCCAACGAGGATTCCAGTCCTCAAGGCCATAAGCTTGGAATTATCGTCTGCGTCCCTGGCTCGAGCCGTGACGTTTGTGAACCTGCTCTGGTAAGCTTTCAAAGGTTCCTCGGGCTGCTGCTTTACGTTTTCCAGGGTATCAGCTTTGACGCGGGCAGCCTGAGAAGCTTGGAATGCCCTCTTGAAGTCGGCAGAAAAGGTTTTCCACGAGATGATGGAATGCTTTTTATTCTGCTTGAGCCATTTCCTGGCCGGCCCAGTCAAGGTGGAAGGAAATATCAAACACCTCAGTTCGGGACCGATGTTGTGGGCCATCATCAGGGTGTTGAACATACCCAAATGATCCGACGGGTCTCCGTCTCCATTGAACTTGGACAAGTGGGACATACGAAAACTAGGTGGATACGCTGTGGCTGCTATGCTGGGGGCGAAGAGCTTGAGTTCGTCCCCCAAGTCGTACTCATCTTTTTCCTTTCCCGATAAGAACTTCTTCATCAGCTCCTCCATCTGAGCTAGACGCTCTAGGGTTTGGTCGTTACTTCCTTGGTTGTTCTGGGGCTGTTCAACAACTCCAATTCCATTGTAAGCGTTAGGCGGGTTATTTTCCCTCCAAGCTTGAGCTAGGTTAGGTGGGACATTCCCACTATTAAGTACTTCCGACAGACCCTCCCCTTGTTGAGCACGACTACCATTTTTAGTTGGATCTCCTCTCCGAGAGTTGAGAAGATCTCCCTTGGGGTGGTCCGAGGGCTTTGAGCCGAACTCAAACGATGGCGCAGGTCTTCGCCGGACATGCCACTTCGATGACTCCCGGTCCAGTAACTCCCGTTTGAATAACTCGGAGCCCGTTGCTGAGGGTGAGGATCCGGGATTTCCCCGTGCGCTCGGCTGCGATGGGATGGACCGGCAGAAGGAGGATTTCTCCTACTGCTCCCATGAGCCGGAATGTCTCAGACTGGACGGGGAGGAGATGGGTATCTTATTGGTGACGGGGGATGCCTAACTGGTGACGCGATCCTAGTCCCGTCTGGGCGGATCAAGCTAGGTCGTGACCGCTCCACTCTACCATTCCTCGCGTCTCGCGCTCGACGGTCTAACCGTGGTGCAGGACGGCTGGCTGGGGTAGGCTGTCTTCGCGAGCCCTCCCCAGATATCCTCCGCGAGCTGCCTCGAGCCCTTCTGGGTGCGTTCGAGGGTGGAATCGAGCTAGGAGTTGAGGTCCGGACCGATCGGCTGAATTGCTGATCTGCCCTAGGAAATTCCTCAAACACAGTTTCCTGGTGGTGGTGTGATGTGGGAGTAGAACTCGGAGTCGAGGTTCTAACCGACCGGCTGGGCCTGGACTGGTTATCCCGGTGGGACTTATGAGTCCTACTATGCCTCTTTCCGACGTTAGCGTCGGTTGTAAGAGGGGGTAACCGGGCCAAGACCTCTTCGATTTGCTTGTTTGCTTTTGACAGCTGACTTCTCAACTGTGCGTTTTCCATCTCTATCGCAGTGTAGAAATCCGGGTTCGGATTTGGCGGCCGGGGTGCAAAATTTCCGGTGTCGCCCTGCCCACTGGTTTCTTTCCCGGTCGTTGCTGAACCTCAGGGTATTGTTAATCGGATATGGCGGCATGGTGGGCCTCCTGCCCATTACGTTGATCCGCTTCATTACCATGCCTCGAACGAGTAACCACCATGGTCAGGTTTCTGCAACAGTACTAATCTAAATCATCTCAATGAAAGCACCAAACAGTTGACGCGGTTATTTGCCAACAGATAATTATACGAATAAATGGGATGGATTAATGCTAAATAGTGAACCGTAATATGTAAATATTTATACTCCAAACTGGCGAAATTAGTATTGTGGGAAGGTTATCACTCCTTTCCTTTTAGATGGTTCGAAGGTTAAAATCCCTCTAGTCCACCAGTCAATATTATTGATATCTCTCGAGTATTCCTTACAGAGTGTTTCTTTACAATCAAAATGACAACCCCTTGTAACCCCCAGGGTCTCGATATTTATAGGGAGAGGATATCTCGATGTTGGCAGAGGGGGTCATCCCGTGACCTTCTTACCCATCATGTCATCTCTGTGACACTTATGATTAATTCCTAAAACCTGACAATGAGGTGTTGTCTAATCAATAGGTAAGGGGGATAATGGGTCGCATGGCCCAAACCCGTCGTGGGGTGCCTGAACATGCACGTTTATGCTGCGTGTCCGAAAATTCAGGAATGGAATAGACACGTGATGTTTGATATGCGCACGTTTACATTGTGTGGTTGACTTCATAAATGGTCGGGGATCTCAGATCTATGCTGTACCTCGAGCTTGATGTAGCGCCAGCTCGTGATATCCATACTGCTGACCCGTTGCCTTCAAGTATACTTGCTAACTCTTTGATCAACTCGGGCTAAAGAGGTGGAGACTTGTAACAACAGCTTCGGGTAGATGGTTTCCACGTGGCAGATTGAATTATGCCCTTTTCCAGCTCACTAATAACTCGTGGATATTTAGGGCGTACAGGAGGCAACGTGGGAGTTGGAGGAGGACATGTTGGCACGATATCCATAATTTTTTGGTAAGTAAATTTTAGGGACGAAATTCTATTAAGTAGGGGAGAATTGTAGTGTCCCAGAATATTTACTTAGCTAGCTAGATAGTAGTAGTAGTTAGTATTAGTTGGTAGTATGTTAGTTACCGTGGATTTTGGTTCAAAATGGGACTTAGTTGGAAACTCTTAGCAACAGTTGTGGATTTTATATGTTTAACCTATATTTTAAGAATATTAATTATAACATAAGGTTTGATTAATATTACTGGTCATAGATATATAATTATTATAACCTAAGGTTTAGAGCCAATAAGAGAATGAAACTTGTCATAATCATGATTATTAAGGAATTAAGTTGTGGATGCCAAAAATCCACCAAGAAAAAAATCCCCAGTACATGGTTAAAATACAAGGCTAAAGGTCACTTAGTCACATTATCAAGCTCAGACCTGTAAGTCTTGTGAAACCGGGAGATTGTCCCAAGGGAAGCATCACCTTGTGAGCCATGAAGTATGGCCTTGCTAGGCTAAGAGGCCAAGCAACGCGTCACAAGTGGGCAGGCGCACCAAGGGCCTCGTGCCATGCATCCCTCGGCCATGCACAAGGGCCTCGCTACGCGAGGCTGCCTTTCCCCCTGCGTGCATGCCAAGGCCACAAAGGCCTCGCTACGTGAGGCTGCCCATCCCCCCACGCGCCTGCCAAGGCCACAAGGGCCTCGCTATGCGAGGCTGCCCTTCCCCCGCGCGCGCCTGCCAAGGCCACAAGGGCCTCGCTACGCGAGGCTGCCCTTCCCTCGTGCACGTCTGCCAAGGTCACAAGGGCCTCGCTACGCGAGGTAGCCCTTCCCCCACGGGCCTCGCGACCCATATGCGCGTCAACGCCTCGCATAGTGAGACACACATCACCACACCCATGTATGTCTCGCGAGATATGACCATGCTAAGGAGCCTCGTGCCATCACCATCTCGTGGCCCTCATCCATCCCCATCACGCCTTGTGAGACCTATCCCCGAGCCTCGTGAGTGCTTGGGTCATGCATGGGTACTCACTTAGGCACCAAGGGTCTCGCCTTGTGAGACCAATCCCCAAGCCTCGTGGATGCCTTGGTCATGCATGGGTACTCACTTAGGCACCAAGGGTCTTGCCTTGTGAGACCCATCCCCGAGCCTTGTGAATGCACAAGTCACGCCTGGATACTCGTTTGGGCACTAACGGTCTCACCTTGTGAGAGGTGAGACCCATCCCTAAGCCTAGTGTTGATGCTCATAATCTCATCAATAGAAAGTATGTGGCCGAGGCAAGGCCCCTCGGCCACCGTCGTCTCGGGAAGCCATCACGCCATCACAACACAAGTCTGGGTTCGGTTCTCGTGGAGTCGATGCCAAGTGGCCCATGTTGGCAAGGCATAAGTGCCAAGGCTCAGTAGCCTCACGAGACCCATCTCGCCCACGCACTCGGCCCCACGACCTCACCTATGCCCTCGGCCCCATGGCCTCGCTTGGCCTCGCCAGCCCATACCGCCCAAAGGGCCTCCCGAGATGCCTAGGCCACACCTCTCAAGTGGCCTCGCAAGATGTCTAGGCCAAGCCACCCAAGTGGCCTCGCGAGATGTCTAGGCCACGCCACCCAAGTGGCCTCGCGAGATGCCTAGACCATGCCTCCCAAAGGGCCTCGCGAGATGCCTAGGCCACACCCCTCAAGTGGCCTCACAAGAGGTCTCGGCCACGCCACCCAAGTGGCCTCGCGAGATGCCTAGGCCACGCCTCCCAAGTGGCCTCGCGAGATGCCTAGGCCACACCTCTCAAGTGGACTCGCGAGATGCCTAGGCCACGCCTCCCAAGTGGCCTCGCGAGATGCCTAGGCCACACCTCTCAAGTGGCCTCGCGAGATGCCTAGGCCACACCCCTCAAGTGGCCCCGCAAGAGGTCTCGGCCACGCCACCCAAGTGGCCTCGCGAGATGCCTAGACCATGCCTCCCAAAGGTCCTCGCGAGATGCCTAGGCCACACCTCTCAAGTGGCCTCGCAAGATGTCTAGGCCACGCCACCCAAGTGGCGTCGCGAGATGCCTAGACCATGCTTCCCAAAGAGCCTCGCGAGATGCCTAGGCCACGCCTCCCAAGTGGCCTCGCGATATGCCTAGGCTACACCTCTCAAGTGGCCTCGCAAGATGTCTAGGCCACGCCACCCAAGTGGCCTCGCGAGATGCCTAGACCATGCCTCCCAAAGGGCCTCGCGAGATGCCTAGGCCACACCTCTCAAGTGGCCTCGCGAGAGGTCTCGGCCACGCCACACAAGTGGCCTCGTGAGATGCCTAGGCCACGCCTCCCAAGTGGCCTCGCGAGTCTCAGCGCCCCTGGCCTCATGAGGGCCACATCCACAACGCACTCGACCTTGTGAATAGCTAGGGAGCCACGCCCTCAAGGGGTCGCAAGGAGAGCGTCTCGCCACGCATCCTTAGACATCTTCCAGGGCCACATGCCTATCCCTCAGACTCGTGAGTGACCCCAGGAGGTTTCGGATACCCCATACCAAGGACCCAAGATCTCCACCTCACACAAAGGGTCCCATTCCTTACACCTCGAGATCCCTATGCTTAGGAGATCCAGTACGAGTCGAATGGGACATATTTGTACGACCAAGTACTAAGTACGGATACCAGTGCCAGTTAGATTGCTGGGGTAAGGATCATGGTCTGTACGTCTACGGCCATAGGTCAGAGCCGACACCACTACCTCCTGCGCCACTACGCCTGCCACCACGCATCAGACATGGGTACAGACTAGTAGTGGAGACATCCTCCTGACACCTGCTCCTGTACAGGTTGTACAACCACCACCTCTGAAGCCACTCCCCTGGACCACTATGTACCTAAGGCCATTAGAGCCTACTATAAAATGAACTCTAAGACCACCTGAAAGGTTGTTGGAAATTTTACTGTAGCAGAGGTTTTGAGTGTGAATGAAAGACTGAATTCTCCATTATTGTTCTATCCTAGTTCTTGGGTTATTGTTCAAGTTTTTACAGCTTTCCGATTAGTGATCTTAATTTGATATTTTTTCCAACTTAACTTCGTTGACGGGTTCTCACCGTCAACAGTTTGGCGCCGTCTGTGGGAACGTTAGTTTCAAGCTACTGTTCCACCATTGTTTCCGACCAGAAGAAGATGCCAAGACGCTCGAAGCGACTAAGGGAGATGCGAGAGGTAGAAGTTCACCTGAACGGAGTCCAGCTGAAGGCCTCCATGAAGGACGCTCCTCCACCCAGGGACGTGGAGCCACCGAAAGACCCTGAGGTTCACGGAGGTGATTGGGTGGCCTCATCGCCGGCCGCTCCACCTGGAGGGAGTCCTCCAAGAGCACCACCGGTACACGCTGATGAGTTCCCTCCTCCAAAACCGCCGCAGGCACCGAACTCCGGCCGGCAAGACCCGGGCCCTTCTGCCCGTAGGCCTGACAAGCACCCCCGGGTCCACTCCGTGAGCTCGAGTTCGAAATCCCGGTTTTATGAAGAGGAGATATGTGAGCTCCACCGCAAGAACCAAAGATTAGAAACCACCTTAGAGAACATGCAAGAGGTCCTTAACGGCCAGCTGCAGTGTAAGTCCAGCGTAACCTTGCCTAAGAGGAAGGAGAAGGGCAAGGATAGGGTGGAGACCACGGTACCGGTAGATGATGGAAGAACCCGATATTCAACTAGTAACACCCCCCGCGCGAAGCAACGTGATCACCCCGAACTGCCTAAGCAGGCCCCAAAGCCAGCGCCGAGGGCCAACGCTGCCCCTCGCCATGAGGATGAGGTCACTTCCAAAAGAACACCCTCAGACTTGCGGGAGGAGCTTAACAAGAAGAGGGCGGGCAAAGGGACCACGCCGCCTGTGGCACCTCGAGAAGGCAAGGGAAAGGCGGATCTCAGCCCGTCCGCTTTAAGGGACACCCTCAGCAAGAGGAGGCAGGACCTAGACACGGAGATGAGGAGCTTGCGGAGCAAGATCGTCACCGCGTCAGGTGGCTAGGCCTTTGAGGAGGACTTCGACCATGAGTCGCCCTTTGTGAGAGAAATTCAGGCAATCCGACACCCTGCCAATTTTAAGGAGCCCAATATGACCCCTTACGAAGGGAGCACGGATTCGAAATACCACCTGGATGCGTTTAATGATCTGATGAAACTGAGAGGGATCGGAAGTGGTGCCAGGTGCCATTGCTTCGCTGTTACTCTGAAAGGACCCGCCTACAAATGGTTCAAAAGACTAAGGCTGGGGTCCATCATGTCCTGGCAGCAGTTTTCTGACGAATTCCTCCAGTAACACCATGCCGTGCGAGACTACACGATGCCTGGTACCAGCCTGGCTAACGTGAAGCAAGGGGAGAACGAATGCCTGAAGAGCTACATTCATCGATTCAATATGGAGGCCGCAAAAGTGGGAAGCCTAACGCGTCGAGAGTTAAAAATGGCCATTACCGCAGGAGTGCTCCCAGGAAGCAAGTTGTGGGACAACATGTTGAAGAGGGAAGTCACCGACTTAGATGACTTCTATGAGAGAGCGCAGAAGTACATTCGTGTGGAGGATGGCCATGCAAACCTAAAGGCAGGGAAGGAGGAGCCCCACGCGAAGCCCCCAACTAACGACGGATCGAATGTAGCAAAGAAGAAAAGGACGTACGATGGGCCAAGAGATGACCAGCAGAGGAAAACCAAACGAGGGGGTGATCATAGGCCAACGGCCTATACTTACTATACAAACCTCACAGACACCAGGGAGCATATTTACATCACCAACGATGATCGAGTGCCCTTCAAAAAGCCCCCACAAATGAGAAAGGATCGGTCCAAAAGAGACCCCAGTAGATACTGCCAATACCACAAGGACATCAGACACACCACGGCAGAGTGTATCCACCTGAAGGAGGAAATTGAGGAGCTTATCCGCCGGGGGCACTTGGGCCGCTATGTCAGGAGAGAAAGGAAAAGGCCAGAAGATGAGCCCGCAGCACCCCAGGCACAAGAGCGAGCCCCAGAAATACAGGGGGAGGTCCGAACCATTTTTGGAGGTCCAGGATTTGGGAGAGATTCTAGGAAGGGGCGAGATAGGTATGCAAGAGAGGCTCGGCGAAGTCCGCCTCCCTGCGTCATGAGTTTGGAACAACGACCCCCGAAGAGTTTCAAGGGGGAAAACGACTCGATAACGTTCACTGAGGAGGACGCACGGGGGGTACACTTTCCCCACAATGATCCGCTGGTGTTGACAGTCCAATTGGCAAATATGCGTGTACATCGAGTCCTAGTGGACAACGGGAGCTCGGTGGACATCCTATATCGCCCTGTTTTGGAAAAGATGGGACTGGGCATTCGTCACCTGAAGCCCTGCCAGTCGTCCCTATACAGATTCACAGGGGACTCAGTGCAGCCCCTTGGAATGATCGAATTAACACTTACCATGGGGGAGCAACCCCGGCAGACTACAGTCATGTCTAACTTTGTCGTAGTAGATTGTGCATCAGCTTTCAACGCGGTATTGGGGAGACCCTCCCTGAGAGAATTGAAAGCCATAACTTCAATATATCACTTGTTTGTCAAGTTCCCGACTCCAGGAGGGGTCGCAAGTATGAGGGGAGAACAGAAGGAGGCGAGGGAGTGTTACAACACCTCACTCCGCACGCCTGTAAAACCGCGTGAGCCAATGGCCATGGTGGTACACGAGGCGCTATGTATGCCCACGGGGGGTCCACAGGAGCTGGACCCTCGAGTCGTGGATGAGTCAAGAGTAGAACCAGTGGAAGAAGTAGAGGAGGTTACGGTGACGGAGGAACCCTTAAGGAAATTGAAGATAGGGAAAAACCTGCAAGGTGACGTGAAGGAGGAGTTGACAAATTTTTTGAAAGATAATCTAGACGTGTTTGCATGGATTCATGAGGACATGGTGGGCATAGACCCTAGTGTGATGTGTCACCACCTGAACATCTCCCCAGAAGCAAGGCCCGTCCGGCAAAAGAGGCGGGCGCTAGACCCAACAAGATACGCGGCGTTAAAGGAGGAGGTTGACAAGTTGAAGGCCAACGGTTTCATCCGTGAGTCTTTCTACCCTGTGTGGGTATCGAACCCAGTACTCGTGCCGAAGCCGAATGGGAAGTGGAGAACTTGCGTCGATTTCACGAACTTAAATAAAGCTTGTCCTAAGGACAGCTTCCCACTTCCCAGGATAGATCAGCTAGTAGATGCAACAGCAGGACTTGAGTTACTAAGTTTTATGGACGCCTACTCAGGATACAACCAAATCCCAATGAACCCGGCAGATGAAGAGCACACGTCATTCATTATAGACAAAGGGCTATACTGTTACAAGGTGATGCCCTTCGGGCTCAAAAACGCGGGAGCCACCTATCAAAGGCTGGTGAATAAAATGTTCGCCAATCAGATAGGAAGGAATATGGAGGTGTATGTGGATGACATGTTAGTGAAAACCAAAGTAGCAGCAGAGCTCAACAAAGACCTTGGTGAGATGTTTGACACGCTCAGGAAATACCGGATGAAGTTGAACCCAGTCAAATGCACCTTCGGAGTATCCTCAGGAAAATTCTTGGGCTTCATGGTCAACTCCAGAGGTATCGAGGCCAATCCTGACAAGATAAAGGCACTCATAGAGATGAGCCCGCCAAAGAATAAGAAGGAGGTGCAGTGCCTAACAGGAAGGGTGGCAGCCCTTAATAGGTTTATCTCAAGGTCCACCGACAAGTGCCTCCCATTCTTTGACATCCTCAAAGGGAGCAAAAAGTTCGCTTGGGATGAAAGATGTGAGGAAGCTTTTGTCAAGCTGAAAGAGCACCTGGGGAAGCCACCCCTGTTAGCGAAGCCAGAGAAGGGCGAGAAGATGTACCTGTACTTGGCAGTGTCTGAGCATGCCATCAGCACAGCCCTGGTTAGGGTGAGAAGAAGCAGAAACAACCCGTATACTATATCAGCAAACGTTTTGGTGTACGCGGAGAACCGGTATCCAGAGATCGAAAAACTGGCCTATGCGCTAGTGGTGGCTTCGAGGAAGTTGAAACCTTACTTCCATGCACATACAATTGAAGTCTTAACAGATAGTCCTTTGAGACAGGTCTTACATAAGCCAGAGACTTCAGGGAGACTAATGAAATGGTCGATTGAGTTGAGTCAGTTTGATATTGTATACACTCCGAGGGCTTCCATCAATGGACAGGTGATGGCAGATTTTATAGTAGAACTCACCCATCAGCTGAATGAAGGAAGGAATGAAGAAGGAGAGCAGCCTCTTACGGAGGAGGAGCTAGGAGGTTCAGAGGAGTGGAGTTTTCACGTTGATGGGGCGTCAAATGAAGGAGGATCAAGAGCGGGCATCATGATGACTGGGCCCGAAGGACATAGAATGTATTGCGCAATCCGATTTGGGTTTGAGGCCTCCAATAATGAAGCAGAGTACGAGGCGCTCTTAGCTGGCCTGCGTTTGGCCCAGGAGCTGAGAGTGACGCGCCTTCAAATCTTCAGCGACTCTCAATTGGTAGTATGCCAAGTAAAGGGAGAGTACCAGGCGAGGGGACCCAAGATGGCAGCGTACTTGGAGAAGTTGAAGGGCTATCTGGGACGGTTGGTGGCATATACTATAGAGCAAATCCCCAGAGAAAAGAACACCCATGCCGATGCACTTGGAAAGCTGGCATCTACCAAGGATAGTGATGTCTTGGAATCAATACCCGTGGAGTACTTACCAAAACCCAGCATCGAAGGCGCGGACGTGCACATGATTAGTGCCCCGAGGGACTCATGGACCGAGCCAATCAAGAGGTACCTGGAAGAAGGAACCTTGCCTGCAGATAAAAACGAATCCTGGAGGTTGGTGTACAAGGCCGCAAGATACACCCTGGTAGATGGGGTCCTTTACAAAAGAGGATTCTCAATGCCCCTCCTGCGGTGTGTAGAAGAAGAGGAGGCGTTGAAAGTGTTACAGGAGATACATGAGGCAGAGTGCGGCAACCACGAGAGCGGACCCTCCACGGCTAGGAAGGCCATGAGACAAGGATACTACTGGCCTTCCATGGAGAAAGATGCGCATGACTTTGCCACGAAATGCGACAAATGCCAGAGGCACACCAACTACCCTCGGAAACCCCCAAGCGAACTGACCAGCATGACCAGCCCCTGGCCCTTCGCTATCTGGGGGATAGACTTGATCGGCGCTCTTCCTACAGGCAGGGGTGGAGCAAAGTACGCGGTGGTGGCAGTGGATTATTTCACTAAGTGGGTAGAAGTGGAACCCCTTGTGAAGATAACCACCAAGCACATCACCTCTTTCGTCAACAAATTTATTGTGTGTCGATATGGAGTACCCTACAAGATTATTTCCGAAAATGGTACCCAGTTCGAGGGAGGAGCCTTAGATGAATATTGTAAGGAAAGAGGCATAAGGAGGAGTTTCTTCGCGGTTGTGCACCCCTAGGCCAATGGGCAAGTGGAGGCCATAAACAGGGTCCTTAAGAAAAACCTGAAGACAAAGCTGGAAAAGATGAAGGGAGCCTGGGTAGATGAGCTACCAAATGTGCTGTGGGCTTACAGAACCACCCCACGCATGACTACTGGGGAATCCCCATTCTCCTTGGCCTATGGGTGCGAGGCCGTGCTCCCAGTCGAGATGCGAGTCGAGTCCCACAGGGTATAGGCATATGGAGACGAAGCCAACCGCGTAGCCCTAGCTGAAAACTTAGACATGCTGGAAGAGAAGAGACAAAAAGCCCAAATGAGGGTGGCAGTATACCAGCAGCGCGCCGCAAGGTACTACAATTCGAGGGTGCGAGAGACAACTTTCAGAGTTGGCGACCTGGTGCTAAGGAAGGTACTCCCAAACACACGAGACCCAGGCGCAGGAGTGCTGGGGGCGAATTGGGAGGGGCCCTACCAGGTTGCTCAGTGCATCCCCCCAAACACTTACAAGCTGGCTCGCATGGACGATACCCTCATACCCCGAGCATGGAACGTGGAGCACCTGAGGAAGTACTACCAGTAAGGCGCCCATGTTCGATGGAAAAAGAATAAGTGTTGCACACTGCCTTAATATGATAGAAAGAAATCAAAGAGGTTACTTAGATAGCCTCCTAAGTAGGTGTGAGTCTTTTATTTTTGTTTTATATAAAAACTTCATATGTACCATTGCAACTATTTGTATGAGACCGTTTATTATGAATGTGATGAATGGGACTGCATGTTGTGGGTAAAACTGTTCAACCTCATGTATTATTTTCCTTCGCTACGTGGGCATCAACACTTGCCCCCCTGCCGAAATAAATTTCACCAGACACTTGGGGGGCAGGATAGGAGGCGACAGCAGGCAGCTGGCAAAGGGAACCTAAAAAAGGCCCTATAACAAAGGATCCTAAAAAGGGACCCCTTGCCCTCCTAAAAACGAGGCCCCTAAAAGGGACCCTCTACTAAGAGGACCCCTAGCCCTCCTAAAAAGGAAGCCCCTAAAAAAAAAAGAAGAGGACCCTCTACCAAGAGTATCCTAAAAAGGGCCCTCTATCAAGGGGAAGTAACCCAAAACCAAAGAGACCCCCTATACTAGGGCCTCAAACGAAGTCCCTACAAGGCATCCCTTGGGATCACAAGGATTAGCTACCCTTATGAACACCAAGGGAGGCCATAGGAACTTACAAAAAATGCATGATGACAACAATAATAATAAGTCTAGAGCGGCCACCAAGCCGCCTAGCCAAAAAGGGTCCCAAAGGAGACCCTTGCAAAAATAGTACTATGAATAACGACGAGAAGGACGCTTCTCGCAAAGAAATAATAAGCGCGCGCAAGAAAAACATAAAAGGATAACTAAGACCCAAGGGGTCAAAATATCCTTATAAAAGCAACCAAGAGGCAACAAAAAAGGTCCCAGCGAACCCTTTCACAGGGGCTCCAAAGGACCTCCAGCCTGATAGATAAAAGAGGGGAACCAACTAAACCCCATCACACGGGCTTAAAAGGGCCTCGAATGCAATAGAACAAGAAATAAACAGCAACATATGTATTTATACATTAAAAAAAAAAAGAGTTCTCGGGATAGTACAAGAGTTACTAACAGAAAAGTAGCACTGGTAATGATGTTACAAAATAAAAAGAAAACAAAAAAGGAGCGAGACTATTTCAAGGTCTCCCGTAGTGGGCACTCCACCAGGCCGCTCGGGCAACGGCCTGTTCGCCAAAAGAGGAGAACTCGAAGTTGGGATCCTGCTTCCACACATTGTAAAGAGCACGGTCTATAGACTTGAGCTCGGTTATGACCCTCTCCGCCTCCAAAGAAGCCCTCACCGCCTCCCAGGAAGCTCTCGCCGCCTCCCAGGAAGCCTTCTCCGCCTCCAAGGAAGCGACCTTCTCCTGAGCCGACTATAGTTCAGCCCTAAGGGCCTCAACTTCAGTCTCTAGTTGAGTAACCCTCTCCTGCGACGCGGTCGCAGTGGCCTTGGCCCCCCGGAGCTCGCGCTCCAAGCATCTAGCCTTGCCCTTTAGCTCCTTGATCTTGGCCTTCAGCTTCTCCCTCTTTGAGTCCAAATTGGCATACTTAGTCCGGGCCGTTGACAATTGGACCTTAGTTGCGCTAAGCTCATTTTCGAGCTTCTGGACCTGGGCCATGAGGCCGTCCCTCTCGGCAATAGATGCAGAGAGGACGCCGGACGTGTCGGCATGCCGAAGGGACACGATGTAGATCTGCACAAGAAAGTCAATGGCGTCAGCAATAAGTAACAAAAAGGAAAACACATGTACACCTATACATAATATTAATCAACACAAGGTGCAAGACCTCACCCAGGCCGCGGCACGCCTTAGGATTTCCCCAAGATCTGGTTGGGTCACATTCCCTAGACCTCTCCAGTCGGAGGTAGGGAGGTCCGAGGCAATCTGAATGAAACGCTGGGCATAGGATGAGGCCATCCTAGTCACCCAAGGCTCCGCCTCCACGCTAGGAACATCTGGTTGGACAGGAATGGATGACCCACTCGCCGAAGCAGGAGGAGGCGCATGGAAGGGGAAAAAATGGAACCCTGGTGCATTAGAAGGGGGCTCCGCGAGGTCGACATAATCAGCATCCGGCAAGCCAATATCATGAGGGAACTGAGGGAAGGCGTCATTGCCATCAAGGCCAGGAGTAGCGTAATATCCCGCTGCGACCTGCGGGTCCGGAGATTGACAGGCCATGTCCTGGTCATGGGAATCGTAAGGAGGGCATCCTCCGGGGGACAGGGGGCGCTGATGAGACCCCCCACATTCGAGGGGAACATCCTCCATCTCCACCTCAGCCTCACCATCGTGTAGTGACGGCCCAGCCGGGATAGCCATAGCCTTCTTAGACCCAGTAACTGACCACAGGAACTTGGGGTTAGAGACCGGGGACAATTGGTGGCGGTTGAGATTCACCATAGTAAATAGGACTGCTGCCTTCTTCAGGGCGGAGTCTGCAGCAAGGAGTTTGCCTATGGCCTCCGCCTCCGGCCCAATGACCAAGGGATCAGAAAATTGCCCTACAAGAACCATGCCAATGTCAGTACAAGCAAGAGTGCAAAATAGTAAGTTCTAATAAGAAAAAGAGAAAGACCAGGATACTTACTAGGGTCGACGCGAAAGCCTTCACGAACCGAGAGAGGCCCCTCTACCCAGAAAAAGTCTTGTTTCCAAGGCCCTGTGTTGGACACCGAGCCCTCTATTAAGGGAAGCTCACTATTGGCCTTCTGCAGGTAGTAGAAGCCCTTGGACTTGGGCACTCCCATAAGGTTATACAAGGAATGCACCTCCTGCGCCGTCGGGGCGCGTTGGACGTTATCCTTGAACCAAATGAAGAGGCAACTTAAAGTCAACCAACTGTTGGGCGACAGTTGAAGAGGGGCCAAATCAAAATAGTTGAGAACTACCACGAAGAACGGGTGCAGAGGAATGGTGCCACCCGCCTTCAAAATCTGCTCACTCAAAGCCACAAAGCTCTTCTCAGAGTGGTTGGCCCGGCAGGCCTCCTGAGGAACATGCAGGGCGTATTCTGGAGGAGCTTGGTAGTGCTTCACGATTGCCTTCAATTTGTTCAGAGACACGTGTGACACTAGACTGGACGCCAGTAGGGGGCGTCGTCCTCTTCCTGAGCGGACACCTGTCTGCGTGCCTTCGACATATCTGCAAAATCAAAAGAAATATGTGAGGAAGGGGCAGAACACTTAACCCTCCATTTTTTCTTCCTAGCAAGAGTTTTCCATCGAGGGAGCGATGGCGGAAGCACTAAGCTAGGATAAACTGAGACTAGGGGCTGGGGAGAGGAGCTAGCAGCCCCATGACTGTCATCAGGCGAAGAGGGAGTAGGAGGTTCTGGCAGAATGTGTCCCTCCATAAATTCTAACTCCCACTGCAATTCAAAAAGGGTCGTCCTAAGAAACGCTATATGGTCACTAAGGCCCAGGGGTGAAGGTCCTCCATCCCCTCTCGACACCGAGTCAATTTCGCTCTCCACCACCCAAATTTTACGTCTAAGTTCAGTCATGCACTCAAGGTGGCGGATGCGGGCTTGTCTTAAAGAGTCATAGTCCTGGTGAGGGTTGCCCTCAGGGGACTCTGAGTCTGAGGATAGGCCAATAAACTCAGCCCTTGGGGGTATGTCGGACGGGCCGTCACTGGCCATGAAACCGCGTCCCAACAGCAAAAAGGGGCTCACGTATAAATGAGGGGAAGGCTACAAAACACAAAGGAATAGGCTTAATACCTCTAGATGCAAACACCCTAAAATGGCCTACTACAAGGTAAAAAAAAAACAACAACAACAAAGAGGAGGGGCGTGCATATGGTCAAACTCACTACAAGCTCAAACTGATGTACCCCATCCTAAGTACTGCTAGTTTGGACCTGATAAAAAAAAATAATAAATAAATAAAAGGGAGAAGGAAAGAAAATATACCTCAAGCAATTAAAAGAAAGAAGTTAGGGTCCAAATAAGGTCGGGGAGCGAAAAGCACCAAAGCGTCGAAAATGCGCGTCTGCAAGAATTAACCAGAAATGTGTGTTAGTCATAAAATATACACACTAAGAAATTAGCTCACATAAAAAAAAAAAAATGAAGTGAAAAAATATGCAAAACAAATGAAAGGAACTATGGTGAAAGTGAGGTTGTGGGGGATTGAACCCCTTACCTCTTGAAAGGAATAAGGGTCTATGCACCACTAAGCCAAGGGAGTAAGGTGAGAATATCAAGCCATGCATGAGGGCCTATTTATAGGAATCAAGGTGAATAGTCTACGAGGGCACCTAAAGGTACTCTCCTAGACTGGGGGGCAAGTGTTGATGCTCATAATCTCATCAATAGAAAGTATGTGGCCGAGGCAACGCCCCTCGGCCACCGTCGTCTCGGGAAGCCATCACGCCATCACAACACAAGTCTGGGTTCCATTCTCGTGAAGTCGATGCCAAGTGGCCCATGTTGGCAAGGCATAAGTGCCAAGGCTCAGTAGCCTCGCGAGACCCATCTCGCCCACGCACTCGGCCCCACGGCCTCACCTATGCCCTCGGCCCCATGGCCTCGCTTGGCCTCGCCAGCCCATACCGCCCAAAGGGCCTCGCGAGATGCCTAGGCCACACCTCTCAAGTGGCCTCGCAAGATGTCTAGGCCACGCCACCCAAGTGGCCTCGCGAGATGTCTAGGCCACGCCACCCAAGTGGCCTCGCGAGATGCCTAGACCATGCCTCCCAAAGGGCCTCGCGAGATGCCTAGGCGACACCCCTCAAGTGGCCTCGCAAGAGGTCTCGGCCACGCCATGCAAGTGGCCTCGCGAGATGCCTAGGCCATGCCTCCCAAGTGGCCTCGCGAGATGCCTAGGCCATGCCTCCCAAGTGGCCTCGCGAGATGCCTAGGCCACACCTCTCAAGTGGCCTCGCGAGATGCCTAGGCCACGCCTCCCAAGTGGCCTCGCGAGATGCCTAGGCCACACCTCTCAAGTGGCCTCGCGAGATGCCTAGGCCACACCCCTCAAGTGGCCCCGCAAGAGGTCTCGGCCACGCCACCCAAGTGGCCTCGCGAGATGCCTAGACCATGCCTCCCAAAGGGCCTCGCGAGATGCCTAAGCCACGCCTCCCAAGTGGCCTCGCGAGATGCCTAGGCTACACCTCTCAAGTGGCCTCACAAGATGTCTAGGCCACGCCACCCAAGTGGCCTCGCGAGATGCCTAGACCATGCCTCCCAAAGGGCCTCGCGAGATGCCTAGGCCACACCTCTCAAGTGGCCTCGCGAGAGGTCTCGGCCACGCCACACAAGTGGCCTCGCGAGATGCCTAGGCCACGCCTCCCAAGTGGCCTCGCGAGTCTCGGCGCCCCTGGCCTCATGAGGGCCACATCCACAACGCACTCGACCTTGTGAATAGCTAGGGAGCCACGCCCTCAAGGGGGTCGAAAGGAGAGCGTCTCGCCACGCATCCTTAGACATCTTCCAGGGCCACATGCCTATCGCTCAGACTCGTTAGTGACCTCAGGAGGTTTCGGATACCCCATACCAAGGACCCAAGATCTCCACCTCACACCAAGGGTCCCATTCCTTACACCTCGAGATCCCTATGCTTAGGAGATCCAGTACGAGTTGAATGGGACATATTTGTACGACCAAGTACTAAGTACGGATACCAGTGTCAGTTATATTGCTGGGGTAAGGATCATGGTCCGTACGTCTACAGCCATAGGTCAGAGCCGACACCACTACCTCCTGCGCCACTACGCCTGCCACCACGCATCAGACATGGGTACAGACAAGTAGTGGAGACATCCTCCTGACACCTTCTCCTGTACAGGATGTACAACCACGACCTCTGAAGCCACTCCCCTGGACCACTATGTACCTAAGGCCATTAGAGCCTACTATAAAATGAACTCTAAGACCACCTGAAAGGTTGTTGGAAATTTTACTGTAGCAGAGGTTTTGAGTGTGAATGAAAGACTGAATTCTCCATTATTGTTCTATCCTAGTTCTTGGGTTATTGTTCAAGTTTTTACAGCTTTCCGATTAGTGATCTTAATTTGATAATTTTTCCAACTTAACTTCGTTGACGAGTTCTCACCGTCAACACCTAGTACATGCTTATTTCCAGGCCTCGCACCTGGAGGTAAGGACAGGACAAAAGAAGTATGGATCGACACTTACTAAAATATAGAGAAAGATGGAGGAGATATTTAGGAAGGGGGGACCACTAGGCATGAGATAAATGTACATGCACGGGATGCAGAACCCTGAAAAAGGGCAAAGGCATGACTCTGACATCTATGTCCAACAAGTAGTGGAGGTACGAATTTGTACAGAGAGTGGGAGCACTACATGCATGCCTCTGACTAGGCACCATGACAACCTGTATCACTACCCTGACAATGTACCTATGTACAATCTTGTCCCCAGGGACCACAATGTATGAGGAGCCATTAGAGCTCCATTATAAATAGATCATCACCCCTTCAGAAAAGGGGTTGGAAAATTGATTGTATGCTAAGGCTGTTAAGTAATATACAATTTCGACTCCATTGCAGTTCTACATATTTACTCTTTCTAGTTTTCTCCATCTTCTTCTGAGATACCTTTGGCAATATAGTCTTAGTTTTCTAACCTTTTATCATTGACGAGATTTCACCGTCAATATAAGTATTTTTGATGGATAGTTTTAATAAAAGAAAGATCTAGAAGCTTTAGAACCTTCCAGCAGCTGTTAGGGTAGTATTATGACTCAGTCAAAGCTATTTATCCAATTCAAAATATGCTAATAAAGTGCAAATACGTGTTTAATATATCAACGCATGTCGTTATATCGCAGCATAGGGGCCGATATATCGCCTATGGAAGATACAGAAAACACGTCGACTTTGCACGAATGTTCGAACGGGGCTCGGGATTATGATGGAACCGATATATCACCTAGGGTAGGTGATATATCGCCCTTGGTGATATATTCATGAATATTGATGATTTTTTAATTTAAAAATACCCTTAACCACTTGGACCTGCCTTTGAACGATTTTGACCGAGTTCTGGGCGTCTGTTGAATTAAAATTCAAATCTTTTTCATTTTATATTCATTTATTTATTCAATTAAAAGGGGTTAGTTTCACTCCTTGAACTCTATAAATAGGACCTAGTACTCAGCCATTTTCTTCATTCTTCAAGCATTTGATCAGAGCCTCCAAGGTGCTAGTGTTATTATAGAGAGATTCACTTGGGTTTTGGGATAAAATCTTTATCATTCTAAGATTTTCTAAACACTTGGGAAGTGAGATAAAGTGTGATTTCGATATTGAGGTTTAGATTAATCCATAGGATCATTCAAGGTATTTAAGTTCAATTCTTCATGATTTTATAGTTTTCTTTTATTCAAAACCAAACTCTTGTTTATGATTCTTGATTAGGTATTTAAGTTATTGAAACTTAAGGTTCTTCTTGGTAAGTTTCTTCTTGGATGATTTAGTTTTCTTTTCATCTCTTTTTCTTTATATTCTCACCATTCTTACTGTTGGTTTATAGGAGTGTTCTAATCCCGTTCTTGTTCCCAAACATCTCGGCTTTTGGTAAGGAAAATAGGCTAGATATATGTGTTTATATGTTATGATATGTTATATGCTATGATATTATATATGTTATATGTTTTATAGTCCTTGGGCATATGACTTGTTTAGATAACAAGCCCCAAGAATATGTTTTATAGTCATTGGGCATATGACTTGTTTAGCTAGCAAACCCCAAGAATTTATGGGCATATGACTTGCTTAGCTAGCAAGGCCCACAAATTTATGGACACATGATTTCCTTAGCTAACAAGCCCCAATAAGTATGATGGCCATTGTAGTCCTATATGATATATGTTTTTTTTATAGTCATATGTTTTCTAGTATATGGTTATGATATTGTTTTATGCTTATGATTTATGTGTTAGTGGATTTTCCTTGCTGGGCATTAGGCTCACTCCTTAATTTTTAGCTTGATGCAGGAAAATGATTATGGAAGGCGGAAGGATTCTTGGTAGCTTGGCTTGTGTGTTGAGGATGAATGGAATGAATGGACTGCGTGTTGATCGAGGATGAGGTCATTTACTCTCTTGAATTATGTTTCTTTTGTAATTCCGCAAATAGTATTTCAACAATTGAATTAAAGTTTATGTTTTATGTTTTATAAACAATGGGATCCTATACCATATCACATTTTATTTTATACTTTTATGTTATTGATACAATATTTATTTTGGGTTTTTAATAAAGTTATGTTATTTCATATGTTTGTATCAAAATAATAGTAGCTACGTCTAGTAGTTTTAATGGTCTAAGGTCTTAGAAATAGTTGGGTCATTACATCAACCACAAATAGTAAACTTTGTGTATGGTAGTTATTGGACGGAGAGCCATCATAATGCGAATTCCCATAGGTTTGAAAGCAATCTGAGAAATCAGTTGAGCTCAGCTCAAATCTTGCGCTCCAATCCACCATCCGACCTGTGTGATCATCTAAACACGTAGAGAGGATAGTCAGTTCATTATGAAGATCTGAGCTATATTCAAAACGGGGGAGATCCGTCTATCGTGCGTGACAATGGGAACGTCCAGCCTAACCGAGCTCAAGCTTGGAGGGACAATAACTATAACGTCCTAAATTCGCTAATAAGGCTTAGTGCCTTGATTTCTGTGCGAGGAGGGCATAACTGGATTTTTTTATGTGTTAATTATGATAATACATGTGAGAATATGTGAATTATATGAGTTAGATTACGATATGGCTATTGATGCATGTATAAGTGTATTAAATGTACTTATAGGCCCACTTTTGTTGAAAATGATATTTTTGTAATTTTTGACCTGGTGTGGGTATATTTTTGTAATTACGATATGCATGTAATTATATTATATTAGGTTTATGAGTGAGACCACAGTATTATGCATATATTTTTTAGACGTGTGGCCCAAGGCGATCCTAGTGAGTCGTTTAGCATAAAAGTCACAATAGGGTAAAATACCTGGCTCAGGGTGAGCCTAGGGGTATTCTAGTAATTTGGTGAGTTACAGGGGATATTAGGGTATGAATTATAATTGGGAGGAAAATATTAGTGTTTGGAAGATTAGTGGGATTAATTGGGAATTTTAAGTGAAATATGAGGATTAGCAAGTATTGGGATAAATGACGGTTTTGCCCCTTGGATAACTTTAGTCAGCTGGGGAGAAGCTCTCAGAACAAAATAGAACATTAAACACTTAGTCTCTCTCTCTCTCTCGCTCTCTCTCTCTCTCTCGTTTCTCTCTTGAAGTGTTGGGGAGCTTTTGAGTTTCTTGGAGAATTGACCTAGAAATCTAAGGAGCTTGGGAGATATGATTGGTCTAAAGAAAGCTTAGGGTCGAAATTCACAGCTGTGGTAAGAATTCGTACTCTATTTTCTGGTGAAATTCAATTTTGATTCAAGTTCTTAGCTGAGTTTTAAGTGTTAGCATGAGTTTGAGTTTTTTTGGGCCTTAAGTTACAATTGATGTGTTTTAGAGGCTATGGGTTGTTATTTGTTGTTTATCTGAGTTTCTGGTATTGTTTTGATTGTTGAAATAGGTTGAAATGTTGTTTTTAAAGGTTTTCATTTGGAGGAAATAGGTGGAAAATGTTGGAATTTCTGGGTTCGCGAGGTGGCGCATGAACTCAGGAGCTAGAGCGGTTCTTTGAATTGCCTTAGCGCCGCGTCTCTTGGTGGGTTGCGCCGTGTCACGTGTCTAGGAAAATTGGGAATTTATGCCAAATGGGGTTTTTAAGCTCGGGAACTCAAACCTAAAGGCTCGAAAAAAGTTCTACTACCCGGCTTGATAGAATTCAAAGATCCCAGAGGCTAGGAACTTACCCTAAAGTTGTTAAATAGTCTAGTGGTTGATGGTTGTCCATTATTTTGTTGTGACTAGGTTATACCGTTAGAGCTCGAGAGTAGGGATCGCACTCGGCGTTGCCATACGCTATCTGCTCGGGACTCAAGGTAAGAAAACTGCACCCTGGTTGTAATCGTGGCTTGACCCCTGTTAATGAATATGAATATGATTTTATTTGTAATTATGTGGTTAGGCATACTTGTACATGCTGCATCTGATTGTGTATATGTTTGATTATATATAATCTAAAAGCTTGGCCTAAGAGAGCCAGGGCCGGAAACAAGTGTGTGGAATGCAGCTCGACCTAAGAGTAATGGGGTCGAAAATAAGATTTGAAAGATCGGCCTAATAGAGCCAGGCCTGAAAACCACTTAAATAATTAGAAGTGCAACCTGCACTTGTCTAACTTATTGGATGTTTAAATTGGACTATGTGTTGATTGAGTGGGGTTATTACTGCTAAGCTCGTTATTTATATTCCGTTGCTTATTTGAATCTACTGATTTAAGTTTTCTTGATAAGCCTTGGCTCACGAGTGCTTTGTGGTGTAGGTAAGGGCAAGGGTAAGCTGGACCAGCCATGAGTTGGAGAGCTTCAAGGTCGATGTGTACATATGCAACCTACTTGACTGCCACGACCAGGATTGCTTGGGAAGAACTAGGGCTGAACCCTATTTTGCCGCTCAGGATGACTAGTTTGTATTTTATTTGTCTTTTATCAGTCTGTAAACACTTTTTGGGATCCCATGTATAAACTAAACACTTTTAATGAAAAATGATTACTTTGTTGACCAAAACTTTTAATACCTACCCTTGGTTTAGTCTTTAATTACACATTTAAGTCTAAATAACTCGCTTAGCGAGTTAAGCACTATTTTAAACACATAGTGTAACGGTCTTGGCTAACCAGGGTATTACAATAACCCATCAAACACGCACAATAGGATGGAAGCTGGTTAAAGGATCCAACCCTCGAACGGCTGGCCTTAATGGGGGAGCAAATGAAGAGGCTTTTGTCTAGAAAAAAACATAGATGATTGCGATTCCGATGACAAGCTTGAGCCTTTTGCTCTTCATATTGCAGTAGCTCCGTATCCCGTTGGGTTTAGGTGTTAGGAGTATGTCCTAAAAGCATGTAAAGGACATTTATTATTTCGATGAATAAATAAATACAATGGTTTGTTATTGTTATATTTAGATTATTAAATTATTGTTTGAATAATTTTATAAATATCAGAAAAATTCCATATTCATTATTGAGCATGTGATCTTGTATTAGTACGAGAGAATAAAGATCACATGAATTAATAAAAATAGTCAACAACAACAAATTGAAGTTATAGAATTCTTTATTTGGGGTTGTAAGTACGGTTTGCTGAGTATTATGTTGATACAAATAATTTAGATTCGGATTATTGATGTCGTAAGACATCTCGGTAAAGGTTCTTTATATAATATGATTATATATGAAATGAAACGATATGAATAAAAGTCTTTATCCAAAAACCATTTAATAATAAAGACTTTTAATTCATATCATAACTGATGATTATTTATAGATCAACCTAAATCCTGAGTGTTCATGAACTCCTGTTCATGTTTATTAAATCTTTTGATTCATTTGTTAAGGTCTCTTCATAGAATGAGGCTAATGAATTTTGTTTTGGAGATTTAATATCATGGATGGCTGGGAACATGTATCAACAATACGGAATCTAATCTTTCCTAACGGATCGTATATTAGTTCCCTTAAGAGTTAATTCTGGAACTGAATGATTTTGAGCTCAAATCTATAATTAGATTAGAGATTAATATTTCATTAGTGAATTAATAGTGCTTAAGGAATAAGTAGTAAATTAGAAAGACAAAATGGTAATTATTACATTCTAATTTATAAACTAAATAATTAGAGGGTTGAACTATTGTAAGATGGTTATATCAATGGACAACTTAGAATAAGATTTCTATAAAAGTATATCTATAACATAAAGAGTGCAATTATGAATTTATAGTGGAGAAATATCATAAATACTAAATTATTTATTATAATTAAAGAGTTTAATTATTTAATTTCAATTTATTGGAGCTTAATGTTATAGGTCCATGGTCCCAAAAATGGCTCAAATAAACACTGACAAAGATAAATAAAAAAATGGGCAAAAAGACTTATTTGATAAGTAAAATATTTTTCTATGCACTAAACATAATTCTTGTATAATTATGTGTAATTAATTAATTGAGAATTAATTAATTATTTGATTTACAAAAATATAATTAATTTTGAATTAATTTTTTTTGGGATTTTTGGTATTTAAATAATAAGAAAAAATTGGGAAAAATCACATGCCTTCCTTGGCATGTGGTACACGTGTAGCACAGTGCACAGTCACTGTGCTACACAAACAAGAAGCTTCTTGAAGTTTCTTTGTTCCACAATTTTAGTTATTTAAATATTAAATAAATAATGAGATATTGTAATATGATTAAAATATTATTATTTAAACAAAATCTGATAACTGATTAGTTATTTTAAATTGTTTTAAATAACTAATATTTTATTTTTAATATATTGGATATATTAATTATAGGAGATCAGTTTTCCAGAACGACACTTTTTCAGTGATACAAAATATATCGTGAAATCTCCCTGAGAGAAATACAAGCATAGGTCACTGTTCTTCACAAACTTAGGTCCAAACTTTATCATATCTCATGTGTTGAGAACATCTGATAAATAGATTTTGCCTATTATTTTGTATAGCGAGCCCACACTCGTTCTTTGAGTGTTGATAACATTTTAGAAGATCCTCGTGTGGAATCTTAAGGATTTTTGCCGTACAAAAAGATAGCAGCAAGGAAGGACTTGAGGTAATTTTATATTCGTATATTTGATTCAATATATATATGTATGTGAAGAGGTAGATCTAGAAATCTTGTGTGGTTAAATTAATAATTTTGATTGTTGTTCCGCTGCGTATAATCTCTAATTTCATCTATAAAAACCAACATTAGGATGCAAGCTATGCCCACATATATCGGAACCACTGATCCATCCAACCACATTGGGAACTTCAACACTTTGGTGATGGACCATAATGTGAGCCTCAACCTGTAGTGTGTTCTATTCCCAGCTACATTAACCGGACTAGCCAAGCCGTGGTTCAACAAGTATAAGAAACACTTAATCACCTCCTAAGGTGTCCTCTGAGTTCAAGAGACAGTTTCAAGCTTCCAAAGAGGTTCAAGTGGTGCCGGACTCATTGGCCAATATTAAACAACAACCCAGTGAGTCCTTGAAGGCCTACCTCAACCGGTTTACTAATGTAGCGACTTGAGCTAGAGATGCTGATGACAGTGCCAAGCTCATGGCCATGAGAACATGAATCACTGTAGGAGGAGATTCATGGAAGGAGCTCCAAAGGAAAGGAGTGAAAAGTGTAGATGAATTCTTGGCTCGAGCTTAAGAGTGGATAAACCTAGAAGAGGCAGAATCTACTGTCACATGAACCAACAAGACCCTCGTTCAGCCTGCTGGAGTGGTGGCAGATGGTACAACTACGACTCAGCCCGCTACCTAGAATAACTAGGTGGGGGGTAATAAACGAAAAGGGAATGGTGAGGGCGACTAGAACGAGTCTAAGAAAAAAAAGCACGGGGATAAATATACCTCCATCGACACCGCCTATACTAATTTAGCAGATATGCGAGAAAGTATTTTTTTTAACTAATTCTACTCGCCTTCCATGGAAGAAGCCTGTTGTGAAAAATTAAAATTCGTTTTAAATACGCAAGTGCACGTAATCACACAACTAATATAATGATAACTAGATCGTCTCCACAGGGATTGTAAAATATAAAAAATAAGCAAAACAATTACTAAACAACTTAAAAGTACTAAAAATCAAATGGGCTACTTTTAGGCTAAAAAATATATTAAATGAGATGGAAATACTGAAATTAAAACTGAACTAAACAAGAAAATTGAAAGAAATATATGGATTGCAAAATGGACTTGAATTATTTATTCCCCCTATATTAATCATCCTGAACAGATTGCAGCAACAATATTCTAGCAAAACTCCCAGGTTAACAAGAATTCAATAAACATTCATAAAACTTTCCCAAATTTTATGACATTAATTCCTTTACCTAATTAAACATATTCCTATGCAAAATCAGATTTAAGAATACAATTTCAAGGTTCAATTCTCAAAAGTTACACAAGGCAAATAACACATCCCTATGTTACTTACTAACATAATCTAACCTAGATTATGACTTGTGTCATCCAAATTCTTCCCATTACATTTAATCTTTCTAGTATTAAACATAATTAAATATCTTGCCCTTGCTATCCAAACAACAACAAGAAATTAATATAAGCACTTGAATGAACAAGAGAGATTTTACTAAAATAAAGTGCAAGAAATTACTAGACTATAACATAGGGTTCCTCAACAATTCAAGCCACCTAAAAATTAGTTCATGGCTGAGTTAATAAATATTAATCCATAATCAACACAGCCCATAATATTCTGATTCATAAATCAACTCAAAAAATTATAAAAATGAAGTTTAGAAATAGAAGAAAGAACAAATCCAATTGATGCTTGAGCTTCTCCTTTTCGTTCTCCTTCTTCTTACTGATTTATGAGTTGCTTCCTTCTTTCTTGCGGGTTTTTCTTTCCAAAAAATGGCTCTTCTTCTTCCTTCTGCCCAAAAAATGGCTCAAAAAATTCAGTAATGGAGGCTGTCTTTTTTTCCTCTTTTGCTAGGGTACAAAGCCTTTTTTTATCTCTCTTGCCAAAAATGCCCTCCAAGCACTCCACATGAGCCCCTCCTTTTTATCTAGAATCTTCCTTCTAAAATGCAGCTAACATTATGATTTGCTACCACCTCACCACCCTTTGACATATCAATTAATGAAATGCCACTTGTCTTTCCCATATATGCTGACTTTTCCTCTTTGATTCCTCCTGAAAATGCTTCAGCAAAACTTTATTTGCTCGAGCAAACCTAATATTTCAGCACATAATAAACAAATAAGAGCCTTTTCATTTTTCATTATTTTCTTTGGACAATTTCATACCTAAATTCCTTAATTACTACATTCAGCTCTAAAACACCATAAAGGACACAAGAACACAAAAAGGAAAAGAATTAACTAAAATAACAAAATACACAAACATCACTCAACCTAAGTCTAGAATTATAAGCTCAAAAGTGTGAAAATGAACTCTTTATTAAAGAGTTATCAAAGCCCAAGCCCATGAAAAATCAAAGGGCGAAGATAGTCCAGCTAAGTTTTGCCGGTATCACAATGACATTGGCCACAACACTAACAATTGCCATCAAGTGAAAGATGAGATCGAGACCCTCATTCGGGCTGGGCTGTTAGTCCAATACCCTCGGAACAGGGTATCTCCTAATCAACAGGCAGGGCAGAACCCTCAGCCGACTCTAGATAACCAGGTCAATCTAGCATGATTAGCTCAGGGAAATCAGATTACCCCTCCCCTTGATGAAGGAAGGGACATAGCCACCATTGCATCCAGACCTCTTCTGGCATGAACGAGTAGTAGGGCTAGATGAGATATATTCAGGAGCTAAAAACACATGATAGCACCGAGTTCGTCCTGGAGCAAAGGTTATCTAAACAACAATGATTGGATAAACAACCAATCATTTTTACAGAAGAAGACACTAGCCGTGTCCAATTCTCTCATATTGATCCGCAGTTGATAACAATTCAGCTTGCTAACTAGAGGGTGCACCAAATACTAATTCACAATGGGAGTGTAATGACCCAAATTTGCTAATAAGGCTTAGGGCCTTGATAAGCGTTCTTGGAGGGCAATAAGTGATTTACTATTATAATATGTGAACTTGTGTGAATATGTGATTAGTGATGCATGTTTAGGTGAATTAAATATGCATGTGGGCCCCATCTGGTTATTAGGGGCATGATTGTGATTTTAGCTCGCGGAGAGCATAAATGTGATAAATGTGAAAAATTGTGATATATTTGTGATATATCTGTGTTGAACGATCCGAGACAGTCCTAGGGAGCGATTAGCTAGAAAGTCACAATGGGATCGAAAATTCGATTCGGGGCGAGTCGAGGGGTATTTTTGGTATTGGACGTTCTATGGGGTTATCGGGTTATGGAAATAAATATTTGGTGATATATTTGAAGATAGAATGTTTAGGAAGGAATATTGGGGAAATTTACCATTTTTCCCTCGGGGACGTTTTTGGTACCCCGAGCCTTGAGGTAACCTTAGAGGCTAAGTAAATAAAACAAAAACCAAAGGAGTACTCAGAAACTTGTAGAAACCAACCCAAATACACTATTCTCTCTCTTTATTTTCTCTGTCTTAGCAAGGGAAATTGTGGTAGAAACTAATCAAAACTAAGGAATTGGGCTGGGAATCATGGGAGCTACAAGCTTGAAGCTTAAGGACCTAATTCAGAGAATCAACTCAGCTCAAGGTAAGCTTTAATCTTAGTGAATTATGCTGGTTTTTAAGCTGAAATTCTGGAGTATTGCATGTGTGTTGAGTGAAGAATTTACTTTGAGTTTGATGAGGTTTTTAGCTTGAATTCTTGTTGGATTTTGTTGCTGAATCCATAGTATAACTTCTGTGATGATTAGCTTGAGTTGTTGGGTTGATTTTGGGGTTAATTGGATTGGTTTTCGTGGTAAAAATTTTCTACGCTCGAGGGGTCGGTCCGTGACGCTATTCTTGCTGAGCCGCGGCCCCTTAGAACATAGGGGCGTCTAGAAATGGCAGTGCACTGCGGCGCCCTTCAGGAAGTGCCGCGGCGCGTGTAGGTTGAAATGAGGCAGGACCTCATGTTGAGCTGGGGGTCGCGACATAGGATCTTAGGGCCGCGACGCTTAGGGCATTTTTGGGCTTTAAAGAGGTTTTAGGCTCGGGAACGCAATAGTTAAGGCTTGGGATGGAATTTGTCACCCAGATTGATAGAATTAATTTTCCTAGAGATTAGAATTATGTCCCAAAGTTATTTAATAGATTAGAACTTGATGAATGGATATTGTTGGTGCGTTGTGACTAGTGTTTCTGCGAGGCTCAGACTAGGGGACTGTGCTTGGGACATCGGTGCTTGGAAAGCTCAGGACACAGGTAAGAAAACTACTGTTCCCATAGAGCTTGTGTTGCAGGGCACGACCCTATATGATTGTGTTGCAGGGCTCGGCTTTATACGACTGTGTTGCAGGGTGTAGCCCTTTTATTGCATTTATATGTGTTTAAGTATCCGTTTTATATTTTGTGTACATATAAATAAATGAACGGTGACCTCCTGGAACGGCGACGGCCGGGAACAGCGAAGGCCGAGAATGGCAAGGGGCTGGGAGCAGCGTTTAGCACGCGAAGTGCGAATTGCCAGAGCGAGACCCTAAAGGATACCTGGGATATCCTCATGTTGTGGACCGCGAACCTAGGGCCCGGTAAGCGCTTGGCACAACTTGGTCGTATGTGTTTAGCCTAATGGTGGCTTGTTTATATGTTAAGTGTGTAATATACATATGTTATCTGCTTGTGAGGGTTTTCTTGGTAGGCTTCGGCTCACGGGTGCTCTATGGTGCAGGTAAGGGCAAGGGGAAAGTTGACCAACCATGAGTACGGAGAGCGTGAAGCGGCGAGTACATGTTTGGCCTGCCTGGCTGCCACAACCAGGGGTATTTTTGGGAGATGGTTGTACCAAACCTAAATTTTGTCGTTTAGCTGACTCTGATTATGTTTTTAAGTTGTAAATATTTCTAAACAGTATTTTTGGGATCCCAAAGGTTAAACACTTTTTAATTTTCAGTAAATGGTTATTTTCAAAGTTTATGACTCTGATTATGGTTTAATTACACTTTTGTCTTAAAACCTCGATTAGCGAGTTAAATGCACGTTTAATACTCACTTAGTAATGGCTCTAAGGCAGTAGGGCGTTACAACTTGGTATCAGAGCGAGCCAAGGTTTATGGTTTCTAGAGAATGACAGAACATGTATGCTCATTGTCAGTGACAAGCTCAACTCAGGGTTGGTTGGTAATAATTAACTTATATGTTTGAATATGTTTTTAAATGCCCTGTTTGCCTGTTTATTTCATATAGAGCATGATGAATGAATTAAGATATGCATGATGCTAGGGCATGGCCTGTTGAGTGTTATATGCTATTTGTATGTTATATGGATTGTTGTTTGTGGTTGACTGATGTGATTGGGAGGTGGTTTTGGATGTTGTTATCATGCCTGATGAGCGACGTTGATTGCAGGCATATTTGTTGAGATGCCTCGACAATCATCGAGACTCTGCGATAGTGGGACCGAGGATGAGAACCAGGGTCAGGACCCTCCACCTGCCCCACAGAATTGACAACAAATGTTTGCCGAAATGGAAGCAAGATTGCAACGAACAGAGGAGGAACTTCGACAGTTGAGGCAGCAGGCCCTTCCACAGGTCACTGGGATGCCAGTCCAACAGGATGTGGCTCCAGTGCCAGTTCAATCTGTTGTGGAAAACAGGTGGGAACCTTTATATGAGAGATTCAGGAGCAGCATCCTCCCACCTTTGAGGGTGGACCAGACCCACTGTGGGCAGAGCAGTGGATGAATATGGTCTCCTCTATCCTAGATTTTATGAGGGTTGAGGGGAACGAGAGGGTATCTTGTGCAAGCTACATGTTCAGAGAGGATGCCCACATCAGGTGGGATGTAGTAGTTCAGAGGAGGAATGTGACAGTGATGACTTGGGAAGAGTTCATGAATATCTTTAATGAGAAATATTACACCGTTGTAGTTTGAGCTGCAAAGGTTGACGAGTTTATCAACCTGACTCAGAATCGATTGACCGTGACAGAGTATGCTCTGAAATTTGACCGATTGGCGAAGTTTACACCAGATCTAGTGCCGACAGATACGGCAAGAATAGACAGATTTGTACAGGGGTTGAAAGTTATGATCACCTGTGATGTAAAGATCACCTTAGATTAGACCAGAAACTACTACCTCTTCTCATGTTGTGGACAAGGCCCTTATCGTTGAGGGGGCCGAGGACCAAATTTGGAGAGAGAGCACTGTTAGGCGCGATGCCAGGAGGACGGTGCCTCTTTTTATTGGATCCAGTTGGGGTAGTGGCTCCAACAAGCAGAAGAGAAAGGCCCTAGATTCTTTTGTTCCTCCTAGCTCGGATAGGAAGGCACTGGGTGCTTCTAGTGGCCGTTAGGGCAGTACAGACAACTGGAGGAGTTTTCCAGTGTGTCCCCGGTGCAGATGACGACATCAGGGTGAGTGTAGGATTAGGGCCTGCTTTGTTTGTGGGAGTGCCAATCATCTGAAGAAGGACTACCCATAAGTTAGGAAGGAGGAGTCGAAGCAGGGCGACGGTCTCGCACCTACCAGGGTGTTTACTTTGACTCAGACTGAGGCAGAGGCTAGCCCTTCAGTTGTGACAGGTCAGATTTCTAGTGCTGGTTTTTCTTATACTGCATTGTTTGATTCAGGAGCTACTCATTTGTTTGCGTCTGCTAGAGTGATAGATTAGCTGTGTAGACCTAGTGTTATGTATGCTAGGGGTTTTCAGACTTTGTTGCCGACTGGGGAACTAGTAGTCTCTAGGAGATGGATTAGAGCTTTGCTAGTAGAGGTAGATGGTAGGAAGTTGTTTGCTGATCTGATTGAGCTTGCGATGGATGACTTTGATATGATCCTAGGGATGGATTGGCTATCGAAGTATGGGGCAATGATTGACTGCAAGCGCAGGATGGTGACTTTTGATCCAGAAGGAAAGGTACCATTTGTATTTGTGGGAACAGCTAGTAGACCGCGAGTACCTATGATTTCATAGGATTCTTAGTGACCTGAAGGCTAGAGACCTGACGTAGGGAGGTTGCATATGATTCTTAGTGAATGTTGTGGATACCTCTAGGGTTGTGACGATTGGACCGGGGGAGACCAGATTGGTATGTGAGTTTCAACATTTGTTTCCAATTGATCTGCTACGGCTGCCGCCGCAGCAGGAGATTGATTTTGTTATAGAGTTGGTATCAGAGGATGAGCCAGTAACTAGGACACCTTACAGAATGGCTCTGGTGGAGTTGAAGGAGTTGAAGATTCAGTTGCACGAGTTACTGGATTTGAGGTTCATCAGACCGAGTTTCTCGCCATGGGGTGCTCCAGTGTTGTTTGTCAAGAAGAAGGATGGATCTCTTAGGATGTGTATTGATTACAGGGAGCTGAACAAGTTGACTATTAAGAATAAGTATCCACTGCCTAGGATCGACGATTTGTTTGACTAGCTACAGGGAAGGACAGTGTTTTCCAAGATTGATCTCCGGTCAGGTTACCATCACTTAAGGATCAAGGATGATGACATACCAAAGACTGCTTTCCGCACGAGGTATGGACACTATGAATTCCTGGTTACGTCCTTTGGATTAACCAATGCCCCAACAACTTTTATGGACATAATGAATAGGGTTTTCAAGGACTATTTAGATAAGTTCGTGATTGTGTTCATCAACGACATTCTGGTGTACTCTCAGTCAGAGACAGAGCATGAGCAACATCTACGTTTGGTGTTGCAGCGGTTAAGGGAGCATATGTTTTATGCTAAGTTCAGCAAGTGTGAGTTTTGGTTACTGCAAATTACATTTATGGGCCATATCGTCAGTAAGGAGGGGATTCTGGTTGACCCAAGCAAGATTGAGGCAGTGAGGGACTGGCCTAGGCCGAGCAGTGTTCCTGAAGTAAGGAGTTCTCTGGGATTGGCAGGGTATTATCGACGGTTTGTTGAGGGTTTCTCCAGGATAGCTACGCCATTGACAGAATTGACAAAGAAGAAGACAAAGTATGTTTGGACAGACAGATGTGAGAACAGTTTCAAAGAGTTGAAGCGGCGACTGATCACCGCACCAGTGTTGAGTTTGTTGACAGATAATGAGACGTTCATGGTTTATTTTGATGCTTCGAGACAGGGTTTAGGGTGTGTGCTAATGCAAGCTGGGAAGGTGATAGCGTATTCATCGAGACAGTTAAGGGAGTATGAACAGAGATATCCCACACATGATCTAGAGTTGGCAGCGGTGGTATTCGCACTTAAGATTTGGAGACATTATTTATATGGTGAAAAGTGCGAGATATACACTGACCATAAGAGTTTGAAGTTCTTCTTTACTCAGAAGGATCTGAATATGTGCCAGAGGCAGTGGCTAGAGTTGGTTAAGTATTATGATTGTGACATCCTATACCATCCTGGGAAGGCTAATGTAGTGGCTGATGCATTGAGTCGGAAAGGCCCAGGACAACTATTCAGTTCGAGACATATATCTGATAAGCTAGCGGAGGAGATGTCTAGAGCGAGTATAGTGTTGGTGGTTGGTCGATTAGCCAACATCACTCTTCAGTCTACGCTCCTTGAGAGGATCAAGGAAGTGCAGAAGAATGATTTCCAATTGAAGGGTCACAGGGAGAACGTCTTAGTCAGAGTGGCTAAGGACTTCTCTATCTCAGAGATTGGGTTACTGAGGTACAAGGGTCAGATCTGTGTTCCGATGGATTCTGATATCAGGCGGAAGATCTTAGATGTATTGCATACCACTCCCTATTGCTTACATCCAGGTACGACGAAGATGTACCAGGATCTGAGAGCTTTGTATTGGTGGTTGGGCATGAAGAGGGATGTGGTGGATTATGTGGCCAAGTGCTTAACCTGCCAGCAGGTCAAGGCTGAACATTAGAGGCCGGCAGGGTTGCTGCAGCCTCAAGGAATTCCGGAGTGGAAGTTGGAAGATATCGCCATGGAATTCGTGTTTGGTTTGCCGAAGATCGTGGGACAACATGAATCGGTGTGGGTGATTGTGGATAGGTATACCGAGTGCACCCACTTTTTACCTCTCAGGAAGACTTATACCATGGAACAGTATGCCGAGCTATATGTGAAGGAAATTGTTCGACTTCATGGGGCTCCGAGGTCGATAGTATCAGACAGGGACCCCACCTTCACCTCCAAGTTTTGGGAGAGTCTGCAGAAAGCTATGGGCACGCAATTATGGTTTAGTATCGCTTATTATCCTCAAACAGATGGACAGTCTGAGAGGATGATTTAGATATTGGAGGACATGCTACGAACCTATGTGCTATGTTTTGGGGGATCTTTGAGTAAGTATCTCCCTTTGATTGAGTTCTCATACAATAGTTATCAGGCGACTATCGGAGTGGCTCCGTATGAGATGCTTTATGGGAGAAAGTGTAGATCACCTATCCATTGGGACGAGATAGGTGAGAGGAGTTACTTAGGTCTTGAGATGGTTCAGAGGACCAATGAGGCGGTTGAGAAGATTAGAGCTCGAATGCTTGCCTCCCAGAGTTGCCAGAAGAGTTACTCAGACCTGAAACGCAAGAGCATTGAATTTAAGGTTGGTGACCATGTGTTCCTTAAGGTTTCACCTTTGAGGGGAGTGAAACGATTTGGCGTTTGGGGCAAGCCGAGCCCTAGGTTTGTTGGCCCCTTCAAGATTTTGGATCGGGTTAGAGAGGTAGCTTATAGATTGGCGATGCCTCCAGCCTTATCAGAGGTTCATGATGTGTTTCACGTGTCCATGCTCCAGAAGTACGTGTCTGATTCAGCGCATGTTCTGAGTTATGAGATTTTGGAGTTGGAGCAGGTTTTGTCTTACGTAGAAAAACCGGTTCAGATTCTTGACTGGAAGGATAAATTCTTGCGGAGTAAGACCATCGCCTTGGTGAAAGTGCTATGGAGGAACAACAAGGTTGAGGAGGCAACGTGGGAAAAGGAATCAGAGATGCGGGAGCGGTATCCCGAGTTCTTCAGGTAATTTCGAGAATGAAATTTCTATAAGGAGGGGATAGTTGTAATGACCCAAATTTGTTAATAAGGCTTAGGGCCTTGATTAGCGTGCCTGGAGGGCAATAAGTGATTTACTATTATAATATGTGAACTTGTGTGAATATGTGATTAGTGATGCATGTTTAGGTGAATTAAATATGCATGTGGGCCCCATCTGGTTATTAGGGGCATGATTGTAATTTTAGCTCGCGGAGAGCATAAATGTGATAAATGTGAATAATTGTGATATATTTGTGCTATATCTATGTTGCACGATCCGAGACAGTCTTAGGGAGCGATTAGCTAGAAAGTCACAACGGGATCGAAAATCCGACTCGGGGCGAGTCGAGGGGTATTTTGGGTATTGGACGTTCTATGGGGTTAGCGGGTTATGGAAATAAATATTGGTGATATATTTGAAGATAAAATGTTTAAGAGGGAATATTGGGAAAATTTACCATTTTGCCCTCGGGGACGTTTTTGGTACCCCGAGCCTTGAGGTAACCTTAGAGGCTAAGTAAATAAAACAAAAACCAAAGGAGTACTCAGAAACTTGTAGAAACCGACCCAAAGACACTCTTCTCTCTTTATTTTCTTTAAGTCTTAGCAAGGGAAATTGTGGTGGAAACTAATCAAAACTAAGGAATTGGGTTGGGAATCTTGGGAGCTATAAGCTTGAAGCTTAAGGACCTAATTCAGAGACTCAACCAGCTCAAGGTAAGGTTTAATCTTAGTGGATTATACTAGTTTTTAAGCTGAAATTCTAGAGTATTGCATGTGTGTTGAGTGAAGAATTGACTTTGAGTTTGATGAGGTTTTTAACTTGAATTCTTGTCGGGTTTTGTTGTTGAATTCATAGTATAACTTCTGTGATGATTAGCTTGAGTTGGTGGGTTGATTTGAGGGTTAATTAGATTGGTTTTTATGGTAAAAATGGTGAGTTTTTCAAGGCTCGAGGGGTCGGGCCGCAGCGATGTTCTTGCTGAGTCGCGGCCCCTTAGAACATAGGGGCGTCTGGAAATGGAGGCGTACCGCGGTGCCCTTCAGGAAGGGCCGCGACACGTGTAGAATGAAATGAGGCAGGGCCTCAGGTTGAGCTGGGGGCCGCAGCATGGGATCTTAGGGTCGCGGTGCTTAGTGCATTTTTGGGCTTTAAAGAGGTTTTAGGCTTGAGAACCCAATAGTTAGGGCTAAAAATGGATTTTATCACCCGGATTGATAGAATTCAATGTCCCGGAGACTAGAATTATGACCCAAAGTTATTTAATGGATTAGAACTTGATGGATGGATATTGTTGGTGCGTTGTGACTAGGGTTTCTGCGAGGCTCGGACTAGGGGACTGTGCTCGGGACATTGGTGCTTGAAAAGCTTGGGACACAAGTAAGAAAACTACCGTTCCCATAGAGCTTGTGTTGCAGGGCACGACCCTATATGATTGTGTTGCAGGGCTCGGCCCTATATGACTGTGTTGCAGGGCGTAGCCCTTTGATTGAATTTATATGTGTTTAAGTATCCGTTTAGTTATATTATGTGTACATATAAATGAATGAACGGCAAGAGCCGGGAACGACGAGGGCCGGGAATGGCGAGGGCCGGGAACGGCGAGGGCCGAGAACGACATGGGGCCGAGAGCAGCGTTTAACACGCAGAGTGAAAATTGCCAGGGCGAGACCCTAAAGGATACCTGGGATATCCTCATGGTGTGGACCGCGAACGCAGGGCTCGATAAGCACCTGGGATGGCTTGGTTGTATGTGTTTAGCCTGATGGTGGCTTGTTTATATGTTAAGTGTGTAATATACATATGTTATCTGCTTGTGAGGGTTTTCTTGCTGGGCTTCAGCTCACAGGTGCTTTATGGTGTAGGTAAGGGCAAGGGGAAAATTGACCAACCATGAGTACGCAGAGCGTGAAGCAGCGCGTACATGTTTGGCCTGCTTGGCTGCCACAGCCAGGGGTATTTTTGGGAGATGGTTGTACCAAACCTGAATTTTGTCGTTTATCTGACTCTGATTATATTTTTAAGTTGTAAATATTTCTAAACATTATTTTTGGGATCCCAAAGGTTAAACACTTTGTAATTTTCAGTAAATGGTTATTTTAAAAGTTTATGACTCTGATTATGATTTAATTACACTTTTGTCTTAAAACCTCGATTAGCGAGTTAAATGGACGCTTAAAACTCACTTAGTAACGGCTCTAAGGCAGTAGGGTGTTACAGGGAGCTCCGTGAATGTGCTATTTAGGTCCACCCTTGAAAAGATGGGGCTGCCAATCTCAAGGCGACCTCTATGACCTTCTATGGATTTTCAAGAGAGGGGATGGCAACCATAGGATCAATTGAGCTCGTAGTAACATTGGGCGAGGATACATGAGTCATCGCCAAGAAGCTCGAGTTCATAGTAATTAACTGTCAGACCGCCTACAATGCAATATTGGGGAGACCTGCGCTGATTGCATTTGAAGCTATAACATTAGTTTGCATTAGACCAAAAATTCCATTCATCCTCAGGGATATGCACCGTGAGGGGAGATCAACTTGCTTCCAGGGAATGCTATAGCATTGCCATGAAGGGAAAATCACAACCCCGACAACAAGCCATGGTAATAATCGAGGATAATGAGGAACATTGGGCAATGGTAGTTGTCGAAGAGTTGGAAGAACCTTAGGAAGTCGAAAATGAGGTCGTCTATCTCAAATAAATTGTTCCAAGATTGGGTGAAGAAAAATATGAGCTCTGGGCTTTAGAGGAGCTAGAGGAAATTATCCTCGTCCTTGAAGTACCTTTGAGAATAGTAAAGGTTGGAAAAATCTCGGAGCTGAAAAGAAGAAGGAATTGGTCGAGTTTTTAAGAAGAAATCTTGACATCTTTACCTGGTCACATGAGTAAATGGTAGGAATCAGTCCAAGCGTGATGATGCACACATTAAACCTAGAAAGAACGTGCCTGCGAAGGCGCATAAACGTAGGCTGTTGGGAAAAGTGCGAGGAGAAGCTCTAGAGGAAAAGGTAGCTCGCTTATTGAAATGCGTGTTCATTAGGGAGGCTAAATATTCGACCTGGATAGTCAACCCCATTTTGGTACCAAAGCCCAACGGAAAGTGGAGTACCTGCATTGATTTCTCCAACCTCAACAAGGCCTATCCTAATACTGTTTCCCATTACTGAGAATAGATTAGCTAGTTGATGCCTGACCAACCATGATCTCATACCCTTCATGGACGCGTATTTTGGATATAACTAGATCGCAATGAACCTGCGGACCAAGAAAACAATAGCTTCATGACCGAACATAAACATATACTGCTACAAGTCATGCCATTTAAGCTAAAAAATGCTGGTGCAACATATCAAAGGCTGGTCACTAAGACGTTCGTTAACCCAATTGGGAAAAACATGGAAGTGTATGTTGATGACATGCTTGTCAAGTCAAAGACTGCCAATGACCATGTATCCAACTTGGAAGAATGTTTTGGTGTGCTTAGAAAATATAACATGAAGCTGAACCCCCAGAAATGTACCATTGGCGTTTCATCAAGGAAGTTCTTAGGCTTCATATTCAACGCAGCGAATCCCGAGAAGATTAGGTCACTATTGGAAATGCCTTCACCATGTTCATGAAAAGATGTACAGAGCTTATATGGAAAGGTCACAGACCAATGTCTTCCCTTCTACAACTTGCTTAAGGGGAAATATACGGTTTGAATGGACAAAAGAATGCTAGCATGCATTTCAGGATTTGAAGACTCATCTGGCTAAGCCCTCTGTGTTATCAAAACTAGCTGCTGGGGAATGTTTATACTTATACCTAGCCGTAACAGAAAACATGGTCAACACTGTGTTAGTTCGAGAGGAAAAATGAACACAGAAACCAATGTATGTGAGCAAGAGGCTTCTGGGAGCTGAATCCAAATATCATCTGACTGATAAACTCACGCTTGTTTGAACCCAGTCTCGAGAAAACTCAAGACGTATTTCCACTCCCACACTGTACACTTCTTTACCGATCAACCTTTGAGATATGTCTTACAAAAACTTGAGACATCAGGTTGTTTGTTAAAGTGGGCTATCAAACTCAGTCAGTTCGAGATATTATACAAATCACGAATAATAATCAAAGGCCAAGCGCTTACTGATTCATGGCTGAATATACAGGGTTCAGGGACGAACCAATGAGAGAACCTATGCAAGAGTTGTGGAAACTCTTCATTGACAGATTGTTAAACAAGAACGGGTTGGGAATTTAATTTCACTCGAAGGACATCTCTTCCATACGGTTCTCAGATTTGGTTTCGACACTTCCAACAATGAAGCAGAGTACGAGGCATTATTGGCTGGAGTTCGAGTAGCAAAAGAGCTAAAAGCAAGAGAAATTCAATGCTTTAACGATTCTTAGCTCATGGTTAATCAAGTATTAGGGGAATACCAGGCTTGAGGAATCAAAATGGCAGCTTATCTAGCTAAGGTTAAAGGTGAATTGTTATAATTTGAGTTTTATTCCATCAAGCAGGTTCCCCACGAGTAGAATACGAATGTAGATGCTTTAGCCTGACTCGCCACAACCAAAGATGCAGACACATTAAATGTGGCCTCGTAGAATTCTTGGATAAACCAAGCATCATTGAAGAACCAGCTGAGATTGGAATGATTTGTGAAGAACTGACCTGGATGACTCCCATAGCTGAATACCTTACGACTAAAAAATTGCCAGAAGATCGAAAGAATGCATGAAAGATGTTGCATCAGGTCCTGCATTATGTTATGGTCGACATAATTATCTATAAGCGAGGTCATTCTTTACCCCTCCTAAGGTGCGTTTTACCCAAGGAAGCACAAGATATCCTCCAAGAAATCCATGAAGGACTTTGTGGAGACCACGCTGGGGGAAAAACTTGGCTCTAAAGGTACTAAGGCAGGGCTATTAATGGCCCACACTGAAAAAAGACTTAACCTCACATGCCAACATTTTGCCACCATTGCTCGAGCTGCGCCAATGGAGTTAACCATGATCTCCTCACACTGGCCATTTGCTATATCGGGGATTGACTTAATTGGCTTGTTGCTATCGAAAAAAGAGGAGTTCGCTACGCAGTTATCACAATCGACTATTTTACTAAGTAGGTTAAGGCTGAGCCTCTAGTGAATATAATCTAAAAAAAAAAGTGCTAGATTTCGTCGTGAAAAACATCGTATGCCCTTTTTGACTCCCAAACTGGTAAATGAACTCAATTTGACAGCGACCTATTCAAAACCTTTTGCGAGAAATATGACATAATGAAGAGTTTCTCTTCTGTAGCATACCCTCAAGCTAATGGGCAGGTCGAGGTAGTAAACAAAACCCTAAAGGAGAGCTTAAAAAAACGACTACAAGATGTTAAAGGGCTATGGTCTGAACAACTCCTGCAAGTGCTCTTGGCCTACAGGACCTCACATCGCACCTCTACTAGTCTTATTCCCTTCTATTTGACTTTTGAAAGCGAGGCTATGTTCCCAGTAGAAGCTCTGGTGATGTCACATAGGCAAAGGACATATAACCAGGATTGGAATCATGACCTGCTTAATGCATCTTGGATCTAATTGAAGAGCAAAGCGAAGAATCTCAGTTGCAGCTTGCCCATTACAATAAAAGAATAACTCGGTATTTTAATTGAAAAGTCAAGGGGTGTAGACTTAGCTAGGGGATTTGGCTCCATGGGTATTATTGGCTAACAAAGATCCTAAAGACGGTGTATTGGGACTAAATTGGGAAGGACCCTATCAAACCGTGGAGATCTTACGGGAATGAACCTTCAAACTAGCTTAATTAAGTTGAGAATTGGTTCCACAAACTTGGAACACTACATCTCAAAAGGTATTATCAGTAATATGATGTCTTTGTTAGATTAAATGTGTTTTGTTCTTTGTAAGGCTTATTTATAAAGCCATTTCATTTTTTTCAAATTTGAATAATAAAAGGTTGCTCCGTATTTTAAACTTCGTACCAGTTTTTTCATTTTATTCTTCTAATTCAGCGTGAGTTGATTATGTGAAAGCGATCTAGAATATTTATACATTCTGATCGCTTGGGGCATATAACCCTTGAAAAGTCTTTGAGACATTCGACAAATTTAGGCTAAAATTTTTGCAACTTATAATTTGGAAAATTGATTATTCTACAGCTTCTTAAAGCTCAAGTTTTCAAAGAAATTCCAAATACGAAAAAAGTTAAGAAAATTCAAGGCATATGCAAAATCCTAGAACATATTTATGTACAAAAGTCCTAGAATTAAACCAGGTCCAAGGCATGATCCTAAAAAAGTATAGGTGATCAAACTCATTGAAATAACCAAGTCATCGACCAGAAATTAACTGGGCGAGCCATCAAGCAACAATACCTCGATCTAAAATTTCCCCTATAACTATTTGGATGTATAAGGACTTTGAAGGTTCACAAACATAAATACTTGATAAAAAGGGGGGTAAACAAAAAAGATTAGAGATATATCAAAACATGTGAATTATATTGAGGGTAAAAATAACCTCGAGTTAAAAGCCCAAGGGAAAAATTCACGGCCTAAAAGGCCCACATACAAAAGGCTTCAGGCATCCAACGAAAGAAAATAATATATATATATATATAAATGAGGTCCACCTTTCATCCCTGAGCTCTGGTGACTTTCTCCTGGGATGACACCTCTTCCTCCTTGGCCCCTACTGCAGCTCCAAAAGCCCCAACTGTATTTGCAGGCTCCTTTGATAATCGGTCTTGGAACTTGGCAAGGTAGCGCCCTTAAAGTTCAGCTTCAACATCGTCCTCCATGGCCTTGGTGTCCGACCTCTGCAAGCCTCTACTTGAGACTGTCAACCTCTGCAAGCTTCTAGTTAAGACTGTCGACCTCAACAACATTCTGCTTAAGATCATTAACCTTAAGCTGAAGCTGGTCCCATTGTCGGATCATCTCCAAGGCTTGTGCTTTGGCAATTCGCTCATTCTCCTCAGAGGTCTTCAGGGACTTGTTGGCCTCGTACAAGGTGACCTTCTGGCGTTGACTTCCTTGAAGGTGACCTGTGCCTCCCCTAAGGCGGTCCTGGCCTCGTCAACCTGCAAACATTGAATAAATAAGGGTCAGTTTTTGAAGTCATGGGACTAGAAGAAGAGGATAAGTATAAAACTTGTCGTCGCAGTCATCCCCAATGTAGAGTCGACAACGATCATTGATAGTCTTGACTCAATAGCCTGCAACTCTTTGACGCTGACCACACTCGCGTGCTTCATTAGATTTCTCATGATTTCCTGATATGAACCGCCCATATGCTCTAGATATTTCCCCACATCCAGGGGGAATCAAGATAGTGGCAGTCGAGGTTTCGACAGTCGGGGCTTCGGTTTGGAAGATAATGGGGTCACGAGGAACTGGTGGAGGATCTAATAGGGTATGGTAGGCTGAGGATGCTGCAACTTTTGGGGGGATCTAGCACCCTTGTCTTTCGTAGGAGACGCGATGGCGGCTCTAGCTTCTGAAGTGGTTTTCTTCAAAACCCTCTGCCTCTTTACGTTTGGTTCGGTTTTGAAAGTTTCCTTTAAATTCATATCTTTGTTTGTAAAAGAACGATCAAAAGAGTCAGACCTCAGGAATGATTAGTCAAGATAACACAAAGTAAAGAGTAACAAAACAAGAACCCTACCATCGAAACTAGAGGAGGAAACTACTATGAGCAGTTCCTGGTTATGGACCGGGCTAATTAGTCAAGATAACACAAAATAAATAGTAACAGAACAAGAACCCTACCCTCCGAACGCAGGGAAGGCCATGACAAGAGGTTTGTACCATACTCTTAAAAAATAGTGGACCTAAAATGCAAAATATTATCTACCACTACAATACATCTGGGGTAGCCATAATCATAATGTAAGACTAGCTGGTCAACACACTGGAGTAGAGTCACATCCAGGTCCGGATTAACCGGATGTCAGCTCGCGAGCTACCTCGGATTGAATCAGACTAGCCTAAAACTGACAGTAACCCAATTTATTTCTCAATATGGATTACATTGGCCGGAGGTACTGGCGGCTGCCCCCGATTTAGCACGGCTTTGACCAGAATCCTATATATCTTCAAAAACTATTCTCTTACGCACCAACGCTGCGACATCCTCTTCTTCCTCAACCTCCTTAGCGTTGAGGAGAGCTCCTGGGGAGGAGTGAGCTTTAGGAGAGGACCTCGGGGACTGATGGCCAATGTCTGATCCTTTCTAATTAGCTTACAAGCCACCACGATGGCATCATTCACCACCACCCTGAACTCTTTCTCCTTGGTAGAAGCACTGGCCAGATTCTGATATTGACCTCTGAGGGTCTCAATCCACTCCGTTCTCTTATATATAACTACACAAGGTAACAACTCGATCAAAATAAGTTTTACATTGGTTAAAATAAAGAACTCAAGTATAAAGTTGAAAAAATTGAGAAACTTACGTGGACAATTGAAGTATCGGTGAGTCTAGTTCTTGAACCCATGTGACATAAAGAATTGGTCCTTATAGTCATTCAGGTGGCTGGGGAGGTCGATGACACTGGCAGATTTAGGAAACTGGGTGAGGTAGTAGAATCTGCCACCTCGAGTTTTAATGTTAGGATTGGCTTTCAGACAAAAAAAATACATAATGTCCTCCAGAGTGGGGACCTCCCACTCGTTCTTGAGGAATAACTATTTGAACCTCATGAGGTAGCGATATGAATTCTAGGGGAGCTAGAATGGAGCGAGCTCAACATAGTTCAGGAAGTCTACGAAGTACTGGTCCAGCGGGAGGAAGGCACCAACTTTCAGATGCTCATCACTCTAGGCCTTGAAGTCATCTTCCAACGGGCGCAACTTCTTTCTCCTTCCAAAGGAGGTTGGGCATAATACTCAAGAGTCACCTCTATCCCATGACTCATCATAATCCTGTTGACCTTGTCTTGAGTTGTTCTTCGAGACACGATCATCTTGGCCTCAAAGAAGCTATCGGGTCTTACCTCTGCTTCCCTCTCCACCATTGAAACGAAATGGGGAATGGGGGTCTTCGGGGCGACCTGCTTCAAATTACCTCGAGAACAGGAGTCTATCACAGTCTTTTTATTTGGGGCCATGATAAAGATTTTAGTTCGCTTGATTACAAAATGATCCACTAGAGGCGACCCGGGAATATAACCTAACTTTAATAGTGGAAGAAATGGCGACCAAAAGTTCTAAGGCTTCATTACTCAACTTAAGGCATCTTATGAGTCAAGAACGGACATGTTGTCTCGACGCATGTTCTCATGTGAATCTCTAGTTCACGCGCCTAAATCTCGAGAAGGTGCTAAAATTTTGGGATTCGCATATCAGACACAGTGGTTTCGAACAACGGTTTAATGCAAATCCGCCCCAACCGTAACCCTTAAGCTACCTAAAACTGAACCTAAAAACTTCAAACATTCATCCTTTAAACCCATAAATCACCCATTTTTTATGCCTTATATCTAATCGGATCTAGTGCAATTGGTTTTGGCCTAGCAAAAACCCACACTAAACTCATATAGAACCAAAGTAAGGAAAAAACACTAGAAAATCTCATAAAACTTGTTGAAAAATGAGAATGAAATTTAAACCAGGGATGAGCATACTTACAAATTGGTTTCTTGATTAATGAGTGAAGTAAGAATAGACAATGCTTCAAAAATTCGAGCGTGAGGACTTGGGGATTTCTGGGAAGCGAGGAATTTCAGAAAGTTTGAATGTTTTGAAAAGAAGATAGGTAAAAAGAAAGTTTTGAATGCAAAGGTCGCTAGGCTCATATTCTACTCTTCTATTTATATGTATACTTTGGGGACAAATTTGAGCCACGCAATTAAAGAAGAAAGAGATCTGAGGGCTATAATTAAATAAATCAAACGATGGCTAAAAGTTGACAAGACAACTGTCTCATAGTACTCAAAACCTGAACAGGCGCCAATGACAGACAAACACGTGTCCCATACTCGAGTGAGTGAGTGTGCTTATTTTTTCATAACAGAAGCCAAAAATCCCTTACTATGCATGTCAAATATGACGTCGTACACGAGCAGGGGCTTGGGGGGAAAATGTTGTACCCCAAAAATACGGGCTGAATTACACACCACGAGGTATAGCTGGCAGACGATCATATGAAGAAAATATACATATAAAGTATTTTGTTAACTCTGGAATGAGTAGCTCGAGCTTACTTGACAGTCTGTGACAACTCGGGTTTCCAGTTCACCTCTTATGCCAACTACTTAGTTTGACGTACATAACGTCCGGATCGCCCTCGTGAAACTCTGGACATGACTCGCGTTAGTTTGCATTGGCCTTACAACATTCAGCTCGAGGAGTGTGTTCAGCTCGCGAAAGCCTGACTATGACGCACAATGAAGGATCCCATAAGGCTCGAAGATTCTTTATACGCCTAATAAATGCCCATATTTTATTTTGTATTTATTACCCGATATAATGGGTATAGAATTAATAGGCAATCATGTATTTATGTAAATGGGAAAACACCCAAATTTGTCAGTTGCCATATTAATGTTCGATTACCCGATACTTTCCACCATTTTTTCTCTATAAACACAAAGGGAATGGACTGTAAAAAGCCCCGACATTCTGTATGCAAAAACTCAGCCAAATTTAAAAAAAATAATTTTGTCTAAAAATGTTCATAAACAGATCAATAGCATTGTGGACTAGGTGTATTTCAACCACTGAACCACATAAATTGTGGGTGTTTCTATATTCTTATACATTTGGTTTACAAAAAGCTTAATGTCTTTGTCATAGATTTCTAAATCTCCGTTGACGAAAAATCGCGTCAACACTATATCAGATTGCTTGTTCAATAAAATGCTACAAACTTAAACTTCATGCTACAACTAGGGTTCATAATTTCACTTTTGAGTCCTAGGTATTACAATTACAACACCAAACCATATTCATACCTAAATTCATTTTCAAGAAGCGCAAGTTATGATCAAAGCTAATAGATTGTTTTTATTATGTTGGCTTACCAACTTATCTGATTTTTATCAAGAAATTACATTATTTAAAGAAAAATTATTGCTTAAAAAAATAAAAAGATAAACAACTCATATTATGACTATATATATGTGTGTGTAAAGTATGAATCTCTACCTTGGGCATTCAAACCTAAGAACTCCTGGCATTTGACCCAGCACTTCATTTAGAGGTGATGGGTCAAAGCTAAGAGAATGCAAAACATTTAGTAGGAAAACAGAAAAAAAATAGAGAAATAATGAATTGGAAGTGTGAGAAAATGAAGAGCTCAACCTCAACCTCAACTGTTGAGACTCATTGTATATATATAAGTGTAGCCTACAATGACATCTATAACAAACATAAGCTCACGCAACAAATACAATTAATTATATTACACCAATTGTTAGAATAACTAGCTCCTAACTCAGTAAGTTACAACAAAATTGTCACTTGCTTTAACATTCCTAATATTCCCCCTTAAGTGACATAGTGAGACACTATGGGGGTGTTTGTTCAGAGTAGTTCAGTGACCTTGGAAAGTGTAGAAATGCTTAGGATGGAGGTAATATTAAACTCAAGTGTATAAAATGGTTTACTTTACCCTTAAAATACATGTGTGGCCCACAAAAATTATTAACTTTACCCGTATAAATTTGAACCAAACATGGGAAGTGTTTTAGATTCCCATTCCCACCATCACTTTACCCGATACCAAACACCTCCTAAGTGTCAACTTAGTTCCATGAAAAAGTAAATGGAGGAATAACTAAAGGTTTAGTAAGCAAATCAACTATTTAATGAGCTAAATACACATATCAAATATCAAGATGCTGAGCTAAGACACGATCCCAGACAAAAAGAAGATCGATTTTGAGATGCTATGCTTCGTTCTATCGTGAAAAACCAGATTTTAAGCAAGTGATCTAGCACCAAGATTATCACACCACAAGATGGGACACTAAGATATTCGAACATCAAGTTTAGTGAGGAGAGATTGAAACCAAATGATCTCAGAAGTAGCCAAAGTAAGAGAGTGATATTCAGATTTGGTACTCAACATGTTGCTTTTTTTTGCAACTAATCAAATTTTCACCAAGAAAAATATAATAACCCGAGGTAGATCATTGACCATCAATACAACTAGCCCATTTGGCATAAGCGAATCCTTGTAAATCAAGTTGAACTGCTGGTGTGAAGGAATACCAAGATGCGATGTTCCAACAAGATAACGAAGCACTTGCTTGAAAGTAGCCCAATGATCTGTAGTGGGAGCCTTAAGAATTGACTAAAGTGATTGACAACAAGGGCTATATCTGGTCTAGTCATAGTGAGATACTGCAAAGCACTAATTACACTTCAATACACCTATGGGTCCTCAAGAGGTATACCAGAACTTAAAGACAGTTTAGTGTTAGCACACAATAGAGTAGGATGAGGCTTTGCATCACTCATATTAGTCTTGGAAAGTAAGTCTTGAATATACTTGTCCCAAGTCAAATAAAGACATGGAGTGTTTCTAAAAACTTCAAAACCCAAAAAATAGTGCATTAAACCAAGAATTTAAAGGCAAATTGCAAGTGTAAATCAATAAACACCTTATGAATCTGAGCAGTATCATCACCTATGATGAGTATATCATCCACATAAACTAAGAGAAGATCTAATTTGCCATTTTTACGAGTAAAAAAAAGGAAGTATTGGACTTTGAATTAGTGAAACACCACTGAATAAGAGAATCCTTGAGCTTGTCAAACCAAGGTCTTGGAGCTTGCTTCAGATCATAAAGAGCCTTTTTGAGCTTTCACACATGAGTAGGAAACTGAGTATTGATGAATCCTTGAGGTTGTTACATATATATAGATTCTTTTAAGTCACCATTAAGAAAAACATTATTTATGTCCACTTGTTGAATATCCCAACAAAAGTTACACCCAATGTAAAAATATCTTTGATAATAGATGGTTTTACAATAGGGCTATAAGTTTCAAAGAAATCAAAACCAGGTGTTTCCTGAAAACCTTTAGCAACTAAATGAGCTTTGGAACGATCTACAGTCCCATTAGCATGATACTTAACCTGAAACACTCACTTGTTACTCACAATTGTCATATAAGAAGATGGTGGAACTTAGGTCAACGAATGGTTCCTTTGTACTGCCTCAAACTCAGTTTTCATAGCATATTTCTGTTAGGATTAATGCCCTAAAATCATGTAAAGATATTTTATTGGTTTTAAATAAAAGAACAATTTTATTATAGTTGAATTTTATAATTATTGTTTGAATTAATTATATAATAATATCAAGAAAATTCTCTATTCATTCTTGAGAATATGATCTTGTATTAGTACGAAAGAATTAAGATCATATATAATGAATAAAATAGTCAGTAACATATTAAAGTAAGGAATCTTTAATGAGTGGTTACTAGTATAGTTTGCTAAACATACGAGATGCAAGTAATCTAGATTCAGATTACTGATGTGGATAGACATCTTAGAAAATGTGTTGTATATAATAGAGATTATATCTGACAGGGCCGATGGGAATTAATTATCTTTATAAACTTTCCGTTTGACGTAAAGATTTAATTCTTGTCATAATAGATGATCATTTGTAGATTAGTCTAAATCTAGAGTATTCATGAACTCCTGTTTATGTTTATTGGATCCCTTGATTCACTTGTTAAGGTCTCTTAGAATAATCAGGCTAATGACATTTGTTTTGGAGATTCAATATCATGGATGGCTGGGAACATGAATTACAATATTGGAATCCATACTTTCCTAACAGATCGAATATTGGTTCCCTTAAGGGTTGATTCTGGAGCTGAATAGTTATTGAGCTCAAATCTATAATTAGATTACAGATTAATTATTCGCTAGTGAATTAATGGTACTTAAGGATCAAGAGGTAATTATAAGGGTAAAACGATAATTTTGACTAGCTCTAATTAACGAACCAATAATGGAGGACATAACTGCATATCTTGATTATATCAATGGACTACTAGAAAAAAAACTCTGTAAATATATTTCTATGAATACTTTGAGTACAATTCCATATTTATAGTGGAGTAATCATAGAATTAATAAATAAGATTATTAGATTAAAGAATTTAATTAATAATCTGGTTTATTGGAGCTACCTATTATAGGTCCATGGTCCCCAGGTCACCTCTGTCCTACACTGTTAAGGGTAAGGATGCCAAAAGAAAGATTTGCTAAGAGAAACAACTAAATTGTAAAGGAATTAATTTTTTATGAATTATTTGATAATTATTTGATAATTATGGGTAATTGATTAACTATGAATTAATTAATTATTTAACTATATAATTTTTATTTTGAAAAACTATAGTTTAAAATTAAAATTAATCTTGTTTGGATTAATATAAAGAGAGAAAATAATAAATATCTTATTTATAGTATGATATTTATTTATTTAATTTAAAACTGATATTTTAAGATAAAGTTAATTTTGAATTAACTCATATTTATGTTTGAATAAATATTTTGTCTTAAAAGTTGATTAAATAAACAAATGAGAAAATTAGGGCAACCCTAATAAGGCTGGGTGACACACACTGTGCAGTACAGTGTGTGGCGCCTAGCATCAGGGTTTTTATCCCTGTGATTTGAATTTTGAATTTCAAATAAATTTTTTTAATCAATTATTTAATTATTTTTTTAAAATACGATTTAAATAGATAATTAAATAAAAAAAATATCTAATCAGTTTTAATTTGAATTATATTTTAATTTAAATAAAGATTATTTAATTAGATTAAATATCTTTATAAATCTGGCATACATGATATTCAGAAAAAGAATGTGTAGAGTTCCAGAATGTTTACTTAGTTAGCTAGTTAGTAGTAGTTGTAGTGTTTTAGATTTCGTGGATTTTGGTTCAAACCAGGACTTAGTTAGAAACTCCTAGCAATAGTTATGGATTTTATAAGTTTAACCTATAGTTTAAGAATATTAATTATAACATAAGGTTTGATTAATATTGCTGGTCACAAATATGATATTTATTATAACCTAAGGTTTAGATAAAGCCAAAAGGAATATGACACTTTTCATAAGCATTATTATTAAGGAATTAGTATTTTAATGATAAAATAAGGAAATATAAGCTTTAGTCTTCACCAAAAACTGTTACGGTCGTAGTTTGACTCAGTCAAAGCAGTTATTCAACCTTAATTATGCTGAAAAAGTGCAATTACGTGTTTAAAATATTCACGTATGCCGATATATCGAAGCATTGGAGCCGATATATCGCATGATGAAGGATATGGAAAACACGTTGACGTTGCACGATCGTACGAACGGAGGCTCGGGATTAGGGCAGAGCCGATATATCGCTACATAGGGGCGATATATCGCCCTAAATAGTTATTTTTTTTTGTTTTTAATTTTAAAATCAAGCCTTGACTCCTTAGACCTACTTCTGAACATTTTGACCGAGTCTTCAGCCTCTGATTGACGAATATTCAATTATTTTCAATTTTATTCATTATTTTTATTCAAAGACAAAAACAAGATATTTATTCCTAGAACTCTATAAATAGGACCTAGTACCCAGCCCTTCCACTCATCCTTCAGCTGTGATCAGACTCCAAGGTGCTAGTACTACCATAGAGTGATAAACACTTGGGTTAGGAAAAAGCTTTGCCATTCTTAAGCTTTATAAAATACTTGGGAAATGAGGTTTAGTGTATTTCGGTATTGGAGTTAGACCAATCCATAAGGTCAACTAAGGTACTCTTATTCTTTAAGTTCAATCATTAACTCTTTAGTTTTCTTTAGTCCTTTTATTCAAATCCTAACTTTTGATATTGGTTTTTGATTAGGTTCTTGAAACTTAATGATCTTCCATGGTAATTTTGTTTTGAAGGTTTAGTTTCCACAATTATTCTTTACCCTTTAGAAATACTCACCATTTTTATTGCTGGTTTTAGGAGTGTTCCAAGTCCCGCATTTTTTCTCAAAAATCCCAATTTTGGTAAGGAAAATAGGATAGCTTTTATATTCTTGTATGTTATGATTATGCTATATTATGATATGTTATTGCATATATGTTTTGGGGATTATAGTTGCTTAAATAGCAAACCCCAAATAATTTTATGTTCTTGGGGCTTATAGTTGCTAAGTTAGCAAACCTCATTGTATTTTGAGGCTTATAGTTGATGTGCTAGCAAACCCCAATAATTACCATGCACATGGGTTATAGTTGAGATATATGTTTTATAGTGTATGTTTTGTTATGATCTTATGTTTACGTTTGATGTTATATATATGTTGGTAGATTTTCCTTGCTGGGCATTAGGCTCATTCCTTTTTCTTTTTAGTGTGATGAAGGAAAATAGATACAAAGGCGGAAGGATTCTTTGAAGCTTGGTGTATGTGTTGAGGTGAATGGAGTGGATGGGCTGTGTGTCGATTCGAGGACGACATTGTTTTATTTAGTCTATTTAAATTACGTTTTAAAGTATTTTTCACATGTAGCTTTGTAAACAATTTCATTTAAAGTTATGTTTTATTTTAAAACAATGAGCTCATTTATGTATTACAAATATTACTTTAAAGTTTTCAATAAAGTTATAAATTTTTCTCATGTGTGTTCTCTTCAAAGTAGTAGCTATGTCTAGTAGGGTTAATGATCTAAGTCTTAGAATTAGTTGGGTCTATTTGTAATCCCTAGTCTATTTGTATGTGATTTAATTTTTATATTTGTATATGATCTTGGCTGGTATTAATATTTATTAAAATGGGTCCATATATTCTGCTGCGTACCATTGATTTGATCAATTAATACCAACAATTTGAAATTCAAATTTGCTAAAGTATGCTTGACAGATATTGGTTCCAAATTAGTAACTGTAGAAACAAGATAAGCCTTTGGTTTAAAAATACCAGCTTTGGATCTAGTGACCATTATATGACTATTTTGAGGAATAGGAGGGAGAGGCAAATCAATAGGAAAATCAAAAATTGAAACCATATGGGGAGACTCAGAAGGCAAAGAATGAAGAGAAGACAAAAACTTAATAGAAGGAGATAGACGTGGAGTAGGAGTACAAGAAGGTATTGCAGGTTGAGGACTAGAAAGAATATAAGAGGAATTAGACACAGGGAAAAGGATGAGGTGGGAACATAAGAATAAGGAACCTGATATGCATTAGCATCAATGATAGTAAGAACAATTGAAGTAGACAAAGACTCAGATGGAAACAAAGTAGAATAAGGAAACTCAATTTTATTAAAAGTAACACTACGGGCCACATAAATTCGACCACTTTAATGAAAACACCTACACCCTTTGTGGGAAAGACTATATCCAAGAAATACACATTTAGAACACCGAAAAGATACTTTGTGTGCTTGATAAGGTCTTAACAATGGGAAACATGAGCAACCACACTCCCGAAGAAGATTATAGTCAAGAGGGCTTTTGAATAATTTCTCAAATGGTGAAATATGATCTAAAATGGGAGTAGGAAACTATTGATAAGATAGGTAGTAGACACAAAAGTTGCCCACTAGAATTTATGTGGGATATCAACTTGTGCTAAAAGAGTAAGACCAACATCAACAACATGCTGATGTTTTCGCTCAACCCGACCTTGTTGTTGATGAGTGTGTGGACAAGAGTGACAAATAGTAATGCCTAAAGACTGAAACAAATGATTTTAAGGGTCGGCATTCACCACCCAAATCTATTTGAACACTCTTGATTTTAGTTTGAAACAAACTCTTACCATACATGCTAAATTGCTTAAAAATATGAGGTACTTTAGATTTGATTTGCATTGGAAAAATCCAAACAAATTTAGTAAAATAGTCAACAAAACTAAAATAATACGTGTATCCATTAAGAGAGGCATAGAAAGATGGACCCCACACATCTGAGTGAATCAAATGAAAAGGAGCTAACAAAATTTTATTGAACTTTTGAAACTAAATTGATGAAGCTTTCTGTATTGACAAACAACTGATAATTTGTTTGCTAATATAGACTTGGGGGTGACCAAGTCTACAATGCCATACAGAATAAGTCTTAGACTTATTGAAAACAAGACTACTAGCAGTATTACAATTGAAAACAGGTGGAATATGATTGGAAGACTTGGAACACAACTTTGACTTGGAGACTGATGAACCAAATGGATGAGAAGAGGTAACTTGAAGTTGGTAGAGACCATCACTGAGGGAACCCTGAAGAAGAACTTGCCTTGTTGTCTTGTCCTTAATGAGACTAAAAATAAAGTCAAATTCAGAAATCACATTATTGTCTTTAGTAAACTGTGAAATACTCAAAAGATTTTTAGTGACATTAAGAACATGTAAGATATCTTACAAGAGTAAGGATTGATTAGTAAGATGAGTATGCACTGAACTAGAACTAACATAAAGTATGGGTAAAAATGAGCCATTACTAACAACTACTTTGGATTTTCCTTTGTAGTAAGGTTTTGTGGACATGTTTCTAGTGTCGGTGGTGATGTGGTGTGTTGATCCACTATCAAGATACCAAGTTCTAAAATGATCATTAGTAAGAGGAGACTCAGTAATGTAAGCCTGTGGATTTTGAGATGTAGGAGATGACGAAGTGCCTCTAGGAGACTGAGGTCCATTGAAGATGATATCAAGCCCGTGAAAGAATTTAAGAGCAGTATGTCAACCACATCCACAGATTTGATAGATAGGTTTGTTACCATGGCCACCACGACCAAAAGAATGTCAACAGCTAGTACGGGAGGAACCACGATTACCACAACCATTTGAAGATGGAGAACTACCTCTACCACTATGCAAAGACAAGCTAGCAAAGTTTGCTTGAAATTGTCAAAATAAGCCCTAGAAAACTGATCAATTCACATTTCTTTACTATGAAGCATAAATTGAATCTCCTGTAGAGTGAGAGGCTTAGATATGGAATTAAGATTCACAACCATAGCTTCATATTCTGAGCCGAGCTCACAAAGAATGTAAAGAGTGAAATCATCATCAGTAATAGGCTGACCAGCAACAACAAGAGCATAAGCATGATGTTTCATCTATAGAATGTATTCTTCAATTAAAGATGAGCCTTTATTTGTGGATTGAAGAATAGCTCAGATCTAAAGCAAACATACTTTGGACTCGGTTGCAAACAGTTGTGTAAGCACAAACTTAATCTCGACAGAAGTACGACAATTAATAACATAGCCAAGCATGGGTTCAGATATAAAATTCATCATCCAATGCATGAGAAAATTGATCAAAACGAATCCATTGAAGGTAAACTGGATTAGGTTCATTACCTGCAAGAGTTGTAGGTGGAGTAAGAATTATGCCGAATATATAACCATCAAGGTTGTATGCTCGAACTACAATAAGAACAAGAGATCACCAATACGAGTAGTTTGTGCGATCAAGACGAAGATTAAGTGGAAGTAGATTGTTGGAAGGAATACCGACTGGAACAACTTGCGCAGCAACAACTGGAGCAGCAGTCGAAACATTGGCTGGAGCAACGGCCAGCGCATCGATAGGAGTAGTAGGAGATGAAGTACTAGTAATATTGGAACTCTGATACCATAACAAAATGCAAAAGACTCATTAGGAATATAGAGAAAACGTAGAAAAATAATGAATTGGAAGTGTGTGAAAATGAAGAGCTTAGCCTCAATTGTTGAGACTCATTGTATATACATAAGTGTGGCTTACAATGAGAGCTATAAATAGAAATAAGCTCACTCAACAAATACAATCAATTTTGTTACACAAAATGTTAGAATAACTAACTACTAATTGAATCAGTTACAAAAGAATTGTCACTTACTTTAGCGTTCCTAATAAAAGCTAATGGCATTGAAGAGTTTATGTTCTAGAATATTTATAGAGAAATTTGCTAGGATATTTTAGAAGATATAATTATAGAAAATCTAGAGTGGTAGAATTTTTTTATGGATAGTTCTAGGAGACAAATTTTAGTCAATTAGATAGAAGACGTGTTGGCACATTCCCAACCATTAATTAAGGTGGTACAATTAGTATAAATAGGGATGAGTTGGTCTCATTTTGCTTCGAGTAGAATTAAGTGAATTAAATAGACTTCTTGAGAAATTGTAAAACGTATTGTGTCTTCTAAATTTATCTCACAATTCAATTTTAGAATATCATACGAATATGTATAGATAATTATGTATAAAATATTAGAAACTAATTAATGACTTATAAAATTAAATAATTCTATAAAGTTTTAGATTTCTCTTTTAAGTTTTATAAATAGGAGTGCGTTGTGTCCTTAAGGGGCAAGTGAAAATGAAAAAAAAAAAAAAAAAAAAAAAAAAAAAGAAAAGTTGTAGTGTGTGAGTTGCAAAAGTGCCTTAGATATGTATTTTGTCTTAAGTGGTTTAAGCTTTCTAGAAAAATATGGATAATTGCGGCTAAACTCTTTATGTAAAAATTTTGACGGCAAAAATATTTGAGTTGTAGATTTTGTTTAAGTTAATTATCTTTATAAACTTTTTGACGACAAAAGTACCAAAGTACTAAATTTTGTTGCAATTAACTACCTATGTTAAGATAATTTAAATATAAATGTACTTTACGATATTAGAATTTTAATTAATTTTTATTTTAAACATTTTTTACTACATAGTTTGTAATCTTCACATTTTTTGTACAAAAAACCATAGTTAATTGTACTAAAATATCTTAGTATGCGTCAAATTATTCTAAATGATGTCTCTTTAGATATTTCATGTTACGACTCATTACACTAGCTGCATAAGAAAATAAGATGCATTCTTGAACATCCAAAAGAAGTCGTTTGTAAAGTTCACATTTATTATCAGCGATGAATTAAGAAACATTCCAGAACATCCAAAAAAAGTCGTTAATAAAATTTACATTTGAAGAGTAATATTGGACCAAAATCTCTCTATTTCATATATCAAGTGTGAGAGAAGCTTTAAAGTACGAACAATGAAGCATGGAAGAAGCTTTAAACTCGCAATAAATGAGAAAAGTAAGTAAACAGGATTTATATTCCAACTCTTACAATTTGTTTGGCAGATGAGAAATATGGAGGAAGGATGGAAAAAAATGAAGGGAAAGGAGTGGAGGGAGATGAGGTTTCCTATGTTTTGGCTAGATGAAAAGGAGGGAAGGAAATGAGTTAAGGGATGGTTTTTCCCTCTGGGCCCATATTTTTCAATCTCTCCATTTATGGACGAAAGAGGATGAAAGAAACATAATTTGTGGTAAATTTACTGGATTGCCCTCCAAAGCACACACACATATAACATATTTTTAGATTATTATAATTGAACAAACTATATATTATATAATCTTCTCTCACATATTTTTTTTATTTTTCTATCTCCTTTATTTTTCATGTTTTATCTATAATTTTTGTTTGTTGATGGGCTATTACATTATTTTTATTCTATTATTCTATTTTTCTTATACTTAGGGTCTTTTTCATTATATATAGTTTTATTCTTTTTTCTATTTTTTTATTTATAGCTAAAATAAAAAATATATTGATATTAAAAGATATTTTTTTAACTTTTACATGACTATTATTATTGTTAAAAAAAGGAAAAATACTATTTTGGCTCTTGTATTTTTCTCGAATACGCGACCAACCCCTGTGTTTTGTTAAATGATAATTCAGACTCCGTGTTTTACAAAATAGATCAAAATAGTACTATAGACCCGATTTTGGTCAAAATATTTTCAAACATAATCCTTATTTCTCAGTACCTCGACCATCATTCTCCGCTATTGTGAACCCATCTCATTTCTAACGACTCAAGAATTGATATTATAATTGAAAAATATTTTAACAAAAATCAGGTCTAGGATACTATGTTGTAAAACACAGGGTCTGAATTGTCATTTAACAAAATATAGGGGTCGATCGCGTATTCAAAAAAATATATGGGTAAAAATGGTATTTTCCAAAAAAACAAATTACTATTATTACTATCATTTTCAAAAGTGGGATCAAATTTATATATATTAAGTAAATTAAATTTATAAAATATTCTCAAATGTTGTATATATATAAAATTTATTTTATAATTAAAAAAAATTAATAAGAATTTAAAAAATATAATTAATAATATATTAAGGGTAAAATAGTAATTTTATAAGCAAATTAATCTTCCTCCCAATTTTTCTTCTAATATCAAACAAAATTATAGAAAATTATCTTCTCTCCTTCCCAACTTACCAAACAACATAAAGGAATACCACTCTCATTTCCATTCCCCTACTCTCTCCATCCTTCCTCATCTCCTTCATTGTCGTTGCAACTTCATGAGTTTATCATGCTAGTTGGCTAAGGAACCTTTTGGAAGATTTAAATGTGTGTCAAGAAAAGACCACTGAGATCGATTTGTGTTCACAACAAATTAACACTTGCACTAGCAAAGAATCTTGTTTTTCATGAAGCCCCCAAGCACAATGAAACCCGTTATCATTACATTTGAGAATGCATTGAAAGAAAAGAAATGAGGTTGGAATTCCGAAAGTCTCAAGATCCAGCGACGAACATCTTTACCAAGTCACTCAAGAAAGAAGCTTTTTCCAAGTTACGATGCATTTTTGGAGTCAAAAATTTTGAGGGATGTTGAAATAATAATAAACTTGATTTATTATAGTTGGTCTCTAGAATAATTTTTTATAGTGCTAGAGTTTCAAGAATTTTCATGTATTTACTATTTTGAATACTCTTGAATTTTCCAAAACTCCTATTTATAAGTTGGTGAATGGAAGTAATCTAAAATCAATCTACTAGCTAGTAATTTAATTGTATATCTAGAATTATATATGGAGTCATATAAATAGACATGTTTTTCCACCATTTTGTATCAAGCACAGAAGAACAAGTTAACAAATAATAAGTTTCTTCCATCCAAAATATTTTCTAAATTCCTCAGATTAACTATCAAGTCATTACACTCAAATGAGATAAAGAACAGAGAAAAACTAGAGAAAATGCAAAGAAGACTTTGAGAGAAAATGAGAAATGAATGCTCATCAATTGACTTGAGATGAATAATTTCATTTATATACATAAGGAGTACAACTCAAAATTAATAGCTCAAGAAACATTAGTAACAAAATTCTGTTATGCCAGCTCACTCCTAACAGATTCTAACAACTCACTAACATACCAATAACTAACTTGTAACGCTCTGGATAACCAAGAAAGTTATAGTGTGTATTTTAATTAGTGTTGGACTTGCTAATCAAGTCATTTGGACATATATGTGTAACTAGAAGTAATTAACAGGTTAGGGTTAAATTTTTTTATTAAGGGAATATTTACTTTCATTAAAAAATTTAACTTCATACATGGGATCCCAAAATAAATATTTAAAAAGTTATTTACAACTCAAAAGGTGAAAATAAAACATGTCAGCCTAAGTAGAAAATTAGGGTTTGACCCCAGTTCCACTTTGAATTCCCAGACGTGGCAGTCGAGCAGGTTGCATATGTACACGCTGCCATCAAAGCTCTCCAACTCATGGTTGGTCCAGCTTATTCTTTCCCTTACCTGCACCACATAGCACCCGTGAGCCAAGGCTCAACAAGAAAACATAGATATGCTCATAAGTAGTTAATAAAATATTTCAGAATCTTATCTGGCATGCCTAACAATAATAACTCTACTCATGCATGCATTCAATCCAGCTACGTGACTATAGAGTCACATAGGGGCCCGTAGCCTAATTACTAATAACTAGCCATAAGAGCTAGTCAAGTGTACCTGACGCTTCATTTTCCAAGCGACCATAAGGTCGTTCAAGCATATGTCGCGCTCCTGGATAGGCCTAACCATACCAGCCTGTGCTCAGGGTGCTATTGTCATCCTTGACTTATAAATCAAGCCTTTCAATCAGATAAAACATACAAGCATAAATGATGTATCACATATATGCTCAATACAATCCTACATGTTTAATAAAACATCTTAATCGTAGTTATAACCATGTTCAATGATCGAGCTCAAGCCCTAACCATAGAGTAGGTGCAGGTTTCTTACTTTAGGTCCTTAATGAGACACGTATCATGAACCCTTTCCTCCTGAGCCAATCTGTGAACTCTAGACACAACCATAATAACGAGTAAACATTAATAATGAGCAAATAAAGGCTTCCGGACTGAGTTTTAGGCTCTGAGACCTCGAATTATACTAAACCAGGTAGTAGAATCCTTCTCGAACCCTTAGGTTTGAGTCCCCGCAACTCAAAACGTCATTTGACCATTTTCCCTAATTAGAGTCGCGATGCACCCTACAAGGGCCACAACGCCAAACTAGGCAGATAGCTCCCAACTCAAATCAGTCAGGCATGCGCCATGGCGCAGCCTATTAGGCACCGCAATACCAAGGTGGTTCAAAACCCCACCTGGGTCGCGGGGTTCATGCTGATCACAGCGCTGCGACGCAACCCCGTGAACCTAGAATAACTGGGTTTTCCAACGATTTTTTCCGAACCAAAACCCCTAAAATCAATCCCCAAACTTCAACCAAACCAAGAATTGAGTTCTAAAATCATAATAACACATAATAGGAAACATATTAACATCAAGAACCAAGCCAAAAACTCACCACAACTCAAAATCCAAACCATGAGTTCAAAAATCAAGAACACTAAAACAAACCAGAATTTCACCAAAAGCCAGAGTATAGATCCTTACCTCAACTGAGAAATTCGACCCTCAGTTACTCCTAACCCAATTGATGCTCCTCCAAGCTTCAAATTCAATCAATTCTCCTCATAAATCAAAGAACTCCACCAAAACTTGCAAAGATACATTGGAAAACGAGAGAGAGAGAGAGAAAAAAAAATTAGCGGCTTAAGTGTTTTTCTTTGGTTTTCTTGATTTTGAAGGCTTCCACTTGACTAAGTCAATCAAAGGCTAGGGAAAAGACCAGTATACCCTTGCCTGAACCTTAGCTCTTTAATGCCATCAAGGGAAAAATGGTCATTTCCCACCATATTCCACTGATCCTCAATTCACACCATATTTCACAATTAATTTCAATATCCCCATGTAATCACCAAATAATTTCCATTACTCAATAAATCCCAGTAATGTGCTAAATTACGAAAATACCTTTTGGCTCACCCCAAGCCGGGTATTTAACCCCGTTATGACTTTTATGCTAATTTTCTCACTAGGATCGTCTCGTGCTGAATAACTCAAATATATCCACATAATAATGTGGTGTAAATCACAAAACACATATATTTACAAATATACCATCAACGTGTCAAAATTATGAAAATACTCTTCTAATAAGAAACGAGCTCACATGTAACGTCCCAAATTACCTAATAAGGCTTAGAGCCTTGATTAGGGGGCCAAGATGGAAAATTATGGAAATTACATGTTTATGTATTTTATATGTGTGTAAATATGTGATCATGTGAGTTATATTATTATATGACTTGATATGCATGTTTAGGTGTATTAATTAAACATGTGGGCCCGTTTCTTATTAGAAGGGCAATTTTCGTAATTTGGCCCGTTATGGGTATATATGGCATAAATGTGATATATGTGTGAGACCACATTATTATGTGGATATATTTGGGTTAATTGGCATGAGGCGATCCTTGGGAGAAAGCTAGTGGGAAAGTAACAACGGGATCAATATGTGACTCGGTGTGAGTCAATGGGTATATTGGGTATTTAGTACATTACCGGGATATTGGGTAATGAGAATGATTATTTGATGATATATTGGGGGTTAGTGAGATCAGGAGGAAATTTTGGGAATTTTTACTATTTTACCCTCGGGGGCGTTTTTGGGACCCTGAGCATTGGGATTTAGTTGAAGTCACTTAAGCTTGAAGTAACCTGTCAGAAAGAAAATACGTTCAAAATACTTTTTTTATTCTCTCTCTCCCATTATTCCTTATTATCGTTCGTCGCATTTTCGAAGGAAACTTGAGTTTTAGGACTCGGATTTAAGCAAGGATCAAGTCATAGTAATTGCAAGAAAGATTGGAAGCTTTTTAACCAGAGGATTTAGCAAGAAATGATATAATCAGAGGTAATTTAAGCATTGAATTTATGAGTTTTTGTTCCTAAAGTCTCTTAAGTTTTGAATTGGATTCTATGTTTTGATGAGTTTTTGAGTTTTTTGAAGCTTGGGTTTTAATGGTATTGGGCCATTGAGATGATTGGGAACTTTATTTTTTTGGATTTGGATATGTTTGGATAGGTTTATGGAGTGTTTTGAAAAGGGAAAAATGAAGGTTTTTGGATGCGTTTCAAGGCGAGGCCCTGTTCTTAGGCGTCATGGCCCAAGCTTAACGAAGAAGATAACATGGTTGATGGGCATTAGGGTCAAGGGCTTTTCTTATTTTACATTATACTCGGACCTGAGGTAAGAAATTTGCACCCATTATATGACATACGTGATTAGGGCTTTGCCCGAATACTGAATATGGTTTTGATTGGGCATTGGCCCTTGTAAATGCGCATGATTATGATTATTCCTATGATTAATGATGAAGCATGTTGAGTGTTCTATATGCGGATGTTTGTTATATGATGAATGCCTCTTAAGTATTATATACTTGAGAAAAGCATTGACTTATTAGTCAAGTACGACAATAGCGTTGAGCGCTGGTCGTAAAACATTGACTTATGAGTCAAGGGTAGCAATAGCGTGCTGAGCGCTAGTTGATATGATTGGAGCTAATCAGGAGTGCATTACACGCTTGTTCGACCCAATGGTCATAGAATAATAAAGTGCCAAATACACTAGGTCGGCTCCAAGTCTAGTTATGCAGAGGATAGGGCAATGGGCCCCAGGCACTACACCAAATACCCATTTCCATAACACATGAATATAATACTAATAAAAAAGTATTATATGTGGAAAATTAATGAAAAAAGGGTGGTAATTTTTTTAGTGAGCCCGCCACTTAGCATTTTTTTTTTCAGACTATCTTCAACATCGGACACAAAGAACAGTGACCCATTTTCTCCTTCGGCTATGTACGGTCTCCGAACTCAATCCCTGCTTCGGTCTCCTTCATCCCTCAAATCTCCTCCATCCCTCAAATCTATGGCTTCTATCACTGGCTTCTCGCATCCTTTGGTAGACTTTTTGTCACTTTCCTTTTTTTACTTTCAGAAATCCCAAACGGAGAAACCCTAAACCCAAACACAGAAACCCCCAAACCCAAACGCCGAAACCCCCAAACCCAAACCCAAACCTAAACACCGAAACCCCCAAACCCACTCACATTTCTCCATCCCTCAGTTAGCACAACGCATATTCTCCCTCCCTCAACTCTTGATTTTAATTTTTTTTCTCAGTTTTTTTCGACTCTTCTGATTTCCCTCTGCACATATATATTTCGGAATATATATATAGTTTTCCTCTGTGACCCCCGACACTCTTGGCTCTCTTTATTTTATATATGCATATATATATGTTTGGAGTGTTGAGTTTTGGGTTAATTTTGTTCTTGTTTTTTTTTTTCTCACTGCCTCTCTCTTTCTCTTGCTCAGAGTTTGCTGGATGATGGGAGGGTGCCGAATGGGACTTCGATTGTGGATGATGGGTTTCAGTTAGTGTATGGGAAGAAAAAGAAGGGGGTGAGTCAGTTGCCGAGTGGGCAGGATTCTAATTCATCCCCCGACATTAAGGTGGCGATGAAGGATAAGATCACTAGGATGAAACCGAAGACTCCATTTCATATACCGTCGATTCCGAGACCTCAACAGGAGTTCAAAATATTTGTTAATAATGTGAGCCAACCGTTTGAGCATGTTTGGTTGCAGAAGAGCGAGGATGGTAATTGTAAAGAGTATATTCACCCGCTGGTTAGTAATCTCTAGTTTTCTTTAATCTTGATCTAATTAATTATTTGAAAGGCTTTGTTTATTTAAGCTTGATATATTTGTAATGGCTTTGCTTGTAGTAGTTTCTTGGTACTCTGTTCTTGGGTTGATTTCCTATTTTTTTTATGATTGGTAGTGTTCTTTAATGGGTGCAGAAGCAGTTTTCGTATATGGATTTTGTCGATAAAGATAGTGAACTGAATTAGGCGATGCATGGAGCAGACCGTGATATTTTTTGGCTTCAAAGAGATTTTGGCATTTAAATCTGCAATATGTTTGGCACCGGCCAGGTATTGTACTATAAAAATTACTGGTATTTGGAGTTAATTTCAGTTGCTCTTTCTGGAGATTGATTAATATGTATAATTTCTACACATGGAGAAGTAATTTCTTATTTTCATTGGTATCTTAGCCTCAACATTTTGTTTCATTTTCATTCTTTTGGGATATTTAGTGTACATACTTTCAGTGGTGGTTCCAGCTTTTTGTTAATTATGCTCTTTATTATTATGATTTTTTCCTAAACATTCCAAGACAAGGAAGTGATGCATCTAATAACTATTCGTGATCATAATGCCACTCCAAACCCTTATAAATATGTTCTTTGTACAATTACCATTTCCTGATTTATGTATGTTTAATTTCTTCTTTAAGGTCTTGAATTTTTAAACATAAATGGAATTGTAGATATTGTAGTGTAATTCTGGATTAATCTTTTTTTTATTGTCTTAGTTTATTTTATATAAATCATGTGTGAGGTTGGTAAATATTCTTAAAAATAAGCAGCTTTCATGGATCTATTAGCCTTTACCCCTGATCTTGTATTAGGAGTCTGATGATTGAAGGACACTCCTCTTTACCTGAAATCTATTTGCAGTTTGCACTCCAGGATGTTGAATAAATTCTTCATGTATGTTTGATATTTTAATACAATATATCAACTGGATGTATTTTTTTCTTCCTTGGGTGATAATGTAATTTTTTATCTTCTCTATATATACATAAAATCATGGGATTTCCGTAACAATAAATTCCTGCCTTGTAGTTGCTGACTAATTTTGTTTTTCTTATAATGCTTCAAATTTTGTCTATTGATATTCTGATGGTAACATAATACCATATGTGAGCAGTGATTATAGAACTAGGCTATAGTGATTTTCCTTTTAATTAGGAGTTACTGTGAGCTGTGCTGTTACTCTTCTAAATTTTGAAATGCTTCCACCTACTAATTATTTAAACATTTATCTGCTATTATTTCATTATTGAATTGTTTTTCTCTTTTTTCTTTGCCTCAGGCCTCAAGGGTACTGAAATTGGAGAGAAATAGTTTGGAGTATCTTCTACACCACTTTTGTGGAGTAATTGCTAATAAAGAGTTGGTTTTTTTTCCCTTACTGATATTCATTTCTTTAAAATTTTATCATTTTTCCACTTTTGCTGCATTTTCCTTTCTTGTATTATTTATGTCCTCAATATTTGTATAGTTTATTTGTCAATTCTTTGCAGGTACCAAAATGCAGATTGGAGATTGCAGCCACTTCCTAAGGAGATGCTTAGGTAGAACTGCAAATTCTTTATATGCTTAAGTAGTTATAGCCCCGTTAGTAATGCTATTTGACATGGAGCGAGTACTTGTTGTTATAGAAAACACTTACCCTCGGTCTCTGTTTTGTTTCCCCATTTGTTGGTATAAATGAATTGAATGGCATTTAATATCTCTAATGTCTGTATTTTAGGAACTTTTTTTTAAATAAAAAAAAATAAGTAATTGGTTTTTTTGTTTGGTAATATTTTTGCTATTTTTTAATTAATTTTTATAAAAAAATCTATTTTGGGAACAATTGGAATAATTTAATTGGTTTTAAAAAATAATCTTTGCAAAAGAATTTAATTGGTAAATTTGGTAAAACCAATTAAATTATTTCCATGGTTATTTCAGAATATATATATATATAGATCAAGCAAATAATGAGACATGTAGTTCTGCCAACTCTTTATTTTGAAAGATTGGTCCAATCCCCACAAATGATGGTGTATCGCCCTGCTAATTAGGGTCCATTAGCAGGTGTGTTTTGAAACCAGTGCTGGACTTACTAACAAGTCATTTGGACTAAACATGTGATTAAGGCACTAAGGTTTGGGTATTAAAAACTTTTGACCATTTCATAAACATTTCCATTAAGTTAATAACCAGATCTTTACATGGGATCACAAAAACATTAGTTTAAAAGCCTGTTACAAAACTCAGATTACAGATTAAGCCGTCCTAAGCGGCAAAAGCTGAGTTTAACCCTAGTTCCTCTGAGCATCTCGCCCGTGGTGGTCGAGTGGACTGCATATGTACATACCACTGCTAATGCCCTCCGACTCATGGCTGGTTGAGCTTCTCCTTACCATTACCTGCACCACAAAGCACCAACGAGCCAGAGGACTCAGCAAGAAAACATAATCAACAATTCAGTGAATAAAACAACCATCAAACAGTAATAGCTGAATCTAGCGCATTCATTAAACTCAATTGGAGACTGTAGAGTCACACAAGTGCATGTCGCACTTTCTATCAAGTTGTTGGCATCCGAGCCAGTCAAGTGCATGTTGCACTCCCAGGGTGGCCCAGCCATGGTGGCCTGCACTCCACGTGCATTATGCCAATCTTAGCTTATAAACTAAGTTCCTTATGCCCTTGACTTATAAGTCAAGTCACCACGTGCCTCCAACTTATAAGTTGAAGCCTTGGGATTTTCAACTATTAAGAATCCCCCAGAGCCCATCATATTCTCAACTAATAAGTTGATCCCCACTTAACATCCTAATAATACCCTAGTTTATAAACTAAGCTTCACAGTCATAACAGACAGTCACATGTTTCATATAGCATACTTAACAGATAGTCACACAATGCATTATAATACATCCACTCAACAGTCACAAGCATAATCATAATTATGCACGTTACAGTGTAACTAATCAAACATTCGCAACATAATTATAATCATGTTCATCACCTTAACTAAGCTCTAATCATGCACTCACATAACAGGTGCAGTTTTCTTACCTTTGGTCCGAATGCGGGTTACTAGCGACGACCCTCCGAGTACGATCCCCGATTCAAGCCCTTAGCGAAAGCCTAGTCACAACTGCGATAAGGAAGTTCCCATCAATTACAAGTAAATAGCAACTCCTAGACCAACCCTTAGGCTCCAAGACATCGAATTCCACTTAACAAGGAAGTAAAATCGATCCCGAGCCCAAATGGTTAAGTTCCCAATCTAAAAATCCCATTTAAGCCAAAACTCCCCTTAAGAGCCGCGGCCCCTCACACCTGAGCCGCGACCTGCCTCTAATTCCAGAGGCTTGGCCTCCCTGGAAACCAACGTGCGCCGCGATGCGCCCTTGAGGCGTCGTGGCCCGCCCCTGCATCCGAGCCCTGCTGGCTCAAAAATCTTCTTTGCAGGCTGCAGCTCACCATAAAAGAGCCGCGACTCATCACCACGAACCCAGAATTTTCTGGGTTTTTCTTCAACCGAACCCAGCCAAAACTCACTAGATTCCATCCCAACCTTCCAATTAAATCCCCAAAAACAATATACCTCTATCCAACAATCAAACCTAACTAAATACTAAATTAAACTCATCAAAACCTCAAAACTCAATTTTCCAACTATCTAACATGCATCAACACCATAGCTTAAATAAACCAACTTAATTAACATGATATCTCTCAGTTCAGAATCTTACCTTAGCTGAGATGAAACTTCTGAACCTAGCCTCTGTTTTTCCCCAAGCCTAACACCTTAATTCTCTAAACTTTGCTCTTCAATTTTTCCAAAAACCACTCAAACCTCCATGAAGCATAAAGAGAACGTGAGAGAGAGAGAGAAAGGGAGTGCTGCTGCTGTTTTCCTTTAATTCCTTAGCCTTCTCAAACATTTTCCAGCTTATTCTACATTACACCTAAAGGAGAATGACCATTTTGCCCCCTTGCCTTAGCTTATACCCCAAATATTCACAATGGCAATTTGTCATTTGCCTTAAATCCCGCTATCCACAATTTGCATCCAATAATTCTCGCTACTCCCAATATTCTCACATGGTTATCAATAAATTCCCATTACCCAATAATTCCCGGTAATGTACTAAATTACTAAAATACCCCTAAGCTCACCCTGAGCCGGGTATTAAGATCCCGTTGTGACTTTTCGGTTAACTTGCTCATCGGGACCGCCTCTCGTCGAGTAACCCAAATATATCCACATAATAATGTGGTCTCAATCACACAAACACATATTCGCATTTATACCCCTAACGGGTCAAATTACTAATATACCCTTCTTATAAGAAACGAGCCCACATACACATATTTAATATCTTTAAAATACAAGCATGATTTTATTATAATATAATTCACATAATAACTCAATTATTGGCTCCCGACCCCCTAATCCTGGTACTAAGCCACATTAGGAAATTTGGGATGTTACAGATGGTGTTGGGAAAGAGGTCATCACGCGATTGGCAATGAATATGGAAATGAACAAAGTTTTCTACACTGATTCGAATGGAATGGATTTTCTGAAACGAGTAAGTATTTCTTATTAAACATAAGTTACTGGTTTGAGATTATAGAGAAGATCTTCTTCTCTTGAGTTTTTTTTCTTCCTCATAATACCCAACTAGCTTAGACAGCTGGAACATTTATACAATGTGTAGGATATAACTACCATAACTAACTTTATAAGCCAGATTTCTAACAACACTAGAAAGATATGTTTACTCTAATTATTCCACACAGTGGCTTTCTTAAATAGAAATTATTTTATGTATGCTGATACAAGTGATATTAAACTTGTTGAGATGACTAGTTGACTTACTTGACTATAGTCTTACCTACTAGTGTGGAACATAACAGAATATGAATTACTTGAGAAAACTTCTTGTCATTGTGTGCCTTGAGTGTGTAATCTTATGTTTGATAGTGAATTTGACTAAGGACCTTTGTTGCCTTGGCTATAGGACTAACCTGATTTGGTTAAGTTCAAACCAAGAAAACTTGGGCATTTCTGGTGTGTTTGATTAAATTCCTGTCAGCTGACTTTTTCTTCGATATTGTTAGCCATTTTTCTGTGTGTTTGTAATCTGTTTTTGCAGGGGTTTATAATACAACAACTAGAATATGAGATTATTTGTTGGCATGTTTTCAATTGACAAGTGGTTAATATTGTTGATAAAGAATATGTGTGGTTGTACATTTGGCACTTGTAATTAAGAACTTTTGAGTGATAATATTTTATTTTCACTATTCTAATACATATATATTTGTTGTATGGAAATTTGTTGAAGATCAAGTTTTTTGATAGACTATTCTTCTAATTGTATTAATAGTAAATTACACTGATAGTTGTTTTTCAGTGGATGAAAAGTTCTCTAAAAATATTAACAAAGGAAAACCAAAGAGAATGGCATATACCTCATTCTATAATACAATATTTTTTAGAGATTAGACTTTAAGAAAGAGAGAACTAGCTTTGTGAGAGAGTTTCTTCAGGACTTCTATTATGTGTGAACTGTTAAAATTTGAGTGTGCTAGTTCTTCTCAACTGTGTATAGGGTGTAATCTCATATTGTTGATGCTTTCTTGTGCATTATTACATTTGATTCTTCTTACTGTGTTACTGTTATTCTTGTGGGCTAGTTTTGCTAATATATGTTTGCCTAAAGTTTATAAGCAAGTAATATCTATCTAAATTTTTTTTGTTTGAATCATGAGTAAGAAATTTGAGTTTGAAATCTCTTTGTTAATCTATATGTGGAGATCTTTCCTACAAATCCTAACTAACCTAATGGTATTAGCTGTAAACTTTTTTTTTTTTTTTGTATTTTATAGTAATAGTATTGAATGGTTGGAGTTAGATATCATTAATAATTAATATACATTTATGAATAATATTTATAAACTAAAAATTATATAGTCTAAGTTTATAAAATAAACTAATATACACTATGTAATTAATAAACATTATGGATATGATTAGAGTGGAGTTTTGTCCTGAAATATACAAACAAAGGGAATCAAAATTTAGTTTAGCAAACAATCTTTCTTTTCTTTGGTCCCTTCAAGTCTGACTTTGGACAGGGGTTGGTTGCTTATGTTGTGTTGTATTCTACTTTGTTTTAATGAATTAAGTGTGTGGCCTCTGTCTAGGAAAATACCATTTTAAATTAAAAAAAAAATCCAACACAGCTGTTTGAAAAGTGCACTAATCTATCAAGTCCATGTGCCTAAGATGATGCCATTTGCAAGTTTCTTCTCTTTTTCCACTTGCTGCCCCTGTTTTGCATTATGAGTGAAATCTGAAGAAAAAAAAAATAAAGGGGTTTATTTAAGCAAAAGATGGCAGAGATATCTGAAGAAAAAAAAAGGGGTTTTATTTAAGTAAAAGATGGCAGAGCTATCCTTATGAATTTATATATGTATATATATATATATTGTCTTTAGATCTTTGCTTGCTTGTTGAATTATTGACTTCGCACAGCTAGTGTTTAAGTTTATAGCATCGATTAAGTCATTAAAGTATACTCAAAGTTTTGTTGCATCTATTTATTGATTTATACTTGTGTCATTGATGCATCATTCTTGATTATATTTCATGCATTATAAAGCTGAACCACGTAATTTTAGAACAAAGTCTTCTCTTTTTTCAATGCTCATACCTTATTATGACTTTCTTGCTTTTGATATATGGTAAATTTAATTTTTTATTATGCAGATTTGTGTACTTATAGTTATAGTAGCAATGGTGAGACCTACTTTAACTTTCACTCTCCTATTTTATTTCATGGTTATATTATTTTTTGTTGAACTAGGTGTTCACTTATTTTTGTCTTCATTCATTTCCTCTTCAATAACTGCAGGGAAATTTCTCTTCTATGAATTGGGTTATGTTTTAGGTTTGTGTGGTGTCAATTTGTAGCTTGTTGTTTCTTTCTTATTTTGTTTCTAGTGTTAAGCTTTGATTAGTTTCCTTCCCTTGTAAGTTTGGGCTAATGTTGTTCTAAATTTTTCCTTTTGTGCTTGTAATGGATTAGGCTAATCATAAGTACTCTCTATCTTATTTTTGTTAATTTCTTTGTTGAATATTTGAATTGTATATACATGCTTTTTGTCTGAGTTTATATATAAACTAAGCAAATAAGCTTTGGTCATGTACTTGAGTACTTGAAATTGAGTGTATTAGAAACATGGGGAACTTGCTCGTTGCAAACAAATTTGTGATCAGTTTCTGATGGGTGCATTGTGTAACTATCAGATTTTGCTTGGTTTTATTTTTAGATGGAATTTACATATGCTGATAGATTTTTGGGACTAAGGACTAGTTCTTTCATTAATATTTGAAGATGCTTCATTTTCCATCTTTTATATTCGATGATAATGCATAACAAAGTTTACATGTTTAATAAATGTGTGGCAGTATACACACACACACATGCATCACATAGTTTTGACTAGTGGTCATCATTTTAAACAGTTTCTTCATTTATCCTTGTTCACTTCATGAAGACCTTAAAATAATAATACAAACAGATAAGTATTTATCTTAGTTTTCCATTTTCTTCTTTTGAAGTTTTCAATGTATCATTTAAGAAAAAACTATAAGTTTGTTGTTGTAAGCTTATGGTTGCATTTGTTTTGGCTGGTCAAGAAGCCTGTATTGAAGCAGGTTTTATCCAAGTTTGCTTGAGGCACCTTCAAGTTTCAACCCCAAGTGACGCACAAACTGAACCCCTATTTCTTCAGTGGCTGTCTCTGTCTGGGAAAGCTACGGGAAGATTTTCCTGAGGCTCAAATAATGGGTTTACGAGAGATGCTCTAGCTATATATGCTCCTTTGCTCTCTGCTCCTCAACCAGAGGTTCACCTTTCATATATCAATTATTATACTTTTGTTTATATATATATATATATATATAAAGATGGGAGTATTTCTATTTCTACATATAAATTGATCTTAATACTTGTGTCCTATTTTCAGGTTAGGGCTTCTGATGTGGGCTCTAACTTGTGTAGAGATGGTGTTGGAGGAGATGAAGAATGTGATAATGATGAAAAAATTAGAGCAGAGATTAGTATTATTAAAAGCCTATTAAGCGTAGCTTCAGATGGAAGTCCACTAGTCAGAGTAGAGGTTGTTGTTGGTATGTAGTTTATCATCAAAAATTTCCTATTCATTTGTTGACTTGTTTAGTTCTAAGAAGTCGTTTGCACCAGGTTTTTAGGCATTATATTGGCAGGGTCTGCACTGACAGCTCGTCTCTTGTTCGAGATGGAAGGGTCTGCACTAGCAGCCCTCTTGCTACTTCTGGATTGGCCCAATACTTTGGCATCGACTCCTTTTGGATTGGCCCGATCATTGTCATGGCTTGATATGAATGGAGGAGGTATTTTCTTTCTGCCAATTATATGCCAGGACAATCTTGTTTGTTGGAATACAGGTTTCTTGTTATATTTGTGTAATTACTTATTAAATGAACTGTTATGAACAGGCCATGCGTTAAATAAGCGTTTAGTGGTCTTGCTTGCTTATTGACTGTTTTTTTTTTCTTTCTACTTAAGTGGTGCTTATTCTTATTTCAATACTTTTTTGTTGTGTTGTTTGGTCTCCTGAGGCACGTTAAAAAAAAGACTATAAACTCATTAAATTATGTACTAAGGAGTGTTGGGAGCAATGATTTGTAATTCTTGTTATTCTCTATATATATGTGTAAATTGAATTTTGTTACTGTAAATAAAATTATGCTACACTTGATTAATTTATTAAATTTTCTAATAAATATTTTATTTGACAAATTCTACAATTGGAAATCAAGAGAAGGTTTGATTATGCTAGTCTAGTGTCTTCATTAATCACTTATTTTCACCAAATTTAATATTTTCCAATTATACATGCTTCTGTTTCACCATATTTAATATGTTCTAATTAATAATTATACACGCTGGAGGTCATTTAAACAATACTTTTTGTTAATAACTATTAGTTAGATGGAGGTCAGTTAAACAATACTTTCTCTCTCTCTCTCACAGAGTCTATCAACTCTCTCCATAGGGATGGCTTGTACTAGTTAGCTAAAAGCTAATTTAATCACAGTTATGCCCAGCTAGCTGTTAGTTACCAATTCTCTCTTTTATTTTGTTTATGTTTTTCCATATGTTTGTGTGAATATAGTGGTTTGATCTGAAAGATTTTTTGTCTTATTTTGTGTTTGATTTTTAGTATCTAGCTTTTGATTATTCTTAGTTTGATTTTGACTTTGGTTCTGCTTTATTTGTACAGAGTTTAAAAGGCTTTTAGAGCTCATTTAGAGCATTTACTAGTACTGAGGGGACCTATTTTATGCTTATACCACTTCTTTTGAGTGATTAAAAATATCTAGAAATGCATCACTCTTAAAAAGTAAGCAGTGTGAGTAGAATATGTAAGCAGGGAAAATGTTCCCTGTTGGTCTTCTGGAGGAAAAGTCTAGAGAAATGTTATAATATGAGGTATTATTGCTAAATAATGAGATATGCTCTATGAAGGTTTATCAATGTGATGTGTTAACAGTGTCTGGTCCATTCAGGTGGAAATTATATTAAATGGTTAATTGGCCCTGTTAAAGCTCGGTTACATTATTGTGATGAAGCTTTTGATGAATTATATTATTTTTATGTCTGGCCACCTGACTTCAGAATGTTTCACTCACATTTCACTGAATTTTACTTCTACAAGAGTTGTTGCTGTTCTTTTACTTTTAGCTGTTGCTCTTCTTTGTGTGTATGAACTTTGTGTTGTGTATGTTACAGCTGGTTCAGTAATTGTGTATCAGCAATTGCCTTAGCAATTAACCTGCTCTTTATATGTAGAATGGTGTTTAATGGAACTTGCAGTTCTCTTGTTTGGAGTTTTGGTCATTTGTTTCTATGTTTTCTGCTTTTGCAGTAGCAATTGAATCTTGCTGCTCTATGCTTTTTATGTGTTGATAATTTGAGACAAAGTTATAATTTTTTTTTTCTCAAGTTTCTCAATGAGATTAAATTATCCTATTGTAGTTGGATTAATTAGGTTTTCAGATTCAAACTTTTCTAAATTATCCTGTTGATAACTACTACTATTACTCTATGAGTCACTCATGTCTTAACTTTGAATTTCAAAGAACTAAATCAGACTTAGTTTATCAATTTAACATTGAATGTTGTTGTATTATGTTGCGTTGCAGTCTGCAATGAAGACACGAAGTGTGTTGGTTTTGCTAGAATTGGAAGTGAAGATCAGATCATTGTGGCTGGTACAATGAAGCAACTTCAAGTGCATGATTTTTTCCTATCAAATAGTACTGTAGGAGTGTGCAACTACTCAAATTTTGATGTGTTATTATGTAAAAAATTAAACTCTTCAATATTTTGTGCTGAAAGTAGTAACTTTTCAATATGTTTAATATTTAAGACTACTTGAATACTTAAAGAATATTTTGTTGTTGATGACCGTGTTTAATGTTTTAAACTAATTTGTGGATTGTTAATACAATGTTGAATGTTTTTACTTTTTGCTATTTGAAAATCAAGTTCATTTGATGATGCTAGTATATATTAGAAAGTTAATTTTAATTATATAAATAAAACATAAAAATATAATAGAATAAATTAGTGTTATATAAATGAATATATAATGAGAATTTAAACTTATCTAAATATTAAAATAATACGAAAAATGTGTTATAATATCTATTACAATAACACTTTTTTAAAGTAAAGAATTTTGTTACGCAAACTTCATTATATAACACAAAATATGTGTTATACTAAAGTGTAGTATAACACAAATTTATAAGTATTGAAATGTGTTATATAATCGACTATAAATAATATAATTAAACACTTATCTATTTATTAAAATAACACAGAAAGTGTGTTATCGTTGACAGTATAATAACACATATGTATAACAATGATAAAGTGTTATGTAAAGTACCCTGACCTACGATAACATAGTCGGTCTTAACACATCAAAAAGTGTTATGGTATGTTTTGATAATACATTTTTGGTGTTATTAAAATCATTTTTTCTTGTAGTGAGGGTGACTTATTAGTCCCATATCTTAGGGCGCTGAGACCTCAGTGTGGCTTATTAGTCATGTGCTTGGGCAATGGGCCCCGATATAATTTTGTTAATAATTTGTTTAGGGCATTTGGTGCCATATGATGTTGTAGTCATTTATATGAATTGTATGCATGCATGAGTAGTGTTATTACTTCTGGGCATGGTAGATATGCATGTGAATCTATATATATTGTTCATGCACTTTCATTAAGTTTTCTTGCTTGGCCTTGGCTCATGGGTGCTACGTGGTGCAAGTAAAGGGAAAGGAAAGCTAGACCAGCCATGAGTTGGAGAACTTAGGTGGCGATGTGTACATATGTGACCGCTTGACCACCATGACCAAGGTTTCTCTGAGGAACTAGGGTGTAACCCTATTTTTGTCGCTTAGGTCGGCGGGTTGTAACTTTTGAGTTGTAATGACCGTTTTGGAACTGTAAACAACCTTGTAAACGTTATTATGGGATCCCATGTACTGTTTAATCTTTTTAACGAAACGTCCATTCCTTTTAACCGAAATTTTTAATCCTGGACCAGTAATTTCATTTAGATGCATGTTTATGGCCTAATGTCTCGTTTAGCGAGTTAAGCACAATTTAATACACACAATGTAACAGTCTTGGCTACCCAAGGCTTTACAACTTGGTATCAGAGTGTGCCAAGGTTAAGGGTTCCTATAGACAGGCTGGGCATGTACACTTGCCACTAAAGACAAGCTTGACTCAGGGTTCGATTAAATAGGATATAAATCCTTTATCTGGATTTCTTATTAAGTAGCATGAGATATACTGATAGGGTCTGGCCCTTGACAACTGTATGTTTCAAATGGAACGTACTTATTAGCACTGATATTGCTTGTGAATGCCAAAGGACCATTTATTAGCCCTATTATATGAACAGGTAGGTCAAGACACACTCATTGGTGTTGTTATAAATACATGTATGTTAGAAAATGCTTATTAGCATTGTTAATTGCTATGAATATCTGGAATTGCTTATTAGCACCAGACTTGTATATGAATTGACATGCTTATTAGCATGACTGTTGAATGTGAATGGTTATAAGCTTGATCTTGGACTGTGAGGCCGCAAGAGGTTTAGTTATCACTACCTAACTGGTCGACCAGGGCTATAATCATCAGTAGGCCAGGAAAATCAGGGCTAGAATGATAAACAGGGTCAGGATAATGACCAGGGTTAGACCCCTCAGTTAGCTCCTGGGAACTGGCAGTGGTTACTTGTTGATTTGCAAGCCAGGGTATTGAGGTAGGAAGAAGAAATCCGCCTCCTAAGACAACAACAGAGCAGAAGCACCACCTGTGATGGGAACATTCTACCAGAAGCACCACCTGTGATGGTGCCAACAATTGAGCAGCCGTCAGAGGCTGGGAATAAATGGGAACCTCTTTATGAAAGATTCAAGAAACAATACCCTTCAGTTTTTTAGGGTAGTGTAGATCCAGCTAAGGCCGAGCAATGGACGAGTATGGTTACCACCATCGTAGACTTTATGAGGGTGTCTGGTAACAAGAGGGTGGCCTGTGCCACGAATATGTTTTTGGAGGATGCCCAAATTTGGTGGGAAGTGATATCCCAGACTAGAAATGGTAATGCCCTGGATTGGGAGGAGTTTCAAACTCTGTTTAATGAAAAGTATTACAATGATGCCATCATGGTGATGAAGGTTGAAGAGTTCAGAAGGTTACTTCAGGGAAACTCATTAGTGACTAAATATGACCTAAAATTTGATAGATTGGCAAAGTTTTTCTGGGAATTGGTGCCCATTGATGAGACCAGAAGGGAGATATTTCTCTAGGGGATACAGCCTATGATAACCTGGGATGTTCGCATCACCATTATACCAGGAATGACCACCTATGCACAGGTTGTTGAGAAGGCACTCACAGCTGAGAGTGTAGAGAACAAAATCTGGTGTCACAATGCGACCATGAGAGATACTAGGAGGGCGAGACCTCCACTTATGAGTTTAGGTAGGGGTGGGGGACCTAGTGATCAGAAAAGGAAGGCTCCTGATGCCATTCTAGCTCCAGGCCCTAACATGAGCCCCGTGGCATTTCAACAGGCTACTAGGGCGGCAGTGAGGGCTGGAGGACTTTTCCAGAGTGCACCAAATGTAAGAGGCATCACATAGGAGAGTGTCGGGCAAAGGCCTACTTTTTATGCGGGGTACTGGGACACCTAAAGAAGGATTCCCCGAAGGCAAGAAAGGAAGAATCACAAAAGGCAGACAACTTGACTCCAGTTCGAGTGTTCGCGTTGACTCAAGAAGAAGCTGAGGCTTGTCCCTCAGTAGTCACAAGTCAGCTTTTTAGTGCTGGAACCCCTTATAATATTTTGTTTGATTCTTATGCTAAATATTCGTTTGTTGCTAGTAGAATCATTGATAGGTTATGTAGACTATGTGATTATTATGTTGTGGGGTTTGGGACCTTATTACCCATTGGAGAGTTAGTAGTATTCAGGAGATGGGTCAGATCATTGCCAGTGACAGTGGAGGGCAAAGAGTTGTTAGTTGATTTGATAGAGTTGGTTATGACCGAATTCGATATGATTCTGGGCATGGACTAGTTACTGAAGTATAGGGCAACCATAAATTGCAAGAGGAAGATGGTAACCTTTGAGCCTGAAGGTGAGGATCCTTTTGTAGCACTGTGCATGGACCCCATGTACCGATGATATCTGTATTGAGGGCTAGAGATCTATTGCAAGGTGGTTGCATAGGATTCTTACCAAGTGTGGTAGATACCACTCAGGTCGTGCTAGTGGGACCAGAGGAGACTAGATTGGTCTATAAGTTTCTGGATGTGTTTCCAGAGGATTTACAAGGGTTGTCGTCACACAGAGAGATTGAATTTGTGATTGAACTAGCACCAGGGACGGAGCCAGTGTCTACGGCACCTTACAGAATGGCCCCAGCAGAATTGAAAGAACAAAAGATACAACTACAAGAGCTGTTAGACTTGGGTTTTATTAGACCCAGTTTTTCACCATGGGGTGCACCAATCCTTTTTGTAAAGAAGAAGGATGGTTCTCTGAGAATGTGTATTGACTACTGGGAACTGAATAAGTTAACAATCAAGAACAAGTATCCTCTGTGAAGGATAGATGATCTGTTTGACCAGTTGTAGGGTAAAAGGGTATTTTGAAAGATAGACCTTCGATCTAGTTATCATCAGCTGAGGGTCAAGGAGGGAGATATACCAAAGACTGCCTTTCGCACCAGATATGGGCATTATGAGTTCTTAATCATTTTCTTTGGATTGACTAATCCTCCAGCTGCTCTTATGGATTTGATGAACAGAGTGTTCAAGGATTATTTGGACCAGTTTGTGATCGTCTTCATTGATGATATTTTGGTTTATTCTAAGTCAGAGTCAGAATATGAACAACATTTGAGGTTGGGTCTACATCGACTGAGGGAACATATATTGTTTGCAAAGTTTAAAAAGTGTGAATTCTGGTTATCTTAGGTAACTTTCCTTGGGCAAATTGTCTATAAAGAGGGGATCAAGGTGGACCCAACCAAGATTAAGGCGGTCAGAGATTGGCCAATGCCCAAGAATGCTTCAGAGGTTAGAAGTTTTCTTGGTTTGGCAGGTTATTACAGGCGTATCGTGGAAGGGTTCTCAAAGATTGCCACTTCATTGACTGAACTGACACGCAAGAATCAGAAGTTTGTGTGATCAGACAACTGTGAGAACAACTTCCAGGAACTTAAGCAGAGTTGATTACATCTCTAGTTCTGAGTCTTCCAACATATCAAGAGAAGTTTGTGATATATTGTAATGCCTCACATCAAGGTTTGGGTTGTGTTCTTAGGCAGCCAGGGAAGGTGATTGCTTATGCCTCACATCAGTTGAAAGAGTATGAATAGAGGTACCCCACTCATGATTTAGAGTTGGTTGTTGTGGTCTTTGCATTAAAGGTATGGAGACATTATTTTTATGGGGAGAAGTGTGAGATTTATACTGACCACAAGAGCCTGAAGTACTTTTTCACACAGAAGGATATGGACATGAGACAATGGTGTTGACAGGAATTGGTGAAGGCTTATGATTGTGAAATCCTGTATCACCTAGGGAAGGCCAATGTGGTAGCAGATGCTTTATGCCAGAAGGGTTTGGGACAGATACAGTGAAAGACTGATATCTAGAGAGTTAGCAGAGGATATGACCAGAGCAGGTATATAGTTTTTGGTGGGCTAGTTGGCCAACATTACACTACAAACTATGCTGCTAGAAAGAGTAAAGGAAGGTCAGTTGGGTGATCCACAATTGACAAAGATCAGAGAGGATGTTCTAGCTAGAGTGTCTAGAGACTATGCAGTGTCAGATATGGGCTTGTTGAGATAAGGGTCTGATCTGTGTTCTGATGGACATTGTTGTCAGACGGGAGATTCATGATGAATCTCATACTACTCCTTACTCTTTGCATCCAGGCACAATGAAGATGTATCAGGATGTTAGATCACTATATTGGTGGCCTGTGATGAAGAGGGATGTGACAGAGTATGTGGCTAAGTGCTTGACATGTCTACACATCAAGGTTGAGCATCAGAGACCAGCAAGGCTATTATAGTCCCTAGACATCCCATAGTGGAAATGGGAGGACATCATGATGGATTTCGTGGTGGGGTTACCTAGGATTGTGGTTCAACATGATTCAGTGTGGGTTATTGTGGATTGATACACCAAATCAGCTCACTTCTTACCAGTGAGGACAACTTATACAGTTGACAAGTACGCATATCTCTAGGTAAGAGAGATCGTGAGCCTTCATGGGGTACCGAGGTCGATCGTGTCAGATCGAGACCCCACATTCACTTCCAAGTTCTGGGGAGGTTTGAAGAGGGCCATGGGTACATAGTTAAAGTTTAGTACTGATTATCATCTTCAGATAGATGGAGAAACTGAGAGGACAATCCAAATATTAGAGGACATGCTGCGGGCATGTGTGCTGGACTTTGGTGGGTCCTGGAGTAAGTATTTTCCTTCGATAGATTTTTCCTACAATAACAGCTATTAGTTGACCATTGGGGTGGCTCCTTATGAGATGTTGTGCGGTAGGAAATGCGGATCTCCTATTCATTGGGATGAGACAGGAGAAAGAAGATACTTAGGTCCTGAGGCAGTTAAGAGGACCAGCGAGGCTATTGAGAAGATCCGAGCTGAGATGCTTGCTTCTCAAAGGAGACAGAAAAGTTATGCTAATCCCAAACGCAGGAATGTGGAGTTCCAAGTTGGAGACTATGTCTTCCTTAGAGTCTGACCATGGAAATTGGTGAGAATATTTTGAAAGAAGGGCAAGCAGAGCCCTAGATTTATAGGACCATTTGAGATCCTGGAAAGGATTGGTCAGGTAGCCTATAGGTTGGCTCTACCTACAGCAGTGTCAGCCATACATAATGCATTTCATATTTTGGCCCTTCTGAAATATGCGTTTGACATAACTCATGTGTTGAATTACGAGGATCTGGAGCTTGAGGCAGATCTCTCCTATGAGGAACAGCCAGTCCAGATACTAGACAGGAAGGACAAGGCCTTGAGAAACAAAACTATACCTTTGGTTAAGATATTATGGAGAAATAGCAAGGTCGAAGAGGCGACCTGGGAGCTGGAATTAGATATCCAAAATCAGTATCCTGAGCTGATCAGGTAAAATTTTGAGGACAAAATTTCTGTAAGGAGGGGATAGTTGTAACATCCCAAATTACCTAATAAGGCTTAGGGCCTTGATTAGGGGGGGGGGGGTGATGGAAAATTATGGAAATTACATGTTTATGAGTTTTATATGCGTGTAAATATGTGATTATGTGAGTTATATTATTATATGACTTGATATGCATGTTTAGGTGTATTAAATAAACATGTGGGCCCGTTTCTTATTAGAAGGGCAATTTTCGTAACTTTGCCCGTTATGGATATTTTTGACATATATGTGATATATGTGTGAAACAACATTATTATGTGGATATATTTGGGTTACTCGGCACAAGGCGATCCTAGGGAGCAAGGTAGTGGGAAAGTCACAGCGGGATCAATATTTGAGTCGGTGTGAGTCAAGGGGTATATTGGATTTGCATTACTGGGATATTAGGTAATGGGAATGATAATTGGATAATATATTGGGGGATAGTGAGATCAGGAGGAAATTCTGGGAATTTTGACTATTTTACCCCTGGGGGCGTTTTTGGGACCCCGAGCATCGGGATTTACTTGAGGTTACTTAAGCTTGAAGTAACCTGTTAGAAAGAACATACGTTCAAAATACTCTTTTCTCTCTCTCCCATTATTCCTTATTACCATTCGTCGCATTTTCGAAGGAAACTCGAGTTTTAGGACTCAGATTCAATCAAGGATCGAGTCATACTAATTCCAAGAAAGATTGGAAGCTTTTTAACCGGAGGATTTAGCAAGAAATGATATAATCAGAGGTAATTTAAGCTTTGAATTTATGAGTTTTCATTTCCTAAAGTTTCTTAAGTTTTGAATTGGATTTCTATGTTTTGATGATTTTTTGAGTTGTTTGAAGCTTGGGTTTTGATGATTTTGGGCCATTGAAGTGATTGGGGAACTTGTTATTGGGATTTGGATATGTTTGGAGAGGTTTATGGAGTGTTTTGAAATGGGAAAAATGAAGGTTTTGGTTGAGTTTCAGGTTTAGTTGCGAACTTGTTCTTGGGTTTCGCGGGCCAAGCTTAACGAAGAAGAGAACATGGTTGATGGGCATTAGAGCCACGATGCTTGGTAGGCGGGCTGGGGTGCAAGGCACAGGCAGAAAAGGGCAGGGGCCTCTGTCTGGAGGCGGGCCGCGACTCAGAGGTGTGGGGCCGCGATGCTTATGTGGAAATTTGGCCTTAGGGAGGTTTTGAGTGTGGAAACTTAAACCTAAGGGCTCACGGTCAATTCTACTACCCGGTTTAGTAGGATTCGATGTCCCAGAGGCTAGGACTCGGTCCAGAAGCCATTATTTACTCATTTTGATGAGATTCTATACTTGGTTATGACTAGGTTATCGCAACGGGCTCAGGATCACGATCGTGCTCGAGGGTCATTCTTATTTTACATTATACTCAGACCTGAGGTAAGAAAACTACACCCATTATGTGACGTACGTGATTAGGGCTTGGCCCGAATACTGAATATGGTTTTGATTGGGCATTGGCCCCTGTAAATGCGCATAATTATGATTATGCCTGTGATGATTGATGAAGCATGTTGAGTGTTCTATATACGGATGTTTGTTATATGATGAGTGCCTATTAAGCATTATATACTTGAGAAAAGCATTGACTTATTAGTCAAGTACGCCAATAGCGCTGAGCACTGGTCATAAAGCATTGAATTATGAGTCAAGGGCGGCAATAGCATGCTAGGCGCTGGTCGATGTGATTTGATCTAATCAGGAGCACATTACACGCTTGCTCGACCCAATGGTCGTAGAAAACTAAAGTGTCAGGTACACTAGGTCAGCTCCAAGGCTTGTTATGCAAAGGATAGGGCAATGGGCCCCAGTGTGACTTATTAGTACCATATCTTAGGGTGTTGAGACCCCATTGTGGCTTATTTGTCATGTGCATGGGAAATGGGCCTCGATATAATTATGTTAATCATTTGTTTAGGGCATTTGGTCCCATATAATGTTGTAGTCATTTGGTCCCATATGAATGATATGCATGCATGAGTAGTGTTATTACTGCTAGGCATGGTAAATATGCATCTGAATCTATATATATTGTTCATGCACTTGCATTAAGTTTTCTTGCTGGGCCTTGGATCACGGGTGCTATGTTGTGCAGGTAAGGGGAAAGGAAAGCTAGACTAACCATGAGTTCGAGAGCTTAGGTGGCGATGTGTACATATGCGGCTGCTTGACCACCAATGCCAAGGTTTCTCAGAGGAATTTGAGATGTTACAAATATCCCCTCCTTACAAGAATTTAGTCCTCGAATTTTTTACCTGAACAGCTCGGGATACTAATCCCGGATATCTAACTCCAATTCCCAGGTCGCTTCCTCGAACTTGTTGTTCCTCCACAATAGCTTAACCAAAGGTATAGTTTTATTCCTTAGGACCTTGTCCTTCCTTTCTAATATCTGTACTAGTTATTTCGTCATAGGATAAATCTGTCTGCAGCTCCAGTTCTTCATAACTCAATACATGAGTCTCACCTAATCCATACTTTTGAAGCATCGAAATAAGGAACACATTATGCACTCCCGAAAATTTCGGAGGTAAGGTCAACCTATAGGCCACTTCACCAATCCTCTCCAGGATCTCAAAAGGTCCTACAAATCTAGGGCTCAACTTGCCCTTCTTCCCAAACCTCTTCACCCCTCTCAATGGTGAAACCCTAAGGAAGACATAGTCTCCCACTTGGAACTCCACGTTCATGTGCTTCGGATCTGAATAACTTTTCTGTCTACTTTTTCACGCGAGCATCCAAGCTCTAATCTTTTCAATAGCCTCATTGGTCATCTGAACTGCTTTAGGACCCAAGTATTTCCTTTCACCCATCTCATCCCAGTGAATGGGTGCTCTACACTTCCTACCATACATCATCTCATAAGGAGCCACTACAATTGTAACTTCCCAAATTACCTAATAAGACTTAGGGCCTTGATTAAGGGGCCAGGATGGAAAATTATGTGATTTAATTATGAAATATGTGTTTATGTGATTTAATTTGACTATATATGCATGTTTAGGTGTATTGAATATGCATGTGGGTCTGTTTCTTATTAGAATGAAAATTTTCGTAATTTGGCTCGTTACTAGTATATTTGGAATATATGTGTGAGACCACATTATTATGTGGATATATTTGTGTTACTCGGCATGAGGCGATCCTTGGGAGCAAGTTAGCAGGAAAGTCACAACGGGACCTAATACCCGACTCGGGATGAGTCAAGGGGTATTTTAGGTATTTAGTACATTACCAGGATATCGGGTAGTGGGGATAAATATTCGAGGAAATATTCGGAGTTAGTGAGATTAGGAGGGAATTTCGAGGATTTTGACCATTTTACACTCGGAGATGTTTTTGGTACCCTGAGCCCTCGGGATTTACTTAGAGTTACTTGAACTCTAAGTAACTTCACAAGCACAGAAACACAAACATGTTCACTCGTGTGCTCTCTCTCACTCAAATCTTTGACTTTTCTTGCAATACAGGAGGAATCGAAGCTAGCTTAGGCTCGGGATTGCTTGGGGAAAAACTTAGCATCATTTTGGGCAGCTGAGGTATTGATTTCTAGAATCAATTCTCTGTGTTTTCTGTGGTTTTAGCTAAGTTCTGGAGTTTGGAAATTCAATTATGAATATAGAGATTTGTTGAGGTTTTGGCCAAGTTTATGCTTGGGTTTTGTGGGTATTGAGGTGTTGAAATGATTGGGAACTTTGTTTTTGGGATTTGGCTATGTTTGGATAGGTTTTTGGTGAGATTTGGCATGAAGAAACGAAGGGGAAAACTATAATTCCCTGGATTACCAGGACCGTTACATTGTGTATTTTAAAATAGTGCAAGACTTGCTAATCAAGCCGTTTGAACAATAATGTGTACCTAAAGTCAACTATCAGGTTAGGCTTAAAATATTTTCATTATAAATGGTTAATTTTCATTAAAACAGACGTTTGGTACATGAGATCCCAAAAACAGGGTATAAGTGATAATTTACAACTCTCAAAAGTTTGATACAATCAAAAACCACTCTAATGGCAAAATACAAATTTTAGGGCTCTGTCCCTGTACTTTCCCCTCGTCCCTGGTGGTCGAGCATCTGACTACGTACACTCTGCCCCCAGAGCTCTCCAACTCTTGGTTGGTCCAGCTTTCCTTTGCCTTTACCTACACCACGTAGCACCCGTGAGCCAAGGCCCGGCAAGAAAACCATAAACAGCAAACACATAAACAATAGTAGCATCCAATCATTCTTAGCACATTCATTATGAAATTCCACAGAATATAATCATTAAACTAATAATGGTAAACATGTATCTTCAAGAATATATTTTAACCAACGGTACAAATGTTCAGGGTCGATGCTTTTAGGCTGAGCCCTCTATTTACTAAGCTGACCCCAACTCGCTTAGGCCGAGTCCATTGTTTATTTAGCTGACTCCGACTTACAGTGGCTGAGCCGCGTCCAATGCGCTAATCATTAGCCCTGGCACCCTTAGGTCGTACTTTCACATTTCACATAATAGTAATACAGTTACATAACACATATATCCAGATACAAGGAACCCTAGTCCCAAACACAACCACATGGGTGCAGTTTTCTTACTTCAAATCCCGAGCGGAGAATTAAGAACGATCACGAGCACGATCCTCAGTCCCGAGCCTTAGCGATAAACCTAGTCACAGTGCCAATGGGTGCTCATCAATTTCTAATCCAAATAAATACTCAGGAAACAAATAATAGTCTCCGAGACCTTGAACTCTACTAAACCGGGTAGTAGAATTCATCCCGAGCGCCTAGGTTTGAATTCTCGAGCGTTAAGCCTTATTTCCCTTAATTCCCCATTGCGGGTCGTGACTTTCCCTTGAGGGTCGCGGCCCGCCCCTTAGATAGAGGCTCAATTCCCTTCTGATGGGGGACACGGGCCACAACTTGCCCTCTTCCGAATCACAGCGCGTCCAACGGACAGAGGCTCCCAGCCTCCAAAACTCATGCGGGTCGCAATGCCTGAAGAACAGGGCTGTGACCCGAGCCCCTAAACCTAGAAAATCCTCCATTTTCTCAACATTTTTCCCCGAGCTTAACTTCAAATCACACCCCAAACCAAGAACCGCAAAATTTAAGCCTAAAATTCCCATCCCTTTGATCTAAACATAATACCCAACTCATAATCAATTCTTACTCTTATTAGACACTCAAATCCAACCAAAACTCAGAATTTACACAAGTTCTAAACTTCCCACTAACTCAACCAAATTTAACAGATTAGAACTAGAATTCTTACCAGAATTGTTGGTCTAAACTCCTCAGAAACCCTTGATGAACCTTAGCTTTGGTCTTCCTCAACTTGAGCCAACCTAAAATTTAGCTCCAATCCAGCTTAAACCAAGCCTCTTCCTTCAACAAACTCAAAGTCTTAACACAAGAGGGAGGGAGAGAGAGAGTGAACGTGAGTGAGAGGATGAGAGAGAGTGCTGAGAAATTCCTCTACCTTCTGGTTGCCCCTTAGACACTTACTGAGCATATAACTTAATTAGAAAAGACCAAACTTCCCCTTATCACTAACCCAACCCTTAGATTACCCTTGAGGATAGAATGGTCATTTTCCCCTGGTTCCCGCTAATTCTTCAACTGTTCCTACTATTAACCAACTAACCTCGTCATGTCTAATTAATTACCAAATACTTATTTGTTGCCCAATAAACCCCAAAATATTTTCTAAATTCCCAAATACCCCCCAGGCTCCCTCGAGCTGGGTATTAAACCCCACTGTGACTATTTTGCTAATTCGCTCACTAAGACCGTCTCGAGCCATATACTACAAATATATCCACATAAGAATGTGGTGTCAACCATATATCACATAAAATTACAAATATGCCCTTATGAACACTAAAGGGCCAACATGCATATTTAATACTCATACACACATGCATATAACATACTCACATAGTCATATTAATCATGCATGCCACATAGCCACACATTTAACCAATTAAACACACATATAAATCAATTAAGCCCTCCCGACATGATAATCAAGGCACTAAGCCCTATTGTCAATTTTGGGTCGTTACAACTATCCCCTCCTACTAAGAATTTTGTCCTCGAAATTTACTTGAATAATTCAGGATACTGATCCTGCATAGCTGACTCAAGCTCCTAGGTTGCTTCCTCGACCTTGGTATTCCTCCATAACACTTTTACTAGAGGAATCGTCTTGTTCCATAGAACCTTATCTTTCCTGTCTAGGACCTGAGCTGGTCTCTCCTCATATGAAAAATCTGTCTGCAACTCCAAATCATCATACTTCAACACATGAGTCATATCTGAGACGTACTTCCAAAGCATAGAAATGTGGAATATGTCATGAACCCTTGATAATGAAGGTGGTAGTGCCAATCTGCAGGCCACTAGTCCGATCCTTTCCAGGATCTCAAAGGGTCCTATGAATCTAGGGCTCAACTTGCCCTTTTTCCCAAACCTCCTCACCCCTCGCAGTGGTGTCCCCTACCTAGAACTCTACGTCCCTACGCTTAGGATTAGCGTAGATTTTCTGTCTGCTCTGTGAATCAAGCATTTGGGCTCGGATCTTCCTACTAGCTTCACTAGTCTTTTGAACCAAATCTAGTACAAAATACCTCCTCTCACCCATCTCATCCCATGAATGGTCGATCTACATCTCCTTCCGTACAACATCTCTTATGGGGCTACTCCAATCGTTGATTGATAGCTGTTATTGTATGGAAATTCAATCAATGGAAGATACTTATTCCAAGACCCCTAAATGTCCAATACACACGCCCTAAGCATGTCTTCAAATACCTGGATTGTCCTCTCAGACTGTCCATCTGTCTGAGGATGAAAGGTTGTACTGAACTTCAACTGAGTCCCCATAGCCTTCTGCAAACCACACCAGAACTTGGAGATAAATATGGGATCCCAGTCTGATACAATAGATTTGGGAACTCCATGGAGGCGTACAATTTCCTTTACATATAACTCCGCGTACTGATCCACCGTATAGGTCATCCTCACTGGAAGAAAATGAGTTGACTTGGTGTATCTGTCTACTATCACCCACACCGAGTCATGTAACCCCACTGTCCTGGGTAAACCTCCCATAAAATCCATATCAATGTCTTCCCATTTCCATTCGGGAATACCCAAAGGCTCTAGCAACCCTGCTGGTCGCTGGTGCTCATCCTTCACCTGCTGACAGGTCAAACACTTGGCCACGTACTCCACTACATCCTTCTTCATCCCAAGCCACAAATATAATGTCCGTAGATCTTGATACATCTTCGTGGTGCCTCGATGGAGTGAGTATGGTGTAGTATGGGATTCATCAAGTATCTCTCGTCTAATACCCACATATGTCGGGACACAAATCCGACCCTTATATCGTAGTAAACCTGTCTCTGAAATAGAATAATCCTTAGCCACTCTAGCTAGGATGTTCCCTCTAACCTCCTACAATAGTGCATCATCCAACTGATCCTCTCTTATCCTCTTTACCACGGTCGACTGTAAAGTGATATTGGCGAATTGGCCCACAACAAGCTCTATCCTCGCTCTAGTCATCTCCTCTGCCAACTCCATTGATATCTGTGTAGAGCTGAATAACTATTCCGGGTCAACGCATTTGCCACCACATTGGCTTTCCCTGGGTGGTAACGAATATCACGATCATAGTCCCTCACCAACTTCAGCCAATGTCTCTGCCTCATTTTCAAGTCCTTCTGGGTGAAGAAATACTTCAAGCTCTTATGATCGATGTATATCTCGCACTTTTCTCCATGCAAGTAATGTCGCCAAACTTTCAGTGCGAATACCACTATTGCTAACTCCAGATCATGGGTAGGGTATCGCTGCCCATACTCCTTCAACTGTCGTGATGTATAGGCAATAGCCTTCTCATTTTGCATCAACACGCATCCCAACCCCAATCTTGATATGTCACGTATACTACAAACTTCCCTCCCTCCGAAGGAAGACTTAACACAAGAGTAGTAATCAGCCGTAGTTTCAGTTCCTGGAAGCTATTCTCACACTTCTCTGACCAGATGAACTTCAGATTCTTTCGTGTCAATTCTATCATCGGTGCAGCAATCTTCGAGAACCCTTCCATGAACCGTCTGTAATATCCTACTAATCCAAGGAAGCTCCTAACCTCCTAGACATTTCTTGGCCTCGGCCAAGCTCTCACTGCCTCCACCTTAAACCCATCACTAAGAATGTGTCCATGGAATGTCACTTCTGGTAACCAGAACTCGTACTTTTTAAACTTAGCATACAACTGATGCTCTCTCAATCTCTGCGATACCTTTCAAAGATGTCGTTCATGCTCTACCTCTGAACTGGAGTAAACCAAGATGTCATTGATGAAGACAATCACAAATTGATCCAAGAAGTCCTTAAACACCCTGTTCATGAAGTCCATGAATGTTGTTGGGGCATTGGTCAGACCAAACGACATGACCAAGAACTCATAATGCCCATACCTTGTTCGAAAGGCTGTCTTTGGTATATCCTCATCCTTGATCCTCAACTGGTGATAACCAGATCGAAAGATCAATCTTTGAGAACACCATCTTTCCCTGCAGCTGATCGAACAAGACATCGATCCTTGGTAAGGGTTATTTATTCTTGATGGTCAACTTGTTTAACTCCCTGTAGTGTATACACTTCCTTAGAGTCCCATCCTTCTTCTTCACATACAAAACTGGAGCACCCCATGGAGAGAAGCTAGGTCTCATAAACCCCAAATCAAGAAACTCTTGCAACTATATCTTTAACTCCTTCAGTTCTGCCAGAGCCATCCTATATGGTGCCCTCGACACTGGCTCTGTACCCGGTGCTAACTCGATGATGAACCGAATCTCCCTTTGTGGCGGCAGTCCTGGTAAATCCTCAGGAAAGACATCCAAGAACTCACGTACCAATCTGGTCTCTCCCGGCCTCGCTGACACAACTCTGGTGGTATCCACCATGCTAGCTAGAAAACTTATACAACCTCCTTGTAATAGGTCCCTAGCCCTTAATGCTGATATCATGGGTACGTGGGGTCCATGCACAACACCCACGAAAATGAAGGGATCCTCACTTTCAGGCTCAAAAGTCACCATATTCTTCCTGCAATCTATAGTAGCCCCATATCTAAACTGCCAATCCATCCCTATAATCATATCAAAGTCATCCATACTCAACTCGATCAAATCTATAGATAGTTCCCTATTATCTATCATCATTGGCAGTGCTCTAATCCATCTCCTAGAAACTACCAGTTCCCCTATAGGCAGTATAGTCCCAAATCCAACAGTATTATACTCACTAGGTCTATACAATCTATTAATTACCTTACTAGAAACAAATGAATATGTAAAACTAGAGTCAATCAATACAGCATAAGAAGAGTCAACGCTAGAAAGCTGACCTGTCACTACCAAAGGACTAGCCTCGGCCTCTGCTTGTGTTAAGGTGAGCACTCGAGCTGGAGTCAAGCTGTCCACCTTCCCTGGTTCCCCTTTCATCACCATTGGGCAATCCTTCTTGAGGTGTCCCACCACCCCGCAGAGATAGCAAGCCTTTGCCTGACATTCGCCCAGATGGCACTTCTTGCATCTCGTGCACTCTGGATAACTTCTCCATGTCTCACCATTTGCCTGGCGACCACCTTAAACACCCCGACCCCTCCTATCAGGACCAGCAGTGGTTGAAGTGTCAGGGGTCTTCATCTTTAAATCACTGGGCCTCTGCCTCTACCAAACCCTGTATATGGAGACACTGCCCTGCTAACATCCCATCTCGCTGCGTTCTCCCTCCAAATCTTATTCTCTGCCTCCCCAGAGGTAAGAGCCTTCTCAACAGCCTGGGCATAGGTCGTTCCCTCAAGTACTAATGTGATCCTCACATCTCAAGCTATAATAACATTAAGCCCTTGAATCAACCTGTCTTGTCTAGCTACATACGTAGGCACTAAATCTGGTGCAAACGTAGCAAGCCTGCCAAACTTCAGGGCATACTCAGTAAATGTCATGCTGCCTTGCTCCAACCCAACAAGCTCATTCACCTTCACTTCCCTGACGACAATGTTATAATATTTCTAGCTGAACAGATCTCTGAACCCATCCCAACTTATAGCAGTAATGTCCTTAGTTTGTGATGCCACCTCCCACCAAATAAGGGCATCCTCCCTAAGCCTGTAGGTGGCACAGACCACCTTGTCATTACCTTCCACCATCATGAAATTCAGGATGGAAGTGATCATACTCATCCACTGTTCAGCCTTAAGTGGATCTGATCCCCCTTCAATGGTTGGAGGGTGTTGTCTCCTGAACCGTTCATAAAGTGGCTCCAACCTGCTCCCAACCTCAAGTGGCTATACAACTAGTACCACAGCAGGTGGCACAATAGGGGCAGCACTCCCTGATGGAGCCTGTTGTCTCAGAAGGTGAATCTACTCTTCTTGACTCTGTAACTGGGCTTGCATATCAGCAAGTATCTAGTGCCAGTTCTCAGGGACTGGCAAAGGGTTCTGGCCCTGGTCATCATCTCTAGCCTCAGACCCTGTGCCACCTAGTCATATTGATCACCTTGGATGCATAACTATCAAAGTTTATCTACAATCAATGACTCAACCCCAGTAGTCAGGCAATGATGACAGGTTAACAGTCTTTCCATAGTCCACCTTTGAAACTCAACCAGCAACATGCAATCAAGATGCAAACAAGCATTTAAATATTCATTCATGTGCAGCAGCAATGCTAATAAGCATGCCTCATTATAATCACATAGCATTCAAGGGCCATAACCTTTCAATATCTCATGCTCCCTATCAATCATACATATTGAAACATTTACATTTCATTTAAGCAGGCAATCACATATATACAATTACTAAACCCTGAGTCGAGCTTGTCTTTAGCGGCAAGTGTACATGCCCATCCAGTCTTCAGGAACCTTTAAACCCAGACCGCTCTGATACCAAGTTGTAACGCCCTGGATAACCAAGACCGTTACACTGTGTATTTTAAAATAGTGCAAGACTTGTTAATCAAGTCATTTGAACAATAATGTGTACCTAAAGTCAACTATCAGGTTAGGGTTAAAATATTTTCATTATAAACGATTAATTTTCATTAAAATAGACGTTTGGTACATGGGATCCCAAAAACAGGGTATAAGTGATAATTTACAACTCTCAAAAGTTTAATACAATCAAAAGCAACTCTAATGGAAAAATACAAATTTTAGGGCTCTGTCCTTGTACTTTCCCCTCGTCCTTGGCAATCAAGCAGCTGACTATGAACACTCCACCCCAGAGCTCTCTAACTCATGGTTGGTCTAGCTTTCTTTTGCCTTTACCTACATCACGTAGCACCCGTGAGCCAAGGCCCAGCAAAAGAACCATAAACAACAAACATATAAACAATAGTAGTATCCAATCAATCTTAGCATAGTCATTCAGAAATTCAACAAAATATAATCATCAAGCTAATAATGGTAAACATGTATCTTCAAGAATATACTTTAACCAACAATATAAATGTTCAGGGTCGACGTCCTTAGGCCGAGCCATTTGTTTACTAAGCTGAACCCAGCTCGCTTAGGCGGAGTCCATTGTTTATTTAGCTAACCCTGACTCACAGTGGCCGAGCCGCGTCCAATGCGCTAATCGTTAGCCTTGGCACCCTAAGGCTATACTTTCATATTTCACATAATAGTAATACAGTTACATAACACATATATCTAGATACAGGGAACCCTAGTCCCAATCACAACCACATGGGTGCGGTTTTCTTACCTGGAATCCCGAGCGAAGAATTAAGAACAATCCCGAGAACGATCCTCAGTCCTGAGCCTTAGCAATAAACCTAGTCACAGTGCCAATGGGTACTAATCAATTTCTAATCCAAATAAATACTCAAGAAACAAATATTAGTCTCTGGGACCTTGAATTATACTAAAGTGGGTAGTAGAATTCATCCTGAGCGCCTAGGTTTAAATTCCCGAGCCTCCCTGAGCCCTAAGCCTTATTTCCCCTTAATTCCCCATTGCAGGCCATGACTTTCCCTTGAGGGCCGCAACCCACCCCTTAGACAGAGGCTCAATGCCCCTCTGATGGGGGACATGGGCCGCGACTTACCTTCCTCCGAGTCGTGGCACACCGCAGCTCTCATGAACGCTGGGAAAAGCAGGTGTTGAAATCCCTTTTGAGTCGCGACGCGGTGCATGTGGTCTGGAGGAGAGCCCTTGGACTCTCTGACTTGAGGCAGATCGTGGTGCTGGAAGAGCTTTCGAGCCCTGGGAAGGTTTTGAGCGCGGAAACTCAAGCCTAACGGCTTAAGATCGATTCTAATACATAGATTAGGAGAATTCGATGTCCCAAAGGCTTGGACTCAGTCCGGAAGCTTTTATTCACTCGTTATTGACGAGATTCTCTACTATGGTTGTGACTAGGTTATCACTAGGGGATCGGAACCAGGATCGTGCTCGAGGGTCGTTCATAATATACATTGCACTCGGACCTGAGGTAAGAAAAATGCATCCAATACGTGATATATGCGATTAGGGCTTGGTCCAGTTGTTAAATGTAATTATGAATAGGGCTAGGGCCCCTAAGAATGAACATGATTAAGGTTATGTTTGTGCTCATTGATTAAGCATGCTTGAATGCTCTGTGCCTGGATAATTTTTTAATGATTGTTTGCATTGTCTGTGTAATTAGGGCTCGACCCTGTTAAGGAACGTGGTTATTACTGTGTTTGTATTTAATTGGCTGAGATATATGATTAATATGTATGCATACTTGTATTGTCTGAAGTATGCTTATCTATATCTGTATCTGTTTGTCTGGTTATCTGAATATCTGGTTAAGGCATTGACTTATTAGTCAAGGGCAGCAATAGTGCGTTGTTCACTGGTCGAGAGGCTTAGGCCTAATCAGGGATGTAATATTACATTAGCCGACCCTATGGTCGTTTGGAAAACAAAGCGCTTGGCTAGCTCTATGGCTAGTTACTTAGAGCTCGGGCAAATGGCCCCGGGTGACTCTATGGTCACATAGCTAGGGCATAGGGCCCTAGATTGACTCTATGGTCATCTATTCAAGGCAGCAGGCCCCATAATGATCCTATGATCATTTATTTCTAATTGTATGCATTCATGAGTAGGTTATTACTACTGGGCTTGCTAGGTATGCATCTGGAATCTGTATTTGTTGTTCATCCACATATTTAAGTTTTCTTGCTGAGCATTGGCTCATGGGTGCTATGTGGTGCAGGTAAGGGAAAAAGCAAGATGGACCAACCATGAGTTGGAGAGCTTCAGTGGCGGTGTGTACATATGCGGTTGCTCGACCACCACGGTCGAGGTTATCTTGGAGCAACTAGGGTTGTATCCCTTATTTTACTACTTAGGTCAGCTCGTTGTATGTTTTGACTTGTATATAACCTTTTATACATATGTCTGCATTATTTTGGGATCCTGTGTATGTACTAAAATTTTAAATGAAAAGACGTTTCCTTTTGACCAAAATTTTTAACCCTAACCCTTGACATTAACTTTAGTTACAGATTTATAACCAAATGACTTGATTAGCAAGTCTGACACTATTTAAAGTATATAGTTTAACGGTCCTGGATTAGGAGGACGTTACAACTTGGTATCAGAGCTGCCAAGGTTTAAAGGTTCCTGAAGACTGGCCAGGCATGTACACTCGCCACTAAAGACAAGCTCGACTCAGGGTTTGGTAACAACTTATATGATTAATTACTTAACTGTTTAAAGAATTTATACGGCTTATCTACATGCCTTTTTAGGGAGCATGAGATATTCTAATAGGGCCTAGCCCTTAACTGTTGCATGAACAATAAAGATATACTTATTAGCATTGTTATTGCTTGTAAATGAAAACCGCTTATTAGCATTGTTATATGTACATGTTGATCAGGACACACACATTAGTGTCGTTAATTGGATATAGGCCAAGAAATGATTATTAGCACTGTTAATACTGGCACAGATTAAAGAACATGCTTATTAGCATTACTATACATGTATAACTGCTCGAACATTCTTATTTGCACTGTTAATTGCTTATGTATGCCAGAAATGCTTATTAGCATTGTTATTTGCTGATGAATATCAAGAAGTGCATATTAACACCATGATTGAATATATTATGTGTTGGCATGCTTATTAGCATTGCATCTATTTGGTTGTTCAGTCTTGGACCGTCAAGTGGCAAGAGGTAGAGTTATTACTTACCTAATAGCCACATTGATCACTACAGAGTGGAATAGTTATCAGTATGCTTCCTCGAAGGTCAAAGAGGTTGGATAGCCAAGAAATACAGACCATGGAAGAGAATGACTAGGGCCAGGCCCCACCGTCAGCTCCAAAGGACAAGCAACAGGTGCTTGCTGATATGCAAGCGACATTATAGAGGCAAGAAGATGAAATTCGCCTATTGAGACAACAACAGGTTCTAGCAGGGAACCTACAACCCGCAGTACCATTAGTGATATAACCAGTGGTACCAGCAGCAGTACAGCCCCAGGCAATAGGAGATAGATGGAAACCCCTATATGAGAGGTTCAGGAAACAACACCCTCCAATTTTTTAGGCAGCTCAGACCCACTGAAAGTTGAACAATTGATGACAATGATAACCACCATCCTGGATTTCATGAGGGTAGGTGGTAATGAGAGAGTGTCATGTGCCACTTATATGTTTCAAGAGGATGCCTGAATATGGTGGGAGGTGGTATCCCAGACCAGGGCCGTAAACACTATGGAATGGGAAGAATTAAGAACTCTATTCAATGAAAAATACTACAACGACGCAGTTAAAGTTGCGAAGGCTGAAGATTTCAGTAAAGTACTTCAGGGAAACATGTCAGTGACTGATTATGCCTTGAAGTTTGAAAGATTGGCAAAGTTTGCTGGGGATCTGGTGCCCACTAATGGGACTAGAAGAGAGAGGTTTCTCGAGGGGATACAACATATGATAGCCTGGGATGTTCGTATCACTACTGTGATAGGAGTGACTACTTATGCACAGGTTATGGAGAAGGCGCTCAAAACTGAGAGCGCAGAGAAAAAGATCTGGCGCGAGAATGTGACCAGAAGGGATTCGAGGAGGTCAGAACCTCCACTTGCTGGTTTTAGTAGGGGCGGAGGCCCTAGTTACCTAAAGAGAAAGACTCCAGATACATTTTTCAGCTCCAGGGCCAGAGAGGAGGCCACATGGAGTACAGATAGGCCACTAGGGTGGCGGTGAGACCTGGAAAGAATTCCTTGAGTGTACTCTGTGCAGGAGGCGCCATATTGAGGAATGTCAGGCGAAGGACTGCTTTGTCTGTGGGAGTGTGGGACATCTGAAGAAGGATTGCTCGAAAGCCAGGAAGGAAGAGCCCAAGAAGGTGGACAGCCTGACGCCAGCTCGGGTGTTCACCTTGACCCAGACAGAGGACGAGGCTAGTCCCTCAGTGGTTACAAGTCAACTTTCTAGTGCTGGGACCCTTTATACTTTTTTGACTGATTCAAGTGATACACACTCTTTTGTTGCTAGTAGGATTATTGATGGACTGTGTAGACCTTGTGACTTTTATCCAATGGGGTTTGGTAATATGCTGCCTACTAGGGAGTTAGTTGTTTCAAGGAGATAGGTCAAATCACTTCTAGTGACAGTGGATGGCATGGAGTTGTCAGTTGACTTGATAAAGTTTGTTATAACTAACTTTGATATAATTCCAGGAAGGGACTAGTTAGAGAAGTATGGGGCAACGATAGATTGTAAGAAGAAGATGGTAACCTTTGAGCCTGAGGGTGAAGATCCTTTGTATCTTTTGGCACTGTGCATGGACCTCGTATACCTATGATATTTGTACTAAGAGCTAGAGACCTATTGTAGGGGGGATGCATAGGATTCTTAGCTAGCATGGTGGATACCACTCAGGTCGTGCCAGTGGGACCAGGACAGACCAAATTAGTCTGTGAGTTTCTGGATATGTTTCTAGAAGATCTGCCAGGGTTACCTCCACACAGGGAGATATAGTTTGTGATTGAACTGGCTCCAGGGACAGAGCCAGTGTCTAGAGGACCATACAAAATGGGTCCAACAGAGTTGAAGGAACTAATGGTATAGTTACGGGAATTACTAGACTTAGGTTTTAATAGGCCTAGTTTTTTGCCATGGGGCGCACCAATTCTCTTCTCAAAGAAGAAAAATGGTTCTTTGAGGATGTGTATCGATTATAGAGAACTGAACAAGTTAACTATAAAGAACAGGCATCCTCTACCAAGGATTGGTGATCAGTTCGATTAGTTACAGGGTAGGACGGTATTCACCAAGATAGATCTTTGATCTGGTTATCACCAAGTGAGGATCAGGGAGGAAGATATACCAAAGACAGCCTTTCGCACCAGGTATGTGCATTATGAGTTTCTGGTGATATCATTTGGATCGACTAATGCCCCAGCACCATTTATGGATCTGATGAATAGGATGTTCAAGGATTACCTGGATCGGTTCGTGATCGTCTTTATCGATGATATACTGGTATACTTTTAGTCAGAGACAGAGCACGAACCACATCTCAGATTAGTACTACAGAAGCTGACAGAGCACAGGCTATGCGAAATTTAAGGCGTGCGAGTTCTGGTTGCCACAAGTGACTTTCTTAGGTCACATAGTCAGTAAGGATTGAATTATGGTGGATCCAGCGAAGATTGAGGCAGTCAGATATTGGCCTATTGGGGTTTTATGCCCTAATTAAAACCTAATTTCTTTGTGATCTCATTTTACTATCAATAAAAGAATGGAAATCAATTTTGACTTGGTCAATCACTTTGCTCACATGTTTTATTTTCATGATTATTTGCTTAATATAAAGTTCTATTGAATCCCAAGCATATAGCTAATCATATTTATAGTGACATAATGACAGTGGAATATAAATATGATTATATGTTCAAATATAAGATAGTCCTTAGATTAGTTAGTGCAGAGGATTTACATTGACTTGCCAATCTATGATATGATCTACTTTCACATTGTAGTGTTACATCCTTTCCAGAGCATTAACAAAGTAGTTAAGATCGGATGTATTTGTTACATTGAACTTTACCGATATTGACAGTAGATAAGATAAGTAAATATCCCGTTATTATCTATTCTAGTCATATCATATAGTTGACCATAGGTAAATTCAATCTCACTTCTGAGTGCTTAGTATTCTAACTGATTGTATTATTTGAGTTCTTTGACTTGTTCGTTGCCAACTTACCCTACGGACTAGCCCATACTTACATCTTGGCAACTCTGTAGTATAATTGAGTGGGAATGTTAATCATATATATGAACATCTATAGCTTCTGATGAAGAAGTAAAACGATGGTTTCCTTTTAGTTTGGTTTGAGGTGCTAAATGATAAGGAACTAAGTGTTTTAAGGATAAAATACAATGAGGGGTAAAACAGTATTTTAGTCCCATCTCATTGTAGACCGTTTATAGAGGATTGAGTGATAATTATGGTTGTAACAATGGATAACTAATAACGTATCTATATTGGTTATAGAGCGTTCCATGAATTCAAGAGTGCAATTCTGAGTCTTTAGTGGAGTCACGATGAATTAATAAGTTAGTAAATTTATTTGTTAAATTTACGATAACTTATTGGACCTTGATTTCATAAACTCATGGTCCCCACTGTACCTTGGATAAAATCATCTAGATAGTCTCAATTAATTGATTTAATTATGAATTAGAATTATCAAAGTTGACTAGTTCAATTTTTGATAGTTTCATAGAGTTATGCAATTTAGAGAAGAAAATAGATTTTATGGCAGATTTATTAATTAAGACAAATTAGTGTCTAAATTAATAATAAGATTAAATCAAGATTCAAATTATAAATAATTAATTTGATAAATAATTTAAATAATTATTTAATTAATTAATCAATAGAAAATAATACGACTCTTGATTTTAAGTCCAACGGGCTTATAATTAAATGAGAAATTTCACGGGCCTAAAGCCCATAAGAATTTCGACCTAATTGATGATATTACCTATTATTTTAGTGATATTTTAATTAAAATAAGTTACCTAATTAAGCCTATAAAAGTAATGCTAAGTGAGAGTTGAAATCAAAAGATCTGGAGATGAACAGATGATTAGAATATCCAGTTTTGATGTTTTAGGGTTTTAGACTCTCTCTACAACAAAAGTCATTTTCTAAGCCTCTATATTCTCTTCTCTTCTTCTCTCTGTATCTATCTCATGTGTTGAGAATTTTCCATTATAGTCTAGATGATTCTAAGGATACTTTAGAAGACTATGAAAAAACTTGAAGATCGGTTTAGTTTCTTAGTGATACCCTGCGACAGAAAGGATTCAAGGGTAAGAGAAACTGAAAGAAGGACTTATTCATTCCACTGCATATAATGTAAGTGTTTTTATCATTATCTCTATTTAAATTCAATTATAGAAACATGTTCTAGATTTTCTTATATTAATTTGTTTAATACATGGAAATAAATAAGATCATGTATAAGTATACCAACAACTGGCCTCAGAGCCTTTGGTAATCATTATTTTCATGCATGAACATGGTAAAAATTGAATTATTTGATGTGTTGAGTAATTGGATGGATTTCATGTTTTTTTATGAAGCAAATTTATTTTTATGTGATTATTAGCAATTTGGGTTATTTTGTTGTGTTTTTCTATGCAATTAATTTTTATAAATGCTTTATTTTGTGAAAAAAAATTGTAAAAATTATTTAGAAAACGTTTTGGGTTGAAAAATTACACAAAAAATTTGAAATTTTTTTGGTTGTTGTGCGCACCTATGCGCGTCACCCCTGCCACGCTCGCGCCACCCCAGTAGTTGTGTGTGCGTCTCCCTAGCATCCGCACACGATGAACAATACTCGTCACAGGTACTATTCATCTAGAATTTATTTTTATTTTTTTTTAAAAATTAATGATAATAAAAATATGAAATTGATTTTTTTTATAACAAACCCAAAAATATCATATTTAATTTATCATTTAAAAATGTTTTTTAAAATAAGATATTTTTGTTGCTTGATATTAAAAAATGAGGTATTTTATATAAAGATTTAAATTAAAATTTAGAAATATGTTAACTAATTAATTTTAAATATTTTAATATATTAAATAATTAGAATTAAGTTATCAGATATTAAAGATATTTTTTAAATACTTGTTATTTTTTATATCTTTTATTTGAAAATATTAATATCTGATTATTCTATGGATTTTAATTTTTGAAATATTTGAAATTTGAAAATTTGTTAACTAGATATTTTTATGGATATTTGGAGTTGTTTAACTGTTTTAAGATATTTTAGGATGTTTATAGCTATTAATATATTTTTATTTTTTAATAAATGGTTAAGATATTTGCTCATAGCTGTAACAACACAAGATATTTCTTGAAAAACAGTTAATGATATTTGTTTTAAAAGTTAAAATGGGTCACCTTTTTCAAACCAATTAACAAAATATTAATTTTTTTAATGGGATTTAAATTAACTTTAGGTTAATTGTTTATGAATCCTATTTAAATTAAATTAATATATTTTAAAATGACTTAAACTAAGTTGATTGTTGATAAATGAATTTTAAATTAACTTTTGTTAATTGTTGATAAATTTCATATAAATTGACTTATTTTTTTGCAAAAATTTAATTAAATCGAATTTTGGATAAATTCTAGAAAATTAATTGTTGTATTTTTGCAAATGAAATAAATTGTGGTATTTTTGCATAAATTCATAGTCTTGCTCATATTGTAACATGATTAGGCTCATCCAATTATAACATGTCTGTTTGCACTATATGTTGTATTTTTGCAATTGGGCTTAGGTGCATATAGTGGCCCATATGTTTGCTTAATAAATGGTTTTTGCTAAATAAAACATTCATAAAATGATATGTTTTATTTGGGCCCATTAGAAAATATAAAGTTTAAATTTATCTCTTGTAGGTGGTTCCACTTATGAATGCCCATTTGCTTTGCATGACTATAGTGGGCATAATAAATTAATAACAATTAATAAAGCAAATGTTTAAATTCCTGTCTTTTGGACCTTGTATGGAAGTTTGGGAGCCTTAGTAGTAGGAACGATATACTGGACTTAGCCCTCCTCCATACAAGCCCAATTATTAAGGCTCATTTGCCTAAGTTGGGCTTAATTGTAAATGTTCATTATTATAGTTAAACCTAAATATTGATTAACAACAAATTAATTCTAGTTTAATTGAATTTGTTTCAATGTGACACTTTAGAATTAATAGAAAATTATAGGACTTTGGTTTTTAAAAATTTAATTTTATAATTTTTTGGAGAACCATAGTCATTCATTTTAAAAAAATTAATAATAAAAATACTAGTTTTAAATAATGAGCTTATTTTAATAATTATATTCGATCTCCACCGTTAGTTTAACAAGGTCAATAGCTTAATGGGGCCTCGAGACGCTTCGATTCGTCCCCCTACGGAAGGTGTTCATTAGTTATTTTGACAAGGTTATATTTTGAAAGACAGATAATTATATGTCAAATTCTACTTGATTCACCCCTACGGTGACTACTGGGACTAAATTTATGATTATCGAAACAGTGGGTCTAGCTCATAAAATAAGAGATTTTGTTTTCTTATTTTGATCGAATAGGAGGTCGTTAATAATGTTGTCCATTATTAAATGAGTTTACAACTCTATTTAACTAATGATATTTTTTTACTCTCGCCAACCGGGACAACGATATCTTAGAATAGTTAAAAACCTATAGAAATAGAGATATGCTTATTTTGATATTTTTTTCCATATCTTACATATTTGTAGTATATGTTGTGCTATTTCTTGAAATTAGAGTGAATAGAAGTTTTATTGACCAAATGTGATTGATTTATATTTTATTGATAATATCTTGTATTATTATGGATGTGTCTACTCCCATCCTTTCTCTACTTTCTATGGAGAAACTCACTGGAGAAAACTTCCTTAAGTGGAAGTAGAATATCAACATAGTGTTGATTGGTGACAACACCAAGTTCGTCAAAACCGAGGAATCCCCAGAAGTTCCAGCTGAAAGAGCTACCAAGTCTATAAGAGATAAATACGAGCATTGGCAGGCGGCTAATAACAAGGCACGACCCTACATGTTGACTAGCATGGTCCACACTATCAATACAAAGATGGAGAATGTTGATACGACCTACGAAATCATGGATTAGCTCCAAGACATAATCAGGACAAAGTCTGTGCAGACTCGTTTTTAGGCCACCAAGAGATATGGTAATGCTCAGATGGCACCGTCTTTGCACGTTCGTGATCAACTCAACTATGGTCTAACACAACTTTTGGATGAGCTTTAGATTGACGAGTCTATCATGGGTGGACCAAGTAAGGGAGGAGAAAAGAAGACTACTGGTGCTGCTGCTGATCCAGCTAAGGCTGAAACAAACCTAGCTTCATTTTCGAAAGATGGAAACAAGATGAAAGATGGACAAAACACCCACCCCGGGCCTGCAAAGACTGCAAAGATGAGTACACAACCAAGTGCGCATATGCCTAAGGAGAAGAGAAAGAATAACAATAAAGGTAAAGATAAATGCTTTCACTGCAATGAGAAGGGGTAGTGGAAACAGAATTGCCCCAAGTTTCTAGCAGCGAAAAATAAAGCTTCTTAAATCGTGGGAGGAAGTGGACGAAGGAGGCTTAAAGCTTAGAGTTGCGAACAGAGTGTTCGTTGCGGTCCAAGCTAGAGGAAGAGCTTTCCTGAAATTTAGAAATAAAAATTTAATTTTGAAAGATGCATTTTTTATTCCGGATTTTAGTAGAAATTTAATTTCAGTTTCTTTGTTGCAATTAGAACGATTTGTTATGACTTTCACAAGTTCTAATATATCTATTTCTTTCAATGGATCACAATTGTGTATTGGATGTTTGGAAAATGGGCTTTATGTTCTGTGCCCTAACGAACCCCTCGCGCTTAATAATGATTTATTCAAAGTAGATAAACCTAGGAACAATAAATGTCAAAAGGTCAATAACGATAACATGACATATTTATGGCACTTGAGACTAGGTCACATTGGCTATGATAGAATTCAAAAGCTTACAAAGGATGGGCCTTTGAGGGAACTCACCTTAGGTGAATTACCTGTCTGTGAATCTTCTCTAGAAGGAAAACTGACCAAGCGTCCATTCTCTACAAAGGGTGATAGGGCTAAAGAACCACTTGGACTTGTTCATTTAGATGTTTGTGGACCTTTGAATGTACAAGCCAGGGGTGGTTTTGAGTATTTCGCCACTTTCATTGATAAAACTCAGGAACATAACTTTTTGGAAAGGGTTAGATGCATGCTTAGTTACTCAACTCTTCCAACGTCATTCTGGGGACATGCAATTGAAGCTACAAATGACATTCTAAATGTCATACCGTCCAAATAAATCCCCAAAACACCTTTAGAACGCTGAAATGGTCGTGAACCTAGTTCACGCCATTTTAGAATCTGGGGGTGTCTCGCCCACTTCCTGAGGAAAAAGGAAGGAAAGATTGAACTGTGAACTGAAGTTTGCATGTTTGTTGGCTATCCTAAAGACACTCAGGGTGGACTTTTCTATAGTCATTCAGAAAATAAAATGTTTACTTCTACAAATTCTACTTTTCTGTAAAATGACTATGTCCAAAACTTCAAACCGCGCAACAAAGTAGTTTTAGAGGAAATGGTTGAAGAATTGACTCCAACCAATGTTCCATCGTCATCAACGCAAGTTGATGATGAAATTCCCACTCTTCATGTCCAACCGACGCAAGTCAATTAAAATGAAGAAAGTACAATTGTTCCTGAGCAAACAATCACGGAGCCTCGTCGTAGTGGGAGGATTTTTAGGAACCCAGTTCGCTATGGTTTGGATGGTGAAACCAACATGGTTGTTGGTGACATTAGTGACGATGATCCATTGTCTTTCAAACAAGCAATGGCTAGCCCTGAAAAGGAACTATGGCTCAAAGCCATGAAACATGAAATGGAGTCCATGTACTCAAATGTCGTCTAGGATCTTGTGGAAGCACCTAGTAAATTTAGGGTCATTGGGTGCAAGTGGATCTACAAGAAGAAACGAGGTGTTGATGGAAAAATTGAAACTTATAAAGCTCGATTAGTGGCAAAGGGTTATACCCAAAGAGAAGGTGTGGGCTATGAGGAAACTTTTAGTCTGGTAGTCATGCTCAACTCCATTCGCATCCTCCTATCCATAGTAGCCACTCTCGACTATGAGATCCGGAAAATGGATGTCAAGGCTGTTGGGATTTTATGCCCTAATTAAAACCCAATTTCTTTGTAATCTCATTTATTATCAATAAAAGAATAGAAATCATTTTTTGACTTGGTGAATCACTTTGCTCACATGTTTTATTTTCGTGATTATTTGTTTAATATAAACTTCTATTCAATCTTGAGCATATAGCTAATCGTATTTATAGTGACGTAATTACAGTGGAATATAAATATGATTATATGTTCAAAATAAGTTAGTCCTAAGATTAGTCAGTGCGCAGGATTTACACTGACTTGCAAATCTACGACATAATCTACTTACACATTGCAGTGTTATGTTCTTTCAAGAACATTAGCAAAGTAGAAAAGATCGGATGTATTTATGACATCGGACTAGACCGATATTAACAGTTGATAGGATAAGTAAACATATCGTTATTATCTATTCTAGTCATATCATATAGTTGACCATAGGTCAATTCAATCTCAATTATGAGTGGTTGGTATTCTAACTGATTGTATTATTTGAGTTCTTTGACTTGTTTGTTACCAGCTTACCCTACGGACTAGCCCATACTTACATCTTGGGAACTCGGTAGTATAATTGGGTGGAAGTGTTAATCATAGATATGAACATCTATAGCTTTTGATGAAGAAGTGAAATGATGGTTTCCTTTTAGTTTGGTTCAAGGTGCTAAATGATAGAGATCTCATTTCAGTAATTAATATTAGTTTACTGAAATATCATTTACAAGGGTCTAAGTATTTTAAGGATAAAATACAATGAGGGGTAAAACGGTATTTTAGTCCCATCTCATTGTAGACCGTCTATAGAGGATTGAGTGACAATTATGGTAGTAACAATGGATAATTAATATCGCATCTATATTTATTATAGAGCGTTCTATGAATTCAAGAGTGCAATTCCGAGTCTTTAGTTGAGTCACGAGGAATTAATAAGTTAGTAAATTTATTTGTTAGATTTATGATAACTTATTGGAGTTTGATTTCATAGGCCCATGGTCCCCACTGTACCTTAGATAAAATCATCTGCATAGTCTCAATTAATTTATTTAATTATCAATTAGAATTATCAAAGCTGACCATGTCAATTTGGGATAGTTTCATAGAGTTATGTAATTTTGAAAAGAAATTAGGGCAGATTTATTAATTAAGATAAATTCATATCTAAATTAATAAATAAGTTTAAATCAAGGTTCAAATTATAAATAATTAATTTGATAAAGGATTTTAATAATTATTTAATTAAATTAATAGAAAATAATACATGCCTTGATTTTATGTCCAATGGGCTTATAATCAAATGAGAATTTCACGGGCCTAAAGCCCATGATAATTTCGACCTAGGGCTGTTAATTGACTATTATTTTATTGATTTTTTAATTAAATAAATAACCTAATTGAGTCTATAAAAGGAATGTTAAGAGAGAAGTCAAAACAGAAGTCAGATTTTAGATGATAGACACAAGTTTCTGATAGGTTTTAGATTCTCTCTAAACATAAGTCCTTTTTCTAAGCCTTATTGTCCTTCTCTCTTCCTCTCTCTGTATCTATCTTATGTGTTGATAATTGCCCACCCTAGTCTAGTGATTCCAAGGATACTTTGGAAGGCTATGAAGAAAATTGAAAATCAATTCAGTTTCTTGGTAATACTCTGCGACAGAAAGGATACAAGGGTTAGAGAAACTGAAAGAATGACTCATTCATTCTGCTGTGTATAATGTAAGTATTCTTATCATTATTTCTCTTTGAATTCAATTTTAGAAACATGTTCTAGGTTATCTCATATTAATTTTTTTAATAATAGGTCTACATGAAAATAAATAAAGATCCTGTATAAGTTTTCCCAACAACTGGCCTCAGATCTTTTGGTAATCTTTATTTTCATGCATGAACATGTTAAAATTTGGATTATTTGATGTGTTTGAAAAATGGGATGGATTTTCATGTTTTTATGAAGCATATTGATTTTATGTGATTATTAGCAATGTTTAGGTTATTTTGCTGTGTTTTCTATGTCATTAATTTTTATATATGTTTTATTTTGTATAAAGGGTAGTAAAAAATAATTAGAAAATGGTTTTGGTTTGAAAAATTTCACAAAAAAAATTTCTGAAATTTTTTGGCCTAGTTGCCCATACGTGTGCACACCTCTCCTGTGCGCACCCGTGCGTGCCTCCCTTGGCATCCATCTGCGTGCGCACGCGCACGCTCACTCTAGCTGCACAAGTGAGCAGTACCCGTCACAGGTACTGTTCACCCATTTATTTTATTTATTTTTATAATTTTTTTATATCAAAGAAAATAAAATTGTGACAATTGATTATTTATAATCAACGTCAAAAATATCAAATTTGTTTTTGTATTTAAAAATATTATTTAAAATAAGATATTTTTGTTAGTTGAGATTTAAATAATTAGATATTTTCTACAAAGATTCAAATTCAAATTTAAAAATAGACTAGCAACTTAATTTTAATTATTTTAATATATTAAAATATTAGAATCAAGATATCAGATGTTTAAAATATTTTCTTTTAAATACTTGATATTTTTATTAAATCTTTATTTGAAAATATAAATATCTGTTTATTCTATATGTTGACCCTTGATTTGGCCAACGACAGGGAGTCAAATAAAATGACAAAAATGAGATGAATTCAAGTAAAAAAGATAAATGGCACAAGGATTTATAGTGGTTCGGTCCCAAGTGATGGTAATGACCTACGTCAACTTGGTGTTCTTTTTAATGTAATGAAAACCTGCGATCAGTAAACCAGGGTTTACCGAGTTTCACAAGCTCAATAATGTTACAAAGAATTGCGTAACAACAATGATTTTCTCTCTTAGTCTACAAAAGATCAGAAAGATCCCAACCCCTTCTCATGAGCACTTTGAGTCTTATTTATAGACTCAAGGATCTCTTTATGGGCCGATGGGTCTTGATTACATTTAATCCAAACGGATCTGAATAATAATGAAAATTACACTTTTTAGATGAATGCAAGATCAAATATCTCTAGAAAATATCTGATATATTGCGACCAGCTCTGGTCGCCCAAGAAATATACCCTCTTTCGTACAAAGTCTCCTCTGGTCGATGGTCGACCAGAACATAACCACTTAAATTTCCATGCGCAACTCACGTGCGTACTAATCTTGCCATGTTATCAAGTGCATCTTTTTTGGGTAAACATTGGCCCCCAAGTTTATTTTACTGCGACCAGCATTTAATAAACTTACTCGACCAGCTATTCGTCTGACCTGTCACATCTGTCAGCGCCTTTTCGAAAAAGTGAGCAATCATTACTTTATAGTTTCCCAAAAATATTTTGACAGCTATTGTAGAGTCCCATACATCAAAATCCCACTCCCATTATTGCTTTTTCAACTGCACCACAACCAGTATAAATACACCACCTTTCCAATTTTCACTTTTTACCGAAGTACTGCCTCTTCAAGAACTCAGAAAATTTTTCAAGAAAAAATCCAGAAAATATCTGTGATCTGAAACACCTTCGACTAGCTTCATGAAAAAATCTTCTTGATTCCTCAGCAAACTGCAATCCAAGTAAGTCTCAAACCCAACTCCCCTTTTATGCATTCTAGAATAAGTTCCATGAGTTTTTTGATTTGGACCTCCATTGTTCTTGAGAAAAAAATTTCGTTGACTAGGTTAGTACATATATATGCAGAAACATGCTAGAATAGAAATTCTAGGTAGTATAAAACACTAGACGATGTTTAGAAATTAATGTGGGAAATAGGAGTACTGATTTAGGGCCCGAAATCGAAGTGAAAATTTGATTTTACTGTTTTCGGAAAAAAACTGAGTTTATCCTGCCTGTTTTTGGAGTCAAAAAACTTTTTACATGCACTTTTTGATCTATTTTTTCAAACTGCTCGCATGTTTGTAGTGTTTATATGAGGATGTTGCTGGTCGTATAAAAGCTTGACTTTTAACACGAGCAATGTTATCCTCATATTTCTCTTCTTCTATCTATTGGTCATAGATTCTCACTTCCCCTCTAATCTTCTCAAATATTCATGTACGATCCTTGAGGAGGTGAGAGACCAATAAATGATGATCTCCTCACTTTGCTATTAGAAGACCAGGAACAACCTCCACTACCGTTTCCTGAATTTCCATCTTCACAACAAAACCCCCCGACTAGTCAACCAAATATGGGTCGTGTGAAGTACACTGCTCATAGAAAAAGGAAAACGATCGATTTGCCTTCTAACCAACCTTCTTCCCATACCGAGGGTCCTTCAAATGATCCTCAACCTATAAATTTTGCACCACCAGATCTTCAACCCAAAGCCCGACCTCGCGATGGCCCTCGAACAGAAGTTGACTGGTACATCGCGCCTCCTAGTGTCATATCGGCTAGGATGGTGGCAAAATATCCCAAGAAGTATGGTCTTCCTGGGATTATTTTAGTCAAACCTACACCCAACCAAAGGGAAAATGTACCTAGAGGCACCTTCAGCGCTTGGTCGAGGTATCACATAAAGGCAGGGGCAATCCTGCCCTTCCACGGGGTGGCCAATTACTTCGAAGTCACCCCATTTAAAATAACACCCAACAAATATAGATTTCTATCAACACTCTATATCCTTTACAACCATAAAAAGTGGCATGTACCTACACCACATGAGATCAACTATCTATTCGATCTCAAGTCCAACCCCAACCAAAACAACACGGGGTTTTTCCATTTCTAACACCAAGAATCTGCTTGGACATTTCTGAGCGATGTCACCCACAAGTCCAATGTAGGGAAGTACTTCCAAGAGTACTTCCACACAACCGATCTGGTCTCCGACAACCTGGCCTTCACACAAGGCGGTAAACTTTTCAATCGCTGGTCGATGATTGTTGTTAGTTTTTCCTTTCATTTTCCTTAGCAAATTGGTGTGTCTAGGTCCATGGTACCGACCAGACCCCACTCCAGAGATGGAGATGAGGGCCACAGCACTGGCCAGCATGAAGAACATTGAAAAGAGCATCAAAGAGCTGGTCACTGAGAGCAATCTAAGGTTGGTTGACCTTTTGGAACCTCACCAGGAAGTGAGGGAATCCACAGCGGGGAGTACCACTGGAGAGGGTACCGGACAGGAAATCCCTGAGCAGCAGCAAGATGTGTCACAACCCCTGAGGGAACGGGCAATGGGAGTGGCCATCCAAGAACTGTCTAGCAACTCTCGGGCTGCTGCTGCCCCTACCCACCATGAGAGGGGAAAACAAAAACTGTCGGAATACATCGATCCTATATTTGAATCCTCTGACGAGAACGGTATAAATCTCTCGCTCTTAGATAACCTGCCTATCCCTTATCACTTATTCGATAGGGATGGCAACTTTAATTTTACGACCAGTAATTTTAATTCAAACTTCTTCAAGGAAGATAATGATTGTAGTTGTAGTTCTATAGATAATATATCGACCAGTAATAATAGCTCGGGTATATTACTTAGAATTTCCCTTTCCATTATTCCATTACTCCTCTAAATTACATTGTATGATCGTTTGTTTTTGTTTTGCAGTCACGCCTTCTAAAGACGCTTTCAATATGTACGCCAATGCTGAAGCTCCCATGAGAAAAAAGAAAGCGAGCAGGAGGCATCTTGGGGAGAGTAGTAGTGAACCCTCCAAGAAAGGGGCTCAAACAAAAGATCCTCCAATTCCCACTCCATCCAGGACCACGACACCTCCTCCTCCTCACAATAGCCCTCCCCCCAAGCAGGCAGGGAGATCCCTGGCCATCGACCTACTGAGTAGCACCTACAACGCTACCTACGAAAAGCTACAAAGGTTGTCCAGGCACCGTCGTAGCCAAGAAGCCTTTTCCCATCTCCCTCTGCTGAAGAGCAGCCAGGTTATCAGTCACGGGCTGTTTGAAGTCCTCAGTGTAATGTGTTTCTTCTTTTTTCTTTAGTTTCAGTCAAGCAACATTTTCTCTAATTTCCCCTGACTAGTTCACTTTTCTTTTTCTGTTCCCAGGGTGTCCTGACCATGAGCCATAGCTGGCGTTGTGCTGAGGAGACCGAGGCCAAACATGCTGAGGAAATAAAAGCATTCGAGGAGAAAGATAAGGCAGCCAATACTAAAGTTGCCAGCCTGAGCGAGGAGTTGAAGAAGTGCTAAGAGGCGTTGGCCAAAGTTATTGCCGCCAAAGTTATTGCCGCCAAAGAAAAGTTTAAGGAGGCTTCAGAGATTAACTTCAAAGAAGCAACCAAACTTCAAGATGACCTGGTGGCCAGCCTGAAGGGAGCCACTGAACTGGAGGGGCGAGTTAAACTGCTCGAGGAAACCAATGCTCAGAACCTGGAGAAGTTCAGAGGGGGCAACTTTCAATTGCTTCTACCTCTTCTGGAAGAACAACCCAGGGGTGAGCTTCGACTACCTCCCCGAGAATATGAGGCAAGTCAAACTGAGGAAATGTGCTGCTCGCCTGGAAGAGGAACATAAAGCTCAGGAATCCCCTGAAATTTCTTTGGCGACAGGCACTGATGACGTTGAAGAAGATGCGGGGACAACAGTCAACTAGCAATCTCAGCCAAATCCTCCCCCAACTCCACAATGATTTGTAATAATAATAATTTTTTTGTAACTAAAACATACGAACCACGGTTCGTAATGTTGAAACAATTTTTCTGCTCAAGGCAGCTTTTCTTTTAATTATTAATTACATCTGAGCAGTAACTGCTCGCAGTGTAAAAACATTTCGTTATGATATTATAATATTTGGTATTATTGTAACATATGTTCGTATGACCGGACTTAGTATAGCACTTTGTTTTGATTTTACAAAATTTAACTAAAAATTTTGAAAAATACTTTAAGTGTCGTATTATGCTTTCCCTTATTTTGCTCATGTGTTTACATCTGCATGTTTATATCCTTTGCTTGCTTGGTATCTTATATGAACCCCAAGTGATCGAGGAGCTTAGGGTTCTCGGTCACTTTCCATGACCAAGTCCTGTTCGAACATTACTTCTCGCGTACTTATAATAAAAAATGGTAATATAGCGAAACAAGACACGTAATGAGCAAATACTTTTAATAAATACAATAATTGGCAAGAATAACTGGCTGCGCACAATTAATTTTATTTATCGTAATAAATGGAAAAAAATTGTGTTTGTACAAGCAATCAAGAATTGATCTTACACTTATAAGCGACCTTGTTCACAAACTTGTAAAAAGTAAAATTAATACAAGCCAATTCTTTAAAAAGAATTGTTCATTGATAATATTTGCACAGGTGTTCTCCATTCCAATAGCAAGGAATGAGATCTCCATTTAAGCGAGCAAGTTTATATGTGCCTGGTTGAAGGATTTCTTCAATCTGATACGGACCTTCCCAGTTTGGTTTGAGCACTCCAGCAGACTGATCGCGAATGTTGAGAAAAACTCTTCTAAGTACCAAATCCCCCACGTTAAACTTTCTTTCACGTACTTTAGAGTTAAAATATCGAGCGACCTTTTGTTGGTAAGCTGCTACTCGAATTTGAGCTTGCTTGCGCCTTTCATTGACTAGGTCCAAAGACTCCATCAATAATTGATCATTAGTGCTCTGATCGTATGTGATCCTTCTGTGCAAAGGTGTATTTAGCTCAACAGGAAACATGGCCTCAAACCCGTATCCCAAGGAAAATGGCATATGGCCTATTGCTGTTTGGTGAGATGTTCTATACGACCAAAGTACTTCTAGTAATTTTTCTGGCCACACCCCTTTTGCTTCTTCGAGTCTGCTCTTCAGTGTGTCCTTCAGAGTCTTGTTAATAGCCTCGACTTATCTGTTTGCCTGTGGATGAGCTATCGATGAAAAACTCTTTATAATTCCATGCCTTTCGCATAAATCAGTGAAAAGATCACTGTCAAATTGTGTGCCATTATCTGAGACAATTTTCCTGGGCAACCCATACCGACATATGATGTTTTTGACAACAAAGTCCAATACTTTCTTGGTCGTTATAGCTGCTAGTGGTTCAACTTCGGCCCACTTTGTAAAGTAGTCATTAGCGACTACTGCATACTTGACATTCCCTTTTCCTACAGGTAAAGACTCGATCAGATCAATTCCCCATACTGCGAATCACCATGGACTTTGCATCTATCTGAGCTCATTTGGGGTTGCTCGTGATATCTTGGAGAATCTCTGGCACTTGTCACATTTTTGAATGAAATCCATAGAGTCCTCATTCATGGTAGGCCAAAAATACCCTTGCCTTAAGATCTTTTTCGACAGACTCTGCCCCCCAGCGTGATCTCCACAGAAGCCTTCATGGACCTCTTGCATCAGCTCCTTGGCCTTCTCCTTAGAAACACACTGAACAAACACTACACCAAAAACTACTTTCCATAACACATAATTATAAGTCTTTTGAAAATTTATTATAATATGTACTAGGTAAAAAGTGGTAAAGTAATAGAAATAAAATATAAAAAAAAAACCAGCCTACTCGATACCTTTTTTCCCATTCTCCTTCTCGTCTCTCTCTTCCCTTCGACCTAGCTGCACTCCCGTAACCACCATCATTTTCAGCTCCGACCACCTAACCACCATCCTCACAACCATTTTTCTCCGAGCCAAGCTCCAAATCTCAGGCACCCGTGAACCCAACCCCCGAACCAAGTGACCCCAGGTGCGAGCCCACCTCTACGTGCCTTCGACTCAATGCGACTTCTATTCGTGGGCCACCACCAAACCTATGCCGTTGAGGGGAAGATGAAAGGTTCTTTTCATTTTCCTTACGACATTTTTTTTGTGATTCATCGCTATCCCTCGTTTCCTTGAACTATGTTATATGATCATAGTGAAGTAATTTAAATTTTTTTAATAATAATAATAATTTAGGGATCTATCCAAAAAATTTCAAGTTTTTGAAGCTAAAGCCCTTTGTCCATAGCCGAGAAAAAGAAGAAGAAAAGATGCAGCAGAGAAAATCCACATAAGGAAGGCCTACTGGAACGGACGGTTCCGATTTCTCCTACCGCATGGTCGTTGAATCTAGTGAGTTTCATCTCCTATTTCGATTCAATTCAATTTTGATTTCAGTTTACTGTCTGATTTAATCTCTTTTGTTCTACATTAATAGGCCCGAATTTGCTTCTAATGTAAGTTTTTTTTTTTATTTGAATTTGAATTTTAGGGTATCAAAGAGTAGCTGAAGGAAAGTCCCACCTCTCTAAGCTAATTTGTGTTCAAGTATATTTGAATTGCTTGCTTGTAATTTATGCAAATCATTACAGAAATTTCATCAAGTAGCTGCTTCATTTTACTTAGTGTAATTTGTATTTTAGATTTCATAAACCATTAATTTCTGTAAGTTTATTGACGATTTTATTCCACTTAAAACTCACGTCTTGTTAATGAGGAATGGGATTTCTGTATGTAAATTTGGGTTTTCCTAAATGGTATAAGGCTTACGCCGTTGAGGGGAAGATGAAAGGTTCTTTTCGAAAAAGCTTCAGGTGGATCAAAAGTACTTACACTCAAGTCATCTATGGCTGGCGCTGATCATTGGGTGTTTTTCATTTTCTTTTCTTCTATAATATATATATCCTTCTGTTCTGGGTCTGAGTTCTCGTTCATGTTAATTGTTATGAACTGTCTAATTCTATCTAATAAGTTTTTTTTTTGGTCTTTTGATTTTCAATTTGACAGAACTATTGAAAATCCTATATTAGTTGTTGGATCCTAAAGCCAACTAATGAAGATCTGAACAAATAATAATAATCATAGCAATTATATCACTCTTGATGTTTGTCCAGTTCAATTTTTTGACCATTCTCTACTTTTTGTTTTGACCACAAAAATGCATAAAAAAAAATTAACATTCTTGAGTGTCTTTAGTAAGAATTGGCTAGAATTGTGCGTGTCTTTTAGATCATGTTTGGAAAGAATGATAGGATTGGAGTGTATAATGTTTATTAAGTGTTTAGGTTATGTAATTAGAGAGCATATAATGTGTTTAGGGTATTTAATTAGAGAGCATATTAGAATTCACCTAATGAGATAAATTAGTCTAACTAATAAATGTGGGATAATTTTATTCTAACCAATTCATGTATAAGATTTATGAACAAAGAAGAAATAAATGTATGATTGGAGATGGGTTAAACAATTTTGTTTTGTTTCTATGTTATTTTAATAATATACATGTATATGTATGTTCTGTTGGGTTCATATTATCATAACTAGGTTTCAACTAGAAGCTTTAAACCCTTGAAGCCACAATTGCTACACCACTTTAATTCCTAACCCAAAATCCATATGTACAAATTTACCTGCAAATAGACTTATTTCTAACCTGATAGTTCAAAATTTTCAGGTTCAATTCCCTCATAGTTTGACAAATTCTTTGGGTCATCTCGTTTTTGACATGAAAGGTAATCTTTTGAACTTAAATATATTTATTTTAAATTCTGGGTTTATTATTTGTGTGTATGGTGTGTTTATATGTATATGTAGATGTATATATATCAACAATATCACAACTTTTTGTTTTTAATTCAAATAAGAAGTTCGATGCCAATTTTGTGTTAGTTATTGAACCACCATCTTCCTTGCTTAGATTAGATCAAAGATCTTTAATGCTTAAGTTTTCTCCCCATTTTAGTTTTGTAACTTTCAATTAATAGATTTTATAAGGCTCCTTTGATTTGGTTGGAGTATAAATTTGAGGTATTTAGAGATTGGTTATCTTACATGTATTTTATTTGACACGAGCATATTACTTTCATGATTTCAAAATAATAATTCATTTTTCTCACTAAAAGAAAAATAATTTTCATTCTTAAAGCTCTTGGAATTTAGGATTGCTCATTCTTTTTCAAAGTCCTACTCGCAACATGTATTTTTTGGCTGGTTTGTGTTGGTGTTGTAGCTTGTTGCAGTAATTAGCTAGAAAAGGAAGGCTAGACTTGTTCTGTTCTACTTCTAGTTTTATTGATGTTGTTATGTCTACCATTTCTCTTGCTTCTGATGGTGCATTTAGGTTTGCTTCATCTATGTTCATTCCATTTGTACTTCCTTTGATAATTCTAGATATGTGTGTGCTTTGGTTTCCTCTATTTTTACAGCTTCTTTCATTGCTGCAATTTTAAAATTTTATGTTGGATGACTAATTATAAACAATGTTTAGTAAACTCAAAATTGTTTTTTTGGAGTATGGGATCCAGGAATAGTTTAGGTTAGTGATAGACTTGATAACTTAAGAAAATTTAGTGATTTTTTATGAGAATCTTTGGTATGTTGATATTTAGTGTTGGTATTGGGCCTTTTGGCCATGGCTGGCTACTTAGGATTTCAAGCTTTTTGTCTGTTATGGATTTCCTCATGATGAGCTTTTGGTTATTGACGAAAAACAAATAGTTGAGTTTTGAATTAAATGTTGGTTTCTGTGTGTGATACTAGATATGCGTTTTTTTTTTAAAACTACATAATTTAACAATGAAGTGTAGATAATCACTACAACAAAGTGAAGTAATTGTCACTTAAATTTCTTATTTTAATACTTTTCCATAAAACTTGTGGAAAGATTTTAAAGCAAGACTTGATTCTGTTTTGGGATTGACTCTTTTAAATTTAATTGCGCATGATTGAATTATGAAAAATGCTAAGAGACTAAGATAATTATCTATTTATATATATATATATAATCTTATGGTTGGTAAGGGTCATGTTTAGTGAGGCTTATTTTGAAGCATGTTTTCTTTTTAGACTCGAACCTGCTACATGAAAAGATTACCTATGCTGATCTTTACCAGGTGATTATTGTTTGTGTTTAGAAGCTCTGTCTGTCTGGGGCAATAATAATCATTATTCTAAGAAAAAAAAACTGTGTTAGTTGAACAACAATTTGTTATGAATATGATTAATAGATAAGTGATACCCTCTATATATGTACAAACCTTAGATAAGATGGTTTGCTGTAAAATGCTACAATTTATCTTCAATGATCACCTTTGTTGTATGTGACATTTTCTATTAATAATTTACAACCATTCCAACTGTAAGAATGTGGCATAGTTATTATCCCCTTATATTTTCTAAAGTTGGACCATATATGGGTAGTTAAATATTTAGTGTAAATCTTCTGTGACCCTAGCATATATTTTTTCTCAGTTTCTTAAATTGTTTGAAGATGTGCATATAGCTTCAGCTGGTCACTCTAGCCTCTCTATAAATTGACATCAATATTTCCATTTTATACAGTTATTCAATTAAGTTATATTCTGTTATGTTTGGTTTATCTTGCTGGGGTTGTTGCTGTTGAGGTCACTGGAGGTCCAACTATTGACTTTGTTCCATGAACAATCTTCAAATAATCAGGTTAGACTCACTGAGTGCTAATTCAATATCCATTTCTTTGTTTGTAGGATCAAGAATTTTTCTTCTTCTTTTCTCTATTACATTAGAGAAAGAACATACATAAGACATTAGCATAATTCTATTAAATCATAGCACTATTTAGGCACTTGTTATGGAAAAAAACATGAACTGATCAACCAAGTTTGCCATTCTTTCTTGTTAAGATCAGCTCATTCATGTGCCTCACTTGAATAGAAAGTCTCATGATTGTTGATTGGACTTTTATAGCCTTTACATACTCTTTACAAACTACAATGATACACATATCTTATTGGCTTTCAGTAATTTCAATGGCTTTAGTTTTATGATTATGTTGATGTATTTAATGGTCAGAAATGTTAAATTAATGTACCAAGAAATTTTTGCTCATTTATGTTTTCCTATTCTTTGTGTTTTGTATGCACAAACTTATGAATGCGGTGTCTAATGTAGTTGGTTAATTTTTTTATTTTATTTTTATCGATTAGAACTCTTGCATGATATTCACTCGAGTACTTTACAAATACCTTCCCAATAGCTTCTTTCTATTCATCCGGCTGAATTGACAGTGAGGTTTCCTTAATTTTGTTTTTAAAGAGAGCAAGAGTGTTTAACGTTGCTCGCCCATTGTTGAACTCAAGGTGTATCATGTGCTTCTCTTTAATTAAGATATTATTAAGATGAGTAGATGAGTTTGTGTGTTAGTGGTCTGTTTCAAGGCCCTGTTATATATATAAAAAAGGATTGTATATATATGAGAAACAATGCATAATATTTTTACATTGTCGAAAAAGTATTGTCTTGAGATTTTTTTGTGACTGAATGAACATTTTTTATTGGTTGGTTGGATTAATAAGTTATTTTTTTATTAGTGCATGATTATTGTTAAAATGCAATTCTTTAGGAATTGCTTGCCAGTTTGCTTGATTTTTTTTTAAGTTGTACAATTTCTTTTCTCTTCTAAAAAGTTTCCTCATGTGTATACATTGAGTGTCAAATATGGATGATCAATGCTATATATGTGTGTTTTTTTTTTATTCATTTTATTTTAGTTTTAACTTTATTTTTTCTCTGTCTCTCTCTGATCTGCTACTACGAAGAAAATCACCCAAAACCAGTTTTGATTTTGTGGTATATATATGTATTTATTTATATATATGATATGCAGTTGATAAATATATGAGATTAGTAGTTGGTTTTTGTTTTTGTTGATAAATAAATATTATCTATAGATTTTTTTTGTTTATATATGTAGTTTTTTTTATTTTGTTTTTGAGATCTGTTTAATGGAGTGAAAAATTGAGACTTTGGTGGAAAAATATGTCTAATTTGTGTATGATTTCCATTAGTTGCACTTATTTAAGGAGGTTTTGTTATATTCTTGGTTTTCCAACTTTAAAGCTTGTGGTGCTTGATTACATGATTTGTTATGTTTTGCCAGTAAAATATTTTGTTGTATTAATTTTATTCTCTTTTTTGTGTTTGAAAGGGGAAAGTTTTTGGGTTTTCTATGTAAATTATTACTTGTATCTTAGTTGGACACTTTGATCATGATTTTGAGCATGAAATCTATACATTTCTCTCATAACCACACTTTATATATTGTGATACTTTTCAGCTTAGTAGTAATTATGAATAGGATGATTTCCTTCAGTTTCCATATAACTGCCATATTCTTTGTCTCTCACTATGAATGATATGATATTTCATGACCTCATTGCTCTTTCTTTTATGTTTTATTTACCAGATTTAACAAGTGAAGTGCAAAAGAAAATATGATTTGGAAGGCTTTGGTGTGCTTACATTTGGAAGATCATCAATTCCTAGTTTTACTTTTGAATATGCAACTGTTTAATAATATTTTGTTGACTATTGTGAGAATGTTTTGTTTATGTTAATTAGGAAGTGTTGAATATCTTAAGACTTTTAGATTGTATTTTAGATAATCTTGAATGTATTTTGACACAATTATTTGGTTATATGTGTTATGAACCATATAATTGGTACTCAAAAATATATTTGTACAATGTTAAGTGTGTCTTAAGTTTATTAAATGAAATGGGTTTGAATTAAAGCAATAAAAAAAATTATAATGTATAGGTTTATATAATAATAATTCAAGCTTATCCAAATATTAGAATAATACAAAAAATGTGTTATCGTATCTTTTACAATAACACTGGTTTATAAGCATAAAATTATGTTATGCAAACTATTTTCTATAATGCGGAAAGTGTGTTATTATAAAGTGTATCATAACACTACTTTATAAGTACAAAAAAGTTTTATATAATCTATTTATAAATAGCATAATGAAATGCTTATCTAACTATTAAAATAACACAACAAAAGTGTTATCGTAGGCTATACCATAACACATGTATATAACTATGGAAAAGTGTTATGCAAAGTGCTCTAACCTACTATAACACCGCTTTCCTTAACAAATCAAAAAATGTTATGGTATATATTTGATAATACTTTTTCGGTCTTATTGAAAGTATTTTTTGTTGTAGTGAAAGGCATTGAGTATCCTCTTCTATACAAAATTTCGTCGACCAGAATAAATCGAGCCAATTGTCTTTTAAGCATCCTCGCTTTGTTTCTTTCTACTGGTAGCAATCCATGTTCGAGATATTCGATGATGGGCATCATCCACGTGTCTGTAGCCTGAATCACTAGTGAGGATTCTTGTATTTGAATGCTCGGTGCCAACAAATGTTCAACTGGTACTATGCTCAAGGTGTCGGCATCTTTTGCACTTGCTAACTTGGCCAAGGCATCAGCATTTGAATTCTGATCACGAGGCACTTGTTGGAGAGTATACTTTTCAAATTGTGCCAATAAGTCCTTTTCTTTGTTCAAATAAGCAACCATCCTGAGACCCTTAACCTGATACTCCCCCGTAATTTGATTAACTACTAGCTGGGAATTGCTATATATTTCTAGTGACTTTATATCCATGTCCTTAGCTAGTTGTAATCCATTGAACAGAGCTTCGTACTCGACCTCATTGTTGGACGTTGTAAAGTTGAATCTGATTGCACAGTGGAACCGATGTCCTTCAGGTGTGATTAAAATCAAACCTGCTCCTGCATTATGCTCGTTGGAAGAGCCGTCTACAAAAAACTTCTAGGAAGGAGATTGATGTTGACTTTCAGCTTCTTCCATTGGTTTGCTAACTGGGATTCCAGTGAATTCTGTGACGAAATTTGAAAGAGCTTATCCTTTCACAACTGCTCATGGAGAATAAGAAATTTCGAACTGCCCTAATTCAACTGCCAATTTTAATAACCGACCAGCGGCTTCTTGTTTTTGCAAGACTTTCCGTAATGGCTGGTCGGTGAGTACCACGATGGGGTGAGCTTGAAAGTAGGGTCGCAGTTTTCTAGAGGCCAGAATCAAGCAATAGGCCAACTTTTCTATGGGTGGATATCGTAATTCTGCTCCCACTAGCCTCTTGCTCACATAGTATACTGCTTTTTGAATGTTATCTTCTTCTCTGACTAGAACAACACTAGCAACGTACTTTGTGATTGCCAAGTAGATGAACAAATTTTCTTTTTAGATTGGTTTGGAAAGGATTCGTGGTTGCGACATGTGGGATTTTAATGCCTGAAAGGCCTGCTCGCACTCTTCTGTCCATTCAAACTTCTTGTTACCCCTGAGTAGATTAAAAAATGGAACACACTTGTCCATTGACTTAGATATGAATCTACTCAGGGAGGCAATCCTTCCAATTAGTCTTTGAACATCTTTAATCTTGGCAGGAGACTGCATCTCGATCAGTGCCTGAATATTTTTGGGAATAGCTTCGTTTCCTCATGAGTTTACTATGAATCCCAAAAAATTTCTTGATCCAACACCAAAGGAGCACTTGAGAGGGTTTAGCTTCATCTGATATTTGTTCAAGATGTTGAAGCATTTTTGCAGGTCCTTGATGTGTTCTTCAGTCTTCTTTGACTTAACCACCATGTCATCGACATATACCTCCATATTAATGTCAATCAGCTCTTCGAACATATGGTTGACCAGTCGTTGGTAAGTCGTACCAACGTTTTTCAAACCAAAGAGCATTACTTTGTAGCAGTAAAGTCTCGTATCTGTTCAAAAGCTAGTGTGATCCTCATCAGGTGGATGCATACTGATTTGATTGTATCCAGAGTATGCATCCATGAATGATAAAATTTCATGCCCTGATGTAGAATCAACCAGTTGGTTGATTCTCGGAAGTGGGAAACAATCTTTCGGGCAGGCTTTATTAAGGTCTGTGAAATCCACACATGTCCTCACTTGCCATTCGGCTTGGGAACCAGTATGGGATTAGCGACCCAAGATGGATAAAATACTACCCTGATGAATCCATTTTCCTTTAGCTTCTCGACTTCTTCTTTTAGGGCCTTTGATCTGTCTTTGTCGAGCAACCTTCTTTTTTGTTGCACATGTGGAAAGTTTTTGTCTATATTTAAGACATGGATGATCACCGCTGGGTCTATCCCAACCATATCTTTATGTGACCAGGCAAACAACTCTTGGTGCTTTCTCAAAAATTCCAGCAGCTTGTTTTTTGTTGTTGCCTCTAAGTTTTTACTGAATTTCACAACCCTGGTCAGATCAACTTCTTCTAATTGGACCTCCTCGAGGTCTTCCACAGGTCCCACGTTCTCTTCAAAATCCCCAATGCGAGGATCTAAATCCCTATCCTCACTTCGGGCAACACCCTATTTGCTGACCTGTTCACCTAATTGGGTTTGTATTTCATTTGTCACCAACAACCTTTTCTCGGCTTTTTCTCCCAATCCACCTCTCTTCACTTTGGTGATTGAGGAGTTATAACATTCCCGTGCTTCTCACTGGTTTCCCAACACACATCCAATTCCTTCGTCGGTTGGAAACTTCATGGTCAAATGCCATACTGAGGTCACTGCCCACAGATTGACTAGAATGGGCCTTCCAATCACAGCGTTATATGCGGAAGGACAATCGAATACTATGAAAGTAGCGAGTAATGTCTTGTTCGCAGGTGCAGCCCCTGCTATGATTGGAAGTCTGATTGATTCAGTTGGTGTGAGCCCTTCGCCAGAATGGTTTGGTTGCATGGTTCCAAATCTTGCACTGACAATTTCATCCCTTCTAGTGAAGATTTATACAAAATGTTGACTAAGCTTCTTATATCCACCAACACTCGCTTGACCATCATGTTTGGCAATCTGAACATCCACGGCTAGAGGATCTAAGTGGGTAAATCGAACATGCTGAGCATCTAGCTTGGAGAAAGTTATCGAATCTTCCTCTGTTTGAGCTTTTTTGGGAGTTCGCTCCTCGACGTTCATCATTTCAATATCCTAATCGTGACGTAAGGTTCTGGCATACCTTTCTCTTGCCTTCCCACTGTCACTTGATATATGTGGTCCTCCGTAGATGGTCAGCAATGTACTAGCGACTGGAGCTGGCTGTAAAGGAGGCAAGCGTTGGTGTATAGGTGCCTGTTCGTTGCTACCTTGAGCCCCTTGCTGAGAACCTCCAGCTGCTCGCACATACCTTCTCAGATGTCCTTGTTTAATAAGGAACTCAATCTCAACCTTGAGCTAGTTTCACTCGTTGGTGTCATGGCCATAGTTGTTATGAAAATGACAAAACTTGGTAGTGCCTCTCTTGTACATATCTTTCCTGATTGGGGCTGGTCGCCTAAAGGAACAATAGTGTGACTGGCCTGGTATACCTCTACTCTGCTATCGACTAGGGCTGTGTAATTGGTGAACCTCGGCTCGTATCTATTCTGTTTAGGGTGCTTGTTATCAGCTGTTGTCAGCTCATGGTTCGCCCTTTTCCCCCATTCTTCCCATTATTTTTGTCATTGCCATTGGTTTTCCCAGACCCATTGGCGAATTTGGTGGGATCTTTTTTCTGGCCTTGGTCATCTGTAGGATACTTTCCTTCATTGGCAATGGCCTCTTCGAGCTTGATATACCTGTCTGCTCGATCTAAAAACTCCTGAGTGCTCTTAACTCCATTCTTTCGCAAATTGTTCGAAAGAGATGAGTGGCGCCATACCCTAGCAGTGAGAGCCATCATCTTTCCCCCATACCCAACCATCTTGGCCCCAACAACTGCTCGCATGAATTGTTGAATATACCCCTTTAGGGTCTCTCCTTCCTTTTGGCATATTTCGACCAGCTGATTGGCCTCGGTCGAATGTACTCGACCAGCATAGAACTGTCCATAAAACTCCTTTACAAACATTTCCCAAGAAACTATACTAGCCGGAGGGAATTTGAAAAACCATTCTTGAGCAGTTTCAGATAAAGTTGCCGGAAAAATTCTACATCGAGCATCATCTGATACCTTTTGGATGTCCATCTATATCTCGAATTTGTTAACGTGAGATGCAGGATCTTCTAATCCAGTGAAGTTGGGCAAAAGCGACATTTTAAATTTGCTAGGAGTCTCTGCCACAGCGATTCTTTGCACAAATGGAGTGCCCTTTCTCCGATCAAACTCTATATGGGATGTCCAGTTCCCAACCAGTTGTTGGACGAACTGATTTAAAGCATCTAGATGGGCCTGTACAGCATCTGGTACTGCACAGAATCTGGTACTGCTGGAGCGACTAGTACTGGGGGGAAATACTCGTCGTGCCTTTCCCTTTGATCATTGAGAAAATCCCTCAGATCTTCATCCCTACGCCTTTGTTCGCTCAGACATAGTTGGTCAAAGACATTGGGTTGTTTACGGTGCCCCCCAGCATTCTGGCTTATTGGCCAGTTCTCCATTGGCAGGGGGTTTCTGTTCTTCACCCCTCTCCTCTTGCCGTTGACCAGCATTCCTCCTACCAGAACCGCCTCATTATAATCATGGCCATCTCTAAATTGTGACCTACGCGGTGCGACATGATGTTCGCATTATTTCCCTTTCTCCCTACCAAAACGTCTCGATAGATAAGTGGAGGCCTGCGTTGGTCAGTATGTCCCCAAGCATTGTTATGTCGTGAGGGACCCCTGACCGCAGAGCCTGACTCCACCTGCCTTCTGCTCCCCAGAGGATGTTGTCCTCTGCTCAGAGGGTTTTGTTCCTCAGCCGTCTGGCGTCTAGGGCTTCTAGGATGTTATCTGGCTTTATTCTGCCTTTGCTGCAGGGTGTTTTCTCAACCAGCACGAGAGGGTGGTTACAGCTCAAGATCCTAGAAAGGCCTCTCCTGCTGTGCAGGAGGGGGTTGCTCTGGGATCTAAGGATGCACTGGTTGTGGCAGATTGTAGTGATGCTGGGGATGTTCTGAATGTGGCTTTTGTTGTGGGTGAGTACTAGGTGGCTGATCCAGTTGGGAGGCAGGTACTGGTTGTCCTCGAGCCAATTGAATGGCTGCCTCTAGGGCTGCAGTGCCATCCCTTTGCCGGCATTCCATGTCAGCCTGCCGTTCATTCAGTTCTTGGAGTTGTCGGTCAATCAACCAGAAGATTATTGGTTTATCAAGCATCATCCTTATGTGCGACCATCCTAGTCGCATATATTCATTTATTTCCTTCAGATGTGCAATCTTGTAATTTTGCATTAATTGTAATTTCTCTTATTATCTAGATACGCATGTTGTAATTGTAATTAAGGCCCATTGGCCCATGCAACCTTCTTGAGCCTATAAATACGAATCAAAGGGCTCAAGGGAAGGGACTTTTGGATTTGGAGAATTATGAGAGAAAATTATAGTGTTATTATTCAATGAAATTGTAATCATCTTGAAGCTTGTGAAACTCGTGAATCCTAGTTCATTTATCATAGTGTTAGGATTCTACATCAATAAGAACACTAAGTGGACGTAGGTCATTACCATCTAATTGGGGCCGAACCAATATAAATTGTTTTTGTCGTTTACCTTTTCGTCTTGATTTCTTCTTGTTTTCATCTCATTTTATATTGTTTATTTGACTCCATGTCATTGACCAATTCGAGGGTCAACATTTCGGTGCTTTCATTGAGAGCTGAACTCAAGACTTCCAAGGAAATCAAATGGCGAAAACATCTAGAAGATGGGGCAGACTTCTGGTGCTGCATCCATCCAGCCTCCTCCACCAAATGTGGCTGAAGATGAACCATAATTGGATTTTAAAGAGGAGGAGATGGATTCTGAGACCTTGAGGACAACACTGATGGTGTTGCAGGAGGAGTTGGCCAATCTAAGGTCTAATCAGGAGAGTGTGGCTGAGACGATGGCGTTGCAACAAAGGGAGATTGACTGTCAACGTCAAGAGTTGAATGAGCGGCAGGCTGGCATGGACCGCCGACAAAGAGATTCCACCACCGCCCTGGAGGCAGTCATCCAGTTGGCACGGGGACAACCTGCGCCAACTTCTCAACCAGATCAGCCACCATGTGCACCCCCACAACAAGGTCTAGACCCAAGTCCTCCACCTCAACCAACAAGCCCTTTAAGGCCGGAGCCACATCCTGCTGCTCAACAGGATATTCCATTTCAAGATCCTGAGTAGCAGCCACCTTCTCGTGCTGGTCGAGATAATCCCCAGCGTCAAAGGCAGAATAGGGCTGGGCAACCTCCCCAAAGCCCTAGATGCCAAACTGCTGAGGAGCCGAATCCACCAAGCAGGGGACAGCGTCCTTCTGCTAACAGAAGGCATGTCGAGTCAGATTCTGCAATCCGGGGCCCCCCACGACATAATAATTCCTGGGGACCCACCGACCAATGCAGGCCTCCCCCTGATGTTCTAGAGGTACCAGCAAGAGAAATAAATAGTGCGATCAGCAAGTCGCACCATAGCCAATCACATTTTTGGGACGGTCATGATTACAACAAAGTTGATTCTGGCCGAGGGAATGTTGGTCGAGGGCAAGGAGAGAGAGGTGGAGAAAGGAAACCCCAGCCAAGAGAAAATAGGTCTGGGAGCTAGAACGCTGGGGGGAAGCCTAGACAACCTAACGTCTTTGACCGGTTGGGCACTAGCGAGCAAAGGCGTAGAGATAAAATTGAGGGATGTACTCAACGATAGGCGTGAAAGGCACGATGAGTATTCTCCTCCAGCACCAGGTGCCCTAGCGATACTAGACGCAGTGCAAGCCCAGATCGATACGCTGAACCAGGCTGTCCAATAGCTGGTAGGGAGCCGAACATCCCACATCGAGTATGATCGGAGAAGAGGCACTCCATTCAAACAAAGAATAGCAATGGCGGAAACCCCTAGAAAATTCATGATGCCAGTATTGCCCAACTTCGATGGATATGGGGACCCAGTATCTCATGTTAATAAGTTTGAGATACAGATGGATATCCAAAAGGTATCGGATGATGCCCACTGCAGGATCTTTTCGGCCACCCTATCTAATACTGCTCAGGAATGGCTTTTTAAATTCCCTCTTGCTAGCATAGTGTCATGGGAAATGTTCGTGAAGGAATTCTACGGGCAATTCTACGTTGGTCGGGTACATCTGACTGAAGCCAAGCCAACTGGTCAAGATTTTCCAGAAAGAAGGAGAGTATTTAAAGGAGTATGTCCAACGTTTTATGCGAGCAGCAACTGGAGCTAAAACAGTTGGCGATGAGGGAAAGATGATGGCACTTACTGTTGGAGTGCGGCGCCACTCACCCCTCTAGAACAGTTTGAGGAAGAATGGGGTGAAGAGTACCCAAGAATTCCTTGATCGAGCAGACCGATACATTAAGCTCGAGGAGACAATTGCCAATGAAGGGAAGTCACCTGCAAAAGACAAGGGACCAAAGGAAAATCCCCCTAAGGCCGCCAACGGGTCAGATAAACCAAATATCAACGACAAAAGCAATGGGAAAAATGGTGGGAAAAGGGCGAACAATGAGTCGTCGACATCTGAGAGTAAGCGCCCTAACGGCAATAGGTACGAGCCAAGATTCACCAACTACACGACCCTCATCAAAAGTAGAGCGGAGGTGTACCAGGCGACCAGCACCAATAAGGAAGGATATCTCCAAGAGAGATACAACAAAATTTTGTTGTTTCCACAACGACTATGGTCATGACACCAATGAGTGTAACCAACCGAAAGATGAAATTGAGTTCCTTATCAGACAAGGACACCTGAGGAGGTATGTACGAGCCACTGGAGGTTCTTAGCGAGAGGCTCAAGGAGGCAACGAGAAGGCACCTATACGCCAATGCTCGCCACCTTTATAGCCAGCTCCTGTAGCAGGTACATTGTTAACCATCTGTGGCAGCCCACACCTTGCAGGAGATAGTGGGAAGGCAAGGGAACGATACACTCGGACCTTACGCCACGACCAGGACATCGAAATGTTGAATGTGGAGGAGAAAACTCCCAATAAAGCTCGAACAGAGGAAGATATGATAACTTTCTCTGAGCTTGACGCTCAGCATGTTTGATTCCCTCATTCGAACCCTCTGGTCGTGGATGTCCAGATAGCGAACATGATGGTTACCGGGAGCTCAGTAAATTTTCTGTACAAGTCTTCAATGTAAAGAATGAATTTGTCAGTGAAGGATTTGCAGCCGTGAAACAAAACCATTTATGGTTTTACTGGCGAAGGACTCGCTCCAACAAGATCGATCAGGCTCCCGGTTACAGCAGGAACTGCACCTGCGAAAAGGATATTAGTCACTACTTTCATAGTATTTGATTGTGCTTTTGCATACAATGTTGTGATTGGAAGGCCAATTATAGTCGACCTGTGAGTCGTAACCTCGGTCTGGCACCTCGCCATGAAGTTCCCAACTGACGCGGGGATAGGATGCGAGTTGGGAAACCAGCGAGATGCTAGGGAATGCTACAATTCCTTGATTACTAAGGCAAAAAGGGGTGGATCGAGGGAAGGAGTCGGAAAAGAGTTGCAATTGGCCGATGAAACATAAGCCCAATCAGGTGAGCGCGTCACCAAATAGGGTGTTGCCCAAAGTGATGATAGGGATTTAGATCCTCACTTTAAGGATTTTGATCAAGAAGTAGGACCAGTCAAGGACCTCGGGGAGGTCTAACTCGATGAAGCAGATCCGACCAGGGTTGTGAAAGTCGGTAAAAACTTAGAGACAACAACAAAACAAATACTGGTGGAATTTTTGAAGAGGAAACAAGAATTCTTTGCCTGGTCGCATAAAGATATGGTTGGAATTGACCCGACAATTATCAGCCATGTCCTGAATATAGATAAAAGTTTTCCGCCAGTACAACAGAAAAGGAGGCTGCTCGACAAAGACAGATCGGAGGCTTTAAAGGAAGAAGTTAAGAAGCTAAATGAGAACGAATTCATCAAGGTAGCATTTTATCCATCGTGGGTCTCTAATCCCATACTAGTTCCCAAGCCGAATGGAAAATGTAGAACAGTGGATTTCACAAACCTTAATAAAGCCTGCCCAAAAGATTATTTCCCACTTCCAAGGATCAACCAGTTGATCGATGCCACTTAAGTGCACGTGATCCTATCATTCATGGATGCATACTCTGGATACAATCAGATTAGTATGCACCCATATGATGAGGATCACACTAGCTTTCGAACCGATACAGGGCTCTACTGTTACAAAGTGATGCCTTTCGGTTTGAAAAATGCTAGTGCGACTTTCCAGCGACTGGTCAATCATATGTTTAAAGAGTTGATCGGTGTAAACATGGAAGTGTATGTTGATGACATGCTGGTTAAGTCAAAGAAGGTAGAAGAAGACATTGGGGACCTGCAAGAGTGCTTCAATGTCTTAAATAAGTATCAAATGAAGCTGAATCCCCTTAAGTGTTCCTTCGGAGTTGGATCAGGGAAATTTTTGGAATTTATAGTGAACTCACGAGGTATCAAAGCTAATCCCAAAAAGATCAAGGCCCTAGTCGATATGAAATCGCCAACAAAGATAAAAAATGTTCAAAGTTTAACCAGGAGGATTGCTGTTCTAAGTAGATTTATCTCTAAATCCATAGACAAGTGTGTCCCATTTTTTAATCTACTTAGGGGGAATAAGAAATTTGAGTGAACAGAGGAGTGCGAGCAGGCTTTCCAGGCTCTAAAGTCTCATATGTCACAGCCACCAATTTTGTCAACACCGGTTGAAAAATAAACTTTGTCCATCTATTTGCCGGTCACAGAATATGCTGCTAGTGCTGTCTTGGTAAGAGATGAGGAACATGTGCAAAACGTTGTGTATTATATAATCAAGAGGCTAATAGGAGTAGAACTATGATATCCACCCATTGAGAAATTAGCCTACTGCTTGATCTTAGCCTCCAGAAAGCTGCGACCATACTTCCAAGCTCACCCCATCACAGTATTAACCGACCAGCCCCTACGGCAAGTCCTACAGAAACTAGAAGCCGTTGGTTGATTATTGAAATGGGCAGTTGAACTTGGACAGTTTGATATTTCTTACTTTCCGCGAGCACCAATAAAGGGACAGGTTCTGGCAGACTTTGTTGCAGAGTTCACCGAACTTCAGGACACTGAACTGATAGAAGAGCCTAAGCCTCAAAGCCAAACTCCCCCTTGGAAATTTTTCACAGATGGTTCTTTCAATGAGCACAATGATGGAGCAGGTGTAATTTCAATCACACCTAAAGGGCATAGATTCCACTGCGCAGTCAGATTTGACTTTACAACATCTAACAACAAAGCCGAATACAGAGCTTTTCTTGCAGGATTACGATTAGCCAAGGATATGAATTTAAAGTCACTTGAAATCTATAGTGGCTCCCAGTTGGTGGTTAATCAAATTACTAGAGAATACCAAGCCAGAGGTTTGAAGATGGTTGCTTACTTGCATAAAGCAAAGGATTTGTTGGCACAATTTGAAAGATATACTCTCCAGCAAGTACCTTGCGACCAGAACTCAAATGCTGATGTTGTGGCCAAATTAGCAAGTGCAAAGGATGTTGACACCTTCAATATAGTGCCTGTTGAACAACTATCCAGCCCAAGCATCCAAAAGAAACCTCCCTGGTAATCCAGGCAAAAGACACATTGATGGCACCCTTCATTTAGTACTTAATGCATGGAGTACTGCCGACGGACAAAAACAAAGCAAGAGCCTTCCAGAGGCAGTCTGCTCAGTTTATTCTAGTTGACAAAATTTTACACAGAAGAGGGTACTAAATGTCACTCCTAAGGTGTGTTTCTAGAGAAAAGGCCAAAGAATTAATGTGAGAAGTCCATGAAGGTTTCTGCGGAGATCATGCTGGGGGCAGAGTTTATCAAAAAAGATCCTAAGGCAAGGATACTTCTGGCCAACAATGAATGAAGACTTTGTGAATTTTGTTTGAAAGTGCCACAAGTGCCAAAAAAAATTCCAAGATACCCCGAGCAGCCCCTAATGAGCTAAAGCAAATGCAAAGCCTGTTGCCATTCGCAGTTTGGGGGAAAGATTTAATTGGGTCTTTGCCCACAGGAAAATTCAACATCAAGTATGTTGTGGTTGTTGTTGAATACTTCACGAAGTGGGCCGAAGCTGAGCCTCTTACAACCATAACGACCAAAAAGGTGCTGGATTTTGTGGTCAAGAACATTGTGTGTCGCTATGGATTGCCAAGGAAAATTGTCTTTGACAATGACACACATTTTGACAGTGATTTGTTCACCGATTTTTGCGAAAGGCATGGGATTATAAAAAGTTTTTCTTTAGTAGCTCATCCACAGGAAAACGAACAAGTTGAGGCTATCAATAAGACACTAAAGGATACTCTGAAGAAAAGGCTTGAAGATGCGAAGGGGGCATGGCCAGAGCAGTTGCTTGAAGTCCTCTGGTCGTATAGAACATCACATCAAACAGCAACAAGCCATACTCCATTTTCCTTAGTCTATGGTTATGAAGATATGTTGCCTGTTGTATTAGATACTCCATCACATCGAAGGTTGGCATACGATCAAGACGTTAATAGCCAATTATTGATGGAATTTCTGGACTTGGTCGGTGAAAGGCGCGAGCAAGCCCAACTCTGAGTAGCAGCTTACCAACAGAAGGTCGCCCGGTACTTCAACTCTAAAGTACGTGAAATAAATTTTAATGTGGGAGATTTGGTACTTAGAAGAGTTTTTCTCAACTCCAGCGATCAAGCTGCTAAAGTGCTCGGACCTAACTGGGAAGGGCCATACCAAATCGAAGAAGTCCTTCAACCAGGCACTTACAAACTTGCTCGCTTAAATGGAGATCTCATTCCTCGCTATTGGAATGGAGAACACCTGCGCAAGTACTATAAATAAACAATTCTTCTTAAAGAAATGGCTTGTATTAATTTTACTTTTTACAAGTTTATGAACAAGGGTTAGTCAATCATATGACTGATCGCTTATAAGTGTAAGATAAAATTTTTGATCACTCGTACAGACACGATTTTCTATTTATTATGAGAAATAAAGGGGATTGTGTGCAACCAGTCAATCTTGCCAACTATTGTATTTATTACAAGTATTTTCTCATTACGTGTGTTGTTTTGCTATATTATCATTTTTTATATATCTTTATTATGAACAGTAATTGTAACGCCCTAAACTCCAAGGACCGTTACAGTGTGCAATTTGAACAGTGCTAAACTCGCTAATCGAGTCATTTGGCCACAATCGTGTAACTAAGTATGATTAGCGGTTTAGGATTAAAATTTTTGATTAAGATATAACGTTTCACTAAAATGTTTACTGTATACATTGGGATCCCAAAAATATAATTTAAAGGTTCATTACAAGAAAATATTTACAACCAGCCGATCTAAGCGGCAAAACAGGGTTTAACCCTAGTTCCTTTTTCAGCCCTTGGTTGTGGCAGACGAGCAGTTGCATAAGTACACATTGTCACCTAAGCTCTCCAACTCAAGGATGGTCCAGCTTTCTTTTCCCTTTACCTGCACCACATAGCACCTGTGAGCCGAAACCCAGCAAGAAAACTCAATATGCTCATTAACAATAATATCATGTCATAAAATCATATCTGGCATGCCTAGCAATTTATAGCCTATTCAAGCATGCAAATAAGTTCAAACAATGCTAGGGAATCTAGGATAAGAAATCCTGCCCTCCTGATTTGATGACTATCAAGTCAATCTTAATAAGATGAGTGATTTAACACTGGTGGTTCTGTTAACCGTAAGGAGTGACTGACAAGCAAGTCACCACGGGGCTCAGCACCCACAGCCATGCGAATGATGATCATTATAATCATACAGAGCTTATAGTCCTGAACAGATGAGTGAATATCACTTTTGAGGTTCTGTTTAACCATAATGAGTGACTGACAAGCAAGTCACTATGGGGCTCAATACCCATAGCCATGTGACGAAACAGTCACCTGGGGTTTCCGGCAATGGCTCTAATCAGATGAGTGACTGACGAACAAGTCACTACGGGGCTTGGCACCCACAGTCATGTGACGAAGTAGTCACCTGGGCTCAGCACCCATAGCCATGTGACTAAACAGTCACTGGGGCTCTCTGGCCCGAGCTCTAAGTAACTAGCCTTAGGCTAGACAAGTGCTTTCAGTTTTCATCGAACTTGAGGTCGATCCGGCATTAATGCTCATTTGAGTCATTCAATGCAGATGTCGATTAGATCTAATCTTTATCGTCTTGCGTTAACCACGCTAAGACCGTTCTTGAATTTTTAGTCAATGCCATGTGACCAGTGCTCAGTATTACTACCGAACTTGACAAGTAGGTCATAGCTTCACAGTTAATACTGACACCATTGCCAATTCTGACTAGTTAGTCAGTGCCACGCACAAGTAAGCAATGCTACCAGGCATATATCATATGTCAAATATCCAAATGTATGGAATTCAACATGCTTACTTAACAGTTGCTAGCATAATTATGATCATGCACAAACACAGAGACTCAAGCTCTAATCAATCTCATATTCAACATTCATGGCATGCCATAATCTCATGTTTCGCATGCATCACATGCATCACATTTAAACACTTGACATGCCTCAATAATAACCATGCATGTCATATACAGGGTGTAGTTTTCTTACCTCCGGTTCGAGCAAGAAATAATAATTGAACGACCTTTGAGAATGATCAATCCTTTAATCCCTTACCGGTCACCTAGTCATAACCAAATATGGGATTCCATCAATAAAATCAATAATCAAGGTTCCCGGACCAAGACCTAGCCTCCGGGACATCAAATCCCACTAAGCCAGGTAGTAGGAACGATCCCGAGGCCTAAGGTTTGAGTCCCTAAGCCAAAAACCAAATTTTGGCCAAAAATGCTCTTAAGGGCCGCGGCCCTACATCCACCATGCCGCGGCCCACCTCCCAAACAGAGGCGCCAGCCTTAAGCTCCTACACCCTATGTCACGGCATTGCCTTCCAAGCACCGCGGTATTGCCTGGCCATCAGCCAAAAACCCCTGTTTTCTCCCTTCAAAACCTCATTTTTTCCCTCTTTTAATCTTTCCAAAACTTACCCAAACATCTCCAAATCCAAACCAAGCATCCCCACTACACAATCAATATTCCCACAACAAAACCCAAGCTTTAAACCACCAAAAACCACACCAATTACTCAATTCTATAATCAAAAGTTCTAACTCAAAACTAACTTCAAAACAAAGTAAAAACCAGAAATTTCATGGCTGGATCTTACCTCAAGCTCAAGATTAAACCCCCTTCAATGGCTGAACACAAGCCTAGAACCTCAAGCCTTGATTCCCACACTTGAATCCTCAAACTTAGCTTCAAAATTCAAGAAGAAAAGAAGAAGAAAATGATGAACAAATGAAGAGGACGAAGGTGAAGGAGATGCTTTGTTTTTGCTTAACTTTCCACAGCCTTCTCAAGTTATATCTATCCTTAGGGTGAAAAGACCTAAATGCCCCTAGGCTTATCCTCCTTCCTTAATAGCCCCTAAGGGCAAAATTGTCATTTCCCATCTAATCCCGCTAATCATAATTAACGTCCTCCAATTCCCATTATTCCCAATATTCTCAAATGCTTATAAATCACATCCCATTACCCTTTAATTCCCAGCAATGTTTTAATCACCAAATTACCCCGAGACTCACCCCGAGCCTCGAAAGTAACCCCGTTATGACCAAACCGATAAGTTGCATTCAAAGATCATCTCATGCCGAATGGCTTGAAAAAATCCACATATAATGTGGTATTATTTATAATTCACCCACATGCATGAAAATACACAATTACACCCTCAATGGGCCAAATTACCAAAATTCCCTTATAATTAAAAAATGAACCCATTTGCATGCATTTATCATCATATTATAATATAATTCACATAAACATGCATATAATCATTTAATGGCATAATAAATCAATTATGGCCCTCCCAGCCTCCTAATCAAGGTCCTAAACCTTATTAGGGATTTTGGGGCATTACAGTAATGTTCGAACATGTTTTGGTCACGGCAAGTGACCAAGGACCTTAAGCTCCTCAATAACTTGGGGGGCATATATGGTATCTAGTAAGCAAATCATATCGACAAGTATATGTAAACACATGAGAAAAATAAGTGAAAGCATGCTATGGTACTTAGAGTATTTTTCAAAATTTTGTTTAAATTTTGTTACATCAAACCAAAGTGCTATGCTAAGTTTGGTCATGCGAACAAGATGTTGTAATATATTGCAAGTATTATAATATCTAAATATTAAAAGTAAATTGTTTTACACCGCGAGCAGTTACTGCTCGGATGTAATTCTCTGTTCAAAATAAAAAGCTGTCTGTGCAGCAAAAAATATATTGTCTTGAGACTACGAACCGAGGTCCATGTGTCCCAAGTTATAAATTTAAATAAAAAACAAAAGAAATTATGAAGCTAGAGGATCTTGAGGAATTTCCTGGTCGACAGAGGCCCCAATTTCCTCGCCTACGCCATCGATGCCCGTATCCAAAGAGATTTCAGGGGATGCTGGAACTATCGCTCTCTCCTCATCTTCAAGACGAGCCAGACACCTATTTAGCTCAAACTACCTTATACAGTCTGGTAGATAGCTAAATTCTGCCCCACGGTTATTCTTCCATAACATATAGAAGCATTTAAAAATGGCTCCCTTGTACTTCTCCAGTTTACTGGCATTGGTCTCCTCAAGCTCTTTGACGCGTTTCTCCAACCCCTCAGTCTCCTTTATGCTGATGACCAGATCATCTTGAAGCTTAGAGGGTTCCTTGAAATTAATCAAAGAAGCCTCCTTGTACTTCTCTTTAGTTTCAATGGCTTTGGTCAAGGCATTCTGGTGCTGTTTCAGCTCTTCGGCCAGCTTGTCCTTATGTGCAAGCAGATCAGCATTTTTCTTGTCGGCTGCCTCGAGCTGCTCAGTGTATTTGGCCTCATCCGTCTTAAGCTCCTCAGCATCTTTATCTTTAGACACTCTGAGCTATTCACTAAGCCTCTTCTCGTATTGTACAGTCAATGCTCCTGAGCGGCGCCAGCCAGCGCTCATGGTTACAACTCCCTGCGACTAGAAAAAAGATAAAACTGTTAGTGGAAATAAAGTGACAAGATAAACAAATAAAGCTCAGCGAAAAAAATGGCAACTTACGCTGAGCACTTCGTTCAACACACGGTCCAAGATCTGCTCAACTTCCATGGAGTCAGTATTGCGGATGGCCTCTCGACTGCATCGGTGCTTCGATAGCTTTGTCAACCTATCTTTGGCCGAGCTAAGAGCCATGTTCATCAAAGCCTCTCATGTCTGATCAGGAGGGGTCTGGTTAGCGAGAGTTGGAGGAGTTTTGTTGGGAGGCGCTAGAGGAAGTGTTTGGTCCTCGAGGACTGGTGGACGCAACTAGTCAATGGGTGCTAGAGGAGGTGTTGTCTCCCTGGAAGGAACTGGTACTGGAGGACCCTTGGTTCGAGCCTTTTTCGTCGAAGGGTTGCTGCTGCTTTCCCCAACATGTTGCCTGCTCCCCTTTTTCTTGCTCATAGGAGCAACGGGGTCAGGTTCGCTATACAAATTGAATGGATCTTCAACATACATGACTGCAAAATAGAAGCAAACAGTCAGGAAATATAGATGGAGACACCTACTAAATCAAGGAAATAAGATCAAAGAAATTACAAGTAAAATACCCGAGCTACAACTACTAGTCGCTACATTACTTATTGCACTACTGCTACACTCACTCTCTGCCTTGAAGAAGTCTAAATTTAAATTAGGTGTGTATTTAAAGTTGTCATCCCCGTCAAATAAATGACAGGAAATGGGCAAACTATCTAACAGTGAGAAGTCCGTACCATTCTCATTTGAAGACTCAAGAATAGGCTTGGGATGCTCAGAAACCTTCTCCTTGCCCTTTCCTTGCTAAGCAGGGTCAGCAGCTGCTCACGGAGTGCTGGAGGGTTCCCTTATGGTCACTCCCATAGCCCTTCTCCTTGGGGGTTGTGACACATCTTGATGTTGCTCAGGAATTTCTCCCCCAGTAACACTTCCCGTAGTTGATTCCCTCACGTCCTGGTGAGGTGCCAGAAGGCCAACCAACCTTAGATTAGTCTCTGTGACCAGCTCTTTGACATTTTTTTCAATATTTGTCATATTGGCCAAGGATACTGCTCGTATCTCCATTTCTGGAGTGGGAACTAGCCGATGCCATGGACCTGAATGACACCAAAGTTCTAAATAATGTGCAGAAAAGCTAAAGGAGATTGAACGACCATTGAGTAAAGGCCAGATTGCTGGTGACCAGGTCTGGTGTTAAAAAGTACTCCTGGAAGTACTTTCCCACATTGGACTTGTGGGTAATGTCACTCAGGAAGGTGCGAGCAGATTCCTGGTTGTAAAAGTGGAAGAACCTCGTGTTGTTGTGATTGGGGTTGGACTTGAGATCGAATAAATAATTGATCCCGTGTGGCGTAGGAACGGGCCACTTCTTGTGGTTGTAAAGAATATAGAGAACAGAAAGCACTCTATATTCGTTTGGGTGATTCGAAAGGGAGCAACCTCGAAATAATTGGCCACCCCCTAGAAGAACGGATGAAGAGGCAAGGTTGCCCCTACCTCAATGTGATACCTCGACCAGGCGCTGAAGGTGCCCCCAGGCAGGTTTGCCCGCTGGTCGATTGAGGGCTTGAGTAGGGTTATCCCAGGAAGTCCATACTTCTTGAGATAATTCCCTACCATCCTAGCTATAATAACACTAGGAGGTACTACGTACCATTCGACCTTTGGTCGAAGGACGTCTCGAAATCGGGATTTTGTTTGAATTTCTGGCTTGGAAGTGTTTTCAGGTTGAGGGTCGGTCGAAGGATTTTTAGCCCGAAGAGCAGGTTGATTGGCAGGAGGTTGGGTTGTTTTCTTTTTCTTTTGAGCGATGGACTTTACGCACCCCATATTGGTTGGACTGGTCGGAGGTCTACTTGTGGGGTTATGTTGAGAAAAGGGAATTTTTGAGATTAGCAGCAACGACTGTTCTTGATCTTCGAGTAGCAATGCAAGCAAGTTGTCATCGATCGACCTCTCACCTCCCCACAGGTCGTGCATGAAAATCTGCGAACAGAGAAAGGGAGATGAGAATCTACGGCCAAAAAGCTAAAGAAGTGAAACATTGGGATAACATTGCTCGTGTATAAAAGTTAAGCTTTTATACGACTAGCAACATCCTAGCGTAAACACTAAATAGTATGTGAACAACTTGGAAAATGGATTAAAAAGTAGAAGTGAAAAGTTTTTGAAAAACTTTTCGACTCTGAGAAAGGGCGGGAAAAACCTAGTTTTTTCTAAATGCCTAAAAATTGAATTTTTACTTCGATTTTACGCCCTAAATCAATAATCCTAACTCCCAAGCCAATTCCTAAGCCTCATTTAGTGTTTTTTCCTTATCCTGTCATGTTAGTACCTACATGTCCGACTGCCCCAAATTGTTTTTTCAAGAACATTCAGGAACTTCAAATCCAAAACAAACCAAAAAACAAAAAAGATAGTTAATGCATGGCATCTCAGAGAAGAAGAAGTTCAAGAAACTCAATTGAGTAAAAATTGATGCAAATTTTTAAGACGTTAAGTCGAGTGGTTGGACAGAAACTTTGTGGATCGCTTAAATCGTATGTGTTTTCTGGGTTCTTTATGCTCCATTCTTCAGCGTTCTTGAGGAAAGATGAAAAGTAAAAAGTGAATTTGAGAAGTTATTTATATTGGTCGAATCACGGTTATTGAGGTAATGATGGGGGTGATTTTTCGAGGCATGGAAAAGTGTGATAGCCATCAAACCACTTTTTGGGAAACTACAATGACATGATTGGTTACCTTTTTTTGAGAAAGCATTGATGACTCTGACAGGTCCGACAGGTCACGCAAAGGGTTGATCGTGTAAGTTTACTTAACGCCCTGGTCACCCCAGAATAGTTACAGTGATCGGTGAACCAGAAATTTGACCCACTACCCGAGTCCTTTGGTTAAAAACATGCTCTAAGTGTTATTAACAGGCTAAGGTGGAAAAATAATAAAGAGGAAAGGATATATTTTATTAAGTATATAACTTCTCATGAGCTTATCAAAACATTTACAAGTTATTTACAACTCAAAACAGTCATTACTGTTTCAAATTTACAAACCCCGCTAACCTAAGTGGTAAAAATAGGGTAAACCCCCTAGTTCCTCTGAGAACTCCTTGGCTGTGGTGGTCAAGAGGCCGCATATGTACACATCACCACCTAAGCTCTCCACTCAAGGCTGGGTGAGCTTTTCTTTCCCTTTACCTTCACAACATAGCACCCATGATCCAAGGCCCAGCAAGAAAACACAATATAGCATGATATAATATCAACAATGATCATAATAATCACTCAGGACTATCAATCCAAAACAGATAGGTGACAGTCGCAAAAGTCACTAATGTGGGTACAGCTTCCTTAAGCGATGTGACGATAGGGCCACTAGGCTTTACAGATAAGTGAACCTTTCACTAGCTTAGACAGGATAGGCGCATGGTGACTGGTCACCAACATAACCTTCCTCATGACCATAGAGTCATAACCCTGGAACATCGTTCCCTAGCCACGTGACAAACGGTCACCTGGGCCTCAGGCCCTGGCTCTCAGTAACTAGTCTTAGAATAGCCAAGTGCTTATAAGATTCATCGACCTTAGGGTCGGTCCAGCGTCAATGCCTTAGAGTCATTCAACGCTGATATAGATTAGATCTAATCTTCACTCGGCCCTACGTTCAGGACTCTTATGCCGGTTTTGACTCTTAGGTCAGTGTCCCTGACTAGTTAGTGCCATATACAAGTAAACAATATTCACTAGCATTTAATATGCAATCCATGTCCACATTTATCAACTAGCATGCCTCAACAACTATCATACATGTCATATACACAAGGTGCAGTTTTCTTACTTCATGTTCGAGCGAGAAATATAATAAGAACGACTCCTAAGAACGATCAACCTTTTGGTTCCTTAGCGGTTACCTAATCACAACCAATTATAACCTCCATTAATGATAATCAACATGGATAGGTTCTTGACCTAAGCACCACTCTTGAGACCTTGAAACATGCCCACACGGTGAGTAGATTCGATCCCAGGCCTTAAGGATTGAAACCCCAAGTCAAAAACCCTTAAAAACACTCAAAACGGGACTTTGAAGGAACAGAGTAGCGCTATAGCGCTGATCCCTAGCACCCCAGCGCTATTCTCAGAACCCCCAACATGCCCAAATGCCCCCTGAGTAGCACTGTAGCGCCCTAAGGTGGGCGCTATAGTGCTACCTCCAGACCAAATGCCCCCTGAAACCTCCTTCTTCATCTCCTTCGATTCTAACCTGATTCCAATGCTTCCAAATCCCATTTTTGGTGCTAAATGAACCCAAAAACCATCCCAACATACCCCAAACATCACAACTATATGAACCCTAGCTAAAACTCCCAACAAAACCAAGATCTCAACCTAGAAATCACAACTGCAAAACAGAACTAGAACAAGGCAAACCAGGGAATTCAATGGTTAGAAACTTACTCAAAGTTCAGCTTATGATGCTCTTCAATGGAGGAACACTCTCCCAAACTCCCAAGGCTTACTTCCTAAGCTTGAATCCTCAAGAATGGCTCAAAAATCTCAAAGGAAAATGAAGGAAAGGATGGTACGGGAAGGCTCTTGAATATACTCTGTTTTTCCTCTTCTTTCACAGCCCAAAATAGTTTATATCTATCCTAGGGGTAAAAAGACCAAAATACCCCTAGGTCTAATTAAGGTTTCTAAAGGCTCCCAAGGGAAAAATTAGTATTTTCCACCTATCTCATTAATCATAATTAACGCTCTCTAATTCCCGCTATTCTCGATAATCTCAAACACCAATAACTTACATCCCGTTACCCTTTAATTCCTGGTAACACTCTAATCATTAAAATCACCCCGAGACTCATCCTGAGCCCCGAACTTAAACCTATTGTGACTAGACCCCTAATCCATTCCAAGATCGTCTCATGCCAAATAGCTCGAACAAACCCACATTATAATGTGGTCTCAACAACATATCACCGACATGCATACAAATATACAATTATACCCTCAACGGGCCAAATTACCATCACACCCCTATAATTAAAATGTGGACTCACATGCATACAAATAACATCATATTATAATATAATTCACATATACATGCATATTATCATTTAATGGCATATTTAAACAAGTATGGCCCTCCCGGCCTACTAATCCTGCCATTAAACCACATCAGAGAATTCGGGGCATTACATTTACCTTATGCTAGTCGCAATAAAATAAACTTGGGGGGCAAATGTTTACCCAAAAATGGACTACCTGGTGACGTGGCAGGGTTGGTCTATACGTGGGAGGCACATGGCTTTTTGAAGTAAGTGTATCCTGCTCGGTCATCGACCAGAAGATTATTGGTTTATCAAGTATCATACTTATGTGCGACCAGCATGGTCGCATATATTCATTTATTTCCTTCAAATGTGCAATCTTGTAATTTTGCATTATTTGTAATTTCTCTTATTATCTAGATACGCAAGTTGTAATTGTAATTAAGGCTCATTGGCCCATGTAACCTTCTTGAGCCTATACATACGAATCAAAGGGCTCAAGGGAAGGGACTTTTGGATTTGGAGAATTCTAAGAGAAAATTATAGTGTTATTATTCACCAAAATTGTAACCATCCTGAAGCTTGTGAAACTCGTGAACCCTAGTTCATTGATCATAGTGTTGGGGTTCTACATCAATAAGAACACTAAGTGGACGTAGGTCATTATCATCTACTTGGGGCCGAACCACTATAAATTGTTTGTGTCATTTATCTGTTCGTCTCGATTTCTTCTTGTTTTCATCTCATTTTATATTGTTTATCTGACTCCATGTCGTTGACCAATTCGAGGGTCAACAGTTTTGTTAGATATATGGATTTTGCTAAATAAAATATTCATAAAATGATAGGTTTTATTTGGGCCCATTAGAACATGTAAAGTTTAAATTTCTCTCTTGTGGGTGATTCCACTTGTGAATGCCCATTTGCTTTGCACTACTATAGTGGGCCTAATATATTAATAACAATTAATAAAATGAAGGTTTAAATTCCTGTCTTTTGAACCTTGTATGGAAGTATGGGGGCCTTTGTAGTGGGAACGACATACTAGACCCAGCCCTCCTCCATACAAGCCCAAATGTTAAGGCCAATTTACCTGAGTTGGACTTAATTGTATAGGTTCAGTATATTAGTTAAACCTAAATATTGATTACCAACAAATTAATTCTAAATTAATTGAAATTTTTTCAATGTGACACTTTAGAATTCATAGGAAATTTTAGGACTTTGGTTTCAAAAATTCTTATTTTTTTTCAATTTTTTGGTAAACCATAATCATTAATTTTCTAAAAATAAATAATGAAAATACTAATTTTAATTTTATAATGAGCTTATTTCAAGAATAATATTCAATCTCCATTAGTGGTTTAATAAAGTCAATAACTTAATGGGGGCATCGAGACGCTTTGATTCGTCCCCCTACGGAAGGTGTTCATTAGTTATTTTGACAAGGTTAGATTTTGAAAGATACAAATTATAGGTCAAATTCTACTAGACTCACCCTACGGTGACTACTAGGACTAAATCTATTGATTATCGAAACCATGGGTCTAGCTCATAAAATAAGAGATTTTGTTTTCTTATTTTGATCGAATAATAGGTTGTTAATAATGGTGTCCATTATTAAATAAGTTTAAAACTTTATTTAACTAGTAGTGTTTTTTACTCTCGCCAACCGAGACAAGGATATCATAGATTAATTAAAAACCTAAAGAAATAGAGATATGATTGTCTTTGGTATTTTTCTCATATCTTACATATTTTTGGTATATGTTGTGATATTTCTTGAAATTTGTGTGAGTAGGAGTTTTATTGAGAAAAAGTGATTGATTTCTATTTTATTGATAATTTGTAGTTTTAAGTTAAGTAGTGTCTATGTCTACTCCCATCCTTTCTCAACTTTCAATTAAGAAACTCACTGGAGAAAACTTCCTTAATTGGAATCAGAATGTCAACATAGAGTTGATTGGTGGCAACTCTGATTTCGTCATGATTGAGGAATCCCTAGAACAAGCAACGTGTCTGCACGTTCGTGATGGCACCGTAAATGCTTGGATAGAACAGTCTCCGCACATACGTGATTACACCATGAATGCTCGAATGGCACCGTGTCCGCACATTCGTGATCAACTCAATTATGGTCTGATGCAGCTCATCAACAAGCTTCAAATTTTTGAGCCTATCATGGGTGGACATAGTAAGGGAGGAGAAAATAAGACTACTATTGTTGTTGCTGATCTAGCTAAGGCTGAAGCTAACCAAGCTTCATCTTCGAAAGCTTGAAACAAGAGGAAAGGTGGACAAAACAACAACCCCAAGCCTACAAAGGCTGCAAAGACAAGTGCACGACTTAGTGCACAGACGCCTAAGGGGAAAAACAAGAAAAACAAGAAAGGTAAAGATAAGTGTTTTCACTGCAAAGAGAAGGGGCATTGGAAAAAGGATTGCCCAAGTTTCTAGCAGCGAAAAACAAAGGTAATGATTATAGTTCATTTATCTTAGAAACATATGTTATAGAGAATGATAAATCCATTTGGACTATTGATTCTGGATCTACCAACCATGTTTGCAACTCTTTACAGCTTCTTGAATCGTGGGAGGAAGTGGTCGAAGGCGGCTTAAAGCTTAGAGTTGGGAATAGAGTGTTCATTGCTGTCCAAGCTAGACGAATAGCTCGTCTGAAGTTCAGAAATAAATACTTAATTTTAAATGATGTATTTTTTATTTCAAATTTTAGTAGAAAGTTAATTTCAGTTTCCATGTTGCAATTACAACGATTTGTTATGACTTTCACAGGTTCTAATATATCTATTTTCTTTCAATGGATCACAATTGTGTATTGCATGTTTGGAAAACAGGCTTTATATTCTGCGACCTAACGAACCCCTCGCTCTTATCAATGATTTATTCAAAGTAGCTAAACCTAGGACCAATAAACGTTAAAAGACCGATAACGATAATATGTCGTATTTATAGCACTTGAGACTAGGTCACATTGGCTATGATAGGATTCAAAGACTTACAAAGGACAAGCCTTTGAGGGAACTCACCTTAGGTGAATTACCTGTCTATGAATCATGTCTAGAAGGCAAACTGACCAACCGTTCATTCTCTGCAAAGGGTGATAGGGCCAAAGAACCATTTGGACTTGTGCATTCAGATGTTTGTGGGCCATTGAATGTACAAGCCAGGGGTGGTTTTGAGTATTTCATCACTTTCATTGATGATTACTCTAGATAATCATGTCTTTACCTAATGCATAGGAAATCAGAAACATTTTCAAAGTTTCAGGAATTCCTAGTGATGGCTCATAACAATATAGGTAAAACGTTAATGATCTTGTGATCTGATAGGGGTGGAGAATATTTGGATATGCAGTTCCAAGATCATTTAACTGAACTTGGAATTTTATCACAGCTTACTGCCCCAGGTACTCCGCAACAAAATGGTTTAGCGGAATGCCGGAACAGAACTTTATTAGAAATGGTTAGATGCATGCTTAGTTACTCAACTCTACCAACTTTGTTCTGGGGACATGCAATTGAAACCTCAAACAACATTCTCAATGTTGTGCCGTCTAAATCAATCCCCAAAAACACCTTTAGAACGCCGGAATGGACGTGAACCTAGTTTACACCATTATGGAATATGGGGGTGTCCCACCCACGTCTTGAGGAAAAAGGAAGGAAAGCTAGAACCGCGAACTGAAGTTTGCATGTTTGTTGGCTATCCTAAAGGTACTCGGGGTGGACTTTTCTATAGTCATTTAGAAAAGAAAGTGTTTACTTCTACGAATGCTACTTTTCTAGAAAATAACTATGTCCAAAACTTCAAACCACATAGCAATGTAGTTTTAGAGGAGATGGTTAAAGAATTGACTCCAGCCAATGTTCCATCGTCATCAATGCGAGTTGATGATGAAATTCCCACTCTTCATGTCCAACCGGCGCAAGTCGATTTAAATGAAGAAAGTAACAATGTTCTTGAGCAAACAATCACGGCGCCTCGTCGTAGTGGGAGGGTTTCTAGGAACCCATTTCGCTATGGTTTTGATGGTGAAACCAATATGGTTGTTGGTGACACTGGTGATGATGATCTGTTGTCTTTCAAACAGGCAATGGCTAGCCTTGAAAAGGAACTATGGCTCGAAGCCATGAAACAGGAAATGGAGTCCATGTACTCAAATTCTGTCTATGATATTGTGGAAGCACCTAGTGACTTTAGGGCCATTGGGTGCAAGTGGATCTACAAGAAAAAACGAGGTGTTGATGGAAATATCGAGACTTATAAAGCTCGATAAGTGGCAAAGGGTTATACCCAAAGAGAAGGCGTGGACTATGAGGAAATTTTTAGTTTGGTAGCCATGCTCAAGTCCATTCGCATCCTCCTGTCCATAGCAGTCGCTATCGACTATGAGATATGGCAAATGGATGTCAAGACAACTTTTCTCAATGGAAGCTTGACAAAGTCATTTATATGGATCAGCCAGAAGGATTTAAAGTAGCTGGACAAGAAGGAAAAGTTCGCAAGTTGAATAGGTCCATCTATGGACTTAAGCAAGCTTCTCGTTCCTGGAACCTTAGGTTTGATGAGCCTTGTGTTTACCAATTGAAGGAAAATCAAATAGTGGTATTCTTGATCTTTATGTAGATGATATCTTACTCATTGGAAAAAATGTTAAGAAATTTTCAGATATGAAGAATTGGTTGAGCACTCAATTCCAAATTAAGGATTCGGGTGAAGCAAGTTATGTTCTAGGTATCCAGATCATTAGGGATAGAAAGAACATACTCTTAGCTCTATCTCAAGCAGCTTACATAGATAAAGTGCTTGAACAATTCTCAATGAAAAATTCCAAGAAAGGACGTTTACTGTCCCACCATGGAATTCATCTTTCAAAGAAGCAACCTCCCCAGACTCCTGAAGAGGAAGATGCAATGAGAAAAGTTCCTTACACATCTGCAGTTAGAAGTGTGATGTATGCCATGTTGTGTACTAGCCAAATATATTCTATGTAGTGGGAGTAGTGAGCAAGTGTAATTCCCTGGATAGCCAAGACCGTTACACTGTGTTTTTATAAATGTGCAAGCCTTGCTAATCAAGTCATTTAGTTAGAAACGTGTTACTGAAACTATAATTGAACTAGGCTTAAAAGATTTCTGTTACAAAAGTTACACTTCATATAAACAAACATTTTGAACATGGGATCCCAATAGTAATAACGTTTAAAAGACAGTTTACAAAATTTGAAGATAAAATTACAGCTACTAGCCACTCTAAGGGGAAAACAGACATTTAGGTTTCTCTCGTCCTGTACCATTCCTCGGTCGTGGCGACCAATCAGCTGACTATGTACATTCAGCCCCAAAGCTCTCCAACTTAGGATTGGTCCACTTTGCCCTTGCCTTTACCTACACCACGTAGCACCCGTGCGCCAAGGCCCAACAATAAACCAGATAACAGAGTACATTCATTAAACAATTAATTTACGAATCAACAATCAGACAACTCATAAAGCTTAGCCATATACTCAACAATCCATAATAGTTACATAATCAGGCATTCAGCATACCAAGTTCATCAAATATCATTAATAACTAATTCATATGTTAACCAGGGTCAAAGCCCTTAGGTTGCACCCCCTGTTTATCCCACTAACTCCAGCCCACTTAAACTGAGCTCAGTGAATATTAAGTTGTCCTCAGCTACCAGTGGCTGAGCAGCGCCCTGTGCGCAAATATTGATTCTGGCACTCTTAGGCCGCTTATCTTATGTCCATGGCATAATACCATCTATGACATCATACATATATAGGGAGCTCTTAGTCCCATCATTAACACATAATCGGGTGCAGTTTCTTACCTTTAGGTTCCGATAGCTTGATTAGTGAAACCGACCCTCAAGCACAATCCCATCCGAGCCCTAGCGTACACCTAGTCACAGCCAAATGTTAGAACCATCAATAAACTTCAATTCCAAAACCTAGCCTCGGGACCAATCCCGAGCCCTTGGGAAGCCCTAATTCCACCAAACGGAGTGGTGGAACTAAACCTCGAGCCGCTGGGCAAAAACCCTAAGAAATAACCAAAAAACCCTATTCTGGAAATAGGGTAGCGCTACAGTGCCATGAAGAGGGCGCTATAGCGCTACAAACAAAGCCAAAAAGCTCTGAAACACTCAGGCCTAGCGCTGTACTGCCCAATGACTAGCGCTACAACGCTAGTCACAGCACAGCCAATCCCTGACTTTCTTCCTTCGATTTTCCCCGAGCCAAACCTCTCCAAAACTCATCAAAACCTCAATCATACCCCAAAACAAGCCTACCATCATCTATAACTCACCCCATGAGTCCCAACCATATGAAATTCAACCACATGCACCCCAAAATAAAGAAACTACCATGATTTTGCTTAAAGCTCAAAACTCAGCAGAATAACAGAAATTTAAGAACTTCAAGGCCATAACTTCATACCTTTGATGGAGAATTTTGACCTAGGTTATCTTCCACACCTCCGTAGCCTTCACTCCTCAAAACCTCAGCCTTAATTCCCTAGAATTCTCATCAAAACTCAGCTCAAAAATCCATTTCAACACCAAAAACCAGAAACTGAAAAACAACCTTGAAACTTACCTTAATTGGATGACTAATTTATATTAATTCCTTAAGCCAAATCAAGGACCCTAGTGTTGAGCCTTAGCCTAAGCTTTCTCTGAATTTTATCTCCAAGTTCCTTCAAGAAATGGGGAAGAAGACCTAAACCGTGAGAGAGAAGAAAAGACCTCTATTTTTTCCTTCTTTCCTTTTCTTTCAGCTTTCTTTTCTTTTCTTTTTGTTTCTTTTAGTTTTTACTACCCTCTAAACTTTCCACTAAGGCTAAAAAGAAGATTGATACTTGTCTCAGTTTTTTTAAACCAAATGACCAATTTGCCCTCCCATAAAATCTAAACCTTAAATCATTCTAAGGGCATTTTGGTCATTGGCTCCCAATTCCCGCTAATTCCTTGAGTGTCTCTAATAATTACCGCTTACCTCCCAGTACCTATCTAATTACCAATTATATTCCTCAGTATCAAATATCATCCAATATATTTCCTAAATTCCCATAAATACCCGCAGACTCACCCCGAGCTGAGTATAAATTCTCACCATGACTTTTTCGCTAAACCGCTCACTAGGATCGCCTCGAGTCACAAGCTGCAAATATATCAACATAATAATGTGGTCTCAACAATTTATTACAAGTATTTACATTGATGCCCTCAACAGCCAAAATTATGATTATGCCCTTATAACCTAATCAGAGCCTACATGCATACTAGTACACATAGTCATGCATCACATATATTCAAACAATCATATAAGCATGCATTTAATCATTTAAATCACACATAATCCAGTTATTCCCTCCCGACACACTAATCAAGGCCCTTAAGCCTTATTAGTAATTATAGGTCGTTACAGCAGGTATCAGTCAAACCCAGGACCAGAACATTGGATAGCAGTTAAGCATATCCTGAAGTATTTAAGACATACTAGGGACTATATGTTAGTCTACAAAGGTGGTGTTCTGAACCATGTAGGCTACACCGACTCAAATTTTCAGACTGATGTCGATGACAGGAAATCTACTTCTGGAATGGTGTTTACTCTTGGGGGTGGAGCTATGATCTGGAGAAGCGTAAAGCAGTCTGCAATCTTAGATTCCACCATGGAGGCTGAGTACATAGATATATCAAAAATAGCTAAGGAAATAGTCTGGCTATATAATTTCTATTTGGATCTTGGTGTTATTCCAGAAATGGATAAACTGCTTGTGTTGTTTTGTGACAATACAGGAGCGATAGCCAACTCGAAAGAACCTCGTAGTCACAAGAGGAGTAAGCATATAAAAAGGAAGTATCACATTATTCGAGAATATGTGGCCAGGGGAGATGTGAAGGTTATGAAGATTGCATCTAAAGACAATCTTGCAGATCCGTTTACAAAGAAACTACCATAAGCTACATTTGATAAGCATATCAAAGAAATGAGATTAGCAAAATTAAGGTATTAGTTTCAATTAGTGCATGTGTGAGTTTGTTTGGGTTTTATGCCCTAATTAAAGTCCAATTTCTTTGTAATCTCATTTATTATCAATAAAAGAATAGAAATCATTTTTTGACTTGGTCAATCACTTTGCTCACATGTTTGGTTTTCATGATTATTTGTTTAATATAAACTTCTATTAAATCCTAAGCATATAGCTAATCGTATTTATAATGACGTAATCACAGTGGAATATAAATATGATTATATGTTCAAAATATGTTAGTCCTAAGATTAGTTAGTGCATAGGATTTACACTGACTTGCCAATCTACGATATGATTTACTTACACATTGCAGTATTATGTTCTTTCCAGAACATTAGCAAAGTAGATAAGATCGGATGTATTTGTTACATCGGACAGGACCGATATCGACAGTTGATAGGATAAGTAAACATACCGTTATTATCTATTCTAGTCATATCATATAGTTGACCATAGGTCAATTCAATCTCAATTTTAAGTGGTTAGTATTCTAACTGATTGTATTATTTGAGTTCTTTGACTTGTTCGTTACCAGCTTACCCTACGGATTAGCCCATACTTACATCTTGGGAACTCAGTAGTATAATTGAGTGGGAGTGTTAATCATATATATAAACATCTATAGCTTCTGATGAAGAAGTGAAATGTGTTGGTTTTTATTGATCAAATCAGAGATTATACGCAGCGGAACAACAATCAAATTGTCAGTTTAATCCCAAAAGATTTCTAGATCTACTTCTTCACATGTATATATATATTGAATCAAGGACAATAATAGAAAAATTACCTCAGGTCCTTCCTTGCTGCTATCTTTTTGTATGGCTAAATCCTTGAGATCTCACACCAAGATCTTCCAAAATGTTCTCAGCACACAAAGAATGAGTGTGGGCTCACTATACAAACAATAGGCAAAAAACTATTTATTAGATGTTCTCAACACATGAGATCTGATAAAGTTTGGACCTAGGTTTTGTGAAGAACAATGACTTTTGTTTTTGTCACTGTTCTCTTTCTCTGAGAGAGATTTCTAGATATTTTTCTATCCCTGAAAAGTTACTTTCTGTAAACTGATATCCTATATTTAATATATCCAATATATTAAAATATTTGTTATTTTAAACAAATTCAAAATAACTTATCAGTTATCAGATTTTTGTTTAAATAATAATATTTTAATCATATTAAAATATCTCATTATTTATTTAATATTTAAATAACTAAAATTGTGGAATCAAGAGACTGAGCACACTCTCTTATCCGTGTAGCACAGTGACTATGCACTGTGCTACACGTGTACCACATGCCTGTGATGGCATGTGATTTTTCCCAATTTTTATTATTATTTAAATACCAAAAATCCCAAAAATAAATTAATTCAAAATTAATTATATTTTTGTTAAATAAAATAATTAATTAATTCTTAATTAATTAATTACACATAATTAAACAATAATTATGTTTGATACATAGAAAAATATTTTACTTATCACATAAGTCCCTTTTGCCCATTTTTGTATTTACTTTTGTCAGTGATTGTTTGAGCCATTTCGGGGACCATGGACCTATAACATTAAGCTCCAATAAATTGAAACTAAATAATTAAACTCTTTAATTATAATAGTTAATTTATTAATTCTGATATTACTCCACTATAAATTCAGAATTGCACTCTTTATGTTATAGATATACTTTTACAGAAATATTTTCTTAAGTCGTTCATTGATATAACCATCTTTCAATAGTTCAACCCTCTAATTAATTAGTTCATAAATTAGAATGGAAGATTTACCATTTTACCTTTCTAATTTACTTCTTATTCCTTAAGTACCATTAATTCACTAGTGAATAAATAATCTATAATCTAATTATAGATTTGAGCTCAAAATCATTCAATTCCAGAATTAACCCTTAAGGGAACTAATATACGATCTGTTAGGAAAGATTAGATTCCGTATTGTTGATACATGTTCCCAGCCATCCATGATATTAAATCTCCAAAACAAAAGTCACTAGCCTCATTCTTTGAAGAGACTTTAACGAATGAATCAAAAGATTTAATAAACATGAACAGGAGTTCATGAACACTCATGATTTAGGTTGATCTATAAATGATCATCAGTTATGATATGAATTACAAGTCTTTATTGTTAAATGGTTTTTGGATAAAGACTTTAATTCATATCGGTCCATGTCATATATAATCATATTATATAAAGCACATTTACCGAGATGTCTTTCCACATCAATAATCCGAATCTAGATTATTTGTATCATTATGATACTCAGTAAACCGTACTTACAACTCCAATTAAAGAATTCCATAACTTTAATTTCTTGTTGTTGACTATTTTTATTCATTCATGTGATCTTAATTCTCTCGTACTAATACAAGATCACATCCTCAATAATGAATATGGAATTTTTCTGATATTTACAAAATTATTCAAACAATAATTTAACAATCTAAATATAACAATAATAATAAACCATTGTATTTATTTATTCACAAAAAAACAAATGTCTTTACATGCTTTTAGGACACAGTCCTAACAAAATGATGGTTCCTTTTAGTTTTGTTCAAGGTGCTAAGTGATAGAGATCTCATTTTAGTAATTAATATTAGTTTATTGAAATATCATTTACAAGGAACTAAGTGTTTTAAGGATAAAATACAATGAGGGGTAAAACGGTATTTTAGTCTCTTCTCATTATAGACCGTCTATAGAGGATTGAGTGACAATTATGGTTGTAACAATGGATAATTAATAGTGTATCTATATTTGTTATAGAGTGTTCTATGAATTCAAGAGTACAATTCCGAGTCTTTAGTGGAGTCACGAGGAATTAATAATAAGTTAGTAAATTTATTTGTTAGATTTATGATAACTTATTGGAGCTTGATTTCATAGGCACATGGTCCCCACTGTACCTTGGATAAAATAATCTAGATAGTCTCAATTAATTGATTTAATCATCAATTAGAATTATCAAAGTTGACCAGGTCAATTTTAGATAGTTTCACAGAGTTATGTAATTTTGAGAAGAAAAGATAAATTAGGGCAGATTTATTAATTAAGATAAATTGGTATCTAAATTAATAAATAAGTTTAAATCAAGGTTCAAATTATAAATAATCTATTTGATAACAGATTTGAATAATTATTTAATTAATTAAATTAATAGAAAATAATACAGGCCTTGATTTTAAGTCATGGGCTTATAATCTAATAGGAAATTTCACGGGTCTAAAGCCTATGATAATTTTGACCTAGGGCTGTTAATTGACTATTATTTTATTGGTTTTTTCAATTAAATAAATGGCCTAATTAAGTCTATAAAAGGAATGTTAAGAGAGAAGTCAAAACAGAAGTCATATTTCAGATGACAGACACAAGTTTCTTATAGGTTTTAGATTCTCTCTAAACATAAGCCTTTTTTCTAAGCCTTATTGTTCTTCACTCATCTTCTCTCTGTATCTATCTCATATGTTGAGAATTACCCATCCTATTCTAGGTGATTCCAAGGATACTTTGGAAGGTTGTGAAGAAAATTGAAGATTGGTTCAGTATCTTGGTAATACTCTGCGACAGAAAGGATACAAGGGTTAGAGAAACTGAAGGAATGACTCATTCATTCCACTGCATATAATGTATGTATTCTTATCATTATTTCTCTTTGAATTCAATTTTAGAAACATGTTCTAGGTTATCTCATATTAATTTGTTTAATATTAGATCTACATGAAAATAAATAAAAATCATGTATAAGTTTTCCTAACAAAGACAACTTTTCTTAACGGGAAGCTTGACGGAGTCATTTATATGGATCAACCAGAAGGATTTAAAGTAGCTGGATAAGAAACAAAATTTTGCAAGTTGAATAGGTCCATTTATGGACTTAAGCAAGCTTCTCGTTCCTAAAACCTTAGGTTTGATGAAATAATCAAACCTATGACTTTGAACAAAATATTGACGAGCCTTGTGTTTACCAACTGAAGGCGAATCAAATAGTGGTATTCCTGGATCTTTATGTAGATGATATCTTACTCATTGGAAACAATGTTAAGAAATTATCAGATGTGAAGAATTGGTTGAGCACTCAATTCCAAATGAAAGATTTGGGTAAAGCAAGTTATGTTCCTAGTATCCAGATCATTAGGGATAGAAAAAACAAACTCTTAGCTCTAACTCAAGCAGCTTACAATTATAAAGTGCTTGAACAATTTTCAATGACAAATTCTAAGAAAGAATGTCTACCGTATCGCCATGAAATTCATCTATCAAAGAAGCAGTCTCCCCAGACTCTTGAAGAGGAAGATGCAATGAGAAAAGTTCCTTACGCATCTGCAGTTGGAAGTTTGATGTATGATATGTTGTGTACTAGACCAGATATCTGTTATGCAGTGAGAGTATTGAGCAGGTATCAGTCAAACCTAGGACCGAAACATTGGATAGTAGTTAAGTATATCTGAAGTATTTAAGGCAGATTAGGGATTATATGTTAGTCTACAAGGGTGATGTTCTGAAACCTATAGGCTACACCAATTTAGATTTTTCGACTGATGTTGATGATAGGAAGTCTACTTTTGGAATGGTGTTTACTCTTGGGGGTGGAGCTGTGATATGGAAAAGCATAAAGTGTGAATGTGGGATAACTTCCCAAGAAGAATTTAATGTAGAGATCATCATTGAAGGCTCATATGCTTAGCCATTTGTAAACTGTCTCACAAGTCGTCATGATGATTGATGAAATAGCCTTGCTATATGAGAACCAAGGATACGTAGGTGCCATGACGCCCTTGTCTCGCATAGCGAGATCGAAGCCACAGGGGCTGCTATGTCTGGGGTCATTGGCGTAACCCCTCGCCCAAGGGAAGTCTTCCATTAGTTGGCCCACTAGGAGGAAGGCCTTGTATATGGAGGCGTCTTGCTATGTGGATAGTTACCTTCCTAGATGCCTCCAAGTGAGGCCAATGCTATAGAGGGCCTCGCATGCCTACAAGGCTCATAGCACGAGGGACCGAGGCGTGAGGGATGTCATGCGAGGGGTCGAGGTGTGAAAGCTCGCTGTGCGAGGGGCCGAGGCACAAGGGACGTCACGCGAAAGGTCGAGGTACGAGGCTCGGACACCTGCACATGGAGTTGCTTTCTAAGGGTGCCTTGCTGAGAAGACCCGAAGGAAGGTCTCGCTATGCGAAACCCTCAGACAATGTACCTGCATACATTCTTGTCCCTGGGGACCACCTTGTATCAGGGGCCAATAGAGCCCATCTATAAATAGGCTCGACCCCTCAGGTAAAGGGGTTGGAAAATTCTTTGTACACACAGACAATTAAGGAATATACAATTTTTGCTCCATTGTAGTTCTGCATATTTGCTCCTTCAAGTTCTTTGCATCTTCTTCTCAGATAACTTTTGCAATACAATTTGTGTTTTCTAACCTTATATCGTTGATGAGTTCTCACCGTCAACAATTTGGCGCCGTTTGTGGGAAGAACGAGTATCAAGCCAACGTTCTTTCATCACTTCCAACAAGGAAAAATGCCACGGCATTCAAAATGCTTGCGGCAACTACAAGATGTAGAGGTTCACCTGGACGGAGAACAACTGAGGGCCTCCAGGAAAGACCCTCGTCCGCTTGAGCATGGAGATATGCTGGAAGAACGTCCTCCTCTAAGGGAGGAGAAGGAAGCATCATCTTTGGCTGTCCAGCCCGACGGAGGTCGTCCAGAGCCGCCAGAGTACCGACATCCTAGGCCCTCGTTGGCACCACGCTCAGGCCACCGGGTCCCTCGACGCGCAGGCCAAGCAAGAGTCCCTGAGTACACTTAGTGAGTTCCAGCTCAAGGGCTCGCCTCTATGAATATGAGATTCACGAGTTACATAAAAATAATCGAAGGCTGGAAACCATGCTAGAGAACATGCAGGAGGTTTTGAACGACCTTTTTCAAGGAAAGTCGAGCATACCCCTTCCGAAGCAAAAAGAGAAAGAGCGTTAAAGAGGGGAAACCATTGTCTCCACAGACAATGGGAGAACCCAACTTTCCACGAGCAACACTCCCCAGACTAAGTACAATGATGGACCTAGGCCGGCAAAATACCCCCAGGAGCAAAGGCAGAAGGACGACGCTAGTCGTAAGAACGAAGCCGAAGTCACCTCCAAGGAGGTGCCACCTGACCTAAGAGAAATGCTCAATGGAAGAAGGTCAAAATTAAGGAGGACACCTCTTATGGCCCCTCCGAAGGGTAGAGAGAAGAGAAAGGCCAACCCTGCTGTGCTGAGGGAGTCCTTGACACTATAAGAAAAAACAGTATTCATAAAATTTAAAAACTGCTAACCGGGACTATTGATAGCACTTCTGAAAATGCTAACATAGCCCCTGTTATTAAAAGTCCAGTCTTTTCTATAACAGTTTTTTAATGTTATGTTCGGTGTTATCTTAAACTATTCAATAACACATTTTTAGGTGCTATAATATTCAAATAATAACATTTAGATAGAGTTTTTGGTTATAAATTTGAAGTTTAATCTTGTACTTTTTTCATAACACTTTTCAACTGTTACGTTTGATTGTTTTGATAACATTTTTAGTTTGTTATATTATATAAACCATAACGATTTTTTACGCTTATAATATGTTTTTAAATCATAACATATAGTAATAAAATTTTAAATTTTATTTTGATAAGTATACTTATATGGTTTTTTTTTTTAATTAAAAGATTTTCATTATTGTATTTTGATAAAAAAAAATTCAAAATTAATCATAAAATGTAATTCTCAATAGATTGATAAACCATAAGTATTACATTAAACAATAACTAATTCAAACCATGAATGTGTCTACTTCATGAGATATTAGTTCTAACTTAAGTTTGAAAGCATAACATAATAAAGTTTTATAATCTTGGAACAATTTTTACTTCAAAAATGAAAAATAGAAACATTACAAGATACACAAAAGTAAACCATGCGTGAAACTTGCTCCATCCTTCAATTCATCATCCTTTGTGCACTTGCTCCATATCTTTCTTCAACAACCTTATCCATTTCCAAATTTAGTCTAAAGCTCTTCCTCTTTTCATTGAGGAGTTTAACTAATTTTCCTGTAGGTATGTGTTTTGGCCTCTTTCCTTTTGTAGATGGAGGTGACATATCTTGTACTTGGAAAACTCTTTGACTAGTTTCTGATCAACCGTTTCTATAATTAGTACGAATTTTGATGAGTTACAAAAATCATATATAACAACATACTATCAATTATCACAAAAAAAAAACTTATAATAAAAGTCAGAAAGAAAGAAATAAACAGTCATTCTTGGCATCAAAGAAATAAAAATTCAAAGTGTCATACTAATAGTAAAAGAGCGGATAAGCATCTCTTGGTCCATTTTTGCCACTTTTATCCTCATATTATTTTATATTTACTTTTTCCACTCCATAAAAATGTAGAATTTTTACATTACATACGATTGTTTTAGTAGCCACTGCCAGCATAAAAATAAATAAATAAAAGACATATGTTGACTAAGAGAATATTCTTAGTGCCAGCACTTAGTCTACTTAGTGACTAAGAGAATATATATATGTGAGGTAGCTTTACATATCCTATGTACTTCTTTGTAGAATTTTTGGTTCCTATAAGTGTATATCTGACAAGTATAGAATGCCAAATTGATATACTCCTCTTGAAGAGTTTCTTTATACTTTTGGAGGACCCTGGCATTTCTCAATTTCTTTAGTGTAATGGTTTGATTTGAACCCATAAGTAGATCACTAGTATTACATCACAATAGCTGTCATAGAAAACTCTTGCTTGGAGAACCTAGAAGCAACATGATTCTTCACTGTACAATATTTGCATATTCAGGTGAGGGTTAAGGTAGAAATAGAAGAAAGACTTGGATTTTGGGACGATTGTGAAATTGAGGAAGTACTTTTAAAGGACAAATTTAAATTATAAGATTTTAGCTGTTTACTTTCTACATGAATGGAACTCACTATGTCTATTGGAAAGGATCATTCTGCTCTGTCTCAAAGCTGGTGTTTTGCACAAAACCAGCAATGAGACAGTCAATCATTTATTTATTCATTGCCTTTTTCTGAAAGATTGTGGATAAATGTAAAACTATTTATAGTTGGAGGCTTTTTGGATTACTTTATAGTACTCTGTAAATTTGTTAAGTTTCAATTTTTAGGAGTGGGTAACGAAAATAGAAAGTAGCTGTGGGATTCTGCTGTGATGGCTATTTGTTGGTCATTGTGCTTAGAAAGGGACAAGATAAATTTTTTAATATTGAAAAAGAGATTGATATTATTTGGGCTAAAGTAGGCATCTCAGTGATTTGTTTAAAAATAATTCAGGAATTGTATTTTTGGTTTTTCAAGAGATTGAGCATTTTTTGTTATTTGGATTTCAGTGGACTTTTCATCTCCTTTATATTTTGTCTTTGACAATAGTAGGGCCTAGTTCTTATTAAACAAAATAAAATAATGTATAAATAATATGTTTTCTAAAGTCTATGGTTTAGCTCATTTCATTTTGTCAAACTTTCTGATTATGTTCATTGTGTTTCTCTCACACATAGATTATGATGAGAAGGCTGAAGATGATGTTGATTATGAAGACTTTGATGAGCAATATGAAGGACCAGAGGTTCAAGCGGCCACTGAGGAGGACTATCTTTTGCCCAAAAAGGCATACATTTGTATATCAAACACCTTTAGGAATGTGCTATAAATGTAAAGTATTTGTATTTGTGGGTATATGTTTTCAACACAAAGTCCATATATGCATGTATCCAGCAATATGTATTTGAGGAATGAACATGCCTACCTAGGACACAAACACAGCATTTATTGATCAACGAAATAGTTGTAGAATGAGGGAGATCATACATTGCTTTTACGATGGTATACCTTTCTATATTGGAGCAACAAGCAAAGTATGTGGATGCTTTGGAAATTCTCACTGGGAATTTAGGATCTCTGTTAATGATTGAAGTTGATAAACTACGTATACAGGTACTTTAGAAGATTTATTTGCACTGTTTGATGTTTTTGGCTTGTCACCTACTAATCTTTTGAAGTTTATTAGATATACATCAAATAACTAACAGAAAATCAGAAAACATTCCAACCATATTTATTAATCAACCATCAATCATTATCAATTCAAAATATTCAAACAACACACAAGTTTTCTTCCTTATCTCGCCGCAGCACACAAATTTCTCAGAACCTACTTCACTAATACACACAAGTTCTCAACCTTCCGTTATCACCGCATCACACAATAATAATAATCTCAGAACCTACTTCACTATGGATGAATATTTAAGATATTCAAACTCCTCTAACATTTGCAAAGTATTTTAACAAAAATAAAAGATAACATACCTCTTGCAAACTGCTGCAAATAAAGTTCCCTCCAATTTGAAATCCAATGAAGCCACTAAAATGAAAGAAAAATTACATACCAATTAATAAACTATCAACATCATTCGACCTTTAATTAGGAGTCATCATTAAAAAAAAATACAACTCTTACAACCAAGAAACTATCCAAACCCGCTATAGAGTCCTTGGAAACTAGAGCTCACAAAATAAAAAGAACAACAAAAATCTTAAATACAACGACAAGAGGCAGCAAAAGCAGCAGAAAAACTAATAGCAAAGGCCAACAATAATGCAACAGTTTGAAATAAAACAACAATAAAAAGAAAAGCAGACACAACACACATAGAAAGAACAAAAAACCAAAAACAGTTTGTATTCCAATTTAAAAGGATGAAAAAAAATCAGATTTATTATCAATACAAATAAGGGAAATGATAAATCCATGAAAGTTTGTTCTATCTTGAGCATTTTCTCTACAATAATGAATACCTTGAAAGTGAAAAAATAGCCAAATGAACCAAACCTAGCTGAGATGAAAATATGAGATCCCTTTATAAATGCCCCAGTTCCCCAAAAGGTAACAAAAATAAAAACAGGGTCAAGAAAAATAATAAGAAATCAAAACAGTTATTATGCATAGGTTAAGCACACCATATCACATAAAAAAACTGATGAAACTGAATCAAGCTCAATAATACTACTAACCTTGCAAGTACTCAAAGAACTGTCTCTTGGCATGTTCATGCTCTGGTAAATAATATCCATAAGCATATGTCCATTTCAAAACACGCCTGCACTCAACGATCTGAAAAAAAAAATAGTAAGGAAAACATTATTTCATTTCTTCGAGTGAAGAAACTGTACCTTGAAATAAAAGTTAAATTATCTTACCTGAAGCCAGGCCTCTGTTATGAACTTTAGCTGTGACTCAGGTTGGCACTGTATGTCACTCAGCTTCTCAAGCTAAAAATTGAATAAATTGTAAAACTTAGATAAGTAACAATAGGAACAGTCTCAGCCAAGTAAATGTAGAACAGGAAAACAAAAAAAAAATCTGCCTCCCTCCAATCACAGGAATAACACACGGTTTATATATTGAAGATGAATATTGCTTGAGCAAAACAAAAGCAGAAATATCTTATAAATTAGGATAGTTACAACTGAAGAGAACTTATTTGTTGGCAGCAAAGTATTTTTTTTTTTTTAAGTGACAAGTAGGCATGAACAGTTAACATACAAAAAGCTAATGTTATAAACAAAATAGGAAAGAGTCGAAATACTGTTCTCTTGGGATATACTTTGCTCAAAAAATAATAAGGCATACTTCTGCAGTGCTATTTCCTTTTCTTTTCGAAAAAAAAGAACTAAAGATCTAATTCAAGATTGGTGAACCAAAAGAACAACCACTTGAGGGGCATGTCCCACATTTTTATACATTAATAAGAACATGTGCCTTTTCTAATTAGCAATTGATTGAGTTGAAACTCCATGAATCCTAAAAGAAAGTCGTGCATGGTCAAAACTATTAGCCTCTCAAAAATATACAATAAGCATGAGAGAGAGAGGGGTTAAAAAAAACCAATAATAATAATATCCATCTATTAATTTAAGTACTCTACAATTTGATCGTGAAACTAACAATATATCACTTACATCATAAATATGTATATATATCACATGAAGAAATCTACAATTTGATAGCACATATCACACTAGATCATCACTAAACTAATAATTGGTTTAGAAAAGAGAAAAAAAAAGTAATAATAATGCTTACATGCACGCTCTGTATTTGCTGTAAGTCTGCAAGTGCTTTTTGCCTAGACTGCAATTAGAATGAAAAATAAGAAATCAGACTCCACCATTACGTATATAATAAAAGAGCAAGAATCCACAGTTCCTTGACAATCTAGCAAGGGTCAAAACAACAAATAATATCAAACATCACATTCTATTTGTTAAAACCTCACTACAAAGACGAATCAAAGTCAAACTAGCTGATAGGAATTAATTGACTTGTTATAAGAAACGGCTGGTATAAAATACTAAAAAAGGAAATAGCCACAATAAATATACCATTACCAAGTGTTGTATTTTGTTGACCCACTCTGTCTGTAAATGATGTTAGTGGAGTCTGAGCTGTATATTAAATAATATCCAGAAACCTATAGTAATTCTGTGACATTTTCATGTCTTGAAATACAAAACTCATGAATTCCTAATTTTCACAACTCACTTTTTGGACCTTGAGTTTGAAAAGAGTCGTTGTAATGCCCCAAATTTCCTAATAAGGTTTAGGACCTTGATCAGGAGGCCGGGAGGGCCATAATTGACTTAATATGTTATAAAATGAATATATGCATGTTAATGTGGATTATGTTATTATATGATGATAAATGCATGCATATGGGTGTACTTATAATGATAAGGGCATTTTGGTAATTTGGCCTATTGGGTGCAATTGTAATTTGTGAATGAGATTTCACTATTATGGGATATATTCAAGCTATGCGGCATGAGACGATCTTGGATTATGAGTTAGCCGTTTTATCATAACGGGGTCAATTTTGGGGTAATAGAAATATTTATTTGGTGATAGATTGGGAATATTTGAGATCAGGGTGAAATTCTGGAAGTTTTGACTATAGTGTCCCCGGGGGTGTTTTCGAGACCCCGAGCACTAGGTTTTATTTGAGGTTACTTAAGCTTGAAGTAGCTTGTAAGTTGAGAACGTACGTTAGAAACTTCTCGTTCTCTCTCAAAACAGTCTGTTTTACCGTTTGAGCGTTTTCGAAGATATCTTGAGTTCTAGGAGTCGGAATCAAGCGAGGGTCGAGGCATAGCGATCCTAGGAAAGAATAGAAGCTTCTTAACCGAAGGATTTGACGGAAAACAACCCAATCAAAGGTACTTGAAGTTTAAGTTTTGAGTTATTCTGAGTTTCTAAGCTTTGAATTGATTTTGTGAATCGTTGAGTTTTCGGTTCGTTTGAACCTTGGGTTTTGAGGGTTTTGAGGTATTGGGAAGCTTGGGAACTTTGTTTAGATGATTGGGGAATGTTTAGGTGTGTTCTTGGGGACTTTGAAGTGTTGAAAACACGTTGGAGAATGGTTCTGGGTTGGGCGTCGCGGCCCTAGCTCGAGTTAGCAGGTGGCCTTTCTGTTTCGTTGGGCGCCGCGGCCCTTGTGTGGGGCGCCGCGGTGCTTGCCTCTGGAAATTCTGGGGGCCATGGCCCAAGGTACTAGGGCCGCATCCCTTGCCCTGTTTTCACCCCGTTTGCTCGTTTTGACCCCGGGAACTTAGCTATGGGCCTCGGGAGTGTCCTTACTATTTGGATTAGTTTGGATTGATCTCTTGGGGGCTAGATTTTGGTGTGAAACCTTTGATTATCATGTTATTGATGGTGTTTCATACTTGGTTATGATTAGGTAACCGCTAAGGGCTTAAAGGTTGACCGTTCTCAAGGATCGTTCTTATATTGGTACTAGCTCGAATCTGAGGTAAGAAAACTGCACCCTGTGTATATATGACATGCATGGTTATTATGGATGCATGTTGGTTGATTATTGAGCATGACGTGCATGGCTATTATGATGCATGTTGATTGGCTACTGAATATGACAGGCATGGCTATGATTGATGCATGTTGGGTGATTAAATGTTGATAGCATAATGAATGCTTGGCAATCTTGCCCATTTGCATATGACTGTTGTTGAGGCATGCTTGATGATTAAGTGAGATGCATGTGATGCATGAGAAACATGTGATTAGGGCATGCCATGAATAATGAATATGAGATTGGCCAGAGCTTGAGTCTCTGAATTTGTGCATGATTATGATTATGCTGGAAACTGTTTAGTGAGCATGCTGAATGCCCTATTCTTGGATAACTGGCATATGATATATGTTGAAAGCATTGCTTATTTGTGTATGGTACTGACTAATTAGTCAGAATCAACAAAAGTGTTAGTCTCAGCTGTGAGGCTGTGACTTATTTGTCAGGCTCGGCAGTGTTACTGGACACAGGTCAGGAAGCGCTGACTTATTTGTCAGAACGGCCTTAGCGTGTATCACGCAAGCCAACAGAGATTAGATCTAATCGATTACTAGCATTGAATGACTTAAGGAGCATTAATGCCTGACCGACCCTGAGGGTCGATGAACAAACAGAGCTTGAAGGCTAGTGGCTTACCTATCAGCCACTCTCTTGCTAGAAAACAGAGCTTGAAGGCTAGTGGCTTACCTATCAGCCACTCTCTTGCTAGAAAACAGAGCTTGAAGGCTAGTGGCTTACCTATCAGCCACTCTCTTGCTAGAAAACACATCCTGGAGGCTAGTGGCTTTACTTAACTGCCACTCTCCCGCTAGAAAGCAGAAATTGGAGGCTGGTGGCTTACTTAACAGCCACTCTCCGGCTAGAATCGTGTGATGATCACCCATTGGTTTGAAAGCTTCATGTTCAGTGTGATTATAATGATAATCATTTGATAATGTTTATGAAAGTGTTATGTTTTCTTGCTGGGCTTCGGCTCACGGGTGCTATGTGGTGCAGGTAAAGGCAAGAGGAAGCTGGACCATCCTTGAGTTGGAGAGCTTAGGTGGTGATGTGTACATATGCAGCTGCTCGACCGCCACGGCCGAGGTTTAAAGTGGAACTAGGGTTGAACCCTGTTTTGCCGCTTAGAACGGCTTGTAGTAAATATTTTCTGTAATAAACTCTGAATTGTATTTTCGGGATCCCAATGTATATATTAAACGTTCTAGTGAAACGTTACATCATTTCCAAAATGTTTAAACCCTAAACCGCTAATCATACTTAGATCACGTTTTGGCCAAATGACTCGATTAGCGAGTTTAGCACTGTTTACAAGGCACACCGTAACGGTCCCAGGAGTTGGGGCGTTACAACTTGGTATCAGAGCGAGCCAAGGTTTATGGTTCCTGAAGACAAGCTGGGCATGTACACTCATCACTGAAGATAGCTTCACTCAGGGAATGGTAAATATTTCTGTAGCTATGTGTATAGCTGTTTGAATAAAATGTGAATGCTTTACCTGTACATTGTATTAGGGAGCATGAGATTCTGATAGAGCCTGGCTCTTGACTATATGATTATATGTTCCGTGAATATATATATATATATATGTATATATGACTGTGATCATATGGTTACCTGCTCTGTGAATATATATATGTATAACTGTGTTATTTCATGCTGGGGTTAGAAGCATGGTTTGAGTATTGGAAGAGCAGGGAATATGAGTAAAGTATGAATGCCATGGGCATGTTTGCAGCACTGCAAGTGGTTTATGATTATGGTGTGGTAAGATTTATCCCGTGGGGAAAGCCTTGATATGGTTATTGTGACTAATGAGTCAAGTTATTGACTGCAGATTTAATCAGCAGGTTTATTCAGGGCAAATTATGAGGCCTGGTGATAGTTATACAGGGGCTGGGAGTTACAGCCAGGGTATTAGTTCTTCGTCTGCATCTCTGAATGTTCAGTAGACGCTTACAGATTTGCAATTAAGATTGCAGAGGCAGGAGGAAGAGATCAGGTATCTGAAGCACCAGCGGAGTCTGCTGGGGAGTACCTCTTCCTTTGCTATGCCAGGGGTGGCATCAGTTTCAGCTCAGCCTAGGGTTGAGAACAGGTGGGAATTGCTCTGTGAAAGATTCCTGAGGTTTTATCCTCCGATCTTTGAGGGAGGCTTAGATCCATTCAGAGCTGAGCAATGGATGGGTATGATCAGTTCCATTCTTGATAGTATTAGATTAGAGCACTGTGGGTGCTGAGTATATCTTGTGAATTGGGTTGATGCTAAGTGTTTGTGAACCAGATGAATAGTGTATTCAAGGATAGCCTTGAATGGGATTTATGATCATCTTGGATGATGGTACAGTGATGTTTTCTCTACGAAGAATTGCCAAGAATGTAGAGTGCCTTGGGGACAGGAGTGTCCATGGATGGTAAAAATATATTTCAGGTGCCTTGGGAAGAAAGTGCGGGGTCTTTTATGGACCAGGAACAGTTTGGGGATTGTTATGAGATCCTAGTGATAAAGAAAAGTGATTGCCTACGTAACATGTTGATTAAAGAATCAGACCAGGACTAGATAGAGTTTCTGGCGGGCCGAGTGGCCAGTTTACTGTGTGAGATTATTATCTCAAGAAGGATAGAAAGGAAAGATGGTTAAGTGAGCCATAGACGGGCAAAGTTGAATGGGAAGCTTTAGCTGGGTTAGCTAAAGGTTGTTAGTGACAGACATGAATTTATAGTGAGATAGAGGTCGGACTTGGGATCCGATGGACATTGGAATTAACTGAGAGATTCTGGATGAATCTCATGCTACTTCTTTTGTTCGTTTCATTCAAGCGTATGTAAAGTTCTTACCTATTAGCAGGTCGAGACAGTGTATCAGGAAGCAGCAAGACCATTACAGCTTTTGGGAATTTCATAGTGGGGAATGAGTGGGCATCGTGATGGGTTTCGCGGTGGGATTCCCAGGTTGATGGATTGAAATGATTTGGCATTAAGTCATTGTGGACTGGTAGTCCAAGTGAGTCTAGTGTATCAGTAAGGACAGGTGGAAAGTATAGCTGGTCTATATTTGAATCTCCTTGTGAGAAGGATAGAGAGCCTTTGTGAACTCAAGGTCCATCTTATCAGATGAAGACTTTAATGTTACTTCCAGGTTATGGAAGGGTGAGAGACGGCGATGAATAGATAGATGGAATTTTGTACAGATCGTTATTCTCGGGCTGATTATAATCAGAGGGAGAACTGTCCAGTGTTGAAAGGGTACCTTATGAGATAAGGTATGGTGGAACATGTTCATCACCTGTACATTGGAATGTGATGGGTGAGATGTTACATCTGGGTCATGAGATGGTTCAGGGGACCATAAAGGTTACTAGAGGTTGGAGCAGGGATGCTCATTTCTCAGATTAAATGGAATGTGATACTAAATTGAAAAGCAGGAACATAGGGTTCCAGGTAGGAAGTCATGTCTTCCTAAAGAATCACCATGGTAAGGGGTGATGAGTAAAGGCAAGTTGAGCCTAGATTGGTATGCCAGTTTAAGTCCTGGATAGGAATGGTCAGATTATCTTTTGTTGGACCACAGCTTGGGTTCTGATAGTTGTACATTGTTTTGTGCATTTCCATGCAGTGGACATGGGTTGAAAGAACTCATGAGTTGAGTTATGAGATTTTGAGGAACAAAGTATACCATGATTCAAAGTATATTGCAGAAACAGTGAGGTCAAGAGAATGACCTGGGAAACTGGAATTGGTTGTGCGGAATTCTTATTCTGGGCTGTTCAGATAAATTTCGAGGACGAAATTTCTGTAAGGAGGGGATAGTTGTAATGCCCCAAATTTCCTAATAAGGTTTAGGACCTTGATCAGGAGGCCGGGAGGGCCATAATTGACTTAATATGTTATAAAATGAATATATGCATGTTAATGTGGATTATGTTATTATATGATGATAAATGCATGCATATGGGTGTACTTATAATGATAAGGGCATTTTGGTAATTTGGCCTATTGGGTGCAATTGTAATTTGTGAATGAGATTTCACTATTATGGGATATATTCAAGCTATGCGGCATGAGACGATCTTGGATTATGAGTTAGCCGTTTTATCATAACGGGGTCAATTTTGGGGTAATAGAAATATTTATTTGGTGATAGATTGGGAATATTTGAGATCAGGGTGAAATTCTGGAAGTTTTGACTATAGTGTCCCCGGGGGTGTTTTCGAGACCCCGAGCACTAGGTTTTATTTGAGGTTACTTAAGCTTGAAGTAGCTTGTAAGTTGAGAACGTACGTTAGAAACTTCTCGTTCTCTCTCAAAACAGTCTGTTTTACCGTTTGAGCGTTTTCGAAGATATCTTGAGTTCTAGGAGTCGGAATCAAGCGAGGGTCGAGGCATAGCGATCCTAGGAAAGAATAGAAGCTTCTTAACCGAAGGATTTGACGGAAAACAACCCAATCAAAGGTACTTGAAGTTTAAGTTTTGAGTTATTCTGAGTTTCTAAGCTTTGAATTGATTTTGTGAATCGTTGAGTTTTCGGTTCGTTTGAACCTTGGGTTTTGAGGGTTTTGAGGTATTGGGAAGCTTGGGAACTTTGTTTAGATGATTGGGGAATGTTTAGGTGTGTTTTTGGGGACTTTGAAGTGTTGAAAACACGTTGGAGAATGGTTCTGGGTTGGGCGCCGCGGCCCTTGTGTGGGGCGCCGCGGCGCTTGCCTCTGGAAATTCTGGGGGCCGCGGCCCAAGGTGCTAAGGCCGCAGCCCTTGCCCTGTTTTCACCCCGTTTGCTCGTTTTGACCCCGGGAACTTAGCTATGGGCCTCGGGAGTGTCCCTACTATTTGGATTAGTTTGGATTGATCTCTTGGGGGCTAGATTTTGGTGTGAAACCTTTGATTATCATGTTATTGATGGTGTTTCATACTTGGTTATGATTAGGTAACCGCTAAGGGCTTAAAGGTTGACAGTTCTCAAGGATCGTTCTTATATTGGTACTAGCTCGAATCTGAGGTAAGAAAACTGCACCCTGTGTATATATGATATGCATGGTTATTATGGATGCATGTTGGTTGATTATTGAGCATGATGTGCATGGCTATTATGATGCATGTTGATTGGCTACTGAATATGACAGGCATGGCTATGATTGATGCATGTTGGGTGATTAAATGTTGATAGCATAATGAATGCTTGGCAATCTTGCCCATTTGCATATGACTGTTGTTGAGGCATGCTTGATGATTAAGTGAGATGCATGTGATGCATGAGAAACATGTGATTAGGGCATGCCATGAATAATGAATATGAGATTGGCCAGAGCTTGAGTCTCTGAATTTGTGCATGATTATGATTATGCTGGAAACTGTTTAGTGAGCATGCTGAATGCCCTATTCTTGGATAACTGGCATATGATATATGTTGAAAGCATTGCTTATTTGTGTATGGTACTGACTAATTAGTCAGAATCGACAAAAGTGTTAGTCTCAGCTGTGAGGCTGTGACTTATTTGTCAGGCTCGGCAGTGTTACTGGACACAGGTCAGGAAGCGCTGACTTATTTGTCAGAACGGCCTTAGCGTGTATCACGCAAGCCAACAGAGATTAGATCTAATCGATTACTAGCATTGAATGACTCAAGGAGCATTAATGCCTGACCGACCCTGAGGGTCGATGAACAAACAGAGCTTGAAGGCTAGTGGCTTACCTATCAGCCACTCTCTTGCTAGAAAACAGAGCTTGAAGGCTAGTGGCTTACCTATCAGCCACTCTCTTGCTAGAAAACAGAGCTTGAAGGCTAGTGGCTTACCTATCAGCCACTCTCTTGCTAGAAAACAGAGCTTGAAGGCTAGTGGCTTACCTATCAGCCACTCTCTCGCTAGAAAACACATCCTGGAGGCTAGTGGCTTTACTTAACAGCCACTCTCCCGCTAGAAAGCAGAACTTGGAGGCTGGTGGCTTACTTAACAGCCACTCTCCGGCTAGAATCGTGTGATGATCACCCATTGGTTTGAAAGCTTCATGTTCAGTGTGATTATAATGATAATCATTTGATAATGTTTATGAAAGTGTTATGTTTTCTTGCTGGGCTTCGGCTCACGGGTGCTATGTGGTGCAGGTAAAGGCAAGAGGAAGCTGGACCATCCTTGAGTTGGAGAGCTTAGGTGGTGATGTGTACATATGCAGCTGCTCGACCGCCACGGCCGAGGTTTAAAGTGGAACTAGGGTTGAACCCTGTTTTGCCGCTTAGAACGGCTTGTAGTAAATATTTTCTGTAATAAACTCTGAATTGTATTTTCGGGATCCCAATGTATATATTAAACGTTCTAGTGAAACGTTACATCATTTCCAAAATGTTTAAACCCTAAACCGCTAATCATACTTAGATCACGTTTTGGCCAAATGACTCGATTAGCGAGTTTAGCACTGTTTACAAGGCACACCGTAACGGTCCCAGGAGTTGGGGCGTTACAGTCGTCAAGCCAAATGTATGTACCAATTATTGTCACAATTCAAAACTTATGAATTCATAAATGGGTTGATGATGTCTAAATACTAGATGCTTATGATATTCTAGATTACTATGTGGATATGGGTTTATTTGCTATTTCAATTCACTTTAAGTTTGATTTATAAAATTCAAATTTTGTTTAATTTTGATTTCATTCAGTAAGAACTGCATATTTGACCAGGCCTAATTATATGGACAGGCTATTGGAATTAGTGATAAGAATACATCACTCTCTTATCTTCTTACTCTTCTATTTCTATTTCTAACGCATTCTTCATTGGCCTTCCTTCACTCCTTTTATCTTTTCCCTATATTCCAATCACTAAACTGATCCTACAATTTCTTTTTTAAATTGGTAAATTATTAGCTGAAGTAAAAATTATTATTTTCTACAAAGTAATAAAAGTAAAACATTCCTGCATGAAACATTAGATATAAAGAAGCACCTAAGTAAACACGCAGAACATACATTCAACAAAACATTCCAAAGGTAATTGCAGCTATTACTACAAAGGGATATATCTATTAAATGAACGGGGAATAAAGCGCTTCTGTCAAAAGATAATAAGGTCAAAGTAGAAAGTGGGCTTGAATTTTTTTTATTTTCTTTTGGTGAGATTGGATTGGATAATATTTATCATTTGATTTTGTTGTGAAATTGGAGAGTGATTTTGTTGTAAAATTAGAGAGACTATTAAAAAAAATAATTAATCCTCCTAACATGGGATAGCTTAATCTAATTGCAAAACTTGAGAGATAATTTTATCCTATCCAATCCCTCATTTTTATGTATTGCAGGGTAAGAAAAAAAAAGTTAACAACTTTGCATCCAACTTATTTTCTCCTAATTCTATGTTTATCTCTTCTATTTTTTAATCCAATCCCACTTTCCAAAGGTAAACTAAGGGTACTATTTTAAGATACATTGTTTCACTCTTTTTTTACCTTAAAATCAACATTGTCCATGCAGAAAAAAAAAAGGAATGCTTCGCATATTGAGTGATCAATTTCTGCTATAAATCATAACAGAAGAATCATCAAAGTAAAAAGGAAAAAAAGACTAAATTGAAACGTCAACAACTGAAAGAATATTAGCACATTTGGCGAACTGGTACATACCGATTGGTTAGTTGCCCATCTTTCGTAATAATGAGTATACCTCTCTAGCGAGTTCTTGGCCATCTCTCTTCTTTTCTCAGCTTCATCATACTGTAAAATTGACTCACTTAAATATAGCACCAAAAGTATAGGGAAACATATCTCAAGTGACAAATAAACATTTAAGCTGTATTGATATATACCACTCCCTCTTGCTTTGCTGTTTCGTAACGATTGCATGCATAAAAACCGCCAGTCCTCTCACCATGGTCCGACCAAGCACCAAGACAAAGCCTAGAAGCATTAATAAATTCATTAGGATTAAGCAACCACAAGTAAACTTCTTCTTGAAAGGAATTAGTAAGAGAAGAAATGGGCCAAAAAAACAAAAGAAAAGAAAGAGATGATACAAATAGAAAATATAATGGGCTTCAGTCATCCATGATAAACAATGTTCTGAACAAAAGATCTCTATTCCTCTAGAACCAGTAATTCAATGATTCACATGAAAAAAGGCATTCACATATACAAATGACATTAACTAAGAACAAAAGAGTAATGCAACAAAACACCCCTTCCTAGAATTACAAAATGCAAAAAGTTAATTAGCAAACCTGTAATTCCAATTAAACTGAGTTCTATTTACAGTTGCAAAGAATCTTACCAACAAAACTCAAATTTACAAGGTGGAGTGCAAGTAATATGCATACACCCTTGGTTTTTCTCAATCGGCCGTTTGCACTTTGGACATGGTTTAGAATTAGCCAATATCCTGAAAATCACCAAAGATGTATAAATTAGAACACAGCATTTTGTACCCAGAGAAGTCTTAATAAAGCATCTTGTAAAGACAGTGAGCCAAGCCATTCATAGATCCTAACTAGACCTAGACATCTTGTATTCATGTCATGATTTGAACCAACAGTTAAAATTACATTCTCCCTCAAAATAGCCCTGATTTCTGAAATAAGTGATTCATCGCCATAGTCATAATACAAGAAATCCAAGTAGAGGGAAATATGAGAAAACTCACTTCACAGTAGCCATGACGAGACGAGACGGAGAAAGAGCTCCACTCTGGAGAGACGAGATGAGAGAGAGACTTCGTGAGGCGGTGAGGGCGGAGTGAGTCTTCGTGAGTGAGAAATGGAGGCTGAGAGAAATCTTCGTGAGTGAGAGATGGAATTTGGCAGATGAGACTAACAAAAAAAAAATCATTTTGGCGCCTGAGTTTTATTATTCATATGGCGCCAAAATGTCTTCCGTGTGTTTTTAATCCCACACCAATAATAGCACTTCTAAATATATGCTATTCTTTAATGTAATATATACTAAATATTGTTGTAATGTGAATAGGAGGCGACAAGAGCTAAACACCGAGATGAGGAGCCTCCGAAGCAAGATCCTCATGGCGCCTGGGGGACACATTACCGATGAAGAGTTTGGCTACGAGTCACCCTTCACGCGAGAAATCCAGTTGGAACAGCTGCCGACTAACTTTAAAGAACCTCATATGACCCTATATGAGGGAACCTCAGACCCGAAATACCACTTGGATGCCTTTAACGATTTAATGAAGCTGAGAAGGATCAATAGCAGAGCAAGGTGTCACTGTTTCACAGTCATGCTGAAGGGGCTTGCATACAAGTGGTTCAAGAGGCTGAGGTCAGGGACCATTAGGTCATGGCAACAATTTTCAGATGAGTTTCTCCAACAACATCATGTCGTACGTGATTATACCCTGCCAGGCACTAGCCTCACTAATATAAAGCAAGGAGAAGGAGAAAGCTTGAAGAGCTACATCCATAGGTTCAACATGGAGGCGGCTAAAGTAGGAAGCTTAACCAGGGGAGAACTCAAGATGGCAATCACGGCTGAAGTGCACCCAGGCAGTAAGCTTTGGGATAATATGCTCAAAAGGGAGGTAGCTAACCAAGATGATTTCTACAAACGGGCACAGAAGTACATTCATGTCGAAGACGACCACGAGAACCTGAAGGCATCACTTGTCAAGCCCTCAGCCCCTGAAGGTTCGAATGACATAAAAAAGAAAAGGGCGTACGAGGACCCAAGAGATGATCACCAGAGGAAACACAAACACAGAGGTAATCTGTGACGCCCCACATCACTATGGCTGCTTTCTGGAATGACGACTGGCCCTACAAACCAAGACAAGTCTTTCCAGCATGCTTTGTCCTCTCACACACTTCCCAAGAAAAATTCCCAGGAGGTCACCCATCCCTAGATTACTCCAGGCCAAGCACGCTTAACCATGGAGTTCTCAAGTGATGGGCTACCGAAAAGAAGATGCACCTTCCTGATATAGGTAGTACCCATCAATCCATTTAAGCCCTCTTCAACTGTGTAGTCCCATACCCACACAGTCTTAGAATCATTACACTTGACCTTCCCCAGGTGGTGTGGGATTGTACAGCTTACCCGGTCTTTCCCCTTACGAATCACGGGATTTTGACTGTCACAATCACCCCCCCTTACGGGCCCAACGTCCCCGTCGGCCACACTTCCGGCTGGTTCAAGGCTCTGATACCATTATGTGACGCCCCACATCACTATGGCTGCTTTCTGGAATGACGACTGGCCCTACAAACCAAGACAAGTCTTTCCAGCGTGCTTTGTCTTCACTCACACACTTCCCAGGAAAACTTCCCAGGAGGTCACCCATCCCTAGATTACTCCAGGCCAAGCACGCTTAACCATGGAGTTCTCAAGTGATGGGCTACCGAAAAGAAGATGCACCTTCCTGATATAGGTAGTACCCATCAATCCATTTAAGCCCTCTTCAACTGTGTAGTCCCATACCCACACAGTCTTAGAATCATTACACTTGACCTTCCCCAGGCGGTGTGGGATTGTACAGCTTACCCGGTCTTTCCCCTTACGGATCACGGGATTTTGACTGTCACATAATCCTAGGCAAACATCCCACACCTTCTACACTGACCTAACACATACTAGGGAGCATATCTTCGTAGCAAATGAGAATCAGGTCCCCTTCAGGAGACCCCCACCAATGAAGAGAGATCAGTCGAAGAGAGACCCCAGAAAGTACTGTCAGTATCATAAAGACATTGGCCACAGCACAGCGGAATGCACTCATCTGAAGGTGGAAATTGAGGAACTCATACGCAGGGGGCACTTGGGTAGATACATCCGAAGAGAAAATGAAAGACCAGATGATAGACCACCCTCGCCACGAACACGAGATGTGGCCCCAGAGGTGCAAGGAGAGGTGAGGACGATCTTTGGAGATTCAGGATTCGGAGGAGAATCGAGAAAGGAGCAAGATAGATACGCCAAGGAAGCCAGACGAAGTCCACCCCCATGCACGCTAAGTTTAGAACAACGACCCCCGAGAAACTTTAAAGGGGAAAATGACTCAATAACCTTCACCAAAGAAGACGTGCGGGGTGTGCATTCTCCACACAATGACCCCTTGGTGTTAAGTGTACAGCTGGCCAACATGAAGGTACATCGGATGCTAATAGACAATGGGAGCTCCGTAGACATCCTATATAGCCCAGCCTTAGAGAAGATGGGACTGGGCATCAAGAACTTAAAGCCCTGCAACACCTCCCTGTATGGGTTTACAGGAGACTCGATACAGCCCCTGGGCAGAATTGAGTTAGCCCTTACCATGGGAGAGCTTCCCAGACAGACAACTGTAATGACAAATTTTTTTGTAGTAAGCTATTCCTCGGCCTTCAACGCGGTATTAGGGAGACCCTCCCTGAGAGAATTGAAGGCGATAACCTCGGTATACAACTTGGCCATAAAATTTCCAACTCCTGTGGGAATAGCGATTGTGAAAGGGGAACAAAAAGAAGCAAGTGAATGTTATAACATGTCCTTTCGCACTGTCATGAAACCGACAGAACCTATGGCGATGGTGGTACAAGGGAGCGTAAACTCGCGTGAGTTCCACCCCAAAGCTACTAAGGAAATCAGAATCGATGGTTGTGCATACGCGCCTGAGAGGGAACATCAGGTAAAGTTCCACTTTTAACATGATAAATCAAAAGGGTTACCATAGTTAGCCCCCCAACGTAGTTGTGAGTCCTCCTCTTAAAAGCAGCTATGGATTAGAGGGGAAACCTAGAGACCCTAATATGTAGTAAGAACAACGTTGTCATAGATACCTATGTACTCTACTTATTTTTAATGAATATGTTTCTTATTGGCATGACACACTCCTCATTTATGTGAGCACATATATAACTCCCATGTACCTATCAGCAATTGGAAGTATCAAAGTGCATGAGCAAAATGATCAAAGTGCTTGACGAGATAAATCTCGCCAACCACTTGGGGGGGCAGAGTATACAGCCAAAAAGGGTCCTAAAAGAGACCTTTATAAAAAAAAAATAAGGGAATTAAGGAAGAAAACCATGCAAGGCATCTCTTGAGTTCACGAGGAATAGCTACCCTTATGAACATCAAGAGGGTCAAAAGGTCCTATAGAAATAGCCTCCACTAGAGGAAAGGCCTTTGGAAGAAAATCCACCAATAAGCCTAGAGTGGCCACCAAGCCGTCTAGCCAAAAAGGGTCCTAAAAGAAACCCTTGTAGAAATAGTACTATGCATAATGACGAGAAGGACGCTTCTCGCAAGAAATAACAAGCCCGCATAAAGAATATAAAAGGACCCCGAGAACCCAATGGGTTAACATGTCCTTACAAGTATAGTCAAGGTGCACCAAAAAGACTATCATCATCAGATCAAGGAAGAGATACGTAATCCACGAAAAATAATAATAAGAGGGACTTACCAAAGCCCCTTAAGTTTGATAAAAAAAAAAGGAAAATAATATGGGGGATTACATGCCAACAACATAGATGTGTACATATAAGCAGGCATTAGAGGGATCTACAAGTTTCCACCCCGACCCTTCCACTAAGAGATTTTCTCAACTGCATAATCTCCAAAGGGAGACAGGTCAACGACGGGGTTGGTCCTCCATACGGCATGCAGCGTACGCTCAACTATGTCATTCTCGGCATTTACAAGGTCAGCCTCGAGCGCAGTAATCCTCTCATTTAAGGTATGGATGGTAGCTTCCAGGCTGCTGTTGGAGTGAGAAGTCGATGCAGCCTGGGCTAAAGCATCGTCTCTTTGGCGAACCGCCTCGGCCAGTTGACACTCCAAGTCACAGACCCGTACGGACAAAGTATCCTTCTCTACCTCGGCCATCGAGAGATTCCCCATTGCCTCCTCGAGCTTGTGGTGTAGCCATTGGGTTGATGAAGAGCTTGAGGCGATAAGCCGGTGACCCAGGATAGAAGCCTAAGTAAGGACAAAAACATATAATAAAGCATCGAGGGTCAAGCAATATTAAAAGAAAACATACATCGAATGTTTTGACAAATACCTGCAAGGAGGCTCGCATATAAGCCTCTCCCAGCTTAGCGTCGAGAATGTCATGCATGGATCCCCACTCTCCTTCATGAATGTTTCCCAAATAATGGCTCATGGCTTCCTCGTACTGGCTTGGCAGAGGATGGCTTCCAGAAGCGGAAGCATAAGCTCGACGGGGGGAAGTGTGTACACCAGCCAAGACACGATTTGACAGGGAAGGGGACCGAGAAGGTCTTGATCCATCCACAGAGGTGCAGGGGGCAGAGGAGTGCAGAATCATCTCTTTAGGTAAAGAGGATCCCAAGGACGCTCGCCTAGAACACCCTCCCCCCCCCCCCCCCGAGGGTGGAGGAGCCTCACCAAAAGAAGGAATAACAAAATTCCTTTTAGGCATAAAAGGGCGCGGGACAGGGGCGTTGAAGGCAAACTCATCGTCGAGCATCGATGGTGGCACCCGAGAAGTAACACCATCGGTATGTCCGTCATCGGCCACGTCCCTAGCCCTGCCGGCCAAAGAGTGTAGGCAGGAGTAGTTCTCGGACTCCACCTCCTCCTCTGTGTCCATAAGATCACCCGACTGGTAAACATAGTCCTTATCAGCTACCTCATCGTAATTGCCTTCATCATGGCCATATAGCCACGGACCTGTGGATTCAGATGAGACGGAACATAAAGAGACGGCTTGGTCCGGGGATAGCAGCTTGTACAAGTTAAGATTGCCCTCAGTGAAAAGGGTACAAGCTAGTCTGCATTGAGCCGGAAAGTCCAGGATCTTCATCACTTGATCGCGAGCCGCCGATTTCAAGGTAGGGCCGAAAAATCCTACGAGACCTGCATTCAAGATAAAAGAAATAACCATAGTTAGATAAACTAGGAAAAAGGCAGCGTAAAAGAGAAATCTCTCATATACGAACTCAAGGTGGGAATTGTCTTACTTGAAGCATTGAAATGAGTGTGTTGGGTGGACATGCAATGGCTGAAGTAGTCAGTTTTCCACGAGTCGCTGTTTGAAATAGAGCCCTCCACAAGGGGAGACCTTGTATGGGCCACAACTTTCTAGAGCTAATAGAAGCCAGGAGTAGATGGATTCGCCCTAAGGGTGTAGAGGTAATGGACCTCACTCATGGAAGTGTTGGTGTTTTATGCCCTAATTAAAACCCAAATTCTTTGTAATCTCATTTTATTGTCAATAAAAGAATATAAATCATTTTTTGACTTGGTCAATCACTTTGCTCACATGTTTTATTATCATGATTATTTGTTTAATATAAACTTCTATTAAATCCCGAGCATATAGCTAATCTTATTTATAGTGACGTAATCACAGTGGAATATAAATATGATTATATGTTCAAAATAAGTTAGTCCTAAGATTAGTCAGTGCACAGGATTTACACTGACTTGCCAATCTACGATATGATCTACTTACACATTATTGTGTTATGTTCTTTCCAGAACATTAGCAAAGTAGATAAAATCAGATGTATTTGTTACATCGGACTGGACTGATATTGACAGTTGATAAGATAAGCAAACATACCGTTATTATCTATTCTAGTCATATCATATAGTTGACCATAGGTCAATTCAATCTCAATTCTGAGCGGTTAGTATTCTAACTGATTGTATTATTTGAGTTCTTTGACTTGTTCGTTACCAGCTTACCCTACAGACTAGCCCACACTTACATCTTGGGAACTCGGTAGTGTAATTGAGTGGGAGTGTTAATCATAGATATGAACATCTATAGCTTCTGATGAAGGAGTGAAATGATGGTTTCCTTTTAGTTTGGTTCAAGGTGTTAAATGATAGAGATCTCATTTCAGTAATTAAATTAGCTTACTAAAATATCATTACAAGGAACTAAGTGTTTTAAGGATAAAATACAATGAGAGGTAAAACAGTATTTTACTCCTATCTCATTGTAGACCGTCTATAGAGGATTGAGTGACAATTATGGTTGTAACAATGGATAATTAATAGCGTATCTATATTTGTTATAAAGCGCTCTATGAATTCAAGAGTGCAATTCCAAGTCTTTAGTGGAGTCACGAGGAATTAATAAGTTAGTAAATTTATTTGTTAGATTTATGATAATTTATTGGAGCTTGATTTCATAGGCCCATGGTCCCCATTGTACCTTGGATAAAATCATCTAGATAGTCTCAATTAATTGATCTAATCATCAATTAGAATTATCAAAGTTGAACAGGTCAATTTTGGATAATTTCACAGAGTTGTGTAATTTTGAGAAGAAAACAAAAATTATGGCAGATTTATTAATTAAGATAAATTGGTATCTAAATTAATAAATAAATTTAAATCAAGGTTCAAATTATAAATAATTATTTGATAAATGATTTAATTAATTAAATCAATAGAAAATAATGCATGCCTTGATTTTAAGTCCAATGGGCTTATAATCAAATGGGAAATTTCACAGGCCTATAGCCCATGATAATTTCGACCTAGGGCTTCAAAATAGCTATTATTTTATTGATTTTTTAATTAAATTAAATGGCCTAATTGAGTCTATAAAAGAAGTGCTTAGAGATAAGTCAAAACATAAGTTTGATATGTCACAAGTCAGATTTTCTGATAGTTTTAGATTCTCTCTAAACACAAGTTCTTTTCTAAACCTCTTTGTTATTTTCTCTTCTTCTCTCTATATCTATCTCATGTGTTGAGAATTGCCCACACTATTCTAGGTGGTTCTAAGGATACATTGGAAGATTGTGAAGAAAATAGAAGATCGGTTCAGTTTCTTGATAATACTCTGCGACAGAGAGGATACAAGAGTTAGAGAAACTGAAGGAATGACTCTTTAATTTCGTTGCGTATACTGTAAGTATTCTATTCTTTGTTTCTCTTTGAATTCAATTTTAGAAACATGTTTTAGGTTATCTTGTATTAATTTTTTTAATATTAGATATACATGAAAATAAATAAAGATCTTGTATAAGCTTTTCCAACAACTGGCCTCAGAGCCTTTGGTAATCTTTATTTTCATGCATGAACATGTTTAAAATTGGATTATTTGATATGTTTGAATAATTGGATGGTTTTCATGTTTTTATGAAGCATATTAATTTTATGTGAATTTTAGCAATTGTTAGGTTATTTTGTTATGTTTTCTATGCTATTAATTTTTATATATGCTTTATTTTGTGTAAAACATATTAAAAATTAATTAGAAAATGGTTTTGGTTTGAAAAATTGCTCAAAAAAAAATTTGGAAAAATTTGCACTGCCTGCCATGCTCGCGCGCCACCCGCGTGCCCCGCGCGCGCACACGATGAACAGTACCCCATGGTACTGTTCGTCCGATTTTTTTTTTAAATTTAAAGAAAAATAAAATTTGTTGAAATTTATTATATATAATCAAAACCAAAAATATCTTTTTTGTTTTATCATTTAAAATTGTTTTTTTTTAAATAAGATATTTTTGTTAGTTGAGATTTAAATAATTAGATATTTTCTACAAAGATTCAAATTAAAATTTAAAAAAAAGACTAATAACTTAATTTTAAATCTTTTAATATATTAAAATATTATAATTATGATATCAGATATTTAAGATATTTTCATTTAAATTCTTGATATTTTTTTTAAATCTTTATTTAAAAATATAAATATCTTTTTATTCTATAGTTTTTAATATTTAAATTGTTTGAAATTTGAATATTGTTAGTTAGATATTTTTATGGATATTTGAATTTGTTTAACTATTTTGAGATATTTTAGGGTTGTTATAACTATTTATATTTTATTTTTTTAAATGGTTAAAATATTAGCTAATAGTTGTAATAACACAAGATATTTTTGGAAAATAGTTTAGATATTGATTTTAAAATTTAAAATTGGTTAAATTTTGAAAAATATCATTTTTTTCAGCCAATTAATAAAATATTTTTTTAATAAATGAGATTTAAATTAACTTAGGTTAATTGTTGATAAATCCTATTTAAATTAAATTAATATTTTTTTTTCAAATTAACCTAAAACCAAGTTGATTGTTGATAAATGAAATTTAAATTAACTATTGTTAATTGTTGATAAATTTCATTTAAATTGACTTATTTTTTGTACAAATTTAATTAATTTGAATTTTTTGATAAATTCTAGATAATTAATTGTGGTATTTTTACAAATGAAATAAATTGTGGTATTTTTGCATAAATTCATAGAATTGCTCATATAGTAACATGATTAGGCCCATCTAATTATAACATGTTTGTTTGCACTATATGTGGTATTTTTGCAATTGGGCTTAGATGCATATAATGGCCCATATGTTTGTTAGATATATGGTATTTTTCCAAATAAAATATTCATAAAATAATAGGTTTTATTTGAGCCCATTAGAAAATGTAAAGTTTAAATTCCTCTCTTGTGGGTGATTCCACTTGTGAAGGCCCATTTGCTTTGCATGACTATAGTGGCCTAATCAATTAATAACAATTAATAAAACAAATGTTTAAATTCCTATCTTTTGGACCTTGTATGGAAGATAGGGGGACTTTGTAGTGGGAACGACATACTGGACCCAGCCCTCCTCCATACAAGCCCAATTGTTAAGGCTCATTTACCTGAGTTGGACTTAATTGTATAGGTTCATTATATTAGTTAAACCTAAATATTGATTAGCAACAAATTAATTCTAAATTAATTGAATTTGTTTCAATGTGACACTTTAGAATTAATAAGAAATTATAGGACTTTGGTTTTAAAAAAATTTATCTGTTTAATTTTTTTTGGGAAAACCATAGTCATTAATTTTCTAAAAATCAATAATAAAAATACTATTTTTAATTTTATAATGAGCTTATTTTAAGAATTTTATTCGATCTCCACTGTTGGTTTAACATTGTCAATAGCTTAATGGGGCCTCGAGGCGCTTTGATTCGTCCCCCTACGGAAGGTGTTCATTAGTTATTTTGACAAGGTTAGATTTCGAAAGATAGATAATTATAGGTCATATTCTACTAGACTCACCCCTACGGTGACTACTAGGACTAATCTATGATTATTGAAACCGTGGGTCTAGCTCATAAAATAAGATAAAATAAGAGATTTTTTTTTCTTATTCTTATTTTGATCGAATAGTTGGTTGTTAATAGTGGTGTCTATTATTAAATGAGTTTACAACTCTATTTAACTAGTGGTATTTTTGACTCTCGCCAACCGGGACAAGGATATCATAGATTAGTTAAAAACCTAAAGAAATAGAGATATGCTTGTTTTTGGTATTTTTTTCTCATATCTTACATATTTTTGGTATATGTTGTGCTATTTCTTGAAATTTGTGTGAATAGAAGTTTTATTGGGCAAATGTGATTGATTTCTATGTAATTGGTAATTTGTAGTTTTGAGTTATGGCTGTGTCTACTCCCATCCTTTCTCAACTTTCGATGGAGAAACTCACTGGAGAAAACTTCCTTAATTGGAAGTAGAATATCAACATAGAGTTGATTGGTGACAACTCTGAGTTCATCATGATTGAGGAATCCCCATAATGAGCAGCGTGTTTGCACGTTAGTGATGGCACCGTCAATGCTCGTGATGGTACCGTAAATTCTTGGATAACACCGTCTCTGCACGTTCGTGATGGCACCGTAAATTCTCGGATGGCACCGTGTCTGCACGTTCGTGCTCAACTCAACTATGGTCTGACGCAACTCATGAACGAGCTTCAGATTATTGAACCTATCATGGGTGGACCTAGTAAAGGAGGTGAAAATAAGACTACTGATGTTGCTGCTCATCTAGCTAAGGCTGAAGCTAACCAAGCTTCATCTTCGGAAGCTGGAAACAAGAGGAAAGGTGGACAAATAAACAACCCCAAGCCTACAAAGGCTACAAAGATGAGTGCACAACCACGTGCACAGACGCCTAAGGGGAAGAACATGAAAAACAAGAAAGGTAAAGATAAATGTTTTCACTGCAAAGAGAAGGGGCATTGGAAACGAGATTGCCCCAAGTTTCTAGCAGCTAAAAACAAAGGTAATGATTATAGTTCATTTATCTTGGAAACATGTGTTTTAGATAATGATAAATCCATTTGGATTATTGATTTTGGATCTACCAACCATGTTTGTAACTCTTTATAGCTTCTTGAATCGTGGGAATAAGTGAATGAAGGTGGCTTAAAGCTTAGAGTTGGGAACGGAGCATTCGTTGCGGTCCAAGCTAGAGGAAGAGCTCGTCTGAAGTTCGAAAATAAATTTTTAATTTTAAAATATGTATTTTTTATTCCGGATTTTAGTATAAATTTAATTTCAGTTTCCATGTTGCAATTAGAACGATTTGTTATGACTTTCACAAGTTTTAATATATCTATTTCCTTCAATGGATCACAATTGTGTATTGCATGTTTGGAAAACGGGCTTTATATTCTGCGACCTAACGAACCCCTCGCTCTTAATAATGATTTATTCAAAGTAGCTAATCCTAGGACCAATAAACGTCAAAAGATCGATAACAATAATATGACGTATTTATGGCACTTGAGACTAGGTCACATTGGCTATGATAGGATTCAAAGACTTACAAAGGACGGACCTTTGAGGGAACTCACCTTAGGTGAATTACCTGTCTGTGAATCTTGTCTAGAAGGAAAACTGACCAAGCGTCCATTCTCTACAAAGGGTGATAGGGCCAAAGAACCACTTGGTATTGTGCATTCAGATGTTTGTGGACCTTTGAATGTACAAGCCAGGGGTGGTTTTGAGTATTTTGTCACTTTCATTGACGACTACTCTAGATACTCATGTCTTTACCTAATGCATAGGAAATCAGAAACATTTTCAAAGTTTCAAGAATTCCTAGCAATGGCTTAGAGCCAATTAGGTAAAATGTTAAAGATCTTGCGATCTGATAGGGGTGGAGAATATTTGGATATTCAGTTCCAAGATCATTTAACTGAACTTGGGATTTTATCACAACTTACTACCCCAGGTACTCTGCAACAAAATGGTGTAGCGGAACGCCGGAATAGAACTTTATTGGAAATGGTTAGATGCATGCTTAGTTACTCAACTCTACCAACTTCGTTCTGGGGACATGCAATTGAAACCGTGAATGACATTCTCAATGTCGTGCCGTCAAAATCAATCCCCAAAACACCTTTAGAATGCTGGAATGGTCGTGAACCTAGTTTACGCCATTATAGAATCTGTGGGTGTCCCGCTCACGTCCTGAGGAAAAAGGAGGGAAAGCTAGAACTGCGAACTGAAGTTTGCATATTTGTTGGCTATCCTAAAGGTACTCGGGGTGGACTTTTCTATAGTCATTCAGAAAAGAAAGTGTTTACTTCTACAAATGCTACTTTACTGGAAAATGACTATGTCCAAAACTTTAAATCTCGCAGTAAAGTAGTTTTAGAGGAGATGGTTAAAGAATTGACTCCAACCAATGTTCCATCATCATCAATGCAAGTCGATGATGAAATTCCCACTCTTCATGTACAACCGACGCAAGTCGATTTAAATGAAGAAAGTACCACTTTTCCTGAGCAAACAGTCACAAAGCCTTGTCGTAGTGGGAGGGTTTCTAGGAACCCAGTTCGCTATGGTTTGGATGGTGAAACCAATATGGTTGTTGGTGACACTAGTGATTGTTAGAGAATATTATTTTATTGCTCAATGGAAAAGTGGAAAAAACAAAAATACAACTCTATGCAAAAATACAATAGACAAGGTAATTGATTAAATAAATATTACAACTCAATTGCTCAAAATACAAGTAACGAGAAAGATGTAGGAGAAGAAGATTACAAACTCAAAACAATAATAATACAAGTAAATAAGATCAACAAGATCAAAAGAATGAAAACACAGAGAAACTCTCACACAACCAAAGTGTAGAGTAGTGGGGATCACCAACTTGAACAAGGTTCAAGACCTTTGTCCAAAAGCTTATTTCCCCTATTCTCTAAGCACAAAGGGATCTCTCTAGGAAATAGCTCTCTGGAATAATCAAGCCTCAAGTTGTATTTTTAGCCAAGTGCTTTGTGGATGAAAAATGGTGTGTCATACAAGTGAGCATTAGGCTCCTATTTATAGAGTTTGAGACACCCTTTGGATTTCAAATTCCACTAACCCCCATGGCTGTTACCAATGTTTAATTGGATTAAAATGGAATTAAAATTGAGATTTGGGAGTTATTTGGGTTTTTAGAACCGTTCAACACATTTGGAAAAAACTGAAAATTTGGCCTGAAATGCACCTATGGTCGCGGCCACTGCTCTCCATCCCCTAGGCCGCGGCCACCATCATTTAGTGGCCGCGGCCACAGCCCATTTTCAGCACTTGAAAATGTGCTGTTTTTCCAAACAGTTCCAAACCCTCCCAAATGATTTTGTAACTCCCAAAACACATTATTGGGGTTTAAATCATATCTCCAACAGCCATATTTCATAATGGCTTTATGAAATCTAATCTCAAATGTGTAACATATAATATACACATTATTGGGTAATATTTGGGAGTCACAAATTTGTAACTGATTTTGTAACTCCAAAATGTGTCACATTTGGGCACACACATGTGTCCAATTTTGTGACTCTCAATAATATGTTACAAGGTGTGACAAATCACATTTTGTCACATTATTTAATCTAATATTATATTATATGAAATAATATAACATTCCCCCACTAGATTAAATAATCACTTTTTGTAACACTTATTTAATCAATCAAACATTATATTAATATATAATAGTGATGATGATCCGTTGTCTTTTAAGCAGGCAATGGAAAGCCCTGAAAAGGAACTATGGCTCGAAGCCATGAAACAGGAAATGGAGTCCATGTACTCAAATTCCATCTGGGATCTTGTGGAAGCACCTAGTGACTTTAGGGCCATTGGGTGCAAGTGGATCTACAAGAAGAAACGAAGTGTTGATGGAAATATCGAGACTTATAAAGCTCGATTAGTGGCAAAGGGTTATACCCAAAGAGAAGGCGTAGACTATGAGGAAACTTTTAGTCTGGTAGCCATGCTCAAATCCATTTGCATCCTCCTATCCATAGCAGCCGCTCTCGACTATGAGATTTGGCAAATGGACGTCAAGACAGCTTTTCTTAATGGAAAGCTTGACGAGGTCATTTATATGGATCAGCCAGAAGGATTTAAAGTATCTGGACAAGAAGGAAAAGTTTGTAAGTTAAATAGGTCCATCTATGGACTTAAGCAAGCTTCTCGTTCCTGGAATCTTAGGTTTGATGAAATAATCAAAACCTATGGCTTTGAACAAAATATTGATGAGCCCTGTGTTTACCAACTGAAGGAAAATCAAATAGTGGTATTCCTAGTTCTTTATGTAGATGATATCTTACTCATTGGAAACAATGTTAAGAAATTATCAGATGTGAAGAATTGGCTGAGCACTCAATTCCAGATGAAGGATTTGGGTGAAGCAAGTTATGTTCTAGGTATCCAGATCATCAGAGATAGAAAGAACAAACTTTCAGCTCTATCTCAAGCAGCTTACATTGATAAAGTGCTTGAACGTTTCTCAATGACAAATTCCAAGAAAGGGCGTCTACAGTCCCGCCATGGAATTCATCTTTCAAAGAAGCAGTCTCCCCAGACTCCTGAAGAGGAAGATGCAATGAGAAAAGTTCCTTACGCATCTGCAGTTGGAAGTCTGATGTATGCCATGTTGTGTACTAGACTAGATATCTGCTATGCAGTGGGAGTAGTGAGCAGGTATCAGTCAAACGCAGGACCGGAACATTGGATAACAGTTAAGCATATCCAGAGGTATTTGAGATGGACCAGGGATTAAATGTTAGTCTACAAGGGTGGTGTTCTGAACCATGTAGGCCACATCGATTCAGATTTTCAGATTGATGTCGATGACAGAAAGTCTACTTCTGGAATGGTGTTTACTCTTGGGGGTGGAGCTGTGATCTGGAGAAGCGTAAAGCGGTCTGTAATCTCATATTCCACCGTGGAGGCTGAGTACATAGCCGCGCCAGAAGCAGCTAAGGAAATAGACTGGCTAAAAAAGTTCTAGTCGGATCTTGGTGTTATTCCAGAAATGGATAAACCGCTTGTGTTGTTTTGTGACAATACAGGAGCGATAGCCAACTCAAAAGAACCTCGAAGTCACATGTAACGCCCTACCTCCTTAGAGTCGTTACCAAGTGAGTTTTAAGACAAAACAGTGTGCAAAGACTCGCTAACCGAGGTTTTTAAAACGAAAGTGTGACTAATTAAAAGATAAGGTTGTAATCCAAAAAAATGCGTTGTTTCAATAAAACTTCTAGTATTAAACATTTGGGATCCCAAAATAAGGTTTGAAAACTATTTACATCTTGAAATAAGTTTACAGGTGATTAGTTATAAAAATCATAGATTATTACAGCCATTTCTCGAATAAACCCCCAACCAAAGCAGTCGGGCAGGCCAAACATGTACGCGTCGCTTCACGCTCTCCGTACTCATGGCTGGTTGACTCAAATTATGCCCTTACCTGCAACACAGAGCACCCGTGAGCCGAAGCCCAGCAAGAAAACTCATGCAGCACATAACATATGCAAATTATACAGTTAATCATACCAGATAGTCCACAGATAAACAGGTCAACCATTAGACTAAGCAAACACGGCCGTGCCGCCCCCGAAACCTTACCAAAGCCTGGGGTCTCGGTCCTCACCGTAAGGATATCACATTTATCCACTGGGTCCTACCCTGACTATAAGCATCCCAGCTGCTAAGTGTTACTTCCGGCCCCACTGCCGTTCTCACCCTTTCGCCGTTCTCGGCTCCATTGCCGTTCTCGGCCTTGCCGCTCTCGGCCTTAGCCGTTCATTGCACTATAATCACACATATAATACATTTCGAAATAATCATTCAACATATAATAATTCATTTAAGGTTATACATTAGCACACAATACAATCTAGGACCATGCCCTGTAATAACATTATGGGCCCATGCCCTATTCTCGGGTGCTACAGTTTTCTTACCTGTATCCCGAGCTTCACAATGCACCAAAGTCACGAGCACGGTCCTCTAGCACGAGCCTCTCCAATAGCCTAGTCACAACACACATAAAACATCCTTTAATACTAATCAATTCAAAACCACTTCCCGGGACCAATCCCACACTCTCGGGACTCCCAAATTCCTAAAACAAATCATTGGAAACATCCCCCGAACCCCCGGAGTACAAGCTCAAAAATGCAAAATTTCAAGTCCTGAAAATGGCCTAGCGCCGTGGCGCTACCCAAGAGGGCCGCGGCGCCCTGCCCAATAGGGCCGCGGCACCTAGCAAGTCAGAAGCCTCCCTCTGCCCAGAAATAGCCTCGCGCCGCGGCGCCCAAGAACAGGGCCGCGACGCTCCTACGCGAAACCCAGATTTCTGGGTTTCTCCCTGCATTTTCCCCGAGCTAACACCACTCCAAATCATCCCAAGCAGGTACCCAAGCCCCAAAACCAAATCAAAACCCCACATAAACCATCTAACAACTCAGAAACATCATCAAAGAAACCCAAACACACAATCAAATCCCCAATTCACCAATTGGCCACACATCAACTTTCAATCTTCATACTAACATTCTAAGAGAAAAAATCAAGCTTAGAAACTTAACAAAGAAGTGATAAATTCTTACCTCAGAAAGTCTTGGCTCATGATCAAGTTTAATTGCCTCCCACCCCTTGATCCTCCTCCTAGATTCCTCAAGTTTCTGCTCCCTTCTTCCCTTCTTCCTCACATTGCCCTAGCTTCCCTTCTAGCTTTTCTTCTCTTCCATTTATATCAAAACCAACATATACCCTAATGCCTAAACCGTGTACCCTATAATCCCAGCTGAAAATTGTCTAAACCCTCTGCCAAATGACCATGTTACCCCTCCAAATAATCCTTTCCTAAGTAAGCCATCAAGGGCACTCTAGTCCTTTCTCCTATATTGCAATTCTACCATTTCTTTCACCTAAACTTGTTACTCTCTGATGGACCCAAAACGGGTATGTTTTAAATATTTATAAATCGCAAGCGCACGAATCGTATTTATAGAATAGTGTTCGTGTAAGCACGAGATCGAACCCAAAGGAGTTGTCTAAAATCAAAAAGGAAACTATTTTAAACCAAAATTAATAAATTCTAACCTAGTTCCAAAGATTGATGAGAATTTGTAACAATAAAATAAAATAAAAGATAATAATAAAGAAATTAAAGACAATGTGTATATATATATAACATAAATTAATAATAAAAATGAAGATGGTAAAATAAGATTATTAAGGATTAGAATCCACAAAATATAAGTTCAATAATATTTATAAGTACATTGATTCCCAAGTTTTAATGATAGTTAAAATAAATCAAGCTATCATTTTCTAAATAGATTTATAATTTTAAGCACAAATTACTTCTAAAAAGATATGATTTTTCTTCACTTTTCAAAATTATAATTTCAAAGCATTTAGTGTAAATCAATCTAATGAAATAACAAATAAATCAATGAATATTATTTATAAGGCAAAATATAATATTTTTGTTCTAAGCATGGATGTGTACAATTTAATGACACATCTTACACAAAGAATATTATGTTTTTGCACTAATGAAGAACAAAGTGTAAATATGTGCTAACAATCCAAAATATATGATATTTAAGATGAAAGAAGATATTTGAAGAAGAAAATTCCATAAACTTTGTTGCACAAAATGAGAAATCAACATACAAAATAAACACTATCTAGTTACAAATTGTTTCATCATCACCTTAATAATCTTAAAAAGATTAGAAACAACACATAACTAGAATAACAAATACAAACTAAAAATTACAAACATAAATAGGAAAATTTGGAGGAGAAACCCCCAAATTTTTCCTCTAAAAATACATAGAAAAAAATAAAAAGAAGAAGAAGATGAAGAGAATTGAGAGGTTTTGAATGTGTAGAAACTTTGTGTAGAGTAACCTCTCTCTAAAAATATGACACCCTAAATGGTCTTGACATACCATATTTATAGCCAAAATGGGATTATTAAAATAATCAATTTAAAATAATTAAATTGATTAAATTAATTTAATTAATTATAATATGGAAAATATGGGTAAATTATAGGGTGTAATAATTATGTTTTGGGGTAAAATGTGTAGAAAATGTGGTAAAAAGTCGTATTTTTGTCATAGGGGACAAATGGTACAAAAGCATTTTTGTGGGCTCAAAATATGGAATAAAGTAGCTGGGTTGTGGGCTATGGCAGGCGGCTCATGGGTGCTCTGGTGGAGATAGGCTTCGGCTGGGTCTATGTGGGAGTGAAGGTGCAGAGGCGTGGAGTGGCATGAAGTGATCTTGTAGGAAGTGGTCATTTGATGCTTGGATGAAGAAGGATTGTCAATGGGCTTGGGCTTGCTACTTGGGCCTTGGCTGAATGGTCTTCAACAATGCCAATTTTTCATTTCATGCTCCTCAAAAATGCCACATTTTATCCTCATTTTTATTGCTTTTCAAGAACAAAATTGCAACAACTTTCCTACAAAATAAACATAAAATAAATCATAATATAATATTTTCAATTATAAAATAAATCAATTTAATTCTTTGAAAATATTAATTATAACTTAATTATATTTTACATTTAAGTTCAATAATACAACATTTTTTTACCACTAATAATTCAAATAATTAATTACAACATTTTACAACAAAATAATTATAAAAACACACAAAAGTATATAAAATCATGATAAGACTAATAAATTCAAAATTACTTAAATACTTAATAAATTATTTAAAAACTCAAGAATTAAGCAACAATTAGCACATAAAAAGTGGTAAAATAACTCTATTTTGTAGAGTTATCACTCTCAGCAATAACTAATTTTTACCCAGGTTACTAAATCACCAATAACCAATAACCGCTAATTCTGTACTTAACCACAAAATTCCCAAAGTACCCTAGGCTCCTCCCGAGCCGGGTATAAAATCCCGTTGTGACTTTTAAGTTAACTTGCTCTCTAGGACCGTCTCGGCACGTGCATCACAATAAAAACGCCACACTCACGTGGTACAAATCACATAATACAATTATCACATATATGCCCTCAGCGGGCTACAATTACCAATTTACCCCTATCACACAAACGGGGTCCCCATGCATATTTATTTCACCTAAACATGCATACTAACCACATATTCATTAAATTCACATAAATTAATGCAGCAAAGCAATTATTGCCCTCCTGGCACACTAATCAAGGCTCCAAGCCTTATTAGCAAATTTAGGTCGTTACAACTATCCCCTCCTCATAAGAATTTCGTCCTCGAAATTTACTCAAACACATCAGTCAGTAACCCGCAACTCTGACCATAAATTCCAAGGTCCACTGCCTTACTTTAGTTCCCAACAACACTCTTTCAGGAGTAACAATCTTGACCCACTAGATCTTGTCTAATAGCCATACTCTCGATAGCCCCTCGTTTACACCGCAACCCTGCTGAAGCCTCAGGGTCTGCCTAGATTACAATGACCAATTCATTGTCTCATTCCTGATTCCAGAGATACTCAAAAGTCATCACCTCTACTAGGTGGGATCAATTGGTAGGCCCCGCTGGCCTAACCCTTGGTAAAACTTCAGAATTTTATGTTGAATCAAGAGTCAGAATTCTCCCTTCTTTCTCTGAACACCATACAAATCCTTGTCTGATATTACGTAGAGTTACAGATCTTTCCCTCCAGAACTTTATTTCCTCATAATTTAACAATTTACAAGCTCCTTATCCTTTCAAATAGGCAGACACTGCTGCCTTAAGAATTCCAACAACCTGTCTGGCTTTCTCTCTGAACCAATGCCAAATCGTAGTATTCACTAACCTTCACCTCTTACCATGTCCTATGTCGTGTTACATTAACAAGACACCAGCAGCTGCTACCACGACTAACTCACCAGGGATTACACTTCCCTTAATACCTCAAGTATTCGCCTACTCAGCGCTCAATCCTTTAAGATATCTGATAAACTTTCAGACTGCTATTCCACTTGCAATCAACTGATAATTCCAGGTTCCCACTCTGTTCTTTTCGTTCTCTAAATACATTCCAAAATTTAAAATACTATAGGGTCTCAATTCAGTATCATCGACGTTCTACCCTGAAACCAGTTCACTAGACCCAACCACATTAACTCCATCAACTGAGTTAAAACTTTTCATGTCTGGATACCTTACTTAGGGTCTAAAGTGGGCTATACCCATGATACACTGCCACATCACCTAACCCCTCAGGGTCCAAAGGAAAACACTAGATTCTGCCACCTGCTCCACCCTCCCGGTACGACGTACCCAAGGAGGTGGAATGATATCCATTCAGAATTCTCATTCATAAACCAAATCTAATTGGATCTTTCATCCATTCCTGGTATCTTAACTCGTACCACCTTGGTAGGGTTCCTCCCTGCTTCAACCAAGCCAACACTTCAGATTCCATAGTTCAGTGACACTCACCAGCTAATCATTAGCCACTAACGTTATGCCGAACTCAGTCGTTGCTTTGTCCACCCCATTACAATCTATGGCGTTATTCCCTGACTGACACACGCCTCACAGTTAGGAGTTCCGCCTCCAATTAAATTTCCCCTCGCTCAATCGAGGATTTCAAACACTGATCATCTGTTTGTTACTTTTCACCACATTTGGGTCTCAACGTTATCTTTCTTACTAATACCCAATACTCAAGCATCTTATGATATCCATAACTGTCAACTTAACGCTCCAAGTATATCAACCGTGTTCATTCTTTCGTCTCCCGCAAGGTTCGCTCCATCCTCGCGTCAATTTATTCCTGGGCGTGCCCAAATCGTGATACACTCCCCCATTTCCATATCCTTACCATAGATCAGGTCCTTTATGCCATCACTCTATACTTAATCATAACACACACATATTACAGCATCGCCAGCTACCAATCAATTCTTACCTTGTCTTCTGAATTTCTTTCTGATTTGACACCACTCATTCCGTCTAATCCTCAAGTTTTACTGTTCTCCTCATCTCTGATGTAGTTGTCTCCGGAGATACTTATGCAATAGATGACGCGCTTACCAGTCCTATTATGCTTTCCATTCTTCAGATATTCTTCATTAGCTTCTTCGTGGCTTCAGATCAATTCTCCTCATACCTGTCCTTATCTTCTTGTAGCTCTACCTTGGGTACTCCTAACGACACCCAAACTGACATTCCGTAAAACCTTACCTGTGACCCTGCCTCCTGGGTACCAACGTCTTCAACATAGTCATTTTCTCACCATTTCCGTCTGGGAGTAATCCACATGTACCGCTCGTGAGCTTGAAGGGGACTTGCCCATACCGTTCACGCATTTTCTGCCTAAAGAACTTACCTGTGCTGCTGTAGGTTGAACCATTCTAGAATCTTTGTTACCAACTCCTCACACCCTACCCGGTGCAAACTAGACAATTCACGAAATGTCTCTATCCTTGGTTTCCAACTGGTAATAACCAGGTCATAGATCAACTCTTGGAGATATCGTCCTATCTTGTATCCAATATTGTACTTTTCGTTCTAACCCGACGATGCTAACAATCCCCGCTGCATAACACTCTGACTACTCCAAGGTCAAATTCCTTCGGTTGCTTCAATAGATTTTCTGTCAGCCAAAACCCTCTTTTACAACATTCCTTATACCAATCCTATCTGTAGTCCAATTTTGAAGTACCCCTAACTCTTTCTTTACATACCCACATAACTCCCCACTGGTCAGCCCAGTTTCCACTCGGTCTCATTTACATAATTCAGATGATATCCTCTACAATCCAAGGTTATTTCTTAACTGCTTAGCTCTCTCACTGTGACCCATGCTAAGGCTCCCTTAAGACAAACTCTGTCGTATACTATGCACTTTTTGATCACTTGCATCCCAATCCATCTGCCAGAGTTTCAAATTTCTTCTCAATAAGTGTTACTATCATCAGCCTCTCGAATAGCACCTTTGAGGCAACCTCTCTATGTCCATCTCCCTCTCGGAACATTCTCAACACCGAGTTCTTCCAGTTTGTTACATGACCAAAGCATAAACCAGTCAGTTAAATACTCATCCTCGAGGAATCATCCTCGAACTTTGAATGTATCGATGCATTCTAGTTCTCCTTTCCCTCACCTTGGGAAATCCATCCTAACATATCGAGTCATTCTATGTAGAAGTCATGCCCTCACCTGACCTCCTCTCAGGTGGCATCCTCTCCCTCATATGCATACCAAATAACCTCCCTGGTCCCTGTTACCATCTTGATAACTACCTTTTCAATCAGGCTTCTTTCTAATCTCAAATTAGGTGCCCAAGCACTGTCCGGGGTCCTTCTACCTCAAAAATTGAGAATCTGTCCTTGCTGCATTCTATCAATAAAAGTACCATCTTATCAATCAGACTTTTTCCCCTTTCTGGCCAAACCAGAAGCCACAGAACTATCCAGGGTTCTTTTAACTTGATTATCATGAATCTATCTTTACTAATTCCATCAAAGGAAAGCACTGCCATTGCAGCTCTAGCACCCATGCTCTATACATCAACCATCAGTTCTTCGAACAACATGGCCCTCTCCGCCATCAACACACAGACGATAAGTCCTTACATCAGAGCGGCCCAAATACCTTAGACTATTCCAGATCTCATATCCTTAAATGGGTCGCCATCAATTCCAGATACATCCATCTGTATAAATTCCCAAAATGAATTACCCGATTCACCAAATCCATTGATTTACACTGTTGTTACCCTATCAGTCCAAACCAAACTTATAAGTCCACCAGTTTCCACAGTTCAAATCATGTCTTTATAATCCCTTCTAACAATTCATCATCTAGGTTCTTTCCAACCCATTATGCCTGCACCTCAGCCCGAGTACCATGTCCAGGCATCTCCCTGCCTCAACATTTAACACAACCCTCTAATCAGGATCTCTCATCCTCTTAACCAAGGGTGGAATTAACCTTGCTCATCCACTAATAAATTCTTTGTCAACCCGCACTTTCCTCAAAACTAGAGGATAATACCCTTTAATCCTTTCATATAATACCCTTATCTGTCCATACCTCACAGTAAACCAACACTGGTAACCTTATTGTTAAAACATCGAAATCAGCTACTTCCCCAGAGAAATCCGCTGTTCCTTTATCCCATCTCAACTAACAAACTCCACAACTAACTCACACACTAGTGACCCTCTGCTGCTACTTTCAGGGATAACTGGAGATCCCAACTCCAACTTATATCTAGAATCCCCCCTTCAACACAATATCAGGTCCACATACCCTTCTAGGAACAAACAATTCGAGTTCATCCGTCAAAACTGACCAAACTCCTGAGCTCTGTGGTTCATACTCTGAACCAAACCACAACTAGATCCAAATGACCACAGTTATCATGCACACACAAAGCATATATTGGGCAAATCCACAATGATATACATTTAGCTACCAGATTTAACATCACTAAGTATACCCAGGTCTCAACATGCTTCATACAAGAAAATAAACGGATATTACATACGAATTCAATTTAAACAATTAACCACATAAACTCAATTTGTAAACCATTATGCCAATATTCATCCATATGCATAATAATGTTATTCAGCACACTTTAATCTCAACATGCAATAGTCAAGGGCCCAGCCCCAACAGTGTCTCATGCATATGTCAACTCATTTCTCATGCTCCATATAGATAAGCAGGCAAACAGGGCATTCAAACATATGTTCAAACATGTCAATCAATCATACCAACCAACCCTGAGTCGAGCTTGTCACTGACAGCGAGCGTACATGTTCGGTCGATCTCCAGAACCAATAAACCTTGGCTCGCTCTGATACCAAGTTGTAACGCCCTACCTCCTTAGAGCCGTTACCAAGTGAGTTTTAAGACAAAACAGTGTGCAAAGACTCGCTAACCGAGGTTTTTAAAACGAAAGTGTGACTAATTAAAAGATAAGGCTGTAATCCAAAAAAATGCGTTGTTTCAATAAAACTTCTAGTATTAAACATTTGGGATCCCAAAATAAGGTTTGAAAACTATTTACATCTTGAAATAAGTTTACAGGTGATTAGTTATAAAAATCATAGATTATTACAGCCATTTCTCGAATAAACCCCCAACCAAAGCAGTCGGGCAGGCCAAACATGTACGCGTCGCTTCACGCTCTCCGTACTCATGGCTGGTTGACTCAAATTATGCCCTTACCAGCAACACATAGCACCCGTGAGCCGAAGCCCAGCAAGAAAACTCATGCATCACATAACATATGCAAATTATACAGTTAATCATACCAGATAGTCCACAGATAAACAGGTCAACCATTAGACTAAGCAAACACGGTCGTGCCGCCCTCGAAACCTTACCAAAGCCTGGGGTCTCGGTCCTCACCGTAAGGATATCACATTTATCCACTGGGTCCTACCCTGACTATAAGCATCCCAGCTGCTAAGTGTTACTTCCGGCCCCACTGCCGTTCTCGCCCTTTCGCCGTTCTCGGCTCCATTGCCGTTCTCGGCCTTGCCGCTCTCGGCCTTAGCCGTTCATTGCACTATAATCACACATATAATACATTTCGAAATAATCATTCAACATATAATAATTCATTTAAGGTTATACATTAGCACACAATACAATCTAGGGCCATGCCCTGTAATAACACTATGGGCCCATGCCCTATTCTCGGGTGCTACAGTTTTCTTACCTGTATCCCGAGCTTCACAATGCACCAAAGTCACGAGCACGGTCCTCTAGCACGAGCCTCTCCAATAGCCTAGTCACAACACACATAAAACATCCTTTAATACTAATCAATTCAAAACCACTTCCCGGGACCAATCCCACACTCTCGGGACTCCCAAATTCCTAAAACAAATCATTGGAAACATCTCCCGAACCCCCGGAGCACAAGCTCAAAAATGCAAAATTTCAAGTCCTGAAAATGGCATAGCGTCGCGGCACTACCCAAGAGGGCCGCGGTACCTAGCAAGTCAGAAGCCTCCCTCTGCCCAGAAATAGCCTCGCGCCGCGGCGCCCAAGAACAGGGCCGCGGCGCTCCTACGCGAAACCCAGATTTCTGGGTTTCTCCCTGCATTTTCCCCGAGCTAACACCACTCCAAATCATCCCAAGCAGGTACCCAAGCCCCAAAACCAAATCAAAACCCCACATAAACCATCTAACAACTCAGAAACATCATCAAAGAAACCCAAACACACAATCAAATCCCCAATTCACCAATTGGCCACACATCAACTTTCAATCTTCATACTAACATTCTAAGAGAAAAAATCAAGCTTCGAAACTTAACAAAGAAGTGATAAATCCTTACCTCAGAAAGTCTTGGCTCATGATCAAGTTTAATGGCCTCCCACCCCTTGATCCTCCTCCTAGATTCCTCAATTTTTAGCTCCCTTCTTCTCTTCTTCCTCACATTGCCCTAGCTTCCCTTCTAGCTTTTCTTCTCTTCCATTTATATCAAAGCCAACATATACCCCAATGCCTAAACCGTGTACCCTATAATCCTAGCTGAAAATTGTCTAAACCCTCTGCCAAATGACCATGTTACCCCTCCAAATAATCCTTTCCTAAGTAAGCCATCAAGGGCACTCTAGTCCTTTCTCCTATATTGCAATTCTACCATTTCTTTCACCTAAACTTGTTACTCTCAGCAGTAACTAATGGTTACCCAGGTTACTAAATCACCAATAACCAATAACCGCTAATTCTCTACTTAACCACAAAATTCCCAAAGTACCCCTAGTCTCCTCCCGAGCTGGGTATAAAATCCCGTTGTGACTTTTAAGTTAACTTGCTCTCTAGGACTGTCTCGGCACGTGCATTACCCCTATCACACAAATGGGGTCCCCATGCATATTTATTTCACCTAAACATGCATACTAACCACATATTCATTAAATTCACATAAATTAATGCAGTTAAGCGATTATTGCCCTCCTGGCACACTAATCAAGGCTCCAAGCCTTATTAGCAAATTTAGGTCGTTACATCACAAGAGGAGTAAGCATATAGAAAGGAAGTATCACATTATTCGAGAATATGTGGCCAGGGGAGATGTGAAGGTTATGAAGATTGCATCTAAAGACAATCTTGCAATCCGTTTACAAAGAAACTACCATAAGCTACATTTGATAAGCATATCAAAGAAATGAGATTAGCAAAATTAAGGTATTAGTTTCAATTAGTGCAAGTGTGAGTTTGTTAGGGTTTTATGCCCTAATTAAAGTCCAATTTCTTTGTAATCTCATTTATTATCAATAATAGAATATAAATCATTTTTTGACTTGGTCAATCACTTTGCTCACATGTTTGGTTTTCATGATTATTTGTTTAATATAAACTTCTATTAAATCCTGAGCATATAGCTAATCTTATTTATAGTGACGTAATCACAGTGGAATATAAATATGATTATATGTTCAAAATAAGTTAGTCCTAAGATTAGTCAGTGCACAGGATTTACACTGACTTGCCAATCTACAATATGATCTACTTACATATTACTGTGTTATGTTATTTCCAAAACATTAGCAAAGTAGATAAGATCGGATGTATTTGTTACATCAGACTGGACCAATATTGACAGTTGATAAGATAAGTAAACATATCGTTATTATCTATTATAGTCATATCATATAGTTGACCATAGGTCAATTCATTCTGAGTGGTTAGTATTCTAACTGATTGTATTATTTGAGTTCTTTGACTTGTTCGTTACCAGCTTACCCTACGGACTAGCCCACACTTGCATCTTGGGAACTCGGTAGTGTAATTGAGTAGGAGTGTTAATCATAGATATGAACATCTACAGCTTCTGATGAAAGAGTGAAACGATAGTTTCCTTTTAGTTTGGTTCAAGGTGTTAAATGATAGAGATCTCATTTCAGTAATTAAATTAGTTTACTGAAATATCATTTACAAGGAACTAAGTCTTTTAAGGAAAAAATACAATGAGGGGTAAAACGGTATTTTAGTCCTATCTCATTGTAGACTGTCTATAGAGGATTGAGTGACAATATTGGTTGTAACAATGGATAATTAATAGCGTATCTATATTTGTTATAAAGCGTTCTATGAATTCAAGAGTGCAATTCCAAGTCTATAGTGGAGTCACGAGGAATTAATAAGTTAGTAGATGTAACGCCCTGGTTACCCCAGAATAGTTACAGCAAACAGTGAACTGAAAATTTGACCTGCTACCCGAGTCCTTTGGTTAAAAACGTGATCTAAGTGTTATTAATAGGCTAAGGTGAAGAAAACAATAAAAAGGAAGGGATACATTTCATTAAGTATATAAACTGCTCATGAGCCATTCAAAACGTTTACAAGTTGTTTATAGTACAAAATGGTCGCTACTGTTTTAAATTTACAATCCCCGCCGACCTAAGCGGCAAAAATAGGGTAAACCCTCTAGTCCCTCTGAGAACTCCTTGGCCGTGGTGGTCAAGCGGCCGCATATGTACACAACACCACCTAAGCTCTCCACTCAAGGTTGGGTGAGCTTCTCTTTCCCTTTACCTGCACCGCATAGCACCCATGAGCCAAGGCCCAGCAAGAAAACACAATAAAGCATGATATAATATCAACAATGATCATAATAATCATTCAGGACTATCAGTCCAAAACAGATAGGTGACAGTAGAAAAAGTCACGAAAATGGGTACAGCTCCCTTTAGCCATGTGACGGTAGGGTCACCAGGGCTTAATTGATAAGTTATCCTTTCATAAGTTTGATCAGGATAGGTGTATGGTGAATGGTCACCAACATAACCTTCCCTATGACCATAGAGTCATAACCTTGGAACGTCGTTCCCTAGCCATGTGACAACAGTCACCGGGGCCTTATGCCCTGGTTCTGAGTACTAGTCTTAGACTAGCCATGCGCTTATAAGTTCATCGACCTTAGGGTCGGTCCAGAATTAATTCCATAGAGCCATTCAATGCAGACATCGATTAGATCTAATCTTTATTCGGCCCTGCGTTTAGAATGCTTATGTCGTTTCTGACCTTTAGATCAGTGTCCCTGACTAGTCAGTGCCATATACAAGTAATCAACATTCACTAGCATTTAATATGCAATCCATGTCCACATATATCAATCAACATGCCTCAATAACAAACCACGCATGTCATACACATATACAGGGTGCAACTGTATTCATACACTGTTTTCTTACCTCTGGTTCGAGTGAAAATTAATATAAGAACGACCCCTGAGAACGATCAATCTTTTAATTCCTTGAAGGCCACCTAGTCATAACCAAAATATAGGATTCAGCAATGAAAATGATAAGCAAAGGTTCCCAAACCAAAACCTAGCCTCCGAGACATCGAATCCTACTAAACCGGGTAGTAGGATCGATCCCGAGGCCTAAGGCTTGAATCCCCAAGCTAAAAACACATTTCTGGCCAAAAATGCCCTCATGGACCACGGCTCACCAGAGCCATGCTGCGGCTCACCCCTCTGACAGAGCCATTTCCCTCACAAAAACGCACGTAGGCCGCGGCTCACCATAGCCATGTCGCGGCCCTTTACCAAAACCAGCAAGCACCAGCTTGCTTCTCCTGCGTTTTCCCTCGGAACCAAACCTTCAAACCAGTTCCAAACCTCTTCCAAACACTCAATCCAACCCCTAAACATCATCTATATCAAACCCTCATCAAAACCCAAGTTAAACATCAATCAAAACCTCCATAAATCCAAACTATCCTCAACAAAACCATATGCTGAAAAACTAAAAGAAAATAGAGTAAACCAGAAAGTTAATGGCTGAAACTCACCTCAAACTTGGAATTAAATCCCCTTCAATGGATGAACCAACTCTATAAACTCAGCCCCTTGATTTCCTAGCTTGAATCCTCACTTTGAGCTCAAAAACTCCAAAGGTGAAATGAGAGGGAATGATGTACGGGATGGAGAAGGAAGACCCTGTTTTTGTTCTGTTTTTCTACAGCCATCTAAAGGTTCATATACATCCAAACCAAATGACCTAAATGCCCTTAGGTCACTTAAGGTTTCTAAAATCATCCCAAGGGTAAAATTGGTACTTTCCACCTATCTCGTTAATCATAATTAACGCTCTCCAATTCCTGCTAATCTCAATAATCTCAAACACCAATAACTCATATCCTGTTACCCTATAATTCCTGGTAACGCTCTAATCATTGAAAACACCCTGAGACTCACCCCGAGCCCTGAGCTTAAACCTATTATGACCAAACCGATAAATTATATTTAAAGATCGTCTCATGCCGAATAACTCGAATCAATACACATTATAATATGGCCCCACAATATATATCATTGACGTGCAAACAAATATACAATTATGCCCTCAACGGGCCAAATTACCAAAACACCCCTGTAAACAAATGTGGACCCACATGCATGCATTTAACATCATATTATAATATAATTCTCATAAACATGCATAAATTCATTTAATGGCATAATTAAACAGTTATGGCCCTCCCGTCCTACTAATCCAGCCATTAAACCATATTAGGGATTCCGGGGCATTAAAGTAAATTTATTTGTTAGATTTATGATAACTTATTGGAGCTTGATTTCATAGGCCCATGGTCCCCATTGTACCTTGGATAAAATCATCTAGATAGTCTCAATTAATTGATTTAATCATCAATTAGAATTATCAAAGTTGACCAGGTCAATTTTGGATAGTTTCACAGAGTTGTGTAATTTTGAGAAGAAAAGAGAAATTATGGCAGATTTATTAATTAAGATAAATTGGTATCTAAATTAATAAATACGTTTAAATCAAGGTTCAAATTATAAATAATTAATTTGATAAAGGATTTAAATAATTATTTAATTAATTAAATCAATAGAAAATAATACAGGCCTTGATTTTAAGTCCAATGGGCTTATAATCAAATGGGAAATTTCACGGGCCTATAGCCCATGATAATTTCGACCTAGGACTTCAAAATGGCTATTATTTTATTGATTTTTTAATTAAATTAAATGGCCTAATTGAGTCTATAAAATGAGTGCTTAGAGAGAAGTCAAAACATAAGTTTGATATGTCACAAGTCAGATTTTCTGATAGTTTTAGATTCTCTCTAAACACAAGTCATTTTCTAAACCTCTTTGTTATTTTCTCTTCTTCTCTCTATATCTATCTCATGTGTTGAGAATTGCCCACACTAGTCTAGGTGGTTCTAAGGATACATTGGAAGATTGCGAAGAAAATAAAAGATCGGTTCAGTTTCTTGATAATACTATGCGACAGAGAGGATACAAGAGTTAAAGAAACTGAAGGAATGACTCTTTAATTCCGCTGTGTATATTGTAAGTATTCTATTCTTTGTTTCTCTTTGAATTCAATTTTAGAAATATGTTTTAGGCTATCTTGTATTAATTTTTTTAATATTAGATATACATGAAAATAAATAAAGATCCTGTATAAGCTTTTCCAACAAGAAGGCCCTCTGGAGTACACCTGTTGGTACAACACGTATAAGCAGCTAACCATCACCCAAGAGCTGGGGTACAGTTGTAGAGGCGCCAGCTTGAAATAGTTAAGTACTTTGACGAAGAAGGGGTGAAGCGGCAGAGCCCTGCCATATTTGATTATGGAGTCACTAAAGGCCACAAGCCCTTCGGGCAGCTCAGACGTGCGATCCTCGCGCTTTGGGATTATGAACTTGAGACCTGACGATAGCTGATGGGCCTTTAGCATATTGGCAAGTTTAACGCTAGTAAGGGTAGACCTGCTCGCGTCTTCGGAAGTGTCGAAAGTCCTTTTCAGCATCTCGAGTACCTGGACAGAGACATGCAATTTGTGAGCTATAGACTTTCTCAAGGCCCTGGAAGATCCCCTACACATCTTACATCTACCAGCACTCTACTTGACCCTAGGGCGTAAGACCGGGGGCAGGGGAGGAAGCGTGGGGGAGATCATAGAAAGAAACTCAAGTTCAATGGATTCACAGTTAACGCCCTCAGGGAGGGGACCCCTATGACTAGAAGACTCATCACCACAGAAGGAAAAAGGCTCGAGGGGCAAGTTTTCCTCTAGGCAGGCGATTTCAGAAAGGCGATCCTGAAGGACTGATTGTAGCTAGGAAACGTACGTCGCATGTCATGGGGAGAAACCTAAACCCTCATCACTAGTAATAGATTCTAGTTCCTTCTCCAGGCCGCGCGCCTTCTGCCTGAGGTAGGACAGTCTCTGTAGGTACAGCATTCGCACACCCCCACGATTAGAGGGTCTGCGAACGTTGGCCTCTGAGTCAGAGGATGACAACTCGATGAATTCAACATTAGATGAACCTTCGGGACACTTCCTAGACTCCATGGGCCAGCTAAGACTCGAGGACGTATGTGTGTAAGGATAACCCTATATCTACAACATGAGTATGAGGGGTATAAGAAAAGGACCTATGCGTATGTACTTGAAGGGCCATAGGAAAAGAGAATGACAACCTCTAAAGAATGGGTGCATTACAGCCAATGAACCTACCCTCGTATAATAGATAAAGGAAACATGCGTATCATTGGAGGAAGAAGGTATACCTGGGTGTGTATGTATGGATCTACAGGTGTGCGAGGACAAACTTTTGCGAGTGTAAGGTCGGCCGAGTGACAAGAGAGGGCGGGTCCTTAGCAGCAAGAGAATGCCTAGCGCCACTACAATGCAAACTTGATATGAAAAGACATAAGTAAAAAAAAAAGAAAAAAAAAGATGAATAAATGAAAAGGGGCGAAAATTACCACAAGAATGCTTCTATGGAGGATAGAACCTTGGAGCTCTTGGAAATGACTTAGAAGGAATACCACTAGGCTAAACAAGTTTTGGTGTGGAGAAGTGGGTGCAAGTCTTCGGGTATTTATTAGGAAAGTCAAGGCTTCCTAGCCATTGGATCAAATCTACATGAATGGTGCAAATCAAGAGCATTGGCAACCTTGGGATCTGTGTTTGGAAATGGTTGGCCCTTATTCAATCTTAGGGACACACTTGGATCATCACAAAAGTTGGTTGGTTTTTGTGTTTCTTTGGACACTATAAAGAAACACACCATCCAAATTCACTTTGTGTTTCTTCATGCAACATTGGATGACGCACCAAGGTTGAGCCTCCCAAAACTTGCCATCCATATCAAACAAGAGAAGAAGAAAAAGTCTACAAGGACACTTAAAAGTGTACTTATAGACTCGGGGGCAAGTGTGAATGTGGGATAATTTCCCAGGAAGAATTTAATGTAGAGATCATCATCGAAGGGTCATATGCTTAGCCATTTGTAAACTGTCTCACAAGCCGTCACGACGAACGATGAAATAGCCTCGCTATATGAGAACCAAGGATACGTAGGTGCCATGACGCCCTTGTCTCGCATAGCGAGATCAAAGCCACAGGGCCGCTATGTTCGGGGTCATGGACGTAACCCCTCGCCCAAGAGAAGCCTTCCATTAGTTGGTCCACTGGGAGGAAGGCCTTGTATATGGAGGCATTTCGCTATGTGGAGAGTTACCTTCCTAGATGCCTCCAAGTGAGGCCAATGCTATAGAGGGCCTCGCTACGCGAGGCCTGACCTGCCTACAAGGCTCGTTGCGTAAGGGGCCGAGGCATGAGGGACAGCTGCGATGCGAGGGGCTGAGGCGTGAGGGGCCGAGGCGCGAGGGACGTCGCGTGAAAGGTCGAGGCGTGAAGCTTGAACACCCGCACATGGAGTCGCTTACTAAGGGTGCCTTGCTGAGAAGACCCGAAGGAAGGTCTCGCTATGCGAGACCCTCGCAAGGCTCCCTGTGCGTCACGCATTGAGGTCTTCGGATGAAGGCACCCCTAAGGGCCAATCTAGCTATGTAAGATCTGGGCTAGGCCCCCTGGGCACCAATGTCACCTGCCAATGGATTGGCCTGTACACATGTACATTTCCAGTGTAACGAACCCCTCACATGGCATGTTTATTATTCATGAAGTGGATATGGTGGTTCGTTTATATATGTATAGCGCACACCTATGAGGACATGACATACATTATATGGCTAAACATCCAGGGGAATCCCATTATACCATAGAGATGAATTCCCAAGATCAACAACACTTAGCCCTGACATCCACGTCTGACAAGTAGTGGCGGTACGAACCCGTACGAAGAGTGGAGGCACTACCTAAGCACCCCCGACCATATGCCAGAGTCGACACCACGACGTCTTGCACCACTACCCTGACAATGTACCTGCGTACGTTCTTGTCCCTAGGGACCACCTTGTATCAGGGGCCAACAGAGCCCATCTATAAATAGGCTTTGACCCCTCAGGTTAAGGGGTTGGAAAATTCTTTGTACGCACAGACAATTAAGGAATATACGATTTTTGCTCCATTGTAGTTTTGCATATTTTCTCCTTTGAGTTCTTTCCATCTTATTCTAAGATATCTTTTGCAATACAGTTTAAGTTTTCTAACCTTATATCGTTGACGAGTTCTCACCGTCAACATAAAGCAATCTGCGATCTCAAATTCCACCATGGAGGCTAAGTACATAGCTGCGTCTGAAGCAACTAAGGAAATAGTCTAGCTAAAGAAGTTTTATTCAGATCTTGGTGTTATTCTAGATATGGATAAAATTGCTTGTGTTATTTTGTGACAACACATGAGCGATAGCCAATTCGAAAGAACCTCGAAGTCACAAGAGGAGTAAGCATATAGAAAGGAAGTATCACATAATTCGAGAATATATGGCCAAGGGAGATGGTAAGGTTATGAAGATTGCATCTGAAAACATTCTTGCAGATCCGTTTACAAAGACACTAACAGAAGCTACATTTGATAAGCATATCAAGGAAATGTGATTAGTAGAATTAAGACATTAGTTTCAATTAGTGCAAGTGAGAGTTTATTGGGGTTTTATGCCCTAATTAAAACTTAATTTCTTTGTAATCTCATTTTATTATCAATAAAAGAATGCAAATCAATTTTGACTTGGTCAATCACTTTTCTCACATGTTTTATTTTCATGATTATTTGTTTAATATAAACTTCTATTAAATCCCGAGCATATAGCTAATCATATTTATAGTGGCGTAATCACAGTGGAATATAAATATGATTATATGTTCAAATATAAGTTAGTCCTAAGATTAGTCAGTGCACAAGATTTACACTGACTTGCCAATCTACGATATGATCTACTTACACATTGTAGTGTTATGTCATTTCCAGAACATTAGCAAAGTAGATAAGATTGGATGTATTTGTTACATCGAACTTGACCAATATTGACAGTAGATAAGATAAGTACACATATCGTTATTATCTATTCTAGTCATATCATATAGTTGACCATAGGTCAATTCAAATAATACAATTAGTTAGAATAATAACCACTCATAATTGAGATTGAATTGACCTATGGTCAACTATATGATATGACAAGAATAGATAATAACGATATGTTTACTTATCTTATCTGCTGTCAATATCGGTTCAGTCCGATGTAACAAATACATTCGATCTTATCTATTTTACTAATGTTCTAGTAGAAAAATAACACTACAATGTGTAAGTAGATTATATTGTAGATTGGCAAGTCAATGTAAATCATGTGCACTGACTAATCTTAGGACTAACTTATTTTTGAACATATAATCATATTTATATTCCATTGTGATTACGTTACTATAAATATGATTAGTTATATGCTTGTGATTTAATAGAAGTTTTATAGTAAACAAATAATTATGAAAATAAAACATGTGAGCAAAGTGATTGACCAAGCCAAAAATGATTTATATTCTTTTACTAATAATAATATGAGATAACAAAGAAATTGAGTTTTAATTAGGGCATAAGGCTCCAACAGGTGTGCTGATGATAACCCGACTATTTACAGGGTCTAATTGGAGGAATGCAGTACCTTGCTCACACTTGTCCAAACATTTCTTTCGCCATTAACAAGCTCAGTCAGTTACTCAAAGCACCAACAACAACTCACTAGAGTGCAGCCAAGTGCATACTCAAATATCTCAAGGGAACAATTCATCACAGATTTCACATAAAACGCAGTGAGCAACTACCTCTAACGTGCTTCTCTGATGCAGACTGGGCTTGCTGCCTAGATGGCAAAAAATATCTTGTTGGATATTGTGTATATTTGGGTGATACACTTGTCTCTTGGTCACCCAAGAAGCAAATAGTCGTTGCTAGATCAAGCACAGAATCATAATATAGGGCACTAGCGCAAGTTGCAACAGAAATCACTTGGCTTCAGTCACTCATGTTTGAACTCAATTATCCTCTACCCACTTCTCCAATTATCCGGTGTGACAACATGAGTGCAAGTGCACTAGCCTTGAATCCTATCTCTCATGCCAGAACAAAACACATTGAATTAGATGCGCATTTTGTGCGAAACAAAGTACTAAACTTGACATCAAATATGTCCCCTCTCATGACCAGATTGTTGACTGCCTCACCAAGGGATTATCACACTCAAGAATTAGGTTTCTGGTTGAAATACTCGGAGTGACAATATCCCCTCTCATTTGAGGGGTGGTGTTAAGAAAGTTGACCACTCTGGCTCTGCATAACTACTAGTACCGAGACCCTTTTATTTCTATTTTCCTTTTGCATTATATTGGCATTCTATTATAGTTTACTTTATGACTTTCATTTATTCTTTTGTTCTTTTATTCCTCTGGGACACCTGGTGTATGATGAGTGGCTCAATCCAAAAATTTTGTATCCTTACCCTACATATATATAGAAGAATATGCCCCAGCTGTCATTGAGCTGAATTTTACGATTCTTGTCTCCAATTACCAAAACTTAAGTCTTATTAGTTTGAAGCAGCATTCTTAATTGCAACATTCTCACACGAGAGTTAGAAGCCAAGAGATCAGCAAACACATGACCAAGCATGTTTTCAGAAATAGAAGCAAAAAGCCAGCTCATTAGGGCTTGATCAGTGCGTAGCCAAACCGAAAACGCAGGATTGGAACGCGAACCAGTAGAAGAAGAGGACGAAGAAGTACCTTCAGTCGGAGGAAGCAATTGAGGAGAAGCAACAATGGATCCAGTAAGGAAACCTTCTAAATCATGAGATCGAACCGTAGACAAGATCTGAGATCGCCAGAAGGCATAATTGCCTCGATCGAGCTTTAACGCCAAAGGAAAAAGCTGAGACATAAACGACAACACGATAGATGGAGCAGGAGCCGCAATCGCAGCAAAACCAGGCATTGGAGAGAGGTCGCCATCGCTGCAGAAACAGTAGCTTAAGCATCTGCCACCACCGCAGGAGTGTAATCTTGAGTAGAAGCAGATTGAGAAGATGAGACGCCATGGATCGAGCAGAGATGTAAGTCAAGAACTCTGATACCAACTCAGATGAGATAAAGAACATAGAAAAACCAGATAAAATGAAAAAAAAAAACTTTGAGAGAAAATTAGAAATGAATGCTCAACAATTGACTTGAGCTGAATAATTTCATTTATATAGATAAGGAGTACAACTCAGAATAAAATAGCTCAGGCACCATTAGTAACAGAATTCTGTTATGCCAGTTCACTCCTAACAGATTCTAACAACTCACTAACAAACCAGTAACTAACTCATGACTCTAGCCATGCTAAGAACAACCTACACTTACAATTACCATCCATAAAATGTTTGAAGTTCAAGCTATAATCAGTGTTTGTAGTAATTAAAAGAATTGTTATTATCTGCATTAACGGGGAAGAGAACAAGTCTTATTATACATTTGTTAGAACTCTATGTTGAATGTCAATGACACATACAATTATACATACACCATCATGTTAGATTTATCCTTGGGCTGGAGGCGACCACAATCTCAACCACAAAGAACGAACAATGTTATTCTACGTACAACTATCTCAATCAAGCTATCTTTTATTTTATAAATCTAAAGCGTATTCACTCAACTATCACTATGCGGTATAATTTGATTTATTGCCCTCTTCACCTCTACTATGCTTGCCTTCCTTCCATTTACATTCTCCTTAACCTGAAAATGAATAATTAGTTGCAGTTCAGTTAAGCAAACAAAATCTTATAAAAAGATCATAAGATTTGCATATGATACTAATGTGGGTTCGTCCTAAAATTGTACCTTGGCCCTTAATTCAATCGAAAAGAATCCATCACTCAATGAAGAATTAACCGTTGTGGTCTCAATCCGAAGATCCTTTAGCATTTGCATGAGTTCAAGTAATAATCCTTCTCTATAAGGGCATTGGAGCTCCAATAACCCGTCATTCTCTATAATCGACACTTGCACCGTTGTCTCTGGCCGAGTTGACGGCGGTGGCGATGCAGACTGATCCACTGACTTGGGCTTAGCTACGCCATGGATTCCTTCCACAATCCTCAATTTCCTCTTCTCCGACCCGGGTTTTTCGACCCGGATTCGATCCACACTAGTCAACCCGCTCCGCTGGTCTTTTAAAGATCCAGTACTACATGTCCTCTGCGGGACCGCTGGCTTCATTGACCGTTGATCAAGCTCCATCAGACGGTTACGTGACTCGAGATCCTGAACCTTTTTTCTCAACTGTTTGACGTACTCGATGGTATCTCCTAATATAGAGGCCTTGTCCATCTTGGTGACGAAAGGGACCAAAGACCTCAATATGATGAACCTCTCGTTGAGCTTCTCTCGGCGGCGGCGCTCCGCCATGACGTGGTTGGCGCTAAGCTCGTCTTGGGGAGTCCCACCTTTCCGAAATGAGCGGGTCGTGGTGTCTCCGGCACCGGCCTTGGGCGAGTTTTCGTCGCGGTACTTGGTGTGGAGGAGTGGTACACTGAAAAGGATGTACTTTAGGAGCCATTGTGATGTGGATTCTGCGGAGGGTGACATGTGGAAGATGGAGTGGTGATCGCTGAGGTTTGTCCATTTGGCAAAAGCTGATTGGGTTGAGTACATGACGTAGCCTGCTGACGACGACTCAGTCCATAGGCTGGGCTGGTTTTGGAGGATGGCGGACACTGTTTCGGAGTAGTGAGTGTCTTCATGTGTTAAGTCCTCCAATGGATCTGTAGCGCCTGCATTAAAATATATATATATATATATCTATTAACTTGCCGTAGAAAAGTGATTATAAAAAATGGTACACCTTAATACAATAAGACCATATGTGAAGATAAATTATGGGGCCTATTATTAGTGGGATTCTCATTGTTATATGTTGCAAAAACGTCAAGTATATACGAATATAAGCCAATGCAATTCCCAAGGAATACTATTTAGCTACTAGCGATAGGTAAGTTTTACCACAAAAATATATATTGGTTTTGTTATCTTTTTCTGAATATAGCTATACATTTTTTTCTTTCCTTCGTTCAAGATACATTAGCTTAAAACAGTGTATTAGTATAGTATAAGAAGGAAAAAAAAAGCTATTGTACAGCTTTGTCGTAAATTGATGTGGGGAATCAATAATAAAATCCAAATGAGGCTACGTAGCTTTATAGGCGCGTGAGTTTCTTATATACAGGTTGGGAAAGGGGACAGGGGCGTGTACATAATTTGGGTACATCTTTTCATCCGCAGAGCGCCGAAAGGGTTCCTAATAGCTGAGACCTAAAAGTCACTTTCCATGGTTTTGTAGCTTTATAGGCGCGTGAGTTTCTTATATACAGGTTGGGAAAGGGGACAGGGGCGTGTACATAATTTGGGTACATCTTTTCATCCGCAGAGCGCCGAAAGGGTTCCTAATAGCTGAGACCTAAAAGTCACTTTCCATGGTTTTGTACGCAATTAATAGATAAACTTAGTTATAAGAGTGTTCTGAAACTTAGTGCGGTGGTCTCACAAATTCTGGCACGTGAGAACTGGTCTATGGCATAATAGGCTAACTCCAGCGCCACTACTACTACTACTACTACTACTACTACTACTACTACTACTACTACTACTACAGTGTACAACTCTCACTTTCTTCTAGATTAAAACCTCGAACGACAAAAAGCTTAAGGGAAAAATGTCAGCGAGTACATAATCATACTTAGATTTAGTAATAATATTAATGATAGAATATTGCAATAGGAGCGAGTATATAAGTATTTAACATCACATATTAATAAATTGATAATTGCTATAATGATATATACATTTATTAAAATATTTCATTAATTTTTTTGAACAAATCATATTTAATTATTAATGTATGATTTACCAGACATGTAATATATATATTAGTCATTGATTTATAATATTATTGAGAGAGATACAATTCAATATTGAGTCCCGTATCGCTTACTAATTATAAAGTCAAACATCTGTTATAAATTTAGTTTAAACATCTAAGTGATTAGTATTTTTTATTTTATTATTCTATAATTTTAATATTTAATTATGTCATTCGTGAAAATAATATATAATAAAAAAACTACCAGGTGCATACCTGAGGATGGTAGCAGAAGCCCAATATTGGTTGTCGGGTCTGGTAGCAGGGGCCACCGTGGAGTGGACTCAGCCGGGTACGAGTCAGGTTGACACAGGTGACGTTCGCTCTGGCTCACAGCCAACAAGTGAAAGTCCGAGTCCAAATTGTTGGACCCGTCGTCGGGCGAGCCTAGCCTTATATCTTCCGACATATCGAGCTGCATTAACTCACTAGGCTCAGCCGGTACAACCGCCTCCCCGGAAGTATTTTGGGCCGAGATGGGCCCTCCTCCGACGTTGCTGCGGCCTATTTCGGCCTCGGAGTCTGATTCGGCGGCCTCTTCCTCATCCATGTCATCGTCCTCTTCATCTCCCTCGTCTTCTTTGGTTTCGTCGACCACGCCAGTCGCCGCTCCCGAGTAAATGGCGGTGGTCATTGGCTGAGAATGAAATCTAGGGTTGTCTGACGTGGCCGGGTTTGAAGTGGATTGCTCCGAAAGTGCTGGTTTCGACGGGAGAGAGTTGGTTAGGTGATGATGGTGGTCTATGAAAAAAGTCTTGGCATGTTGGATAAACCCAAGGTCTTCTTTAACCTACAATAAATCATCAAAATTAGATTTTCTCTGAAATTTTTCTAAATTTGTTTCATATACGTTTAGTACTCGTAGTAGCTAGTGGTGACATGTATGTATGCGTACCCTTTCTGTCGTGCCAAATTCTACCACGCCGTCAAGTAGAGGAATGCACACCACAGTCTGCAAAATTTTGTCACATATTAGAGGTTTTGTTTTGCACCTCAAAGAAACAAAAATATTAAACGAAAAATATTGATATAGAAAGATAATGTATGTTTACTATGAAATAATTGGATGCAACAAGAGTTTAATATATGTACCTGTACACCGGCACTCTGGTGTGGAACAATAGCGCCCATGCAAAGAAACATAAGGGAAACGTATGTTAGTTGAGATAATATTTTGTATTCCATACCATATTTTGTAATTTATATATATATATACTAAAAAAAATATTGTACTACAAATTACAAAAAATACATAATTTACAGAAGAAAAAATATATTTTTGTCCAATATATTCTGATCAGATTTGTTATTTGCAGAAATATTAATTATTGTAAATGGTATCTATGTAAATATTTATACCTTGGCTAGAATGGCTCTAGAGAAAGTTTTGCTGTCAACCTCGTTTGCACCGGTGAGCCATACGTGCTGCCTCCTTGAATATGCTTTTCCTGGCAACCTACATAACTCACATGTACAGTACTAATATCTTAATAATTTGGTGTATAATATCCATCAATGAAAGACGTACGTACGTGAACAAATATATGGATCATACATGTATATATATATATATACGATAAGCATACTCAAATAATTAATTAATTAGAATTAATAATTACTTTATGAAGATTGATATCAATATGTATCAACATATATTAGTTATTTCTTAAATCGGTGTCCTTACATAATTAAGTAATTAAAGGAGATACAACAACGCACTACTATCAATCTCTCATGCGTGTTAAAAAAAAATTTCGAGTATATTAAATATATCTAGGATTTCACCGTGTCTCAAAATCATGTTACTAATTATACACACATATAATCTCACTAGATATCAGGAGGGAGACAAACTACGAGCAGTGATGAATTTTGGAATTTACAAATTATTACACTCTCAAAATTTTGAGTTTTGGCTAACTTAGAGACAAATGTACATACATATATATATGTATGTTTGAGTACTCCCATTGTTTTTTTAAACTAATTAATGGGGTGAGTGTGGTAATATTTATTTATATATAATTTAGGTATATAAGGCAGGGACACATCCAATTAATGCTGCAGAACGTGGTCGTATATATGTACTGATCGAACTGATTAAGATAAACTTTTGTGTAATAATCTTAATTAGTTTATCTTAGCATTATAATGTGTGACGATTATAGAAATGAATACATCTGGTTGTGGATATGTCTTTTTCCCAAAAGGAGAAGCTTGTAGATATTTATATGATATCATCATCATCCATGTAAAAATTTTACTTGGTCATCTCCCAAGAATATATTCCTCATAACAGTCTTCCAAACTAGGGAACAACTATTAATTAGAATTTGTCAAAAGGCACTTTAGATATAAATCTACTTAAACAATATATAGATCTCTTGCTCATTAGTTTGGTCGAAAAGAAACAATATATAGATCTACTTAAACTATATAAAATTTGTGATCTTGTCGAAAATAAAAAAGACAGATGCTTTTCACCTAACCACGTGTGTCCTAAATGCTATAAAAGTCAGTATTATAAAGTAGTATGAAATATATAATATAAGACTATATATAAGTGTAGCATAACCCTATATATGTCTCTAATGTATAAAACCTTATATGAGAAACAAACAAGACAACGGTGCCTTAATTGTTTTTGAAAACTAAATTAAAATCTTAAATAATAATATAGATTTTGGCACATCAACGCCCTCATTATTATAATGCTAACTATAATATTAATGGCTAGTTATAAATTTCACTCACTATAGTTTTGTTAGCAGTTTCCTCATATATGTTTATAAGGCATTTATAACACCCCCAACTGCTCCAATTTTTCATTTCCAAGTAGATTATAGTATACTGTTCACTGAGAAATAGAATTCTCTCATTTAAATGTTACTTTTCATTTTTCTTTATGTAGAAATAAATTTATATGATTAACACAGTGTATTAAATGTTTGTGTCTATGAAAAGAAACATAATTTAACTAAACTTTAAATAAGAGAGAAAGCAAGTGAAATAGTTTCTGGTATCGATGTGATATAAGCTATTTCTTTGATGATCATAATAATAATACACCGTTAAAAAAATATTATATTGGTGCTTTTACTTTTTCTTTGTGATCCTATTATAAGAAGGAAAAGAATATTAATTAATCAAATATATTGAATAAAAATATAAAATTAAATATTAAGAACATTAACAAATCATACGCAAAATGATGTGTTATTTTCATGTAATAACATATCATAATTGAAATTGTGTAATTAAAAATAATGATACTATCGAGGTAAATTTTTCAATATTTTGATATTATATATATATATATATATATAACCTTCATTGTATCCTAGTATATCTCAAAAACATAAATAATGAACAACTAATTCATTTTGAAACAAATTAAGTAGATGAAAATCAAAGAGAATAAATGATGCTGAGTGTTACTATTATCTAGCAATATATGACGTGATAACCTAACAATACTCTATACTATTTATTAAATTAAAATATGTCGACCGATTTTAAATTGCACTAATATCACAGTATCAGTATGACAACCCCTAGAGGCAGTCTTTAGCAATTCTCATAAATGATATATATATATATATAGTTGTATTAATACTTAATTAACTTACCCTGAACCAGGAGAAAAAGAGAAAGAAACACACATTAAGTAGAACCACTCAGACTCTGTAAGGTCCTCCGGCGATAAAGCGGCACAAGGCCGGCGTTGTGGCTGATTCGTCTCTCCGACGGACAGCGAGTCATAAAGCTCTCTAAGCTGTTGACTTCTCTGAAGGGAAGCCTCCTCAGCGCTCACTTCCATTGGTTGAACCGTTTTTCTTGTCTTGATTGCTCCGTTGTAATATCCATCTGCCCATACTAAGATCCTGATCATATATATCAATCACCATAAAACTAATTACTAAGTAGCCTCTTGTAATGATTAATGTATTTTGCTATAATTTGAAGTAATAATCATTATGTTTTTATATATATATATATACCCTTGCTGAGGACATAATTGCCAGAAGAGACTGTAAGTCCATTGAACTGATTGCACCGCCGTCTGCAACATACTTTGGAGCCGGCTACTCGGCGGTGCAGCCATTCTTGCTAAGCTTTTAAGTACTGACTATAGTACTATACTGATCACCCTCTCTCTCACTCTTTTTAAAATTTAATTTCTTGAACTTTTAATTAATATAAAAAATGGAAGTTGAGGAAAGAAATTTAATTGTGGTTCAAATTCTAATCATAAGTAAAGGGAGTCCATAGTAGAGAGGGATAAAAGGATGGTTGAGATGTTTGAGCTAATGATCAACAGCTTGGTGGTGGAGAAAAAGTATAAAATGAGGATATAGAGAGAAGAGAAAAAAAAAGTAGGTGAGAGAGAGAGAAGGAAAGATAGTTACCTAAGATGACTTTGAGGAAGATTTACGTATGATCAGAGTTGCCCAAGAAAATACTACTCCCTAATATATGAAAATCCCAAAAACAAAATTTAATAAATAATGAAGGGATCATAAGATAGAACGTTGGGTGAAGTCAAATGGAGAGAGAGAGAGAGAGATTTGTTGAAAAGGATGTTATAGGAATTCATTTAAAAAAATGTTTGGTTTTTTTTTTGACTGGTCGGTCTACCGGACGGTACATATAGGGGTCATGCTGGGTTGGATGCGAGAAGATTTTGTTAGATATGATTTGAGTTTTTTTTTTTTTTTCCCTCTCTCTCTCTCTCTATTGAGGCATTGTGTGGATTTGATTGGTATTTGTAAGGTTGAGAGGTAAGAAGTAAGGACAGAGAGAGAGTAGGTGATGGGGAGACTGGGAGTTGGACTTATAAATTTAGGAAAGAGAAAATAGCATATATATGGCTGGCTACTGTTTGATTTGGAATGATCATTCCATGCTACCAATAATTCCACATCCACTTGTCAAACTTATTATTATTATTATTATTATCAACTCAGCTTTCTCTTTCCTATTCCCAAAGTAATATGAGACTACCAGCTAGTGTTCCCTTGTTCCTCAATTAATGCCCTTATTTATTTTGTTTTATTTCTCCTACCATTCCTGTGTCTATTTCATCAAAGGAAGGCTACCGTTTCATTATTATTTTTTTCTTCTTTTTTATTACTATAACTCCCGAATTCAATTAAAATGATAAAACACCTCCTTAAACTCAAATAGTTCAAGAAATTTTTTGAAATTAAATAATAATGTAAAGTCAAATCATTCCAGCAGCTACCAACTCATATCTTCTGTGGCATTCAAAAAAATTTACAATCCACCCAATTCAACTTGAAAAAACAAAATCAACAAAAACACAACGCTAGGAAAACCCATACATTTTTCTAACCCGCCGAATGTAACCTAACTAGCCAACTTAAGTTTTTCCTTTAAATATTTTTTATTTATAATTTATATTTATAAATTAGTTGGTGACAACTATTATCATTTGACTTTAAATTTTATCGTGTGATGTTAAAATTTTATTCAATTAATAATTTAAAATATTGTTCAAATATAGATAAATACATAAATAAATTGAATTTTATTTCCAATAAATTGATAATTTTTTTATAATAATCTAAATTAATTTATAAAAATAAATATATATTTTTTAAAATTTATCTCCAAGCCTTTTAATTACTTTTGATATTCTCAAAAATATATTTTATATTGAATTTGAACATTAAAATAATTTAATTAGAAATTTTGATTTTAGGGGACAAAATAAGTTAGGCGAGATAGTCGGGTCCCAAAAATTAGAAGGGTTCAACACTAATTTTTGGTTAATTGGATGAGTTCCAACCTAAGCAATGAACAACTCTGTGAGCATATAATAGGCCAAAACCATTTAAAATTATTTATTAAATAAAAAATAAATTTAAAGCTTGAAAAATATAATAAATACATATAAAATCCAATTTTAAAAATTTGAAAATAAAAACACTAATTTAAAATTTAATAAAATATCAATAAAAAATAGAATTAAATATAAAAAATTAAAAATTGGAATAAATAAATTAAAATATTAAAAAAATTATGACTTAAATTTAAACCAAATTCGATATTGCGTTTATGTTTGTAATTTAAAAATAAAAGGGTATGTTTGTAATTTGATTATTTTTTAGCTTATTTGGTTTTTAATATTATTTTTGTATAACTAATTTTATATTAGATTTTTCTTTGGTTGTTTTGCAAAAATATATATATATATTTTTTTTTGTGATATGAATTGTGTTTATTATTTTTTTATTCATTATAAATATTTTTTACTTATTTTTATATTGTTGTTTCTTTTTTCAAATCCTGGGTAAGGTAACCAGTTACTTGATTGATCTTTGAAAATTATGTAAAAAAAAAAAATCCTAGAGCTAGGTTAACATGTACCAAGAAGAGTAACCAGTTACCCTAAGAGGAGTAGCATTTTCCCATAAGAGGGGTAACCAGTTACCATAAGAGGGGTGACGAGTTACTTTTATTAAATATGAAAAGAAACATCAAATCTGAATGAAAAAGAGGAAGAACAATACATTAAAAAAAATGAAGAAATAACTATGATTTTAGTAACATAGGTAACCAGTTACCATAAAGAACTTAGAAATACACACACACATCATAACGTGAAGGTAACCAGTTACCCACAGAAATATACACACAAAGAACGTGAATGTAACCAGTTACCCCAGAAATATACACACAAATAACGAGAAGGAAACCAGTTTCCACAAATTTGAAGATAGAAAAAAAAAAAATCAAACCCACCCCCTTTCCCTTCTCTCCCATCTTCTTCATATAATTTTTTTTTCTAGATTTGAATGTTCCTATCAGGGTAACTGGTTATCCATTCACATTTGCATATTTTTATTAGTTTTCTTTCCCAATTTTGGTGTTCCTATAAGGGTTACAGTAAAAAGAAAATGCTGAAAAAATTGATTTGAATTTTTTTACATATAGTGGAAAAAACTATATAAAAAAAATTACAATAATAAATAAAAAAATAGTAAATTAATTATGTAATGTTAAAATATGTTTGAAAAAAGAGAAAAAAAAAAGAAAAGGGAATCAGAAAAGAATAAGTACAAAAAAAGAAGAAGAAAGAAGGAAAAGAAACTTAAGAAAGAAAACTAAAAAAAATATGAAAACAAAACAAAAGAAATGATGAATGAATAAAAATGAAAATAAGAAGAAGAAAAATAATGGGAAAATGGAAAGAAAAAAATGAATGAAAAAATTGAAAAAAAAGGAAGAAGAAAAAAAAGAAAGAAAAAAAAAGCTCATATGTGTGAAAAATGAAAAAGAAAATGGAAGAAGAAAAAAAGAAAGAATAAAAAGCTCATATGTGTGAAAAAATAAAAAAAAAATGGGAGGAGAAAATAATAAATATAAAAATGAAGAAAAAATAGATAGAAAAAAAGGAGAAAAAAATATGAAAAACAAAACAAAACAATACAACTGAAATAAAAAATAGATAAATTAATAAAGAAGAAGAAAAGGAATGGAAAAATAGAAAGAATAAAAAAGATAAAGAAAAAAATTGGTAGAAAAAAAAGTAAGGAAAAAAGAAAGAAAAAATAACTGAAAAAATAATTAAAAAATGAAGGAAAAAAAATAAAAAATTGAAATAAAAAAAAATAAAATCATCTTCAAAATCAAAGAAAATATAACTATGATAAAAAAAAAAGTAACATTTCCATATTTTAGTTAGCTGCTAATTGTGTTTCTCATACTTTAATTTTGTCTTTAATAAATTTTCCTATACAAATTAAGAAAAGTATAATTCCCATATTTTTTCACATTAATGGTATAAAAGCCATATTTTTAAAAAATTCCATTCTTTTAATTATCCTATGGACATGTATAATACCAAAATCACAAAATCTCATATTTTCATCATTGTTGTTAACATAAACAATATTAATACAAAAATTACATATCAACTCAAAATCACAGGATACATCATGTCTTCGTCAGCCCCGGTACCACTACGTTGTCGTCTCCGCTTGCAAGTCCAACCCAAATCCAACACCTCTATTCACGAGCTAAACCAAGATTCGACCTCACCTTTGTATCTCAAGTCGCCATTGTGCCTTTATTTGCTAGCCTGACCCATATCTGACCTTACCTATGCATTTAAGGGTGATTATGATCAAAACCAATTCAATTAGGCTAAACTAATGAAATCAAATCCAATTACCAAATTTTTTATATCAAATTACAATTAAATTGAAGTGGATTTGAAAATTTGAATGTTGTTTGGATTGATTTGGTTGGTGGAATTGAGACTGTCAAACTCCAACCATAAACGAACAGATCCAACATATTTATATATTATATAAATGTATTGAATATGTTGAATTTCTATTGGGTTTCATATGTTTTATCGTATGCACCATATCACACAATTGTTAGAAAGAAAAAAATAATCAAAAATCAATCTCATTTCATTTTAGCCTTCACTTTTTATACAAAAACTAAATTTAATGACTCAATCAAACCTCGTCTTCTATTTTCCTCTATCATTTTCACAATTCTAAGTTCACATTTGCACTTCACTTTCACTCACTTCACCTCTCACAGGCACCCAACATGACACATGACACATGACACCTCCTTGGAAAAACGATGGACCCACAACAATGTGATAAACGAGTTTTAGACTTATTTTGTTATGTCTTTTTAGGTTTTATTTTAGTTAATTAGGATTGTTTGTGTTGTATTATGCTTGTTTATATGTGTTGCTTTCATGTTTTTAGCAGTTAATGACGGGATGGAGTGGATTGAGGAGAAGTGTGCTTAACTGAGAAGAAATTGACACTTTTGACTCGTTTTTTTGTTAACTCGTCTAACATCCAAAGAATAATATTGAGAAGATTTGTGAGAGCTAAATCAGGTATATGAGATGTATCTAGTTCCCTGAAATAATTGATGGAGAGAGAGTTTTATAGTGCTTTAACCCCAAAAAGATGACCTACGTCAACTTTGTCACTGTCATTGATCTTGCAAGTCATGCATTACATTTGTATTTAGCTTTTAGCTATATGACTCTCTTGAAGATGGAGAGCTCTCTCTGTACAAGGCTGACGCCTCTCCCTTTTCTCTATCCCCCTCCCTATTTTCATGGGCCATACTCCTCTTATTTATATTGAGGAGTTAGGGTTACATTTGAGTGTGGGTTTAAGCTATTGGGTTGTGCCTAAAAATTATACAAAGTTAAAAGTGACTGGGCTCTAGGCATGATCTGAGCCGATGGGTAGTGATACTCAAAAAATGGGTATAACAATTTCCCCCCAAGTCAGTCTTCATGTTTGCATGAGGTTGAGTTATCATGCAAACTGCTCATCTTCAGGCTTCTCTTCACGAGGACTAGATCTTTAGGCTTTGGACATATCATTGATTGACTTCGTCGATCATTTAATAGTGATTCTGGTGCGTATAGCCTCACAGGTTTTCTCGTAGGCCCTTTGAGATGCTCAAGACCTAAGTGTGTCAAATAGTGACAGTAAAAGGATTCGAGCTTCACATAAGCTATTTGGGTGAGCTTGTCCGAGACACCCCATTTCCGAGCTAGGCGAGCGGCTCCAAGATCAGAGCTAGAAGAGATGCTCTAAGATTCAAACGAGGTTGACGCTTGAAAACTTGAACTAAATTTTATGCTTGAAGATCTAAGAGCCTCAAGCAACCTCTAGGAACCAAGCAAAATGAATGCTCCAGGTTTCGAGGACCTCCAAAAAACAAGCAAGACTAAATGCTCCAAGTTCTGAGGACCTCCAAGAACCGAGCAAGACGAATGATCTGGGTTCTGAAGACCTCCAAGAACCAAGCAAGAGGAATGCTTTAGGTTCTAAAGTCTCCAGGAACCAAGAAAAGAAAATTTCTACAGGTTCCAAGGACCTTGAGGAACAAAGCAAAGAAAAATGCTCAAGGTTTCGAGGACCTCCAGGAAATAAGCAAAGCTAAATGCTCTAGGTTTCGAGGACCTCGAGGAACCAGGCAAACACAAAATGCTCAAGGTTCCGAGGACCTCAAGGAACCAAGAAAGGATGAATGCTCAAGGTTTCAAAGACCTCGAGGAGCCAAGCATAGATCAATACTCCAAGTTCCTAGGTCCTTCAAGAACCAAGCAAGATTAATGCTCCAGGTTCTGAGGACCTTAAGGAACTAACTAAGATGAATGCTCCAGGTTCAAAGGACCTCAAGGAACCAAGAAAGATGAATGCTCCAGTTTCTGAGGACCTCAAGGAACCAAGCAAGATGAATGCTCTAGGTTCCAAAGAACTCTAGGAACTAAGCAAGATGGGTGCTTTAGGTTTCGATGACCTACAAGAACCAAGCAAGAGGAATGCTTTAGGTTCCAAGGTCCTCCAAGAACCAAGAAAACCTAAATGATCTCCTCAAGGAAGAAATCAAAGACAAATTCTCAAGGTTCTGAGGACCTCTAAGAACCAAGCAAAGCTAAATCCTCTAAATTCTGAGGATCTTGAGGAACTAGGCAAAGACAAATGCTCAAGGTTCCGAGGAGCTCGAGGAACCAAGCAAAGACAATGCTCAAGGTTCCGAAGACCTCAAGGAACCAAGCATAGATGAATGCTCTAGGTTCCTAGGACCACAATGAACCAAGCAAGATGAATGCTCCAGGTTTCAAGGTTCTTAAGGAACCAAGCAAGATGAGTGCTCCGGGTTCTAAGGACCTTAAGGAACCAAGAAAAATGAATGCTCCAGGTTCCTAGGACCTCTAGGAACCAAGCAAGATGAATGATCCAGGTTTCAAGGTCCTCAAGGAACCAAAAAAGATGAATGATCTAGGTTCGAAGGACCTAAGGAACCTAGTAAGACGAATACTCCAAGTTCTGAGGTCCTCAAGAAACCAAGCAAGATGAATGCCCCAGGTTGCTAGGACCTCTAGTAACTAAGAAAAATGAATGCTCCAGGTTCCTAGGTCCTCCAGGAACCAAGCAAGATGAATGCTCCAGTTTCTAAGGTCCTTAAGGAACCAAGAAAGATGAATGCTTTAGGATCCTAGGTCCTCCAGGGCGAATGCTCCATGTTCTGAGGACCTCCAAGAACCAAGCAAGACGAATGCTTCAGGTTCTGAGGTCTTTAAGGAACCAAGAAAGATGAATCCTTTAGTTTCCTAGATCCTTTAGGAACCAAGAAAGACGAATGCTCCAGGTTCCAAGGACCTCCAAGAACCAAGCAAGACTAATGCACCAAGTTCTAAAGTCCTCAAGGAACCAAGCATAGAGGACTGCTTTAGGATCCGAGGACCACCAAGAACCAAGCAAGATGAACTCTTTAGGGTTCGAGGACCTCGAGGAACCAAGTAAAGATGAATGTTTTAGGTTTCGAGGACCTCTAGGAACCAAACATAGATGACTGCTTCAGGTTTCGAGGACCTCAAGAAACCAAGTAACGGTGAATGCTTCATGTTCCAAGGAACCAAGCAAGATGAATGCTTTAGGTTTTGAAGACCTCGATGAACCAAGAAAGAGGAATGCTTCAGGTTACAAGGACCTCGATGAACCAAGCATAGAGGACTGCCTTAGGTTTTGAGGACCTCCAGGAACCAATCAAGAGGAATGCTTTAGGTTACGAGGACCTAGAGGAGCCAAGCAAAGACAAATGCTCAAGGTACTGAGGACCATGAGGAAAAAAAAGCATAGAGGAATGTTCAAGGCCCTGAAGATCTCTAGGAACCAAGCAAGATAATGCTCAAGGTTTTGAGGACCTCGAGGAACTAGGCAAAGAAAAATGCTCAAGGTTCCAAGGACCTCAAGGAACCAAGCAAAGTAGAGTTCTTTAGGTTTCGAGGACCTCCAGGAACCAAGCATAGATGACAGCTTTAGTTTCCGAGGACCTCCAGGATCCAAGCAAGAGGAATGCTTTAGGTTTTGAGGACCTCGAGGAACCAAACAAAGACGAATGCTCAAGGTTCCAAGGACATCAAGGAAAAAAGCATAGAGGAATACTTCAAGCTTCGAAGACCTCCAGGAACCAAGCAAGAGGAATGCTTTAGGTTTCTAGGTCCTCCAAGAATCAAGCAAAGATAAATGATCTAGGTTCCAAGGAGCCAAGTAAAGGTAAATGCTCAAGGTTATGAGGACCTCAAGGAACCAAGCATAGATAAATGATCTAGGTTCTAAAGACCTCTAGGAACCAAGCAAGGCTACATGCTCAAGGTTCGAAGGACCTCTAGGAACCAAGAAAGACTAAATGCTTTAGGTTCTGAGGACTTGTAGAAAGCTAGCAAGAGGAATGCTTTAGTTTTCGAAGACCTTGAGGAACCAAGCAAAGATGAATGCTCAAGGTTCTGAGGACCTCGAGAAACCAAGCATAGAGGACTGTTTTAGGTTCCAAGGACCTCCATCAACCAATCAAGAGGAATGTGTTAGGTTCAGAGTACCTTGAGGAACCAAGCAAAAATGAATGATCAAGGTTCTAAGGACCTAAAGGAATAGAGCATAGAGGAATGCTCTAGGCTCTGAAGACCTCCAGAAACCAAGTAAGAGGAATGGTTTAGGATCCGAGGTCCTCCAAGGTCCAAGCAAAGCTAAATGTTGTAGGTTCTGAGGACCTTGAGGAACCAAGAAAAGACGAATGCTCAAACGTTCTGAGGACCTCGAGGAACCAAGCATAGAGGAATTCTCTAGGTTTCATAGACCTCCAAGAACCAAGCAAGGATAAATTGTCAAGGTTCCGAGGACCTTTAGGAACCTAACAAGACTAAATGCTCTAGGTTCTGAAAACCTCGAGGAACTCAGCATAGAGGGATGTTCTAGGTTCCAAAGGCCTCCATGAACCAAGCAAGCGGAATGCCCATGGTTCCAAGGACCTCCAGGAACCAAGCATAGAGGAATGCTTTAGGTTTTAAGGACCTCGAGGAACCAAGCAAAGAAAAATGCTCAAGGTTCTAAGGACCTCTAGGAACCAAGCAAGACAAAGTGCTCAACGTTCTAGGGACCTCGAAGAACCCAGGAAAGAGGAAATGCTCTAGGTCTCGAGGTCCTTTAGGCTCTGAGCAAGATGAAATGCTCTTGGGAAACTCTTTTGCCTTAGGCAGGTTTTGGTACCTGGGCACATCTTTGGAAATGGGTCCCCATATCTAACCTGCCTCAGGTGTGCGTATATGAGGTTATTCACCAATGTGGGGAAGCTGATGAGCTTATCTACTAGCTATTGTAGTGATATGTCTGAAATATCGCCTAATAGAGATGGTTTGGGAAAGCTCATCGCTGGAATAAATTCAGTGACACCAATGTCTTTTTTCCTTGAGTTCAGCTCTCAATGAAAGGACCAAAATGTTGACTCTTTTATTCGTTAAAATATTGAGAAGATTTGTGAGAGCTAAATCAGGTATATGAGATGTATCTAGTGTCCTAAAACAATGGATGGAGAGAGATTTTTATAGTGGTTTAGCCCAAAAAAGATCGCCTACGTCCACTTAGTCAGTGTCATTGATCTTCTAAGCCATGGATTACATTTGTATTTAGATTTTAACTATTTGGCTGTCTTGAAGATGGAGAGCTCTCTCTTTACAAGGCTGCTGCCTCCCCCTTTTCTCTATCTCCCTCCTCCTTTTCTTGACCTCTACTCCTCTTATTTATATTGAGAAGTTAGGGTTACATTTGAGTGTGTGTTTGAGATATTGGGTAGGCCCAAAAATTATACATAGTTAAAAGTAACTAGGCTCTAGGCATGATCTGTCCCGATGGGTAGTGATACTCCAAAAATGGGTATAATAGACACATTTAATGTGAATTTGGTATTTGGAATGGTTCGTGGATTACGTATGCTGAGTGCATGGAGTATTTAAAGCCAAAACATTGATTATGGGAAAATAGCATTTGAGTCGCGACGTCTATCAAGCAGTGCCACAGCGCTTATGCATTCCATGGAGGCACATTCACGGGAGTCATTTGCGGTGCAACGCTATATGAAGGGTCGCGATGCTTGAAGAATCCAGAAAGCAGACTATGGCATTTGTGTTGTAGCGCAGGTGGATATTACAGAGAGGGTGTCGAGGCTTATCGAACAGACGCCGCAGAACTAGATGAGTAGCTTCACGGTGCCTGGAACCGTGTTCATCAATTCAAGGACAATTTAAACGGGGCAAGACAATCTTTTCATACAAAAACTATAGGGATATTATATAAATAAACTTTGTGCATTTTTTATCAGATTTAGAACCCTTGGAACCAGAGAGAGCAATTAAAGGCTTGTGGAGATTGCGTTTGGAAACTTCAATTGAGTTTTTCTTCTTTTCATCTTTCTTTCACGGTTCTAATGTGTTTTGTGAATAATTGTATGTATATTATTTTCTTGAACATGAACTAGTTTCGCTTTATCAGGTTTCAATGGACTCTCTTGAAACTCTTTATTGAATTAATGCAATTTTCATTATTTATCCTTCCATATTGTGATTTATTCAGTTCATGATTGCATGATCTATATGATTTTAATTCAAAATCTGATAAGTGAGAGTTAAATATGCTATAATTGGATAAATGCAAATTTCAATATTGGACTAGAGTACCTGTATGATTTGTGTAGTTCTTTGGATTTTCAGGCTTAATGCCTGCTTTATGTTTGAATTTATCACAGAGACGTAGACAGTTCGCATATAGGTTGAAATTTATATATCTAGTACGGGTATAAATTGCTTTTGTAAATTTGCTATCACAATAGGAAGATGAATAGTAGAAACTGTATTGAAGAAATATTAGAGTGGATAGATGATGAAATTAGACACCCTAGTTTTATATCCATTGAGTTAATTCTTAAAATTCGTTCTTTGATTTTTCAAGTTTTGAATTATGTTATTTTGCTATTTATTATTTTCAAATCAACATCTTACTAACTGTTATCCCCGTTTTCATCCTAACATTCACGACTCCACATATTGAGTCCATGGGCCACCCTGAAGGGACTTAAGGTCCAGATTAGGCCCCATAGACGAGGAAGGAGTGAGCTTTGGTGGCCCAAATATCAGTAAAGCCCAAACAGTGTCCCAAAATAGAAGCCGGAACCATGAAGTTGGCATGTTGCATGTTCCCAAACCCTTTGTCCGGTGTCGCCCAAGATGTGATGAATATATCGTTTCCTCTAAGTCTAAAAATAGACCGGGACGGCAATAGATGAACCCGAATCCTGGTAAATGAAGAGGGATGTTAGTAAATGGACCCGGACCAGGTGACCAGGTTGGGCGTGATAAGTTGTCCCCGATACTGACATCACCCCGAGAAACACAGAGTTTTGTCCCCATAACTAACCTGCAGAAGAGGTTACATACGGAATGTACGCCGTCAGTTCAGAATTGTACTGCCACTACTCTGACAGATCCTGTCCCCTGGATCTCCTTCGAAGCCCACCTGAACCAGGCTGAAGCTCCGTACTGTTGTCATTCTTATAGCGTGATTACGCTCAGGCTGGCCCAGTGGGCTCTGATTAGTGAATTTTATATGTTAAAATCTTTTGTATTAAGCCTCCATCAGTGAGAAAATAGTATTTATACCCTTATTGGGCCTGGATTAGTCTGGCCCAAACCGAGCGCACTCAACTGAATATAGATATATATGAACAGTTGTGCACTGGGAAGGGGATCCGATTCTTCTCTTGTAAGCATATATTCTGCTCAAATTCAGAGAGATCTTATTACTTGAGCTCCTAAAAGCTCTAATACAATCGACTTGTGGACTAAGGCTCTTTAACGTCCCAACCATGTAAAATTCCTTGTGTGATAATCTACGTTCTTCGCTTTCTAAGCTTTCTTATCTCTTATAACTCTAGTTTCTGAAAAACTCGGTAAACATTTTGGTGCTTTCACTGAGAGACGAGGAAAGCTTTTTGAAAAAAGATATCGGAAATCTATAACAATGGTGAACACAAGACATGCCACGTTCAACCCTACTCACCAAGAACAAGGCAATGGAGAGCCACTGCCCAATCAACCTGTCCCTCAAAATCAACCTGGGGATACACCTTATCAAATGCCCCTGCCTGAAAAATCACAGTACTATGAAGACGGGGTGGATTATGAGGATGATTACTACGAGGAAGAGGAGGGAAATGAAGGGGAATACCACAATCATGAAGCTGAGGATCTGGCGATCCCAGAAGAAGTAGACCCTGACCAGGAGGACCCAGAGGTGACAAAACTAAGGCAACAAGTCCTGGACCAAGAGGTCAGGATAGCTGAACAGAAAGAAGCCACTCGCCAGATGCAAGAATCCATCCTGGCCCTACAAGCTTTCATTACTGCCCAAGGGTGGGCGGCCAACCCTCCAGTTGTTCAACCTCCAGGAACACGATCGTCTGCCCTGCAGGTTAGGGCCAATGCACCCAAAAATGCGAGGCCAATCCCACCTCTGGGACAAGATCCCGAACACGGCCCACCTAACCCAGCTCAAGAAAAAGGGAAGGCCAAAGCGACCGACCCCGAGGGAAAACCAAATCCCTGGAGGAAAACTCCTCCCGTTCAGAAAATAGGGGCCAACCCAGGGCCGCTCCCTAGGAGAGAGAAGGTGCGTCCCGTCCCAGGACGGGATCACCCAATCAATTCGCAAGGGATGCACGCATAGGGTACCAGGCCCCGAGCTGTCCCTAGATAGACTGGACGAGAACAACATTTTCACCGCAGCACCTCCGTGAATAAAAATCGCCAAGGACACTAGCATGCTAACGAGCCAGACGCCCTTAGTTCAGGGGATGACACGTCCCAAGTAGACCTGCGTGACGGGCTGAACGCTCGAAAGGAACGGGCCCGCAAAGAAAAGATCTACCCCTGAGGGGGAGATCTGAGAAACAACCTCAACGACAGGAGGAACGAGAGAGTCCCCCTAGACGATAATATGGCCAAACAGCTCATGGAACAATTAGCCGCATTAAAGAAGGTCACAGATCGCCTGGTCCGTAAGCAGGAGGGAGGAGGTTCCAAATATGAGGAAGAGGGTTCAAAAAGGAACCCTGCGCCAAACACATCCTGGATGTGGTGCTCCTTAAAGGGTTCAAAATGCCAAATTTGCCCGCTTATACAGGGAACACAGATCCCAGAGACCATCTATCGCGCTACAATCGGTTAATGACCGTAGCCCATGTTTGCGACAACAAAAAATTCCTCTGCTTTTCAATTACTTTAGATGAACCTCCAGAGGAATGGTGGAAGAGGCTCAAGCTAGGATCCATCCAGTCTTGGTTCGGGCTATAGTCGGCGTTCTGCAAAAAATTTGTGGCCACTATGAGGATGGATATGCAGATCAGCATCCTTGCTAACATTAAACAGCTCCCCACGGAGACTCTGAGGGCCTACATCCAACGCTTCATGGAGGAAGCCTCGAAAACTAAGGTGGATGATGGACAATGCTTGGTGGCCCTACAGTCCGGGATCCGAGCTAGGTCCCCCCTCAGGGATGACATGCAGCGCAGTAAGGCAGCCACCCTCGAAGAATTCATAAGGAGGGCACAAGGCTTTATCAACTGGGAGGAGGCTCGAATCTAGGCCTTCGGATGGTAGCCGGCTCCCCAGCCAGGTGCCCAAATATTTCCGGGGTACCGGATATAATATTCGGCCCCTCAGTATCTAGCACCTCCGGTAGCGCCAGGATTGACGGGTACTCCCGGAAGGACTTTTGCAGCCCCAACAGTCTATGGTCCTACGTCTTCCGGGTAAGCGCCGAACCAGTCCACCCCATTGTCCAGGTACGGGATGGCACCAGTCAGATACAGTGTTGCTCCCAGGGGGGCCCAGCCGTCCCAAATGGGGGGGGGGGGGGACAGAGGCAAGCGTAAACCCCTCCCGAGGGAAGAGATCGAGGTAAGGACAAAATCGATCTGAGCCCTCTAAGAACGGTAAGAGGGGCTATGAGCCCCAGTATTCAGAGTACACCAATTTAGTGGATACCAGGGAAAACATATACTTGGCCACAGAAAGGATGGTTCACTACCGGAAACCCACCCCCATGTTCAAAGGGGGAAAGAACTCGAGGGACACCAGTAAGAGGTGTGTGTACCACAAAGATGTGGGTCACTCGACTGAAGAGTATCGTCAGCTAAAGGACGAAATCGAGAATTTGATCAAGCTAAGACATCTCCACCAGTGGGTCAGGATGCCCGTGGGTGTTTCGGGAGTGCCAGTAGTTCTCGAAAAACCTACGATCCTGGGTGCACCTAGAGCGTACCAGCCTCCCCAGGGAGGGTACGCGACAGGCTCGGGAGCACAGGCCCCTCAGGGGGCCCCAATTGTGCAGCACCCAGACCCGGGATGCCCTACCCCTCTGGAACTGTACCCTCGCAGGTATATGGTAATGTAGCCACCATATTGGGCGAGCCGCACCTAGGGGGACCATCCCGGAATGAACAAAAGTGCTACCTCAGCGAGCTTGACCATGACCAAGAGGTATACGCCTTGGTCTAAGCTCTGGCCCAACGCCCGAAGTTGATGAACCTCCCCATCACCTTCATGGAAGAAGACGCCCAGATCGTCCACTTCCCGCATCATGATCCTCTGGTCATCGATGCCCAAATAGCTAACAAGATGGTGTCCCGAATATTGGTGGATGACGGAAGCTCCATCAACATTTTGTTCAAGCCAGCCTTCGTCGCGATTGGCTTGCATGAGGTAGATATGGCCTCATACCCAACTCAGATCTACGGGTTCCACGGAGATTTGATACTCCCAATGGGGAAGATCCAGCTACTCGTAACGCTGGGGAACGAGATCCAAGGCTCGTTCAAATTTTTTACATTCATAGTGGTGGACTGCCCCACTACGTACAACATCATCTTCGGTCGACCCGCACTAGTCAATTTCGGTGCTATCACTTCCATCTGCCACCTCTACATAAAGTTCCCCTGCGACAACGGAGGGGTAGGAATGGTCCGAGGAGACCAGAAGAGCGCCCGGAAGTGTTACCACGTATCTGCCTGACCTATTTATATGGTCTGCAAAGAACCTCTTGAGGAGGAAAACATCGATCCAGTCCTGCCTCCTCCCTCGACACAAAGGATGGTCCGGGAAGAGGAAGAACTAGATCCGCAGATAGGGGCGGACTGCGCACTGGAGCACATGGAAGAAATTGAAGAGGTGTGCATCAGCAACACCGACCCGACCAAGGTAATCCAAGTCGAGAGTAACCTGAATGTAGAGGTCCGGGCCACCATCATCGCCCCAGTGAAAGAGAACCAGGACATCCTAGCCTGGTCTCATTCAAATATGACTGGGATCGACCGCAACATCATCTGTCACACCTTGAACATTGACAAGGGCATGACTTGAGAACATCTCCATTTGGTCCGACAGAAACGGAGACCTCTGGGGGCAGAGATGGTAGAGTCCCTCAAACTAGAAGTTGAGAAGTTATACTCGATCAACTTCATCTGGGAAGCTTTGTATCCTGTATGGATAGCCAAGCCGGTGTTGTTGCCCAAGCCAAACGGGGCGTGGAGAACATACATCGACTTCACAGACCTCAACAAGGCTTGCCCCAAAGATTGTTTCCATCTACCCCAGATCGACCAAATGGTAGATACAACATTCGGCTATGAGATCTTGAGCTTCATGGATGCCTATTCAGGCTACAACCAGATCTCAATGCATGTAGCAGACCAGGAACACACAAGCTTTCAGACCGACAATGGGGTGTACTGCTACATCGTCATGCCTTTCGGACTCAAAAATGTCAGAGCCACGTATCAAAGGCTCATCAACAGAATGTTCCAAGCCCAGCTAGGAAGGAATATGGAGGTCTATATTGACGACATGCTGGTCAAGTCCAAGACCTTCGGAGGACACGCCGATGATCTGGCAGAAGCATTCACAATCATTCGAAAGTATGGGATGAAGTTGAAACCAAAGAAGTGAACCTTTGGTGTGGCATTCGGGAAGTTCTTGGGCTTCATCGTAAGCTACCGAGGAATAGATGCCAACCCGGACAAAATCAAAGCATTGATCAATATGCCCTCGCCACGGAAGCACAAAGACGTTTAGAGCTTGACAGGGCGAATAGCCGCCCTGAGCCATTTTGTCTCAAAATCCACGGACAAATGCATCCTGTTCTTCAACGTCCTTCGAGGAAGCCAAAGGTTCGAATGGTTGACCGAATGCAAAGAGGCTTTCTAAAGACTTAAAGAGCATCTGGCTTGAGCGCCAATCTTAGCAAAGCCGGTGGATGGAGAGTCGTTGTACCTCTATGTGGCCGTGACCAAACACGCCATCAATGCTGTGCTAGTACGAGAAGAAGAGAAGGCCCAACTCCCGGTCTATTATGTAAGCAAGAGTTATTAGGTGCAGAGTCGCGATATCCACTAATAAAAAAATTGACGTTTTGCCTACTAATTGGATCCCAAAAGCTTAGACCTTACTTTCAAGCCCATGCCATAAGAGTGCTGACCAACCATCCCTTACGACAAGTGTTACAAAAACCCAAATCATCGGGGAGGCTCCTGAAGTGGGCCATGGAATTGAGTCAGTTCGACATTACGTATGTCCCCAGAATATCAATCAAGGGGCAGGCCCTGGCCAATTTCATCGTGGAATACACCGAGATCACTGAAGATGATGATCACATCGATCCCACGGTACCCTTGTGGAAGGTTTTCATAGACGGAACCTCGAATGAAAACGGAGTAGGAGCTGGGATCATCCTAGTGTCACCACAAGGACACTAGTTACAAAAGGGGAACAGCGAGGCCGAGCACGAGGCCATGTTGGCTGGATTGCGCTTGGCCCATGAAGTAGGGGCTCCAAGTCGGTTGTCAGACAAATCTCGAGGGAATACCAAACAAAAGGGGAAAAGATGGCAGCTTATGTGACATGAACGGAGAGCTGCTTCAATCTTTTAAGAAACACTCCATTCGCCAGATCCCCAGGGAACAAAACGTGTTTGCAGACACGTTGGCAAAACTGGCCACGGATGCTGAGGTAGAACTCTTCGGGCTTGTCCCGATCAACCATCTCCCCGCACCAAGTATTCAGGCCCCCACGATCAACGCTATAGACTACTCCACGTCCTGGATGGGACCCATCATCCAATACCTAACTACCGGGGGCTTGCCCACGGACAGGGTAGCAGCCAAGAAATTTCAGTACTAGGCCCCCAGATACGTCATGATGGAAGGAAAACTCTATCATAGAGGGCTATCCATGCCATACCTCCGATGCGTATCCGGGACCGAAATGAGTGCAATCATGAACAAGGTGCACGAAGGTTTTTGTAGAGATCATACAGTCAGACTTAGCTTGTCCAAGAAAATCCTAAGGCAAAGATATTTCTGGCCAACCATGAAGAAAGACTGTGTTGATTATGTCTGCAAGTCCAAGCAATGCCAAAGGTACGCAAAGATCCCGCGAGCCCCTCCAATGGAAAGAACTCTAATGACGAGTCCCTGGCCCTTCGCGGTGTGGGGCATCGACATAGTTGGGTCGCTCCCGACCGGAAAGGGTGGTGTGAAATACGCTATCGTGGCAGTCGATTATTACACCAAGTGGGTCGAGGTGGAACCCATGAACACCATCACCTCAAAAAAGACCCTGGACTTCGTCATCAACAACATTGTGTGTCGATATGGCCTCCCCTACAAGATCGTGTCCGACAACAGGAAGCAATTTGACAGTGTCCACATTACTGACTTCTGTGAAAAGCATGGCATCATCAAAAGCTTCTCCACGGTCGCCGGACCTCAAGAAAATGGGCAAACAGAGGCTGTAAATAAGATCTTGAAGGGAACATTGAAGAAAAAGCTTCGAGCCTACAAAAGCAAGTGGCCGGAGGAGTTGCCCCGTGTATTATGGGCATACCGGACCACCGGAAGAACGTCTACCAGACACACTCCTTACTCCATGGTATACGAATGCGAAGCAGTCATCCCAGTGGAAACAGTTGTCCCATCCCACAGAAGGGACACATATGATCCCGCTCAGAACCATGCCCTACTCCAGGAATCTTTAGACCTCATTGAGGAGATCCAGGAAGAATCCCAGGTTCAGTTGAAGATGTACCAAGGCAAGATTGCTCAGCATTTTAACTCTAAAGTTAAGAGCCGAAGGTTTGAAACCAGCGATCTAGTACTGAGAAGAGTCTTCCCTGCAAGCCAAGATCTGGAAGTGGAGGTTCTGGGCCCAAACTGAGAAGGACCATATGAAATCCAACATGAAGTGTGTCTGGGAACATATCGCTTAAGGCGACTTGACGGGACAGAGGTCCCAAGGGCCTGGAACGCAGAACATCTCCATAAGTACTATCAATAGTCAGGAGGGCATGTTTATGCTTTTAATTTTTCTTGTAAGCAATGTACGCCCTGGGGCGGTTTCTTAGTTAATAAAAATGAAGTGTAACGACCCAAAATCGTTAATAAGGCTTAAGGGCCTTGATTAGCGTGCCAGGAGGGCATGATGGGATTTATGTGTGACTTTGGTGAGTTAAATGCATGATTATGATTTAAAGCATGTTACATGACTATTTGACTAATTGAGATGCATGACTATGTGTATTAGTATGCATGTGGACCCTGATTGTGTTAGAAGGGCATAATTGTAATTTTGGCCATGTTGGGCATAACTGTATTGATATGTGATGATTGTTGAGACCACATTGTGATGTGGATGTATCTGTAATTTGTGACTCGAGACGATCCCAGTGAGCAGACTAGCGGAAAGTCGAGGCGGAGATTTATACCCGGCTCGGGGCGAGCCTGGGGGTATAAATAGGAAGTTAATGAGTATATTGGGGTTTATTTTGATATCGAGGAATATTATTTGGTGACTTTTGAGGTATTGGGAAGCAAGCGGGAATATAATAGAGACACTTGAGGATTAGCGGGAATTGGGTAAAATGACTAAAATGGCCCTACTTGGACAAAAAGGGATTAGAACTAATAGGGAGGGCATTTTGGTCAATTGGCTTTGTAAAGATAGATTATTTGAGGATTTATATAGTGAGTGGGATTGGTAGAGAGTGGGAGAAATCTGAAGGAAAAGAAAGAAAAAAGGAAGAAAAGAAAAGAGAGAAAAACAGAGGGTTTTCCAAAGGGGCGGTTTGTGCATTCTTGCACCATTTCTCTCCATTTTTCTTGGGGCAAAGCTCAGTGGAGAGCTAGGATAGGCTGAGCATCAAGGATCTTAAGGTTATACTTGAAGATTTTGCAAGGATTAGCAAGAACACATCAACTTTTGAGGTAAGTTTTTAGAGATTTCAGTTTTAAGGGTTTGGCTGGTTTGAGCTGTGTTTTGAGCTGAGTTGATGGGAACTTTAGGGAATTTCTGGGCAAGCTTTGAGGAAGAGCAAGCTAAAGAGGTCTAGGAAATGAGTCAAGGTCGAAATTGCATCAACGGTATGAATTCTAAGCCTTTAACTTTGTTGTTTGACTGAATTTCTGAGTTTAGGGTTGATCATGGTGAATTTTGAGATTTGGGTTGAATGTGCTTGGGTTTTGAGGATTTGGGATGCTTGGGATGAGTGGAGAGTGTTTATAAGCTTGATTTTGAGTTTGGTAAAGATTTGGGGAAGTTTGGGTTGAGATTGGCTCAAAGAAATCGCAGAAAAAGAAGTTGGGGTTTGCCTGGCTGCAACTAGCGCTAGTTAGTGGGCGCTGTAGCGCTAGGCCCTGTTTCTGGGGGGTGTGGTTCTGCTTGTAGCGCTACAGCGCCCTCTTTAGTGTGCTGTAGCGCTGCACTGTTCATAGAAAGGGATTTTTGGGCTTTTGTTGAGGGATTTTGACCTAGGGTTCGGGGCTCGATTCCATCACTTTGTTTTGGGGATTTAGGACTTCCCGGGGGCTCGGGATTGGTCCCGAGGCTAGGTTTTCGGACTTGGGGTTCGGTGTTGACTTTGACCTATGACTGTGTTTAGGTGTGCGCTAAGGCTCGAGTGGGATTGTGCTCAAGGAGTCAAGTGTTGAAAGCTATCGAATTGAAAGGTAAGAAAACTATAACACCCGTAGGATAGGGCATGGGCCCATAGTGTGATTGCGGGGCACGACCCTATATTGCATTACATGTTAGGGTGCAGACTTGATTGAATTGATATATGTTCAAATGCTATTTGAGTTAGACTATCTGTGATTTTAGTCGAATGATACGGCGAGGAGCTGAGAACGGCAATGGAGTCGAGAACGGCGAAAGGCCGAGAACGGCAGAGGGGCCGGAAGTACCACATAGCACGTGGAGTGCTTGTAGTCAGGGTGGGACCCCATGGATACATGTAATATCCTTACGGTGAAGACCAAGACCCCAGGCTTTGGTAAGGCTTCTGGGGCGGCATGGCCGGGTTGCTTAAGTCAAATGGTTGACCTGTTTATCTGTGGACTATCTGATATGATTAACTGTATAATTTGCATATGTTATGAACTGCTTGAGTTTTCTTGCTGGGCTTCGGCTCACGGGTGCTCTGTGTTGCAGGTAAGGGCATAGATTGAGTCAACCAGCCATGAGTGCGGAGAGCGTGAAGCGACGCGTACATGTTCGGCCTACCCGACTGCTTTGGTTGGGGGTTTTATTCGAGAAATGGCTGTAATAATCTATGATTTTTATAACTAATCAACTGTAAACTGATTTTAAGAAGTAAATAGTTTTCAAACCTTATTTTGGGATCCCAAATGTTTAATACTAGAAGTTTTAATGAAACAACGCATTTTCAAAGATTACAGCCTTAAACTTTTGATTAGTCACACTTTCGTTTTAAAAACCTCGGTTAGCGAGTTCTTTGCACACTGTTTTGTCTTAAAACTCACTTGGTAACGGCTCTAAGGAAGTAGGGCATTACATGAAGTGTGCAAAACATCATAAAGAAATATTGTAAAGAAATTGAAATTCGCGTTCGTCTTCATAAACAAGTGACCTAAAACTACAATTTTTGCTCACTTGGGGGGGGGGGGGGGTATATCCATTCGTATGAACAAGTCCGAGAACAAGAACAAACAAGATGCAAAATGCAAAATTTATTCCTAGTTCGGACCGTACAAATTGGGGGTAGCAGAAACCCCACTCCTAACAAAAGGACGCAAGGCTAAGGCCTAGTCCCAACCCGGATTGACATGGTTCAGGGGGTACAAGCCCGAAAGGACGCAAGGCTAAGGCCTTGTCCCAACCTGGACTTACATGGTTTGGGGGGTACAAACCTGAAAGGATGCAAGGCTAAGGCTTGGTTCCTACCGAGACACACATGGTCCGGGGGGTACAAACCCGAAAAGATGCAAGGCTAAGGCCTAGTTCTAACCCGGACGTACATGGTCTGGGGTACAAACTGGATAGGATGCAAGGGTTTGGGCTTCTCCATGCCTCCAGGTTGGCCCTATCTATGTCCTCCTAGGCCAAGGGCTCCGCGTCAACTTTCTCCTTAGCCTCGAACTTGGCTCTCTTCGTGGCGGGATCAGGGTAAAGCAGGAGGTTCGTGTTCTTGTCCTAGAGCCAGGCCATGTAGATAGCCTCGTCGAAGGTGGCCTCCAACAAGGCATCTGCCTGCTCTTTCCCTTGACGGGTCTCCTCGTGCATTTTCACCTCTAGCTGAAGCAGATCGTCAATGGCCTGGATCTGAGACTCAAGAGCGATGATATTCTACCGATCCTGGTGAGACTGGGCTTCGGCTGCCTCTAGGAGAGCCTTAGATGATGCCTCGGAGCCCCGAGCATGAAGAAGCTCCTCCTCTAGACTAGCCACCAAATTTTTGTGTTCAACTTCTTTCCAGGACAAAGTTTCTTCAAGCTAGAACCGAGCCCGAGCGGCCTCTTCGCGGTCCGCTATGGCTTGGGCCACCTCCTTGGCCAGGGCTTCCTATTGGTTCACATCCCCCTCCAATTCCAGCTAGCCCATCTCAAATTTCATCACCATCTCGGCCACCAAGTTTGCATTCCAGTGGGCCAATAAAGCATCCTGGAACAAATCAAAGTTAGAAAAAATACGGATTGAAAATACAAAATGCAAAGGGAGATATGGGCAGATGACTTACAACGGTGGCCTGGTGACGGATAGTCTGGGAGATGAATAGAGCATCCTGGTTAGCCAAGGTGGTGTACCGTTTCAGCTGAAGATTGGACATGGTAGTCCTAACCTGTTCCAGCAGGTCCGTAGTGAATGGGGCTGTGTCCTGCCCCAATTTGGGGCGAAACCCAGTCTCGACAATGAGCTGATCCATGATTGGCTGAAAAGCATTGAAAGCAGCTGGACGCTCAGAAAACTCAACTTTACGACGGATTGTCAAAGCCCAGTACACCTCCTCCCTCTTTCCCCGATTGTCTTCCCATGTCCGGGACACCATCTTCGACCGCTCCTCCAGCAAAATCATCTCCCCCTCTTCAGGAAGAGCTGGATTAACGGGGAGCATTGGAGCCTCTAGAATATCCCGAGTGGCGAATTGAATTTCCCCAAAATAATTCTCAGCCAAGGAGAGGTCTTTAGTCTTAGCCCTCTTCGCCCAGTTCACGAACTCACCAGCAGTCGAGTCTGTAGCCTTCTTCTCAGACCCCCGACTCGCTAGAGGTTTTTGCTCCAGGTGAATGACCAGAGGTCGAGCAGGTTGGGGCGGGACAACTTTGGTATGAACCGTAGTAGTAGAGGTCGTGGCTGAGGCCTCCCCGACTGTATTCGGCTCCGACACCGAGCCCCCAAGAATCGTGTCCAACACCTTGTTCTTGGGCACGCCTCTGGCGGCTTTCTTGGCCGATGCCCTGGCCTTGGCCACCCGGGCCTCAAGGGCCTACTTCATCTTGACCACAGGGTTAGACATATCGGATCCTTCTTAAATAGACAAACATAAAGAAAGTCAGCAAAGTATACGAGTAAGGATAAGAAGTGATTCAAAAGAAAAACTAGGCTAAGGTCCTCCGAGACGAACCCTTATCTAGAGCTCAGGCTCGACTCAATTCTCCTAAAGCGAAGGAATGAATTCGGTCTCCCATGTCGTCCAGGTCTAGGAAGTTGCCATATTGAAGGAACCTAGACGAGTACATGAGAGTCTCTGGGTCTACAACGATGGGGGATGAAGGTCTCATTTCTCTAACGACCCCGAATAGGGAGCCTCGACAAACTAGTCTATCCCTAACTAAGTTCCCAAAATGGGGAGCATAAGTCAAAAGCAAAGTCGAATTACCTTGCCCCGATACACTAGCTCCGAGAGCCCCCGTGTTCGGCTGAGCCTCGTCAAAGAGAGCTTCCAGCTCCTCGGAGGCGGCCTTCTCCGTTTGTTGAGCTTGTTCCCTCTTCCTTTTCATCGCATCTGCTCGGGCCACATCTTCCACAACCTTGATATATTCGAGAGCCAGTTCCTCCCTTAAAGCCAAATCTTTCTCGCATTGTAGTCCCCAGAGGCTAGGGGCCACAATTGTTTGGTTGGCTACCAACATCCCAACTACTTGCAGGTTAGCAGTGTTTACATAGCCCCCTACATCCATGTCCTCTGCGCTTAACATGGCGTAGAAGTTCTTCCGGTCAAGGATCGACTGGGTAAGGGGGGTCTGGGCATAGGGTTATGTCATCCAGGACTATAAGTTGAAAGCGGATAACAAAAAGAACGAATTAAACTAGGAAGAAAGAGACTACTTACCCACTCGCTGGAAGTCCAGCATCAACGTGGGGTTCTTATCCGGGAGGAACCTGGATGCCATAAACCAATAGTGTCTGACATTCGAGGGATGTTTCCAGGAATTGGTGGGGGCAGGATAATTGCCACAAGGCTTCAGTCTGTAGAATCCGTCCCGGGTCTTGTCCTTTGTGTTAAGCTGCGGCTCTAGCTTATAAAAGTACAAAACCTCAGCTGGGGTCGGCTCCGGTTTTCCATTCGCTACGCAGAAGATGCGCCATCCCGCGAGGAGCCAGTAAGCTTGGGGAAATAGCTGAAATGACGTGATCCCTACAAACTTAAGGAATTGTGTGAAATAGTCGTGGAGCAGGAGAGTGGCTCTCGTGATGATGTGGACCATGCTCCAGGCCCCAAATTCGCCCACGCTCATGTGGGCATTCTCCTCCTTCCTGGCTAGGCGGTTATAAAATAGTCCAGGAGTCGACTCCACGCCCAAATGCTTCTCCAGGATATCCAACATCCAGTAGTTTTAGAATAGGTTCTTCTCCCCGTCCATCTCCCACGTGTTGCCACTGGGGGGTTTATGTTCTTCCAGGACGAAAAGGGCCACTTGGACGTACTCTTTCGGATGAAGGGTGATGCCGTGACTCATGGCTGATGATCTGGGAACAAAAGGGAACAAAGCAAACAACCAAGCAGTTAGCACCAAAACCCAAAAAGGTTGGTCAAGATACGAGGGCTCTCCTATGAATTGCTTGGAAGAGTCCCCTCCAGATCAGATCCAAGATCACCAAAGATTCGCAGAACCCTGATCGGGAACAAATAAGAAGAGCTTTTTCTAAGGCTTTCCCAAGATGGCCTATTACTGCTTGTTCAGGGACAACCTGGACCTGAGAGGATCCGGGACAACCCAAAAAATTTGTTCTCTTATTCTAAGACACTCAAAGCAACCCTAGACAGTGGCCCCGACTCTAACAACCCTATAGCTATAACAGTAGTATAAAAAAATGATAAGCATGAGAAAACATGAGTAAAAGGGTTGGAAAACTTACGAAAAAGTGCTGATTGTGGAGGATGATATGTTTCTAGCGACAAAGTTGGCAGAACCATGATCTTTAACAAGCGGAGGCGACACAGAAGTTCGTCCAACGGTCGGATCGAAGTCACACTTTCGGGCAAGGGTGTAGAAATTAAACGCGTAGGAAAGAGATGACGAAGAAGGCAGAGTAACTGACGGAGAATTTCATCGGCAAGCTCGGACATAAAAGGTCCTTTCTGTGATTTCGTTCGTTTGGAGTGCGTAAAGTTTTTGAACAAAAATCTGGGGGTATTTATGAGAACCGAAAATGTGTTTTTTATCTGACGGTTCAACACGACCCCCCCCCCCCCCCCCCATCAGACGGTACCGGATCGCACAGGGGCATTAATTAGCCCACTCGAGTATCAGATCGCAGTTTCCCAAAGTCGCGATCCTTGCCGCCTCAATCCAACGATCCACAGGAAAAGCATCTCAAAGGTCGTCCCATCCAACGATCCTCAATAATGCAGGAATATTAAAGGATCCGTTCGTGCAGATGGGATGCTTCGGAATTCATGCTGATGTTTGACTGCCAACATGGTAATCAAGAGAATGTCTCATAATCTGTCAGACTCGAGTACCTTCGATGCGCCAATTGCAAGGGGAACACGTGTGTGTATCATGACGAAGCTGAAAGATCAGGGGTCATCTAAACGACCCTGAAGTAAATGGACCTGGGCTCTGGTAAACATACCCGGATCCTAGTAAACGGACCGGGCCTTTGGGATTTGGTTAGGGACGTTAATACAAACACTTGTTATACAAACTCTCGGCAATCAATTCCCCATGAAAGTAGACCTGTCTCCTTGGGAATAAACTGGGATGTCGAGAATTGATTCGGGGAAGGAAGCAAGCCTCCACCACGCAATCATAGATGAAGGCTTGGGGGTAAATGTTATCCCCATTTTCATCCCAACATTCACGGCTCTGCATATTGAGTCCATGGGCCACCCCGAAGGGACTTAAGGCCCAGATCAGGCCCCATAGACGAGGAAGGATTGACCTTTGGCTGCCCAAATGTCAGCAAGGCCCAAACGGTGTCCCAGAATAGAAGCTGGGACCATGAAGTTGGCATGTTGCATGTTCCCGAACCCTTTGTCCGGTGTCGCCCGAGATGTGATGAAGATATCATTTCCTCCAAGTCTAAAAATAGACTGGGACGACAATGGATGAACCCGGATCCTGGTAAATGAACCAGGATCCTAGTAAATGAAGAGGGATGTTAGTAAGTGGACTCGAACTAGGCGACCAGGTTGGGTGTGATAAGTTGTCCCCGATACTGACATCACCCCGAGAAACACAGAGTTTTGTCCCCATAACTAACCTACATAAGAGGTTACATATGGAATGTACGCCGTCAGTTCATAATTTTATTGCCACTACTCTGGCAGATCCTGTCCCCCTGATCTCCTTCGAAGCCCACGCGAACCAGACTGAAGCTGCGTACTGTTGTCAGTCTTATAACGTGATTACGCTAAGGCCAGCCCAGTGGTCCCTGAGTAGTGCATTTTATTTGTTAAAATCGTTTGTATTAAGCCTCCATCAGTGAGCAAATAGTGTTTATACCCTTATTGGGCCCGAATTAGTCCGACCCAAACCCAGCGCACTCAACTGCCTATAAATATGAACAGTTGTGCACTGGAAAGGGGATCCGATTCTTCTCTTGTAAGCATATATTCTGCTCAAATTCAGAGAGATCTTATTACTTGAGCTCCTAAAAGCTCTAATACAATCGACTCGTGGACTAAGGCTCTTTAACACCCCAACCATGTAAAATTCCTTGTGTGATAATCTACGTTCTTCACTTTCTAAGCTCTCTTATCTCTTATGATTCTAGTTTCCAAAAAACTCGGTAAACACTAACCAAATAGAAATAGGAAATTAATTGGTAATTGATAAATTCAATTTCTGTGGGATGATACTCGAATTTACTAAGATATTACTAAATTGTGATTACGTATACTTGCATAGTAAAAATATCACAACACAACTATGAACGAAGATGACCTCAACTCACCTCAGGTGTACCCACTCACCTTCACTCACTTTTGGTGTATATATTCCCATCCGCACTCACATCCTGTAACTCATAGTCACACTCACTCCCACTCTAAGTGATACTTACACTCACTTTGTATACTTAAGGTATCCTCTCACTTTCATTGTTTTTCAATCTCATATCATTTGAATGGTTTCACTAATTTGATTTGGTTTATATGCCCATATATATTTTTTTGTTTATTTTAATGAGATATATGAGTTTGAGTTTTATTTTTATGTATATTTGTTTCATGTTATATGAATTTGATTTATGTTATATATATTGTGTTGATTTAGTAAGTTTTGTGGAGGATTAAATGTAACCCAAATCCAGTTCAACAATGTTTCTTCACTCATCTTGCTCGTTATATTTCTTTTTATCGCTTCACTCTTTTTTAATTTTAATCTGTATGATATATCTTGAAAGCATTTTAATCCAAAATTTATGTAAATTCTAAAATTGGCATATTTTATAGAAATATCATTTTATTAAAAGATCAATTTTGTGTTTCCTTTTATTGAGTTTTTCGAAATTAAACTTTCCCTTTCTTGTGATTTGTGGAATATTGACATTCTTTATTTAACTTTATTTGATTATAAAGGGAAGTAATATCTTGCAAATATTCAGTACTTACTCAAATTCATTACTGGAATATTTGACATTATATTTTTGTGAACCTCAAGAATTGAAATTCAGGAAACTGAATCTTTAATGTCACTAATTGTTCTTTCTATTTTGAGCATGTTTTTTATCCGACACAGGTCTGAGCTATCCCCACCAAAATCTTATCTGTCGGATCAGCATCTTCTATAAAAGGCAGTTTTTCATCAATCAAGAATATCTTCAATTATTCTTGCTTTTATTAGGAGATTCTTTCCCAGCCTTTATGAGCACGAAAATGGACTCTATAAATAGGTGTCTAAGGCTTTGAGAAAAAGTGAACTCTTTGGTGCATAATTTGTGAGTGTATTGTAATATTTGTGAGAGTTCCTTATTTGTATTCAAGATCATAGTATTCACGTTATCTTGTAGAAATATGAATGTTTAGTTTTTTGTGGTGAGTTTATACCACGTACATGAGTGAATACACATTATAATCTGAACACAACTTTTATAGTCTTCCGGAGAAGATTTTTACAAGCCTTGTGTCGGGAGGATGCAAGCACTCACTGGCCATTGAAGGGAGTTCAAGTGGTTGAGAGTTTCAATCAAGATCAGAATAGTGAAGAGAAGTACAACAAAGTTGCGGCAAATCTCAAAAGGGAGTCTTGTTTTGTTTAAGTCAATATTTTGTACTTGTGATTCTTTATTAATTGGTTTTATTCTCTGCGCGTGGCCCCAAGGAGTAGGTTATCCAAAAGGGTTTCTGAACCTTGTAAAAATTCGTTGTGTTCTTTATTGTTTTGCATTGTCTTTTTATTGTGTTTAGTTTCTATCGTGACAAGTTCGGATTTTGTTATGACAGAACTGCAATCTGTTTAAATAGTTAATTACCATTCTGCACTTTAATTAATTCACATGGTTTAATTAATTTGGTAATTACTAAAAATGGAATTTCAATTTATAAACTGTTTGTATTCTTGGTTCTATATAGAAGATAATACTTGATCAATATTCTTTTATTTAGTTCTATCTTCTATCTTTTAAATGTTAATAAGTCTTTTCTCTTATGTTTTGTAGAGATCTTGGAATTGAAGATCTTATTATTGAATAGAAGAAACTTTGTAGAATTGGAGATATGATTGTTGTTGTTTCTAAATTTGCAAATCTAGTAGTGGTGGTTGTTGTGTTATCTTAAGACTTATATTTAATTTTTAATAGTTTTGTTAGCTACTTTAGTAAATCTGGTTGTTTTTTTAGACTTATATTTAAGCTTTTATGGTGTGTTAACTACTTTAGCAAATCTAGTTGTTATTATCTTGAGACTTATATTTCAGTTTTAATGTTCGGCTTTCAGCTTTTTAGTGTTGTTATATTTAGTTGTAATGTAGATGACTTTAGTGTAATACTACTGAATGGTGATGCTTAGTTACTTATTAGTACTTATAGTTTAATAATAAAAACTTATTTATTATTGGTATTAATATCAGGTTGTATGATTTTGTTTGCTTTTTTTTTTGGTTATTTTCTTTGATGTTAAAAATTAGGTTAAAGACTAAAATCAATTAAAATAATTGAACCAATCCACAATAACTAATAGGATTAGATATTATATCTAGATTGGATTGGATTAGATAATACTTTTGAACATCCAACCTTTAATTTGAATGAATTGGTTAGGTGTAGAAAGCTTGTATTGGAATGAATTGGATGTTCAGTCCTATTTACATCCCCAACCATCATCATGTCATTGATCTACCCTGCTAACCTGGCCACAAATCTGTCATCCCGTCTAGCCTCATTCTCTTTAGTTTTTAATCCCTAACTGTACTTAGTACCAAAAAGAAAGTTCTAAAAAGAAAGGAGAAGAAAATGAGAGAGGTTGAAGGAAATGATTCATCAAGAAAATTATACAAAATAGATTCACAAATAATATTAATTTGTGTAATTAAAAATAATAATTTATTATTTTTTCAATTATTTCCTTTTAATACCAAAATCCTACATTTGTGTTATTGAGCTAGTATAGGGACAATATGGATTAGTAGTTCTAAGCTTCAGTAATTTAATTAATTTCACTAACTCTTAGTTTCATTAATTAGTTTATTAACTTTGAATTATTCCACTAGAAATTCATAGTTAAACTCTCAAAACTACATTCTTTAGCCTTATATTAGTAAAAGCTATAATTATAAAATCGTCCATTGATTTAGTCACTGCATGAGCTATGACGCTCAGCTAGTTGTTCATAATTAGAGCTAGGTCTTAATGTTCGTTAACCTATCTAATTATGTCTTTATCAATTAGTTTCATTGATCGTCTAATTAACATTATTCTATAAATTTAATTATAAAATCAAATTTATATTCTCTAATAGAAATTGAGTGGTCTATGTTCAAGCCCTGAATCAACACTAAAATGAACAACTAATCTGCTATAATCTAAGTAAGGAGCATATTCCATATATGTGAAGTACGTTTCCAACCCCTTGCAATTCTAGAACTCCAAGATATCAGTAATTCAGTCGTCGGAATATTGAACCTTATCCGATAAGTCAAAAGTCATAAAAGCACAAATAGGATTTCATTACTCACTTTACGATTGCGGTCAAGTCTCAAACGACCATCGATTGATGAATGTTGAACTTCTATATTTTAGTGGAGATTATTAGAAGTTCTTTATTTCATTGTGTCCCAGTCCAATACAATCTATATTGTATACGGTACCTCTATCTCTTTGTTTCGCTACACTTAATAGTACGGATAAACTACTCTGTCTTAAACATAAGATAGATCGTACTCATAATCTTTATTAAATAAAACTCCCACTTTATTTAGCGATTACAGATAATATTTGTATTATTATATTGAATTAAATCCTCTTGTATATATATCATTATACATATACTTAATTCAAGACCACATCAATAATATTGGATCTTCGTGATAAATGACATGTATAATTAAAAACAATTATGAGTGGAAAATATTAAATTTATTTAATTAACAGTAATCGTTCATATAGAAATACGCTTTAAGGACACAAATCCCAACACTATCTTTAAATTTTGGAATAAATATTTTTTTCCTCTAAACAAATATAACTTTAAATCTGTTGACAACGTTTTTCGTCAACCAAGAAAAAAGAGCAATTAAGCATTCAATAAACTAGGAAGAAAAGAACATAGATTTTTATGTAGTTCAGTAGTTAAATCAACCTAGTCCACGAGTCACTATTATTGAGATAATCTACGTTAAAACCTGAGGGTTTTTTCATAGAACTTTCGTCTACAAGAATTGAGCGTGATTTACAAATAAAAAGACCCAGTAATTATAGACTGGGTTCAGATACTTCTTCACACATTTTTAGGGAAGTTACAACAATATTCAGTTTAAATTTGAAATACAAAGACTCCGGTAAGAATCAGGTTAACTAAACAAATACATAACTAAAACAACGAATGCAGGCTTTTATTATTTAAATGCAACTTTCTGTCGATCCTTCATCATGATTCGAGCTTACAACTATAGCACTATCCGTGTCACCATCTTCTGAGCTTTCAAAGTCAACCTTTGGCAAGGTCTGATCCTTTTGAGATAACTCCTCATTTCGAGCCAGACTAGTGATGTGGCACTTGTATTATTGAAGTACACACTTGATCATATAAATGCGTGCCTATAAATACATTATTTCCTCGAACCTTATCCTTGAGAACCTACATTTCGAGATGACTTAATTTATCTCAAAATTTGGGGTATAACATTTTCCCCCTCAAAAGACTCTGCTCAAGCCATTAGAGAGAGAAACTTTTGAACTTCTCATTCAGAAAATGTGCCCACCTGCCACACTCGAGTAGATACACGTGTCAATTTGAGAATGGGTAACTATAGTACTCAAGTACTATAGTCTCTGCCCACGTCCTTTCATATGTTCAATTACCGCCACTTTTGAGATTGATCGTGGTCCGTTGGATTAGTAATAAACTTGAATTAATAGCCCTGATTACTCATCAGTTACCACATTTTGCCTATTTAAACTCCTTCCACCACCTTATTCACATTTTCATTTCCCATGATTAAAATAAACAACTTGTTGACCCTCGTTTTGGTCAACTGACACGGAGTCAAATGCTTGATGTGATAGAAAGTATTGAAATAAATCTAATGGAAGGAACAGTAAATGACACAACAAATTATAGTGGTTCGGCCCCACGAATTGGTAATGACCTACGTCCACTTAAGCTATTATTGATCTTGATTCTTAAAGGAGTGATCAAAGAACTAGGGTTCTTTGAGTTTCACAAGCCTCAGAGGGATGAGTAATACAACCGAAAGATAATAGCTAAAATTCTCTTCTAAAGCATAAATCAAAATCAGCCAAAAAGTCCCTCCCTTGAGCTATTTCTCTCTATTTATAGGCTCAAGGAGGATTACATGAATTAGTTACAGATATTGATTCCTAACTAATCGGATAATCAGGTATCATGGGAGATAATTACAATTGTACAAGATTATCTCAAAATATACGAAGTACACGACCAAGCTGGTCGTATATAAAACCCAAATGCTGTGTTAGGGGAATCTTCCTGGTTGATGGTTGAACAGAACCTCTGCCAGGTGTTAGCCACGTGTTAAAAATGTTTGCCACGTCATCCATACCTGCTTTTTGGATAACATTTGCCCCCCAGGTTTATTTATTACGACCAGCAATAAATATACTTTTAGGAAAAAGACCCTTCGATTACCCCACCAAATCTGTCAGAGTAGTTCAAGCCTCCTCGGAAAAAGTGACCTACCCACGTCCAATCATACCTTTTTGGTTCCCAAGAAAACCTATGACGGCTATCACTCTTCCTCATGCTTCGAAAAAGGGGAACTTATGATTACCTCTTTTTCCATACCTCAGGCAATATATATAGCTTCCAGAATTTCCTTTTCACTTTTTACAAGCTATTTTTCTGTCAAGAACTCTTCCAAGAACCCCCAAGTCAGAACCCATAATTTCTTTGAAGACCATCCTTCGTCGTTCCAGGAATTGGCTATGCGCACACCTACACTCGGAATTTCTCCAGGACTTCACAATCTTCGTATAGGTAAGCTTCAGAACTTTTGCACCCTTTACTTTGCTGTGCATGCCGATTTAAGCTAGTTTTTTAGGTTCTGATACTGCTCTGTGATCTTGGGTAGAGATGCATGAAAATAGGGCATTTGTCGAGTGATGCTAGATATGGTAGTGTATATTTTCCTTTTAGGGGTTATGAATCAGTTTGATAGACGAGATCATAAATTTAGGATGTAAAATCGAAGTAAAAGTTCGATTTTTAGGCTAGTTGAAAAACTGGGTTTTTCCCGCCCTTACTAAAGTTTTAAAAGCTTTTTCAAAAAAACTTTTTACTTTCACTTTTTGATATGTTTTTCAAACTGTTCGTATGAAAAATTTAGTTTTCATTAGAATGCTGCTGTATAAAATTTAGACTTTTATACACGAGCAACGTTATTCGAACCAACTTTTTAGGCTCTTCATCCTCACCTCCCCGTTTTTCTGTTCGCAGCTTTTAATGCCAGATTTGTGGGGAGGTGAGAGGCTGATAGACGAAGATCTACTTGCGCAGTTGCTCGAGGGTGAAGAACAGCCAGCCCAGTGCATCCCGAGATTCCTTTCTCCAGAATTTCTTCTTCCAGACCTCAACCAACTCCAGTTAGAATGGGTTGTGTTAAGTTCACTGCCCAAAAGAAGAAAAATTATGAAAACCCTTCAAATCCTCCAGCTCGGCCTGACTCGCAAGCTGCGGTTCCCTCGACCAGTGGTCGAGAAAACATTGTTCCTGACCCTCACATCCAAGTTATGGCCCGTCCTCGATATTCAGTTCTTCCCGACGTCGAGTGGTATCTTTCCCCACTCAGCCAAGTAACCCCTAGGATGCTAGCTAACTACTTCAGAAAGTACGGCCTTTCTAGGGTAACCCTCAAAATTCCTACTGCGGATGAGCGGGCGAATTTTCCTGGAGGCGTTTACAGCGCCTGGTCGAGATATCACATAGAGGTTGGGGCTACCCTTCCTCTCCATTCATTCTTCCAGGGGGTGGCGAACTATTTTGGAGTCGCCCCCTTCCAAATTACCCCAAATGGATATAGAATGCTTGTTGCACTCTATATCCTTTATAACCACAAGAAATGGCCAGAGCCTACCCCCCACGAGGTCAATTACCTTTTTGACCTTAAGTCCAACCCCCAACAATCTGGTACGGGGTTCTTTTACTTTTGTCACTAGGGGACCAACCGAACCTTCCTGAGTGACACAACCCACATTTCCAACGTGGGGAAATACAGTCAGGAGTATTTCCCCACGCTTGACATGGTCGCGAATAACTTGGCCTTCACTCGAGGAGGTAAAAATCTTTTTCCACTGGTCACTGTTTTTACTTAGCAATTTTCCTTGCATTTTCTGAAACTTCTTGTGTTTTTCAGGCCCATGGTTGCGACCAGACCCAACACCAGAAATGGTGTTGAGGTCTGCCATGTTGGCCAGCATGATGGACATTGAGAAGAGCGTCAAATCCCTGGTCACCGAGGCCAACTTGAGGCTAGCTGGGCTCCTGGCCCCTCACCAGGATGTGAGGGAACCTGCGGCAGGAAGTGCCACTGCTGAGGAAAATCCCGAGAAGCAACCACCAGCATCTCCTCCTCAATGGAGACCGACTGGGGTTACAATCAGGGAACCCGTTGGCACTCCCCCAGCAGAAAGGTCTTCTGCCCCCCAAGGAAAGGGAAAACAAAAGGCAGCCGAGCCTGTCATAGACTTAGATGAGTCCTCTGACGAAAATGGTATAGTTATTTCACTTTTAGATAAATTTCCAATTCCTTGACATTTATTCGACGGGGATGACAATTTTACATATGCTCCAAACCTAGGGCCAGACTTCTTCATGCCAGAGAGTAAGTGTATGACTAGTAGAGTCAATAGTATAGCGACCAGTAGTAATAGCTCGGGTATTTGACTTTGTAATTTTCTTTATTTCTTTTCTGATACAACATAACTTGTCATCTATTTTTGGCTTACTATTCGCATGTTTACCTCTTTTGCAGAAATGACTTCTGCAAACGTCTTTGATCTCTACAGCACTCAGGAGGAAGAAGAATTTCCCTTCGTCCGAAAGAAGAAACTGACTAGGAAACATGATGGGGAGCCGAGTCAGATGCCTTCGGGCAAGAAGAACCGAGCCACTGATCCTTCGAATGATGGGCCCTCTGGTCAAACATCTGCCCAGCCTCCTGCTCCTCTCGAGAAGGAAATTCTACCTCCACCTGCTCCTGCTGCTGTTGACGCCGTTTTTCGTCAAACAATGAAAGAAGAGCACGTAAACAATGAATGACAATGGCTAAATAAAACAAATCAAACACGCGATTTTTACGTGGTTCAGCAGTTAAATCTGCCTAGTCCACGAGTCTCTGTTATTAATCTTAAGATTATCTCTGAAAATTCTTTAGCATGAATTCTGCAGAGTTTTCTCTCAAGGATCAGAATTTCGGTCCCTTACAATGGTGCATGGCTTCTCTATTTATAGAGAAGGATGCAGAATACTATCCCACATATTTTGGTAGTTACTCTTTTGTGAATAAAATAAATGGCTTTAAATGCCTATAATTAGATATAAAAGGAAACATCCCTGACGACCAGGAAACGCATAACTGACCAAATAATATCCCACGATTCTTGGGGATTTACATTAATAAATGAGGATTACATCTCATATTTATAATACTTGTAGATATTCAAGGTGGTTATCGCGTATCTCTAAGGCTTTAGCATCCCAGGTCTCACGTCATTGTGCGAGCTAATGACATCTCTCGAGATCACGTGTCTTTCGAGATCGTACGTACATCGAGCTCGAGACCCCCGATCCGAGGTCGCCCCCGATGATGAGTGTGTTCTCGGAGCTACCTTTCGAGATCGAGATCGTTTCGAGCTCACCATATTCGAGGTCATATATCGTACTTTGCAGGCTCGATATACAATCCTGGAGCATACTCTAATCCTTACGAGACCATTTGTTGCGAATCCAACTTTCGAGGTCACATTTACCATGGCTCGAAATCTGGGTATAACATCTTGCCCCCTCAAAAGTATTTGTTCGAATCCTAAGAGAAGGAAACTTTTGAACTACTTTCTTTGAGAACTGTACCGTCATACACTCTTGAAAATGGACACGCGTCAGCTGGGTATTGCTCACTTTAGGTACTTGAGTACCTTGGAAACACGCCCACGATCGTCCGTCTGACAACTTTTTGGCGCCTTCTTGTCATTGATCCCCATCAGTTCGATCTAGTGAGGATTTCATTCGACGCTCCTGATTAATTCCTTTTCCCCACCTATATATACAAGACCCCACTCTTCATCTTCTTCACTTTTATCTTCATTCGCCATAAGCAAGAAAAGAAAAAAAACAAGCCCAGAGACCTCTTTGCAAAGTTCCTGTTCCGTGCATGTTTTCTCGACCAAAGAAACAAAGGAATCCTGGTCTGTTCGAGTCAGTGAGTTCTTTCCTGCAACCTCTTCTTCAATCGACAATCTCTCTGCAATCGCCATTACTGTGTAAGTATGCCGTTTTTGTTTTCCATTTAAAATGTTCTTGCTGTGTGTGCTAGTTTACGTTCTTAGCATGATACGATAGGAGGTTTTGAACCGATAGGCTTTTATGCTTTCTAGATTTTCATTCTGGATGTTCGTCTCTGGTTTATACCCAGTTTTGACGTTTGAGTGTGGTTCCCATTTTCTGGGTTTTGAAACTCTTAGGCAGCGTTTCTTGTACATTAAGTTTTCGGATAAAAACATGGGCTTTGACAAATGCACGAAACCCAAAAACGCTTTTCCTGGCTAACTGCCACTCTTCTTTCCCTTGAATTTCGGGATTTTCAAAAAATTATCCACACTCCTTTTCTTTTTCGTGGAATACACGCCCCTGACTCCTCAATAAGGGTCTTAGTATTTAGTCTCGTTCCTAAATCTCTGAGCTCATTCCATCAAGCTCGCGACTCTTGCATGCATGGCCCTCACCATTTTTTCTTTCTCGCTAGATGTCACAGAATCTGGAAAGACGGTGGGGGTCATTGCTGGCAGTCCCTTACGAGCCGAAATCTCCAAGCCCGGAATCGCTCTTTGCCCGGAACCAACGTCGGATAAGAGAATACGAGCTTGCACGGGAGCAAGAAGACATTCGAGCTCACTACCGCCGCCAGATAGACGAAGTCATCGAGGGGAAGAGAAGAGTTCTTCGGGAGGCCATCTATCCAGAGCCCAATTCAGGACCTAGGCCTATTCCCCTCGACCCTGCGCTAAAAGTCACTGTTGCGTATCATCCAGGGGAACTCCAGTTTTCATCAATGGGGGAAACTTCATCTTCGCAGCCGAGGAAGGAGATGTTCGAGGCCGAGCTCTACTGGAGCACAGTTACCACAACCAGCCAAATATCTGAAATCTTGGCCTTCAATGGCCTTAGCTCGTCAGACGCCTTTAAGTGTCGAGTTCCGACCAGCCATGAACGGAGCTGTTTTGCTCCTGGCGGCCGCGACACCACAGTGAGATACGCGGCATGGAGCTAGGAGCACATGAGGGCAGGAGCTTTGCTGCCCTTGAAGTCTTTTTTCAAAGACTTTACTGATTTCGTTGGGTTGGCACCGTTCCAGCTCAACACCAATTCGTACAGGGTGTTGTCTGCCCTGAGGTCCTTGTATCACGAGCTGCAGTGGAAAGGACCCTCACCTCAAGAGATTTTATATCTCTTTTGTTTGAAAAGTAACCCCTCCCGAGCTCGGGGAGGGGATGGTTTTTACTACCTCTCGAGCTACCCCAAGGAGACGAAGGTTTTTGGGGATCTTCCCAACCACCCGCCTGATTTCAAAAGGGCCTTCTTCTGGACAGATGGTCTGTCCCCATCTCGGCATTATTCGTTCAGGCGGATTCGTAAGTATTCTCGTTATTTTTATTCCTGAGCTCGAGACTTTAGTTCTTAAATCCATATTTAGTTGAAATGTGTCTCGCCTTTCAGCTAATTTCCAGCGTCCCACCCCCGATGAGGCAATGAAGGGGCACAGAGAAGCCTTGCTCCGACTCCCTTATGGCAGGAGATCTCTCTCATATCTATTACATGAGGACAAGCTCCGAGCTTGCGGGTTGTTGGGAGAGGGCCAGTCAACCTATGACTGGTCCAGTAAAAAATATGAACACTGGGAGGAGGTGCCACTGCCCACAGGCGCCCTTCCTCCAAGGAGAGAAAGGAAGACATCACTCCCAGTTCGCTTGAGAAGTCCGCGTTCTAGGAATGAAGCCAACGATGAAGCCTCGAGCTCGGACTCAGATGAAGGTAAAACCCTCCCTACTTCGCCAATGTGGTCCCCCACTTTACTAAAACACAGACCCAATAGGTTAGTCTCGTGCCCACAGGATAGATATCACTTCTACATATGGAGTTGGGTAGATGACTTTGTCCATAGGTTTGATAGTGGGCTCAGGAAATACGACACCATGTACACCACAGACGAGGTGTGGAATGGGATAGCTATGCAGTACGGGACCAATGATTATAGGGACCTCTCGAGGTTATCACCTACTTATAGGGAAGGCACATCCCCCGCCTCCTCTGAAGACGGGGGAATTTCATGGTCCCCAAGCTCGAGCTCGGGGGAGAGTTCCAATTAGGTTTCTTCTATCATCACTCTATATGTCTGTGATACTGAAATAACTTGATGTACACTTTTCTTTTACTGACTCACTGTGTTGTGACTTGTGCAGGCGAGATGGACTTCGACCTTGACACCCTTATCGACAATGCGGGCGCCAAGAGGAGCAAACGCCCTAAGGCGGGGTCACTGAAGACCGGCCAGCCGGGCAAAGGCTCCAAGAGATCCAAGAAGACACCTCCCCTTGCCCTGCCGGCTTCGAGCTCTGTTGCTGCGTCGACTGTCCAGGCCAGCGCCTCCACGACAATGCCATCCTCGCAGGCCGTCGTCTCCACGGTTGCACCGACTTCGCTGATTGGTGCCCCTGCCATTGTTGAGTCCCAACCTCCTGTGGTCGGTGAAACGTCTTCTGCTCAACTTTCCAGAAGACCTTCTGCTTCTCGAGTTCAGAAGCTAACAATCTCCACCCATATGGACTCATATGTGGTGGACAATGCTGCTGGACCTCACGGATCTACGCTGATCTCCGATGTCATGTCCCGGATCGGCCAGAGCTATGGCAGTTTCGAAGCTCCCCAGTGGCAGTGCTTAACCGGCACCCGAGACCGCACTGTTCTTTATGAGAAGAGTATCGAGCACACTGCTGCGGTAAGTATTCTTCTATGTTCCTTTTGCTTACATTCATACTGACCTGAGGCTAATGGTGGTTTCTTCCTTTTTTCAGGCTCTTGCCTTCATTGCCCAGCTCAATTATGAGCTGAACAACGAGATCCATTCGAGCAAGACTCATGCTCAAGAGGCGAAGGACCTCCACCTTAGAGCGAACGACGATCTGAAGGCGGTGAATGCTAAGCTCGAGGCAGTGGTTAAGGACCGTGAGGACATGGCCAAGGAGCTCGGAAAGCTGAGAGCTGAACTCGAGGAGCAAAAGAAAGATAACACCCAGCTTTGGGAGACCAATAATAAGCTTGAAGAGGACAAGGCCGCCACCTTCGACATCATAGAGGATGCCAAAACTCGCCTTCTTGCCGAGTACAAAGAAAAGAAGGAAAAGGCGGTCGACTCAGCCATGTACTGGATGTGGGCTTATAATGAAGAGCTGGACACCAGCTTCTTAGGTCCCCACGAGGCGCCGCTTCTTGAACGATGGAATGCTCGGATCGAGAAGGAAGAGGCTGAACAACTTGAGAAGGAGAAGGCTGAGCAGCTCGAGAAGGGAAAGGCTGCTCCGGGCACCGTTTCGGAGGAAGCTCAGGAGGATAGTCATGCTATTCGTCCTGAGGGGTCCGGTGCCACTGATGCTGAGAAAGCCAAGGAGACTCCTCTTCCTTGAATCTGACCTCGGGGAGATCAGTTATCGGGGCTGCGTCCCCTTATTTCTGTAACTATTTTAATATATGCCCACGGGGCTGATACAATTTCTTTTACCATTCTTTTATATGCTTTACATTTCTTGGCTCAAAATATTTTGCATAATTTTATATTGATGGACCGGTTATGTTTATTTATTCATACAAACATAGTTTGGATTTAGGCTCGAAATTCGATGCATTCATGCATAGTTTATTCGAATTATCCGCTTCCGACCTCGTTACTTATCAAGGTCGGATATTACTTTAACCATGAACTCAAAAGTACTTATATGGTATGTAATGTGAATGATCTAGTTATATCTTTTTTTGTTTAGTCACTTTTCCTCATCCTCAGTTTTTGTTCCGAGGTTAAGAGTTTGAAACTATTTTTCTCTTAAGATATTCCAGCCTCGATCTCGACTTGTCTCGTTATAGGTTTAGGCTCCTACTTATCATCGATCAATTTTTTGGCTGGTTTGTTCCAGACCTGTTAAGTTTGCACATCTGGTTAACTCCAAATGTTTTAGGTTTTTGGTAGTTCGGTTATGTCCGAACTATCTAAGCTCGCGTATTTGGTTTTCTCCAAATACTTTTATCTTTTTGATAAGTCGGTTATGTCCGAACTATCTAAGCTCGCGTACTTGGTTATCTCCAAATACTTCATATAAATATATATTTTTTATTTTTTAATCTGACGGTATATATACCAATGATGCCCCTTTAATATCCTATGAGTGTGACCATAGGTTATTAAATTAAGAGAGATTGCAAAAATAAAAAGAAATTACATATGGAACAAAATAGACCTTTTATTTGTTGAAATTCAAAAACAAACAAACAAACTAGTACAGATAGAAATTCATGGTTACAGGCAACACTTCCTACACTATTGATAGTAAGGCCTAAGGTGTTCGCCATTCCATGCTCGCGATATCAGGCTCCCATCCAATCTCGCAAGTTTGTACACACCAGGTCGGATGACTGACTCTATCTAGTATGGTCCTTCCCAGTTCGGCCCGAGCACTCCAGCTGCTGGATCTCGGGTTGCCAAGAATACGCGTCTTAATACCAGATCTCCCATTCCGAACTTTCGATCTCGAACCCTCTTATTGAAATACCGTGTAGTTCGTTGCTGGTAAGCAGCATTTCTCAGCTGAGCCTCTTCTCTTTTTTCATCAATCAAATCTAGGATTTCTTCGAGCTGAGTGTGATTGGAACTTTGATCGTAAATCTGAGTTCGGATCGTCGGGATTTCGACCTCGATGGGCAGCATTGCCTCGCAGCCGTACGCTAGAGAGAACGGAGTATGTCCTGTTGATGTCCGAGCTGTAGTCCTATATCCCCAAAGGACTTGAGGCAATTCCTCGGGCCATCGTCCCTTTGCCTCCTCCAACTTTTTCTTTAGAGAGCTCTTGAGAGTTTTGTTAACGGCTTCGACCTGAACATTCGCTTGAGGGTGAGCCACTGATGAAAAACTCTTTATTATGCCGTTCTTTTCACAAAAGTTGGTGAATAAGTCGCAATCGAACTGGGTTCCGTTATCGGATACAATCTTTCTCGGTACTCCGTATCGGCATACGATGTCCTTTACCACGAAATCAAGGATCTTTTTCGAAGTTATAGTTGCCAATGGTTCAGCCTCCGTCCATTTCGTGAAGTAATCAACGGCGACTACAGCATATTTCACTCCGCCTTTTCCAGTTGGGAGAGAGCCTATGAGGTCGATGCCCCATACTGCGAAAGGGCATGGGGATGACAACATGGTCAGTTCGGATGGTGGAGCTCGGGGTATCGTGGCGAATTTCTGGCATTTGTCGCATTTCTTCACATACTCAAAAGAGTCTGTTCTAATGGTTGGCCAGAAATATCCTTGACGTATGATCTTCTTGGACAGGCTATGCCCCCCGGTGTGGTCTCCGCAGAACCCTTCATGAATTTCTTCATTGATCTTCTTTGCTTCGGGAGGGGTTACACACCTAAGCAGCGGCATGGAATATCCTCTTCTGTATAGCTTTCCGTCCAAAATGGTGTAATGAGGAAGTTGATACATCAATTTTCGAGCCTGGTTCCGATCTTTTGGAAGAATTCCATTTTCGAGATAATCAACTATCGGACTCATCCAGGTTGGTTCTGTTTCAATCATACACACATCTTCCTCGTCTGGCTCAGTAATGCTGGGTGCTGATAGGTGTTCTACGGGTACAACATTCAGCTCTTCATTTTTGGCAGAAGTGGCGAGTCGAGCTAAGGCATCTGCATTTGAGTTTTGTTCTCGGGGAACCTGTTCGATTGCATAAAACTCAAAATACTCCAATGCGGATTTTTCCTTCTCCAGATAAGCTGCCATTCTTGTGCCACGAGCCTGGTACTCTCCCAAGATTTGATTAACCACGAGCTGGGAGTCGCTGTAGCAATGTATAGCTTTGGCCTTGAGCTCTTTTGCTATTCGTAGTCCCGCGAGGAGAGCCTTGTACTCAGCTTCATTATTAGAAGCTTTAAAGCCAAATCTTAAAGCAGAGTGAAATTTGCTCCCTGCAGGAGTGATCAGAATAACTCCTACCCTAGCTCCATTTTCATTTGACGAGCCGTCGACGTAAAGTTTCCACAGCTCGTGGGCCGTGGTTATTACCTCGTCGTCGGCTATACCAGTGCACTCCACTATAAAGTCTGCCAAGGCTTGTGCCTTAATGGTCGTTCTTGGATGGTAGGTGATGTCGAACTCTCCGAGCTCAACAGCCCATTTAAGGAGTCGACCTGTCGCCTCTGGTTTAGACAGGACTTGCCTAAGTGGTTGATCTGTCAGTACATGGATGGGATGTGCCTGAAAGTAGGGGCAGAGCTTGCGAGATGAGTGGATTAAACTGAGGGCGAGTTTCTCCATCAATGGATATCTTGACTCTGCCCCCAGTAATCTCTTACGGATGTAATAGACGGGTTTCTACACCCTCTCTTCCTCTCGAATGAGCACTGCGCTTATCGCGTGTTCAGTGGTTGAGAGGTATAGGTACAATACTTCTCCCGTTTCTTGTTTTGACAGGATGGGTGGTTCAGCGAGGTGTCATTTGAGCTCCTGAAAGGCTAGCTCGCACTCTTCTGTCCATTCAAACTTCTTACTTCCTCTCAATAAGTTGAAGAATGGAAGGCCACGATCCGTTGACTTCGAGATGAATCTGCTCAGGGCGGCCATCCTGCCAGTCAAGCTTTGGACATCAATATGCTTCTGAGGTGAAGGCATATCAATCAGGGCCTTTATTTTGTCGGGATTAGCCTCGATTCCACCAGAGTTGACAATGAAACCCAGAAATTTTCCCGAAGATACCCCAAAAGTGCACTTCTGAGGATTTAGCTTCATGTTGTACTTTCTGAGCACGCCAAAGCACTCTTCGAGGTCATCAACATGGTTCTTGTTAAGTTGAGACTTTACAAGCATGTCATCAACATAAACTTCCATGTTGTTCCCTATTTGCTCTGAAAACATCATGTTTACGAGCCGCTTATATGTAGCTCCAGCGTTCTTGAACCTAAACGGCATAACATTATAACAGTATAGCCCTTTATCTGTAATGAAGCTCGTATGTTCTTGGTCGGGGGTATGCATGGGAATCTGGTTATATCCAGAATATGCATCCATGAATGACATCAAGCCATGCCCCGCCGTGGCATCCACGAGCTGATCAATTCTTGGCAGCGGAAAATAGTCTTTTGGGCAAGCCTTGTTGAGATCCGAGTAGTCAATACAGGTTCTCCACGTCCCATTGGGCTTTGGGACCAACACTGGATTGGCTACCCAGTCAGGGTAAAAGGCATCCCTAATGAAGTGATTTGCTTTTAATCTGTCAACTTCCTCCTTTAATGCTTTCTTTCTGTCCTCGTCCAGTTGTCTTCGCTTTTGTTGCTTCGGGGGAAAGCTTTTGTCTATGTTTAATGCGTGGCTCGCAACATTCGGGCTTATCCCCACCATGTTTGAGTGTGACCATGCGAAGACATTCTGGTTTTTCTTCAGAAAGCAAATTAATTGCTATTTTGCTTCGTCTTGGAGGTGTTTTCCGACCTTCACCTTCTTCGAGGGATCAACTTCGTCGAGCTGAACTTCTTCGAGCTCTTCCAATGGTTCGAGGTCAACTTTCTCCTCAATCCTTGGATCGATTTCCTCGTCAATTTCTAAAACCGTTCCATCTTTATTTTGTATGATAACGAGTGCTTGAGCGCTCGTTTGTTTCTTTCCCCTCAAAGAAATGCTATAACACTCCCTTCCTGCCAATTGATCTCCTTTTAATGTCCCGACCTCGCTTGGGGTTGGGAACTTAAGGGCCAGGTGCCTCACAGATGACACTGCCCCCAGCCCGACCAGGGCGGGTCTCCCAAGCAGTACATTGTAGGCAGATGGTAAATCTACCACCACGAACTCCATTATCTTGGTCACCGAGACTGGATAGTCTCCCAAGGTCACAGGGAGTTCAATGGATCCCATACAGGTAGTCCCTTCTCCTGAAAAGCCGTACAAAGTAGTTGCACATGCCTTCAGGTCGCGAAGGGAGAGTCCCATTTTCTCGAGGGTCGCTTTATAAAGAATGTTGACTGAGCTCCCATTGTCTATGAGAACTCGGCGGACTCTCTTGTTGGCAAGCTGAAGAGTAATAACCAATGGATCATGATGAGGGAACTGAACATGGGAAGCATCCTCCTCAATGAAGGTTATCGGTTGCGTTTCAACCCTTTGGCTTTTTGGTGCCCTAGGTTCGGGTTCATAAGGAGACCCGTCCCCTGTCTTCAGCTCGTTAACGTATCGCTTTTGAGCATTTCTGCCCCCTCCTGAGAGATGAGGCCCTCCCGAGATGGTTATTACGTCCTCTCCATCTATCGGCAAGGGCCTGTCTTCTTCCCGAGATCGGGAGTTATTATTTTGTGCCGTCGAAGGCGCGGCTACTCTCTAGCTCGCAGTAGTGTGTCCAGTACTTTGGTTTTTGACATACTGCCGGAAATAACCTCTCGAGATCAACCCTTCGATCTTGTCCTTCAACTGTCGACATTCATCAGTTGTGTGTCCGGTGTCTCTATGGAACCGGCAATACTTTCTGGAATCCCTCGTGGATTTTTGATTTCTCATTGGGTCCGGACGCCGGAAGGGGACCTGGTTTTCATTAGCCAGGCATATGTTTTCCCGAGACTCGTTGAGCTCGGTGTGCACTTTATATACGGAGAAATACCTTTCTCCTTTCTTTTTCTTTCCTCCTTCTGCCTCGGGGTTATTTCCCTCGCTCTTTTTCCTCTTGGAGGGATTCTCCGAGGTAGGCTGTGGAGCTGCTGGGTCAGCCGAGGTTGAGGCGGAGTTAATGTTTATCGTTGTAGTTTCGGTCTGCGAGGTCGCCTTGAGCGTTGACCTTGCCTCCTCTACATTGACAAATCTCTGCGCCCGTCTGTTAAACTCGGTTATTGACCTCACCGGTTTCCCTTGCATGTCATCCCAAAGGGCACTTCCGGGTAAAACACCAGCTCGGATAGCCATCAGGTGCCCACTGTCATCCACATCTCGAGCTCGGGCGACCTCTAGATTAAATCTTGTCAGGTAGCTTTTCAGTCTTTCGCCCGGCTGTTGTCGGACGTTAGTCAAAGTGGATGCCTCTGGTCTGACTCCCATCATAGCTCGGAACTGCTTCTTGAAGTCTCTAGACAACTGATCCCATGAAGTTATCGAGTGTCTCTTGTACTTTTCGAACCAACTCTTGGTAGGTCCAGCCAATGATGTTGGAAACATCATGCACCTGAGCTCGTAACCCACGTTACTAGCTCTCACAATAGTGTTGAATGTACTCAGGTGACTGCATGGGTCGGTTTTTCCTTCAAACGCTGGGACGTGAGGAATCCGGAACCCTTGAGGAAATTGAGTGTTAGAAATATGTGGAGCAAACGGCTCGAGCTCCTCGTCAGAGTCCTCATATCGACCATTCCTTCGTTCATTCTTTAAAAGCCTAAAGGCTTTTTCGAGCTGATCGATCCTTTCTTGGACCGGGTCCTTAGGTGGTGTCTGGAATTGACAGTCATTGATCATGATTCTAGGCTCGCGTCTCTGTGAGGGATCTCTACGCCCATTCAGGTGATTCCTTAGGTCCGGATTTGTCTGATCTCCCTTCCCCCTGCTCTGATTCAGATGATTTCGCAGGTCAGGACGATTCTTGCGGCTTCCAGTATTTTTACGACCTCGGTCGTGTTTACTGACGGACCTGGTCTCTCCGGACTCGTCACTGGTGAAACTCATTGATCAGTCATTTCGCGATGGGTTCTTCCCATGTCGCCTCGTCTCCGCAGTGCGAGACCGGGACGTCTGACTTTTCTCAGATTGTGCGCCTCTCCGCTCCTGGAAAGTCTCCCTGTGTCCTTGTCTATCCCCCGTACACCCTTGATCCTGATCTTGAGTAGGTTGAGCGTTTCTGCGGGGAGGTGAAGGATATCTTATGGGAGACAGAGGGAACCGTATAGGCGACGGTGGCTGCCGCCCTTGCCTCGGCCTAGAGGGTCCATAATTTGCCCGAGATGGGTCAGTCACGTTCGGTGCACTACCAGGAACCTGAGTCCGAGCCTCGGTAGGAGCTTGGTTATTCTCAGTTCCTGCAGGCACTTCCACAGGTGGATTAGGCGGGACCCGAGCTCGGGTACTCCTCTGGGGCCTAGGAGGAGCAGATGGCTCTGCTGGTGCCGGAGGTTGAGTCGGCTTCCTTGTGGCAGCATCTTTTCGTGGACGTCCACGGGGCCTCCGGGGAGGAACATGCACGTCCCTTGGAGGAGGGACTTGGTTTTCGCGTGGAGGCGGGGGCTGAGCCACCTGCGCCTCTGCGGCCATCCTATTCAACTCCTCATTCCGTTTGTTGGCTTCTGCCAACAACTGTTTCAATTGCCGGTTTTCCAGTTCTACAATAGGAACGTAACGCTCAGAATTGTAATACATATCCTCATCCCTCGGTGGAGGCGGTGGTCCCCGGGAATCGGAGGACCCACTTCTCTCCTCAGCATCCGGGTTCTCCATTGGTTGTTTTCCAAGATGCCTTGGGTAGCTTTCATCAGGGGTGTTCTGATTGTTTGTAGCCATGAATCTCTCAGGGATGAATGCTTAAGGCTCTCAATGAAAGCACCAAACTGTTGACGCCGTTTTTCGTCAAACAATGAAAGAAGAGCACGTAAACAATGAATGACAATGGCTAAATAAAACAAATCAAACACGCGATTTTTATGTGGTTCAGCAGTTAAATCTGCCTAGTCCACGAGTCTCTGTTATTAATCTTAAGATTATCTCTGAAAATTCTTTAGCATGAATTCTGCAGAATTTTCTCTCAAGGATCAGAATTTCGGTCCCTTACAATGGTGCATGGCTTCTCTATTTATAGAGAAGGATGCAGAATACTATCCCACATATTTTGGGTAGTTACTCTTTTGTGAATAAAATAAATGGCTTTAAATGCCTATAATCAGATATAAAAGGAAACGTCCCTGAAGACCAGGAAACGCATAACTGACCAAATAATATCCCACGATTCTTGGGGATTTACATTAATAAATGAGGATTACATCTCATATTTATAATACTTGTAGATATTCAAGGTGGTTATCGCGTATCTCTAAGGCTTTAGCATCCCAGGTCTCACGTCATTGTGCGAGCTAATGACATCTCTCGAGATCACGTGTCTTTCGAGATCGTATGTACATCGAGCTCGAGACCCTCGATCCGAGGTCGCCCCCGAGGATGAGTGTGTTCTCGGAGCTACCTTTCGAGATCGAGATCGTTTCGAGCTCACCATATTCGAGGTCATATATCGTACTTTGCAGGCTCGATATACAATCCTGGAGCATACTCTAATCCTTACGAGACCATTTGTTGCGAATCCAACTTTCGAGGTCACATTTACCATGGCTCGAAATCTGGGTATAACAGTTGCCACGACTCCTTCACCTCCGACCCCTACTGAACAGGCTCAACAAGCTGAGGGTGTTCCTCCTGGGGCTAAACTATTGGGCCGCTCCCTAAGGTCGGCCAAGGATCGCCTTGCTCACATTCTTAAGCATGACCGCTAAAAAGAGGCCATGGCTAAAGCAGAAACAATGGGGGTTGACCAGATCCTCAATAGAGCCCTCAATGAAGTGGCCAGTGTAAGTAATATTCCTTCGCTTTTGTGCTCATGGTCTTGATTTTCCTTTCTGAAGTCAGTCTAACTCTTATTCTTTGATTGCAGGTAATGCTGACATTGATGGCTACTCGCGCCCGTGCGGGTGCAAGCGTTGAGCAATCCCGTGCTAGGGAGTCGAAGCAAATGGAGGAGCTTCAAGCCGCGGAGGCAAGGCACGCGGGAGAGCTGGAGGTGGTGACCCAGCAGAAGGATTCTTTGACTGCGAATCTGGTGGAGAAACAAGCCTCTTTGGAAAATGCTAGGAAACAGAGAGATGAATACCAGGAGGCTAGCCGAATCCAGTGGCGCGATGTCAAAAAAATCCAGGAGGAAAATCTTTCAAAGGACAGGAGCATTGCCATCCTCAAGAGCCAAGTGGAGCAACTCAAGCTCACGAACACCAAGGACCTGGAAAGGTACAAGAATGCGACACTTCGATGTTTCTACGACTTCTGGAAACATAATCAAAGTGCCAATTTTGGCTACCTTCCAGAGGATGCCAGGAAAGCCGAGTTGGCTCGCTGCACTGCTCGACTGGCTGCCGAAGAAAGGGCCAGAGTTCCTGCCTCCCCCGAGATTTCACTGGCCACGGGGATGGATGGAGGGGAAGCCGCAGAAGATGCAATTAACCAAGATGCTCCCCAAGATCCTCCCGCTGCTCCTTAGCCTATTTTTTACTTATTTTATTTTCTTTTCCTTACATGACCCACAGGTCATGATGCTAAGACAATATTTATTTTCTTATTGTTGCATGGGCAGCTTTTCCTTTTAACTTAACATTTACATCTGAACAGTACTGCTCGCGGTGTAAAATGATTCGTTTGATATTATAATATTTCTGCTTTATTATAACATCTGGTCGCATGACCGAACTTAGCATAGTACTTTGGCTTGATTTAACAAAATATAAAATTTGAAAAATACTCTAAGTACCGTAGCATGCTTTCACTTATTTTGCTCATGTGTTTACATACCTCTTGGTATGCTTTGCTTTCTATGTACCTTATATGCCCCCAAGTGATCGAGGAGCTTTAGGTCCTTGGTCACTTGCCTTGACCATAACCTGTACGAACATTACTGCTCGATATAAAATGTAAAACTTATAATACAGCAAAACAACACACGTAATGAACAAATACTTGTAAAAAATTACAAAGTTTGGCAAGAATGACTGGTTGCGCACAGTCCCTTATGATTCTCGTATTTAAATGGACTAAACATGTTTTACGAGTGATCTTTGAAAGATCTTACACTTATAAGGGATTAGCCATATAACATGACTAACCCTTTTTCAAAACTTGTAAAAAGTAAAAATTAATACAAGCCAGTCCTTTAAGAAGGACTGTTTATTGATAATACTTGCGCAAGTGTTCTCCATTCCAATAACGCAGAACGAGATCTCCATTTAAGCGTGCAAGTTTGTAAGTGCCTAGATGAAGGACTTCTTCAATTTGGTAAGGTCCTTCCCAGTTTGGTCCGAGTACTCCAGCAGCTTGGTCGCGGGTGTTTAAGAAAACTCTTCAAAGTACTAAGTCTCCGACGTTGAACTTTCTTTCTTTTACTTTGGAGTTAAAATATCGAGCGACTTTTTGCTAGTACGCAGCTACTCGGAGTTGGGCTTTCTCTCGTTTCTCCTCGATCAGGTCTAAGGACTCCATCATCAGTTGGCTATTTCGGTCTTGGTCGTATGTGATTCTACGATGCGAGGGTGGATCTAACTTGACAGGCAATATAGCTTCATACTCGTATGCTAAGGAAAATGGGGCGTGACCTGTTGTTGTTCGGTGAGAAGTTCTATACGACCAGAGGACTTCAGGCAGCTACTCCGACCATGCTCCTTTAACTTCCTCGAGCCTTTTCTTCAGGGTATCTTTCAATGTCTTATTTACTCCTTCGACTTGACCATTTGCTTGTGAATGAGCAATTGAAGAAAAGCTCTTGATGATGCTATGCCTTTTGCAGAAGTCTGTGAACATGTCACTATCAAACTGGGTGCCATTGTCCGAGACAATCTTTCTCTGCAATCCATATCGACAAACAATGTTCTTGATGACAAAATTAAGTACTTTCTTTGTCTTATGGTTGCGAGTGACTTAGGCTCAGCCCATTTGGCGAAGTAGTCGATAGCCACCACTGCGTATTTCACCCCACCTTTTTCTGTCGGCAAGGACTCGATTAAATCTATACCCTATACTGCGAAGGGCCATGGACTTTGCATTTGCTTTAACTCATTTGGAGCTGCCCGTGGGATCTTGGAAAACCTCTGACACTTATCACATTTTCGCACAAACTCCATCAAGCCTTCGTTCATGGTCGGCCATAAATAACCCTGTCTTAGAATCTTCTTTGATAAGCTCTGCCCCCTAGCGTGGTCTCCACAGAAGCCTTCATCAGCTCTTTAGCCTTTTCTGGTGTAACACACCTGAGCAGTGGCATTGAGTATCCTCTTCGGTATAGAATACCATCGACCAGGATATACCTAACAGCCTGTCTCAGAAGGGTCCTGGCTTTGTTTCTATCTGCTGGTAGTATACCGCTCGTGAGATACTCCAAGTATGGTGCCATCCATGTATCTTCTAACTGGACCTCCTTATTGGTTTCGTCTGCTCGTATGCTTGGCGCGTGTAGCTGCTCAATTGGTACTATATTTAAAGTGTCAGCATCCTTTGCACTCACGAGTTTGGCTAAGGCATCTACGTTTGAATTATGATCTCGAGGTATTTGCTGGAGGGTATATTTTTCAAATTGTGCCAACAGATCTTTTGGTTTGTTCAGATAGGCCACCATTTTTAGGCCTCGTGCTTGATACTCCCCTAAGACCTGATTCACTACCAGTTGTGAATCACTATAAATATCCATCACTTTTATGTTCATGTCTTTGGCTAACCTTAACCCAGCGAGTAGAGCTTCATACTCAGCTTCGTTGTTCGAAGCGGTGAAATCAAACCTAATTGCGCAGTGAAATCGATGCCCTTCTGGCATTATCAATATCACTCCCGCTCCTGCACGAGCTTCGTTGGAAGATCCGTCTGTGAATAGCTTCCACAAAGGAGCTTCAACTTCAGGCTCAGGCGCACTAGGCTTTTCACCCTGTTCGCTGTCTGGGAGTTCAGTGAATTCAGCAATGAAATCAGCCAAGACTTGTCCTATTATTGCTGCTCGTGGTGAGTATGCTATATCGAATTGCCCGAGTTCGACTGCCCATTTCAACAAACGACCAGCAGCCTCTGGCTTTTGCAAAACTTGCTGAAGGGGCTGGTTAGTCAAGACTGTGATTGGATGGGCTTGGAAGTAAAGACGTAACTTCCTTGAGGCCAAAATTAGGCAATAGGCTAATCTTTCAATGGGAGGATATCTCAGTTCAGCTCTGATTAACCTCTTTCTCACATAATACACTGTGTTATCCAGATTTCCGGATAGTGTTTAAATTGATGTCCTCGGGGAAACAGAATTATCGATGTCTTTCACGGTAGGTGACCAGAGCTCGCGGATGGACAGAAAGGCTTCGCCTCTCTCGTTTAGTGTCCGGATTACTCTTCCAAGCAAACACAACACGGAAACTCGTCAACTCTCCCGGACTCCCGAAGGGGTATCCTTCGGGGAAGCCCCTTCCAGGAGAAGCTCTTCGAGTGGTCTCCGCGGAAACAGTTCCGTGCCTCGCACGGAACAAAACCAAACGGTCGAGTCCTGGAGGAGGCATATTTGGAATGATATCCGCCTGACACAAGATCCCGCCTGACACGCCCGTCAGGTCAAAGCCGCACACATCCCAGCACGCCTAAGGGTACCTTTTCGCCTACTGTTCCGCTGACAACTTGGAAAAGACGGCTGACTTTGTGTGTTCCCCATACTTTCACGTAAATATACCCACATAGAGTCTTGTAGCCATGCTACGACAGTAATTGTATCCCCTATTTATGGCTGGTGTAGTTAAGACTCATGTACGTAGAGAAAAACCCTAATCCGAAACCCTAGCTATAAAGACCCCTTCATTTTACAAGAAGAGGGACGGCCAACAAATCACATAGCAAGAACTCTGCTAAAATCTCTCTAGCTTCTTCTTCTTCAAGAGAACCCGAGAGAAACATTGTGAGTGTGTGAAGTTCTTGTACATCAGCCATCTTACTGTAATCCTTTCCAAGTATAATAACATCGACTCGTGGACTAGGGCTCGTTAACGCCTGAACCACGTAAAAACGCTGTTTGTTTAGTTACATTTCAGCACTTTTACAGTTCTTATCTTTTTATTATTCTGTTTGTATTCGTTTCCGAAAAACTCGGTAAACACACTGCCTTTTGTATGCCTTCTTCTTCTCACACTAACACCGCAACAGTAGCATATTCGGTGATCGCCAGGTATATGAACAAAGTTTCCCCATCTACAGGCTTTGATAAGACGGGAGGCTGCGCCATGTGGGATTTTAAGGCTTGGAAAGCCTGTTCGCAGTCTTTAGTCCACTCGAACTTCTTGTTGCCCCTAAGTAGATTAAAGAAAGGGACGCACTTATCTGTTGATTTTGAAATAAATCTGTGGATGCTCAAATTCCACCGGGGGAAAATATGGAGGTTTACCCTCATTAGCCTTAGGCAATCAAAGCGACCCTGTATTTTTCCCCGGAGCCCATGTCTCATAGGAAGCCTAAAAGAGGATGCCCCGAGAGGCCCGAGAGCAACGCCATGCAGGGTGTCCAACTTACACGAGTGCCTGCTAAGGCCACAAGGGTCTCGCTACACGCGGCCGTCCATGACCCACGTCCGTGTGGCGACTTGGCTGCGCACCCTAGCCACACACGCGAGGCCCCGCCTCGCGTCGCCTGCGCGCATCCAACAGCCCACGCCTCGCCACCACGGTGCGCACCAGGCGTCTCGCCCAGCACCTCGCGATGCCCATGCCTTGCCCCCATGGCTTGCAGGAGGTGCCTCACCACCACGGTGTGCACCAGGCGCCTTTCCCAGCACCTCGCGACGCCCACGCCTTGCCACCACGGCTAGCACCAGGCGCCTCACCCCCACGGCTCGCAGGAGGCACCTCACCCAGCAACTCGCCATCAGGCCCCGCGAGGCCATACCTCCACAATGTCCAGGTACAGTGCCTCATCTCATAAGGCGCCCTTATCATCTGCGAGGTCACGTCTCGGCCATGCCTAGGTCCCTCGCACCGTCTTGCAAGGCACGCCTCTATGGTATAAGCATATGCTCCGCTGATGGAGTCCCTCTCTATTTTCTAAGGAGATGCCACCAACGGGGCACGACTCCCATGCACTTATCTCGCTCATGACTACACGAGAGCCACCTTTAGAGACAAGGCACGCGTACAAAAACCGGTTATGTGAGGGTGAGGAGCTTAGGGGTGTAACTCAGAACATCCATACTAGACATGCCATGTTGGTACAAGGTAGTACCGATGGTGGAGGCACTCCTTGCATGTCTCTGACCATGTATCAGGATCACCAGCGCCACTACGCCTGGAGCCACTCCTCTAACATTCGTACGGTTAAGTAGTGGAGACATCCTCCTGGCACCTGTCCATGTACTGGTTGCAACACCACTACCTCTGAAACCACTCTCCTGACAGTGTACTTATGTACTACCTGGTCCCCTAGACCACAGTGTATCTAGGGCATTTAGAGCCCACTATATAATGAACCCCAATTCCACATGGAAAGGGGTTGGAAAAATTACTGTAGCAGTGCACCATCATGAATACAAACTGATTTCACCATTCTTCTTCTGCAATTGTTCTTGAAGTTTCTACTTAGATTTCTAAAGTTTCTCTTTTGATAATCTCTACTTTGCGATTTTTCTAACATAACTTAGTTGACAAGTTCTCACCGTCAACAGTTTGGCGCCGTCTGTGGGAAGCTAAGTACCAAGCTACTGTTCTACCATTACTTCCGGCAAGAAGAAATGCGGAGACATTCAAAGCGACTCAGGGAGCCACATAAGGTGGAGGTCCACCTTAACGGAGTCTAGCTGAAGGCCTCCATGAAGGATCCTCCTCCACCCAGAGATGTGGCGCCCCCAAGGGACCCTGAGGTTCATGAGGGTGTTAGTGAGGTCTCGTCACCGGCCGTCCCTCTCGGAGAGAGTCCTCCAAGGGCACCACCAGGGAATGCCAACGAATTCCCGCTCCCTAAACCACCACAAGTACTGAACTCTGGCCGGCAGGACCCGGGCCCCTTGACGCATAGACATGATAAACATCCCCGAGTCCATTCCGTGAGCTCGAGTTCAAAATTTCGGTTCTACGAAGAGGAAATACGTGAGCTACACCGTAAGAACCAAAGGTTGGAAACCACCCTGGAGAATATGCAAGAGGTGCTGAATGGCCTGTTGTAAGGTAAGTCAAGCGTGACCCTGCCCAAGAGAAAAGAGAAAGGTCAGAAGGGGGCAGAGACCACCATCCTGGTAGACGATGGGAGGACTCGACATTCCATTAGTAACACCCCCCGAATGAAGCAACGAGAACATCCTGAACCACCAAAGCAGGCCCAGAAGCCAGAGCCGAAGACCAATGCTGCCCCTCGCAACGATGACGAGGTCACCTCAAAAAGGGCACCCTCAGATTTACGGGAGGAGCTCAACAAGAAAAGGGCGGGCAAAAGTACCACGCCCCCTATGGCGCCTCAAGAGGGCAAAGGAAAGGGGGATCTTAACCTGTCCACTTTAAGGGACTCCCTAAGCAAGAGGAGGCAGGACCTGGACAAAGAAATCAGGAGCCTGCGAAGCAAGATCGTCACTGCCTCTGGAGGTCAAGCTGTTGAAGAAGAGTTCGACCATGAGTCACCCATCGTTAGGGAGATCCAAGCCATCCAGCTCCCTACCAATTTTAAGGAGCCCCATATGACCCCCTACGAAGGAAGCACAGATCCAAAATACCATCTAGATACATTTAACGACCTGATGAAGCTAAGGGGAATTGGCAGCGGGGCGAGATGTCATTGCTTCGCTGTCACCTTAAAAGGACCTGCATACAAATGGTTCAAAAGACTTAGACCGGGGTCCATCAGATCTTGGCAACAACTTTCTGATGAATTCCTCCAGCAGCACCACGCCGTGCGCGACTACACGATGCCAGGCACCAGCCTCGCAAATGTGAAGCAAGGAGAAAATGAGAGCCTGAAGAGCTATATTCATAGGTTCAATATGGAGGCAGCTAAAGTAGGGAGCCTGACCCGTCGAGAGCTGAAAATGGCCATCACAGCTGGAGTACGCCCAGGAAGCAAGTTATGGGATAACATTCTCAAGAGGGAGGTCACAGACTTGGATGATTTCTACGAGCGGGCCTAAAATACATTTGCGTGGAGGATGGTCACGAGAACGTCAAAGACGGAAAAGGCCCATCGCCCTCGAAACCTTCAGCCCGAGAAAACCCAAGCGGTGCAAAGAAGAAGGGGGTTTATGAGGGAACAAGAGATGATCGACCCCGGAAGCATCAACGCTTTGAGGAGCGCCTACAGGGCCCCTACACCTTTTGCACTGACCTCACCCATGCGAGGGAGCATATTTTCGTTGTGAACGAAAACCAGGTCCCTTTCAAAAGGCTCCCGCCAATGAAAAAATACCGGTCCAAAAGAGACCCCAGCAGGTATTGCCAGTATCACAAGGATGTCGGCCACACCACCGCGGAATGCAACCATTTGAAGTTGGAAATCGAGGAGCTCATTCGTAGGGGACATTTGGACAGATACGTACGTAAGGAGAACCAGAGGCCAGAAGAAGGAGCGTCCCCGCCGCGCGCGCGAGAGGTGGCCTCAGAAGTACAGGGAGAGGTCAGGACTTTATTTGGAGGACCAGGATTCGGGGGCGATTCAAGGAAGGGACGAGACAAATACGCCAAGGAGGCTAGACGAAGTCCACCACCGTGCATTTTAAGTTTGGAGCAACGCCCCCCGACGAGTTTCAAGGGCGAGAATGACTCAATAACTTTCACTGAAGAAGACGCGCAGGGGGTGCATTTCCCTCATAATGACCTCCTGGTGCTAACTGTCTAGCTTGCGAACATGAGAGTACATCGAGTCCTAGTGGATAATTGAAGCTCTGTGGACATCTTGCATCGCCCCGCTTTGGAGAAGATGGGACTGAGCGTCCGACACTTGAAACCCTGCAATTCCTCCCTTTACGGGTTCACAGGGGACTCGATATAGCCCCTAGGTGCGATTGAATTAGCCCTCACCATGGGGGAACAACCCAAGCAAACCACCATAATGGCAAACTTTGTCGTGGTGGATTGCGCCTCAGCCTTCAACGCGATATTAGGGAGACCCTCTCTGAGAGAATTGAAGGCAATAACTTCTATGTATCACCTGGCTATGAAATTCCCAACCCCTGGGGGAGTAGCATGCATGAAAGGGGAGCAGAAGGAAGCGAGGGAATGCTATAACATGTCCCTCCACACAGCCACAAAACCATCGGCGCCGATGGCAATGGTTGTGTATGAAGGCGCGATCCATGCGAGTTGGACCCACGGGTTGCGAAACACCTCGAGAAATGCTACCAGTGGGGCTTCGGCCCCCGGTGCACAGAGGACCTATGTTTAGTTTGTTCTTTGTTATGTTATCATAGTGTGTAAGAATCAAAGAGGCTACCTTGGTGACCTCCCAATTAGATGTAACCCTTCTTTAAATATGTCGTTGTAAACCACATGCTATGAATGAAACTGTTTGCAACTTCACGTGTTATTTTTCTTCTCTATGCGAGCATCAGCTAAAGTGCCTGCCGAAATAAATTTCACCAAACACTTGGGGGGCAGGACAGGAGGTAAAGACATACAACAAGCAAAAAAAAGGACCCTCTAACAAGAGGATCCTAAACAAGGACCCTCTAACAAGAGGAACCTAAAAAGGACCCCCCCAGCAAATAGGAGGATCCAAAAAAGGACCCCTTGCACCAGGATCCTAAAAAGGACCCTCTATCAGGAGGATCCTAAAAAGGACCCTATGCACCAGGAGGATCCTAAAAAGGACCCTCTATCAGGAGGACCTTAAAAGGGACCATGATCCCAAAAGGACCCCTTGTACCAGGGCCTTAAGTGAAGTCCTTATATTTATAAAACAGGGAGAGGACCTTACAAGGCATCCTTTGGGTTCACAAGGATTAGCTACCCTTGTGAACATCAAGGAGGCCAAAGGGTCTTACAAAAAAAAAAAAAAAAACAACAACACACTTCCAAATAAAGGCAGATCTCCCACAAGAGGAAAGACCTTAGAGATAGAACCTACCAATAAGCCTAGTGTAATGACCCAACTACTCTAGACTTTTGGACCATCAACGAAAACTAAACATACTAATCCTTAATAAAACTTACATTGTGAAAATACCATAACTTTATTAGGAAACTTGTAAAAATAAGAGTTACTTACATAAAATGTCAAGTAGGATATGGGATCCCATTGTTTTAAAATCAAAACATAATTTAAAATAAAAAGGAGTTACATAGCAAGTGCGGAAAAATACATGTAAAACCATAAAAAGAAGACTACATCCTCGAAAATCGAACTCTCGACTCCTTGAATCCATTCATCACCGATACACAATCCCCAAGCATCCACGAACCTTACCGCCACTATAGCTATTTTCCTGCACATATAAACAAAAAGGAATGAGCCTAATGCCCAGCAAGGAAAATCTACCACATAGTTCATATACATAAATTTCATAAGAAACATAAAAATATAACATAACATACATTACACTTATATCATACACATACTATAATGGCCATTATTACTTGGGGTCCCATAGACTAAACAAGTCATATGCCCATGAGATTAGTGGGGTCCTACTAGCTAAGCAGGTCATATGCCCATAATCTATTTGGGGTCTTGTTAGTCATATGGGTCATATGCCCAAGCCTACAAGCATACATATCATAACACTTATCATAACATAAGAAACATAAGATAACATATAAAACATATAACATATGAATTTCTATCCTATTTTCCTTACCAAAATTACCGGGATAAGAGGACAGAGTTGGGACTTTGGAACACTCCTAAGAACCATTTGAAAAAAGAGTGAGTATAGAGAAGAAGAGAAATGAAAGGAATGGAAGGACTAAACCATTGAGAAAAATACTTACCGAAACCTTTTTTCTCAAGAACTTAGATTTCCTAACCAAAATAAAGATTAAGGTTAGAGGCTGAGTAGAAGACTATGAGAACTTAAAATAAGATAATACCAATGAACTAAGGTGTAGAAATACCTTGAAGACTTGTAGACCAATCTAAACCTCGAACCGAAATACTATGAAACCTTACTTCCCCAAGTGTTTGATAAGCTTATGATGATCAAGCTTATGATTTCCCCACCCAAGTGTTTACACTCTCACACTCACCTAGCAACTTGCAGCCTCTGAACTTAGAGAAAAAGGTGAATAATGGCTGGGTACTAGGTCTTATTTATAGAGTTTAGGAATGAAAGGATCTTGATTTAACTTGAATAAAAAATAATGGCTTTTTAGGTGAAAATAATTTGAATAATCGTTCAGCAGAGGCTGAAGACTCGTTCAAAAAGTTGCTGGACTTATCAAAAGGTTGAATGGAAAAAAAATTCAAAAACTCTCAAAATAAGCTGAAGGAGGCGATATATCGCCCCCTATAGGCGATATATCGCCTGGACCAATATGCCCGAGGCAAACGTGCATCGTTTCGTGTTTTCCGTATCTACGTGCTGCGATATATCGCCCCCTATAGCTGCGATATATCGACATTCGCTGATTATTTAAACACAAAATTACACATTTTTAGCTTAATTCAAATTGAGTAAACAGCCTTGACTAAGCCCTTAAACGTATTCAAAGCTGCTGACTGACCTTAGAGCATTCAAACTTTACCCTTATTAAATTTAATCCTCAAAATACTTAATCCTTTAATCACCCATACATAACATGTGCTTAAAATCCTATTGGTTCTTATCTAAACCATATAGTATAATAAATATTATTCTTAATATCAGCCATATTAATCAAACCTTAGGTTAACATTAATATTCTTAAACTATAGGTTAAACTTAGAAAATCTACAAGTACTACTATGAGTGTCCAAATAATTCCCGGTCTGAACTAAAAATCCACAGTCATAAAGATAATACTATAAATACTATAATACTACTATCTAACTAGCTAAGTAAAGTTCTTGGACTCTACACCTAGAGCGCCCACCAAGTTGTCTAGCCAAAAAGGGTCCTAAAAGAGACCCTTGCAAAAATAGTACTATGAATAACGACGAGAAGGACGCTTCTCGCAAAAAAATAATAAGCGCGCGCAAGAACATATAAAAGGATAGCTAGAACCCAAGGGGTCAAAATATCCTTATAGAAGTAATCAAGAGGCACTAAAAAAGGTCCCAGGGAACCCTTTCACATGGGCTCCAAAGGACCTCTAGCCTGGTAAATAAAAGAGGGGAACCTACCAAACCCCATCGTACAGGCTCAAAAAGACCTCAAACGCATAAGAGTAAAAGATAAATAACCACACATGTATATATATATATATTGAAAAAGGAGTCTTGATAACATGAAAAGATTCACAAAATAAAAATAATAACAATAATATTATAAAGGCTCAAGGTGAGCATACGCCCACAGCGGGATAGTTGACAGAAATGAGGATATGACGACCTCAGGGCCTCCTGCCACGGCCGCTCCACACGGCCGCTCGAGCAACGGCGTGCTCACCAAAAGAAGAAAAATCAAAGTTGGGATCCTGCCTCCACACACCGTAAAGGGCGCAGTCTATGGACCTGTACTCGATAGTTGTCTGAGCCGCCTCTAAGGAAGCAATTCTCTCCCGTGACGTGGCTACATCGGCCCTAACAGCCTGGAGTTCGGCCTTGGCAGCCTCAAGTTTGGCCTCTAAGTGAGTGAGCCTCTCTTGCGATGCAGCCGCGATAGCCTTGGTCCCCTGGAGTTCGCTCTCTAGGCTGTTGACCTGGTCCTGCAGCGTCGTGGCTTTGGCAACCGCCTTCAGCTTCCTTTTTGTCGTGACAGAAAGTTTGGATCGAACCCTTTTTAGTTTAGTCTGGGTGTTCTTAAGCTCTTTCTCGAGCTCCCCGACTCGGGCCGTGAGACGGTCCCTCTCAGCACTTGTCACGGAGAGAATGTTAGCCAAGTCGACAAACCGCTGAGCCACAATATGGGCCTACATAAGAAAGTTAACAACAGAAATAATAAGTAACAAAAAAAAATGTATGTACATCTATATATAATAGGACTGACACAAGATGCATGAACTCACCCAAGCAGTGGTGCGCCTTAAGGTTTCCCCAAGGTCTGACAGAGCAAAACTCCCAAGACTGTTCCAGTCTGGCTCAGGGAGGTCCGAGGCGATTTGGGTGAACTGTCGCCCGTAGGTGGTTGGCATATTTTTCACCCAGGGCGCCCCATCCAGGCCAGGGACACCTGGCAAGGTAAGGACAGATGACCCGCTCGCTGAAACGGGTGGGGGCGCAGAAAAAGTGGAAAAGTGAGGCCCAGGTAGATCAGAAGGAGGTGCTGGAAAATTGGCAAAGTAAGCCCCCAATGGACCAGGGTCAAGAGGAGCCTGAGCGAAAGCGTCATAGCCCTCAGGGTTGGGGCAAACAAAACACCCTGGTACGACATGCTGGTCTTGATATTGGGAGGCTATATCCTGGTCATAAGAGGCATAAGGAGGGCATCCCCCAGGAGACGGGGGCAGCTGGTGAGGTCCCCCGCGTTCAAGGGGGGCTTCCTCCTGCTCATCCTCAGCCTCACCTTCGTCTGGGCAAGGCTTGGCTGACACCGCCTTCATCTTCTTGGACCCAGGGATGGTCCACAGCAACTTGGGGTCCAAAACCGGGGACAGCCTGTGGAGGTTAAGATTTTCCACGGTGAATAAGAACACCGCCTTTTTCAGGGCAGGGTCAGCATAAATGAGGTCCTTCACGGCATCCGCCTCCGACCCAACGACCTCGGGAACGTCAAATTGCTCTGCATGACCCACACCATTGTCAAAACAAACATAAGTATAAAACAGTAAGTTCCAATAAAAAGAAAAGGGGGCTCAGGGTACTTACTGGGGGTGGCGCGGAAGTCCTCACAGACAGAAAGAAGGCCCTTTACGAAGAAAAAGTCCCGCTTCCAGGACCCCGGATTGGACACCGAGCCCTCTATCAAAGGGACCCGTTATTGGCCTTTTGCAAATAGTAGAAGCCCTTGGACTTGGGAGAGGGCATGAGGTTATATAGGAAGTGCACCTCTAGCACCATAGGGGCACGTTTGGAAAGTACCGCAAACACAATGAAAAGGCAGCTCAAAGTCAGCCAGCCATTGGGTGCCAGCTGAAGAGGGGCCAGGTCAAAGTAGTTAAGGACCGCTACAAAAAACGGGTGCAAGGGGATGGTACCACCCACCTTCAGAATGTGCTCACTAAAGGCCACGAAGCCGGCCCCAGGGCGGTCAGCCCGGCATGTCTCCAAAGGAGCGTATAAGGCGTACTCTGGAGGAACGCGGTAGTGCTTCACAATTTCTTTCAGCTTGTTTTCTGACACATGTGACACCAGTTCGGATGCCAATAAGGGGACCTCATCCGGTTCAATTGTAGATACCTGTCGTCGTGCCCTCGGCATATCTACAAAACCAAAAGAAAAAGGTGAGGAAGAGATAGGACACTTGACCCTCCATTTTCTCTTCCTTGCAAGAGTCTTCCACCGGGGGACCGGCTGCGGAAGCACTAGGCTAGGGAAGATCGAAATTAAGGGCTGAGGGGAGGCAGAAGCAGCCCCATGACATTCATCAGGCAAGGATGGGCTGGGGGGCTCAGGCGAAAGGTGCCCCTCCATAAATTCCAACTCCCTCTGCAACTCTAAAAGGGTCACCCTAAGGCCCGCTACATGGTCACTAAGGTCAGGGGGGAAAGGTGTTCCGTCTCCTCTTAACGCCGAGTCAATTTCACTCTCCACCACCCAAATTTTACGCGTAAGTTCAGCCATGTGCTCAAGGTAACGGATACGGGCCTGCCTTAAGGAGTCATAGTCTTGGTAAGGGTTTTCCTCAGGGGACTCTGAGTCTGAGGATAGGTCAACAAACTCAACTCCTGGAGGTATGTCGAACGGACCGTCACTGGCCATGAGACCTCGTCCTGAAAGCAAAAAGGGTTTCACGTATAAATGAGGGGATGGCTACAAAACACAAAGGAATGGGCTTAAAACCTCTAGATGCAAACGCCCTAAATGACCCACTACTGGGTATAAAAAAGAGGGGCATGCAGCTGGGCAAACTCACGGCAAGCTCAGGCCAAGGTACCCCATCTCGAGTAATGCTAATTTGGGCCCAATGAACATGAGGGAAAAATAAAATATACCTCAAGCAGGTAAAATGGAGTGTTGTCGTGGTCAAAAGGAGGTCGAGGGCCAAAAGCACCAAATGGTCGAAAATAAGCGTCTGCAAAAATAGACAGAAAAGATGTGTTAGCCTTCAAATATATGAAGGGACATAAATTGACTAAAAATTAGCTCAAAAAAAAAAAAAAAAAGGGAGAAAAACTATAGCAAAAGTGAGGGTGTGGGGGATTGAACCCCTTACCTCTTGAAAGGAGTAAGGGTCTAGGTACCACTAAGCTAAGGAAGTAAGGTGTAAATAATAAGCCTTGCATGGAGGCCTATTTATAAGAATTAAAAAAGAAAGTCTACCAAAGCACCTAAAGGTCCTCTCCTAGACTGGGGGGCAAGTGTGGATGCTCAAATTCCACTGAGGGAAAATATGGAGGTTTACCCTCATTAGCCTTAGGCAATCAAAGCGACCCTGTATTTCTCCCCGGAACACATGTCTCATAGGAAGCCTAAAAGAGGATGCCCCGAGAGGCCCGAGAGAAACGCCATGCAAGGGTGTCCAACTTGGACGAGTGCCTTCTAAGGCCACAAGGGTCTCGCTACACGCGGGCGTCCATGAACCACGTCCGTGTGGCGACTTGGCTGCGCACCCCAGCCACGCACGCGAGGCCCCGCCTCGCGTCGCGCGCGCGCATCCAACAGCCCACGCGAGGCCACCTCCTTGCCCACGCATCAGCCATGCCAGGGGGTTGCCACGCCCACGCTTCACCACCACGGTGCGCACCAGGCACCTCGCCCAGCGCCTCGCGACGCCCACGCCTTGCCCCCATGGCTCGCAGGAGGTGCCTCGCCCAGCGCCTCATCACCACGGTGTGCACCAGGCGCCTCGCCCAGCACCTCGCGACGCCCACGCCTTGCCACCACGGCTCGCACCAGGCGCCTCGCCCCCACGGCTCGCAGGAGGCGCCTCACCCAGCACCTCGCCATCAGGCCCCGCGAGGCCATACCTCCACAATGTCCAGGTACAGGGCCCCATCTCACAAGGCGCCCTTATGATCTGCGAGGTCACGTCTCGCCCATGCCTAGGTCCCTCGCACCGTCTTGCAAGGCACACCTCTATGGTATAAGCATATGCCCCGCTGATGGAGCCCCTCTCTATTTTCTAAGGAGGTGCCACCAACGGGGCACGACTCCCACACACTTATCTCGCTCATGACTACACGAGAGCCACCTTTAGAGACAAGGCATGCATACGAAAACCGGTTATGTGAGGGTGAGGAGCTTAGGGGCATAACTCAGAACATCCATACCAGACAGGCCATGTTGGTACAAGGTAGTACCGATGGTGGAGGCACTCCTTGCATGTCTCTGACCATGTATCAGAACCACCAGCGCCACTACGCCTGGAGCCACTCCTCTGACATTCGTACGGTCAAGTAGTGGAGACATCCTCCTGGCACCTGTCCATGTACTGGTTGCAACACCACTACCTTTGAAACCACTCTCCTGACAGTGTACTTATGTACTACCTGGTCCCCTGGACCACAGTGTATCTAGGGCCATTAGATCCCACTATATAATGAACCCCAATTCCACATGGAAAGGGGTTGGAAAAATTACTGTAGCAGTGCACCATCATGAATACAAACTGATTTCATCATTCTTCTTCTGCAATTGTTCTTGAAGTTTCTAAAGTTTCTCTTTTGATAATCTTTACTTTGCGATTTTTCTAACTTAACTTAGTTGACGAGTTATCACCGTCAACAAAATCTACTGAGCGCGGCAATCCTTCCAGCCAAACTTTGCATATCTTTGATCTTTACTGGCGATTTCATATCGATCAGGGTCTTGATCTTCTCGAGATTAGCCTCGATTCCTCTCGAATTGACAATGAACCCTAAGAACTTCCCTGATCCTACTCCGAAGGAACATTTGAGAGGATTTATCTTCATTTGATATTTGTTCAGAACATTGAAACACTCTTGTAAATCCTTCACATGTCCTTCTGCCTTTTTTGACTTCACCAGCATGTCATCAACGTACACCTCCATGTTTACCCCGATCAACTCTTTAAACATGTGGTTAACTAGTCGCTGGTAAGTCGCACCAGCGTTTTTCAATCCAAAGGGCATTACTTTGTAACATTATAGCCCTGTATCGGTCTGAAAGCTAGTGTGATCCTCGTCAGGGGGATGCATACTAATCTGATTGTACCCTGAGTATGCATCCATGAAAGAGAGTATCTCATGGCCTGTAGTTGCATCGACCTGCTGGTCGATCCTTGGGAGTGGGAAGCAATCTTTAGGGCAGGCTTTATTAAGGTCTGTGAAATCCACATAGGTCCGCCATTTGCCATTCGGCTTGGGAACCAGTACTGGATTAGAGACCCAAGATGGATAAAACACCACCCTGATGAACCCATTCTCCTTCAGTTTTTCAACTTCCTCCTTTAAGGCTTTTGATCTATCTTTATCGAGCAACCTTCTTTTCTGTTGCACGGATGGAAAGCTTTTGTCGACATTCAGGTTATGGCTAATGACTGCACGATCTATCCCAACCATGTCTTTATGTGACCAAGCAAAAACTTCTTGGTTCTTCCTCAAGAATTCCACCAGTGCATATTTGGTTGTTGTTTCTAAATTTTTGCCGACCTTTACAACTCTGGTCGGAAACTCTTCATCAAGCTGGACCTCCTCAAGGTCCTCGACAGGTCCTATATCTTCTGCAAAATCCCCAAAGTGAGGATCTAAGTCTCTATCCTCACTTTGGGCAACACCCTATTTGGTGACTTCATCACCTGATTGGGCTTGTACATCAATAGCCATCTGCAACTTTTCTGGGGGAGCACTCCTCGACATACCCTTCTTGGCCTTAGTGATTGAGGCATTATAGCACTCCTTTGCTTCCCTCTGGTTTCCCAATATGCGTCCTACCCCTGCATCTGTTGAGAATTTCATGGCTAAGTCCCATATAGAGGTGACGGCCCGAAGGTCGACCAGTATTGGCCTTCCAATTACAGCGTTGTAGGCCGAAGGACAATCAACTACTATGAAAGTAGTGAGTAATGTCCTGGTGGCGGGCGCAGTACCTACTGTTACTGGAAGCCTGATTGACCCTATTGGAGCGAGTCCCTCACTAGAGAACCCATAAATTGTTTGGTTGCAGGGCTCCAAGTCCTTGATGGACAACTTCATCCGTTCCAGCGAAGATTTATACAGGATGTTAACTGAACTTCCTGTATCGACCAGTACTCTTTTCACCATCATGTTGGCAATCTAAACATCCACAACCAGCGGATCGGAATGTGGGAACCGGACATGATAGGCATCACAATTAGAGAAAGTTATTGCACCGTCCTCTGTTCGAGCCTTCTTTGATGCCTGATCCTCCACAGTCATCATCTCGATGTCCTAGTCGTGACGTAGGGTCCGAGCGTATCGTTCCCTTGCCTTTCTGCTGTTTCCTGCAAGGTGTGTGTAACGCCCTGAATAGCCAAGACCGTTACACTGTGTGTTTATAAAGTGCCAGACTTGCTAATCAAGTCATTAAAGTAAAAGCGTGTTACTGAAATAGTAGAGGAACTAGGGTTAAAAGTGTTTTGGTCTCAAAAGTACGTTTTCATTACTAAACATTGTTTACGTACATGGGATCCCAAAATTGACAGTTTAAAAGCCATTTACAAAAGTTACAATGTTTAGATACATCAACTGGCCATACTAAGGCAAAAGCGAGCTGTTAGGTAATCTCTGTCCTGACACACTTCTCGACCGTGGTGATCGAACGGCTGGCTATGTACATTTCACCTCGGAGCTCTCCACCTTAGGCCTGGTCCAGCTTGCCCTTGCCCTTACCTGCACCACGAAGCACCCGTGAGCCAAGGCCCAGCAAGAAAACATAGAAACAACAGAGCATGAACAACTAGCAACAAATGAATTACACTTATAGCATCTCATCAACTCAAGTGTATCATCAATCAAGTATTTCATATACTAAGCACATCATCAAATACATAATGCACAGACGATAACCAGGGCTAGCGCTCACAGGCAGCTCCCTCTGTTATCCTTTTATTTCCGGCACTCAATGGCCAATTCGCGCTCCGTGCGCTAAACTCATGAACGGTACTTTTAGACCGCTTATACGTGTCCCTTGGCATAATACCAACGATGACACAATACAACTTTCGGGAGCACTTAGTCCCATTCACAACCATACATTCGGGTGCAGTTTTCTTACCTTTCAATTCAATAGCTTTAATCCTTCGACACCTTGAGCACGATCCCACTCGAGCCCTAGCGCTCACCTAAACACAATCATGGCCAAAGTCAACATCAACCCTCAAGTTCAAAACCTAGCCCCGGGGCCAATCCCGAGCCCCCGGGATGACCTAGTTCCACCAAACAAGGTGGTGGAACCAAACCCCAAACCTTAGGTAAAAAACCCTTGCAAATTACCCTAAAATCCCCTTCAGAAGGCAGGGTAGCGCTACAGCGCTCTTGGGAGGGCGCTATAGCGCTACAGACAGAAGCCAAAACCCTTCCAGCAAAATGGCCTAGCGCTACAGCGCCCAAAGGCTAGCGCTGTAGCGCTAGTCACAGACAGCCCAACACCCAAAATTTCCCTTATGCGATTTTCTCGAGCCAACCTCAACCAAACCTCTTCCAACTCTTACCCAAACTTAAAAACAACCTCATGACCACACTCCACTCATCCCAAACACCCTAACCATCTAAAATCCAAGCACATGCAATCACAAACTCAAAATTCACCATAGCCACCTCCAAACTCTAAAACCCAACATAAACCAGCTGAACATCAGAACTAAAGCTTAGAATTCATACCTTTGATAGAATTTCGCCCACAAGCTATCCCTAGGCTCCCTTGGCTTGCTACTCCTCAGCCCTAAGCCTGAATTCCCCAATGTTCCATTCAATTCAATTCAAGCACCACAACTTAAAAACCAGAAACAGAAATGGATGAACTCTAGAACCTTACCTCAAGTGTTGGTGAAACCCTGCTAAACCTCTGTCAATTCCTTAGTCTTAGGTCAAGATCCTTGATGTTTGGTTATCCCAGCTCTCCTCTAAGCTTTACTCCAGAAATTCTCAAGAAACAGATGAAGGAAAGTGTAAACCGACTTTAGAGAAACTCTCTCTGTTTTCCCTCTTCCTTTTCCCTTCTTTTTCAGACTTCCTTGATATTCTATAAATTCCACTAACTTAAAACCTCAGTAATACCCATCCTTAAGAGTCCAATGACCTTTATGCCCTCCCAATTAACTATAATCCTTTAGTCCACTTAAGGGCATTTTAGTCATTTTACCTAATTCCCGCTACTTCCTCGAATGTCTCTATTATTTCCCGCTTAATTCCCGATACCTAATTAATCACCAATAGCATTCCTCAATGTTACAATAATCTCCAGCTCATCCATTAAATTCCCATTTACACCCGTGAGCTCACCCCGAGCCGGGTATAAATCCCCGCTATGACTTTTCCGCTACTTAGCTCACTAGGGATCGTCTCGAGTCACAGATTGCAGATATATCCACATAATAATGTGGTCTCAACAATTATCACATATATCAAAGCAGTTATGCCCTTAATGGCCAAAATTACGATTATGCCCTTCTACCCTAATCTGGGCCTACAGGCATACAAACACGCATAGTCATGCATCTCAAGTACTCAAGTAATCATATAACATGCTTTAAATCATAATTATACATCTTAATCACTAAAATCACACGTAATCTCCATTATGCCCTCCAGGCATGCTAATCAAGGCCCTTAAGCCTTATTAGCGAATTTGGGTCGTTACAGTGTGGGCCTCCGCAAATGGTGAGTAAGGTGCTAGCCATGGGATTAGGCTGTAAAGGTGGCGAGCGTTGGCATGTAGGTGCCTCTCGTTGGGAAGCTCCTGCGACCCGCACGTATCTCCTCAAGTGTCCTTGTCTAATAAGGAACTCGATTTCATCCTTCAGCTGGTTACAATCATTCGTATCGTTTCCGTAATCGTTGTGAAAATGACGGAACTTGGTTGTATCCCTTTTTGAAATATCCTTTCGAATGGGAGTGGATCTCTTGTAAGGAACACTGGAACTTTTGGCCTGATACACCTCTGCTCGAGATTTGACAAGGGCGGTGTAGTTGGTGAACCTTGGCTCATAACGATTGCCCTTAGAGTGCTTACTTTCAGAGGTAGAGGGTTCGTTATGGGGCCTCTTCCCCCCATTCTTGCCGTTTCCATTTCCATTGCCTTTGCCGTTGGGCTTTGACACATTGGCGGCTTTGGCGGGGTCTTCAATCCCCTTATCTTTATTTGGGGTCTTTCCCTCGCTGGCAATTGCATCCTCGAGCTTGATGTACCGATCAGCTCGATCCAAAAATTCTTGGGTAGTTTTAACCCCATGCTTCCTGAGGCTACTCCAAAGAGGCGTACGGTGCCTAACTCCCCCAGTTAGGGCCATCATTTTGCCTTCGTCTCCCACTGTTTTGGCCCCAACCGTTGCTCGCATGAAATGCTGGACATAGACAATTCTCCTTCTTGCTGGCGTATCTCGACCAGCTGGTTTGCCTTAGTTGGCTGCACACGACCCGCGTAGAATTGTCCGTAAAACTCCTTTACGAACATCTCCCAAGATGCAATACTTCCAGGAGGGAACTTAAAGAACCACTCCTGTGCTGCATCAAAAAGTGTGGCAGGAAAGATTTTGCATCGAGCATCTTCGGACACCTTCTGAATGTCCATTTGTATCTCAAACTTGTTGACATGAGATACCGGGTCACCATACCCGTCAAAGTTTGGAAGTGTGGGCATTTTAAACTTACTGGGAATTTCAGCCATTGTGATCCTTTGTATGAAAGGAGTGCCCCTTCTCCTGTCGTACTCGATATGAGACGTCCTTCCCCCGACCAGTTGTTGCACTGCTTAGTTCAGGGCATCTATTTGGGACTGAACGGCCTCAGGAATTGCCGGGGCTTCTGGTGCCGGGGGAATGTACTCGTCGTGCTGTTCTTGGCGGTCGTTGAGTACATCCCTTAGATCTTCATCTCTTCGCTGCTGCTCGCTGGCTCCGAGCTGGCTAAAGACGTTGTTTTGTCTGGGCTGACCCCCAGCATTATGTCCTTCATGACCATTTTCTCTAGGTGGGGGGCTTCTGCCTCCACCTCTCTCCTCGTTCCTCCGACCAGCGTTCCCTCTGCCAGAGTCGGTCTCACTGTAGCCATGCCCATCTCTGAACCTAGATTGGCTATGGTGGGACCGACTGCTTCCTTGGTTGCCTCCTTGGGCTAGAACTTCCCGAGCGTTAGGGAGAGGCCTGCGCTAGTCGGTAGGTCCCCGTGCATTATCATGCCGTGGGGGGCCCCTGACCGCATAGCCTATCTCTGAGTTCCTTCTGTTGCCAGAAGGACGCTGCCCCCTGCTTGGTGGGTGCTGCTCTTCACCCCTCGGGCGTCTAGGGCTGCGGGGCTGCTGCCCAGCCCTATTCTGCCTTGGATGTGGGGGATTTCCTCGACTAGCTTGGGATGGAGGCTGCGTCTCAGGGTCCCTAGGTGGGACATCATCCTGAGGCATTGGCGGTTGCTCCGGCCTTTTAGGGCTTGTTGGCTGGAGCGGAGGGCTAGGATTGGGGCCTCTTTGAGGTGGCCCATTTGGGGATTGGTCAGGTTGCGAGGCAGGTGCAGCCTGATTCCTAGCCAATTGGAGGGCTGCTTCGAGGGTTGCCATGGCATCCCTCTGACGACGGTCCATCTCTGCCTGTCTTTCACTCAGCTCTTGGCGCTGGCGCTCTATTTCTTGCTGCTGTCGCGCCATGGTCTCCGCAGCACTTTCTTGACTGGCCCTCAGATTGGCCAACTCATCTTGCAATACTCCCAGAGTAGTTCTCAGCGTTTCAGAGTCCATTTCCTCCTCATCAAACTCCAAGTGTGGCTCATTCTTAGCCATGTTCGGAGGAGGAGGTTGAGATGGTGCAGCGTCAGCAGCCTGCCCAGTCTTCCTGGTTGTCTTTGCCATTAGTACTTCAACCACCTTGTCTCAAGCTCTCAATGAAAGCACCAGAATATTGACCCTCGTTTTGGTCAATTGACACTGAGTCAAATGCTTGATGTGATAGAAAGTATTGAAATAAATCTAATGGAAGGAACAGTAAACGACACAACAAATTATAGTGGTTTGGCCCCACAAATTGGTAATGACCTACGTCCACTTAAGCTATTATTGATCTTGATTCTCAAAGGAGTGATCAAAGAACTAGGGTTCTTTGAGTTTCACAAGCCTCAGAGGGATGAGTAATACAACTGAAAGATAATAGCTAAAATTCTCTTCTAAAGCATAAATCAAAATCAGCCAAAAAGTCCCTCCCTTGAGCTATTTCTCTCTATTTATAGGCTCAAGGAGGATTACATGAATTAGTTACAGATATTGATTCCTAACTAATCGGATAATCAGATATCATGGGAGATAATTTCAGATATGATTACAATTGTACAAGATTATCTCAAAATATACGGAGTACACGACCAAGCTGGTCGTATATAAAACTCAAATGCTGTGTTAGGGGAATCTTCCTGGTCGATAGTCGAACAGAACCTCTGCCAGGTGTCAGCCACGTGTTAAAAATGTTTGCCACGTCATCTATACCTGCTTTTTGGATAACACAACTTAAACTTTTAAATTTCATTTATAAAATTTTAGGCTTGTTGAGTACACCTAAATTTTTTACATATTAAGTTAAGTTTTTCTAATCTTTTAAAATTATATTCAATGTTATAACAACATAACAATAAAATTATCTTATTAAAAGAATCACACATAGAAAAGTAAGGTTTTACATTTTTTTAATTACATTTTCATAAATTTATATTTGAGTGTATTAAAGTTTTATAATTTTTATTTATTTATTTATTTTATTAAGAAAATTTAAATGTATCATTTAATAAATTTTATTGAATGAAATAAACAATTTTATTCAACTTTTATCTTTTGTAAAATGGCGTACAAATCAAGATCTATTACATAAAATATATGGAGTGTAATTATAAGTAAGTATAATTTTAAATTTAGGGAATATGCGCAATTTGTACCCTATGTTTTGACCGAGTTTAACTTTGACACCCTATATTTTTGATAATACTCATCGAGTACTTTGTAAGTATAAATCAGAATAAAATGGTACCCTAGTCTCAAATCTGGTAAACATATTTTTAAATATGATTGAATTGCCTTCAGTCATAAGTAATTAAATAATTAAAATTAAATTGATAAAGTATTATAAAACGTGACATATTTTAATTGGTCTAACTTATATATTTTTTTAAAACAAAATTAATTTTGAAATAAAAAATAGTTTATTCTCCTCACCCGTGGGGTCTTGATGTCGATCACCTCTTTATGTTTAATATGCTATATTTCATTCCCGATGACTCTACTTATATGATTTGAATTGGATTATAATAGAGGGGATGGAGTATCAGATTAGGTATCTAATCCACCAAATCTTATGATTATACTTATAAGTTTTTATGACAAGTTAAGATATTAGGATGAAAATAATGGACACAATACCCCTGTTAAGAAGAGAGTTAGATTTTTATATAAAGCAGGTTAATTGTTGACTTTACAATTTAAGAAGGGCATACAGAAATTATTAATTTTTTAAGATTATATTAAAAATATTTCATATATTACCAACCAAAGTTAAAGTGAAAAAAAAACAAAGAATTATAAAAGAATTTTCATGATTCCATTTCATAATGAAGTATTTTTCTATATATATTTATATAAAATAGAGTTCTAAGGAGATGACGTGACACTCTAAAATAACTCAAAAGTACTATTTTTATTTTCTTATTTTTCACATTATTTTATTCTTTTTGTTCAAATTTAATATTATTAATTAATAATTAAAGAAAAAACTAATATATCTAATTATAAAATTTATAATAGAAGTAAATTAATTTATTAATAGTAACTATATATTAATAATGTAATTATTTATTTAAACAAAATTGTCTTACAATTATTAAAAAAACTTTATTTAATTAAAAAAAAATGTCGAGCAAAATTAAAAAAATATATATTTATGATTAGTTAATAATTAAAGAAAAAAATATCTATCTATTTTTAAATTTTTTTTTATAAAAACGTGAAGAACATTTTTTTTATTCTTCTTTTTAAAATTTATAATTATTAATTAATAATTAAAAAACAAAAATATCTAATTTAAAAAAACTTAAAAATAAATGTAAAGAGAATTAAAAAAAATGTATTTATGATTATTAATTAATAATTAAATAAAATCTAAATTATATTATTTTATAAGAGAACATCTATTTTGAATATCACTATTAACATTACTAAAATATTCTATGTATATTGTTTTATTTAATGTAACTTAAATTAAAATAGGTTTTTATTTAATTTAAATTTAAATTATTTTTATATTGTAATAAATTGAATATCTCTATTGAAAATGACTAAAATATTCTATATATAATTTTATTTAATGTAACATTTATAATTTTGGTTCATTCTCTAAAAATAGTAACGCAAGAAATTTTGTAGAACATGACTTATCATCATCAATATTTATATATAAATGAATTAATTAATTAATTTAAATCAATTAAAATTAAATCCCTTATTTTGTGTATTTATATTCTAACATTTTCTCTTTTTTTTTTAATTATTTTTTAAGCTACCTTTCATATTTATAATAAAAATAAATAAATAAATTTAAAAAATTTAAAATCGAATAAATTATTTTGAAGTTATACATATTCATGTGCTTAAACAGTTGAAAGGAAAATATTTTTTGTTTTTTTTCTTCTTATTTTGCTATTCTAATTTTTCTAATTTATGGTCGATGATGATGATGATGATGATGATGACGACGACGATGACGACGTTTTTCCTCAACAAAAAGTAAATAAGAGCAATTAAGCTTTTATGAATAATAAGGGAAGAAAATAAAAGAATATATTTTTTTTTTACGTAGATCAATAGTTAAATATACCTAGTTCACGAGTTAATATTATTGAGATAATTTGCGTTAAATCCTAAAGACAATTTCATAGAGTTTTAGTACAAATTTGTGCGTGAGAGATAAATGGCTAAATCCAGGTATTTGTAGGCCTGGTAACATATATTACTTATCTTATTTTTAGAGAAGTTACATTAATATCTAATTCAAATTCAAAATAATAGAATAATTCAAAATACAATATGATATTTGAAATATCAAATATCCCATAAAAATAGGATTGTTTAAATACAGATTTTACTAACCCCACAATTATAGGCATTTTGTAACTGTCTATTGTCCACTATGTTTGCGTTTTCGAGCGTACATCATGGTGTGAGCTCATTATCACATTGCTATCTGCATCTTTACCTCTAGAGCTTTCGATGTTGATCACCGGGACAAACTTCTCTCTTCGAGCTTACATCTCATACTCGAACCGGACTAACGATGTAGCCTCTGGATATATAATCATTTATATAAATGGTCATATTTCATTTACTTTATATATTCGGTCCCCAGCCTCGTGAGCCCACATTTCGAGACTAGAAAAATCTGTCTCGATGTTTGGGGTGTAACATTTTGCACCCTAAAAAATATCTATTCGAGTCTTGAGAGAGAGAAACTTTTGAACTTCTCTTTTGGGAAACGTGTTCACCTACCACATTCGAGTGGGTATACGTGTCAGCTTAGGAATGGACATTAATGGTACTCGAGTACTATTTTCTACCCACGTCCTTTCATCTGCCAAATTTTTGCCGTTAGTTTTCGAGATTAAATGTGGTCCCTAGGATCGTGTGTTAACACATTTTCAGGGCCCGCATCTTTTTTGGAATCACCACCTTTGCCTATTTAAACCCCATCTTCTCCATATTCTATCACTTTCACTTCTTCAATAACCAGAAGCTGTTGCATGTTCTCCAAAAGGAAAAAAAATAGGAATTCTTCAATCCCACGATTCAACAAGATCTTCTCTTTTCTTGAATCTCCAATCATCAATTTGATCATTCCCTCGAACGTCATTGTGTAAGTTTCTTTACTATTTCCTTGTATCAATATCTGTACATGCACTAAGAGTATTTTTTTCCCATTGTTCTTGACATGTTCTTGAAATTTTCTTGAGAATTTATGGAAATAGAGGATTTTGATTTGTTTAAATGAGATTTTTTTTGGGAAAAATGGTTTATTTAGAGTAAGGATGGCCTTTTTATGGTTCATTGGGTATAGATTATAGGATTCATGCAGTACAAGAAATAGGGTTTTAAAAGTAGGGTTTAAATGCACACAAACTGATAATATCACCTTTTTGGGTAAAGTTTAATTTTTCCTAGAAAATCGGGACAACCCAAAATGGAAGTTAACTTCCCACTTTAAGTGGGCTTTATCTCGATGTTTTGAGCCTATAATGGCCTAAATTATTCGAGATGACTATTTCGTTATTTCGAGACTGTATTAGCTCGAATTTTCAAGATATCTCTACCCAATTATTCTTTTCTACTTATTTTAATTGACGGGCCCTGTAACATCCCAAAATTTCCAATAAGGCTTAGGCCTTGATTAGCATGTTGGGAGGGCATGTGAAGTAATTATGTGGTAATTAATTAAATAAATATGTGATTATGTGGATTATATGAGTTATATCATGTTATTGTTGTCTATGCATGTTTAAGTGTATTTTCGTAATTTTTACTCGCTGAGGGTATATTTGTAATTGTACGTGTTATGTGATTGAGACCAAATTATTATATGGGTATATTTGAGTTGTTCGGCAAGAAACGACCATTTTGAACAATTTAGCAGAAAAGTCACAACGAACTTTAATACCCGGCTCAAGGTGAGCCTAGGGGTATTTTAGTAACTTAGTACATTATCATGGTTTATCGGGGATTGAGAATTTATTTGGTGAGTATTTGGGTATGTCGGGGTTAGTTGGGGATTTGTAGTGTTTTTTGAGGTTTAGTGGGAAATGATGGCAAATGAGGATTTTACCCATGAGGACATTATAGAACCAAGGTAAAGAGTAGGGGTATTTTGGTCTTTTCCCTAGCCTAGGATTACCTCAATCCCCTAGAATCCTTTCGAAAATCAGAACAAAACACAACACCTAGTCTCTATCCTTCTCTCTCTCATTTTCTCTCTCTCACTCTCACTGTTGGGGCCTTGGAAAGTTGAAGGAGAAGTAGTGATTCCTTGAGTTTTGGGGAAATTCTTGCTGGGGAATTGAAACTTAGTTGGGGCTGGGAGCTTTTAAGCGTGAGGGAGCAGCTAGGAAATGATTTGATCAGAGGTAATTTGAAGTTTTAAGTTCTGAGTTTTTTTTAAAGCTTTGGAGTTCTAGAAATAATTTCCAAATTCGTAGTTTCTATGAGGTGTTTATTGAGTTTTGAGGTTGGTTTGTATATTTGTAGGTTGTTGGGACCATTGGTATGGTAAATTGTGAGTAAAATTGAGTGTTGGGATGATTTTGGGAGATTGGGCGATTCTTAAAATCGAAATTTTTTTGGGTTCGCGAAGTTGTCCTTGGAGCGCCGCAACTTGTATGAACTTAGGGGCATTGAGGTTCCTCTGAACCACCTTAGCGCCACGACACTTGGTAGGCTATGCTGCGGCGCATCTGTGGAAATCAGCTCCAAGACTCTCTACTTTGGGGTACGCCGCGACCCTTCAGGGGTGCGCTGTAACGCTAATTGAGAGCATTAGCCAAATGATGTTTTGAGTTGCGGGAACTCAAACCTAAGGGCTCGGGAAGGATCCTACTACCCTGTTTAGTAGAATTTGAGGTTCTGAAAGTTAGGACTCGGTTTGGAAACCTTTATTTTCTGGATATTGATGGATATCCTTTATTATTGTTGTGACTAGGGTACCACTAGGGCTCGAAAAGGGAATTAAGCTTGGGGGTAATTTCTATTTATCCAATGCTTGGACCTATGGTAAGAAAACTGGTATATGCCCATAGAGCTATTGGTTGTGATCTATTTAGCCTTGAATTACCTGTGAATGTATGGTAGGACCAATGATCGACCATAGCATTGAGCATGGAGCCAATCGGCAAAGCTTGCGAAATGATGGTCGTGAAGGCAAGTTCAAATTGGGGTTGCGACCCTTACTTGCCTGACATGAACCGTGAGCTGAGTGCCTGCGTATGCACCTCGCTCGGTTGAGCCGCTCAGTCGGGCTGTTTTTCCCAGGACGCTTAATTGATTATATGATTAAGATGAGTATTCTTTTGTAAACTATAGAATGTGTTTACAAGTTATATGCTTGGAATGATTGCATCAGTTATTTGTGAAACATGTGTTTATTGATTTGAATATTTGTATTATTGTTATACTCTGTGCGGTTTTCTTGCTAACCGTTGGCTCATGGGTTCTCTATAGTGCAGGTATGTGCAAGAGTAAGCTAGACCAGCCATGAGTTGGAGAGCTTCAGGAGCGGTGTGTACATAAGCAGCTTGCTCGACCGTCACGACTGGGATTACTTGGGAGGAACTAGGGTTGAACCTTGTTTTGCTGCTTAGGATACTAGTTTGTATTTTATTTGTTTTTTATCAGTCTGTAAACACTTTTGGGGATCCCGTGTATAAACTAAACTCTTTTAATGGAAAATAATTACTTCGTTGACCATAATTTTTAGTAGCTTACCTTTGTTTAGTTTTTAATTACACATTTAAGTCCAAATGACTCGCTTAGCGGGTTAAGCACCATTTCAAACACACAGTGTAATGATCTTGGCTAACCATGGTGTTACAGGCCCTCACCTTTTTTATTTATTGTTAGATAATAGAGTCTTTCGATAAGAATTAGTGGGGCCTGTGCACACCATACCTTACAACCTCCATCACCCCGACCAGAGTCTTCGTTCTCTCGAAACCAAAGACTCATTCTTGAGCAAAGAGCGAATAGAACGTAAGGACATTAGTGCTCATTTCCTACATCAAATCATCGAGGTTATAGAGGGAAAAAGAAAAAAACTTTGACTATCTGTTCATTCCGAGATCGATTCTTACATCTGTCCTACACCTTTGGACAACACTCTCAAAGTACCCATTGCCTTTCATCCCAATGAGCTCTCCTCCGAACTTATGGAGAGCTCTTCAAGCCAACCTCCCAGGTCTTCTACCCTAGCCCCTCCTCAAGTATCTTCTCTCCCCTCCTCCAAATGTGGATTTTTTCACGCCGATATCTACAAGAGCTCATTTAAATCTACCAAACAGGTTTCAAATATCCTGTCTTCTCATGGTTTAAAGTTGTCTGCAAAGTTAGTCTGCTGAGCTACTGATCTAGATGAGAGGAACAGTTATGCTCCGGGTGAGGATAACCTGGACCGAACATACAAGCTCCCGACTTGGAGTCACAAGCATATGAAGGCTACGACACTATTACCCTTAAAGGATTGTTTTAAAAAGTTTGCCGACTAGGACGATATCACTCCCTTCTAATTACAGCCGAACTCTTATAGAGTTCTAGCAGCATTGATGTTGCTATATCACGAGATGAAATGGGAAGGGCCCTCAGCATATGATATCCTTTATCTTTTTTGTCTTAAAAGCAACCCAACTCGAGCCTACGACGAAGATGAGTTTTATTATTTATCGAGATGGCCTAGAGAGTGAAGGTTGTTCAAAGACATTCACAACCATCCTCCCAACTTCAAGAAATAGTTCTTTTAGACTAATGGCCTGAAGCCATCCAAGTTTTACTCCTTTCAGTGCATTTGTATGTTTTCGCCTTAATATTTTTCAGACAGTTCATTTTCTTAGTTCGATTGCTTATCCATATGCTCTTATGGATTTCTGTTTGGTAACATAAGATTTAATTCGAGAAAGAATCATGCAGATATTTTTTTTTATTGATATTCTTGATCGAGATTCCTAATCAAGAATCAAGAAATCTTAATCAAACAAAATAAACAGAGTGAATTCTTTCTTCTTTTTCCATGACATTAAGCAAGAAAGTCCCGCGTCTTTCTATATCCCCCCACAACCCTAGTTTTACTAAAAATCCCTTGTGTTGGATCATAATATTATTATAACAATTTTTTCGTTATTTTGGAAGAAGTTTTTTCTTTAATTTTATTAAATGAAAATTTCATTCTAAAAATTAGAAAATAAAAAAAATTAAATTTTGAATAGACTAATAATAAGAATTATTAAAATCAACAACAAAGGAAATAATAAATCAAAGTGGATTATCATACATATATTATATGTATAAACATATAACAAGATGAATAAGCTCATTTATTATATACTTAATATTATCTAGTTTATATATTATTTAATATTCTCTATAGATTAATATATTCTATATATTACTCTCTCTACTTCTTATTATATTTTAATATATGTATACATAATAGACTCTTATCTTCTATACTTTCTAGTATTCGATATACTAAATACTCACTTAAGTATTAAGTATAATTATAATAGTATAATTATATATGAAGGATAAGATATCTTTATAACAGGTTATAATCTTAATATAATAACAAATATACCAATAAATAACAGGTACAAATATTAAATCGAGGCCCATTCTATGACAACTAGCAGAAACTTACCCGCTATTTTTGTTCCTTTAGTAGGCTTAGTATCGATTGTCCTGAGCCTTCCAAGGAGATGGCCTACTGTCAGGAGGAGATATTGAAGCTAACGTATAGGAAGCGGTCCTTAAAATTCCTATTGCATGAGAACAGGCTCCACTTGTATAGTTTGCTTGGGGAAGGCGAAACCACCGATGATGGCGAAAAGAGCAAATATGCTTCTTGGAAAGAAGTGCCAGTCCCCACTCCCTCCAATCTTCTCATGACGAAAAAAAGAGTGGGTTCGAGCTCCAAACTTGCCATTTCCTCTCCCACTGAGCACTCATACTCAGGGAATGAAGCTCAGGATGAGGCATCCTTAAGCTCGAATGAAGGAGGTAAAGTTATCTAATGGGTGTCCTATGCGATATCAAATTTAAATATATTTTATCAATCACTTATTCCACCTACTTCAATATAGTAATAAATAAGGGTCGAACCCACGAGGACTGTGATCAAACTATTATTCAAATTAATAACTAAATAGAAATTAAATAGGGGTTTTAATTTTAAAACCTGAAAATATAAAATAAAATAATGATTAAAGATTATATAACTAAGGATAAAATGATATTAAAGAAACAGTCAAGAATTACTCTCCACCTTTGACAATCAATGTAACATCCTCCTAATCAAGCACCGTTACACTATATTCTCAATAGTACCACTCACTAAATGGGTCATTTGGCCATAGCCATGTAACTAAACGTGATTAATGGCTTAGGATTAAAATTTTTGGTCAAAAGGTATAACCGTTTCACTAAAACATTTACTTCCATACATAGGATCCCAAACTAACATTTAAAAATATTAATTAACAATTGAAAAGTTACAACTAGCCAACCTAAGCGGCAAAGTAGGGTTTGACCCTAGTTCCTCTGAGAAACCCCTGCCGTGGTGGTTGAGCAGCTGCATATGTACACATCATCACCAAAGCTCTCAAACTCAAGGATGTTCCAACTTCCTTTTCCCCTTACTTGCACCACATATCACCCGTGAGCCAAAGCTAATAAAGAAAGCTTAAACATGCTCATAAGCAGTTAATAACACGTTACCAAATAATAATAAGCATGCCTAGCAGTAATAACCCTACTCATGCATGCATACAATTCATGTAAATGACTACAACGTCATAAGGAGGCCAATTGCCCTAGATAAATGAATAATGAAACACACCAGGACTCAACGCAGTAGGATATGTGACTAATGAGTCACCCGGGGCCCTTTGCTCTATCCTCTGTACAACCAGCCTTAGAGCTGGCCCAGTGTACCTGGCGCTGAATTTCCCACGACAATTAGGTCAGACAAGCGTATGATGCGCTATTGATTAGGCCTATCATTCCGGGGCAAAGCCTAGGATATGGGACTAATAAGTCACTCTGGGACCCATTTCCCTATCCTCTATATAACCAGCCTTGGAGCCGCCCTAGCATACCTGGCAGTGAATTTTCCATGACCATTGGGTCGGACAAGCATATGATGCACTTCTGATTAGGCCTAACCCTTTTGACCAGTGCTCAGCGCGCTATTGCCGTCCTTGACTTATGAGTCAATGCAACCAGTGCTCAGTGCACTATTTTCGTTCTTGATTTATAAGTCAAGTCTTTTCAATAAGATAATGCAGACAAGAATATATCATTTAGTCAACTATCCAGATACAGAGCATTCGGCATGCTTAATCAATAATCACAGGAATAATCATAATCATGCTCATTCTCAGGGGCCTGAGCCTTATTCCTATCGCTGTTTAACAATCTCAGTCCAGCCCTAATCACATATATCACATACTGGATGCAGTTTTCTTACCTCAGGTCCGAGTGTAATCTATATCAAGAACGACCCTTGAGCACGATCTCGGTTCTGAGCCTCTAGCGATAACCTAGTCACAACCATAATATAGAATCCCATTAATAATGGGCGAATAAAGGCATCCGGACCAAGTCCTAGCCTCCGGGATATCAAACTCTACTAAACCGGGTAGTAGGATCGATCTTGAGCCCTTAAGTTTGAGTTCCCGTCACTCAAAACCCAACTTGGCCAAAACTTCCTATGCGGGCCATGACTTGACCCTGAGGGTCATGGTGTGCCTCCAATCTGAGGCCTCCCCTTGTCTCTGCCCAGAGACACACACCACGACTTGACCCTGAGGGTTGCGGCGCGCCTATTCCAAACAGAGCCCCCAGCGCCCTGGGTTCACATGGGTTGTGGTGCGACCCTACAAACCCAGATTTTCCCATGCTTTTCCTCAGCCAAACCTTACCAAAAATCACATCAAACATAACCCAACATCAAAAATCAATCCCAAATTATTATAAACACATTACAATCACAAAAACCCAACCTTAAACTTGATTTAAAACCTCCACAAAAATCACATCTTGAGCCACAAAGTTCAAGAACACCTAAAACCAAAAATAGAAATGAATCAAAACATGGATTAGAGTTTACCTCAACTATGGTTTGCTTCCTCCTAGCTGCAACTAAACAAACCCCAAAGCCAAGCCTTGAATTCCCTTAGTTTTACCTTCCAAAATTCCCTAGTTTCCTCAAAAATCCAAACCAAAGATAGAGAGAGAGAGAGAGGAAGATAGAACGTATGGAGAGAGAGAGAGAGAAAGAAAGCTGATTGATACTCTGTTTTGGGGTTTCCTATTGCTGAAGGAACTAGTGACTAAGTCTCTACCTTTGGCACAAAATGACCCAAATACCCCTTTTGCCTAAACCTTGCCCTCTTATGCCCTTAAGGGTAGTTTGGTCTTTTATCACATATCTCGATAATCATAATTAACGCCTTATAATTCCCGTTACTTCCAATATCCTCAAATAATTACCAAATACTTTCCCATTACCCAATCAATCTCGGTAACATACTAAATTACCATACTACTCCTAGGCTCACCTCAAGCCCAGTTTGGTCTAGTTGTGACTTTCCCGCTAGCTTGCTCCCTTAGACCTCCTCGTGTCGAGTAACCCAGATATATCCACATAATAATGTGGTCTCACACATATATCACATATATGCACATATACTCCAAATATACCCATAACAGGCCAAATTACAAAAAATGCCCTTCTGTTGAGAAACAGGCCCACATGCATATTTAATACACCTAAACATGCATATCTAGTCATATTATATAATAACTCACGTCATAATATATTGATACACACATACATATATATATCACATAAACACATATTTCATAATTAAATCATATAATTTCCATAATTTGCCATCCAGGCCCCCTAATCAAGGCCCTAAGCCTTATTATGGAAATTGAGACGTTACAATCAATCTATCAATAATGACAAATAATATTCTCTATTCCCAATTAAATGATTAACCGCACAGATAAAACTTAAGCAGTCAATTATCCCAGTTTTCCTATTATAATTAATTAAAGTTAAGCACTCTTAATTAATCATTTTTAGCCAACAATAAACCCATTAAGCACACGATCTATTTAACCTAGTAAAAACATTACACTTTATAGAAACAAGTTAATCTAGGCAACAAATTCATTAAGCATGCAATTCATTTAACCTAGGTTCTATTTTTCATCACAATCAGGATACCCATCATAATATCCTAATTGTAATTTATCATTCTCCTTAGAATCCTAAACTATTAGGTGAATACCAATCCTTAGATGATAGTAGAACAATGCAAAACCCTAATTAGTGGTAATCTAAACAAGATTTTACAAGTTTCATAACATTCAAATAGAAAAATAGAAGCAATTTAATATAAGGGAATGGAAGGAATAAAATTCATCAATGCATTCAAGATCTCATGTCTAGGGTTTTGAAATAACCCTCAACTATAAATAAAAATACTCCATAATCACATTCATATTCACAAACATATATATTCAATGAAAATGAAAGCGTTTTGAGAAGAAAGAGAAACTAGATTGAAGAATGTACATGCTGATGTCTTTTCTCCTCCTGTGTTGCTCTATCCTCTAGAATTCACAATCCAAAGTTGTATTCAAAGTTAACCCTAATCCATTTTATAGCCCATTAAAAATTACATTTAAAAATTCAAATTTTAAGAAAAATACTATCACAGGCTGCAGCCAGTAAATCCTGGTGGCCGCGACTACGGCCAAAGGATTATGGTGGCCGCTACCACAACACAAAATCTGCTCGCGTGATTTTTCTTCGTAATCTTCAAATTTAAGCTCGAACCTCAGGCTTAGGGACTTCTAAAACACTTCAAACTTGTCCCAAACTTCATTTTCTCGAGTCCTATCATTGCACATCCATTCCTATCCACAAAAATATATCAAATTCATCAATAATACCTTATAAAATATTTTATGGCTTAAAAATCAATGACTCGTAAAACAAAGCTAAGAACACCTAAAAACACTTGAAATTACCATTAATTATATGTGAAAGGATAACAAATATAATATCCAAAATGCCCTTATCAAATTCCCCCACACTTAGACTTTGCTAGTCCCTTAGCAAAACAACTAATAAAAACTAAAACTAAACAAATAAAAACATAAGCAATGATTTTGTCGAAAGCGTTAGTTGTCTCAAAGATTGATCAAGAAAATATGTCATAAGAAAAATTCGAATTCCACATTCCTCAAAATTTCAACTCAATGCCTAGTCACCACTTAAACTCGATCTATTTATTATTATGCATAATTAAACCTACCAAAACACAAACATTCGAATCAATTTATACATGCCATAGTATGTTTTAAAGTCTCATATATAATAATATTTTCATAAAAAACCTCCACTCCATAGATATTAACCAATTGTTCTCCACTAATGTCAACACCATAATCAAGAATTAAAATGTCTTTAAAAGCTTGTAATGTAAGGATAAGGTTGAAGGTAGATGAAAAAGGAATATTTAAGCTTAAATCACACCATAGCCTATATATATATATATTTCTATTCTTTACATCTTCCGACAAACTTCCCATACACTTCCCGAATACATAATCTCTCCCTTTCCTTCTTTTCACATTGATCTTACTATTTCCCCCACACTTATACTTTTGCAAAACTTTTTTTTTTTCAATATTTCTCTATGCATATTTTTTCTCTGTTTTTTTTTTCAATTCAACTCACTGGGAGAAATAGTAGATCGTATACTTTCACATTGTAATCCAACAAACCAATACAAATTACCCTTTTTACAATCCATACCCCAATCCACCAAATCAAACAATCATATAAAACTATGGTGTAATGGGTCATAAAAAGGATAAAAAATTTAAGTTGGAAAATGTTTAGATATTGATTTATAAAAGAAAAAGATTAGTCATTATGGCTCAAAAATGGGAAACTAGGATATTCAATTTCACAGGTAAGCTTGAAAGGCTCAAACGATCCAAAGAACATGCCTTAATCATCTTCCTAATCATGTGTACTTAGGATTTCGCCTCAAACAATTAATTAATGATTTCTAGAGTGGTTGAGACTATATATATAGATGATAACATTCATAAATATTTCCAAACAATAGTGAAAAGGTAAATCTAATTGTACACACATTATGTTTAAACATCGAAGATCAAGCTTAAGTAACAACCACAGAAGAGTTAAGCACACAATTCATACATAATTCATCAATTTCCTAGGAATAGTCTCATCTCAATCAGAAATTTTATCATTGACAAACAACTTTCAACACAACCATGCTTATGACAACCTAAAACAAACTAAAAATGAAAAAAAATGACATAAAAACAATACAACATAATAAAAACAAAGCAATTCAGTTTCAGTTGTTCTCTTCCCCTACACTTAAACAATACATTGTCCTCAATGAAAAATAAAAGAAAAGACAAACAAGAAGATGAAAAAGAAAAAGAAACAGAAAAAGAAAAACTCCCTCAACCGAGTTAACTGCTCATTCATCAGGCATACCTGCCTGATCATCTTCAGGTTCCTCCTCGTTCTCATCATCTTGCATCATGGGAATAGGCGGTGGATACCGCTGAAACCACTATGGTGTAGGTGGATAGTTCACCATATCCATACCAAGGTGCATGTAATTCATCCTGAAAAAGACATCTTGGTAGTCGTCCCACTCAATCACGTGCTGCTGGTGTGCTTGGAATTTAGTATGGTGAGCATGCAGCTCTTGAGAGGTATTGTACAGAGATTCCTCCACAACTATCATACGGTCCACTAAGGTCATATTTTTGGTTGATGGCAGTGGCCTAGCCTGAGTTTGAGAAGATGAGCTTGCCCCAGTAGTGTCCGTGACCTTGAAGCAAGTGATGGATGATTTATTCAGTATATGCATAGGCTGCAACAAAGGCTCAAAAGAATCCCATTTCACACAACTTGAACACATATGGCGGTAATGAGATGGGGATGATAGAACCCCTTTGAGACATGTCTGAAACTGCTCTGAATGGATGACTAAATTATGCGCCCCACATCAAAATGGCATATAGAAGTATGGAGGTATCCACATTCACATCACTGGCATGTTTAGTTGGAAAGAACTTCGCATTGATAAACTTATGCCATGCTTTTTCAATAACTCCCATCGCCTCTCACTTAAACTTAATAGGATGACATGTTTCAGTTAAGATCCATTGGGTGTTCGGTTTTCACAGAAATCAGATGATCTCATCAAAGTTGGGATTATCAACTATTTGGCTATACTCATCATTTTCTATGCTAGGAAGCCCATAAAATTGATTTATTATTGAACTTGAAAAATTCACATTGACTCCTCTCACTGTAGCCATAACTGTGACTTGAGAAATTTCATTAGCATAAAACTCTCTTACTATAGGGATCACTGTAGCATCGAGTTGAGAACAAAATTTCTTTCAATTTCTTTTCTTAATGTGCTCCACAATGGATTTTCTGCTTCACTACCGCATCTTGATAGCATTTAAATGCCTCCTCGAAAATAAATTTGTTGGCATCAAATTGAACCATAGATGAAGAAGCATCTTTGGTATTCTTTCTAAATCTCTTTTGTGCCATTCTTCACTTCAAAACACGATAACAAGCTTCCTTTAACAAAAATAATCAAGCACTAAGAGAACAAGGCAAGCCACCCCAAAAATATCAATTCAAACTCCTCTAACAACACCAACCAAGTATCATCTAAGACAATAAATGCATCCTCTTCAAAAATATTCAACCAATTCCCGTTAAAACTCAATCACACTTCTCTTAGAACTTTTATCAAACACTTAGTAGGCATAAGCTAACCCAAGAGTTCAAAATAATGTTCTAGTAATCCAATCTCCCCAAAATTTAGATTATCACTAATACAACAACATAAACACTCAATCTAAGCCAATGATCACAATAGATAAGCAATTCATCCACAAAAAATCATAAATCCAAAATGCCCCAATTCTTGTTCTTTAATATTCAAAACCCACAAATCAAACAATGAAGAGAAACTACTTACTTGTAATTGACAATAGAAAGTCTTGGAAGCTTGATTGTGCCAATGAATCACCTTGAAACTACTTTGAGAACCTCAATCGTCAAATTTGGAATTATGGGGTTTTAGGTTTTGAAAGGGGAAATGTTGTAGAAGATGGGGATTTTTGTGTGAATAGGTGAAAAATGGTAGAAAATGAAGATTGAGAGTTGGAATTGTGATCGTTTTGGGGAAGAATTTTAGTGAAAATGGGTTTGAAGTGATGAAATTTGGTGAAAATGGGAGAGTATTTTCGGTCGGGAGGCTTTGTTTTTGTGGGAAGTGGGAAAAAATTGGCTGAAAATCGCTCAGTGGCTGCGGCCACTACTCCTTGTTCTCCAGGCCGCGACCCGAAGCAAGGCTGGCCATAGCCTCATGCATTTTGGCCCAAATTTTTTTTTCATGATTTTTGTGGTTCTAAAATAAAATAAATGAAAATTTCTTAAAAATAAAATAAAGTACATAAACTTTGGCTAAGTTTAACGTTGCTAACTCAACATAAAACCTTTTCATACCTCATCAACATATTTCAGATTGAAGATGTGTATCACGGTAGCTTGTTCCTCCTCGAAAGACTCATAATAAGGATTCAATCTCTGACCATTAACCTTGAGTATTTTTCCCATCGATGGACTTGTAATTTCTACCGCTCCATGAGGATAATGGTGTACCACTATGAATGGTCCAACCCATTGGGATTTCAACTTACTTGGAAAGAGTTTAAGACGAGAATGATACAATAATACTTTTTGTCATGCATAAAATGTTTTCCGAATAATTCTATTTTGATCATAAAAGGCCTTGGTTTTTCTTTGTAAATCTTAGAGCTCTCATAGGCATAATTATGAATTTTGTCCAGCTCTTGTAATTGCAGCATTCTTTGTTGACCTGCACTATCCATCTCCATGTTACACTTTTTCAAAGCCCACCAAGATTTATGCTCTAATTCATCTAGTAAATGGCAAGGCTTTCCATACACCAACCGATACGGCGATATACCAAGCGGTGTTTTGTATTCTGTGTGATATGCCCATGATGCATCATCTAGTCTTACACTCCAATCCTTCCTATTTGGATTCAGCATCTTTTCAAGAATAGACTTGGCTTCTCTATTCGATACCTTAGCTTGGCTATTTTCATGTGGATGGTAAACAGTGGTTACTTTATGAGTCACTTGATAGCGCTGAAATAAAGGTTCAATAGTTTTATTGCAGAAATGAGTACCTCGGTCACTAATTATTGCCCTTAGAGTGCCAAATCCCACAAAGATATTTGATCTAATTAACTCAACCACTGTTTTAGAATTATATGCTTTAGTTGCTTTTGCTTCCACCCACTTAGACACATAATCCACTGCTAAAAGAATATACTCAAAACCGAATGGTAATGGAAATGGTCCCATAAAATCTATGCCCCATACATCAAAAATCTCGATAATAAGTATGGGAGTTTGGGGCATTTGATCCCTAGCAGTCATATTGCCAACTCGTTGACAACTATCACATGCCTTGCAATATGCATATGATTCTTTAAAGATTGTAGGCCAATAAAAACCACTGTCAAGTACTTTATGGGCTGTACTTTTTGGTCCAAAATGACTTTCACAAGCATGAGAATGCAAGAAAGCAAGGATAGGTTGAAATTCAGAATCAGGAACACTCCTTCGAATGACTTGATTAGTGCAATGTTTCCATAAATAAGGCTCATCCCAAATGTAGAACTTAGCATCATGCTTAGTCTTTTTCTTTTGAGCTTGTGCAAGGTCTCCTGGTAACACTTAAGTGGCCAAATAGTTAACAATATCAGCAAACCATGTGTTATCCCAAAAATTGGTGTATCACCCGTGGTACTAGACTTAGACACGTGGAGTAGACTGGGCAGGAAACACCAGAAAGCATGCTGGTCGGTGTGATAGGTAGGCTGGTCGGAATACACTTGACAAATGAATAACAATCACTACCCGATACGCTTGCTAGGTTAGAAGTTGGTCGGTGTGACGAACAAACATACTTGCTTGGATGAATGCAGTCATACTCTCCGTTAGCATTCCGCAAAAATTGTCCAACCACCTACCAAGAGTGCCTAACAACCCTAAAATCTTGGGAAAAGCTCCTGAAGAATAGGCCACCAACAACCTGCGAAAAGAAAGGGATATTTCCACATCAGCTATGCTCAGGTGCAACCCTTGGGTGAGAGGGACATTATAAATACAAACTTTCCACCACAGTGGAGGGGGTTCAGAAAAAGAGCCTACCGACCAGCACCAGAAATGTACCGAGCAGCTTGGCTTGGTACTTAGCAGTGATTCTGTCATATTGTATTGTCTTTTACATATAGAAATCCACTTGTAATCCCTTGTGATATTGTGTAAACCTTCAAGATTAATATAAATCTAAGAGGACGTAGGTCATTACCCATCCTTGGGACTGAACCTCTATAAGTCCTGGTGTTCTTTATTATTTATTTCTCATTATTATTAGGTTCTTGGTTCATTTACGGTGTATTGATTGTCTAATTGAAAGCTCTCTAATTAATTATTTGACTACGCATCAGCTGGCTAAAAAATCAGTCAACATTTTGGTGCTTTCATTGAGAGTCTAAGACAATCACATTCAGATTCTATTGCTGCAAGGATGGTAGTCTCAACCAGAAGGTCAAGCCAAGAGCCTCTAGAGCCTACGGCTGAAGTCTCCCGCCAAGTCCCATCAATGAGAAATTTCAATGGGCAGTGAAGTGATTTGTTGCCTAGGAATCCATCTGGTGTCGGGGGGCAAATCGCTGGGCCCATCGTACTAGGACGCGAAGCTGCTGCCTTTGCTGGAATCACCCATGCAGGAACGTCAGGTGGAGCTGCTGCGCGGGGTACTAACCAGCCAGGACCCATAACTGGAGGTCCTGGACGATATAAGCCCCATATAGATATTGAAGGACTTGACCTTGAAATTGATTAGATAAGGGAAGTCTTTGGGCAGATGCAAGATCAGCTTGCCTCCATGAACCAGAGGCGAGCCACTGCGCATATGGATCTTAATGAAGCTTTTGAAAAACAAAGGAGAGATTTTCAAGAATGGAAGGATCGACATGCCCGGGAGGTGTAGGCCTGTCAGGAAGACGTGGAACACCGAACTCGGGAGGCGGCTGAGTCCATCCGCAATTATATGTAGCAGCAAGAAACCCAAGGTATGCGAACTGCGGCTGGAACTACTGCCCAAAACCTACAACGCCCTCCCGCTTTTGGTCTCGGTGAAGGTGTCATGCATGGGCCAGAGCCTCAACTTTAGAATGGGAATCAAGGGCCAACCAGGAGTCACAGATCTGGTCGGGGTGCCCAAGCGAACAACAATAGGCGACCTTTACCAGCTGATGAGTAGGTCCTGCCAGGGCGTGGCATGGGACAGGACCAAGCAGGAAATTTTCGGCCAAGATCTCAGGGCAGTGGCCGTGACAAGAATCCTGGTGCTGCAGGGTGAGATGCCAACCCCCGAGCTCTAGCACCAAATAGGAGTGATCAACCCCATAACTACCAGCAGCAACCTGGTCGGTACAGACAACATCAAGAATACCGACCAAGGTCTCGAAGAGATTAGGAGGAGGTTAGTAGCGTATACAGGCCCCATTATGCTGATGGGTATGACCATGATGAGGTAGCAAGCCAAGTTCGACAACATAATAATCAAGATTAGGGAGGTAACCAGCCCAAAGGACCGTTTGTCCCACAAGGATAGGATGTCCCAAACAACCAACCACTTTGAGGTGGGGGGTTCCAAGGAGTACCTCCAGTACCAGGCCGAGCAGATAGCTATAATGCTGGGGGCAAACCTCGACCAAACTCCGTTTTCAATCGAATGGGCCCTGTGACTAGGTGTACGCTAGGGCTCAGATAGGATCGCGTTTGAAGGTCAATTTCACTAGTCAAAGCTATCGGAATCAAAGGTAAGAAACTGTAATCGGTTATGTGAATATGTTGGGACTAAGAGCTCCCTATATTTGTATGCAATGTCATTATATGGTATTATGCCATGGGGACATGTGATAAACGACCTAAGAGTGCCGAAATCAATATTTGCGCACAGGGCGCGGCTCAGCCACTTGTAGCTGAGATTAAATATATAATCACTGAGCTCGGCCTATGCGAGTCAGAGTTAGTGGGATAATCAGAGGGTGCCGCCTATGGGCGTCGACCCTGGACTTTGGTGTGATATGTTTATTGTTGTCTAAACTGTTGAGTGTGATGAGTTTGTTATTTGAATAATTGATTGTTGGCTTGTAGATTGATATCACTATTTATGTGAGCTGTATGACTTGTGTATATCTGATTGATGATTCGTAAATTGTCTATGCTATGTATTATAGTTTTCTTGCTGGGCCTCGGCTTAAGGGTACTTCGTGGTGCAGGTAAAGGCAAGAGCAAGGTGGACCAGTCCTGAGTTGGAGAGCTTTGAGGATGAATGTACTAATCAATTGATCGGCCGCTACGGCTGAGGAGTAGTATAGGACGGGTGAAGCCTAAATGTCTGTTTTGCCCTTAGAATGGCCAGTACATATTTATAACCTGGAATTTTTGTAAACTCTCTTTTAAAATATATTTCTTTTGGAATCCCATGTACGAAATGTTTATCTAAATGAGATGTATCTTTTATGACCAAAATCTGTTAACCGTAGTTCAATTATGGTTTCAGTAACATCTTTCTAACTAAATGACTTGATTAGCAAGTCTTGCACCTTTATAAACACACAGTGTAACGGTCTTGGCTACCCAGGGGGTTACACTGCTGGACTTGCTCGATCAGTTAGGCTACCTGAGAAGTTTTATCCTCAGACTCATTCACTAGGCCGAATACATGTTTGCTCACCCCATTCGCTCGGTAATGAGCGTAGCTGAGAGCAACCATACCTGTATGAAATAAAGAAATTCAGAATAAGTAGCAAGAGAAGAAAGACCACTTAGAGATCAAACAAATTCATTACTTACCGTGGTAACATCTTGAAGACCAATGCTAGTAATGAAGTCCAGAGATTTACTACTTAGAGTACCCATGAATTCAGTTTGGGAAGTAGACACCCTTTTTATATGTCCTCGCTGGATAGCTAGAGCTTTCTTCAGAGGTCCATGGACCTCTTTAGCAGGATCCTTAACAGTACCGTTGGGAGCTTTCCTCAGGTTGCTCAAATCCGATGCACTGGCCCTATGGGTACCATCCTCAGCAGATAATCCCTTGCCTTTGTCTAATTTTCGAGATGGAGTGGTTGCCTTTTTCTGAGAAGAGGCCTTATCAGGTGTCTTCTCGGTCTGCTCGGTAAGTCCGACAGGAGGGTCATTTTTATGGTGCTTGGCCAGGTGAACCTCACTGCTAGGACCACTTGTATGTTTCTGGGCAAATTTCTTGAAAAATACGGACGACATATCTGGAAAATGAGAGCAAAGGATTATCAATAGTATCGAGCGGGGTCAAAGAAAACAAACAAAAAATCATCATAATTAAGCAAAAAGCAAAAGTAAGTTGTGGAAGAAGAGTCAGATCACCCTCTTCAACTCCCCCTGAGTAGTTAGCTGCCTCAAGCAGAAGTCCCCCATCACTACTTGACGAGTTCGAGTCTATATACTCTACTGCAGCCTCCTTGCCCTTGCTAGGCTGGGGGTGATGGTAATTTTGGGAGTGCCATGCTAGGTAGGCTCCTTGATGACAACATCGGTCGAACTCCTGGTCCGATGGGCCGCGTAGGGACTAGACGAAGGGATTGAGGATATAGTTTGCTTCTTATTGGGGAGTGGACTAGGAGATTTAGAAATGGACGAAGGTTTCTTGGGTGATTTCTTTGTAGGGGTGGCATCTTTTGTAACGACCCAAATTTGGTAATAAGGCTTAGGGCCTTGATTAGCGTGCCTGGAGGGAAATAAGTGAATTATGGATATAATATGTGAATTTATGTGAATATGTGATAGAGATGCATGTTTAGTTGAATTAAATATGCATGTGGGCCCCGTTTGGATATTAGGGGTATGTTTGTGATTTTAGCCCGTTGAGGGCATAAATGTGATAAATATGATATGTATGTGATATATCTGTGTAGCATGATCCGAGACAGTCCTAGGGAGCAGTTAGCCAAAAAGTCACAACGGGGTTGAGAATCCGGTTCAGGGCGAGTCGAGGGGGTATTTTGGGTATTAGGTGTTTAAAGGGGTTATCGTGTTATGGAAATAAACATTTGGAGATATATTTGAGGTTAGAATGTCTCGGAGGGAATATTGGGGAAATTTACCATTTTCCCTCGGGGACGTTTTTGGTACCCCGAGCCTTGAGGTAACCATATAGACTTAAGTTGAATAAAACAAAACTTAGAATTATTTAGAACTCTCAGAAACAGACTCATTCCTTCACCTCTCTTTGGAAGACTTTTTCTCCATTTGAAGCTTTGGGAAAACTCTTGGTGAATCAAGCTAGAGACTAAGAAGTGGAGTTGGGATTTTGGGGAGATTAAAGTTTGGAACTTAGAGAATCTACACAGAAACATAACTCATCAAGGTAAGCTCCTAATATGTTGAAGTTTGTCAATTTCAAGCTGGTTTTAAGGTTGAATATTAGAGTTTGCATGTTAACGAAGTTTGGATTTGTTCTTGATTGCTTGGCTGAGTTTTGGGGCTAGGTTTTTGTTAGGTTTTGGTGCTGAGATTGTGTTAGAACATTTGTGATAGTTAGTTTGGATTGTTGGCTTGATTTTGGGGGAAATTGGACTGGTTTTTGAGCTGGAAATGTTGATTTTTTCTGGGTTCGAGGGGTAGGGCCGCGACTCTGTTCTTGCTGAGCCGCAGCCCCTTAGAACTTGGGGCATCAGAAATTAGAGGCGCGCTGCGACGCCCTTCAGCAAAGGCCGCAACGCGTGTGGGTAATTTTGAGGCTAGGCCTCGGGTTGAACTGGGGGCCGCGGCATGAGTCCCTAGGGCCGTGGCACTTAAGGTACTTTTGGGTTTTTAAGTGGTTTTAGGCTCGGGAATTCACTAGTTAAGGCTCGGGATGGATTTTATCACCCGGATTGATAGGATTCAAGGTCCTAGAGATTAGAATTGTGATTCAAAGCTATTTAATAGATTAGAACTTGATGGATGAATGTTGTTAATGCGTTGTGACTAGGGTTTCGGCGAGGCTCAGGTTAGGGGACTGTGCTCGGAGCATCGGTGCTTGGAAAGCTCGGGACGCAGGTAAGAAAACCACTGTTCCCGTAGAGCTTGTATGCAGGGCAAAGCCCAATATGTTTGTATTGCAGGGCGTAGCCCTTTGATTGAATTTGTTCATGTTCAGCATATGTTTTATTATGCTATGAATGCAATTGTGTAAATGTTCGGCAAGAGCCAGGAACGGCGCAGGGCGAGGTTGGCAGGCGCCGGGAACGGCAAGGGGCTAGAAACGACATTAGGCACGTGAAGTGCAAGGCCGAGTGCGGCATGGGGCCGGGAGCAGCGTTGAGCATGTGGAGTGTGAGTTTCCAGGACAAGACCCTAAAGGATACCTGGGATATCCTCACCGTGTGGACCGCAAACACAGCGCCTGGTAAAGCGCCTGGGATGGCATGGCCGTATGTGTTTAGCCTACTGTTGGCCTGTTTATATGCTGGGGTTTGTTATGCATATGTTTTCTGCTTGTAAGGGTTTTCTTGCTGGACTTCGGCTCATGTGTGCTCTGTGGTGCAGATAAATGCAAGGGGAAAGTCGACTAACCATGAGTTCGGAGGGCGTGAAGCGGCGCATACATGTTTGGCCTGCCTGGCTGCCACAGCTAGTGGTTTTTGGGAGATGGTTGTGCTAAAACCTAGATTTTGTCATCTAGTCGACTTTGTTTGTATTTATATGTTGTAAATATTTCCAAACGGTATTTTGGGATCCCAAATGTCAAACTCTTTATGATTTTCAGTAAATGGAATTATTTTTAAATTTTATAACTCTGTTTATGATTTAATTACACTTTTGACTTAAAACCTCGATTAGCGAGTTAAATGCACGTTTTAAACTCACTTAGTAACAGCTCTAAGGAAGTTGGGCGTTACAACTTGGTATCAAAGAGCGCCAAGGTTTATGGTTCTGGAGATTAACAGAACATGTACGCTCGCTGTCAGTGACAAGCTCGACTCAGGGTTGGTTGGTATGATTGACCAATATGCTTGAATATGTGTTTGAATGCCCTGTTTTCCTGCTTATTTCATATAGAGCATGATGAATGAGTTAACATATGCATGATGCCAGGGCATGGCCCGTTGTGTGTTATATTCTACCTGTATGATATGTGAATTACTGTTTGTGGTTGGCTAATGTGATTGGGAGGTGGTTTCGGATGTTGTTATCATGCCTGATGAGTGGCGTCGTTGGTTGTATGTATATTTGTTTAGATGCCTCGATAATCATCTAGACTCCCCGGTAGTAGGGCCAAGGATGACAACCAGGGTCAAGACCCTTCACCTGCCCCACAGAATTGGCAAGAGATGTTTGCCGAGATGGAAGCAAGACTGCAACGAATAGAGGACGAGTTGTGACAGTTGAGACAACAGGCCTCACCTCAGGTCACTAGGCTGCCAGTTTAGCAGGTTGTGGCGCCAGTGCCGGTTCAACCTGTTATGGAGAACAGGTGGGAACCTTTGTATGAGAGGTTCAGGAAATAGCATCCTCCCACCTTTGAAGGTGGATCAGACCCAGTGTAGGCAGAGCAGTGGATAAATATGATTTCCTTAATTCTGGATTTTATGAGGGTTCAGGGAAATGAGAGGGTAGCTTGTGCTAGCTACATGTTCAGAGAGGATGCCCGCATCTGGTGGGACGTGGTAGTTCAGAGAAGGAACGTAACAGTTATGTCTTGGGAGGAGTTCAGAAACTTATTCAATGAGAAGTATTACAATGTGGCTATTCGAGCTACGAAAGTTGACGAGTTCATCAACCTAACTCAGAATCGGTTGACCGTGACTGAGTATGCTTTGAGATTTGACAGATTGGTTAAGTTTGCGCTAGATTTAGTGCTGACTGATTCGACAAGAAGGGATAGGTTCATACGGGGTTTGAATGTTATGATTGCTCGCGATGTGAAGATTACCTTGGATCCAGAGGCTACTACTTATGCTCAGGTTGTAGACAAGGCCCTTACAGCTGAGGGGTCCGAGGATCAGATCTGGAAGGAAAGCGCTGTTATGCGCGATACCAAGAGGACAATGCCTTCTTTTATTGGATCCAGTCGAGGTGGTGGCTCTAGTGATCAGAAGAGGAAGGCCCCAGATTCATTTGTTCCTCCCAGTTCAGATAGGAGGGCATGGGGTGCTTCTACTGGCCGTCAGGGTGGAGGTGATAACTAGAGGAGTTTTCCAATGTGTCCGTGGTGCAGGCGACAACACCAGGGTGAGTGCAAGATTTGGGCCTGCTTTGTCTGTGGGAGTGCCAGTCATTTGAAGAAGGACTGCCACAAGCCAAGAGGGAGGAGTCAAAGCAGGGTGACAGTCTCGCTCATGCCAGAGTGTTTACTTTGACTCAGACTGAGGCGGAGGCTAGCCCCTCAGTTGTCAAAGGTCAGATCTCTAGTGCTGGTTCTTTGTATACTGCATTGTTTGATTCGGGGGCTACCCATTCATTTGCATATGCTAGAGTGATAGAACAGCTTTGTAGACCTAGTGGTTTGTATGCTAGTGGATTTCAGACTTTGTTGCCAATAGAAGAACTCGTAGTCTCTAGGAAATGGATTAGAGCATTGCCAGTAGAGATAGATGGTAGGGAATTGTCTGTTGATTTGATTGAGTTAGAGATGGACGACTTTGATATGATTCTAGGGATGGATTGGTTATCGAAGTATGGGGCAACGATTGACTGCAAGCGCAGAATGGTCACTTTTGAACCAAAAGGGGAGGTACCCTTTGTGTTTGTGGGGACAGTTAGTGGACTGCGAGTACCAATGATTTCAGCATTGAAGGCTAGAGACTTGATGTAGGAAGGTTGCATGGGATTCCTAGCGAGCATTGTGGATACCTCTATGGTGGTGTCGATTGGACCGGGTGAGACTAGATTGGTGTGTGAGTTTCTGGATTTGTTTCCGGCAGATTTTCCAGGGTTGCTGCCGCAGCGGGAGATTGACTTTGTTACAGGGTTGGTTCCAGGAGCGGAGCCAGTATCTAGGACACCTTACAAAATGGCTCCGGCAGAGTTGAAAGAGTTGAAGATTCAGTTACAGGAGTTACTTGATTTGGGGTTCATCAGACTGAGTTTCTCACCATGGGGTGCTCCATTGTTGTTCGTCAAGAAGAAGGATGGATCCCTTAGGATGTGTATTGATTACAGGGAGCTGAATAAGTTAACCATTAAGAACAAGTATCCACTGCCTAGGATCGAAGATTTATTTGATCAATTACAGGGAAGAATAATGTTTTCTAAGATAGACCTCCGATCAGGTTACCGTCAGTTAAGGATTAAAGAGGAGGACATACCAAAGACCGCTTTCCGAACGAGGTATGGACACTATGAATTCCTGGTCATGTCCTTTGGATTAACCAATGCCCCAACAACTTTTATGGATATGATGAATAGGGTTTTCAAGGACTATTTGGACAAGTTTGTGATTGTGTTCATCGAAGACATCTTGGTGTACACTCAGTCAGAGGAAAAGCATGAGCATCATCTGCAGTTGGTATTGCAGTGGTTAAGGGAGCATAGGTTTTATGCTTAGTTTAGTAAGTATGAGTTTTGGTTACCGGAAGTCACGTTTCTTGGCCATATTGTCAGTAAGGAGGGGATTCTGGTTGACCCAAGTAAGATTGAGGCAGTCAGAGATTGGCCTAGACCGAGCAATGTTCCTAAAGTGAGGAGTTTTCTAGGTTTAGCAGGATATTATCGGCGATTCATTGAGGGGTTCTCCAGAATAGATACGCCGTTGACAGAATTGACGAAAAAGAAGACAAAGTATGTTTGGACAGACAGATCTGAGAACAATTTCAAAGAATTGAAGCGGCGATTGATCATTGTGCCAATGTTGAGTTTGCCGATAGACAATGAGAAGTTCGTGGTCTATTGTGATGCTTCCAGACAGGGTTTGGGGTGTGTGCTGATGCAAGCTGGTAAGGTGATAGCCTATGCATCGAGACAGTTAAAGGAGTATGAGCAGAGATATCCCACGCATGATTTGGAGTTGGCAGCGGTGGTATTCGCACTTAAGAGTTGGAGACATTATCTTTATGGTGAGAAGTGCGAGATATACACCGACCATAAGAGCTTGAAGTATTTCTTTACTCAGAAGGATCTGAATATGCGCCAGAGACGGTGGCTGGAGTTGGTTAAGGATTATGATTGTGATATCCTATACCATCCTGGGAAGGCTAATGTAGTGGTTGATGCATTGAGTAGGAAAGGCCCAGGACAATTGTTTAGTTCGAGACAGATATCTGATAAGCTAGCCGAGGAGATGACTAGAGCGGGTATAGAGTTGGTGGTTGGTCGGTTGGCCAACATCACTCTTCAGTATACACTCCTTGAGAGGATCAAGGAGGCGCAGGGGAAAGATTCCCAGTTGAGAGGTCACAGAGAGAATGTCTTAGTTGGAGCAACTAAGGACTTTTCTATTTCAGAAATGGGGTTACTGAAATACAAGGGTCGAATCTGCGTTCCAATGGATTCTGATATCCAGTGGGAGATCTTAGATGAATCTCATACCACTCCCTATTCCTTGCACCCGGGTACGACGAAGATGTACCAGGATTTGACTGTTTTGTATTGGTGGTCGGGCATGAAGAGGGATGTGGTGGACTATGTGGCCAAGTGCTTAACTTGTCAGTAGGTCAAGGCTGAGCATCAGAGGCCAACGGGGTTGCTGCAGCCTTTGGGGATCCCAGAATGGAAGTGGGAGGATATTACCATGGACTTCGTGGTTGGTTTACCGAGGACCGTGGGACGGCATGACTCGGTGTGGGTGATTGTAGATAGGTATACCAAGTCCGCCCACTTTTTTCCTGTCAGGATGTCTTATACCATGGAGCAGTATGCTGAGTTATATGTGAAGGAAATTGTTCGACTTCATGGAGCTCCGAGGTCGATAGTATCCGACAGGGACCCCACCTTCACTTCCAAGTTTTGGGAGTGTTTGCAGAATGCTATGGGCACGCAGTTACGGTTTAGTACCGCTTATCATCCCTAGATAGATGGACAGTCTGAGAGGATGATTCAGATATTGGAGGACATGTTGCGAGCTTGTGTGCTAGATTTTGGGGGATCGTGGAGTAAGTATCTTCCCTTAATTGAGTTCTCATACACCAATAGTTATCAGGCAACTATCGGCGTGGTTCTGTATGAGATGCTTTATGGGCAAAAATGTAGATCACCTATTCATTGGGATGAGACAGGTGAGAGAAGTTATTTGGGTCCTGAGATGGTTTAGAGGACCAATGAGGCAATTGAGAAGATTAGAGCGCGAATGCTCGCCTCCCAGAGTCGCTAGAGGAGTTATTCAGACCTGAAACGCAGGAGCGTGGAATTTCAGGTTAGTGATCATGTGTTTCTTAGGGTTTCACCTTTGAGGGGAGTGAAACGGTTTGGTATTCGGGGCAAGCTGAGCCCTAGGTTTATTGGCCCCTTCGAGATTCTAGAACAAGTTGGAGAGGTAGCTTACAGACTAGCGATGCCTTCAGCTTTATCAGGGGTTCATGATGTTTTTCATGTGTCCATGCTCTGGAAGTATGTGTCAGATTCGACGCACGTTCTGAGTTATGAGAATTTGGAGCTGGATCAGGATTTGTCCTATGAGGAGAAGCCAGTTCAGGTTCTTCACTGGAAAGATAAAGTCTTGCGGAGCAAGACCATCGCCTTAGTGAAAGTGCTGTGGAGGAACAACAAGGTTGAGGAGGCGACGTGGGAAATTGAATCAAAGATGAGGGAGCAGTATCCCGAGTTGTTCAGGTAATTTCGAGGATGAAATTTCTGTAAGGAGGGGATAGTTGTAACGACCCAAATTTGCTAATAAGGCTTAGGGCCTTGATTAGCGTGTCTGGAGGGCAATAAATGAATTATGGATATAATATGTGAATTTATGTGAATATGTGATAAAGATGCATGTTTAGTTGAATTAAATATGCATGTGGGCCTCGTTTGGATATTAGGGGTATGTTTGTGATTTTAGCCCGTTGAGGGCATAAATGTGATAAATATGATATGTATGTGATATATCTGTGTAGCACGATCCGAGACGGTTCTAGGGAGCAGTTAGCCAGAAAGTCACAACGGGGTTGAGAATCCAGCTCAGGGCGAGTCGAGGGGGTATTTTGGGTATTAGGTGTTTAAAGGGGTTATTGAGTTATGGAAATAAATATTTGGAGAAATATTTGAGGTTAGAATGTCTAGGAGGGAATATTGGGGAAATTACCATTTTGCCCTCGGGGACGTTTTTGGTACCCCGAGCCTTGAGGTAACCTTATAGACTTAAGTTGAATAAAACAAATCTTAGAATTATTTAGAACTCTCAGAAACTGACTAATTCCTTCACCTCTCTTTGGAAGACTTTCTCTCCATTTGAAGCTTTGAGAAAACTCTTGGTGAATCAAGCTAGAGACTAAGAAGTGGAGCTGGGATTTTGGGGAGATTAAAGTTTGGAACTTAGAGAATCTACACAGAAACATAACTCATCAAGGTAAGCTCCTAATATGTTGAAGTGTGTCAATTTCCAGCTGGTTTTAAGGTTGAATATTAGAGTTTGCATGTTAGCTAAGTTTGGATTTGTTCTTGATTGCTTGGCTGAGTTTTGGGGCTAGTTTTTGTTAGGTTTTGTTACTGAGATTGTGTTAGAACATTTGTTGTTATCCAGATTTCCGGATAGCGTTTAGATGGATATCCTCGGGGAAGCAGAATTATCAATGTCTTTCACGGTAGGTGACCAGAGCTCGAGGATGGACAGAAAGGCTTCGCCTCTCCCGTTTAGTGTCCGGATTACTCTTTCAAGCAAACGCGACACGGAAGCTCGTCAACTCTCCCGGACTCCCGAAGGGGTATCCTTCGGGGAAGCTCCTTCCAGGAGAAGCTCTTCAAGTGGTCTTCGCGGAAACAGTTCCGTGCCTCGCACGGAACAAGACCAGGCGGTCGAGTCATGGAGGAGGCATAGTTGGAATGATATCCGCCTGACACAGAATCCCGCCTGACACGCCCGACAGGTCAAAGCCACACACATCCCAGCACGCCTAAGAGTACTATTTCGCCTACTGTTCCGCTGACAACTTGGAAAAGACGGCTGCCTTTGTGCATTCCCCATACTTTCAAGTAAATATACCCACATAGAGCCTGGTAGCCAAGTGACTACGGTAATTGTATCCCCTATTTATGGCTGGTGTAATTAAGACTCATGTGAGTAGAGAAAAACCCTAATCCAAAACCCTAGCTATAAAGACCCCCTCATTTTACAATAGGAGGGACGGCCAACAAATCACATAGCAAGAACTCTACTAAAATCTCTCTAGCTTCATCTTCTCCAAGAGAACCCGAGAGAAACACTGTGAGGTTGTGAGTTCCTTATACACCAGCTGTTTGACTGTTATTCTCTACAAGTATAATAACATTGACTCGTGGACTAGGGCTCGTTAACGCCTGAACCACGTAAAAACACTGTTTGTTTATTTACATTTCTGCATTTCTATAGCTCTTGTCTTTTTATTATTCCGTTCGTATTCGTTTCCGAAAAATTCGGTAAACATTTTGGTGCTTTCATTGAGAGCTGTAGGAAGTTGTTAGTCATCTCTTTTTCTGTGTACTGAAAAGATGGTGACTATGAGAAAATCTGCGGTTGAAAAAAGTGCTAGGGTCAACCCCGATACTATGATGGAAGATGTGGTACAAAACGAACCCTTGGACCACCACGGTGAAGACCCGACATCCCACCAGGATCGGGTCAGCACTGAAGATACGACATACCTAGAAAGCGAGGAAGAGTATGTCCGAGACGGTTACTACAAAGATGGCTACTACTACGAGAAGGATCCAGAACTGGTCCAAGTAGCCGAAGAACTGGTGGTCACTAAGGCCAAGCTTGCTGAGCAGGAGCGCGTCTCCGAAAAAATGCAGCGCATGATGGAGCGCCTCCAGAGAAAGTTCGGAGACCTAGGCGACTCGGACGAGGATGCCTTTGTTCCAGGAGGTGCTGATGCCACCATGCCGGATCCAGCCGCCACTGGACCATCCAAAACCGCGCCTAACAAGGGCAAAGAAAAGGTTGGGGAGCCTGCACGCACTAACGCCCCTGCACCTCCTAAAGGCGTGGATCACCAGGCCGACTGCCCCCCCCGCGCGCAGAAGGTCTCTGGCGCTTCTAAGCCCAGACGTCCTTCAGCCCCAAGGGGGCACTCTGTGCCTAAAGGGCCCGGTGCTAAGGCACCCAGGCCTAGGGGAAGGAACAACCGCCCCAGTGATTCCGTCAACCAGGACGGTCGGGCTGCGGAAACGCACTCCGAAGATAGATGGTCCACGGTGGATCTAAGAAGAAGGTTGGAGGCCAAGTATGAAAAGGCCAAAGGAGAAAAGGCCCGGCCTCGCGGAGATGACCTGCGAAATCATCTTAATGACAAGGTCCGGGGACGTGACCTCCCGGAGAGTGATACAAAGAGGCTCGAGGAACAAATCGCTGCCTTGACCAAGCTGGTCCGGAAGCAAAGCGGGGCCCTGTCAGACTCCGAGGAGGAGGACCCGGAACCATGTGTTCGGAGGATCGCGGAAACGTCCCTCCCGGATAACTTCAAAATGGCCCACATAGAATTATATGAGGGGAGGACAGACCCGCGCACCCATCTAGCTAAATACAACAAAATGATGCAAGTGGCGCGCGTCAGTGAAGATGCCAAATGCATGTGCTTCTCACTCACCCTTACCAAGTCCGCGGAGGACTGGTGGAAAAGATTAGCTCCCGGATCCATCCACAGTTGGAAGGAGCTACAGTCCGCGTTCAGAAGGCAGTTCATTGCTGCCCGAGACCACGACATGGAAGTTGGTTCCTTAACCAACATCAAGCAGCTACCCAATGAGAACCTCAAAGCTTTCATTCAGAGAATGATGGAAGCTGCTGCTAAGACCAAGGTCAGCGACGACATGAAGCTGATCGCCCTTCAATCGGGCCTTACTGTCGGCTCCCTGCTATGGGGGGAAATGCAAAGGAGACGGGCAGAAACGCTGTCCAAATTCATGTCAAGAGCTCAGGGAATCATCAACCTTGAGGATGCCTACCAGCAGGCCTTTGGAGTTCCCCCAGCTCCGGCGCCTTCCGTGACTGCGCCGAGCTTTGCTTCGCAAGCTCCCGCGCCAGCCCTCACGCTTCCAGGAGCCCAGTTCGCTCCAAGCGTGTATGGGCCTTCTGCGTCTGCTCCGACGCCGAGTCAAACCCATTTCTCTAGGTACGGAGCTGTACAGACAGGATGTAGTATCGCTCCCGGACCTTCGCAACCGCGAGCAGAAGACCCAGAACGAAATTTGAGCCAATCGCGGAATAAACGAGGCGGAAGAAACCCCAACCGGGGAGACCATTCAAAGAAACCACGGAAGGACTATGAGCCCAAGTTCACGGAGTACACCAGTTTAATAGATTCGCGAGAGAATGTCTATCGGGCGACCTGTAATATGGTCAACTATAGGAAGCCCCCGAAAGTGTCTCACGGAGGAAGGCGTCCGCGAGAGTCCAATAAGAGGTGTGAGTTCCACGGAGACGTGGGGCACACCACAAACGAATGCCTTCAGCTGAAGGATGAGATCGAGTCCCTGGCAAGAGCGGGACACCTCGGTCAATGGGTGAGGATACCCATAATCTATCCCGGACAGGGAGTAGTTCATGGAGCTGCCTATTCTCCGGGACAGAGGGGGACCGCTAGCGCTCCTGGAGCCGATCACCCCCAAGTTCCTGGGTCTCAGTTCCCAGCGCTCCCTGCTCCAACCCTTCCGGCACCCATTGCCTTATTGGCTCCGGGACCCGGAAACCCATATCCGCCCGGCCTTGCTCCGCCACCTGTTGACGGACACGTAGCCACCATTTCCGGAGGACCGCACCTTGCCGGAAGCACCCGCAACTCCCAGAAAAGGTACTTGAGGGAGTTAGAACACACCGGAGAGATGTGCGCCTTGGTTCAGTCACCTGCTCAGCGTCCCCGAATGATGGATCTTCCCATCACCTTCACGGAAGATGACGCCCGACGTGTGCACTTCCCCCACAACGATCCCCTCATCGTGGAAGCCCAGATTGCCAATAAGAAGGTATCACGGATCCTTGTCGATAATGGAAGCTCCGTAAATATCCCCTTCAAAGCTGCCTTCCACGCTATCGGATTAACCGAGACAGACCTGACCCCATGCCCCATCCAGCTTCAGGGATTCAATGGGGATGCACTCATGCCATTAGGCAAAATTCAACTTCCAGTCACCCTCAGAGGAGAAAGCGACGCTTGCGCCTTCAAGCACTGCACGTTTCTAGTGGTCGACTGCCCCACGGCGTATAATGCTATCCTAGGCCGACCGGTCCTAATCGATTGCGGGGCCATAACCTCGATACGGCACTTATGCCTGAAGTTTCCATGCGACGACGGGCGTATTGGCACCCTCCGGGGAGACCAACGAAGTGCACGAAGCTGTTATAATGTCTCCGTCCGATCCGTCTACACGGTCCAGGAGGCGGTTGTTGCCGCTCCTTTAGCGGGAGATTTACCAGAAACTGGGGGTGCCCAAGGGGCGTACGTTGACGAACTCGACCCTAGAGTGGGGATCGAGAGAGCGATAGAGCAGATGGAGGAAGTCGAAGAGGTGATCCTCAACCCGGGAGATCCCACCAAAGTCATTCAGGTAGGGAAAAACCTCCCATCGGTCATTCGAGAAAAGATCGTGGCCACTGTGAAGAATAATCAGGATATCCTGGCATGGTCCCACGCTGATATGACGAGGATTAATCCCAATGTTGCGTGCCACGCACTCAACATAGACCCATCTGCAACTCCAGTTCGCCAAAAGAGGAGGCCGTTAGACCCAGTGAGGGCCGAAGCAGTCAAAGCTGAAGTGGACAAGTTGATGTCCATAGGCTTTCTCCAGGAGTCACACTATCCCGTGTGGTTGGCCAACCCGGTTCTGGTCCCGAAACCCAATGGGTCCTGGAGAATGTGCATCGACTTCACGGACCTAAACAAAGCCTGCCCGAAAGATTGTTTCCCTCTTCCGCGAATCGATCAGATGGTAGACGCTACTTCCGGGTATGAACTCTTGTCCTTCATGGATGCGTACTCCGGATACAACCAGATCAAGATGCATGTCGCGGACCAGGAACACACCAGCTTCCTCACGGACAAAGGTGTCTACTGTTACGTGGTCATGCCTTTCGGTTTGAAGAATGCTGGGGCGACGTACCAGCGTCTAGTGAACAGGATGTTCAAGGACCAGCTGGGGAGGAATATGGAGGTGTACGTAGACGACATGTTGGTAAAGTCCAAGACCTCCAGGGACCACAGTGACGACCTTGAGGAAGCTTTCGCCGTGATCTGAAAGTATGGAATGAAACTGAATCCGAAGAAATGTACTTTCGGGGTCTCGTCTGGGAAGTTCCTCGGTTTCATTGTCAGCTCCCGCGGAGTAGAAGCCAACCCTGAGAAAATTAAGGCGTTCATAGATATGCCTTCCCCCCGGAAGCATAAGGATGTCCAAAGCGTTACCGGAAGGATAGCTGCGCTCAGCCGCTTCGTATCTAAGGCCACTAACAATTGTGTCCCCTTCTTCAATGTGTTGCGAGGAAACAAGAGGTTCGAGTGGACCCCCGAATGCGAAGCAGCCTTCCAACACCTCAAGGAACATTTAACCCGAGCTCCCATTCTGTCCAAACCTGTCGAAGGAGAGGCGTTGTTCTTATACTTAGCTGTGACAGAGCACGCAGTGAGTGCCGCTCTCGTCCGGGAAGATGGCCGTATCCAGCTCCCTGTGTATTACATAAGCAAGAGGTTACTGGACGCCGAGTCCAGATATTCGATGATCGAAAAATTCTCCCTCTGCTTGCTAATTGCTTCGCGGAAGCTAAGGCCCTATTTCCAGGCGCACACCATCAAAGTACTCACCAACCACCCTCTCCGACAAGTCTTGCAGAAGCCCGAGTCTTCTGGCAGATTGCTTAAATGGGCCATGGAACTGAGCCTATTTGACATCCACTACCAGCCACGTGTTTCCATAAAAGGACAAGCTCTCGCGGACTTTATTGTGGAATGCTCAGGAATGAATGACCTCCCGGAAGATCCTATCCTGGAACTTCCCACATGGAAGGTCTATGTAGACGGAGCCTCAAATGAAAAAGGAGCTGGAGCAGGGGTCATCCTAATATCTCCCCAAGGACATCAGCTCCAGAGCGCCATCTGTTTCGCATTCCCAGCGTCCAACAACGAGGCAGAACACGAAGCCATGTTGGCCGGATTGCAACTGGCCAGAGAAGTCGGAGCCCAAAAAATCGAGGTATACAGCGACTCCCTACTTGTGGTAAACCAAATATCCGGGGAATACCAGACGAAAGGCGAAAAAATGGCTGCCTACGTGTCTCTCTCCCGTGGCCTCCTGCAGCATTTCAAAGGCTACCACATCCGCCAGGTCCCCCGGGACCAGAACTCACTCGCGGACACTCTGGCCAAGCTTGCAACAGACCCGGAGATTGAACAATATGGCCTAGTGCCCATCGGGCACTTAGAAGCTCCTAGTACCGAGACACAGAGGGTAAATGCCATCATCGACCATTCCCATTCCTGGATGGGACCCATCCTCAGATTTCTCACCACCGGAGAGCTCCCCACTGATAAAGCAGACGCAAGAAAGCTCCAGTATCAAGCTCCCCGATACGTGGTTATGGATGAAAAGCTTTACCGCAGGGGGTTGTCCATACCCTTCCTTAGGTGTGTTGCCGGAACCGAAGTCAACGCCATCATCCATGAGGTTCACGGAGGCTTCTGTGGCGACCATACCTCCGGACTGAGCCTCTCCAAAAAGATCCTTCGACAAGGATACTTCTGGCCCACCATGAAGAAGGATTGTGTGGATTATGTCAGAAAATGTGAGCAATGCCAGAGGTACGCCAAGGTTCCGCGAGTGCCTTCTACAGAAATTACCTTAATGACCAGCCCCTGGCCGTTCGCCGTCTGGGGCATTGACCTAGTAGGTTCCCTTCCAACTGGAAGGGGCGAAGTGAAGTATGCCATAGTTGCGGTAGACTACTTCACCAAATGGGTTGAAGCTGAACCTATGAACACGGTCACGTCTAAGAAGGCACTGGACTTTGTCATCAGGAATATAGTGTGTCATTTTGGGCTTCCACGAAAAATTGTGTCCGACAACGGGAAGCAATTTGATAGTGAACATTTCATGAACTTCTGTGCTTCGCATGGAATTATCAAAAGCTTTTCCGCAGTCGCCAGACCCCAAGCTAATGGGCAAGTGGAGGCAGTAAACAAAATCTTAAAGACCACGTTGAAGAAAAAACTCCAAGCCTGCAAGGCTTACTGGCCGGAAGAACTTCCGCGAGTACTTTGGGCCTATCGCACAACAGAGAGAACTTCGACGGGGCACACACCTTATTCCATGACATTCGGTTGCGAGGCCGTCATCCCAGTAGAAACTATGATCCCCTCTCACAAGCAGGACACCTACGACCCTACCCGGAACCACGCCCTTCTCCAGGAGTCCCTGGACATGATCGAAGAGCTCCGGGAGCAGTCACAGGTCCAACTAAAAATGTACCAAGGCAAGATAGCCCGACACTTTAACACAAGAGTCAAGAGCCGTACATTCGAAGTTGGGGATCTTGTCCTCCGGAGAGTATTTCCTGCTACACAGGATCCGGGAGTGGGAGTCCTCGAACCCAACTGGGAAGGCCCCTATGAAGTACAAGAAAAAGTGGGCCATGGGACGTATCACTTAAAGAGACTCGACGGATCTAAAGTCCCGCGCGCCTGGAACGCGGAGCACCTCCGCCGTTACTATCAGTAGGCCCCGGACTATCTAGTCGAAAGTCCTTGGTGGACGTAGCAAAAGTGTTCAAGGCTGCGTTTCAACAAATGACCACGCGGTCCGGAGACGTCCGGACCCCACGCTCACTTGGGGGGGGGGGGGTATACATGGCTAAGGCATAGCCATACGCCCCTTGAACAAAATATACGCAGAACACCACTCGTGTGCTAGCATTTTTTAAATTGTTAAGCTTAGGTTAATTTGTTATTGCCATAAACATACTTGCATTACGTGTCATGTGCGCATTATGTGTTTTTGCCATAAACATACTTGCATTACGTGTCATGTGCGCATTATGTGTTTTTGTGAAAATTGACATTGAAATGCCTGCCATTATGCATCATGAAAATTATCTCCTGTAGCCCAGCGATGAACAGGACTGGGGGTTGGGGCACATTCAGAGAGCTACGCCGAAACACCCCCAACTCCCTGACAAGTCCTTTGCAGAATACTCCGCGACCGCTGTAGAGCTTTGCTTCGCAAGCTCCAGCTCCGGGTCCCGCAAGGCGAAAGATGGCAAGATCCGCGACCGTTGTAAGCCTTGCTTCGCAGGCTTCAGCTCCGGATCTCACAAAATAATGCATGGCGAGCTCCTCGACCACTGCAAGTTTCAGCTCCAGGAGCAGACATGGTCGATCCCCCACTCACAGCAGGCCTTGCTTCGCAAAGCCCCTGCTCCGGGATCACACTTGGTGGGCGTGGCAATTTCCCCGACAGCAACGAGCCTTGCCTCGCAGGGCTCCATGCCAGGTCCCTGAAGTTAGCAACCATGAGGTTCGCAACGACAGTTAGTTTTGCTTCGCAAAGATCTAACCTTAAGTCTAGCGACGCTCACCAAAAGAACTCCCGTTCCGAGCCATGGAACGGCTCACCTTAGCAATCCCAGCGAACAGTATGACTACAAGTCCCGGGATTGGCTATTTGCCTTAGGAAAGCTAAAATACGGTGAAAGGAGTCTGGCCGTTGGAACCAGGAAACCTTCGTAACCTAGAAACTACGTGGGAAAAGACATCAGCCGTTAGAGCTTCAAGTTGGAAGTGCATAGGTTCTGGCCGTTGGAACCAAAACCTCATGCGCCCCTATAGCAGTTTCTACCGTATAAAAGTCTACCCTAAACGCAAAGTTAAATAAAGAACTCGGCAGAAAAGAAAGGAGAATGCTATAATTATGGCAAATATGTCTGCAATGAGAAAAGAGTACAAGGAGCTTCGCCCCAAAGAAAAACTCAAATGAAAAATAATTAAAGATAAGGCCCCTTCAAGCATTGGGGGTGGCAGTAGTGTCCGCATCCAAGGCCTCGAGGTCAGCGGTTTCAACTGGGGCTGGCGGAGTCGGCTCATTGGAAGGCGGAACGTCATCACGGGCAGGTTCAGAGGTCCCCGCCTCTCCGGGATCTCCTGCCTCAGGGGCTCCAGCAGGTTCGTCAATGCTGTAAGTTTGGACGTACACCTCCGGGACTTGATCCCACACCTGTAGCTTCTCCCTCATGGCGTCGGCATCCTCTCCCAGATAGCCTAGTACCTCCGGGTTCATTTTCCAGAGTTGATGCATGAGGACCACGTGCGATATATTAATCGTCTTGTTCAGTACCACCTCGGCATCCTCCTTCTCCTTCAAGTGCTCCGCCTCGGAAGTTGCCAGCTTTGCCTCCGCGACAGCTAATTGATCTTTCAGTTTTTCCACCTCGGTCTTGGATGCATCCCGCTCTCCCTTAAGAGAATCAATCTCCTTGCGCTGCATCTTATTCTGGTTCAGCACGGATTGCTTCTCGGTCACATGCCCCCTGGCGGTGAATTGCAAGGCTCCAATCTCTTTATCCTTCTCGGCGAGCCCCAACTACAGCATAGACACGAGATCCCTACTCCTCTTATGAAGTTGCTCCTCCTCGTGCAGCTTGTTCTGAAGAGTGGCATATTCCTCTTGCCGCTTAAGGAGGAGATCATTTTTCGATTGCAAGCGGGCTTCCAAGGTATCCTTCTCCACCCTGGTTTGGGATAGCTCTTCCCGGAGCTTGGAGTTTTCGGCCTTCAAGTCATCCGACCGCTGTTTGAACTCAGTCTCTGCGCTGGCCCGGTACTCTCAGTATTTGGCAAGATATTTCTTCTCCGCCTCTTCCTCAGCCGTGCGCCGGGCCTGGTCAATCTTCTCCGAAGCCTCCCCCCTTGTGCTCTCGACCTGTTGGGACAGTTTCTGCTTCTCCGCCTCCAAGGCCTGGCGAGCCACCTGGCTCTCCTCCAACTGAACCAGAACTGCACCCACCTCCCGGAACGAGCGTTCCGCGATCAGAGAGGCCTGCAAGGAAAGACAACAGAATGAGTTAAGCAGAACCAAATGTGCTAAGACAGATGATCCCAAAGCTTAACTGACGGCTTACCCCGGACAATTGTTGCTTCACGGCATGTGTCAGCAACAGCGGGTCCTTACTGCTACTGATGGCCCATTTCTCAGAATTGAGCTCGCACAAGCTCAGGGCCATGTCCTCCATCATCTCCGCTTCGAACGGCGCCAATGCACGTCCGAGCCTAGGCACCAGCCTCTTCTCCAAGGCTGGGCCATCCAAAACCGCTCCAGCCGGGTGAAGAGACCTCACCCCCTCGGCCAACTCAGCTCTCTTCACGGCAGACAAGTTGTCTGCCCTTCCCTGAGTAACAGCCTTCTCAACCTCCAACCGCCTCTTCAAAAAATTATCGGCCCGTCTTACACCCTCCAGGAGGGCAGCGGGGAAACGGGTTGGTTTCTGCGGGAAGTGGAACTTCAAGCCAGGCAGAGGAAGGTTTGTTTGCTGAGAAGAAGGAGACCCCGCAAGGGTGGACTCCCTTTGGGCTGGAGGAGGAGGAAGACGGGGTATTAAGGACGGAAGGGAAGACACTACCGCCCCGGTCTGTTGTTGTTGCTGGTGTTGCTGTTGTTTTTGCTGCTGCGGCAGCGGAAGTAATTGCCTTTGTTGTTGCTGCTGGTTTGGCTGTTGTGGTTGCTGCCGCTGTGGCGTTGGTGATTGTCTCTGTTGTTCTTGTTGCTGCTGTTGTTGTAGTTGAGGTTGCTGTTGTTGTTGTTGTTGTTGCCTTCGACCGGGAGAAGAGTGTCTACGGCGTTTCTTCTTGGCGCCCTCAGTATCTCCTCTGGGACGCTTGCTCACCCCAGTCGTCTTCACGGGGAACACAAGCCCTTCCCCGTCGCTGCTACTACTCGAGTTCGCCATGGACTTGGAGGGCCCCTTGGCAGGAGATCTCTCCACCGCCAAAGACACATGCGCCTCGCCACCTGTCTTCTTGGATGTGGCAGCTTTACCTCCCCTACCGGCTCCGGCTTTTCGTCCTTTCCCCTTGGACGGATCTTGGCTGGTGGCGGCTTTCTTGATGAGTAAGGTAACTCTCCCCAACATCTTGGCTTCGGGAAATTCTGCAAGGGACGTACGAAGCAAGGTTAACGAGCCAGCAAGCAATGTGAAAGAAGATAAACAGAAGACAAGACAATCAACAACATAAAAGCACAAGCAAGTCCGCCAGCAGGGAACAAGGAACAAGAAAGAGAAAATTTTGAAAGGGACGACCATGCACGAAAAACGTAGATGGCCTTCCCCGAGCAAAACAAAACACCGCTTCCTGCTCCAGGAAGCTCCCGTACTCCTTGAAGTCCGGGAATGACATGCTGAGGGAAGAAGGGTCAACCATGATGACACCTTCTGGCAGACTACCGTCACTCAGACACCCGAGGAGCTCATCTACCCTATCGTAATATCTATCAAAGGGTATCCTACGCGGATCTAGCCTAAGGAAGCGGGGATCGAACCCCATCTGAGAGGTCCGGGAAACCTCAGACAGGCTGGGGGTGTGGATCAATCGAAAACTAGTCTTACCTCTCCCGGAGGTACCAGCCCCCGGAGTCCCTTCGTTGGGGTAAGCTGCGGCGTGGCGAGCCTCGATCTCCTCTTCCTCCGGCTGGGGGTCGGGGAACCTCTCCGCCCAACTAGGGGATAAAGTATTCTCGTCCCGGGCTGCTTGGCTGATCACCTTGGACAGCTCCAGGGCAATCTGCTCCCGGATGTCAGCTGACACCTGACTTTGCCCCCTGCCACTCACTGGCTCAATGTTTTGGAAAGAGGCGAGTAGCCCATACTCCCTCAAAGATTCGGAGGTCACAAGTCCCTCCACTTTCAACTCTTCCTCCGAGAGCCCTTCGTAGAACTTTGACCTCCTTATCATCTCCGCATAGCGAGGTGTCCGCGGAACGACTTCTGCAAAATCCAAATACAAGAATTAGAGATCCTCCCGAAAGGCGAATCAAACGTAAAGAAACAAAGTTGAAAAGGAGAGGAAGGAGCACTTACCAGGGACTTTGAAGTCCAAAGATAGGGCTGGCACCCTCTTCAGTGGGAAGCCAGTCGTCAGGAACCAGTACTCCCAGAGGTCTGGAACCCTCGCGGTATGACAGGTGGGACACATCACGTCCGGGTGCCTCTCCAGCCTGTAAAATCCCACCTTGTCTGGATGACCTCTCATGGGCTGAGACTTCAACCCGTAGAAGTACAGCACCTCCTCCGGGGTAGGAGCCTCCAGGTTCCGGGACTTGCAAAAGATGAACCACCCCGCTAGGAGCTTATAGCTGGGGGGAATCAACTGGAAGGGGGCAATCCCCGCCTTCACACAGAAATTGGCAAAGTAACTTCTTAGGGGCAAGTGCGCCCCACACACTATGTGTGCCCAGCTCCAGGCACCAAAACCCTCGTGGCTCTGACTAGCCGACTCGCCCAGCACCGACAGACGGTGCCACATCAGGCCTGGGATGTTCTTCAGGCCTGCCTCTGAGGAGTACAGCTCCAACATGCCGTAATTCCTGAACAGGTTCGGCTTCTGGTCCATCTCCCAGATTGAACTATTGGTAGTCGGTGGGCTAGCCGCGACCACTTTTGTCTTTCCTTTCCCCTTTGCGCCGGCGACAGGGGAACCCTTCTCCTGGGCAGAATCCGCCTCTACCACAGCGATGAGTTGTTCCTTTGATATGTTCGTCACTGAACAAAAGAAACAAAGAAGAAAACACTCTAAGCAGTCAGCACCCTTGTCATACCCTAGTGGTATCAAAGGCGTTGGGGAGACCCTCCCCGAAAACTGCTTGGAGAGGCCCCCACCGAGCTTGCCGAGGGGTTGGCACCATGCCACCCAAAGGACAGCAAGGAACCAAACTCAAACTCCGAGCCTAAGCCCGCCGAGAGAAGTATTTTTCCAGAGAAAGACACCCTAAAGGCGTTCATGCTTATGCCCTAAAACAGCAAACCAGAACAGCGCAAGCAAGACAAGGAACGACTTTCCAAACGCAAATCGTCAAAGCATGCAAAGAGATTACTTATCGACTCACATCAATCGCCTGCCTATCAAAGCCCTATTCACGCATGCACATAGGCGATACTGGCAGAAAACTCAACTCTAACAACTACCAAAAACCTTAGGTTTGGGAGGAAAGAGCAAAGTAGAAATACTTACTGGTATTCGGGTAGTTGAAGGTTGAAGGAGTAACCGGATCACTGCACAGCACGATCGCGAGAAGATAAAGCTGCAAAGACGAACGGCGATTCAAACCCTGAACTTCGGCGAATAAACCCACTGCCAAATCAAAAGAAAAGTTTCTAGATTCTTTACCAAAAGAAGTGGCAAGTTCGAAGGAATGGAAGCTTGGAAGCCTGAGAGTTCGAAGGTTTGGGAATCTGAAAATCCGAAAGATAGAGAATTTGAAAGCGTAAAGAGGAAGAAAGGTCCGTTCCCTCGTTTTTATAGCAGGAAAGAAGTCGTTTCGAATTCCTCAAATGGACGGTCCCGATCTTCCCATTCCGTGTGCATCAGATCCAACGGCTGGAGATGAAGCGACGATCCTATTTATGACTCCTCGGATGGGAATAAAGTATTTATTTCCCATCATTATACCACCTCGGGCCCGGTGTACCATTAAAAACCGTCAAATCATTACTCAGATGCCTGACGCACGCATACTCAACCAGTCGCCTCACGCACACGTCTTGGTCGCAGAGCCATTCCCGGCATGACGCGTGGCCCTTGCCGCACTTGAGTACTTGAGTTCAAACAGAAGAAATTTCCTTTCTTTTTCATAATAACACTCAGGCGGGAAAAAGGAACCCTTCCAGGAACACAGGAGGTGGCCCCTCGCCTAATCTAAGAAACCGGAATACCCGGAGGACTGTACAAGTTCCCGGATCTCTCAAAGCTCCGTGACCTTGGGGGGTAAATGTTATCCAGATTTCCCGATAGCGTTTAGATGGATATCCTCGGGGAAGCAGAATTATCAATGTCTTTCACGGTAGGTGACCAGAGCTCACGGATGGACAGAAAGGCTTCGCCTCTCCCGTTTAGTGTCCGGATTACTCTTTCAAGCAAACGCGACACGGAAGCTCGTCAACTCTCCCGGACTCCCGAAGGGGTATCCTTCGGGGAAGCTCCTTCCAGGAGAAGCTCTTCAAGTGGTCTTCGCGGAAACAATTCCGTGCCTCGCACGGAACAAGACCAGGCAGTCGAGTCATGGAGGAGGCATAGTTGGAATGATATCCGCCTGACACAGAATCCCGCCTGACACGCCCGACAGGTCAAAGCCGCACACATCCCAGCACGCCTAAGAGTACTATTTCGCCTACTGTTCCGCTGACAACTTGGAAAAGACAGCTGCCTTTGTGCATTCCCCATACTTTCACGTAAATATACCCACATAGAGCCTGGTAGCCAGGTGACTACGGTAATTGTATCCCCTATTTATGGCTGGTGTAATTAAGACTCATGTGAGTAGAGAAAAACCCTAATCCAAAACCCTAGCTATAAAGACTCCCTCATTTTACAATAGGAGGGACGACCAACAAATCACATAGCAAGAACTCTACTAAAATCTCTCTAGCTTCATCTTCTCCAAGAGAACCCGAGAGAAACACTGTGAGGTTGTGAGTTCCTTATACACCAGCTGTTTGACTGTTATTCTCTACAAGTATAATAACATCGACTCGTGAACTAGGGCTCGTTAACGCCTGAACCACGTAAAAACACTGTTTGTTTATTTACATTTCTGCATTTCTATAGCTCTTGTCTTTTTATTATTCCGTTCGTATTCGTTTCCGAAAAATTCGGTAAACATTTTGGTTCTTTCATTGAGAGCTGTAGGAAGTTGTTAGTCAGCTCTTTTTCTGTGTACTGAAAAGATGGTGACTACGAGAAAATCTGCGGTTGACAAAAGTGCTAGGGTCAACCCCGATACTATGATGGAAGATGTGGTACAAAACGAACCCTTGGACCACCACGGTGAAGACCCGACATCCCACCAGGATCGGGTCAGCACTGAAGATACGACATACCTAGAAAGCGAGGAAGAGTATGTTCGAGACGGTTACTACAAAGACGGCTACTACTACGAGAAGGATCCAGAACTGGTCCAGTAGCCGAAGAACTGGTGGTCACTAAGGCCAAGCTTGCTGAGCAGGAGCGCGTCTCCGAAAAAATGCAGCGCATGATGGAGCGCCTCCAGAGCAAGTTCGGAGACCTAGGCGACACGGACGAGGATGCCTTTGTTCCAGGTGGTGCTGATGCCACCATGCCGGATCCAGCCGCCGCTGGACCATCCAAAACCGCCCCTAACAAGGGCAAAGAAAAGGTTGGGGAGCCTGCACGCACTAACGCCCCTGCACCTCCTAAAGGCGTGGATCACCAGGCCGACTGCCCCCCCCCCCCCCCCCGCGCGCAGAAGGTCTCTGGCGCTTCTAAGCCCAGACGTCCTTCAGCCCCAAGGGGGCACTCTGTGCCTAAAGGGCCCGGTGCTAAGGCACCCAGGCCTAGGGGAAGGAACAACCGCCCCAGTGATTCCGTCAACCAGGACGGTCGGGCTGTGGAAACGCACCCCGAAGATAGCTGGTCCACGGTGGATCTAAGAAGAAGGTTGGAGGCCAAGTATGAAAAGGCCAAAGGAGAAAAGGCCCGGCCTCGCGGAGATGACCTGCGAAATCATCTTAATGACAAGGTCCGGGGACGTGACCTCCCGGAGAGTGATACAAAGAGGCTCGAGGAACAAATCGCTGCCTTGACCAAGCTGGTCCGGAAGCAAAAGGGGGCCCTGTCAGACTCCGAGGAGGAGGACCCGGAACCATGTGTTCGGAGGATCGCGGAAACGTCCCTCTCGGATAACTTCAAAATGCCCCACATAGAATTATATGAGGGGAGGACAGACCCGCGCACCCATCTAGCTAAATACAACAAAATGATGCAAGTGGCGCGCGTCAGTGAAGATGCCAAATGCATGTGCTTCTCACTCACCCTTACCAAGTCCGCGGAGGACTGGTGGAAAAGATTAGCTCCTGGATCCATCCACAGTTGGAAGGAGCTACAGTCCGCGTTCAGAAGGCAGTTCATTGCTGCCCGAGACCACGACATGGAAGTTGGTTCCTTAACCAACATCAAGCAGCTACCCAATGAGAACCTCAAAGCTTTCATTCAGAGAATGATGGAAGCTGCTGCTAAGACCAAGGTCAGCGACGACATGAAGCTGATCGCCCTTCAATCGGGCCTTACTGTCGGCTCCCTGCTATGGGGGGAAATGCAAAGGAGACGGGCAGAAACGCTGTCCGAATTCATGTCAAGAGCTCAGGGAATCATCAACCTTGAGGATGCCTACCAGCAGGCCTTTGGAGTTCCCCCAGCTCCGGCGCCTTCCGTGACTGCGCCGAGCTTTGCTTCGCAAGCTCCCGCGCCAGCCCTCACGCTTCCAGGAGCCCAGTTCGCTCCAAGCGTGTATGGGCCTTCTGCGTCTGCTCCGACGCCGAGTCAAACCCATTTCTCTAGGTACGGAGCTGTACAGACAGGATGTAGTATCGCTCCCGGACCGTCGCAACCGCGAGCAGAAGACCCAGAACGAAATCTGAGCCAATCGCGGAATAAACGAGGCAGAAGAAACCCCAACCGGGGAGACCATTCAAAGAAACCACGGAAGGACTATGAGCCCAAGTTCACGGAGTACACCAGTTTAATAGATTCGCGAGAGAATGTCTATCGGGCGACCTGTAATATGGTCAACTACAGGTAGCCCCCGAAAGTGTCTCACGGAGGAAGGCGTCCGCGAGAGTCCAATAAGAGGTGTGAGTTCCACGGAGACGTGGGGCACACCACAAACGAATGCCTTCAGCTGAAGGATGAGATCGAGTCCCTGGCAAGAGCGGGACACCTCGGTCAATGGGTGAGGATACCCATAATCTATCCCGAACAGGGAGTAGTTCACGGAGCTGCCTATTCTCCAGGACAGAGGGGGACCGCTAGCGCTCCTGGAGCCGGTCACCCCCAAGTTCCTGGGTCTCAGTTCCCAGCGCTCCCTGCTCCAACCCCTCCGGCACCCATTGCCTTATTGGCTCCGGGACCCGGAAACCCATATCTGCCCGGCCTTGCTCCGCCACCTGTTGACGGACACGTAGCCACCATTTCCGAAGGACCGCACCATGCCGGAAGCACCCGCAACTCCCAGAAAAGGTACTTGAGGGAGTTAGAACACACCGGAGAGATGTGCGCCTTGGTTCAGTCACCTGCTCAGCGTCCCCGAATGATGGATCTTCCCATCACCTTCACGGAAGATGATGCCCGCGTGCTTTGTCCTCACTCGCACGTTTCCTGGGAAAACTTCCCAGGAGGTCACCCATCTTGAGATTACTCCAGGTCAAGCGCGCTTTACTTTGGAGTTCTCAAGTGATGGGCTATGGAAAAGAAGATGCATCTTGTTGATATAGGTAGTACCCATCAATCCATTTAATCCCTCTTCAATTGTGTAGTCCCATACCTACATAGTCTTAGAATCATCACACTTGACCTTCCCTAGGCGGTGTGGGATTGCACAGCTTTACCCGGTCTTTCCCCTTATGGATCATGAGATTCTGACTATCACATAATTAATCTCGTGTCCAGTCGGTACAGGCCAAGTTAGGATTGGTACAAAACATACAGGGCTGAAAGGAATCGAATGCCCTTAGGTCTAATTTGGGTAGGGCAAAGCCCAAAATAATCTGCCACACTGCGAAAGTATGGCAGAAGAGGAAGGATAGCGCTTGCGTTTGTAACGACCCAAATTCGCTATTAAGGCTTAAGGGCCTTGATTAGTGTGCCAGGAGGGCATGTTGGGATTTATGTGTGATTTTATGAATTAAATGCATGATTATGATTTAAAGCATGGTATTTGGCTATTTGTTTAACTGAGATGCATGGCTATGTTTACTAGTATGCATGTAGGCCCGGATCGTGTTAGAAGGGCGTAATTGTAATTTTGGCCATGTTGGGCATAACTGTATTGATAGGTGATAATTGTAATCCGTGATTTGTACCACGCGAGTGTGGTGTTATTGTTGTGATGTACGTGCCGAGACGGTCCTAGAGAGCTAGTTTAACTTAGATGTCACAACGGGATGTTATGCCCGGCTTGGGGGGAGCCTAGGGGTAATTCGGGGATTTTGTAACTTAGTTCTTGAGAGATTTTGGTGACTGGTAATTTGGTAACTTGTGTGACTGTTAGTAACCATAGAGAGTAACAGGTTTTGATGGTAAGATGGTAGAATTGTAATGGATAGGAAATGACAAGTAAGCCCTTGAGGTTTAGTTATGAAAGGATAAGCAAGGAGTGGTAAAGTGGTCATTTGGCAAGGTTAATAGACAAATTTGAGCTGTGTTATAGGGGTACACGGTTTGGTCTTGGTCACTTGAGGCTTTGATAGAATTTGAAGAGAAGAAAGAGAAGGAGAAAGAAGGTTAGGGCAAGAAGAAGAAGAGAAGGAGAAGTGGGAGTCTAGGAGAAGATCAAGGAAGCTTTGTGTGGATTCTCCATTTGAGGTAAGAGTTTTATACACATTTAAGTTTGGGTTCTATTTTGAATTGATGAATTTTAAGCCTAAGCTAAGCATTGTTAAGTTTTGGGATAGTTGCTGAAATTTGAGATCAATTGGGTGGATTTTGAGTATGTTTGTGTTTTGAGCTTGAATCTTGAGTTTATGGGTTGTGGAATGGTTTATTTGGAGTCTTGAGTTGGTTTTGGGGCTTGGGTGTGAGTTTGGGTTGATTTGGGAGTGTTTTGGCTCGAGGAAATGCAGGGGAAAAACCCAGTTTTTCTGGGTTCGCGTTGGGGCGCCGCGGCCCTGTTCTTGGGCGCCGCGGCGCAAGGCTGAAGGCAGGAGGGGATGGGGCCTCTGACTTGATTAGCGCCGCGGCCCTGTAGGGTTGAGCCGCGGCGCTAGGCCATTTTCAGGACACCAAAATTTGCATTTTTCAGCTTTTGCTCCGGGGGTTCGGGGGATGTTTCCGATGAACTGTTTTAGGAATTTGGGAGTCCCGAGAGTGTGGGATTGGTCCCGGGAAGTGGTTTTGGGTTGATTAGTAATGAGGGATGTTTCTTGTGTGTTGTGACTAGGTTCTTTGAGAGGCTCGTGCTAGAGGACCGTGCTCGCGGCTTTGGTGCATCAGGAGGCTCGGAATGCAGGTAAGAAAACTATAACACCCGAGGTTAGGGCATGGCCCCAGATTGTATTATGTGCAAATGTTTAAACCTTAAACGAATCATGATGTGTGTGAATGATTATTTCGAATGTACTATATGTGTGATTATGATGAAATGAGCGGCAAGGGCCGAGTACGGCGTAAGCCGGGGCGGCCGTGGGCCGAGTACGGCGTAAGCCGGGGCGGCCGTGGGCCGAAAGTAACACCTAGCACATGGGATGCTATAATCAGGGCGGGGCCCGGTGAATAACATTATTATTGCTATATTCAGGGTGGGACCCAAGGGATACATGAGTTATCCTCGCGGTGAGAACCGATACCCCAGGGCTCTGGTAAGGCCTCTGGGGCGGCATGGCCGTGTTTGCTTAGTCTAATGGTTGACTTGTTTATATGTGGGTTATCTGTTATGATAAATTGTATAAATGCATATGTTATGTTCTGCATGAGTTTTCTTGCTCGGCTTCGGCTCACGGGTGCTCTGTGTTGCAGGTAAGGGCAATGACTGAGTCAACCAACCATGAGTACGGAGAGCGTGAAGCGACGCGTACATGTTTGGCCTGCCCGACTGCTTTGGTTGGGGGTTTATTCGTAAATGGCTGCAATAATCTATGATTTTATGATTTCTCAAAATGTAACCTTATTTCAAGACGTGATTAGTTTTCAAACCTTATTTTGGGATCCCAAATGTTTAATAATAGAAGTTTTAATGAAACGACGCATTTTCTAAGATTACAGCCTTAACTTTTAATTAGTCACACTTTTGTTTCAAAACCTCGGTTAGCGAGTTCTTTGCACACTGTTTTGTCTTAAAAACTCACTCAGTAACGGCTCTAAGGAAGTAGGGCGTTACAGCGTTCATGTGGTATTTTCTCTAAGCGCAGAATTGAGCCCTAGGGTACTCGACGGTTTGTGCAGCCGCAAGCTTGAAAATGGAAATATATTCGAGATGGAAGTGCTCCATAATGTTCTGCAGCTGCTTGTCAGAAATCGTGCTCTTAGGAGCTTCATACAGGGGGTATTTGTAATGCCCAGGGTAGCCAGATCCATCACATTGTGTACTTTAAATAGTGTTTAACTCGCTAAAAGAATCATTAGGCCATAAACGTGCATCTAAGTGTTAACAATTGGCCAGGGTTAAAATCTTGGTCAAAAGGAATGGATACATTTTAATAAAAACATTAAACTGTACATGGGATCCCATAAAAGTGATTACAAAGTTATTTACAATCCAAAAATGGTCATTACAATTCAAAAGTTACAATCCACCGACCTAAGCGGCAAAAATAAGGTTAAACCCTAGTTGCCTTGAGAAACACTTTGGCCGTGGTGGTCAAGCGACCGCATATGTACACATCGCCACCTAAGCTCTCCACTCAAGGCAGGGTAAGCTTCTCTTTCCCTTTACCTGCACCACATAGCACTAATGAGCCAAGGCTCAGCAAGAAAACTTATTACTGCATGTATACAAGTATTAATAAATGATCATTTTGGAGGTTGCAACCCTAATCAGATGATGACTATTAAGTCATTCTGGGGTTATACGCCCTGGATTAATGACTATTAAGTCATTCTGGGGTCCTGGGCCCTGAATAGATGACTAATAAGACATCCTGGGGTCCTGCACCTTGAATAGATGACTATTAAGTCTTTCTGGGGTCCTACGCCTTAATCCATGTGACTATCAAGTCACCTAAGCCTTTTAGCCCTGGCTTTGAGTAACTAGCCTTAGACTAGCCAAGCGCTTTAGTTTTCTTCAATCAATAGGTGGGTCAAGCATTTAATGCTCATGTTGATTAGATCTAATCATAGCAACCAGAGTTTAGTATGCTATTGCTGCACTTGACTCATAAGTTAATTCCATATGGCCAGCGCTTAGTACTATTGCCGATCCTGATTGATAAGTCAGAGCTTCACAACCAATAATTAACACCATTGTTGTTTTTGAGTAATAAGTCAGTGTGTTGCTCAGATAAACAATGAAATCAAGCATTCATAATGCTACAGATATCCAAATATAGAGCAATCAACATGCTTCAACAATAATCATGTATGTCACATAATGGGTGCAGTTTTCTCACCTCAGGTTCGGGCGTAAAATACATAAAGAACGATCCTGTCCTTAGGCCCTTAGCAGTGACCTAAGCATAACCTAATATGAAATCCCATCAATAAAATGAGTTATAAAAGATTCATGGACTAAAACCCTGCCCCGGGACCTCGAATCCTACTAAAACAGTGAGAAGATTCGATCTCGATCCTTAAGGTTCGAAAACCCGCGCCTAAAACTAAGCAAAACCATTCCTGGCTCAAAATGAATAGGTGGACCGTGACCTACCCCCACGGGCCGCCCCCGCCCCCACCCCCCCCCCCCCTAAGACAGACAGCTCCATGTCTGGGTGCCAGGGGCGCACCTGCCAGACAGAGCCCAGTGAAGGCTCTGGGTTCACTCAAGTTCCGACTTGCATAAACTCAGTCGCGACTTGAGCCTGCGAACCCAACTCCCCTGCATATTCCTCAATCCAAACTCAGCCAAAACTCATCAAACAAATCCCAATATCACAACCAAACATTAATACAACATAACCGCCAATCTAATAGCAAAACCCAAACCTAGAAACACTAAAAACACCATCAAATACTCAACTCCAAGATTAGGCTATCAATCTTTAAAACAACATAAAAACAGAGTAAAAACCTTAAAGTTCTAGCTGGAAAACCTTACCTCAATCCCAGAATTAACACCTTCAGTTGCTGAACTTAAATCCTAAACCCCAAGCCTCAAAACCTCAAGCTTCAATTCTCCTAATTTGCCTGAAAAGATAGCCGTGAGAGAGAAATAAATATTTAAGAGAGAAAGAGAGAAGAGAAACTTTGTTTTTTTGCCTTGGTTCCTGTAACGCCCCAACTCCTGGGACCGTTACGGTGTGCCTTGTAAACAGTGCTAAACTCGCTAATCGAGTCGTTTGGCCAAAATCGTGAACGAAGTATGATTAGCGGTTTAGGGATTAAACATTTTGGTTAAGATGTAACGTTTCACTAGAACGTTTAATATATGTACTTTGGGATCCCGAAAATATAATTTCAAAGTCTATTACAGAAAAATATTTACAATAGGCCGTTCTAAGCGACAAAACAGGGTTCAACCCTAGTTCCACTTTAAACCTTGGCCGTGGCGGACGAGCAGATGCATATGTACACGTCATCACCTAAGCTCTCCAACTCAAGGATGGTCCAGCTTCCTCTTGCCTTTACCTGCACCACGTAGCACCCGTGAGCCATAGGCGAGCAAGAAAACACAATAAAGCATGATATAATATCAACAACGATCATAATAACCATTCAGGACTATCAGTCCAAGCAAATAGGTGACAATAGCCAAAAGTCACAATAATGAGCATCGCTCCTTCTAGCCATGTGACGATAGGGTCACCAGGGCTTAACCGATAAGTGATTCTTTCTTAAGTTTGATTAGGACAGGTGCAAGGTGATTAGTCACCAACATAACCTTCCTCACGACTCTAGAGTCGAAACTATGGACAACATCCCTTAGCCATGTGACAAACCGTCACTGGGGTCATATACCTTGGCTATAGTCATCTGGTCGTAGACCAGGTAAGCGCTTATAAGTTCTTCGACCCTAGGGTCGGTCTAGCATTAATGCCATAGAGCCATTCAATGTGTGATTCTCGACTTTAGAGTCGGTCCCTGACTAGTCAGTGCCATACACAAGCAAGTCATGCCACCAATCGTATACCACATGTTCAATATCCATAAACAAGGTATTTAGCATGCTTACTAAACAGATACCAGTACAATTAGGACCATGCACAACCACAGAGGCTCAAGCTCTGAACAATATCATACCCAGTATACAAAGCATGTCCTAATCACATGTTTCTCATGCATCATATGCAATATATCCAGCAATCCAACATGCACCAATAACAGCCATGCATGTCACATTTAATAGCCAACCAACATGCATCAAGAATAGCCATGCATGTCATACATAATAATCAACCGACATGCATCAATAACAACCACGCATGTCATAATCAGTAATCAACCAACATGCATCATAATAGCCATGCATGTCACATATACACAGGGTGCAGTTTTCTTACCTCAAAGTCGAGCTAGAATGTTTAAAGAACGACCCTTGAGAACGATCAACCTTTAGTCCTTTAGCAGTCACCTAGTCATAACAAAATATAAGATACCATCAATAAAAATGGTCAACATAAGTTTCCAAACCAATATCTAGCCTCCAGGACATCGATCCCCACTTAACCGAGTACTAGGATCAACCCCGAGGCCTTAAGCTAGCATCCCTAGGCCAAAAACCCATTTTTGGCCAAATCTGCCTTGATGGGCCACGACTCACCAGAGCCATGCCGCGACTCACCCTCCTGACAGAGCCATTTTCACCTTTAAAGCCATCACATACCGCGGCACACCATAGACAGGCCGCGGCTCATTTCGCAAACCAGCCAAGAAACCAGCACGCACCAGCCAACTCTCCCCTGCGTTTTTCTCTCAAGCCAGCCCTTCAAACTTGTCCCAAACCCCAACCTAACACCCAATTCAACCACCAAACATCCTCTACAACTCACCCTCATCAAAACCCAAAGTAAACATCACCCAAACCTCCATTAATTCAAACTTTCTACAAGTGATTCACAAGTCAAGCTTAACCTCCCCAAGCTTGACTCCCTAGCTTGCTTCCTCAAGATAGGCTCTCAAAACTTAAAGAAGAGTGTGAAGGAGGACTTGTACGAGAAGGAAGGGAGAAAGAGAGGATAGGCTCTGTTTTAATATCAATCCATAGCCTTCCAAAATTCCTAAGGCTGATATAAATCTTTAAGGTCAAAAGACCATATTGCCCTTAAGCCAAATAAATCCCTCTAAAAGCTTCCGAGGGTAAAATCGTCCTTTCCCGCCTTTCTCGTTAATTATAATTAACGCTCTCCAATTCCCGCTATTCTCAATATTCCCATATACCAATAAATCATATCCCATTACCCTTTAATTCCTGGTAATGCTCTAATCATTAAATTCACCCCGAGACTCACCTCGAGCCCCGAACTTAAACCCGTTATGACTAGACCGAACACTTACATTCTCATGATCGTCTCATGTCGAATAGCTCGAACCAATCCACCTTATAATGTGGCTATATTAATTAATCACAATCATGCACCCAAAATATACAATTACGCCCACAGTGGCCAAATTACCAAATTACCCTCATAATTAATATATGAACCCATATGCATGCATTCACCACCATATAATAATATAATTAACATAAACATGCATATAATCATTAAATACTATAATAAATCAATTATGGCCCTCCCGGCCTCCTAATCAAGGTCCTAAACCTCATTAGGAAATTTGGGGCATTACAGTTCCTTTTACAACCTACTTGGCTAAGTTTATCTAATGGCCTAAATGACCAAAATGCCCCTAGGGACATCTAAAACCTTCAAAGCAACCCAAGGGAAAAATTGTCATTTCCCACCTAATTCGTTAATCATAATTAATGTCCTCCAATTCCTGGTACTCCCAATATCCTCATATAATTATCAAATCATTTCCCATTACCCGCTCAATCCCAGTAATGTACTAAGCACCAAATTACCCCTAGGCTCACCTCGAGCCCGATAATTAGCCCTGTTATGGCCAAACTACTAACATGCCTCCTCGGATCGTCTCATGCCGAATAGCTCAAACATATCCAAATAATAATGTGGTCTCACCCAAATATCACATACATGAACATAAATATACAAATATGCCCTCATCGAGCCAAAATTACGAAATGCCCCACTAGTAAAAAACAGGCCCACATGCATGCAAATACCATCAATAATAATATAACTCACATAATCATGCATATAATCACATAATCACATATTAAATCAATTATGACCCTCCTGGCCCCTAATCCAGGAACTAAGCCACATTAGGGAATTTGGGACATTACAACTATCCCCTCCTTATAGAAATTTCGTCCTCGAAATTTACCTGAACAACTCTGTATAATGACTCTACATATCCGACTCTAGCTCCCAGGTCACTTCCTCAACCTTGCTGTTCCTCCATAATACCTTACCCAAAGGTATAGTTTTATTTCTCAGGACCTTGTCCTCTCAGTCTAGTATCTGAACTTGCCATTCCTCCTAGGAGAGATCTACCTCAAGCTCCAGATCCTCGTAACTCAACACATGTGTTGCATCTGATATATACCTCCGAAGAGCTGAAATATGAAATACGTTATTCACGGCTGATAATGCCGGTGGTAAGGCCAACCTATAGGATGCTTGTCCAATCCTCTACATGATCTCAAATGGACCTACGAATCTAGGGCTTAGCTTGCCCTTCTTCCCAAACCTTCTCACCCCTTTCCATGGTGAGACTCTAAGGAAGACATAGTCTCCCACTTGGAACTCCACATTCCTGCGTTTGGGATCAACATAACTTTTCTATCTGCTTTGAGAAGCGAGCATTTGAGCTCTAATATTTTCAATAGCCTCATTGATCCTCTGAGCTGCTTCACGACCCAAGTATCTCCTTTCTCCTATCTCCTGTCTCATCCCAATGAACGGGAGACCTACATTTCCAACATCTCATAAGGAGCCACTCAAATGGTTGAATGATAGCTATTATTGTAGGAAAACTCTATCAAAGGTAGATACTTACTCCAAGACCCACCAAAGTCCACAACACATGCTCGCAGTATGTCCTCTAATATCTAGATCATCCTATCAGATTGTCCATCTGTCCGAGGATGATAAGCAGTACTAAACATCAAATGTGTACCCATGGTCCTCTATAAACTTCCCCAGAACTTAGAAGTAAATGTGGGGTCTCGATCTGACACGATCGACCTCGGTGCCCCATGGAGGCGCACAATCTCTCTCACATAGAGATCTACGTACTGGTCAACTGTATAAGTAGTCCTCACTAATAAGAAGTGAACTGATTTAGTGTATCGATCCACAATAACTCGCATCGAATCATGTTGACCCATAGTCCTGGGTAACCCCACCACGAAATCCATCATGAAGTCCTCCCATTTCCACTCTGGGATGTCTAGAGGCTGTAATAGCCCTGGTGGCCTCTGATGCTCAGCCTTGACCTGTTGTCATGTCAAGCACTTAGCCACATACTCTGCCACATCCCTCTTAATCCCAGGCCACCAATACAATGATCTCACATCTTGAAACATCCTTGTAGTGCCTGGATGCAAAGAGTAAGGAGTGATATGAGATTCATCCATAATCTTCTGTCTCATAATATTGTCCATCGAAACACAGATCTGTCCCTTGTATCTCGACAAGCCCATACTTGACACTGTATAGTCTCTAGATACTCCATCTAGAACGTCCTCTCTGATCTTGGTCAGCTGTGGATCACCCAAATGACCTTCCTTTATTCTCTCCAACAGCGTAGACTGCAGCGTAAAGTTGGCCAGCTGGCCTACCAGCAACCCTATGCCAGCTCTGGTCATCTCATCTGCTAATTCTCTAGATATCAACCTCGCACGGAAAATCTATCCCAAACCCTTCCGGCTTAAAGCATTTGCTACAATGTTGCCCTTTCCTGGATGATATAGAATTTCACAATCATAATCTTTCACGAACTCCAACCAACGCCTTTGTCTCATGTTCAGGTCTTTCTGTGTGAAAAAGTTCTTTAGGCTCTTATGGTTAGTATAAATCTCACACTTCTTCCTATAAAGGTAATGCCTGCATACCTTTAATGCAAAGACCACTGCAGCCAATTCTAAATCATGAGTGGGGTAACTCTGTTCATACTCTTTCAATTGATGTGAGACATAAGCAATCACCTTCCCTGACTGCATAAGAACACAACCCAAACCCTGATGTGAGGCATCACAGTATATTAAAAAGTTTTCCTAATCTGTAGGAAGACTCAGAACTGGAGCTGTAATCAACCTCTGCTTCAGTTCCTGGAAGCTATTCTCACACGTATCTGACCACACAAACTTCTGATTCTTGCGTGTTAATTCAGTAAATGAAGTACTAATCTCTGAGAATCCTTCCATGAAATGTTTGTAATAACCTGCCAACCCAAGGAAACTTCTAACCTCTGAAGCATTCTTTTGCCTTGACCAATCTCTGACCGCCTCTATCTTGGCTTGGTCCACCTTGGTCCCTGTAATGCCCCGAATTCTTCGTTGTGTTTAATGGTGTGAATAGTAGGCCGGGAGGGCCATACTTGCTTAATTGTGTTATTAATTGATAAAACGCATGCATATGTTGATTATATTATGATATGATGTGAAATGCGTGCATGTGAGTCCATATTTCTAATTACAGGGGTGTGATGGTAATTTGGCCCGTTGAGGGTAAATTGATTATTTGTACGCATGTTGGTGATATATCTTGAGACCACATTATGATGTGAGTTTGTTCGAGCTATTTGGCATGAGACGATCAAGGAATGTTAATTATCGGTTTGGTCATAACAGGCTTGAGCTCGGGGCTCGGGGTGAGTCTCGGGGTGTTTTAATGATTAGAGCATTACCGGGCATTAAAGGGTAACAGGATGTGAATTGTTGGTGTTTGAGAATATTGAGATTAGCGGGAATTGGGAAGCGTTAATTATCATTAACGGTATAGGTGGAAAGTGCCAAAATGACCCTTGAAGTGGCCTTAGAAGCTTTAAAAGACCTAGGGGTATTTTAGTCTTTTGGCTTGGATATATATGATGCTTGGAGGCTGTAGAATAAACAGAACCAAAAACAGAGTTTTCTTCTTCTCCTTCCCGTACCTTCTCCTTCCTTCATTCTCCTTGTGAATTTTTGTGATCTTGTTGAGGATTTGAGCTTGGGAGCTAGGCCTTGATACTTTGGGAGAGTGTTCCACTGAGGAAGAGCACCATAACCTGAACTTGAGGTAAGCTTTTAGCCATTAGTTTTCATGTATGCTCTGTTTTCGTTTTAAGATTTCAGATCTAGATTTTGGTGTGGAAAGTTGGAATCAAGGGGAGTTTTTGTGATGTTAGGTTGGGTTATGATGAGGGAGAGCTATGGGTGATGTTTGGAGGTTTAAATGGGTGTTTGAAAGAGGTTTGGGTGGTGTTTAAACTGGGTTTGAAGGGTTGGTTCTAAGAGGAAACGCAAGGGAATAAAAACAGGGGTTTTGGCTGAACTGGAGCTTGCGCCGCGGCATGGCAGGTGCGAGCCGCGACCCTTGGGGGCTGCTGAGTTTGGGCGCCTTTGTTTGAGGGGCGGTCCGCGGCATGGCCAAGGAGGGTCGTGGCCCTTAAGGCATTTTTGGCCAAAATAGAGTTTTTAGCATGGGGATTCAAGCCTAAGGCCTCGGGGTTGAACCTACTACCCGGTTGAGTAGTGTTTGATGTCCCGGAGGTTAGGTTTTGGTTTAGGAACCTTTTATTATTCATTTTATTGATGGAATCCCATAATTGGTTATGACCAGGTAACCTCTAAAGGACCCAAAAGTTGATCGTTCACAGGGTTGTTCTTATATTCGTTCTTGCTCGAACCAGAGGTAAGAAAACTGCACCCCAAGTATGACATGCATGGATACTCGTGAGGCATGTTGGTTGTATAATATGGACATTGATTGAATATAGAATGTTGGGCATACGTTGCTCACTTGTGCATGGTACTGACCTATTAGTCAGGTTTGGCAAAGGTGCTAGTATCAACTGTGAAGCCGTGATTTATTAGTCAGGTTCGGCAGTGGTACTGGAAACTGGTCACGTTGCACTGATTTGTTAGTCAGAATTGGAAAAGGTGTTAGTATCAGCTGTGAAGTTGTGACTTACTAGTCAAGTTCGGTAGTGATACTGGACACTGGTCACATAGCACTGATTTATTAGTCAGAACGGCCATAGCGTGGATCACGCAAGCCAACAGAGATTAGATCTAATCGACTATTAGCATTGAATGGCTCAAAGAGCATTAATGCCAGACCGAACCCGAGGGTTGATGAATGAAATAAGCGCTTGGAGGCTAGTGGCTTACCTAGCAGCCACTCTCCCCCGCTAAGATCATGTGATGTTCACTCGTTTGTTCGAAAGCTTTATGTTCAGTGTGATTATAATGATAATCATTTGATAACGTTTATGAAAAGTATTATGTTTTCTTGTTGGGCTTTTGCTCATGGGTGCTATGTGGTGCAGGTAAAGGGAAAGAAAAGCTCACCTAGCCTTGAGTGGAGAGCTGATGTGGTGATGTGTACATATGCGGCCGCTTGACCACCACGGCCAAGGAGTTCTCAGAGGAACTAGGGGGTTTACCCTATTTTTGCCGCTTAGGTCGGCGGGATTGTAAATTTAAAATAGTAATGACCATTTTGTACTGAGAACCACTTGTAAATGTTTTGTTTAGCTCTACAGAGCAGTTTGTAATGAAAATCTCCATTTCCTTTTTACTGGTTTTATGCCTTAACCTGTTAATTACACCTAGAGCACGTTTTGACCAAAGGACTCAGGTAGTGAGTCAAATTTCCGGTCCACCGTTCACCGTAACTGTTTTGGGCTAGCCAGGGCGTTACAATCCCCTTCTTATTTACAATATGACCAAGGAAAGTTACCTGAGATAACCAGAATTCACATTTCTTGAACTTTGCAAACAATCTATGTTCCCCTAGTCTCTGTAGAACCAACCTCAGATGTTGTTCATGTTATGACTCTGACTGAGAATAAACAAGAATATCATCGATGAAGACGATCACAAACTAGTCCAAATAATCCTTGAACACTCCGTTCATCAAATCCATAATAGCAGCTGGGGCATTAATCAATCCAAAGGACATGACTAAGAACTCATAATGCTCATATCTAGTGCGAAAGGCAGTCTTCAGTATATCTCCCTCCTTGATCCTAAGCTGATGATAACCAGATCGAAGGTCTATCTTTGAGAATACTCTTTTACCCTGAAATTGGTCAAACAGATCGTCTATCCTTGGCAGATGATACTTGTTCTTAATTGTTAACTTGTTAAGCTCTCTGTAATCAATACATATTCTTAGAGAACCATCCTTTTTCTTCACAAACAGAACTGGTGCACCCCACGGTGATAAACTAGGTCTGATAAAACCCAAATACTACAGCTCATGCAGCTGTACCATTAGTTCTTTTAATTCTACTGGGGCCATTTTGTAAGGTGCTCTAGACACTGGCTCCGTCCCTGGTGCTAGTTCAATCACAATTCAATCTCTCTATGTGGCAACCCTAGTAAATCTTCTGGAAACACATCTAGAAATTCACAGACTAGTCTGGTCTCCTCTGGTCTCACTGGCATGACCTAAGTGGTATCAACCACACTGGCTAAGAATCCTATGCAACCTCCTTGCAATAAATCTCTAGCCCTCAGAACAAATATAATAGGTATACGAGGTCCATGCACAGTGCCAACAAACCCAAAAGGATCCTCACCTTTAGGCTCAAAGGTTACCATTTCCCTTCTGCAATCTATGGTTGCCCCATACTTCACTAACCAATCCATACTTAGAATCATGTCAAAGTCGGTCATAACCAACTCTATCAAATCAACAGATAACTTTCTGCCCTCCACTGTCACTGGCAATGATTTGACCAATCTTTTGGATACTATTAATTCCCCAGTGGGTAATAAGGTTCCGAACCCCACAAGATAATAATCACATGGTCTACACTTTCTATCAATAATTCTACTAGCAACAAAAGAATGTGTAGCACCAGAATCAATAAAAAAAGTATAAGTGGTGCCAACACTAAAAAGCTAACCTATAACTACTAAGGGACAAGCCTCAACTTTTTCCTGAGTCAATGAGAACACTCGAGCTGGGGCCGAGTTGTCCGCCTTTCTTGGTTCTTCCTTGCTCTCGGGAAATCTTTCCTCAAATGTCCTACTACCCCACACAAAAATCAGGCCCTTGCCCGACACTCCCCTAGATGGAGCCTCTTAAATCTAGGGTACTCAGGAAAAGTCCTCCAGACCTCATTCCCGCTCTGGCGGCACATTGTAATACCACGTGGTCGCCTGTCAGGGCCTTTAGCTAGGAAGGCATCACGCGCCTTCCTCTTCTGATCAATGGGGCCTCCGCCTCTACCTGAACCCATAAATGGAGGTCCCACCCTCCTAAAGTCTCTCCTAACTGCCTTGTCCTTCCAAATCTTGTTCTCTACACTCTCAGTTGTGAGCACCTTCGCAACCACCTATGCATAAGTAGTCACTCCTGACACAATGGTAATACGAACATCACAGGCTATCCTAGGCTGTAGCCCCTGGAGAAATCTCTCCCTTTTGGTCCCATCAGTGGGCACCAGTTCCATTGCAAACTTTGCTAGTCTATTTAACCTTAAAGCATACTCAGCACTGACAAACTTCCATGAAACAACTTGCTGAACTCTTCAACTTTTGCAGCCCTGATGGCATCATTATAGTACTTTTCACTGAACAGAGTATGAAACTCTTCCCAATTCAGGGCAGTAACATTTTTGGTCTAGAATATCACTTCCTACCAGATTCGGGCATCCTCCTGAAACATATATGTGGCACAAGTCACCCTCTCATTACCAGACACCCTCATAAAGTCAAGGATGGTGGTAACCATGCTCATCCATTGCTCTGCCTTAGGTTGATCTACACTACCCTAAAAAAAGGAGGGTGTTCTCTGCCTCTGACTGCTGCTCACAGGTAGCACCGCTATAGGTGGTGCCTCTGGCAAGATGTTCCCTGCAGGAACCTGTTGTTTTCTCAGGAGGTGTATTTCTTCTTCTTGCCTCAATACCCTGGATTGTAAGTCAACAAGCAACTGCTTCCAGTTATCAGGAGCTGGCTGAAGGGTTTGAGCTTGATCATTATTCTGACCCTGTCTATCGTTCTGGCCAACTAATGAATCTACCTGTCTTGGAATCATACTGTCAACTTATACCTTGTTGCAATAATCAATACAACCAGTTAGGTAGTGATAACTAAACCTCTTGCCGCCTCACGGTCCAAGATCATGCAGATATTCATCCGTGTTCCACGATCATCCTAATAAGCATGTCGATTCATGATCATAACAATTAACATTTAGCACTTAAGAATTAACGATGCTAATAAGCATGTTCTAGCAATATTAGTGCTAATAAGCACATTCTTGCTCATCATGCAGCAGTCAAGGGCTAGCCCTATTAGTGTATCTTATGCAAGCAGATAAAGCATTTATATTCTATTTAAGCAGTTAAACACATAACCACATAAATATTTACTAAACCATGAGTTGAGCTTGTCATCAGTGGTGAGTTTACATGACCAGCCAGTCTACAAGAACCCTAAACCTTGGCACGCTCTGATACCAAGTTGTAACGCCCTAGGTAGCAAGAACTGTCACACTGTGTGCTTTAAATAGTGCTTAAATTGCTAAATGAGTAATTAGGCCATAAATGTGCATTTAAGAATTATCAATTTGCCAGGGTTAAAATATCGGTCAAAAGGAATGGATATATTTTAATAAAAATGTTAAACTGTAAATGGGATCCCATAAAAGTGTTTACAAGGTTATTTAAAATCCAAAATGGTCATTACAGTCCAAAAGTTACAATTCTCCGACCTAAGCGGCAAAAATAGGGTTAAACCCTAGTCCCTTGAGAAACACCTTGGCCGTGGTGGTCAAGCGGCCACATATGTACACATCGCCACCTAAGCTCTCCACTCAAGGCTGGGTAAGCTTCTCTTTCCCTTTACCTGCACCACATAGCACCCGTGAGCCAAGCTCAACAAGAAAACTTATTACTGCATGTATACAAGTATTAATAAATGATCATTTTAGAGCTTGCAGCCCTAATCAAATGATGACTGTTAAGTCATTCTGGTGTCCTACACCTTGGATTAATGATTATTAAGTCATTATGGGGTCCTAAGCCCTAGATAAATGACTAATAAGACACCCTGGGGTCCTACACCTTGAATAGATGACTATTAAGTCTTTCTGGGGTCCCGCGCCCTAAGCCATGTGACTATCAAGTCACCTGAGCCTTTTAGCCCTAGCTATGACTAACTAGCCTTAGACTAGCCAAGCGCTTTAGTTTTCTTCAACCGATAGGTCAGTTAAGCATTTATAGCTCATGTTGATTAGATCTAATCATATCGACCAGCGTTCAGTACGTTATTGTCGGTCTTGACTCATAAGTCAATTCCATACGACCAGCGCTTAGTACTATTGCCGATCCTGACTGATAAGTCAGAGCTTCATGACCAGTACTTAACATCGTTTCCTTTTCTGACTAATAATTCAGTGCGTTTCTCCGATAAGTAATGAAATCAAGCATTCATAATGCTACAAATATCCAAATATAGGGCAATAAACATGCTTCAATAATAATCATGTATGTCACATAATGGGTGCAGTTTTCTCACCTCATGTTCGAGCGTAAAATAAATAAAGAACGACCTTTGAGAATGATCCTGTCCTTAGGCCATTAGTAGTGACCTAGGCATAACCAAATATGAAATCCCATCAATAAATTTGTAATACAAGATTCATGAACTAAAACTCTGCCCCATGACCTCGAATTCTAATAAAACAATTGGTAGATTCAATCTCGAGCCTTAAGGTTTGAAAACCCGCTCCTAAAACTAAGCAAAACCATGCCTGGCTAAAAAAGAACAGGCAGGCCGCGACCTGCCCCCAAGGGCCATGGTGAGCCCCCAGAAAGACAACTCCTTATCTGGGTGCCAGGGGTAGGCCGCGACTTGCCCCTGAGGGTCGCGGCGCGCCTGCCAGAAAGAGCCCAATGAAGGCTCTGGGGTTCACTCAAGTCGCGACTTGCATGAACTCAGTCGCGACTTGACCCACGCAAAACCAGCTCCCCTGCATATTCCTCAATCCAAGCTCAGCCAAAACTCATCAAATAAATCCCAATATCACAACCAAACATTAATACAGCATAACCATCAATCTAACAGCAAAACCCAAGCCTAGAAACACTGAAAATACCATCAAATACTCAACTCCAAGATCAACTATCAAGCTTTGAAAAAACATAATAATAGAGCAAAAACCTTAAAGTTCCAACTGGAAATCCTTACCTCAATCCCAGAATTAACACCTTCAGTTGTTGCACTTAAATCCTAAACCCCAAGCCTCAAAATTCAAGCTTCAATTCTCCTAATTTTCCTCAAAAGCTAACTGAGAGAGAGAAAGAAATAATCGAGAGAGAAAGAGAAGAGAACCTCTGTTTTTCTGTCTTGGTTCCTTCTACAACCTACTTGGCTGAATTTATCTAATGGCCTAAATGACCAAAATGCCCCTAGGGCATCTAAAATCTTCAAAGCCACCCAAGGGTACAATTGTCATTTCCCACCTAACCCGTTAATCATAATTAACGTCCTCCAATTCCCGGTACTCCCAATATCCTCAAAAAATTATCAAATCATTTCCCATTGCCCGCTCAATCCCTGTAATTAACCCTGTTATGACAAAACCGCTATCCTGCCTCCTAGGATCTTCTCATGCCGAATAGCTCAAACATAGCCACATAATAATGTGGTCTCACCCAAATATCACATACATGGATATAAATATACAAATATGCCCTCACCGGACCAAAATTACGAAAATGCCCTACTAGTAAGAAACAGGCCCACATGCATGCAAACACCATCATATAATAATATAACTCACATAATCTTGCATATAATCACACAATCACATATTAAATTAATTATGGCCCTCCTGACCCCCTAATCCTGGCACTAAGCCACTTTAGGGAATTTGGGACATTATAGGTGTCGTCTTTCTTAGAGGAAGGATTAATGACAGCCTCAGTATGGATCTTTGTGGCATATTCAATCCCAGTTTTCCCCTCTTGCTCTGAAGAGCTTGGCTTTTCCTTAGCAGAAGGGATCCCCTCCGTGACCCCAGTGGTGGCACGACGTACCACATGGGGTCTTCTTCCTCTTTGCTGTAGTTAGTATGTTTCATGTGGGCTATCGATCATTGTGAACATAATTTTACAACACAGTTTAGTGGTCACCTCCCCTCTTCGCACACAAGAAAAAGGGAAAGGTGAGGTGTGAACACCGAACATTGATGGTCAGTTGTTTAACGCCCAAAACGTGCATCCACGAAGCGCTGGTTGTAGTATAGATCGGGCTGGGGCCTTTGGATTGGGCCATTTGTTTCAAGAAAAATGCCATTTTTCTCTTCACTTTTTTAGATTTAATTGTTTTATTTGCTCTTCATTTCAAAGTGCCAAAATACAACTTTTAATTCCTACAAAATAAAAATAAATTAAATCATAACCAAATATTTTCATATATAAAATAAATCATATTAATTTCATGAAAATATTAATTAAAAATTAATTTATTTTGACTATTAAAATCAATAAATATGTATTTTTCTCCACTAATCATCGGTAAAGATTCATATGTTATACAGATCAGCCCAGAACAAACATAGGACAGCATGCTGAACAGAGGGAAGATCAGATTTAAAACAAGGGAATTCAAGAAAGTGGAATGTTTTCCCAAAAACAGTTTTCGAGTGGTGTTCTTCATGACTCTTTTAAAAAAAATCGCACGTAAATCAACAAAAAGAGGAGGTTAAGACCCAGTTTTTACAAAATGGGAGGTTTAAATGGGTTATCCAGGCCAAGAGTCACTCAAAATAGTCATATATTTACGGATTCATTCAGCGTACATTCAAGAAATATATGGATTCATCAAGAAAATTACTCATAGTCACAATGTAACAAAAGCAAAGAGAAGAGAGAACATCTTTCATGAGGTACAAAAATAACGAATATAAAAGCCTAGAAAACTTACTTGCTGCAGTGGTTAAGGCACCGAGGATGAGTTCGTGGTGCGAAGGTGGCGCGACAAAGGTACCAGAGTACAAGTTAGCTTTCTCGAATAGGCTGGGAGAAAGAGATTTAGGGTTTTTGCAGGACGACCTGGGTTTATTTGAAGCAAACAGAAGGTGAAAGAAGAGGGTAGGAAATAACACCCATAGTTATAGGAAAGGAAAAATGAGTTCCTCCTTCCAGGAATTCAATGCATCTGTCCACTCAGCAGCCCCCTTGGCCACCACAGGCACATTTTCCCAGACACGTCAGCAAGCCCATCCGATCTCTTCACCTCAGCCACTCATCGGTAATTGTGTAGTACACCGTATGAAGGATTATTACGGTGCTTTATGGTTCCAAAGAATGGCATGAAGAACTTTAAAGTCATTTCTTGGAAATACTAAGGCTATTAACTATATCAGATGCTATGCCACATTGCAAGAAGAATATACCCCTGACCAGGCTGTACGGAGTGGTCCTCAGAAGAAAGTTTCCATGTTGCCTAGCAGCATTGCAATCATGGGGGGAGGGGGGGGGGGGGGGAGCAAATTTTATCCCAAAAATTGGTGTATCTAACGTGGTACTAGACTTGGAAACGTGGAATAGACTGGGCAGGGAACACCAGAAAACTTGCTGGTCGTTGTGATAGGTAGGCTGGTCAGAATACATTGTACAAATGAATAACAGTCACTGCCCAATACTCTTGCCAGGTCAGAAGTTGGTCGGTGTGACGAACAGAAATACCTGCTCGGATGAAAGCAGTCACACTCTCCATTAGCATTCCGCAAAAATTGTCCAACCACCCGCCAAGAGTGCCTAACAACCCTAAAAACTTGGGAAAAGCTCCTGAAGAATAGGCCAAAATATACCTACGAAAAGAAAGGGATATGTCCACATCTGGTATGCTCAGGTGCAACCCTTGGGCAAGAGGAACATTATAAATACAAACTTTCCACCACAGTGGAAGGGGTTCAGAAAAAGAGCTTACCAACCAGCACCAGGAACGTACCGAGCAGCTTGGCTTGGTAGTTAGCAGTGATTCTGTCATACTGTATTATCTTTTACATATAGAAATGCTCTAGTAATCCCTTGTGATCTTGTGTAAACCTTCAAGATTAATATAAATATAAGAGGACGTAGGTCATTACCAATCCTTGGGCCAAACCTCTATAAATCCTGGTGTTCTTTATTATTTATTGCTCATTATTATTAGGTTCTTGGTTCATTGATGGTGAATTGATTGTCTAATTGAAAGCTCTCTAATTAATTATTTGACTCCGCGTCAGTTGGCTAAAATCCCAGCCAACACCATGGAATAACTTTCTTTAAGAGCTAGGAGTTATTCGTCGGGAAATTTTTCATTTAATTGCAAGTTATCTTCATCTCGAATAAGTTTATTTAAATGATCAGCCACCAAGTTTTCTAACCCTCTCTTATCTTTTATTTCAAGATCAAATTATTGAAGGAGTGCAATCCACCGAATAAGTCTGGGCTTTGCATCTTTCTTAGCTAGTAAATATTTAAGAGTTGCATGGTCAGTGTAAACAATAACTTTAGTTTCAATTAAGTAAGACAGAAAATTTTCTAGAGCAAAGATGACCGCTAAAAGCTCTTTGTCCGTAGTAGAGTAATTCAACTGAGCATCATTAAGAGTCTGAGAGGCATAGTATACAACATGAGGAACCTTACCAATTCTTTACCCAATGACCGCTCCTACTGCATAATCTATAGCGTCACACATTATTTCAAATGGAAATTCCCAATTTGGTGGCTGAATAATAGGTGTTGATGTCAAGGATTCCTTAAATTTGTTGAATGAAAACAAACATTTATCATTAAATTTAAATGCCACATCCTTTTGAAGAAGATTTCATAAGGGGGAATCAATCTTTGAGAAATCTTTTATAAACCACCCATAGAATCCTGCAAGACCAAGAAAGGATCTTATTTATTTCACACTTGATGGTTGTGGAAGAGAACGAATGAGATCAATTTTTTCCTTGTCCACTCCAATCCCTTTTTTTCGAAACAACATGCCCCAAAACAATACCTTGTTGCACCATAAAGTGACACTTCTTCTAATTCAATACAAGATTAGTGTTAATGCATCGTTTAAGAACTAGAGTTAAGTTGTGGAGGCACTTATCAAAGGAATCACCATACACACTAAAATCATCCATAAAAACTTCTATGATGTTCTCTATGTAATCTGAGAAAATACTAACCATACATTGCTGAAAAGTGGCGGGAGCATTGCATAATCTAAATGTGCCAAATGGGCATGTAAATGTGGTCTTTTCTTGGTCTTCATGAGCAATAACAATTTGATTATAACCTGAACAATCATCAAGAAAGCAGTGATAAGCGTGCCTCGCTAATCTTTCAAGCATTTGATTGATGAATGGCAAAGGGAAGTGGTCTTTTTGAGTTGCAATGTTCAACTTTCTATAATCAATACAAACTCGCCAACCTGTTTAGACTCTCGTGGGCACTAACTCATCTTCATCATTCCACAGTGATGCCTGATTTCTTAGGAACTACTTGAACTAGACTCACCCATTTGCTATCTGAAATACGGTAAATCACACTCACATTTAAGAGCTTCAATATCTCCTTTTTAACTACTTCCATCATAGGTGGATTCAACCTCCGTTGAGCTTCTCTAGTAGGCTTTGACCCCTATTCAAGGAGAATATGGTGCATACACATAGGTGGGCTTATTCCCTTGATATTTGTTATGGTCCATCCTATGGCTGTTTTGTATTCCCAAAGTACCCTTATCAAACAATCCTCTTGTATTTGGGTAAGGTGTGTGGTGATAATAATAGGTAATGTCTCTTTCTCATCGAGGTAAACATATTTCAGATGCTCCGGTAGTGGTTTTAATTCAAGCTTGGGTGATGATTTAACAGATGGTTGAAGCTGCTCATGAGAAATAGGCAACTCTAAGAACTGTACCTCTTTAGAAACCTCTCGGCCACTATTAAGTGCGGCCACCATCTCCTTTACTTCAATAGTGACATCCTCTGTATTAAAGTCTATTGGTTCCTTCAAAACAACATCTAACCCGTCCTCTCCATGTAAATGAAGAATTCTTTGCGACAATGAGTCCAGAATATCAATTGAAGAAACTGAATGAACATCTCTAGGATACCTCATAGCCTCAAAAATATTAAAGCGAATCAGTTCACCATCAAACTCCATGGTCAAAGTTCCCTCATGAACATATATCTTAGTTCTTCCTCTCTTTAAAATTGGTATTCCCAATAAAACTGGTTTAAAGCATGGAACTGAGTCATCTTCCATATCAAGAATGTGGAAGTCCGCCGGAAACACTAATTAATTTACTTTGACCAATACATCCTCTACTACTCCGCTTTGATAGGCATTAAAACGATCTGCTAATTAATTTACTTTAACAAATACATCCTTTAACATACATCTTTTAATCCTTTTATTTCCAATAGTGCAAGTAATAGTGAAGGTGTCAGGATCCTTACACTTTGGTGGAAGTTTCTTTTGAAGTACTGCCGAAACATTTTCTGCCACACTCACCTTTTCATTCCCTTTTAGCTTCCTCTTATTGGTGCATAACTCCTTTAAATACTTTGCATATCAAGGTACTTTTTTAGAGGCATCAAGTAAAGGAATGTTTACCTCAACCTTGCAAAAAGTCTCTAGTATTACCTGTTCAGCTTCATCTTTCTTTGTCTTTTTCAAGCGACTAGGAAATGGAGGAGTAGTGACATAAGTGGGCATAGTTTGTTTATGTTTGGGTGTTGTGGTTGGGGTTTCATCATTTGAATTTGATTGAATAGTAGGTGGATCATAAGTATTGCCATCTCTTAATGTGTTGGCCTTAGTTTTTTCCCTTGGATTCCTAGCAGAATGTGAAGGTAACTTTCCTTGATTCTGTGGCTCACTTTGACTTATGAAGTGGCTATTTGACCCATAGTGTTCCCTAGATTTTTCAGGGACGCTTGAGTGCTTTGAAGAATTACTTGAGTCTGTATATTGGAGGCCACTAACATTTTTAGCATATCCACCATTGATGGATCTTGAGCTTGTGAGATAGGGGGTTGTTGAGGATGAGGTGCATAGGTTTTTTGTGGCTTTTGTAGGTAAGAAACCCTGGTGGTCTATTAGGTACAATTTGTTCTTGATTCCCAAATTAAAGATTAAGCTGTTCCTTCCACCCTTTATTATAAGTTATAGCATCATACCTTTGCCTGGGTTTCCCTGGAACCCCCCCCCCCCCCCCCCATTGCATTTACATGCTCATTGATGTCCTCTTGAAGGGTGGGATATGCATCTGTTGGATGCCCCACCAACTGACATATGCCACAAGGTCTCACTTATTGACCTAAAGCCATTTGTTGAACCATGCTAGTTAGTTGCGCAAGCTGTTGCTCTACTTTAGAGTTTGTCTCATTTAATCCCTTAAGTGAAACTTCATGACAAATGCCAAACTGTTGGGAGTTTGTTTTCATATTAGAAATTAAACTCCTAGCTGCAGCTGGAGTCTTGTCCACCAGTGCTCCCTTACTTTTTACATCAATCATGCTCCTGTCCAATGGAAATAGTCCTTCATAAAAGTATTGGATCAAGAGTTGTTCATTTATTTGGTGGTGGGGGCAGCTATCACACATCCTCTTAAATCTCTCCCAATACTCATATAATGACTCCCCAGTCTATTGGAGAATGCCACAGATTTCCTTCCTTAGATGCTGGGAAGTAACACTCCAAGAACATTGTCTTCATTTCATTACAGGTATTAACCGTTCTAGGAGGAAGGTAATAGAGCCATTCCTTTGCACCATCCTACAAATAAAAGGGAAATGCTCTTAATTTTATCTGCTCTTAAGTTACAAATGTTGGCATCATACTAGAGTAGCCTATGTGAAACTCTGCCAGATGCTTATTCAGGTCCTTTCCTGGTAGCCATTGAAAAAATGGTAGTAAATGTATGAGGCTCGACTTGAGTTCAAAGTTAACGTCCAACGCCGGATATTGAATACACAGAGGTTGATGGTCTAGATTCGACGCCGCCAATTATTTCAATGACCTTTCATGAGCCATCTGAGACTTAACTGATGTTTCAGAGTCAGAATCATCCTCAGGTGGTAATGGTATTTGTACTAGATTGACTTTCTTTGAAGGTTGAAAAAGTGGATTGTTAGTGATAGTCCTTGAAAAGCAGGATGATGATGTCTCAAGATATTTCTTTATGGTTTGTAGTCATTCTTGAGTATCGTCGCCAGACATATACTGTAACGACCCAAAATAACTAATATGGCTTAAGAGCCTTGATTAGTGTGGCAGGAGGGCATAATTGTTTTATGTGTGAATTTAATAAATTAAGGTGTGATTATATGAGAAGCATGCTTGTATGATTATATGAATGTAAATGTGATTATATGCTATATTTGTGAGGGCCACATTATTATGTGGGTAAATCTGTAGCGTGCGAGTCGAGGCGATCCTAGGGAGCTAGTTAGCGGGAAAGTCACAATGGGGCTTAATAGTTGACTTAGGGCAAGTCAAGGGATATTTCGGGTATTAGATGATTATTTGGGTTATCGGGTTATGGAAATAAATATATGGAGATATATTTGAGGTTAGGAAGCCTAGGCGGGAATATTGGGGAATTTTACCATTTTGCCCTCGGGGACGTTTTCGGTACCCCGAGCCTCGGGATTGACTTAATTAACTAAGATTAGACTAAGTAAAATAGAAAACAATAGAACAAACACCCAAACCAACCCATTTTGGTCCTTTCTTCCTTCTCTTCACTCTCTTAAGAAAACTTCTAAAACCTAAGGGAATTCAGCTGAGAATTCAAATGTTTAGGCTGGAAACTTGAAGGTTTAGTCCAGTGTTAAGCTAAGGGAACTCAACCAAGAGTAAGGTAAGGGCTGAGCTATAATCTTGATCATTAGATTTCTGAGTTTTGGCTGAGTATTAAAAGTGTATGGTTTTGATGTTTAAGGATTGAATTAAAGCTGAGAAGCTTGGGTTTTAGCTTAGAAATTTGTTAAGAAAGTGGTTCATCAAGGAAGGTAAGCTTCAATTCGTAATTTAGAGTTTAAATTCTGAGTTTGCATGACTGGTTTTAGAGTTCTTGAGCTACTGGGTTTTAGAAATCAAAGTGGGATTTTAATGAGTTTTTGAGCTAGGTTTTTGTTGGATTATGTTGCTAGAATCATGTTAAAAGTCGTGTGATCAATGGGTTTTGGAATTGGGGTACTATGGGGTTGTTTTGAGCAAGGTTAGAAGGATGGGAATGGTGGATTTTTTGGGCACGAAGGGCTGGGCCACGGCATTGTTCTAGAGTGTCGCGGCCTTGCGAAGCAAGGAAGAGCCAAGGAGGCTCTGCAGTGGGGAAGCACCACGGTGCCACAGGGCAGGGCCGTGACACGTGTTTGTCTTCAGAGAGGCCTAGCCTCTGTTTCAGGGGCGGGCCGCGATTAGGTTATAAGGGCCGCAACCCTTAAGGGTATTTATGATCTCTTGGAGGCTTTAAGCACGGGAACCTAACGTAGGGTGCTCAAGATCGATTCCGCCACCGTGTTGGGTGGAATTCAATGTCCCGGAAGCTAGAACCCCGTCTGGAAATATTAACACGAATATTAATGGTACTCCCTAGCTTGGTTGTGGCTAGGTATTAAGCTAGGGCTCGGGAAGCGGATCGTGCTCGAGAGGCGTCACTCGTAATCAGTAAACTTGGAAATTAAAGGTAAGAAAACTGCACCCGGTTGTGGATTTATAATGGGATTAAGGGTTCCCTAATTTGTATGCTTTGTAAAGGATGGTATCATGCCATGTAAACAATAAACCAACGACCTAAGAATGCCGAAGTTTACATTAGTGCATAGAGCGCGGCTCTGCCACTAGTAGCTGAGGATAACTTATTATGCACTGAGCTCGGTTTAAGCGGGCCGGAGTCAGTGGGGTAAACAGAGTGTGCGACCTAAGGTGTCGACCCTGATTATTATGTGATTCATTTGATATTATTGATTGGTGGATCGTTATGCTGTATAGCTGGGTGATGATTAGCTGACTCTTTAGTTGAATCTTCATGCTTTGTGATTATTTTGGTATGTTAGGTGTATGAACATGCTCAAAGGGTTATCCAAATGTTATTATTGCTTGTTATATAATATGATATGTTTTCTTGCCGGGCCTTGGCTGACAGGTGCTTCGTGGTGCAGGTAAAGGCAAGGGCAAGCTTGATCCGCCCTGATTTGGAGAGCTCTGAGAGCAGAATGTACATGATCAGCTGCTTAGCCGCTACAGTTGAGGGGAGACAGGGACAGGAAAACCTTAAACTTCTGTTTTGCCTTTAGAAAGGCTGGTGGCTATCTGTACTTTGGAAATTTTGTAAACAGACTTTTAAACGCTATTTCTTTTGGGATCCCATGTGTAAATGATTAATTATATGGAAAGTATCTTTTGAGACCAAAACCCTTTTAACCCTAGCACATTAATGACTTTAGAATTCACGTTTTTAACTGTTGGCTTGATTAGCAAGTATTGCACCTTTACAAATACATAGTGTAGTGGTCTTGGCTATCCAGGGCGTTACAACTTGGTATCAGAGAGCCCTAGGTTTAAGGGTTCCTGAAAACCAGCTGGACATGTACATTCACTGCTAGAGACAAGCTCGATTCAGGGTTTGGTAATGTGTATGTATATGCTTATGTACTTGTAGGCTTGGAATGAATTGTGAATGTTGTCTTTTATTGAATTGATAGGAAGCATTAGATACTGATAGGGCCTAGCCCTTGACTGTTGTATGAAAATATTAAGGCATACTTATTAGCATTGCTGTGCATGTAAATGAATATTTGGATGATTAACTGCTTATAGCGTATCGGTGAATGCTTTTATTTTAGCTTTTGTGTGGAAATGTTGGGGCATGCTTATTAGAAGCCGACGCATGTGGATAAATGCCTATATTTTGACTATTTGTGATTCGTTATGTTCTTTGAGTGGATTTTGGAGAAGCTTTTACCCTGTCATCATGGTCTGATAGCCGAGTCGTTGATTGCAGATTGACTTAGATAGCTATGCATCCAAGAAAATCTACATGACTAATCGACACTAGGTCTGGGACCACGGTTGATGACTAGGGACAGATTCCTCCGCCAGTCCCTGAGAACTGGCAGCAACTTATGTCAGATATGCAAGCGCGATTGCAGTGTCAAGATGAACATATTCATTTGTTGCGACAGTAGGCTCCATCAAGGAGTGCTGCTCCTATTGTACCACCTGCAGTGGTACCAGTTGTATGGCTAGGGGAGGTTGGGAACAGGTGGGAGTCGTTATATGAGTGGTTCAGGAAGCAACAACCCCCAATCTTTGAGGGAGGACCTGATCCATTGAAGGCCGAGCAATGGCAAATTATGATTACTACTATCCTGGATTTCATGAGGATAGAGGGACATGACAGAGTGGCTTGTGCCACGTATATGTTGAGAGAGGATGCCCGCATCTAGTGGGAAGTGGCCTCACAGACCAGGGACGTCACAACTTTGAGTTGGGAAGGATTTAAGGATTTGTTCATCCAGAAATACTATAATGTTGCCATCAGGGCAGCAAAAGTTAATGAGTTTGTGTGTTTGGTGCAGGGCAGCATGACAGTTACTGAGTATGCCCTAAAATTTGATAGACTTGTGAAATTCGCACAAGACCTTGTGCCTAGTGATGCAGCTAGGCAGGATAGGTTCATTAGGGGGCTTAATGCTATGATAGCTTGGGGTGTTAGAATTACAACAGTACCTGGAGGAACAACCTATGCCCAAGCCGTTGAGAAGGCTCTGACCGCTGAGGAAAAGGAGAACAAAATTTGGAAGGAAAGTGCAGTGAGGCGCAAGGGTCGCAGGGTGGTGCCTCCTTATTTTGGATCAGGTAGGGGCGGAGGCCCTAGTGATTTTAAAAGAAAGACCCCTGACACTTTGATCGCTGCTGGTCCTGATAGGAGGGGTCGGGGTGGTCAGGGCGGCTGTCAGGGCAACGGTGAACCATGGAGGAGTTATCCAGAATGCCCAAGGTGTAGAAGACACCATTTGGGTGAATTTTGGGGCAAGGCTTGTTATGTGTGTGGCACGGTGGGGCACCTAAAAAAGGATTTCCCAACAGTGAAGAAAGGGGAAGCAGGAAAGGTGGACAGCTTGACTCCAGCTCGAGTGTTCACCTTGACGCAGGCAGAGGCCGAGGCTAGTCCCTCGGTAGTGACAGGTCAACTTTCTAGCGCTAGCTCTCCTTTTTCTGTATTGATTGATTCTGGTGCTACACATTCCTTTGTTTCTAGTAAAGTGATTGATAGACTGTGTAGACCTAGTGAGTATCGGACTGCGGGGTTTGGGACTTTATTGTCTACTGGGGAACTGGTAGTTTCTAGGAGATGGATTAGGAACTGCAAGTGATGGTTGATAGTAGGGATCTTTCTGTTGACTTGATTGAGCTAGATATGGAGGATTTCGATATGAGTTTAGGGATGGATTGGTTGGTCAGATATGGGGCTACTATTGACTGCAGGAAGAAGATGGTGACTTTTGAGCCTGAGGGCGAGGATCCATTTGTCTTTGTGGGTGCGGTATGTGGACCTCGCGTACCCATGATATCTTCATTGAGAGCCAGAGACTTGCAACAGGGTGGATGTATAGGCTTTTTAGCTAGTGTAGTGGACACTACCAAGATGTTGCCAACGGGGCCGAGTGAGACCAGAGTGGTCAGTGAGTTTTTCGATGTATTCCTTGAGGAACTACCGGGGTTTCTGCCACGCAGGGAGATTAAGTTTGTTATTGAGTTAGCATTGGGGACAGAGCCAATATCAAGAGCTCCATATAAGATGGCACCGACGGAGTTAAAGGAGTTGAAGATACACCTGCAAGAACTTCTAGATTTGGGATTCATCAGACCTAGTTACTCTCCATGGGGGGCCCTAGTTTTGTTTGTTATGAAGAAGGATTGGACTTTGAGGATGTAGATAGATTACAGAGAATTGAACAAGTTGGCTATTAAGAATAAGTATCCTCTACCAAGGATTGATGACTTGTTCGATCATCTACAGGGAAAGATGGTGTTCTCAAAGATTGATCTTCGATTTGGTTATCACCAGCTGAGGATCAAGGAAGAGGACATACCTGAGACGGCCTTCTAAATGCGGTATGGGCACTACGAGTTTTTGGTCATGTCTTTTGGTTTGACCAACGCCTCAGCAGCTTTCATGGATTTAATGAACAGGTTGTTCAAGGGCTTCTTGGATCAGTTCGTCATTGTGTTCATCGACGACATCTTGGTGTGCTCTAGTTCGGAGGCAGAGAACGAGCGACATCTTCGACAGGTTTTACAGAGATTAAGGGAACATCAGTTATATGCTAAGTTTAAGAAATGTGAGTTTTGGTTGCCAGAGGTGACTTTTCTTGGGCATATAGTTGGTGCATAAGGGATTAAGGTTGATCCATCTAAGGTGGAAGCGGTGAGGGATTGGCCAAGGCCAAGGAACGCCTCAGAGGTGCGGAGTTTTCTTGGGTTGGCAGGCTATTACAGGCGGTTTGTAGAGGGATTTTCAAAGATTTCTTCACCGATGACAGAGTTGACAAGAAAGAATTGGAAGTTTGTTTGGTCAGAGAAGTGTGAGGACAGTTTCCAAGAGCTAAAGCAACGGCTTATTACCGCACCTGTACTGAGTCTTCCTTCGGATGAAGGAAAGTTTGTAGTTTATTGTGATGCATGGAGGATGGGTTTGGGCTGCGTACTGATGTAGGATGAGAAGGCTATAGCTTATGCATTGCGACAGCTGAAGGAGTATGAATAGCTATATCCTACCCATGATCTGGAGCTGGCGGCGGTGGTATTTACACTGAAGGTTTGGCGGCAATATCTGTATGGGGAGAAGTGCGAGATATACACTGACCATAAGAGTTTGAAGTATTTCTTCACCCAAAAGGATCTGAACATGAGGCAAAGGCATTGGTTAGAGTTTGTTAAGGATTATGATTGTGACATTCTTTATCACCCAGGGAAAGCCAACATTGTGGCAGATGCATTGAGCCGGAGGGGCTCAGGGCAGCTATTCAGTTCTGTTCAGATCTCGAGAGAATTAGCTAATGAGATGGCCAGGGTAAAGATAGAGCTGGTGGTGGGCTGGTTGGCCAATATTACCTTGTAGTCGACCCTGCTAGAGCGGATCAAGGATGAGCATTTTGTAAATGCGCGGCTTCAGGAAGTTAGGCAGAATGTCTTAGCAGGGATAGTTAAGGATTATTCTGTTTCTGAGGTTGGTATGTTTCGATATCAGGGGCAGATTTATGTTCCGTCAGATGAGGGGATCAGACGAGAGATACTGGATGAGTCTCACACTACGCCATACTCGCTTCATCCGTGTACCACAAAGATGTATCAAGATCTACGGACATTATACTGCTGGCCGGGGATGGAGAAGGATGTGGTAGAGTATGTGGCCAGATGTTTGACATGTCAGCAGGTGAAGGCTGAGCATCAGCGGCCAGCAGTGTTGCTTCAGCCTTTGGGTGTCCCTGAGTGGAAGTGGGAAGACATTATGATGGATTTTGTTGGAGGTCTACCCAGGACGGTGGGACTTTGTGACTCGGTGTGGGTAATAGTGGACAGATACACCAAGTCTGCTCATATTCTGCCAGTGAAGTCGACTTATACAGTGGAATAGTATGCAGATTTGTATGTGAGGGAGATAGTTCGTCTCCATGGGGTTCCAAAATCTATTGTATCTGATCGAGACCATATCTTTACCTTTAAGTTATGGGGAGCTCTGCAAAGAGCCATGGGGACTCAGCTGAAGTTCAGCACAACTTTTCATCCTCAGACCGATGGACAATCTGAGAGGACGATTCAGGTGTTGGAGGACATGCTTAGGGCATGTGTGATTGACTTCAAGGGATCTTGGAGTAAGTATCTTTCGTTAATCGAATTCTCGTATAATTATAGTTATCAATCCACGATTGGAGTGGCTCCTTACAAGATGTTATACGGAAGGAACTCTAGGTCACCCATTCATTGGGATGAGATGGGTGAGAGAAAATATTTGGGGCCAGATATTGTTCAGAAGACAAATGAGGCTATTGAGAAGATTCGAGCTAGAATGCTCGCTTCGTAGAGTAGACAGAAAAGCTACGCTGATCCTAAGCGAAGAGACGTGGAGTTCCCGGTTGGGGACCACGTGTTTCTGCGAGTTTCACCACTACGAGGGGTGAGGAGGTTCGGAGTAAAGGGAAAGCTGAGCCCTTGGTTTGTTGGACCTTTCGAGATTTTAGAAAGGATTGGACAGGTGGCTTACAGGTTTTCCTTGCCACCGTCGTTGTCAGGAGATCACGATGTATTTCATGTCTCCATGTTGCGGAAGTATGTTTCGGATCCGACACGTGTATTGAAGTATGAGGACCTAGAGTTAAAGACAGACTTGTCTTATAAGGAGCGACCAGTTCAGATTTTGGATCGGAAGAATAAAGTTCTATGGAATAGGACGATTCCATTAGTTAAAGTGTTGTGGGGAAATAGCAAGGTCGAGGAAGCGACCTGGGAGCTAGAGACAGTGATGCGGGATCAATATCTCGAGCTATTCAGGTAAATTTCAAGGATGAAATTTTCAGTAGGAGGGGATAGTTGTAACGACCCAAAATCACTAATATGGCTTAAGGGCCTTGATTAGTGTGTCGGGAGGGCATAATTGGTTAATGTGTGAATTTAATAAATTAATGTGTGATTATATGATTAGCATGCTTGTATGATTATAAGAATGTAAATGTGATTATACGCTATATTTGTGATAGCCACATTATTATGTGGGTAAATCTGTAGCGTGCGAGTCGAGGCGATCCTAGGGAGCTAGTTAGCGGGAAAGTCACAACGGGCCTTAATAGTTGACTTGGGGCAAGTCAAGGGGTATTTCGGGTATTAGATGATTATTTGGGTTATTGGGTCATGGAAATAAATATATGGAGATATATTTGTGGTTAGTAAGCCTAGGCGGGAATATTGGGGAATTTTACCATTTTTCCCTCGGGGACGTTTTAGGTACCCCTAGCCTCGGGATTGACTTAATTAACTAAGATTAGACTAAGTAAAATAGAACACAGTAGAACAAACACCCAAACCGACCCATTTTGCTTCTCTCTTCCTTCTCTTCTCTCTCTTAAGAAAACTATTGAAACCTAAGGGAATTCAGCTGGGAATTTAGTGGTTTGGGCTGGAAACTTGAAGGTTTAGTCCAGCGTTCAGCTAAGGGAAATCAACAAGGATTATGGTAAGGGCTGAGCTATACTCTTGATCATTAGAATTCAGAGTTTTGGCTGAGTATTAAAAGTGTTTATTGTTTTGATGTTTAAGGATTGAATTAAAGCTGAGAAGCTTGGGTTTTAGCTCAGAAATCTGTTAAAGAAGTGGTTCATCAAGGAAGGTAAGCTTCAATTAGTAATTTAGAGTTTCAATTCTGAGTTTGAATGAGTGGTTTTAGAGTTCTTGAGCTAGTGGGTTTCAAAACTCAAAGTGGGATTTTAATGAGTTTTTGAGCTAGGTTTTTATTGGATTATGTTGCTAGAATCATGTTAAAAGTCTTGTGATCAATGGGTTTTGGAATTGGGGTGCTTTGGGGTTGTTTTGAGCAAGGTTAGAAGGATGGGAATGGTGGATTTTTCGGGCACGAAGGGCTGGGCCGTGGCTCTGTTCTAGAGTGCCGCGGCCTTGCGAAGTAAGGAAGAGCCAAGGAGGCTCTGCAGTGGGGAAGCACCGCGGCACCACAGGGCAGGGCTGCGGCGCGTGTCTATCTTCAAAGAGGCCTAGCCTCTGTTTCAGGGGCGGGCCGCGGCTGGGTTTCAAGGGCCACAGCCCTTGAAATTATTTTTGATCTCTTGGAGGCTTTATGCATGGGAACCTAACCTAGGGTGCTCGCGATCGATTCCACCACTGTGTTGTGTGGAATTCGATGTCCCGGAAGCTAGAACCCCATCCAGAAATATTAACACGATTATTAATGGTACTCCCTATCTTGGTTGTGGCTAGGTATTAAGCTAGGGCTCGGGAAGCGAATCGTGCTCGAGAGGCGTCGCTCGTAATCAGTAAACTTGGAAATTAAAGGTAAGAAAACTGCACCCGGTTGTGGATTTATAATGGGACTAATGGTTCCCTATTTTGTATGCTTTTTAAAGGATGGTATCATGAAATGTAAACAGTAAACCAATGACCTAAGAGTGTCGAAGTTTACACTAGCGCATAGGGCGCGGCTCGGCCACTGATAGCTGAGGACAGCTTATTATGCACTGAGCTCGGTTTAAGCGGGCCAGAGTCAGTGGGGTAAATAGAGGGTGCGACCTAAGGTGTCAACCCTAATTATTATGTGATTCATTTGATATTATTGATTGGTGGATCATTATGGTGTATAGCTGGGTGATGATTTGCTGACTCTTTAGTTGAATCTGCATGCTTTGTGATTATTGTGGTATGTTAGGTGTATGAACATGCTCAAAGAGTTATCCAAATGTTATTATTGCTTCTTGGATAATATGATATGTTTTCTTGCTGGGCCTTGGCTCACGGGTGCTTCGTGGTGCAGGTAAAGGCAAGGGTAAGCTTGATCAACCCTGATTTGGAGAGCTCTGAGAGCAGAATGTACATGATCAGATGCTCAGCCGCCATGGTTGAGGGGAGACAGGGACAGGAAAACCATAAACTTCTGTTTTGCCTTTAGAAAGGCTAGTGGTTATCTGTACTTTGGAAATTTTGTAAACAGACTTTTAAACGCTATTTCTTTTGGGATCCCATGTGTAAATGTTTAATTATATGGAAAGTATCTTTTGAGACCAAAACCCTTTTAACCCTAGCACATTAATGACTTTAGAATTCACGTTTTTAACTATTGGCTTGATTAGCAAGTCATGCACCTTACAAATACACAATGTAGTGGTCTTGGCTATCCAGAGAATTGCATATATACCTGCAATAGAAAATTTAGACTAGTTAGTATGTTGTTAATTAAATTGAATAATAAAAAGACTTACAATAGTCCCAGACAACGACGACAAAAATTTGATGGGTGTCGTATGCCATATCAAATTTAAATATATTTTATCAATCACTTATACCAGCTACTTTAGTATAGCGGTAAATAAGGGTCGAACCCACGAGGACTATGATCAAACTATTATTCAAAATAATAACTAAACAAATATTAGATAGGGGTTTTAATTTTAAAAATGGAAAACATAAAATAAAATAATGATTAAAGATTATATAACTAAGGATAAAACGATATTAAACAAATAGTAAAGAATTACTCCCCACTTTCGACAATCAATCTATCACCAATAACAAATAATATTCCCTATTTCCAATTAAATTATTAACCCCGCAGATAACACTTAAGCAGTCAATTATACAAGTTTCCTTATTATAATTATTAAAGCTAAGCGCTCTAAATTAATCCTTTTTACCCAACAATACACCCATTAAGCATGCGATCTATTTAACCTAGCAAACGCATTACACTTTATGGAAACAAGTTAATCTAGGCAATAAATTCATTAAGCATGCAATTCATTTAACCTAGGTTTTATTTTTCATCACAATCAAGATGCCCGTCACAATATCCTAATTGTAATTGATCACTCTACTTAGAATCCTAAACTATTAGGTGAATGAAATCCTAAGATGATAGTAGAATAATGCAAAACCCTAATTAGTGGCCATATAAATAAGATTTTACAAGATTCATAACATTCAAATTAGAAAATTGAAGTAATTTAATATAAGGGAATGGATGGAATAAAATCATCAATGCATTCAAGATCTCATCTCTAGGGTTTTGAAATAACCCTCGACTATAAAGAAAACTACTCCATAATCACATTCATAGTCACAACCATAAATATTAAATGAGAATAAAAGAGTTTTGAGAAGAAAGAAAAACTAGATTGAAGAATGTATATGTTGATGTCTTTTCTCCTCCTTTGTTGTTCTAGCCTCTAAAATTTGCAATAGAAAGTGAACTCAAAGTTCACCCTAATCCCTTTTATAGCCCATTAAAAATTAAAATTAAAAAAAAATACTACCGCAGGCTGCGACCAGTGAATCCTGGTGGCTGCGGCCACGGGACATTTCTGAGCAGTCTACCTGCGGCGGCCGCGATTAAGAGATTATGGTGGCCGCGGTCACTATTCTCTAACTCTAGGTCGCAACCAGTGAATGTTGGTGGCCACGACCACAACCATAAATCTGCTTGCGTGCTTTTTCTTCATAATCTTCAACTTTAAGCTTTAACCTTGGATTTAGGGACTTCTAAAACACTTCAAACTTGTCCCAAACTTCATTTTCTCAAATCCTATCATTGCACATTGATTCATAACAACAAAAATATATCAAATTCATCAATAATACCTTATAAAATATTTTATGGCTTAAAAATCAAAGACTCGCAAAACAAAGCTAAGAACACTTGAAATTAACATTATCTAAATGCGATGGGATAAAAAATATAATATCGAAAATTCCCTTATCATTATCCTCGACCAATCGGTTTGGTTTCCCATAATTTTCAATTAGGAGCCCAACATTTTAGTTTCCTTTACAAACCTTGAAGACTATTTTATGACCTGGCCGGGGGTAGACTTCATAATACATAGGAATGATTGGCAAGCTAGTGGTTGCAGAGTCTGAGCTTGACAAGATGAAGGTCGAGCTCGAGGGTAAGGTCTCAGAATGGAATTACAAGACAACTGAGCTCAAACGGATGAAAAATTTAAATGTCAAACTTGAGGAGGATAAAAAGGCCACCTTCGAGATCATGGATGGTGAGAAGGCTCGAATCTTAGAGGAGTTTATTGCCAAGAAGGATGGGGCAATTAACATGGCCATGTATAGGATATGGACCATAAACCCTGATCTCGACACCTCTTTTCTGGCTGACAAGGAGGAGTAGTTTCTAGATAACTGGAAGGTTCGCCTCGTGGAAGAATAGGCTGCTGAGGCTGCCAAGGAGGCAAGGGCTAACGAGGACAGTGAAGGCGAATTGGAAACCAGAGCCACCCAACCTTGAAAAATTTATTACCCTTTTTTTTACAAGGGTTTCGACCCTTATTTTTGTAATATAAATATTTAAGGCTTTAGTGGTCAAGACGACAAATAGCTCGAAGTTTCGAGTTATTTTACTTATCTCAATTTTTTATCAAAGTAGTTTATATTTATAAATTGATGAACTTATATACATGTCTACTTTATCTCTGCTTTCACCATAGGCTCAATATTTTACTAAGCATTGAAATATTTTGTGCTTACATTATTTATAGTAGTTGGTTTCACTTGTTTATCCATACAAGTAATTTTTGAGCTTATCATAAACTTCCATACTTGTTATTTATGGTTATTCGTGATTATTCTCATTTTTTGATCTCGTTTAAATGAGTTCGACTACTATCACAACTACTTAAAAATTTTATTCCAATAATTTGTAGTATAATTTGTAGTAAGGATTAGTCCAGTTATTTTCATGCTTATAATATTTCTTTTACCTCGTTACTACCCAAGGTAAATTCGAAGTTAAACATATTTGCAAGAAAAATTCCATCTCGAAGTTCATTGGTTGGTTATTCTGAACTCGTTATATCGTGCTCATACTAGGTTCAATTTCCTTACACTTATGCTCCATTTAATTTTTATTGTTAATATTTTTTTGTTATTTTTTCGAGCCTATGGTCATTTTGATGTCAAATATTCCCTCCTTAAACTTCTATGATTATAAAATATTAGGTTGTTCTGTTATTGAGTTGCAAGCAAAAAATTAACAAATAAAAAAATGAAGAGTATCTTATTGATAATGCTAAAATGAATACAAGCTTGGTTACATTAAATAAACATCTTCCAATATTTTACTGATAATATGGTTGTAGATGTTCACCATTCCAAGCTCATGGGATCCATTTAATCGAGCTAGTTTATATACGCTAGGCCAAATGATGGATTCGACCAAATAAGGTCCTTCCAGTTAGGCTTGAGTACACCAGCTATAGGATCTCGTGTGGCCAGAAATACTCGTCTGAATACTAACTCACCTAGTCCAAACTTCCTATCTCGAACTTTTCTATTGAAGTACCTTCTGGCTCGTTGCTGGTACGCAGCATTTCGAAGTTGATCCTCATCACGCTTTTCTTCTAATAGGTCCAGCAATTCTTCGAGTTGTAGCTGGTTTGAGTCTTCTGCATATGTCTTGCATCGTAGTGTCGATACTTCGACCTTGATTGACAACATTGCTTCATAGAAATAGGCTAGTGAAAAGGGTGTATGTCCGATCGAGGTTTGAACTGTCATCCTTTAGGCCCGTAGTACTTGTGGTGATTCATCGGGCCCTTCCCTTTTGCCTCTTTGAGATACTTTTTGATAGAGCTCTTAAAGGTTTTATTCACAACCTCAACTTGATTGTTTGCCTGGGGGTGTGCTGCCGATGAGAAACTTTTTATAATTCCATTTCGTTCACAAAATCGAGTGAATAATTCATTATCAATTTGAGTTCCGTTGTCGAAAACTATCTTCCTCGATATCCCATATCGGCATATAATTTTTTTTACCACGAAGTCTAGGACCTTCTTCAAGGCGATTGTGGCTAATGGCTTATCTTTGGTCAATTTTGTGAAATAGTCGACTCCACCAATTCTTGCTGGTAGCGAACCTATGAGGTCTATTCCCCATACTACAAATCGCCATGGGGAGGTTAAAATGGTAAGCTCGGTTGGTGGACCTCGAGGAATCGACGCAAACCGTTGGCACTTGTCATAATTTTTGACATATATGAATGCGTAAACCTTTAGCATGGGCCATAAATATCCTTGCCTTATTACTTTTTTTTAAAATACTATGCCCCCTGTGTGATCTCCGCAGAACCCTTCATGAATTTCTTTGAGGATTCTCTTTGCTTCGAGAGGAGTTACACATCGTGACAATGACATAGAATAAACTCTTCGATACAATATTCCTTCCATGATGGTATGTCTTGGAACCTTATATAACAATTTTTGAGCCTCATTCCGGTCTTTAGGGAGATTCCTGGTTTTAAGATAAACGATTATAGGTGTCATCCATGTTGGTTGTGAATCAATCATGTTGACCTCTCTTGTTTCCATCTCAGAGATACTGGCTTGTGGAAAAAACTCTACTAGGACCACATTGATTATGTCGGCTTCACTACTGGTTGTGATTCGAGCTAGAGCATCAATATTCAAGTTATGTTCCCTTGGAACTTGTTCAATTGTAAAGTATTAAAACTTTTCATATGCTATTTTTATTTTTTCTTGGTATGCTATCATTTTTTTCCATCAAGCTTGGTATTAACCTCTCATCTTGTTCACCACAAACTGGGAGTCCCTATAGTAGTGTATGGCCTTGTCTTTTAATTCACAAGCCACTTGGAACTTCGCTAGTAGTGTTTCATATTCTACTTCGTTGTTCGATGAACCAAATATAAATCTCAACGCATAATGAAATTTATGTCCCTTGGGGGTTACCAGTATGATTCCCACACCCAATCCATTTTCATTTGAAAACCCATCAATGTAAATTTTCCACAATTCTCAAGATGGGTTTATTACTTCTTCATTGGATACGTTGGTGCATTCGCCTATGAAATCAGACAGTGTTTGGCCCTTTATCGTCGTTCTCGGGTGATATGTGATCTCGAATTGCCTAAGTGCCACTTCCCAATTTAAGAGTCATCCTGATGCTTTAGGCTTTGCCAATATCATCCTAAAGGGTTGGTCCGTAAACACATTTATTACAGGTCAGTGGAATCTTTATGCTCGAAACCATGATTCAAGTAGTCATTTATTTGGGGGTGTTCTTGAAAGTAAGGTCGAAGCTTTCGTGATGCATGTATTAAACAAAACTTAATCTTTTCCATAAAAAGCTACCTTGATTCATCTCCTAAGAGCCTTTTACTATTGCAATGTACTGGTCTTTATACTATTTTATCCTCCCAAATTAATGCAGCACTGATTGCGTTCTCGGATGTGGCGAGGTATAAGTACAATATTTCTCCCAAAAAAATTTAGACGAAATTGGCGGTTCTGTGTGGTGTTTCTAGAGAGCCTAAAAGGCTTTCTTGCACTCCTATGTCCACTTAGATTTTTTTCTCCCTCTCAAAAGATTAAATAATGACAGGCATTTATTAGTCAACTTTGAGACAAACCCATTTAAGGCTACCATTCGTACAGATAAACTTTGCACAACCTTGTGCTTTTGAGGCAAAGACATTTCTATTAGGCCATTGATTTTGTCAAGATTTTCCTTGATTCCTAGAGTAGTCACTATGAATTTGAGAAACTTTCTCGAAGATACCCTAGAGGAACACTTTTTTGGGTTTAGCCTCATGTTGTATTTTCGGAGTATTGCAAAACATTCTTTGAGGTCGACAACACCGTTATTAGTGTGTTATGATTTTACTAACATATCATCCACATACAATTCCATGTTGTTTCCAATTTTCTCAGTGAACATGTGATCACTAATCTTCGGTATGTTGCTCCAACATTTTTCAGCCCAAATGGCATCACATTGTAACAATACAATCCTTTGTTTATAACAAAGCTCATGTTTTCTGGGACAGGAGCATGCATTACTATTTGGTTATATCCAAAGCAAGCATCCATTAATGACATCTCATCATGTCCTGAGGTTGCATCGATGAGCTGATCAATTCTAGGCAGTGGGAAACATTCCTTTGGACATGCTTTATTTAAGTCTGAATAGTCGATGCAGGTTTGTCACTTCCCATTTGGCTTGGGAATTAACATTGAATTGGCTATCCCGTCTAAATAGACAGTGTAATGACCAAAATTTCCTAATAAGGTTTAGGACCTTAATTAGGAGGCCGGGAGGGCCATAATTTATTTATTATGTCATTAAATGATTATATCCATGTTTATGTGAATTATATTTTTATATGATGATAAATGCATGCATATGGGTCCATTTTTCATTATAAGGGCATTTTAGTAATTTGTCCCGTTGAAGGCATATTTGTATATTTTCATGCATCTTATTGAATTATGAGTAAGACCACATCATAATGTGGATTTGTTCGAGCCATTCGACATGAGACGATTTTTGAATGCAAGTTATTGGTTTGGTCATAACGGGGTTAATTTCGAGGCTTGGGGTGAGTCTCGGGGCAATTTGAGGATTAGTACATTACTGGGAAATAAAGGGTAATGGGATATCATTTATTATCATTTGAGGATATTGAAAATAATGGGAATTGGAGGGTGTTAATTATGATTAACGAGATAGGCGGGAAAGCACGATTTTGCCCTTGGTGGCTGTTTAGGGTTTTATTTAAGCTTGGGGGCATTTTGGTCTTTTCACCTTAAGGATTATATCAACCTTAAGAAGTTGTAGAAGGCTGTAGAAAATAGAGCATCATTTCTTCCTCTCTCGATCATCATTTTCCCTTATTTTCTCTTTGAATTTTGAAGCTCCATTTGAGGAGGCAAGATAGGAAGTTGAACCTTGAGGGTTTAGGGTTGTGTTCCACCATTGAAGAGGATTCCTAACTGAGCTTGAGGTAAGTTTTCAACCATGAAGTCTCTAGTTTCTTGCTCTGTTTTTAGTTGTTTTTCAATTGGAACTTTGAGTTGGATAGTGAGAATTGATGGGAGTATTTAGCAAAGTTTGGTTGAATTATGATGCCTAGGACTTCTAGAGTGGATATTTGGTTCATTTGGGAGTTTGAATGAGGTTTGGAAGCATGTTTTGAAGGTTGGAAATGGAAAAATCAAAGGAGGAAGAACCAGGGCTGGTTCAGCCTGGTTACCAGCACTATAGTGCCCAAGGGAGGGCGCTACAGTGCTAGGCAGGGCAAACCAATTCTGGTTGTAGCACTGGGGCACTAGGGGGAGTATTGTAGCACTACCCTAATTTTCCTTATTCATATTTTGGGCACTTTTGAAGGTTTTTGGCTCAGGTTTTCAATTCCTAAGGCTCGGGATTGAATCTACTAACCGTTTGGGTACGATTCGAGGTTCCGGGAGTGAGGTTTAGGTCAAGAACCTTTAATTGTTGATTTCATTAATTGGATTCCATATTTGGTTATGACTAGGTGACCGCTAAGGGATCAAAGGATTGATCGTTCTCAAGGGTCGTTCATTTGTTATTTCTCGCTCAAACCAGAGGTAAGAAAGTTGCACCCTGTATGTGATGCATGTGCTGAATGAGAAACATGTGATTAGCGCATGACATAATTTTTTAATATGAGATTGATTAGAGGTTGAGTCTCTATAAATGTGCATGATCATAATCATGCTAGTGATTGTTAAGTAAGCATGCTGAGTGCCCTACATTTGGATATTTGACATATGATATATGCCTAGTTGCATTGCTTACTTATGAATGGCACTGACTCATTAGTCAGAATTGACAACGGTGTTGGTATTAACTGTAAAGCTATGACCCATTAGTCATGTTCGGCAGTAGTATTGTGCACTTGTTGTATGGTATTTGCTTCAGAGTCAAGAACGGTTTTAGCGTGTTTAACGAAAGTTGAAAGATCTAATAGACAAAAGCATTGAATGACTCATCGTGAGCATTAATTACTGACCAACCTCAATTTCGATGAAAATTAAAAGCACTTGTCTAGTCTAAAGACTAGTTATTGAGAGACAGGGCTAAAAGGCTCAGGTGACTGCAACGTCATATGGCTGTGGGTGCTGAGGCCAAGTTAGTAACTTACTCATCCGTCACTCACCTCGTTCAAGTTAGTGACTTACTCATCAGTCACTCATCTGGTTTAAGTTTGTAACTTACTCATCAGTCACTCATCTGATTAGGGCTACACGCCCCAGTATGATTATCAGAATCTCAAAGTGTTAAATCACTCATCTGATTAGGGCTACACGCCCCAGCATGGTTATCAGAACCTCAAAGTGTTAAGCACTCATCTGATTTGGGCTATAAGCCCCAACATGGTTATCAGAACCTCAAAGTGTTAATCATTCATTTGATTAGGATTGACTTGATAGTCATCCATACGGGAGGCCAGGATCCACTATCATTATTTGGACTTATTTTTCTTGCATGAATAGAGCTATTATTGCTAGGCATGCCTATTATGATTTAGTAACATGTTACTACTATTCATGATCATATTGAGTTTTCTTGCCGAGCTTCGGCTCACGGGTGCTATGTGGTGCAGGTAAAGGCAAAAGAAAGCTGGACCATCCTTGAGTTGAAGATCTTAGGTGACGATATGTACATATGTGGTTGCTCGACCACCACGGTCGATGGCCTAAAGAGAAACTAGGTTTAAACCCTATTTTACTGCTTAGGTCGGCTGGTTGTAAATATTTTATTATAATAAACCTTTAAATTATATTTTGGGATCCCAATGCATACAGTAAACATTTTAGTGAAACGTTGTATCTTAACCAAAATTTTTAACCCTAAACCGCTAATCATACATAGTTACACGATTATGGCCAAATGACTCAATTAGCGAGTTTAGCACTGTTTAAAATGCACATTGTAACGGTCCCTGGGTAGTAGGGCGTTACAAACTTGGTATCAGAGCGAGCCAAGGTTAAGGGTTCTTGAAGACAAGCTCGGCATGTATAGTCGTCACTAAAGATAGCTTTACTCAGGGTATGGTAACTATTTCTGTAGTTATGTGCTTAACTGCTTAAATAAAATGTAAATGCTTTACCTGCACATTGTATTAGGGAGCATGAGATTCTGATAGAGCCTGGCTCTTGATTATTGAAATGATTATATGATTATAGGCTCTGTGAACATTTATAAATGTGATATTTGCATGCTAGAGTTGGAGGCATGGTATAGCTATTGTTCTTGAGAAACGACCCGGTCTGGCCCATTCCTCGAAAGAAGTTTTTATGGGATCCCTATCTACAAAAATTTTAACTTCTGGTTCCAGCGAACAAATAATCATTGAGTCCTCCTTTTTCAAAACAACACATACAAAGAGACCCACCAATAGTTAAGTAATTAGTGAACCTCTGAGAGATATTTAGACGTTGTTTTTTATCTTCCATCTCCCATCTAACTATTTTCTTTAGTTATTCGCGTATGTTGGAAGAGTAGGGATTATGATTGATGAATAAATACTATGGGCATGTGTTTACCACTACAATGGTTTGTGAATGTAGTGTGGTAAGTTGTTCTCATGGGGATAGCTCTTGATATGCTCATCATGTTTAATGGGTCAAGTTATTGACTGCAGATTCAATCAGTAGGTATGTATCCAAGGCAGATGATGAGACCTGATGGTGGTTATACAGAGGCTGGGTATTACAACCAGGGTATGAGTTCTTCATCTACCCCTCAGAATTTCTAGCAAATGTTTATAGATTTGCAATTAAGATTTCAGAGGCAAGAGGAAGAGATCAGGTGTTTGAAGCAACAGCGGAACCTGTCGGGGAACACCTCTTCCTTTGTTATGACAGGAGTGGCATCAGTTTTGGCTCAGCCAAGGGTTGAGAATAAATGGGAATTCCTTTGTGGAAGATTCTAGGAGTATTACCCTCCAGTCTTTGAGGGAGGCCTAGATCCATTGAGAGCTGAGCAATTGATGGGCATGATCAATTCCATTCTCGATAATATGGGGATGGTAGGTCACGATAGGGTGATCTATGCTACATATGTATTGCGGGATGATGCCCGGACATGGTGGGAAGTAGTATCCCAGACGCGAGATATAACTATAATGGACTAGAAAGAATTTAGGTAGCTGTTCAATGAAATGATTATTGTGATGCAGCCAAGACTCCTGAGATGAATGAGTTTCTAAACATGGTTCAGGGAAATGCAACAGTAACCGAGTATGTTAATAGATTTGATGGGTTTGTCAAGTTTGCTTTTGATATGGTACCCGCGGATATAGCTTGAAAGGAAAGGTTTATCCAGGGATTGAATTCCAGAATAGCTCAGGGCATTAGAGTTGCCCCAGTGCATGAAATCTCTACCTATGCTCAGATGGTGGGGAAGGCTCTTGTTGTTGAGAGCATAGGAAATCAGATTGAGAAGAAGAGTGTTGGAGAGCACGGAGCTCAGATTGTGACACCTCCATTTATTGGTGTGAACAAGAAAAAGAACTAGAGGACTTATCCAAAATGAGTCCAGTGTAAGAGATGTCATCTAGGAGAATGCCGAGCAAAGGCATGTTTCTTATGTGGAATGGTGGGGCATTTCAAGAGGGATTGCCCAAGTCGAGGGACAGATGAGCAAAAGGGGATGGACAACTCGATTCCCGCTTGAGTGTTCGTTCCAAAGCAGTCGGAGACTGAGACTAAGACTGGTTCCTCAGGGGTGGCAGGTCAACTTTCTAGTTCTGATTCTTGTATTGTGCTGACTAGTTTGGTGCCATACTGTTTCTTTGCTTGTTGCATTTAGGGAAGCATAGTCTTCTTATGCAGACCACATGGTTATGTGGTGATGAGAATGTAATACTTTACTAGTGATTTTAAGAGATGAGGTAGATTATGATGGAAAAGACTCATCAGTTGTTCTGATAAGGTTGGTTATGACTGACTTCAGTATGATCCTAGATTTGGATTGGTTGACCAAGTGTGGGGCAATGCTAAATTGCAAGGAAAGGATATTAACTCTTGGGTTTGAGAGTGGGAAACCCTTGTGGTAGTTGGCACTATGCATGGATCTTGTATGCTTATGACATCTGTATTTAGAGCTAGAGATCTATTGCAGGGGGATGCATAGAACTCCTAGCTAGTGTGGTGGATACCACTTAGATCATGTCAGTGGGATCAGGACAGACTGGATTAGTTTGTGAGGTTTTGGGATGGATTTCCAGTGGGAAATGCTAGGATTATGTTTACATAAAGGATAAATGGTGATTGGATTGGTTCCATGAAGGGAATCAGGTCTAGGGCTGTAACGCCCTGGATAGCCAAGACTGCTACACTGTGTACTTATAAAGGTGCAAGACCTGCTAATCAAGTCATTTATTAAAAAACGTGTCACTTAACATGTACGAGCTAGAGTTAAAAAGGTTTTGGTCTCAAAAGTTTCATTTTAAATAATTAAACTGTTATATACATGGGATCCCAAAAGAAACAGAGTTAAAAGTAGGTTTACAGTCTTCCAAAAGTACATAAACAATTGTTAACCATACTAAGGCAAAGTAGACAATCTTTGGGTCTTGCGTCCCTGCCTAAACCTCAACTGTGGCGGCTGAGTAGCTGGCCATGTACATTCCGCTCGTAGAGCTCTCCTGATCAAGGTTGGTCAAATTTTCCCTTGCCTTTACCTGCACCACGTAGCACCTGTGAGCCAAGGCCCAGCAAGAAAACATGTGCAACACAAACAATAAAAACAGATAACAAACTCACTAGGCATGAATTCTCTTTATATAATCCACATTGATCATTCAGCATAAATACAGAATCATGGATGCAAACAAACACTTATAACATTCATATCACATAATAATCAGGGCCGAAAACTTAGGCCGCACCCTCTGCTTACCCCACTGAATCCGACCTGCTTACTCCGAGCTCATTACATATTAAGTTGTCCTTGGCTATCAGTGGCCAAGCCGCACCCTGTGCGCTAGTGTAACCCTTGGTACCCTTAGGTTGATGGTTCACTAATTAGCTTTCATGGCATAATACCATCTTTTCAAGCATACACAATAGGGAACCCTTAGTCCTGTCACAGATATTCAACCAGGTGCATTTTTCTTACCTTTGATCATTGCAGTTATTGTTTACGAGCAACACTCCTCAAGCACGATCTGTTCCTTAGCCTAAGCTTTTATAACCTAGTCACAACATAAGTATTAGGTTTCATTAATATCCAAATATAGGTTTTCAGGTACAAAACTAACTTCCGAGAAATCGAATCCCACCAAGCACAGTGGTGAAATCGATCCCGAGCACTCTAGGCTTAATTCCCGACCTTAAAAAACCTAAACGTTGAAGTACACAACTAAGGGTTGTGGTCCTTGAAGCTTAGTCGCGACCCTGGCCTCAAAATAGAACCAAGGGCAACCCTGGACGAAGACACGCATCGCGGCCCTAGCATTGGGCGCCGCGACGCTGACCCTTGGCCGAGCCTCCTTGGCTCAACTTCAAACTAGGGCCGCAGTGCTCTAGAACAGAGCTGCGGCCCTTCCCTTCGAACCCAGAAATCCCACCATTTCCAACATCTAAACCTCATCCAAAACCATCCCAAGGCTTCCCATTTCAACACCCAACAATCCCAACACTTTCAGAACAAGTTAAGCCACACAATTCAATAGAAAAACAACCCAAAAACCTACTAAAACCCCATTTCCAATTTATGAAACTCAAGAACCTCATACACTCAAACCAACCATTCAAACTCAGATTAAAACCTCTAAACCACGAATTGAGACTTACCTCTTCTGCTGAACCACTTCACCAAGCCAAATCCAAGCTAATTCCCAAGCTTTCCTCCTTAATTCTGCCATTAAACATCAAAACCATATTTACCTCAAAACCCAACCAAAACCCAGAATTTCTAACCACAGATAAGGAAATTCAGTGCTTACCTTAGTCCTGATTAGGTTCCTGATTAATTCCTGAGTTAAGCCTCTAAATCACTCCTTCAATCCACCAAGCTTCAGCTGAATTCCAGCAAATTCCCTTAAGATTTCAGTGTTTTATGTTTTCCTCCTTGAAAGAGAGAGAGAGAGAGAGAGAGAGAAGTCGGTTTAATTTTCTGTCTAATGTTTCTCTAAATCTTAAGCTTAGTCTTATCTCATTAAGTCAATCCCGAGGCTCGGGGTGGCGGAAACGTCCCCGAAGGCAAAACGGTAAAATCCCCCAATATTCCCGCCTAGACTTCCTAACCTCGAAGATATCTCCATATATTTATTTCCATAACCCGAAAGTCTAAATAGCTACCTAATACCTAAAATACCCTTGACTTATCCAAAGTCAACTGCTAAGCCCTATTGTGACTTTTCCCCGCTAACTAGCTCTAGGATCGCCTCGAGTCGTGCTCTGTAGACCTACCCACATAATAATGTGGTTCTCACAATTACCATATATACATATCACATTAATACCAATATAATCATACAAGCATTATTAATCCTAAATTTATGCATATAAATCTATAAATTCATTCAAATCACATTAAACCCAATAATGCCCTCCCGACACACTAATCAAGGCCCTTAAGCCTCATTACCGAATTTGAGGTCGTTACACGGGCACTGTATTGAACGGCTTCGACAAAGTTATAAGACCTAAAGGGTCAGTTATTGGATAAGGTGGTATTCTTTAAGATCGATCTTTGATTTGGTTATTACCAGCTAGAGATCAAAGAGAAGGATAAACAGTAGACTGTTTTTATATCAGATATGGGAACTTGGAGTGCTAAGTTATGTTTTGATGAATAAGATGGACAGAGTATTCAAAGATATCTGAATTGGATTTGTGATCATTTTGATCGACGGTGTTGTGATATACCCTCAGTTAGATATTTTCCAAGGTCAAGGAATGCCTTAGGGGCAAGAGTTCCCTTAGATGGGCTTCTTGCAGATCAAAATCAGTTTGTAGGTTGTTATGACACCTCAGTTACCTGGAAAAAAAAAAGATTGCCTATGCATCATGTTAGTTAAAGGATCTGACCAGAACTAGAGTAGAGTGTCTGGTGGGTCAGGTGGCCAACTGTATACTTGAGTTTACTCTTTCAGAGAGGATTAGAGGAAAACAGTTAAGTGACCCATAGATGGGAGAATTGAGGGCAATGCCTTAGCTGGATTAACTAAGGACACAATGTCTTAGCTGAATTCGAAATCCGATGGACACTGAGATTAAATGGAAGATTCTGGATGAACCTCATATTACCCTCTTATTCTCTACATCCAGGCATTTATAAAGATGTATTAGGATCTGAAAGCTTTATATTTGTGGCCTGGGATGGAGAGGGACGTAACAAAATATGTGGCAAAGTTCTTAACCTGGTAGCAGGTCAAGATTGAGTATGAGAAATTAGTTAGGCCATTGCAGCCTTTGAGTATTCTATAATGGAAATAAGGAAACATCGCGATAGGTTTCGCAGTGGGGCTGCCCAAGATAGTGGGTCAGCGTGAGTTAGGTTGGGTCATTATGGACCAGTATTTAAAGTGAGTTCACTTCTATCAGTAAGGACAAGTAACACAGCAGATCAGTATACATATCTCTATGTGAGAGAGATAGTACGCCTTCATGGAATTCAAGGTCTATCTTATCAGATGAAGTCTCTATTATTACTCCCAGGTCTTGGGGGGGGGGGGGGGGGGGATTAAGGAAGGCAATGAGTATATAGTTGGAACTTAGTACAGTTGATTATCCTCAGACTGATGTTAAATTAAAGAGAGAGTTATCCAGTATTGAAGAGGCACCTTATGAAACATTGTATAGTAAGGAATGTATATCACCCATTCATTGGAATGAAAAGGGTGAGATGCTGATTTTGGATCCTGAGGTAGTTTAGGAGATTATTGTAATTATTAGAAGATTAGAGCTTGGATGCTCACTTCTCAGAGTACATGGAAAAGTTTTGTTGAATTGAAAAGCAGGAACAAGGAGCCCCAAGTAGAAGATTGTATCTTCCTTAAAGTATCACAATGGAAAGAGGTGAGGAGATAAGGGCAAGTTAAGCCATAGATTAATATGACTGTTTGAGTCCTGGATAGGACCGGTCAGGTTGCCTATGGATTGGCCTTATCTTTGGCACTATCAGCTATATACAGTGTATTTTATATTTCCATGTTTGGGACATGGGTTAGAAATGACTCATGAGTTGAGTTATGAGAATCTAGAGACTGAGGCTAAGTTATCCTATGAGGAGTAGCCAGTTCAGATTTTAACAGAAAGAACAAGGTTCTGAGAATCAAAGTGTTGATGCTGTTTTTCATCAACAAAAAAAGGAGAGCAATTACACAAGAATATACCAGGGGAAGTGAAATAATATGATGAAAACAAGACGTTTTTATGTGGTTCAGCAGTTAAAAATCTGCCTAATCCACGAGTCTATATTATTAGTTCTTTGGAGTTTTCTATAAACTTTCAGAGAACAGTTGCCCAGAGTTTTCTCTCCAAATCTCAATCTTTCAGTCCTTTACAATTGGAGTTTCCTTCTCTAAAGTCAGAATTCGTTCCCACATATTTCGGGAAGATATTATGTGAGTCAAATAATATAATGCAAATAAATACATTATTTACTATGTACGCGGTAATATCCCATAAAATGTGGGATTTCATAACAATATCACATTAGATCCCTTAAACATTGGGAAGTTATAACAATAAATACATTCACACGTAACTGACTAGCTTAGATACTGGGTTTATTATGCCTTCGAGATTATTTGCCAATCACGAGCTCGCCATTCTTGCTTCGCCTTTACTCCCAACAAGTTATTGATGGAGTCATCATATTCGAGCTTATGCTTATCGAGCTTGGATCATCTTGCCTGAGGGCAAGAGATACATCAGGAAATATATAAAAGTGTTGAACCTTTGTTGTTACGAGCTTACCTCATACACTTGAAGCATCATCGAGGCTACATACTACTCGAGCTCATGAGATCGTCATTTACAGCGAAACTATCTGACTAGAGGATCATATGAGGACTATGCATATTTCGAGCGTACACCTAACAAGCCTAGATTTTGGAATCATAATTCCTCATGATCGAAATTTGGGTGTAACATTTTTCCCCCTCAAAAGTATCAGTTCGAATCCTATGAGAAGGAAACTTTTGAACTGCCCTCCTTGGACACTGTATCGTCTAATGTACTCAAGACTGGACACGTGTCAACCAGGGGTTGCTCAACCGGAGTACTTGAGTGCTTTCGTATCATGCCCACGTCTATTCTCTTGCCAACTTTATGCCGCCATCACCACGTTTGTACCCGACCATCAAATCATATACTGAATCTGGCCAATGGCTCAGATTAGCCCGACCTTTGACCTCCTTTTGGGATTTACATATATATAGCCTCATCTCCTCTTCTTCTTAACTTTCATTTTCAAGTTTCAAGTTTAGAGAGGAAAGAAAGAACCAGAGCTGAAAACTTCACTTTCATCTTTGCATGTTCTCCAAACCAAAGAAACATAACTCCCTCGGTATTTATGACTCCGTGAAAACTTCTCTTGCAACTGCTCCTTCAATCGTCAATCTCTCTGTATCCGCCAGCCACTGTGTGTAAGTTTTTGTACTTGATCCCATGTGTTTATATATATATTTTTCGTTTTTACATTTATGTGTCCCTGTTGCACTGTGAGCATATTTGCTAGTTTGTACTAGGATATTTGTAGTAATTAGTAATTTCAACCACATAGTTTAGCTGATACTACACAATCATTGGTTTCGACAAATTTCTGAGATCATGGGTTTCAAACCCAGATTTAGTGTAGAGGATGCGAATGTAGCTTTTTTTTTTATTGTTATTTCTTGCTTATGGGTAATGTACCTTGTAGACCAAGAAATGGGGTACTGACTTAGGGTTTTAAATTGCACGATTCTAAAAATTATCACCTTTCTGAGTAATCGTCAATTTTTTCCCTAATAATCCAGGATTCATAAAATGAACCCACTTTCCCTTCTTTGTGTCAAATACACACTCGAGGCCCGAGCCTTATAATGGCTCAGGGGTTCCTTCGAATTTATCCCGTTCCTTCGAGATTTCAATCTCGACCAAGCTTATTCCGTGATTCTGAGCCTTCGAGCTCGCATCACCTAGAATTTTATTCTTTATTCCTTGTGTGCATGGACCTCACCCTTTTCTTTCTTACTAGAAGCGGCAGAATCTTGAGAAACGGTGGGGGTCAGTGCTCGCAACTCCCTATTCTCTGACAACTCCAAGCTCTAAATTTCCCTTCACCCGAAATCAGCGGCTAATTCGCAAGAATAAAGTGAGGCGTGAACAAGAAGATATTGAGCTCACTTCCGACGTCAAATTGATGAGGTTGAGGAGAGGAAAAGGAAAAAACATCGGGTCGCTATCTATCTAGACCCAAACTCTGAGCTTAGACCAATCGCTCTCGACCCTATACTCAAAGTAACCGTTGCCTTCAAGCCTGGTGACCTTGTATTCTCGCTGATGGAGGAATCATCAAATCGTCTGTCCACCTCACTACCAACTGTCATTCCTTCGTCAAGGGAGGAATTTTTCGAGGCTGAGCATTATTGGAGCTCAGTTTCTTCATTAGGACAAATCACCGACTTCCTGGCTCGTCGCGGCCTAGGATTGTCAGGCTAGTTGAGGTGTCGAGCTCCTACCTCTAATGAACAAAGCTGCTACACCCCAGGAGATGGCCGCTCCGACAATAAACCGAAACTCACGGCCTGGAGTCGCGAGTATATGAAGGTAGGGGCTCTACTTCCCTGGAAGTCCTTTTTTAAGGATTTTTTGGATTTTGTTGGGCTCTCGCCCTTCCAACTCCAGATCAACTCATATAGGGTCTTGTCTGCCCTAAGGTCGCTGTACCACGAATTGAAGTGGGAACCTTTGCCAAGGAAGATCCTGTATCTCTTCTGCCTGAAAAGAAACCCCTCCTGAGCTCGGGGAGGAGATGGCCTCTATTACTTGTCAATCTATCCCAAGGAGAAGAATATTTTTGAGGATATGCCGACCAATCCCCCCAACTTCAAGCTAGCATTCTTTTAGATAGACAGCTTGGCTCCCTCAAAGTTCTATTCGTTCAGACGAATTCGTAAGTATATGAATTCTTTTCCTTTCATGCTCGACTAACGTTTAGGCTCGAACTAATTCTAATGTATTCGATTCTTCAGCCAATTATCACCATCCTACCCCTACGAACACAGTGAAGGAGCACAAGGAAGTTCTGCTCCAGCTACCATATGGTAGGTGCTCCCTATCTTATCTTCTTCGTGAAGATAATCTTTGAGCCTATGGTCTTCTGGAGTAGGGCCAGTCAACGGACGACACCACCTACCAATAGTACACGATGTGGGAGCATGTACCACTCCCTACTGAAAATCTTCCTCTGAGGAAAAGGTCAACGAGTTCGAGGGCCCGATCCCCAGCCCACCGTCACCGAAGTCTGTGTTCGGGGAATGATGCCAACGACGAGGCTTCGAGCTCGAGTGACAGAGGTAAAGTGTAACGACCCAAATTCGCTAATAAGGCTTAAGGGCCTTGATTAGTGTGCCAGGAGGGTAGGTTGGGATTTATGTGTCATTTTATGGGTTAAATGCACGGTTATGATTTAAAGCATGTTATTTGGCTATTTGTTTAACTGAGATGCATGGCTATGTTTACTAGTATGCATGTAGGCCCGGATCGTGTTAGAAGGGCGTAATTGTAATTTTGGCCATGTTGGGCATAACTGTATTGATATGTGATAATTGTATTCTGTGAATTGTACCACGTGAGTGTGGTGTTATTGTTGTGATGCACGTGCCGAGACGGTCCTAGAGAGCTAGTTAACTTAAGAGTCACAATGGGATTTCTATACCCGGCTCGGGAGGAGCCTAGGGGTACCTCGGGAATTTTATGGTTAAGTTGAGATTTAGCGGGTATTGGTTGTTGGAGATTTAGTAACCTGGGTAACCATTAGTTACTGCTGAGAGTAACAAGTTTTAGAAAGAAAATGGTAAAAATGAAATAGAAATGAAAGGACTTAAGTGCCCTTGAGGTTTAAGTAGGAAAGGATAGGCAAGGAGGGGCAAATTGGTCATTTGGTTGGGAAATAGATAAATGGCAGCTGGGATTTGGGGGTATACGGTTTGGGGCATTTATGCCACTTGAGGCTTGATAGAAATTGAAGAGAAGAAAGAGAAGGAGAAAGAAGGTTAGGGCAAGAAGAAGAAGAAAAGGAGAAGTGGGAGTCTAGGAGGAGATCAAGGACCTTGTGTGGATTCTCCCTTTGAGGTAAGGTTTTTAGACACATCTAAGTTTTGATTTCTGTTTTGATTGGTAAAATCTAGAGCTTGAGTTGTTTTGTTGAATTTTGAGTTATTTGTTTGAGTTTTAGTTTGGGTGGCTGAGAATAGGAATCAAGGGGTGGATTCTTGGGTGTGTTGATGTTTTGATCTTGTATCTAGTGCCTATAGGTTGTTAAGTTGTTCATATGAAGCTTGGAATTGGTTTTGGGGTTCGGGTATTGGTTTGGTGTGATTTGGAAGGTTTAAGTTCGGGAAAAATGCATGAGAAAACCCAGATTTTATGGGTTCGCGTATGAGCGCCGCGATCCTGTTCTTGGGCGCCGCGGCGCGATGTTGCATTAGGAGAGGGGTTTGTTGCTGGGCGCCGCGGCCCTTGAGGGGTGTGCCGCGGCCCTAGGCCATTTTGGCAGCCTAAAAATTTAGTTTTTAGGGCTTTTGCCCGGGGACTCGGGGGATGGTTCCGATACTTTGCTTTATGGATTTAGAGGTCCCGGGAGTGCGGGATTGGTCCCGGGAAGTGGTTCTAGGCTTGGTTAGTATTGAAAGTGTTTTATGTGTGTTGTGACTAGGATTTCGGAGGGGCTCGTGCTAGTGGACCGTGCTCGTGATCGTGGTGCATCGGAAAGCACGGAATACAGGTAAGAAAACTGTAACACCCGAGATTAGGGCATGGCCCCACTGTGTGATTGTAGGGCATGGCCCCGGATTGTATTACGTGCAAATGCTTAAACTTAAATGAACCGTGATGTGTGTGAATGTTTATTTTGAATGTACTATATGTGTGATTATGATGAATTGAACGGCAAGGGCCGAGTACGGGGTAGGCCGGGGCGGCCGTGGGGCCGAAAGTAACACACAACACATGGGATGCTTATATTCAGGGTGGGACCCAAGGGATACATGAGTTATCCTCGCGGTGAGAACCGAAACCCCAGGCTTTGGTAAGGCCTCTGGGGCGGCATGGCCGTGCTTGTTTATTATGATGGTTTTCCTATTTATCAGTGAATTATGCCAGCTGTATGAATTGCATATGTTATGTATTATTTGGGTTTTCTTGCTGGGCTTCGGCTCACGGGTGCTCCGTGTGGCAGGTAGAAGCAAGGATTGAGTCAACCAACCATGAGTACGGAGAGCGTGAAGCGACGCGTACATGTTTGGCCTGCCCGACTGCTTTGGTTGGGGGTTTATTCGAAAATGGCTGTAATAATCTATGATTTTATGATTTCTCAACTGTAACCTTATTTCAAGATGTAATTAGTTTTCAAACCTTATTTTGGGATCCCAAATGTTTAATAATAGAAGTTTTAATGAAACGACGCATTTTCTAAGATTACAGCCTTAACTTTTAATTGGTCACACTTTTGTTTCAAAACCTCGGTTAGCGAGTTCTTTGCACAAAGTTTTCTTTTAAAACTCACTTAGTAACGGCTCTAAGGAAGTAGGGCGTTACATAAAGTCATCCTCAGCTCGGCCTTGTTGTCTCATTCCCTTCTAAAATATAAACCTGACACCCTGATCCTATTCCCAGATTATAGGGATAATTTCCATGTATGGTCTTGGGTAGATGATAGGGTCCATAGGTTCGATAGCTAGCTGGGGAAATACCAAACAATGTATAGTCTAAATGAAGTTTGGGATGGGGTAGTCGTTCTATATGGAACAAACAACTATAGGGACCTTTCGAGGTTAACTTCCACGTATAGGGATGGGACTCCCCCAGTTAGTTTTCTTGGTCGCCGAGCATGAGCTCGGGGGAGAGTTCCAGTTAGTTTTCTTGCCACTTGTCTATTTGTTTCCATTAACTGTTTGCTTCACATTTACTTTAGCATTTTAAGCTCGTTTACTAATGTGATTTGACTATGTAGGCAATATGGACTTTGACCTCGAAACCATGCTCAATAGCAACTCGGGAGCCAAGCAAAGCAAACGCCCGAGAGCGTCACAAAAAACTGGTCAGCCTGCCAAAGGACCGAGGTGACTCCTCCTCCCCCGGGCCCTCAAGGCCCGAGCCAGGTTGTGTCCTCGGATCCTTAGGTTAGGGTTCTTGTGGAAGTCGTTGTTCCTATACCTCCTATTACCCAAGCCCTCCAGATGACCGCACCAACTCCGAAGAAGCCAGTTCAAACTCGGAAGTGCCTACTGTCGATTTTTACTCATTCTAATGAGTATGTCATTGACAGTGCTGCGTGGACTCACGGAGCCACTCTTGGCTCAGATGTCCTGTCTCAAGTGGGCCAATGCTTCAACAATCTTGGGGCTCCTCAGTGGTAGTTCCTATTCAACACTCGGGACTCCAATGTCCTTTACGACAAGAGTACCGAGCTCATCTCCTCTGTAATTTTTCCTTTGTTATTTGTTCGAGTTTTACTTGGAACATGTTCTGACTTAATTTGTTTGTGTGCTAGGCTCTTGCTGCAGTTGCTCAGCTGAATTACAAGTTGAACAATGAGGTTCATGCGAGCATGAGTTATGCTCAAGAGTCGAAGGATCTCCAGCTCAAGCTTGCTGACGAGTTTAAGACTGCCAAGTCAAAGCTGGAGGCTAAACTCGAAGAGAGGAACTTGAGGATCAAAGAGCTCGAGGAGAAGAGTTCTAGGGTTGAGGAGCTTGAAAAGCTAAATGCCAATCTCGAAGAGGAGAAAAAGGCCACCTTCGAGATAATGGAGGGTGAAAAGGCTCGCCTCCTCGAAGAGTTCAAGTAGAGGAAGGATCGAGCAATTGACATGGCCATGAACAGGATCTGGGCCAACAATGCTGATCTCGATACGAGCTTCTTGGGCACCATGGAGGACGAACTCCTGGCTAAGTGGCAAGCTCGGTTGGAGGAGGAGGAAGTTGAGGAGGAGGCTGAGAAGGCTAAGGAGGGGTCGAATGCTGCCAAAGGGGATGCTCTTACTTCCTAGAGATTCGATCATGGGTTGCGTCCCATTTAGTATTTTTTTTTTGTCAAAGTTAGAACTTTTTTTATTTTTTTATTTTCATGCCCTTGAGACCGAAACAATTTACAGCTCGCAAAAGAGCTATATTTGTTTGTATTTATTCAAGATTACACTTGGTGTTTTTAATGTTATGCTCGGCTTTACTTTAATATTTTTGCCTTACATTTCTCAGATCAAAATATTTTGAGCAATTTATATTAAATTTTTGCCTTTTATGTTTGTTTATTCATACAAACATCTGTTGGATTTCAGCTCGAGTTTCGATGCATTCATGCATAGTTTGCTCGATGTATCCCTATCCGATCTCATTTTTGTGTCAAGGTCGAATCATACTTTTACACGCACTCGAAAGTACTTAAGTGGTATGTAAGCTAGGTAGTTTAGTCATATATTGTTTTTTATAGTCACTTTTCCTCTTCCTCGGATTGTTCCTTGAGGTTATGAGGTCGAAACTTTTTTTGCAAAATACTCCAGCCTCGGTATCGACTTAGCTCGAAGTAGGTTTATCTTTTTCCCATTTGTGTCGATCAGTTTTAGCTGGTTTGTTCCAAACCTATTTAATTCATGTTTGGTTTGTAATCCATACACTTATATTCTTTTAATCTAGTTACATCTAGATAATATTAGCTCGTGTATCTGGTCATGTCCAGACACTCATTTTTAAATAATTTGGTTACATCCAAATTGTCTTAGCTCGCGCATCTGGTTATATCCAGACACTTCTTTTTAAATAATCTAGTTATGTCCAAATTATCTTAACTCATGTATCTGGTTATATCCAGACACTTATTTTTTTTTGTCAAAGTTAGAACTTTTTTTATTTTTTTATTTTCATGCCCTTGAGGCCGAAACAATTTACAGCTCGCAAAAGAGCTATATTTGTTTGTATTTATTCAAGATTACACTTGGTGTTTTTTAATGTTATGCTCGGCTTTACTTTAATATTTTTGCCTTACATTTCTCAGATCAAAATATTTTGAGCAATTTATATTAAATTTTTGCCTTTTATGTTTGTTTATTCATACAAACATCTGTTGGATTTCAGCTCGAGTTTCGATGCATTCATGCATAGTTTGCTCGATGTATCCCTATCCGATCTCATTTTTGTGTCAAGGTCGAATCATACTTTTACACGCACTCGAAAGTACTTAAGTGGTATGTAAGCTAGGTAGTTTAGTCATATATTGTCTTTTATAGTCACTTTTCCTCTTCCTCGGATTGTTCCTTGAGGTTATGAGGTCGAAACTTTTTTTGCAAAAAACTCCAGCCTCGGTATCGACTTAGCTCGAAGTAGGTTTATCTTTTTCCCATTTGTGTCGATCAGTTTTAGCTGGTTTGTTCCAAACCTATTTAAGTCATGTTTGGTTTGTAATCCATACACTTATATTCTTTTAATCTAGTTACATCTAGATAATATTAGCTCGTGTATCTGGTCATGTCCAGACACTCATTTTTAAATAATTTGGTTACATCCAAATTGTCTTAGCTCGCGCATCTGGTTATATCCAGACACTTCTTTTTAAATAATCTAGTTATGTCCAAATTATCTTAACTCATGTATCTGGTTATATCCAGACACTTATTTTTTTTTGTCAAAGTTAGAACTTTTTTTATTTTTTTATTTTCATGCCCTTGAGGCCGAAACAATTTACAGCTCGCAAAAGAGCTATATTTGTTTGTATTTATTCAAGATTACACTTGGTGTTTTTTAATGTTATGCTCGGCTTTACTTTAATATTTTTGCCTTACATTTCTCAGATCAAAATATTTTGAGCAATTTATATTAAATTTTTGCCTTTTATGTTTGTTTATTCATACAAACATCTGTTGGATTTCAGCTCGAGTTTCGATGCATTCATGCATAGTTTGCTCGATGTATCCCTATCCGATCTCATTTTTGTGTCAAGGTCGAATCATACTTTTACACGCACTCGAAAGTACTTAAGTGGTATGTAAGCTAGGTAGTTTAGTCATATATTGTCTTTTATAGTCACTTTTCCTCTTCCTCGGATTGTTCCTTGAGGTTATGAGGTCGAAACTTTTTTTGCAAAAAACTCCAGCCTCGGTATCGACTTAGCTCGAAGTAGGTTTATCTTTTTCCCATTTGTGTCGATCAGTTTTAGCTGGTTTGTTCCAAACCTATTTAAGTCATGTTTGGTTTGTAATCCATACACTTATATTCTTTTAATCTAGTTACATCTAGATAATATTAGCTCGTGTATCTGGTCATGTCCAGACACTCATTTTTAAATAATTTGGTTACATCCAAATTGTCTTAGTTCGCGCATCTGGTTATATCTAGACACTTCTTTTTAAATAATCTAGTTATGTCCAAATTATCTTAACTCATGTATCTGGTTATATCCAGACACTTATTTTTTTTTGTCAAAGTTAGAACTTTTTTTATTTTTTTATTTTCATGCCCTTGAGGCCGAAACAATTTACAGCTCGCAAAAGAGCTATATTTGTTTGTATTTATTCAAGATTACACTTGGTGTTTTTTAATGTTATGCTCGGCTTTACTTTAATATTTTTGCCTTACATTTCTCAGATCAAAATATTTTGAGCAATTTATATTAAATTTTTGCCTTTTATGTTTGTTTATTCATACAAACATCTGTTGGATTTCAGCTCGAGTTTCGATGCATTCATGCATAGTTTGCTCGATGTATCCCTATCCGATCTCATTTTTGTGTCAAGGTCGAATCATACTTTTACACGCACTCGAAAGTACTTAAGTGGTATGTAAGCTAGGTAGTTTAGTCATATATTGTCTTTTATAGTCACTTTTCCTCTTCCTCGGATTGTTCCTAGAGGTTATGAGGTCGAAACTTTTTTTGCAAAAAACTCCAGCCTCGGTATCGACTTAGCTCGAAGTAGGTTTATCTTTTTCCCATTTGTGTCGATCAGTTTTAGCTGGTTTGTTCCAAACCTATTTAAGTCATGTTTGGTTTGTAATCCATACACTTATATTCTTTTAATCTAGTTACATCTAGATAATATTAGCTCGTGTATCTGGTCATGTCCAGACACTCATTTTTAAATAATTTGGTTACATCCAAATTGTCTTAGCTCGCGCATCTGGTTATATCCAGACACTTCTTTTTAAATAATCTAGTTATGTCCAAATTATCTTAACTCATGTATCTGGTTATATCCAGACACTTATTTTTTTTTGTCAAAGTTAGAACTTTTTTTATTTTTTTATTTTCATGCCCTTGAGGCCGAAACAATTTACAGCTCGCAAAAGAGCTATATTTGTTTGTATTTATTCAAGATTACACTTGGTGTTTTTTAATGTTATGCTCGGCTTTACTTTAATATTTTTGCCTTACATTTCTCAGATCAAAATATTTTGAGCAATTTATATTAAATTTTTGCCTTTTATGTTTGTTTATTCATACAAACATCTATTGGATTTCAGCTCGAGTTTCGATGCATTCATGCATAGTTTGCTCGATGTATCCCTATCCGATCTCATTTTTGTGTCAAGGTCGAATCATACTTTTACACGCACTCGAAAGTACTTAAGTGGTATGTAAGCTAGGTAGTTTAGTCATATATTGTCTTTTATAGTCACTTTTCCTCTTCCTCGGATTGTTCCTTGAGGTTATGAGGTCGAAACTTTTTTTGCAAAATACTCCAGCCTCGGTATCGACTTAGCTCGAAGTAGGTTTATCTTTTTCCCATTTGTGTCGATCAGTTTTAGCTGGTTTGTTCCAAACCTATTTAAGTCATGTTTGGTTTGTAATCCATACACTTATATTCTTTTAGTCTAGTTACATCTAGATAATATTAGCTCGTGTATCTGGTCATGTCCAGACACTCATTTTTAAATAATTTGGTTACATCCAAATTGTCTTAGCTCGAGCATCTGGTTATATCCAGACACTTCTTTTTAAATAATCTAGTTATGTCCAAATTATCTTAACTCATGTATCTGGTTATATCAAGACACTTATTTTTTTTTGTCAAAGTTAGAACTTTTTTTATTTTTTTATTTTCATGCCCTTGAGGCCGAAACAATTTACAGCTCGCAAAAGAGCTATATTTGTTTGTATTTATTCAAGATTACACTTGGTGTTTTTAATGTTATGCACGGCTTTACTTTAATATTTTTGCCTTACATTTCTCAGATCAAAATATTTTGAGCAATTTATATTAAATTTTTGCCTTTTATGTTTGTTTATTCATACAAACATCTGTTGGATTTCAGCTCGAGTTTCGATGCATTCATGCATAGTTTGCTCGATGTATCCCTATCCGATCTCATTTTTGTGTCAAGGTCGAATCATACTTTTACACGCACTCGAAAGTACTTAAGTGGTATGTAAGCTAGGTAGTTTAGTCATATATTGTCTTTTATAGTCACTTTTCCTCTTCCTCGGATTGTTCCTTGAGGTTATGAGGTCGAAACGTTTTTTGCAAAATACTCCAGCCTCGGTATCGACTTAGCTCGAAGTAGGTTTATCTTTTTCCCATTTGTGTCGATTAGTTTTAGCTGGTTTGTTCCAAACCTATTTAAGTCATGTTTGGTTTGTAATCCATACACTTATATTCTTTTAGTCTAGTTACATCTAGATAATATTAGCTCGTGTATCTGGTCATGTCCAGACACTCATTTTTATATAATTTGGTTACATCCAAATTGTCTTAGCTCGCGCATCTGGTTATATCCAGACACTTCTTTTTAAATAATCTAGTTATGTCCAAATTATCTTAACTCATGTATCTGGTTATATCAAGACACTTATTTTTTTTTGTCAAAGTTAGAACTTTTTTTATTTTTTTATTTTCATGCCCTTGAGGCCGAAACAATTTACAGCTCGCAAAAGAGCTATATTTGTTTGTATTTATTCAAGATTACACTTGGTGTTTTTTAATGTTATGCTCGGCTTTACTTTAATATTTTTGCCTTACATTTCTCAGATCAAAATATTTTGAGCAATTTATATTAAATTTTTGCCTTTTATGTTTGTTTATTCATACAAACATCTGTTGGATTTCAGCTCGAGTTTCGATGCATTCATGCATAGTTTGCTCGATGTATCCCTATCCGATCTCATTTTTGTGTCAAGGTCGAATCATACTTTTACACGCACTCGAAAGTACTTAAGTGGTATGTAAGCTAGGTAGTTTAGTCATATATTGTCTTTTATAGTCACTTTTCCTCTTCCTCGGATTGTTCCTTGAGGTTATGAGGTCGAAACTTTTTTTGCAAAATACTCCAGCCTCGGTATCGACTTAGCTCGAAGTAGGTTTATCTTTTTCCCATTTGTGTCGATCAGTTTTAGCTGGTTTGTTCCAAACCTATTTAAGTCATGTTTGGTTTGTAATCCATACACTTATATTCTTTTAGTCTAGTTACATCTAGATAATATTAGCTCGTGTATCTGGTCATGTCCAGACACTCATTTTTAAATAATTTGGTTACATCCAAATTGTCTTAGCTCGCGCATCTGGTTATATCCAGACACTTCTTTTTAAATAATCTAGTTATGTCCAAATTATCTTAACTCATGTATCTGGTTATATCAAGACACTTATTTTTTTTTGTCAAAGTTAGAACTTTTTTTATTTTTTTATTTTCATGCCCTTGAGGCCGAAACAATTTACAGCTCGCAAAAGAGCTATATTTGTTTGTATTTATTCAAGATTACACTTGGTGTTTTTTAATGTTATGCTCGGCTTTACTTTAATATTTTTGCCTTACATTTCTCAGATCAAAATATTTTGAGCAATTTATATTAAATTTTTGCCTTTTATGTTTGTTTATTCATACAAACATCTGTTGGATTTCAGCTCGAGTTTCGATGCATTCATGCATAGTTTGCTCGATGTATCCCTATCCGATCTCATTTTTGTGTCAAGGTCGAATCATACTTTTACACGCACTCGAAAGTACTTAAGTGGTATGTAAGCTAGGTAGTTTAGTCATATATTGTCTTTTATAGTCACTTTTCCTCTTCCTCGGATTGTTCCTTGAGGTTATGAGGTCGAAACTTTTTTTGCAAAATACTCCAGCCTCGGTATCGACTTAGCTCGAAGTAGGTTTATCTTTTTCCCATTTGTGTCGATCAGTTTTAGCTGGTTTGTTCCAAACCTATTTAAGTCATGTTTGGTTTGTAATCCATACACTTATATTCTTTTAGTCTAGTTACATCTAGATAATATTAGCTCGTGTATCTGGTCATGTCCAGACACTCATTTTTAAATAATTTGGTTACATCCAAATTGTCTTAGCTCGCGCATCTGGTTATATCCAGACACTTCTTTTTAAATAATCTAGTTATGTCCAAATTATCTTAACTCATGTATCTGGTTATATCAAGACACTTATTTTTTTTTGTCAAAGTTAGAACTTTTTTTATTTTTTTATTTTCATGCCCTTGAGGCCGAAACAATTTACAACTCGCAAAAGAGCTATATTTGTTTGTATTTATTCAAGATTACACTTGGTGTTTTTAATGTTATGCTCGGCTTTACTTTAATATTTTTGCCTTACATTTCTCAGATCAAAATATTTTGAGCAATTTATATTAAATTTTTGCCTTTTATGTTTGTTTATTCATACAAACATCTGTTGGATTTCAGCTCAAGTTTCGATGCATTCATGCATAGTTTGCTCGATGTATCCCTATCCGATCTCATTTTTGTGTCAAGGTCGAATCATACTTTTACACGCACTCGAAAGTACTTAAGTGGTATGTAAGCTAGGTAGTTTAGTCATATATTGTCTTTTATAGTCACTTTTCCTCTTCCTCGGATTGTTCCTTGAGGTTATGAGGTCGAAACTTTTTTTGCAAAATACTCCAGCCTCGGTATCGACTTAGCTCGAAGTAGGTTTATCTTTTTCCCATTTGTGTCGATCAGTTTTAGCTGGTTTGTTCCAAACCTATTTAAGTCATGTTTGGTTTGTAATCCATACACTTATATTCTTTTAGTCTAGTTACATCTAGATAATATTAGCTCGTGTATCTGGTCATGTCCAGACACTCATTTTTAAATAATTTGGTTACATCCAAATTGTCTTAGCTCGCGCATCTGGTTATATCCAGACACTTCTTTTTAAATAATCTAGTTATGTCCAAATTATCTTAACTCATGTATCTGGTTATATCAAGACACTTATTTTTTTTTGTCAAAGTTAGAACTTTTTTTATTTTTTTATTTTCATGCCCTTGAGGCCGAAACAATTTACAGCTCGCAAAAGAGCTATATTTGTTTGTATTTATTCAAGATTACACTTGGTGTTTTTAATGTTATGCTCGGCTTTACTTTAATATTTTTGCCTTACATTTCTCAGATCAAAATATTTTGAGCAATTTATATTAAATTTTTGCCTTTTATGTTTGTTTATTCATACAAACATCTGTTGGATTTTAGCTCGAGTTTCGATGCATTCATGCATAGTTTGCTCGATGTATCCCTATCCGATCTCATTTTTGTGTCAAGGTCGAATCATACTTTTACACGCACTCGAAAGTACTTAAGTGGTATGTAAGCTAGGTAGTTTAGTCATATATTGTCTTTTATAGTCACTTTTCCTCTTCCTCGGATTGTTCCTTGAGGTTATGAGGTCGAAACTTTTTTTGCAAAAAACTCCAGCCTCGGTATCGACTTAGCTCGAAGTAGGTTTATCTTTTTCCCATTTGTGTCGATCAGTTTTAGCTGGTTTGTTCCAAACCTATTTAAGTCATGTTTGGTTTGTAATCCATACACTTATATTCTTTTAATCTAGTTACATCTAGATAATATTAGCTCGTGTATCTGGTCATGTCCAGACACTCATTTTTAAATAATTTGGTTACATCCAAATTGTCTTAGCTCGCGCATCTGGTTATATCCAGACACTTCTTTTTAAATAATCTAGTTATGTCCAAATTATCTTAACTCATGTATCTGGTTATATCCAGACACTTATTTTTTTTTGTCAAAGTTAGAACTTTTTTTATTTTTTTATTTTCATGCCCTTGAGGCCGAAACAATTTACAGCTCGCAAAAGAGCTATATTTGTTTGTATTTATTCAAGATTACACTTGGTGTTTTTTAATGTTATGCTCGGCTTTACTTTAATATTTTTGCCTTACATTTCTCAGATCAAAATATTTTGAACAATTTATATTAAATTTTTGCCTTTTATGTTTGTTTATTCATACAAACATCTGTTGGATTTCAGCTCGAGTTTCGATGCATTCATGCATAGTTTGCTCGATGTATCCCTATCCGATCTCATTTTTGTGTCAAGGTCGAATCATACTTTTACACGCACTCGAAAGTACTTAAGTGGTATGTAAGCTAGGTAGTTTAGTCATATATTGTCTTTTATAGTCACTTTTCCTCTTCCTCGGATTGTTCCTAGAGGTTATGAGGTCGAAACTTTTTTTGCAAAAAACTCCAGCCTCGGTATCGACTTAGCTCGAAGTAGGTTTATCTTTTTCCCATTTGTGTCGATCAGTTTTAGCTGGTTTGTTCCAAACCTATTTAAGTCATGTTTGGTTTGTAATCCATACACTTATATTCTTTTAATCTAGTTACATCTAGATAATATTAGCTCGTGTATCTGGTCATGTCCAGACACTCATTTTTAAATAATTTGGTTACATCCAAATTGTCTTAGCTCGCGCATCTGGTTATATCCAGACACTTCTTTTTAAATAATCTAGTTATGTCCAAATTATCTTAACTCATGTATCTGGTTATATCCAGACACTTATTTTTTTTTGTCAAAGTTAGAACTTTTTTTATTTTTTTATTTTCATGCCCTTGAGGCCGAAACAATTTACAGCTCGCAAAAGAGCTATATTTGTTTGTATTTATTCAAGATTACACTTGGTGTTTTTTAATGTTATGCTCGGCTTTACTTTAATATTTTTGCCTTACATTTCTCAGATCAAAATATTTTGAGCAATTTATATTAAATTTTTGCCTTTTATGTTTGTTTATTCATACAAACATCTATTGGATTTCAGCTCGAGTTTCGATGCATTCATGCATAGTTTGCTCGATGTATCCCTATCCGATCTCATTTTTGTGTCAAGGTCGAATCATACTTTTACACGCACTCGAAAGTACTTAAGTGGTATGTAAGCTAGGTAGTTTAGTCATATATTGTCTTTTATAGTCACTTTTCCTCTTCCTCGGATTGTTCCTTGAGGTTATGAGGTCGAAACTTTTTTTGCAAAATACTCCAGCCTCGGTATCGACTTAGCTGGAAGTAGGTTTATCTTTTTCCCATTTGTGTCGATCAGTTTTAGCTGGTTTGTTCCAAACCTATTTAAGTCATGTTTGGTTTGTAATCCATACACTTATATTCTTTTAGTCTAGTTACATCTAGATAATATTAGCTCGTGTATCTGGTCATGTCCAGACACTCATTTTTAAATAATTTGGTTACATCCACATTGTCTTAGCTCGAGCATCTGGTTATATCCAGACACTTCTTTTTAAATAATCTAGTTATGTCCAAATTATCTTAACTCATGTATCTGGTTATATCAAGACACTTATTTTTTTTTGTCAAAGTTAGAACTTTTTTTATTTTTTTATTTTCATGCCCTTGAGGCCGAAACAATTTACAGCTCGCAAAAGAGCTATATTTGTTTGTATTTATTCAAGATTACACTTGGTGTTTTTAATGTTATGCACGGCTTTACTTTAATATTTTTGCCTTACATTTCTCAGATCAAAATATTTTGAGCAATTTATATTAAATTTTTGCCTTTTATGTTTGTTTATTCATACAAACATCTATTGGATTTCAGCTCGAGTTTCGATGCATTCATGCATAGTTTGCTCGATGTATCCCTATCCGATCTCATTTTTGTGTCAAGGTCGAATCATACTTTTACACGCACTCGAAAGTACTTAAGTGGTATGTAAGCTAGGTAGTTTAGTCATATATTGTCTTTTATAGTCACTTTTCCTCTTCCTCGGATTGTTCCTTGAGGTTATGAGGTCGAAACGTTTTTTGCAAAATACTCCAGCCTCGGTATCGACTTAGCTCGAAGTAGGTTTATCTTTTTCCCATTTGTGTCGATCAGTTTTAGCTGGTTTGTTCCAAACCTATTTAAGTCATGTTTGGTTTGTAATCCATACACTTATATTCTTTTAGTCTAGTTACATCTAGATAATATTAGCTCGTGTATCTGGTCATGTCCAGACACTCATTTTTAAATAATTTGGTTACATCCAAATTGTCTTAGCTCGCGCATCTGGTTATATCCAGACACTTCTTTTTAAATAATCTAGTTATGTCCAAATTATCTTAACTCATGTATCTGGTTATATCAAGACACTTATTTTTTTTTGTCAAAGTTAGAACTTTTTTTATTTTTTTATTTTCATGCCCTTGAGGCCGAAACAATTTACAGCTCGCAAAAGAGCTATATTTGTTTGTATTTATTCAAGATTACACTTGGTGTTTTTTAATGTTATGCTCGGCTTTACTTTAATATTTTTGCCTTACATTTCTCAGATCAAAATATTTTGAGCAATTTATATTAAATTTTTGCCTTTTATGTTTGTTTATTCATACAAACATCTGTTGGATTTCAGCTCGAGTTTCGATGCATTCATGCATAGTTTGCTCGATGTATCCCTATCCGATCTCATTTTTGTGTCAAGGTCGAATCATACTTTTACACGCACTCGAAAGTACTTAAGTGGTATGTAAGCTAGGTAGTTTAGTCATATATTGTCTTTTATAGTCACTTTTCCTCTTCCTCGGATTGTTCCTTGAGGTTATGAGGTCGAAACTTTTTTTGCAAAATACTCCAGCCTCGGTATCGACTTAGCTCGAAGTAGGTTTATCTTTTTCCCATTTGTGTCGATCAGTTTTAGCTGGTTTGTTCCAAACCTATTTAAGTCATGTTTGGTTTGTAATCCATACACTTATATTCTTTTAGTCTAGTTACATCTAGATAATATTAGCTCGTGTATCTGGTCATGTCCAGACACTCATTTTTAAATAATTTGGTTACATCCAAATTGTCTTAGCTCGCGCATCTGGTTATATCCAGACACTTCTTTTTAAATAATCTAGTTATGTCCAAATTATCTTAACTCATGTATCTGGTTATATCAAGACACTTATTTTTTTTTTGTCAAAGTTAGAACTTTTTTTATTTTTTTATTTTCATGCCCTTGAGGCCGAAACAATTTACAACTCGCAAAAGAGCTATATTTGTTTGTATTTATTCAAGATTACACTTGGTGTTTTTAATGTTATGCTCGGCTTTACTTTAATATTTTTGCCTGACATTTCTCAGATCAAAATATTTTGAGCAATTTATATTAAATTTTTGCCTTTTATGTTTGTTTATTCATACAAACATCTGTTGGATTTCAGCTCGAGTTTCGATGCATTCATGCATAGTTTGCTCGATGTATCCCTATCCGATCTCATTTTTGTGTCAAGGTCGAATCATACTTTTACACGCACTCGAAAGTACTTAAGTGGTATGTAAGCTAGGTAGTTTAGTCATATATTGTCTTTTATAGTCACTTTTCCTCTTCCTCGGATTGTTCCTTGAGGTTATGAGGTCGAAACTTTTTTTGCAAAATACTCCAGCCTCGGTATCGACTTAGCTCGAAGTAGGTTTATCTTTTTCCCATTTGTGTCGATCAGTTTTAGCTGGTTTGTTCCAAACCTATTTAAGTCATGTTTGGTTTGTAATCCATACACTTATATTCTTTTAGTCTAGTTACATCTAGATAATATTAGCTCGTGTATCTGGTCATGTCCAGACACTCATTTTTAAATAATTTGGTTACATCCAAATTGTCTTAGCTCGCGCATCTGGTTATATCCAGACACTTCTTTTTAAATAATCTAGTTATGTCCAAATTATCTTAACTCATGTATCTGGTTATATCAAGACACTTATTTTTTTTTGTCAAAGTTAGAACTTTTTTTATTTTTTTATTTTCATGCCCTTGAGGCCGAAACAATTTACAGCTCGCAAAAGAGCTATATTTGTTTGTATTTATTCAAGATTACACTTGGTGTTTTTTAATGTTATGCTCGGCTTTACTTTAATATTTTTGCCTTACATTTCTCAGATCAAAATATTTTGAGCAATTTATATTAAATTTTTGCCTTTTATGTTTGTTTATTCATACAAACATCTGTTGGATTTCAGCTCGAGTTTCGATGCATTCATGCATAGTTTGCTCGATGTATCCCTATCCGATCTCATTTTTGTGTCAAGGTCGAATCATACTTTTACACGCACTCGAAAGTACTTAAGTGGTATGTAAGCTAGGTAGTTTAGTCATATATTGTCTTTTATAGTCACTTTTCCTCTTCCTCGGATTGTTCCTTGAGGTTATGAGGTCGAAACTTTTTTTGCAAAATACTCCAGCCTCGGTATCGACTTAGCTCGAAGTAGGTTTATCTTTTTCCCATTTGTGTCGATCAGTTTTAGCTGGTTTGTTCCAAACCTATTTAAGTCATGTTTGGTTTGTAATCCATACACTTATATTCTTTTAGTCTAGTTACATCTAGATAATATTAGCTCGTGTATCTGGTCATGTCCAGACACTCATTTTTAAATAATTTGGTTACATCCAAATTGTCTTAGCTCGCGCATCTGGTTATATCCAGACACTTCTTTTTAAATAATCTAGTTATGTCCAAATTATCTTAACTCATGTATCTGGTTATATCAAGACACTTATTTTTTTTTTGTCAAAGTTAGAACTTTTTTTATTTTTTTATTTTCATGCCCTTGAGGCCGAAACAATTTACAACTCGCAAAAGAGCTATATTTGTTTGTATTTATTCAAGATTACACTTGGTGTTTTTAATGTTATGCTCGGCTTTACTTTAATATTTTTGCCTGACATTTCTCAGATCAAAATATTTTGAGCAATTTATATTAAATTTTTGCCTTTTATGTTTGTTTATTCATACAAACATCTGTTGGATTTCAGCTCGAGTTTCGATGCATTCATGCATAGTTTGCTCGATGTATCCCTATCCGATCTCATTTTTGTGTCAAGGTCGAATCATACTTTTACACGCACTCGAAAGTACTTAAGTGGTATGTAAGCTAGGTAGTTTAGTCATATATTGTCTTTTATAGTCACTTTTCCTCTTCCTCGGATTGTTCCTTGAGGTTATGAGGTCGAAACTTTTTTTGCAAAATACTCCAGCCTCGGTATCGACTTAGCTCGAAGTAGGTTTATCTTTTTCCCATTTGTGTCGATCAGTTTTAGCTGGTTTGTTCCAAACCTATTTAAGTCATGTTTGGTTTGTAATCCATACACTTATATTCTTTTAGTCTAGTTACATCTAGATAATATTAGCTCGTGTATCTGGTCATGTCCAGACACTCATTTTTAAATAATTTGGTTACATCCAAATTGTCTTAGCTCGCGCATCTGGTTATATCCAGACACTTCTTTTTAAATAATCTAGTTATGTCCAAATTATCTTAACTCATGTATCTGGTTATATCAAGACACTTATTTTTTTTTGTCAAAGTTAGAACTTTTTTTATTTTTTTATTTTCATGCCCTTGAGGCCGAAACAATTTACAGCTCGCAAAAGAGCTATATTTGTTTGTATTTATTCAAGATTACACTTGGTGTTTTTAATGTTATGCTCGGCTTTACTTTAATATTTTTGCCTTACATTTCTCAGATCAAAATATTTTGAGCAATTTATATTAAATTTTTGCCTTTTATGTTTGTTTATTCATACAAACATCTGTTGGATTTCAGCTCGAGTTTCGATGCATTCATGCATAGTTTGCTCGATGTATCCCTATCCGATCTCATTTTTGTGTCAAGGTCGAATCATACTTTTACACGCACTCGAAAGTACTTAAGTGGTATGTAAGCTAGGTAGTTTAGTCATATATTGTTTTTTATAGTCACTTTTCCTCTTCCTCGGATTGTTCCTTGAGGTTATGAGGTCGAAACTTTTTTTGCAAAATACTCCAGCCTCGGTATCAACTTAGCTCGAAGTAGGTTTATCTTTTTCCCATTTGTGTCGATCAGTTTTAGCTGGTTTGTTCCAAACCTATTTAATTCATGTTTGGTTTGTAGTCCATACACTTATATTCTTTTAATCTAGTTACATCTAGATAATATTAGCTCGTGTATCTGGTCATGTCCAGACACTCATTTTTAAATAATTTGGTTACATCCAAATTGTCTTAGCTCGCGCATCTGGTTATATCCAGACACTTCTTTTTAAATAATCTAGTTATGTCCAAATTATCTTAACTCATGTATCTGGTTATATCCAGACACTTATTTTTAAATATTATTTATTTTTTCAAACTTATGGTAAGTATACCACTAATGCCCCCTCAATATCATATGAGTGTGTGTAAAGAACGCCCTATACTAGTACTTAATAAAACATTCACATTTTCATTGGTCTATAAAAGAAAGCCACTTATTATAAAGGTTTCAGTAGGGTCTTGCTTAAAAACATGAAAGTTGGGCCCAATAGTTTTAAAAGAAAATATGAGTTTTTATGCAAAGTTCCAAAAAAAAAAAAAACCAATAATTTAAGTCCCAATGATTAGTTTAAAAAGTCTCATGAAACATAACATTATTAAAATAGCATCTTTAAGTGATTGTTTTTCGTCCATAGGATGCCCCACGCCATACACACCAGGACGATAGAACTTCCCACATCACCACGCGTGCCATGGAGAAACCTATTTGCTACCTTGAAGGGAAAGTAAGGGGGTGAGCTAAAAGTCCAGTAAGGAAGTACAAACAACAAGCAAGTAAAATACAACAATTTACAAACACTATCGTTCATCTTTATACATCATAGCATCATCATAAAATAGGCATCAATATCATAAACGTAAACATATTACCACCATCATATCATGAATATCATAACAGAATCATAAACATCACCAAACATCACCAAACATCATAACATAACCATAACCATAACCAGACATCATAACACGTTTATACACAATTCCTTGTGAACATGGCTCTCTAACTTGTCCATGCCTCTCTTTAAGGTAAACAAGAGTCTCTGGCCCTTGAATAACCTCGGCGCATCCGCCCGTGGAGTTACGTCTTCTTTATCCTTAGCAACCCATTTTGATGTGTCGCGTTCATCACGCTAACATCCATTCATAACAATAACATATTCATACAAGCCAACATATCATCACATTATGACATTCATAATTCATAACATTTCATTCACATAAGAGTCTTACCATTCACAGCCTAAACAATCATAAATTATATCTAACTTCCTTACCTCAGGTCCAAGCTAAGTAAATTCTCAACTTCTCAACGAGCCTATACCATAATCAAAACGACATTTCTTAGCTTCATATAATTACTATTTGCCCCTTTCATACAACTCACGTGTGCATGGGCCATGCACACATAATAAGAGTTACACACAACATGGAGATATACTTAATTACACATAAGGCCATAAAAAAAATAATGCTCATTTTACTTACTTTGCATTCATGATCTTTCTATAAAAACTACATGGTTGAATAATCGACATAATTTTGGACGTAAAGTGTATTTGCATGTAACATGCATACGTGGGAACGTTGCGTAATTGTGGCGTTTAAAAACAATAATTCTACACGTCTTCTATCGTTTTAAAATAGACTTGTAACATGCTTTGCTTACCATTATTTATTTTCTTAAAATTTCTAGGTTGATTAAATCTCTCAAGACATTATTTTATTTTATAAAATAATTTTATTTAGCCATTAAGAAAATATAAAAGACCATTATTATCTTCAAATGACAAAGAAATAACAAAGGCATTGGAAATTATTTTAAAAAGAAAAATACCTATGATTACCATGTTTCCTTAGAAAAATCAATTTAATATTGATTAATTGTGTTACATAGATGATGTGAGAAAAATATATTTTAAGTGTAGAAAAATCTATTTTATTTGAATTATTTTAAGGCTTAGTTTTATGTAACATTAATTCATAAGTGACAATTAAATAATCATTTTCAACATTTTAAACTAAACTTTCAGCCACCTTTTAATTTCTTTAAAAATCACAAATAAATTAAATTCAATATTTTCCTTAATCAAAATAAAGAAAATCATAACTATTAAAATATACACTCGTACCATATTAAAAATACCATTTTGAATATTACCATAACTTGGGGTATTAATTTATTTCAAATACTAATCAAATTCATTTTATTGAAACACACTTTGCATTTTTTTTTTTACAAAAATTCCAGCAATCATATTTATTATTAAAAATCACTATATTGAATTTCAAATCTCATATTTTTCTAAAAATATAATAAAAATTCAGTAGGTATTTATTTGAGTAAAAATATAATTTTTTTGTCACTTAAAATACCCTTTTAATTTCATAAAATCAACATAGCATTAAGGACATTGCTTATGTATGCAAATCCCTTTTTCATCAAACTTATTACCCAATTATTCACAAAATCAGCAAGCATAATTACTCATGAAATTCATCTTTTATCTCATGCCTTTCAAAAATTCCATTACAAAATTGTTGAGTCTAGTTTTTATCATGTTTTGGTGATGTTTTTAGTAGTCTTTTATTTCGTTTTTCTTTCATTTAGTGCGGGTTTACGCTTTGTTTGTCTATCTTTATGAATATCAGGAAGAATTGAGCAAGTGGAAGAAAATGCCAAATAAAGGGAAGAAATAACCAAGTTTTTCATCATATTTTGATAAAGAATGGTTCTCAACATAATTTAGAAGTGTTGGTGAAATTTTGGGATGAAAACTTGAAGAATTGAGAAATCCCTTAAGAGCCACGGCATGAGCAAAGTGGAGCCGCGGCTAGGCGGGAAACAGAAGCAATGTTTTCAAGGCAATCCTCGGGCCGCGGCATGGCTATAGAGAGCCGCGGCATAGATGGGCATTTTTCCTAGAACTCGTCGACACGGGCCGCGACATGGCTGACTGATGCCGCGGCATGGAAAGAGCTTTTTGCCCAGGAAATTGGACATGGGCCGTGGCATAGTGTATGTAGAGTCGCGGCCCGCCTCTTTAAAATTTGAAGTTCTAGGTTTTAATATGGCAAAAAAAGAGAAGAAAAGGGGACGTACGGACAGAGAGGATTTTCTTGGTTTTGAAGGCTGAAGCTTAGAGTATTTCTACATGTTTTTCTTCTTCTTCTTGATGTTGTCTTTAAATTTTGTTGTGATTAGCATTATGACTATGAACTAATTTTCTGTTTAGGATGTTTAATTGAATCACTTGAATCCCTGTTATGAACTAATGCAATTTTTATATTCTTCTTCTTCAATCTTCTTCAATTCCATATAACCTGTTCTTATAGATTGATTATTGATTGGCCATCTTTAGTCATTTACATATGTTTTTAAATCAAAATCTGAGAAGTGAGATTTAATTCTGCTGTGGTTATATTGGACATAATTCTAATTTAGAACGAAAGTATCTGAATTAATTGTGTTACTGTTATTAAGTTGTGAGATTAATGCTATATGTGTGGTTCAATTTACCATAGAAATATAGGAAATTGTCACCTCGGTTGAGTTTATAATTCATAGTATGATTATAGGCTGTTGTATCAACTTGTTAATTGAATTAGGTAAAAAGAAGAAGAATTCACACTTTGCATTAGGGAATAATAGGGAGGATAGTTGATGAGATTGAATATCCTAATTGTTTCTCAGTGATTAAATTAAAAGTTTTTCCATTGGTTGTTATTCCATTCAATTTTCAATTATTGTTTCCGCAATTTATAGTTTCTTTTGCTGTATTTACAAAAATCAAGAATTTCAATTCATCAAATAGAACAAGAAATTAATTGACTGGTAATTGATAAATCAGTCCTTGAGGACGATACTTGGTTTTACCATTTTATTACGAGTTTGCGATTGTGTGCACTTGCATAGCAAAAATATCGCAACAAAAATCGTACATGTCCAATAAACACAATAAAACACAAATCCTACATGCTCTTATTATACAAATAATTCCAAGAACATCACTAACATATATTCATATACAACCTTGTAAAACCCTACAATAATAACAACATGCATTATTACATAAACACCGTTATTCATATATGCCTTTATATTAAACCTAACATGTTTCTATCATCTTTCATGCATACCATAATTTATTTCTTCATAATATCATATACATCCTATCATGTTTCTAAAATCACCATTATTTCAAAACATGCAAGGAAGACAAATCATGATTGAACCTTCTACCCCTAGGTCGAAACACTCAAGATCCACCACAAAATATCACAAAATTTCTCATCTACCTTCACATAAAACCTAGCATGCATCTATCATCATTCTTGCATATTTTTACATAAATCAATGGTCTAAAATAATCATAGCAACATAAACATAAAATACAATCCTCATATAAATCTCATCAACACATATTCTCTCAAACATTCCCATGAGCCTTTTTACAAAACATATTCTTTTCATGAGAAATAAAACCAAACATAACCACCTCATCACCAACCTACAATAACCAAACCATTAAACACCACCAAAATCAACATCAAAGATAGACTCATCAATCTAACATAGGTTAAGAAAAACCATTACCTATCTTGATTGTTGAATCAAGAATACTCTTAGCAAGAAAAACCTTGTCACCTATAGGGGATCTTCGAACACCATACATCCAAAGAAAGAAACCACAAAATAATCTTAGATTAGAGAAGAGGAGAAGACCTAATTCAAATATGTAAAAACACCAATAGATAGAACATACCTAGGGTTTCGAAACCCTCTTCTTCTTCTCCTTATCTTCTTTTTTTTTCTTTTTCTCCTCTTCCTTCTCTCTAGAAAATGGCAGCCTTTTCCTCCTCTCTTTCTAGCTTGCCACTCTCTCTCTCTCTCTCTATCCTCTCTCTAGGTCATGGCAAAATGGCCTCACTTCCTCCTTTTCCTTCCTTTTAATCTTAATTCCCTCATAAAGCCTCACCAAAATAATTGGTAAGTTCCCTAATCCACTCATCTAATTCAGCCTACAAATCCTTTATAATAAAGAGTATTTTAATTGAATAAAATGTCAAAATTCTCTTACCCATAACAGCTATCTTCTTCCAATTTAAATTTATTTACCTTAGAAAAATAATGGGAAAATATCAATCCCTTTCCCACTACACTACACGTCCACCCTTCACTTACCCTTTCTTTTATTTTATTTATTTTTTATTTAAATTAATCACTTATATCTAATATATGGAAATTATAAAATGTGTAGAAAATCTACACATGTGCATCATGTTACCATGCACTTGCACACACTAAATCACTAGGGTGCATCACTATCTACCATGCACCCTAGTGCATTCAACCAAATCTCACATAATCACATTTTTAAAATAAAAATAAATATATATATAATTTAACAAGTAATTTCACAAAAAAATAGTATACAAACAATTCTAACAATTAAATATAATAACAAACAATCAAATAAAACAAACAACAACTAATAAAATAAACAACATTTAAATAAAACAATTCATCACACTTAACACTTAAATAAAATAAATCACAAATTTTTAATAAACTAAAAAAAAAATTGGTGCACTACAGTGTGACCATAGGTTATTAGATCAAGAGAGTTTGCAAAACATACAACATAACAAGAATGAGATTTGATCAAAATTGAATATTTTATTAATAAAAAATGTTGTAAAAACAAACATGCTTGGTTACAATGAGACATCACTCCTACACTATTAATAGTAAGGTCGTAGATGCTCGCCATTCCAAGCTCGTGCTACCAACTCTCCGTTTAATCTCGCCAGTTTATAGACTCCAAGTCGAATGATTGACTCGATCTAGTAAGGTCCTTCCCAATTAGGTCCAAGTACACCAGCAGCTGGGTCTCTTGTAGCTGGGAACACATGCCTTAACACTAAATCTCCCAATCTGAACTTCCTATCTCGAACTTTTTTATTAAAATATTGGGTAGCTCGCTGCTAATATGATGCATTTCTTATTTGAGGTTCATCTCTCCTTTCTTCAATAAGGTCCAGACTTACTTCAAGTTGGGATTGGTTTGAGGCTTGATCATTAGCATGGCTATGAATCGTGGGTACTTTGACCTCGATTGGTAACATGGCCTTGCACCCATACGCCAGGGAAAAAGGGGTATGCCCTGTTGAAGTGCGAGCTGTAGTTCGATATGCCAACAAATCTTGGGGTAACTCTTCGAGCCATTTTCCCTTAGCTTTTTCTAACTGCTTCTTCATAGAGCTTTTGAGAGTTTTATTTACCTCTTCGACCTGGCAGTTTGCTTGGGGATGGGCAACAGATGAAAAGCTTTTTATTATTCCATTTTTTGCACAAAAATGGGTAAATAATTCACTATCGAATTGAGTACCATTATCTGATACTATTTTCCTATGCATTTCATATCGGCAGATGATGGTTTTTACCACAAAGTCCAGGACTTTTTTTGAGGTAATCGTTGCCAGAGGTTTGGGCTCGGTCCATATTGTAAAATAATCGACCGTGACCACAGCATATTGTACCCAACCTTTGCCAGTTGGCAATGATCCTATGAGATTGATTCCCCTTACAGCAAACGGCCATGGGGAAGTCATCATGGTTAGCTCAGATGGTGGAGCTCGCGGAATTGTAGCAAATCGCTGGCATTTATCACATTTCCTGACACACTCGAATGCATCTGCTTTGACAGCGGGCTAGAAGTATCCATGTCTTATAATTTTCTTTGATAGGATATGCCCCCCAGTGTGGTCTCCACAAAACCCCTCATGAATTTTTTCTAGGATTTTCTTTGCCTCGGGTGGAGTCACACATCGGAGTAACGACATAGAATATCCTCTCCTATATAACCTTCCCTCCACAATAGTATATCTCAGGATTTGATACATCAATTGCTAAGCCTTGTTCCGTTCTGCTGGGAGAATGCCGATTTTGAGGTAATAAACTATTGGGGTCATCTCGGTTGGTTCAGAGTCAATCATGCGTACATCTTCCCCTTCAGGCTCACTTATACTGGGAGTCGATAGGTACTCTGTTGGTACTACGTTTAGTGTGTCGGCTTCGTTGGATGTGGCGAGCCTAGCTAAGGCGTCTACATTTGAGTTTTGTTCTCGGGGAACTTGCTCTATGGCATAGAACTCAAAATGTTCGAGTGCGGCCTTAGCTTTTTCTAAATACACAGCCATTCTCATGCCACGAGCCTTATATTCCCCTAGAATCTGGTTAACTACCAACTGTGAGTCACTGTAGCAGTGTATTGCTTTGGCTTTGAGTTCCTTAGCTATTCGGAGTCCTGCCAATAGAGCTTCGTACTCAGCCTCATTATTAGATGCTTCGAAGCTGAGCCTTAAGGCGGACTAAAATCGATTTCCTATTGGAGTGATCAATATGATTCCCCCCCAGGTCCATTTTTACATAAAGTTTTCACAGCTCGCGGGCTGGGGTTGTAACTTTTTCATCGGATACTCCAGCACACTCCACGATGAAGTCTGCCAGAGCTTGCCCCTTTATGGTTGTTCTCGGATGATAAGTGGTCTCGAACTGTCCGAGTTCAATAGCCCATTTCAATAATCTGCCCGAGGCCTCTGGTTTGGACAAGACTTGTTGCAGTGGTTGGTCAGTTATCACATGGATGGGGTGTGTTTGGATGTAAGGTCGGAGCTTTCGAGATGAGTGGATCAGGCTGAGGGCCAGTTTTTCCATTAAAGGGTATCTCGATTTTGTCCCCTGTAACCTCTTGCTAACATAATACACTAGTTTTTGTACTTTCTTGTCTTCTCGGACGAGCGCAACACTGATGGTGTGCTCAGCTGTAGCGAGATATAAGTATAAGACTTCTTCGGTGATAGGTTTTGACAAGATCGGAGGTTTCGCGAGGTGTTTCTTTAGATCCTGGAATGCTAGCTTGCATTCTTCTGTCCATTCGAATTTTTTACCTCCTCTCAAAAGGTTGAAGAATGGAATACATCGGTCTGTAGATTTAGAAACAAACCTACTTAATGCGCCATCCGTCCAGTTAAACTCTGGACATCTTTATGCTTTCGAGGTGATGGCATGTCAATTAATTCCTGGATCTTATCAGGATTAACCTCTATTCCTTGCACGTTTACTATGAAGCCCAGAAACTTCCTCGACGATACTCCAAAAGAGCATTTTTGGGGGTTGAGTTTCATGTTGTAATTTTGTAATACAGCAAAGCATTCTTTGAGGTCATCTACATGTTAGGAACGAGTTTCCTAATACGCAGCGGAAAGGTGGTGTTGTTGGCCCAGTGTACAACAAAAATTTTGTAACATATTTAAACTATCTTTAAATATGCGGATCCATTAATATACATACATTAATCATAAGCAAGATAGTGATAGAAATCATACCTCTTGAAGCCTATCAAGTGTCCTTGCTATCTTCTCGTATTTAGAACGATCTTCCTATCCAAGCCGCTCCACGTACTCACACCAAGATCTTCCAAAGCATTCATTACACCTCAAGAAATGTGTGGGCACTTAGAGAATGAAGGATAGTTTATTTGTGATTCTTCTTGATGTACTCAACTCATGAGATCAAGAGAATAGGCCTGAGAATTGGTTCTTTATTTTCAGGGAGAGAGAAAACTATCGTTCTATTTTTCACAGAGCGAATGTTCTCAGTTGTCTTACACTCACTTCTCATTTTTTTTTTTTAATAATAATCTGATCAGTCTTACTTAACAGAAAATATTCAAAATTTAAAAAATAAATCTGTAACCATTTTACAATTTTCTTTTTAATTAATTAATTATTCCATTAATGAAAAAATTCGAAAACCAATTTTTTGAATTATCCATTAATTAATTAATTAAATAAATAAAATTGAAAATCTCATCCCTGAAAAATACTGTCCTACACACCACACACAGTCCTGGACTGTGTGTGAACGTGTAGCTTCCTAATTTCTAGGGATATTGGGTTTTCATATTTTATTTAATTATTTATTCAAATTACTTTGTCAGATAAGTTCCAACAACCTGATAACTAATTCAAATTTGAATTCAAATTAATTATCTATTTAATTAATTATCAAATATAATTAATTATTTGAATAAATATTAATCTTTTAAATTCAAATCCAATTTGAACTTATCAAATTATTTTCTCCCACTCAAATAAAGATATTTAATTAATTCTACCAATTAATTAAATCCAAAATTTTTGAAAATAAATATTTAATTAATCATAATTTTGAAAATTACAATTAATTAATTATTTAATTAAATTTCGAAATTTAATTTAATTATTTAGTATAATTTCGAAAATTATATAATAATTAAATATTAATTAATTTTGTTAACTACAACTAATTTGTAATTAATTAATTAATCGCTATTATCATATAATTGCATATTTGGCCTGAAGAACAAGTTTCTTCTTAAATATGTCTTTAAACTATTTTCCCTTCATATCAACTCTTACCTTGAACAGTGTTGATAGAGCCGCTATGGGGACCTATGGATCTATAATTCCAAGCTCCAATAAATTTGAGATTATTAATTAAACTCTTTAATTAAATAATCTTAATTTATTAATCTCATGATTATTCCACTAATAAATATGAGACTGCACTCTTGTAATTATAGACATTTCATTTACTGAGTCCTTTATAATCATAAAGCGTCCATTGATTTAATCATTGCATACAACTTGACCCTCTAATAATGGTTCATAATTAATCGGGAATAAAATTACCGTTTTACCCTTTTAATTATGTCTTGTTTTCTTAAGTACCATTGACTCTACTAGTGAAGGTTAATTCATAATAAATTATGAATTTGAGCTCAATAACCTTTCAGTCCCAAAAGTCAACCCTTAAGAGAACCATCATTCAATCTCTTGCGAGAAGGTATAGATTCCATATCTATATACTATGTCCCCAGCCATCTATATTAATGAGATCCCAAAACAAAAGTTTTTAGCCTGATCATTCTGACAGACCCTAACAAGTGAATCAAAGAACTCATATAATATAAACAGGAGTTCATAGTAACTTCAAGATTAAGATCAATTTGTATATGATCATCAGTTGATACATTTAATTAATACTTCGAAACGGTATTTAACTAAGTATTATTAAACATATCTGGTCCAGTTCTATATATTCTCAATATATAAAGCACCTCCACTAAAGTGTCCTACCACACTAGTGATCCAGATCTAGATCACATGTATTCATAATACTAGTGGACCGTACTTGCAGTAATTAATCTAAAGATTCCATAACTTTATTTTACTGCGAACTATTCAAGTTCATTTATCTCAAACACAATCCTCTCGTACTAATACGTGTTTGAGATTACATTCATGAGCTTAGGAATTTTCCTGATATTTACATAATATTATCATAGAATAATATAGTCCATAAAATATATGCATAACAAATTCAATTTATTTATTTATTTCATAAAAAAAATGTCCACTACATATGCTTTCAGGGCACATTTCCAACACTACATGGTTATCGTTATGTTTAGATTTGACTAACATATCGTCAAGATAAACTTCCATGTTATTACATATCTGCTCGGAGAACATTCTATTCATGAGACTTGGTATGTCGCTCCAACATTTTTAATCCCGAAAGGCATAACATTGTAACAATACAACCCTTTATAAGTTACAAAGCTCGTATGCTCTTGGTCCAGTGCATGCATGGCGATCTGGTTATATCAAGAATAAGCATCCATGAATGACATAAGATCGCGCCCAGCTGTGGCATCTATGAGCTTATCGATCTTAGGTAGGGGAAAGCAATCCTTTGGGCATGCCTTGTTGAGGTCGAAGTAATCAATGCAAGTTCACCACGTTCCATTGATTTTCGAAACGAATACTGGATTGGCAATCCAATCAGGATAGAAGGCATCTCGTATGAACCAATTTGCCTTTAACCTGTCGACCTCTTCCTTTAAGGCTTTCTTTCTATCATCGTCCAAGAGTCTCTATTTTTGCTGCTTTGGGGGGAAGCTCTTGTCAACATTGAGTGCATGGCTTATCACATTTGGACTTATCCCTACCATGTCCGAATGTGACCACGCGAAAACATCCTGGTTTTTCTTTAAGAAGCAAATTAATTGCTACTTCGCTTTTTCAGAAAGATTTTTCCCCACCTTCACAGTCTTTGGGGGATCGACCTCTTCGAGCTTGACCTCTTCGAGATCCTCCAAGGGCTCGAGGTCAACTCTTTCCTCTACTCTAGGGTCAATTTCTTCGTCGATTTCGAAGATCGTGCCATCCTCATTCTGAATTATGACAAGTGCCTGTGCACTTGTTTGTTTTTTCTCTCTAATGGAAATGCTATAGCATTCCCTCCCTGCGAGTTGATCCCCTTTTAGAATCCTGATGCCACTAGAAGTCGGGAACTTGATGGCCAAATGCATAACAGATGAAACTGCCCCCATCCCTACTAGGGCGGGTCTCCCAAGCAGTACGTTATAGGCTGATGGAAGATCCACCACCATGAACTCCATCATCCTAGTTATAGAGACCGGGTAGTCTCCCAAGGTCACAGGAAGTTCGATGGATCCCATGCAGGCAATCCCTTCTCTTGAAAAGTCGTACAACATAGTTGCATAGGCTTTTAGGTCGTGAAGCGCGAGTCCCATATTTTCTAAAGTAGCCTTATGGAGGATATTCACCGAGCTCCCATTGTCAATTTGGAGTCGGTGTACCCTCTTGTTCACGAGATGAAGGGTGATGACGAGAGGGTCATTATGAGTGAACTGTACATGAGACCCGTTGTCTTCAGTGAAAGTTATGGGTTGTGTCTCAACCCTTTGTTGTTTCAGAGCTCTGGGTTCGGGCTCGTAGAGAGATCTGTCACTAGTCTTAACTCATTAACATATCTTTTTCTGGGCATTCCTACCTGATCCCGCGATATGGGGTCTCCCTGAGATGGTTATAACATCTTCTCCATCAATCGAGAGGGGTTGTTCATCTTCCCGAGCTCGGGAGTTATTTTTCTGGGTAGGTGGTGCAGCTGCTGCCCTCTGGCTGGTGGAAGCTTGATTGGGGTTTCAATTTCTTACATACTGACTGAAATACCCCCTCGAGATCAATCCTTTAATTGTCTACACTCATCGGTTGTATGTCCGACATCTCTGTCGAATCTACAACATTTGCTAGAATCCCTTTTCGCCTTTTGGTTAGTCATGGGATCAGGTCATCTGAAAGGGACCTAGTTTTCATTAGCTATGTAAATATTCTCTCAAGACTCATTGAGCTCAGTTTACACCTTGTATACGGAGAAGTATATTTCCCCATTCTTCTTCTTTCCTCCATCTACCTCGGGGTTATTTCCTTCATATTTCTTTCTCTAAGAAGGGTTTTCCCTGAGGAGTTTTGAAGTTATATGGTCCACTGAGGTCGAGGCAGAGTTTGTTTTTGTTGTTGTAGTTATGGGCTGGGAGGTCATATTTAATGGTGACCTTGCCTCCTCTACATTAACAAACCTTTAAACTCGATTAAGGACCTGACAGGCTTCCTTTGCAAGTCTTCCCAGAGAAGACTTCCAGGCATTACTCCGACTCGAATTTCCATTAGATTATAGCTATCATCAACATCTCGAGCTTGGGCCACCTCTAGGTTAAACCTTGTGACGTAACCTTTCAGTTATTCGTTTTGTTGTTGCGGACATTGGTTAGGGCCGAAGCCTCTGGCCTAAGGCTGACCATGGCTTGGCAGTTGGTCCCAAGATGCTATCGAATGTCTTTTGAACTTTTCAAACCAATTTTTAGCTGGTCCGGTGAGAAAGCTGGGAACAACATACACCTAAGCTCATAGCCCACATTGTTAGCTCTCATAATTTTGTTGAATGTGCTCAAGTGGCTGTATGGATTTGAATTTCCATCGAATAGCAGGACATGAGGAATTCTAAATCCTTGAGGAAACGGGGGTGTTAGAGATATGTGGGGCAAAGGGCTCGAGTTCCTCATCGAACTCTTCATCCCATTCCCAGCGATGTTCGTTCTGTAAGAGCCTGAATGCTCTCTCCAACTACTCAATCCTTTCTTGGACAGGATCTACGGGATGCCTAATTGGGACCTAAGGGGGCTGGTTATTTTTTATAACAACTCCAGCTCCTTGCCTCGGTGGATGATTGTAATTTTGTTGTTTGCTACTATTTAAACGATCTCGAAGATCTGGGTTCAGGGGATTATCATGGCCCCGATTATTGTTTAAATGTTCCCGTAGATCAGTGTGATCTCCTCGACACCCGACATTTCTTGGATCTGTGTCATAAATACTCACAAACCTAGTGTAATCCAAGCTTTTACTTACGTAGCTCGCTGCTCAGTGTTAACGAGGTGGATCCCCTGCTGGTCTCCTTGTCCCAGCAGCTCGTGACCGCAACATTTGCCTTCTAGTAGGTTGTGGAGCCCTGCGATCTCAGGCAGCCTCTCCATTTCTATGTCCCCGTTCTGCCTGTCGATCCCTATTTTGAAGGGCAGGTCGTGGAGCTTCTTGAATTGGTGAGGGATGCCTTATTAGGGATGGCGGGTGTCTTGTGGGAGACGGGAAATTCACCCGGTTAGGTTCCGGGAAATTATGTGCTGCACCAAGATTTGGGGTCCTAGCCACCGAGGGGGCTCGGTTATTCCTCATTCCCGTGTATGGTGCTGCAGTCGGGTTGGTAGTGGCCTCAGCCTAATTCCCCCTCCGGGGTCTTGGCTGAAGAGGAGGGGATGTTAGTGGCGGTGCTTATTCCACTCTCTGAGTGGCCACATTCTTACGAGGACATCCCCTGGGCCTACGAGGTGGGGCTTGAGTGTCTTGCGGAGGCGAGGCTTGAGCCGCCTGTGCTTCAGAAGCTAGTCTGGCTAACCCTTCATTGGGTTTTGTAGCTTCTTCCAACTGTTTATGCAGTTGGCGATTTTTGAGTTCCACGATTGGAACATATCTCCCGGGATTATAGTACATATCCTCATCGGTCCTGGGGGCAGGTGGTCCCCGAGAGTTAGAAGAGTCACTCCTCTCATCGGGATCAAAATTCACCATAGGCTGATTTCTAGGTCGTCGTGGATATTCATCTTCGTTTAGAATTTCCTCCTCAGGTATATTGGGATTGTTCACAGCCATTGCTAATCCGAGAGGCTCTCTGACTAAACAGACTCACGCACTGTTTAATGGCTCTCAATGAAAGCACCAAACTGTTGATGTTGTTTTTCGTCAACTTAAAAGGGAGAGAAATTAAACAAGAATATACCATGGGAAGTGAAATATTATGATGAAAACAAGATGTTTTTACGTGGTTTAGCAGTTAAAAATCTGCCTAGTCCACGAGTCTATATTATTAGTTCTTTGGAGTTTTCTAGAAACTTTCAGAGAATAGTTGCCCAAAGTTTTCTCTCCAAATCTCAATCTTTCGGTCCTTTACAAATGGAGTTTCCTTCTCTATTTATAGAGAAGGTCAGAATTCATTCCCACATATTTTAGGAAGATATTATGTGAATCAAATAATATAATGCAAATAAATACATTATTTACTACGTATGCGGTAATATCCCATAAAATGTGGGATTTTAATAACAATATCACATTAGATCCCTTAAACATTGGGAAGTTATAACAATAAATGCATTCACACATAACCGACTAGCTTAGATACTGGGTTTATTATGCCTTCAAGAATATTATCCAATCATGAGCTCGCCATTCTCGCTTCGCCTTTACTCCCAACAAGTTATTGATGGAGTCCTCATATTCGAGCTTATGCTTATCGGGCTCAAAATCTTTCCTTAGGGTAAGAGATACATCAAGAATAATATACAAGTGTTGAACCCTTTGCTGTTGCGGGCTTACCTCATACACTCGAACCATCTTCGAGGCTGTAGAGTCCCAGATTGTTTACTTAGCCTAGTTAGATACTAGTAGTAGTAGTAGTAGTAGTAGTAGTAGTAGTTAGTATTAGTTAGTAGTATGTTAGTTACCGTGGAATTTGGATTAAGTCGGGACTTAGTTGGAAACTCATAGTAACAGTTATGGATTTTATAAGTTTAACCTATAGTTTAAGAATATTAATTATAACATACGGTTTGATTAATATTGCTGGTCATAGAGATATTAATTATTATAACCTAAGGTTTAGATAGAGCCAATAAGAGCATGACACTTGTCATAATCATGATTATGAAAGGATTAAGTATTTTTGATGAATAGTTTTAATAAAAGAAAGATCTAGAAGCTCGGGAACCTTCCAGCAGCTGTTAGGATCGTGTTATGACTCAGTCAAAGCTGTTATCCAATTGAAATTATGATGAAAAATTGCACATGCGTGTTTAATATATCTACGTACGCCGATATATCGCAACATAGGAGCCGATATATCGCCTAACGGAAGATACAAAAAACACGTCGAATTTTCACGAACGATTGAACAAGCCTCGGAAATACAGGGGAGGCGATATATCGCCTAGGGTGGGAAATATATCGGCTCCATGGGTATAGTTTTGGAAGTTTGACTTTTTTAAATTTTAAAAATACCCTTAACCGCTTAGACCTGCCTTTGAACGATTTTGACCGAGTTCTGGGTGTCAGTTGAACGAAAATTCAAATCTTTTTCATTTTATAATCATTTATTTATTCAAATTAAAGGAGTTAGTTTCACTCCTTGAGCTCTATAAATATGACCTAGTGCTCAGCCATTTTCATCATTCTTCAAGCATTTGATCAGGGCCTTCAAGGTGCTAGTGTTACTATAGAGAGATACACTTGGGTTTTGGGTTAAAGCTTTATTATTCTAAGCTTTTACAAACACTTGGGAAGTGAGAAATAGTGTGATTTCGGTATTGGGGTTTAGATCAATTCATAAGGTCATTCAAGGTATTCCTATTCCTTAAGTTCAGTTCTATATAATTCTGTAGTTTCTTTTATTCAGATCCTAACTCTTGTTATTGATTCTTGATTAGGTGTTTAAGTTCTTGAAACTTAAGGTCTTTCTTGGTAAGTTTCTTCTTGATGGTTTAGTTCCCATATTCATCTTTATTCTTAAAGATTCTCACCCTTTTCAACTGTTGGTTATAGTAGTTTCTGAATCTCGTTCTTGTTTCCAAATATCCTGGCTTTTGGTAAGGAAATTAGGATAGACTTTATGTGCTTTTATGATATGTTATATTTATGTTATGTTATGTTTATGTTATGTTAAGCTTATGTTATGATATGTATATTTATAGTATGTTTTACAATCCTTGGGCATATGACTTGTCTAGCTAGCAAGCCCCAATAATTTATGGGCATATGACTTGCTTAGATAGCAAGCCCCACAAAATTTATGGGCATATGACTTGCTTAGTTAACAAGCCCCAAGAAGTATGATGGCTATTATAGTCCAATATGATATATGTTTTATTAGTCACATGTTTATAGTATATGTTTATGGCCTTATGTTTATGATCTATGATTGTTAGTAGATTTTTCCTTGCTGGGCATTAGGCTCACTCCTTTATTTTTAGTGTGATGCAGGAAAGTGATTGTGGAGGCGGAAGGATTCTTGGTAGCTTGGCTTGTGTGTTAAGGATGAATGGATTGAGTGGACTGCGTGTCGATCGAGGATGATGTTTATTTAGTGTTTTGAATTATGTTTCCTTTATAATTCTGAATTTAGGTTTTGAACAATTGATTTAAAGTTATGTTTTATGTTTTACAAACAATGGGTACCCATGCCACATTACATTTTAAACTTATAATTTTATGTTATTGATACAATATTTATTTTGGAGTTTTAATAATGTTATGATTATTTCTTATGTTTCCTTCAAAAGTAGTAGTTAAGTCTAGTAGTTCTTAATGGTCCAAGGTCTTAGAAATAGTTGGGTCATTATAGTTGGTATCAGAACAAATGGTCCATTTGTATGAAGTTCTCCTTGATACAGACGCTCAAGCTCCGAATCTAACTGCCAAGGTAAGTGTTTATGTTATAGTTATTATGTTTATGTGTTTAACCTTATGTTTTCAGTTAAGAATGCATGGAGCCTTAACCTATGATGATATCCAAGCCATTAAGGCCTTGAAAAGAATTAGAGAGCCTAGAAATATAGTAGGAGTGCTAGAAAGAATCACTCGGAGATAGGTCACCTCCAAACAACTAAACAAATCATGATGATAGCAACAGAGCAATATGTTTTAGTGATTAGACTTTTTAAAGATTATCCTATTGTAATTGCAACTTTAGAAGAAATATGGGAGACTATAGATGATGAAGATGAATTACCAGTAGCTATGAGATATTATTTTCTCATACTTAGGTTCACCTCTAAGATGGAATTCCAGTTCTCAAATGAGCAAAAAAAAAAAAATAGAATCTTTACGAATCTTCCTAGAGGGAATTTTGAGGCTCACAATAATGATGACTATGAGAAGATAGATGATGATATGTTAGATGTAGAAGATCCTAATGTTTAGATTAGATTTGTTTATTTATTTATTATCTTTGCCTTTATGATTGTACTTAGTGAAAACTATTATTCCAAATAAATATCATTGTTATTTTTGAATGACATGTATGAGTTTGATTTTTTTTACAATCATAATAAATAATAAATTTAATAAATAATGACCAAGTTCGGTGAGGGGGGATACAAATCAATGGACCAGGTTCTATATGGTTAACTTTGGAACAACAATGAGTTTCGAGCCTGAGAATTAAGTAATATAGAATGATTAGAAACACACTTAGAAAATAAAAAAGATGGATTATTTTTCTAAGTATAGAAACACACCCTAATGATAAAGAAGACATATATAATTCTGTAAATAAGAAGTCATAATTAATAGGTCCGAGTTATGTTTACTTACATTAAGTTTTTGCCTTAGAGCCTATTAGGGTAAGTTCTAACATGTTTTTCTCGAATGATATAACTTTTTTGAAGATGTCACTCAAAAGGTCTGCATGCAGCAATGTCAATGCCTCCAGTGTTGCTCCTGAGACTTATGAAACCCCTCCAGTTCGTAGAAGGGGAGCGCGTGCTACCACTGCTGCTGTTAACTGAAGTGCACTGCCGGCACCGGTTGATAACACCGCAAAAATTATCAGACTACGACAGCAAGTGGAGGAATTACTCTAGCAACAACGATAGCAGACTCAGCCTCTGCCTCCACCGCAACCACAGCCTCAGCAAACGGCTCCAGCACCCCAACAAGTAGGTTTGTATGGGGGACGACCAATGGAAAACTATGCGCCATACCTTGCTCAGCACATGGAGCCAATCTACGAGCGGTTTCGTAAGCAACACGCTCCAAACTTTGAAGGGACAATGGACCCTTTCGACGCAGAAGAATGGCTCAGAAATGTAGAGCCGATCCTAGCGCACATGAATCTTGGCAACACGGACTGCATATCCTGTGTTTCATTTTTGCTTAAGAAGGATGCTAGAATATGGTGGGACTTAGTTCAGCAGACTCACAACGTCGCCACCATGACATGGACCAGATTTGTAGAGCTGTTCCACACGAAGTACTACAACTCGGTAGTCATCGCTACAAGGGTCGAGGAGTTCGCTAGTCTAAAGCAAGGAAACTTGCCGGTAGTAGAGTATGCTCGTTAGTTCGACCGTCTAGCCAAGTTTTCACTAGAATTGGTTCCAACTGACTTTCTGAGGGTTACCAAGTTCATGAGAGGACTTAGGCAAAGATTGAGCTAGGGGTTATGCTACCAAACCTGGGAAATGCTACTGATGTCGATGTTCTGGAAACGGCAATAGAAGTAGAAAGGATTTAGGCGAATGTTAGTAAGGAAGATGCCAGTAAGCCTGAGCCTAAGCAACATAGTCAACCTCAGAATGGTCGAAACAATAGCCACAACAACCATCGGTCCAGCAACAATAGTAATGGTCAGAAGAGAAGGCATCCTGACAACAAGTAGTCTGACAACGATAAAAGAGCACGAACGAACAATGGAGATAGTAGGTCGAGTTATGTAGAATACCCGCAGTGCTCTAAGTGCCAAAAGAAACATCCTGGTGAGTGTTGTGCAAACACTAAGGGATGCTACGATTGTGGTCAGGAAGGACATCAGAAGAGAGAATATCCCCAGCTCAAGCTAGAGGAGAAAAAGGACAATAAGATGGTTCTTGCCAGAGTCTTTGCCTTAACTCAGGGAGAAGCTGACGCTAGCAATAAAGTGGTCACAAGTTAGATTCCTATCCTCAATGATGTATGTTCAGTATTATTTGATTCAGGAGCCACTCACTCGTATATCTCATTAGGAATGATAGAGAAATTAGACAAACCTTGTGAAATTTTTATTACTAGGTTTGTAATCGAGTTGCCTTCGGGCAAAGTAGTCCTATCATCACGGATAGTATGAGGCGTACCGATCAAAATTGAGGATGTAGAACTAGTAGGAGACCTGATAGAGCTAGAGATCAAAGACTTTGATGTGATACTGGGAATGGATTGGCTAGCAAGGCATGGCGCAACCATCAATTGCAAACGCAAGAAAGTGACGTTCAAGACTCCTGACGGTCAGAGACTATGCTTTATGGGACAAGTTTCAGGACTATGCACACCGCTTATTTCATCTCTCAAAGCTTAGAGGATGATAGAAAAAGGATGTCAACCATTCTTAGCCAGCGTCACGGATGTGGTAAAAGAAACATCACTAAAATTTTGAGACATCCGCATTGTAAAGGAATTCCTAGAAGTATTTCCTGACGACTTACCAGGGTTGCCACCACTCGAGAAATTGACTTCACAATCAAGCTAGTACCGGGCACCGAGCCTATCCCCAAGACACCATACCGGATGGCACCTATACCGAACTCAAGGAGTTAAAGATGCAGCTACAAGAACTCTTAGACTTGGATTTCATTAGACCGAGCCATTCACCATGGGGAGCACCGGTTCTATTTGTGAAAAAGAAGGACAGAAGTATGCAGATGTGTATAGATTACCGTGAGCTGAATAAGGTAACGATTAAGAATAAATACCTGCTACCCCGAATTGACGACTTGTTTGATCAACTCCATGGAAAAATCATATTTTCAAATATTGATCTACAGTCCAGGTATCACCAGCTCATGGTACGGGAAGAGGATATTCCTAAGACAACTTTTAGAAGTCGTTATTGACATTACGAGTTTTTAGTTATGTTTTTCGATCTTACCAACGCTCTAGCCGCATTTATGGATTTAATGAATAGGGTCTTCAAGGATTATTTGGACAAATTCATCGTAGTGTTCATCGACGATATCTTGGTGTACTCAAAGGATGAAGACGAGCACGAGGAACATTTAAGGTTGATCTTGTTATGACTAAAGGTGCATCAAATTTACGCTAAGTTAAAAAAGTGTGAATTTTGGCTTTCTCAAGTAGCGTTCCTCGGCCACATAGTATCCAAGGAAGGAGTTGCTGTAGACCCATCTAAGGTAGAGGCTGTGAAGGATTGGCCAAGGCCAAAGAACGCGTCTGAGGTAAGAAGTTTTCTGGGATTAGTAGGTTATTATCAGAGGTTTGTAGAGGTTTTTTCTAAGATAGCCAGCCCGCTTACCAACCTGACCCGGAAGCAGCAAAGATTCAACTGGACTGATAAGTGTGAAGAGAGCTTCCAGTTGCTTACAAATAAGCTATGCTCAGCACCAGTACTTTCTGTACCGACACCCAACGACAAGTTTGAAGTCTATTGTTGTAACGACCCAAATTTGCTAATAAGGCTTAGGGCCTTGATTAGTGTGCCTAGAGGGCCATAAGTGAATTACTGCTTTAATATATGAATTTATGTGAATATGTGATAGAGATGCATGTTTAGTTGAATTAAATATGCATGTAGGCCCCGTTTGGATATTAGCGGTATGTTTGTGATTTTAGGCTGTCGAGGGTATAAATGTGATAAATAATATATGTATGTGATATATATGTGTAGCACGATCCGAGACATTTCTAGAGAGCAGTTAGCCGGAAAGTCACAATGGGGTTGAGAATCTGACTCAGGCCGAGTCGAGGGGTATTGTGGGTACTAGATGTCTTATGGAGTTATTGGGTTATAGAAATAAATATTTGGAGATATATTTGAGGTTAGAATGCCTAGGAAGGAATAATGGGGAAATTTACCATTTTGCCCTCGGGGACGTTTTGGTACCTCGAGCCTTGAGGTAGCCATATAAGCTTAAGTTGAATAAAACAAAACAAAGGAAATATTGGGAAACTTGGAGAAACCAACTTTAGCTTCTGCCATTCACTCTCTTTATTCTTAAAACCACACTAAGGGGGAAAACTTGAGGAAATGAGCTAGGAAAATTCAGAGTTCCAAGCTGGAACTTTGGAGAATTGAAGCTTGGAACTTAGAGAATCTACACAGAAACATAATTCATCAAGGTAAGCTCCTAATATGTTGAACTGTGTTAATTTGCAACTCGTTTTAAGGTTGAAAATTAGAGTTTTGCATGTTGGAGGGATGAGGATTCAACTTTGATTTTTATAAGGTTTTGGCTTGAGTTTTTGTTGGGTTTTGCTGTTGAATCTATGGTATAACCATTGTGTTAATTAGTTAGGGTTGTTGGTTTGATTTTGGGGATAATTGGATTGATTGTTGAGGTGAAAATGGTATTTATTCTGGGCACGAAGAGTTGGGCCGCGACTCTGTTCTTGAGTGCTGCAGCCCTACGAAGCTGAGGAGCCAGGGAGGCTCTGCCTCTGGGGAGCACCGTGGTGCCATAGGGCAGGGCCACGGCTCAAATGGGCGTCAGAGAGGTTCTAGCCTCTGTTTTGGGGGCGGGCCGCGTCGCCAGTTCTTAGGGCCGCGGCTCAAAAGGGAAACTTTTGGCTAACTGGAGGTTTTAAGTGCAGGAACCTAACCTAGTTTGCTCGGGATCGATTCCACCATCGTGTTTGGTGGAATTCTATGTCCCGGAAGCTAGAATTATATCTGGAAACCGTTACTCGAATATTAATGGAATCCTTTCTTATGCGTTGTGACTAGGTTTTCTTCTAGGCTCAGGATAGAGGACTGTGCTCGTGATCGCGGTGCTTAGGAAACTCAGGATACAGGTAAGAAAACCACTGTTCCTATAGAGCTTGTGTGCAGGGTTGAGCCCTATGTGAATGTGTTACAGGGCATAGCCCTTTGATTGAATTTGTTCAAGTTTAGTATTTGCTTTATTATGCTATGCTTGCATATGTGTAAATGTTCGACAAGAGCCAGGAACGGTGCAGGCCGAGGTCGGCAAGGCTGGGAACGGTGTTAGGCACGTGCATTGCAAGGCCAAGTGCGGCAAGGGGCCGGGAGCAGCGTTGAGCACATGGAGTACGAGCTGCCAGGGCGAGACCCTAAAGGATACCTGGGATATCCTCATGGTGTGGACCGTGAACCCAGGGCCTGGTAAAGCGCCTGGGACGGCTTGGTCGTATGTGTTTAGCCTATTGATGGCATGTTTATATGCTAAGTGTTTGTTATGCATATGTTGTCTACTTGTGAGGGTTTTCTTGCTGGGATTCGACTCATAGGTTCTCTGTGGTGCAGGTAAGGGTAAGGGGAAAGTCGACCAACCATGAGTACGGAGAGCGTGAAATGGAGCGTACATGTTTGGCCTGCCTGGCTGCCACAGCCAGTGATTTTGAGAGATAATTGTATTAAAACCTAGATTTTGTCGTCTAGTCGACTTGGTTTGTACTTATATGCTGTACATATTTCTAAATAGTATTTTGGGATCCTAAGTGTCAAACACCTTATGTTTTTTTTTTAGTAAATTGAATTATTTTCAAAGTTTATTTCACTGTTTATGATATGATTACACTTTTGATTTAAAACCTCGATTAGTGAGTCAAATGCACGTTTAAAACTCACTTAGTAATGGCTCTAAGGAAGTAGGGCATTACAACTGTGATGCATCAAAGCAAGGTTTTGGTTGTGTGCTGATGCAGAACGACAAGGTAAAAGCCTACCCCTCAAGGCAGTTGAAGGAGCACGAGCAACGCTATCCAACGCACGATATGGAGTTGGTAGCGGTGGTCTTTCCATTAAAAATCTGGCACCATTATCTTTATGGAGAACAGTGTGAGATTTATAAGCATGACAAAAGCTTAAAGTATTTCTTCATGCAAAAGGAGCTCAACATGAGGCAGCTCAGGTGGTAAGAACTAGAAAAGGATTATGACTGTGAAATCCTATATTATCCGGGAAAAGCAAACATAGTTGTTGGTGCACTAAGCAGGAAGAGTTATGGAAGTCTAGTAGCGTTAGCTTGAATATTAAAGTCACTACAGCAGGAGCTAATCAATGCTGGAATAAAAGTAGTCATTGGTAAACTGGCTAACTTGTCCATCCAGTCAAATCTGTTAGAAGATATACAGATTATACAAAGGCATGATGACACATTAGTAACACATATGGATGCAGTTAAAGAAGGCAAGGCCACAAATTTCTCGATATCAAGACAGGGGTTCTTGAAATATAAGGATCGGGTATGCGTGCCGAATGATCATGTAATTAAGATGAAGATTTTGGAAGAAGTGCACAATACACCATACTCGGTTCACCCAAGGTCGACCAAAATAACTCACGACCTTAAGGCATTATATTGGTGGCCAGGAATGAAGAAAGATATAGCAGAGTATGTGTCTAAATGCTTAGTATGCCAGCAAGTGAAAGCGAAACATCAATGACCTGCAGGCTCATTGAAACCACTTAGTATTCCATAATGGAAATGAGACGACATAGCCATGGATTTCATGACGAGTTTTCCACGAACGAATAAGCAGCATGACTTAATTTGGGTAATAGATAGACTAACCAAGTCAACTCATTTCTTGCCTGTTAAGACTACGTATACAGCAGATCTGTATGTAGACATTTATGTTCAAGAAATAGTAAGACTGCATGGAATTCCTAAGACAATAGTATTCGATAGAGGATCGATGTTTACATCGAGATTTTGGGGAAGCTTGTAGCAAGCCATGGGTACCAAGTTAAGTCTTAGTACAGCATTTCATCCTTAGATAGACGGTCAGTCCGAGCGTACCATACAGATTTTAGAAGATATGTTGTGCGCTTGTGTACTTCATTTCGGAGGATCATGGAGTAAGTATTTGCCACTGATAGAATTCTCCTACAATCAAGATGGCACGCTACGAGCTACTTTATGGAAGGAGGTGTCGATCGCCGTTACATTGGGATGAGGTAGGCGAAAGGCAACTTCTTGGACCCGAAGATGTTAGAAAAGTTCAGGATGCAGTAGCGCTGATTAGAATTCGTATGCTCGCTGCTCAGAGCCATTAGAAAAGTTATGCAGATGCCAAGCGACGTGATGTGGAATTCAAAGTCAGAGATCAAGTCTTCTTAAAGATATCTCCTATGAAAGGTGTGAAGCGGTTCGGGAAGAAAGGCAAGCTCAGTCCCCGATTTATAGGTCCTTTTGAGATATTGGACAAAGTGGGAGCAGTTGCATATATATTAGCCCTACCGCCAGCTCTAACAGATAGTGTTTACCGAGTTTTTCGGAAACGAATAACTAACAGAATAATAAAAAGATAAGAACTGTAGAAATGCTGAAATGTAACTAAACAAACAGTGTTTTTACGTGGTTCAGGCGTTAACAAGCCCTAGTCCACGAGTCGATGTTATTATACTTGGGAAAGGTTACAGTAAGATGGCTGGTGCACAAGAACTTCACACACTCACAGTGTTTCTCTCGGGTTCTCTTGGAGAAGATGAAGCTAGAGAGATTTTAGTAGAGCTTTTGCTATATGATTTGTTCGTCCCTCTTCTTGTAAAATGAAGGGGTCTTTATAGCTAGGGTTTTGGATTAGGGTTTTTCTCTACGTACATGAGTCTTAATTACACCAGCCATAAATAGGGATACAATTACTGTAGTAGCATGGCTACAAGACTCTATGTGGGTATATTTACGTGAAAGTATGGGGAACACACAAAGTCAGCCGTCTTTTCCAAGTTGTCAGCGGAACAGTAGGCGAAAAGGTACCCTTAGGCGTGCTGGGATGTGTGCGGCTTTGACCTGACGGGCGTGTCAGGCGGGATCCTGTGTCAGGCGGATATCATTCCAAATATGCCTCCTCCAGGACTCGACCGTTTGGCTTTGTTCCGTGCGAGGCACGGAACTGCTTCCGCGGAGACCACTTGAAGAGCTTCTCCTGGAAGGAGCTTCCCCGAAGGATACCCCTTCGGGAGTCCAGGAGAGTTGACGAGTTTCCGTATTGTGTTTGCTTGGAAGAGTAATCCGGACACTAAACGGGAGAGGCGAAGCCTTTCTGTTCATCTGCGAGCTCTGGTCACCTACCGTGAAAGACATCGATAATTCTGCTTCCCCGAGGTCATCAATCTAAACGCTATCCGGAAATCTGGATAACATTTACCCCCCAAGGTCACGGAGCTTTGAGAGATCCGGGAGCTTGTACAATTGGTTTCTTAGACTAGGCGAGGGGGCACCTTCTGTGTTCCCGGAAGGGTTCCTTTTTCCCGCCTGAGTGTTAGTATGAAAAAGAAAGGGAATTTCTTCTATTTGAGATCAAGTACTCAAGTGCGACAAGGACCACGTGTCATTCTGGGAATGGTTCTGCGACCAAGACGTGTGCGTGAGGCGACTGGTTGAGGATGCGTGCGTCAGTCATCTGACTAATGATTTGACGGTTTTTAATGGTACTCAGGGCCCGAGGTGGTGTAATGATGGGAAATAAATACTTTATTCCCATCCGAGGAGTCATAAATAGGATCGTCGCTTCCTCTCCAGCCGTTGGATCTGATGCACACGGAATGGGAAGATCGGGACCGTCCACTTGAGGAATTCGAAACGGCTTCTTCCCTGCTATAAAAACGAGGGAAAGGACCTTTCTTCCTCTTTACGCTTTCAGATTCTCCATCTTTAGGATTTTCAGATTTCCAAACCTTCGAACTCTCAGGCTTCCCGGCTTACGTTCCCCCGAACTTGCCATTTCTTTTGGTAAGTATCTGGAAACTTTTCTTTTTGATTTGGCAGTGGGTTTATTCCCCGAAGTTCCTGGTTTGAGTCGCCGTTCGTCTTTGCAGCTTTTACTTCTCGCGATCGTGCTGTGCAGTGATCCAGTTACTCCTTCAACCTCCACCTACCCGAATATCAGTAAGTATTTCTACTTTGCTCTTTCCTCCCAGACCTTAGGTTGTTGGTAGTTGTTAGAGTAGAGGTTTCTGCCATTATTGCTTATGTGCATGCGTGAATAGGGCTTTGGTAGGCATGTGATCGATTGTGAGTCGATAAGTGGCCTTTTCTGCATGCTTTGGCGATTTGCGTTTGGAAAGTCGTCCCTTGTTTTGCTGTTTTAGGGCATAAGCATGAACGCCTTTAAGGTGTCTTTCTTTGGAAAAACACTTCTTTTGGTGGGCTTAGGCTCGGGGTCTGAGTCTGGTTCCTTGCTGCCCTTCGGGTGGCATGGTGCCAATCCCTCGGTAAGCTCGGTGGGAGCCTCTCCAAGCAGTTTTCGGGGAGGGTCTCCCCGACGCCTTTGATACCACTAGGGTATGACAAGGGTGCTGACTGCTTAGAGTATTTTCTTCTTTCTTTTCTTTTGTCCAGTGACGAACATCTCAAAGGAACAACTCCTTGCTGTGGGGGAGGCTGATTCTGCCCAAGAGAAGGGCTCTCCTGTCGCTGGTGGAAAGGGGAAAGGAAAGGCGAAAGTGGTCGCGGCTAGCCCACCAACCTCCAATAGTTCCATCTGGGAGATGGACCAAAAGCCGAACCTTTTCAGGAATTATGGCATGCTGGAGCTGTATTCCTCTGAGGCAGGCCTGAAGAACATCCCAGGTCTGATGTGGCACCGTCTGTCGGTGCTGGGCGAGTCAGCTAGCCAGAGTCACGAGGGCTTTGGTGCCTGGAGCTGGGCACACATAGTGTGTGGGGCGCACCTGCCCCTAAGGAGTTACTTCGCCAATTTATGTGTGCAGGCGGGGATTGCCCCCTTCCAGTTAATTCCTCCCAGCTACAAGCTCTTAGCAGGGTGGTTCATCTTTTGCAAGTCCCGGAGACTGGAAGCTCCTACCCCGGAGGAGGTGCTGTACTTTTACGGGTTGAAGTCTCAGCCTATGAGGGGTCATTCAGACAAGGTGGGGTTTTACAGGCTAGAAAGGCACCCGGACGTGATGTGCCCCACTTGTCATACCGCGAGGGTTCCAGACCTCCGGGAATACTGGTTCCTGACGACTGGCTTCCCGCTAAAGAGGGTGCCAGCCCTATCTTTGGACTTCAAAATCCCTGGTAAGTGCTCCTTCCTCTCCTTTTCAACTTTGTTTCTTTGCGTTTGATTTGCCTTTTGGGAGGATCTCTAACGCTTGTACTTGATTTTTTTAGAAGTCGTTCCGCAGACACCTCGCTGCGCGGAGATGATAAGGAGGTCCAACTTCTACGAAGGGCTTTCTGAGGAAGAGTTGAAAGTGGAGGGACTTGTGACCTCCGAATCGTTGAGGGAGTATGGGTTACTCGCCTCCTTCCAAAATATCGAGCCAGTGAGTGGCAGGGGGCAGACTCAGGTGTCGGCTGACATCCGGGAGCAGATTGCCCTGGAGCTGTCTAAGGTGATCACCCAAGCAGCCCGGGACGAAAATACTTTATCTCCTAGTTGGGCGGAGAGGTTCCCCGACCCCCAGCCGGAGGAAGAGGAGATCGAGGCTCGCCACGCCGCGGCTTACCCTAACATAGGGGCTCCGGGGGCTAGTACCTCCGGGAGAGGTAAGACTAGTTTTCGGTTGATTCACACCCCCAGCCTGTCTGAGGTTTCCCGGACCTCTCAGATGGGGTTTGATCCCCGTTTCCTTAGGCTAGATCCGCGTAGGATACCTTTCGACAGGTATTGCGATAGGGTAGATGAGCTCCTCTGGTGTCTGAGTGACGGTAGTCTGCCAGAAGGTGTCATCATGGTTGACCCTTCTTCTCTCAGCATGTCATTCCCGGACTTCAAGGAGTACGGGAGTTTCCTGGAGCAGGAAGCGATGTTTTGTTTTGCTCGGGGAAGGCCATCCACGTTTCTCGTGCATGGTCGTCCCTTTCAAACTTTTATTTTTCTCGTTTCTTGTTCCCTGCTGGCGCGCTTGCTTATGCTTTTTGATTGCCGCTTCTTACTTATTTTCTTTCTCATTGCTCGTTGGTTCGTTAACCTTGCTTTGTACGTTTCTTGCAGAGTATTCGGAAGCCGAGATGTTGGGGAGAGTGACTTTGCTCATTAAGAAGGCTGCCACTAGCCAAGACCCGTCCACGGGGAAAAGACGGAAGACCAAGGCTGGTAGGGGAGGTAAAACTGCCTCCCCCAAGAAGACGAGTGGCGAGGCGCAAGTGTCTCCGAGGGTAGAGAAGTCTCCTGCTGACGGGCCTTCCGAGACCATGATGGTCTCGAGTAGCAGCAGCGACGGGGAAGGGCTTGTGTTCCCCGTGAAGACAACTGGGGTGAGCAAGCGTCCGGGAGAAGATGCTGAGGGTGCTAAGAAGAAACGCCTTAGACACTCTTCTCCTGGTCGAAGGCAACAACAACAGCAACGACAGCAAGCACAACTACAACAATAGCAGCAACAAGAACAACAGAGACAATCACCAACGTCACAGCTGCAGCAACCACAACATCCAAACCAGCAGCAGCAACAAGGGCAATTACTTCTGATGCCGCAGCAGCAAAAGCAACAGACCGGGGCCTTAATACCCCGTCTGCCTCCTCCCCCAGCTCAAAGGGGGTCCACCCTTTCAGGGTCTCCTTCTTCTCAGACAACCAACCTTCCTCTGCCTGGCCTGAAGTTCCACTTCCCACGGAAGCCAACCAGTTTCCCCGCTGCCCTCCTGGAGGGTGTAAGACGGGCCGATAGTTTTTTGAAGAGGCGGTTAGAGGCGGAGAAGGCTGTTACTCAGGGAAGGGCAGATAACTTGTCTGCCGTGAAGAGAGCTGAGCTGGCCGAGGGGGTGAGATCTCTACACCCAGCCGGAGCGGTTCTGGATGGTCCAGCCTTGGAGAAGAGGCTGGTGCCTAGGCTCGGACGTGCATTGGCGCCGTTCGGAGCTGAGATGATGGAGGACATGGCCCTGAGCTTATGCGAGCTCAATTCTGAGAAATGGGCCATCAGTAGCAGCAAGGATCCGCTGTTGCTGACACACGCTGTGAAGTAGCAACTGTCCGGGGTAAGCCGTCAGTTGTTATTTTTTGGGATCACCTGTCTTTTGGTCCGGCTTTAGCTCATTCTGTTGTCTTTCCTTGCAGGCCTCTATGATCGCGGAACGCTCGTTCCGGGAGGTTGGTGCAGCTCTGGTTCAGCTGGAGGAGAGCCAACTGGCTCGCCAGGCCTTGGAGGCGGAGAAACAGAAACTGACCCAACAGGCCTTGGGGGCTTCAGAGAAGATTGATCAGGCCCGGCGCACGGCTGAAGAAGAGGCGGAGAAGAAATATCTTGCCAAATATCAAGAGTACCGGGCCAAGGCAGAGAATGAGTTTAGACAGCGGTCGGATGGGATTAAGGCCGAAAACTCCAAGCGCCGGGAAGAGCTGTCCCAAGCCCAGGTGGAGAAGGATACCCTGGAAGCCCGCTTGCAATCAAAAAACGATCTCCTCCTTAAGCGGCAAGAGGAATATTCCACTCTTCAGAGTAAGCTGCACGAGGAGGAGCAACTCCATAAGAGGAGCAGGGATCTCGTGTCTATGCTGCAGTTGGGGCTCGCCGAGAAGGATAAAGAGATCGGGGCCTTGCAATTCACTGCCAGGGGGCATGTGACCGAGAAGCAATCTGTGCTGAACCAAAATAGGGAGCAGCGCAAGGAGATTGATTCTCTTAAGGGGGAGCGGGATGCCTCCAAGGCCGAAATGGAAAAATTGAGGGCCCAACTAACTGTCGCGGAAGCACAGCTGGCAACCTCCGAGGCGGAGCGCTTGAAGGAGAAGGAGGATGCTGAGGTGATACTGAACAGGACGATTAATATATCGCATGTGGTCCTCATGCATCAACTCTGGAAAGTGAACCCGGAGGTATTAGGCTATCTGGGAGATGATGCCGAAGCCATGAGGGAGAAGCTACTCGTGTGGGATCAGGGCCCAGAGGCGTACGTCCAAACTTACAACATTGACGAACGTGCTGAAGCTCCTGAGGCGGGAGATCCCGGAGAGGCGGGGACCTCTGAACCTTCTCATGACCAAGTTCCTCCTTCCAATGAGCCGACTCCGCCAGCCTCAGTTGAAACCGATGCCCCCGAAGCTGCGGTCGTGGAAGCTGTAGTTACCCCCAATGCTTGAAGGGGTTTTATCTTTAATTATTTTTCATTTTGAGTTTTTCATTGCGGAAATTTTTGCCATAATCATAGCATTCTCCTTTCTTTTCTGCCGAGTTCTTTATTTATCTTTGCGCTTAGGGTAGACATTTATACGGTAGAAACTGTTGTAGGGGCGTATGGGGTTTTGGTTCCAACGGCCAAAACCTATGCACTTCCCACTTGAAGCTTTAACGGATGATGTCTTTTCCCATGTAGTTTCTAGGTTACGAAGGTTTCCTGGTTCCAACGACCAGGCTCCTTTCACCGTACTTTAGCTTTCCTGAGGCAAATAGCCAATCCCGGGACTTGTAGTTATACTGTTCGCTGGGATTGCTAAGGTGAGTCGTTCCATTGTTTGGAACGGGAGTTCTTTTGGTGAGCGTCGCTAGACTTAAGGTTAGATCTTTGCGAAGCAAAACTAACTGTTGTTGCGAACCTCATGGTGGCTGACTTCAGGGACCTGGCACGGAGCCCTGCGAAGCAAAGCTCTACAGCGCTCGCGGATCTTGCCATCTTTTGCCTTGCGGGACCCGGAGCTGGAGCTTGCGAAGCAAAGCTCTACAGCGCTCGCGGGTCTAGCCATCTTTCGCCTTGCGGGACCCGGGGCTGGAGCTTGCGAAGCAAAGCTCTACAGCGCTCGCGGATCTTGCCATCTTTCGCCTTGCGGGACCCGGAGCTGGAGCTTGCGAAGCAAAGCTCTACAGCGCTCGCGGATCTTGCCATCTTTCGCCTTGCGGGATCCGGAGCTGGAGCTTGCGAAGCAAAGCTCTACAGCGCTCGCGGATCTTGCCATCTTTCGCCTTGCGGGATCCGGAGCTGGAGCTTGCGAAGCAAAGCTCTACAGCGCTCGCGGATCTTGCCATCTTTTGCCTTCCGAGACCCGGAGCTGGAGTTTGCGAAGCAAAGATCTACAGCGATCGCGGAGAATTCTACAAAGGACTTGTCAGGGAGTTGGGGGTGTTTTGGTGTAGCTCTATGAACGTGCCTCAACCCCCAGTCCCGTCCATCGCTGGGCTACACAGGAGATAATTCTCATGATACATAATGGCAGGCATTTCCATGGAAATTTTCACATAAGCACATATGCACATATGACACGTAATGCAAGCATGTTCATGGCAACAAATAAACCTAAGCTTAACAATTTAAACATTTCAAACAATTTAAAATTTTCAAACACAATGCTAGCACATAAGTGGTGTTCTGTGTACGTTTTGTTCAAGGGGCGTATGGCTATGCCTTAGCCATGTATACCCCCCAAGTGAGCGTGGGGTCCGGACGTCTCCGGACCGCGTGGTCACTTGTTAAAACGCAGCTTTGAACACAGGGATAAAAAGTGCAGTAAAAGCGGAGTGAATCTCTCCGTGTTTCATTAAATTAGCCTGCTAGGCGTGAGTTTTACAACAGGGAGGATTATTTCCACATTTTTCACTTTTGCTATTTTCACCAAGGACTTCCGACTGGATGGTCCGGGGCCTACTGGTAGTAACGGCGGAGGTGCTCCGCGTTCCAGGCGCGCGGGACTTTAGATCCGTCGAGTCTCTTTAAGTGATACGTCCCATGGCCCACTTTTTCTTGGACTTCGTAGGGGCCTTCCCAGTTGGGTCCGAGGACTCCTACACCCGGATCCTGCGTAGCAGGAAATACTCTCCGTAGGACAAGATCCCCAACTTCGAATGTACGGCTCTGGACTCTCATGTTAAAGTGTCGGGCTATCTTGCCTTGGTACATTTTTAGTTGGACCTGCGACTGCTCCCGGAACTCTTCGATCATGTCCAAGGACTCTTGGAGGAGGGCATGGTTCCGGGTAAGATCGTAGGTGTCTTGCCTGTGAGAGGGGATCATAGCTTCTACTGGGATGATGGCCTCGCAACCGAAGGTCATGGAATAAGGCGTGTGCCCCGTCGAAGTTCTCTCTGTTGTGCGATAGGCCCAAAGTACTCGCGGAAGTTCTTCCGGCCAGTGAGCCTTGCAGGCTTGGAGTTTTTTCTTCAACGTGGTCTTTAATATTTTGTTTACAGCTTCCACTTGCCCATTAGCCTGGGGTCTGGCGACTGCGGAAAAGCTTTTGATAATTCCATGCGAAGCACAGAAGTTCGTGAAGTGTTCACTGTCAAACTGCTTTCCGTTGTCGGACACAATTTTCCGTGGAAGCCCAAAACGACACACTATATTCCTGATGACAAAATCCAGTGCTTTTTTAGATGTGACCGTGTTCATAGGTTCAGCTTCAGCCCATTTGGTGAAGTAGTCTACCGCGACTATGGCGTACTTCACTCCACCCTTTCCAGTGGGGAGGGAACCTACTAGGTCAATGCCCCAAACGGCGAACGGCCAGGGGCTGGTCATTAGGGTAATTTCTGTAGGCGGCGCTCGCGGAACTTTGGCGTACCTCTGGCACTGCTCACACTTCCTGACATAATCCACACAATCCTTCTTCATGGTGGGCCAGAAGTATCCTTGTCGAAGGATCTTTTTGGAGAGGCTCAGCCCGGAGGTATGATCGCCACAGAAGCCTCCGTGAATCTCATGGATGATGGTGCTGACTTCGGTTTCGGCAACACACCTAAGGAAGGGTATGGACAACCCCCTGCGGTAAAGCTTTCCTTCCATAACCACGTATCGGGGAGCTTGATATTGGAGCTTCCTTGCGTCAGCTTTATCAGTGGGGAGCTCTCCGGTGGTGAGAAATCTGAGGATGGGTCCTATCCAGGAGTGGGAATGGTCGATGATGGCGTTTATCCTTCGTGTCTCAGTACTGGGGGCTTCTAAGTGCCCGATGGGGACTAAGCCATACTGTTCAATCTCCGGGTCCGTTGCAAGCTTGGCCAGCGTGTCCGCAAGTAAGTTCTGGTCCCGGGGGACCTGGCGGATTTGGTAGCCTTTGAAATGCTGCAGTAGGCCGCGGGAGAGAGACACGTAGGCAGCCATTTTTTCGCCCTTCGTCTGGTATTCCCCGGATATTTGGTTTACCACAAGTAGGGAGTCGCTGTATACTTCGATTTTTTGGGCTCCGACTTCTCTGGCCAGTCGTAATCCAGCTATCATGGCTTCGTGTTCTGCCTCGTTGTTGGATGCTGGGAACGCGAAACGGATGGCGCTCTGGAGCTGGTGCCCTTGGGGAGATATTAGGATGACCCCTGCTCCAGCTCCTTTTTCATTTGAGGCTCCGTCTACATAGACCTTCCAGGTGGGAAGTTCCGGGACATGATCTTCCGGGAGGTCATTCATTCCCGAGCATTCCACAATAAAGTCCACGAGAGCTTGACCTTTTATGGAAACACGTGGTTGGTAGTGGACGTCGAACTGGCTCAGTTCCATGGCCCACTTAAGCAATCTGCCAGAAGACTCGGGCTTCTGCAGGACTTGTCGGAGAGGGTGGTTGGTGAGTACTTTGATGGTGTGCGCCTGGAAATATGGCCTCAGCTTCCGTGAAGCGATCAGCAAGCAGAGGGAGAGTTTCTCGATCATCGAATATCTGGACTCGGCGTCCAATAACCTCTTGCTTACGTAATACACAGGGAGCTGGATACGGCCATCTTCCCGGACGAGAGCGGCACTTACTGCGTGCTCAGTCACAGCTAAGTATAAGAATAATGCCTCTCCTTCGACAGGTTTGGACAGAATGGGAGCTCGGGTTAAATGTTCTTTGAGGTGTTGGAAGGCTGCTTCGCATTCGGGGGTCCACTCGAACTTCTTGTTTCCTCGCAACACATTGAAGAAGGGGATACACTTGTCAGTGGCCTTGGATACGAAGCGGCTAAGAGCAGCTATCCTTCCGGTAACGCTCTGGACATCCTTATGTTTCCGGGGGGAAGGCATATCTATGAACGCCTTTATCTTCTCAGGGTTGGCTTCCACTCCGCGGGAGCTGACAATGAAACCGAGGAACTTCCCAGACGAGACCCCGAAAGTACATTTCTTTGGATTTAGTTTCATCCCGTACTTTCGGATCACGGCGAAAGCTTCCTCAAGGTCGTCACTGTGGTCCCCGGAGGTCTTGGACTTTACCAACATGTCGTCCACGTACACCTCCATGTTCCTCCCCAGTTGGTCCTTGAACATTCTGTTTACCAGACGCTGGTACGTCGCCCCAGCATTCTTCAAACCGAAAGGCATGACCACGTAACAGTAGACACCCTTGTCCGTGAGGAAGCTGGTGTGTTCCTGGTCCGCGACATGCATCTTGATCTGGTTGTATCCGGAGTACGCATCCATGAAGGATAAGAGTTCGTACCCGAAAGTAGCGTCTACCATCTGATCGATTCGCGGGAGAGGGAAACAATCTTTCGGGCAGGCCTTGTTTAGGTCCGTGAAGTCAATGCACATTCTCCAGGACCCATCGGGTTTCGGGACCAGAACTGGGTTAGCCAACCACACGGGATAGTGCGACTCCTGGAGAAAGCCTATGGACATCAATTTGTCCACTTCAGCTTTGACGGCTTCGACTCTCACTGGGTCCAGCGGCCTCCTCTTTTGGCGAATTGGAGTTGCAGATGGGTCTATGTTGAGTGTGTGGCACGCAATATTGGGATTAATCCCCGTCATATCAGCGTGGCACCATGCCAGGATATCCTGATTATCCTTCACAGTGGCTACGATCTTATCTCGAACGGCCGACGGCAGGTTTTTCCCCACCTGAATGACCTTGGTGGGTTCTCCCGGGTTGAGGATCACCTCTTCGACTTCCTCCATCGGCTCTATTGCTTTCTCGATTCCCACTCTAGGGTCGAGTTCGTCAAAGTATGCCTCCTGAGCACCCCCAGTTTCTGGCAATTCTTCCGCCAAAGGAATGGCAGCAAACGTCTCTTGGACCGTGTAGACGGATCGGACGGAGACGTTATAACAGCTCCGTGCACTTCTTTGGTCTCCTCGGAGGGTGCCAATACGCCCATCGTCGCATGGAAACTTGAAACATAAGTGGCGTATCGAGGTTATGGCCCCACAATCGATCAGGACCGGTCGGCCTAAGATGGTATTATACGCCGTGGGGCAGTCGACCACCACGAATGTGCTATGCTTGAAGGCACAAGCGTCGCTTTCTCCTCTGAGGGTGACTGGCAGTTGAATTTTCCCTAATGGCATGAGTGCGTCCCCATTGAAACCTTGAAGCTGGATGGGGCATGGGGCCAGGTCTGTCTCGGTCAATCCGATCGCGTGGAAGGCCGCTTTGAAGAGGATGTTCACGGAGCTTCCGTTATCGACCTAGATCCGTGAGACCTTCTTATTGGCAATCTGGGCTTCCACCACGAGGGGATCGTTGTGGGGGAAGTGCACATGTCGAGCATCGTCCTCCGTGAAGGTGATGGGAAGATCCATCATTCGGGGATGTTGAGCAGGTGATTGAACCAAGGCGCACATCTCCTCGGCATGCTCTAACTCCCTCAAGTACCTCTTCTGGGAGTTGCGGGTGCTTCCGGCAAGGTGTGGTCCTCCGGAAATGGTGGCGACGTGTCCGTCAACGGGTGGCGGAGCAAGGCCGGGCGGATATGGGTTGCCTGGTCCTGGAGCCAACAAGGCAATGGGCGCCGGAGCGGGTGGAGCAGGAAGTGCGGGGAACTGAGACCCGGGAGTTTGGGGGTGACCGGCTCCAGGAGCGCTAGCGGCCCCCCTCTGTCCCGGGGAATATGCAGCTCCGTGAACTATCCCCTGTCCGGGATAGATAATGGGTATCCTCACCCACTGACCGAGGTGTCCCGCTCTTGCCAGGGACTCGATCTCATCCTTCAGCTGAAGGCACTCGTTCGTGGTGTGCCCCACGTCTCTGTGGAACTCACACCTCTTATTGGAGTCTCGCGAACGCCTTCCTCCGTGAGACACTTTCGGGGGCTTCCTGTAGTTGACCATATTACAGGTCGCCCGATAGACATTCTCTCGTGAGTCTATCAAACTGGTATATTCCGTGAACTTGGGCTCATAGTCCTTCCGGGGTTTCTTTGAATGGTCTCCCCGGTTGGAGTTTCTTCCGCTTCGTTTGCTCCGCGATTGGCTCAAATTTCGCTCTGGGGCTTCCGCTTGCGGCTGCGGCATGCCAGGAGCGATACTACATCCGGTTTGTACTGCTCCGTACCCAGAGAAATGGGTTTGACTCGGCGTCTAAGCAGACGCGGAAGGCCCATACACACTTGGAGTGAATCGGGCTCCTGGAAGCGTGAGGGCTGGTGCGGGAGCTTGCGAAGCAAAGCTCGGCGCAGTCACGGAAGGCGTTGGAGCCGGGGGAACTCCAAAGGCCTGCTGGTAGGCATCCTCAAGGTTGATGATTCCCCGAGCTTTTGACATGAATTCGGACAGCGTTTCTGCCCGTCTCCTTTGCATTTCCCCCCATAGCAAGGAGCCGACAGTAAGGCCCGATTGAAGGGCGATCAGCTTCATGTCATCGCTGACCTTGGTTTTTGCAGCAGCTTCCATCATTCTCTGAATGAAAGCTTTGAGGTTCTAAGTGGGTTGCTGCTTGATGTTGGTTAAGGAACCAACCTCCATGTCGTGGTCGCGGGCAGTAATAAACTGCCTCCTAAACGCGGACCGTAGCTCCTTCCAACTGTGGATTGATCCGGGAGCTAATCTTTTCCACCAGTCCTCTGCGGACTTGGTAAGGGTGAGTGAGAAGCACATGCATTTGGCGTCCTCACTGACACGCGCCACTTGCATCATTTTATTGTATTTAGCTAGGTGGGTACGCGGGTCTGTCCTCCCATCATATAATTCTATGTGAGGCATTTTGAAGTTATCCGGGAGGGACGTTTCCGCGATCCTCCTAATACATGGTTCCGGGTCTTCCTCCTCAGAGTCTGACTGGGCCCCACTTTGCTTCCGGACCAGCTTGGTCAAGGCAGCAATCTGTTCCTCGAGCCTCTTCGTATCACTTTCCGGGAGGTCGCGTCCCCGGAGCTTGTCATTAATATGATTTCGAAGGTCATCTCCGCGAGGCCGGGCCTTTTCTCCTTTCGCCTTTTCATACTTGGCCTCCAACCTTCTTCTTAGGTCCACCGTGGACCAGCTATCTTCGGAGTGCGAGTTCGCAGCCCGACCGTCCTGATTGACGGAATCACTGGGGCGGTTGTTCCTTCCCCTAGGCCTGGGTGCCTTAGCACCGGGCCCTTTAGGCACAGAGTGCCCCCATGGGGCTGAAGGACGTCTGGGCTTAGGAGCGCCAGAGACCTTCTGCGCGCGGGGGGGGGGGCAGTCGGCCTAGTGATTCACGCCTTTAGGAGGTGCAGGGGCGTCAGCGCGCACAGGCTCTCCAACTTTTTCTTTGCCCTTGTTAGGGGCGGCTTTGGATTGTCCAGCAGCGGCTGGATCCGGCATGGGGGCATCAGCACCACCTAGAACAGAGGCATCCTCGTCCGAGTCGCCTAGATCTCCGAACTTACTTTGGAGGCGTTCCATCATGCGATGCATTCTTTCGGAGACGCGCTCCTGCTCAGCAAGCTTGGCCTTAGTGGCCACCAGTTCTTCGGCTACTTGGACCAGTTCTGGGTCCTTCTCATAGTAGCAGCCGTCCTTGTAATAACCGTCTTGGACATACTCTTCTTCATCTTCTAAGTATGTTGTATCTTCGGTACTGACCCGATCCTGGCGGGATGTCGGGTCTTCACCTTGGTAGTCTAAGGGTTCGCTTTGCACCACATCTTCCATCACGGTATCGGGGTTGACCGTAGCATTTTTGTCAACAGCGGATTTTCTCGTAGTCACCATCTCTTTAGAACGAAGTGAATACAAAAAACGTACACAGAAAAAGAGCTGACTAACAACTTCCTACAGCTCTCAATGAAAGCACCAAAATGTTTACCGAGTTTTTCGGAAACGAATAACTAACAGAATAATAAAAAGATAAGAACTGTAGAAATGCTGAAATGTAACTAAACAAACAGTGTTTTTACGTGGTTCAGGCGTTAACAAGCCCTAGTCCACGAGTTGATGTTATTATACTTGGGAAAGGTTATAGTAAGATGGCTGGTGCACAAGAACTTCACACACTCACAGTGTTTCTCTCGGGTTCTCTTGGAGAAGATGAAGCTAGAGAGATTTTAGTAGAGTTTTTGCTATATGATTTGTTCGTCCCTCTTCTTGTAAAATGAAGGGGTCTTTATAGCTAGGGTTTTGGATTAGGGTTTTTCTCTACGTACATGAGTCTTAATTACACCAGCCATAAATAGGGATACAATTACTGTAGTAGCATGGCTACAAGACTCTATGTGGGTATATTTACGTGAAAGTATGGGGAACACACAAAGTCAGCCGTCTTTTCCAAGTTGTCAGCGGAACAGTAGGCGAAAAGGTACCCTTAGGCGTGCTGGGATGTGTGCGGCTTTGACCTGACGGGCGTGTCAGGCGGGATCATGTGTCAGGCGGATATCATTCCAAATATGCCTCCTCCAGGACTCGACCGTTTGGCTTTGTTCCGTGCGAGGCACGGAACTGCTTCCGCGGAGACCACTCGAAGAGCTTCTCCTGGAAGGAGCTTCCCCGAAGGATACCCCTTCGGGAGTCCAGGAGAGTTGACGAGTTTCCGTATTGTGTTTGCTTGGAAGAGTAATCCGGACACTAAACGGGAGAGGCGAAGCCTTTCTGTTCATCCGCGAGCTCTGGTCACCTACTGTGAAAGACATCGATAATTCTGCTTCCCCGAGGTCATCAATCTAAACGCTATCCGGAAATCTGGATAACAGATAGCCACAATGTATTCCACATATCGATGCTGCGTAGATATGTGTCAGACCCATCTCACGTCCTCAAGTATGATACGATAACACTTCAAAAAGACTTGAGTTACGAGGAACAGCCGGTTAGCATCCTAGATAGAGGGATGAAGGAATTACGGTCTAAGAGTATTATGATAGTCAAGGTCTTATGGAGTAATAGTTCCAAATGAGAGGCAACGTGGGAGTTGGAGGAAGACATGTTAGCCTGGTATCCGGAAATGTTTGGTAAGTAAATTTCAGGGACGGAATTCTTTGTATTAGGGGAAAATTGTAGAATCCCAGAATGTTTAGTTAGCCTAGTTAGATAGTAGTAGTCGTAGTAGTAGTAGTAGTAGTAGTAGTAGTTAGTATTAGTTAGTAGTATGTTAGTTACCGTTGATATTGGATCAAGTCGGGACTAAGTTGGAAACTCATAGCAATAGTTATGGATTTTATAAGTTTCACCTATAGTTTAAGAATATTAATTATAACATATGGTTTGATTAATATTGCTAGTCATAGAGATATTAATTATTATAACCTAAGGTTTAGATAGACCCAATAAGAGCATGACACTTGTCATAATCATGATTATGAAAGGATTAAGTATTTTTGATGAATAGTTTTAATAAAAGAAAGATCTAGAAGCTCTAGAACCTTCCACCAGTTGTTAGGATCATGTTATGACTTAGTCAAAGCTGTTATCCAATTGAAATTATGCAGAAAAAGTACAAATAAATGTTTAATATATCTATGTATGCCGATATATCGCCTAACGGAAGATACGGAAAACACGTTGACTTTGCACGAACGATCGAACAAGCCTCGGGAATAAAGGGGGAGGCAATATATTGCCTAGGGTGGGCGATATATCAGCTCCATGGGTATAGTTTTGGAAGTTTGACTTCTTAAATTTTTAAAAATACACTTAACCGCTTAGACCCGCCTTTGAACGATTTTGTCTGAGTTCAGGGTGTCAGTTGAACGAAAATTCAAATCTTTTTCATTTTATAATCATTTATTTATTCAAATTAAAAGGGGTTAGTTTCACTCCTCGAACTCTATAAATATGACCTAGTGCTTAGCCATTTTCATCATTCTTCAAGCATTTGATCAGAGCCTCCAAGATACTGGTGTTACTATAGAGAGATACACGGTTTTGGGTTAAAGCTTTATTATTCTAAGCTTTTACAAACACTTGGGAAGTGAGTAATAGTTTGATTTCGGTATGGGGGTTTAGACCAATTCATAAGGTCATTCAAGGTATTCCTATTCTTTAAGTTCAGTTCTATATAATTCTTTAGTTTCTTTTATTCAGATCCTAACTCTTGTTATTGATTCTTGATTAGATGTTTAAGTTCTTGAAACTTAAGGTCTTTCTTGGTAAGTTTCTACTTGATGGTTTAGTTCCCATATCCATCTTTATTCTTAAAGATTCTCACCCTTTTCAACTGTTGGTTATAGGAGTTTTTGAATCTCGTTGTTGTTTCCAAATATCCCGAATTTTGGTAAGGAAAATAGGATAGAATTTATATGCTTTTATGATATGTTATATTTATGTTTTGTTATGTTTATGTTATGTTAAGCTTATGTTATGATGTGTATAAGTATAGTATGTTTTATAGTCCTTCGACATATGACTTGTCTAGCTAGCAAGCCCCAATAATTTATGGGCATATGACTTGCTTAGATAGCAAGCCCCACAAAATTTATGGGCATATGACTTGCTTAGTTAACAAGCAGAGAAGTATGATGGCTATTATAGTCGTATATGATAAATGTTTTATTAGTCACATGTTTATAGTATATGTTTATGATCTATGATTGTTAGTAGATTTTTCCTTGCTGGGCATTAGCCTCACTCCTTTATTTTTAATGTGATGTAGGAAAGTGATTATGGATGCGGAAGGATTCTTGGTAGCTTGGCTTGTGTGTTAAGGATGAATGGACTGAGTGGACTGCGTGTCGATCGAGGATGACGTTTATTTAGTCTTTTGAATTATGTTTCTTTTGTAATTCCGCATTTAGTTTTTGAACAATTGATTTAAAGTTATGTTTTACAAACAATGGGTACCCATGCTGTAACACCCCAATTTGCTAATAAGGTTTAGGACCTGGATTAGTGTGCCTGGAGGGCAATAAGTGAATTAACATGATAATATATGAATTTAAAAGAATATGTGATTAGAATGCATGTTTAGGTGGAATAAATATGCATGTGGGCCCCATTTGTTTGTTAGGGGTAAATTGGTAATTCCAGCCCATTGAGGGCATAAATGTGATAATTGTATTATATGACTTATACCACGTGTGAGTGGCGATATTATTGTGATGCACGTGCCGAGACGGTCCTAGGGAGCTAATTAGTATAAAAGTCACAACGAGATTTAATACACGGCTCGGGAGGAGCCTAGGGGTATTTTGGGGAATTTTGCGAAGATGAGTTTGGGAATTAATGGTTAATGGTAATTGAGTAACTTGAGTAACCATTGGTAACTGTCAAGAGTAACAATTTTAGATGAGAAAGTGGTAAAATTGTAGGAACGGTGAACTGACAAGATGCCCTTGAGTTTTAGTTAGGAAAGGATTTTTATGGAGGGGTAAAATGGTCATTTGGAAAAAGTCTAGATAACCTTCAGCAGAGGGAAAAAGGGATTCACGTTTTACACTTAGTCATAATTGGGTTTATGCTGAAATTTGAGGAAAAAGCTAGAAGAAAAGAGAAGAAGAAGAAAGCTGAATTTGAAACCTAGGAGGAGAATCAAGAGGTTTGAGGCAACCAAAATCAAGATAAGGCTAAGATTGTTCAGAGGTAAGAGTTATGCTCTGTTTTTGGTTTAAGTTTAAGTTTGATTTTAGAGATTAAGTGTGGCAATTTAAAGAAAGTTATGGCTGGTTTGCATGGAATTCAGTTTGGATAATCAAAGGGGGAAGTGGCTTGAAGCTGAGATTGAAGAGAATTCAAGCTGAAGTATTGATTGAGGTAAGGGTTTTAAACATGTTTGAATTTCGTATCTGATGTGGTTTAAGATTTTAGAAGCATGGGTTATACTTTTCAAGCTCTGGTCTATGTTTTAGAAGCCATGGTTTAAGTATCTGAAATCTAAAACTCAAGTGTGGATTTTGGGTGTAATTGTGTAATTGAGTTTGTTGTTGATGTTTATAGGTTGTTAAATGGTTTATTTAGGGTTTTAAACAGATTTTGGGGTTTAGGTATGCATTGAGGTTGAATTGGGAGTGTTTTGGCTCGGGGAAAACCCAGATTTCTGGTTTCGCGAAGGGGCGCCGCGGCGCGAGGTTGTATCAGAAGCTGGGGTACTCTCTGACATGCTGGGCGTCGCGGCCCTCAAGGGTAGCGCCGCGGCACTAGGCTATTTTCAGGACAAGGAAATTTTGCATTTTTGGGTATTTGTTCCGGGGGTCGGGGGATGTTTCCGATACATTATTTTAGGAATTTGGGGATCCCGAGAGGACGGAGTTAGTCTCGAGAGGTCATTTTTTATTGGTTAGTATTAAAGAGTGCTTCATATGTGTTGTGACTAGGTTTTTAGAGAGGCTCAGGATAGAGGACTGTGCTCATGACTTTGGTGCATTGTAAAGCTCGGGATACAAGTAAGAAAATTGTAACACCCGTAGAGCAGGGCATGAGCCCATAGTGTTGTTGCAGGGCACGGCCCTAGATTGTATTGTTGTTAGGGTGTAGCCTTGATTGAACTATTATATGTTTGAATGCTGTTTGAGAATGCTATATGTGGTTATAGTAGAATGAACGACAAAGGAGCCGGGAACGGCAAGGAGCAAGGAAAGGCGAAGGCCGAGAACGGCAGTGGGGCCGGGAATAACACTTAGCACATGGAGTGCTTATAGATAGGGTGAGACCCCAATGGATACATGGGATATCCTTACGGTGAGGACCGAGATCCCAGGCTTTGGTAATGCTTCTGGGACGGCATGGCCGTATATGTGTTTAATCTGATGGATTATCTGTTTATCTGTGAGTTATCTGTTATAATGGTTGTATGATATGCATATGTTATGTGCTGTGTGAGTTTTCTTTCTGGGCTTCGGCTCACGGGTGCTCTGTGTTGCAGGTAAGGGCAAGGAAAAAGTCAACCAGCCATGAGTACGGAGAGCGTGGGGCGGTGCGTACATGTTTGGCCTGCCCGACTGCTTTGGTTGGGGGCATTTTGAGAAATGGCTGTATTAAACTCTAATTTTGATGGTTAACTACCTGTAAACCTATTTTGGAATTGTAAATACTTTATAAACTGTACTTTGGGATCCCAAATATAAGACACTTGAAATTTTCAATGAATTAAGGAATTTTCAAAGATTACAGCCTTGACTTCTGTTTAATCACACTTTTGTTCTAAAAACCTCGTTTAGCGAGTTAATTGCACATTTTAAACTCACTTAGTAACGACTCTAAGGTAGTAAGGCGTTACAACTTGGTATCAGAGCGAGCCAAGGTTTATTGGTTCTGGAGATTGACCGAACATGTACACTCGCTGCCATTGAAAAGCTCTACTCAGCGTTGACTGGTATGGTTGATTATTATGCTTGAATATGTGTTTGAATGCCTTGTTTGCCTGCTTAGTTATAGAGAGCATGATGAATGAAATAACATATGCATGATGCCAGAGCAAGGACCGTTGTGTGTTATATGCTATTGGTATGTTATCTAGATTGTTGATCTTGGTTGGTTGTTGAGATTGAGAGGTGGAATTGGATCTTGTTATCATGCCTGATGAGTGGTGTCACTAATTGCAGGCATATAGTTGTAATGCCTCGAAAGTCATCTAGACGTCGCGGCAGTCGGGCCGAGGATGACAATCAGGGTCAGGACCCTCCACTTGCCCCACAGAACTGGCAACGGATATTAGCCGAGATGGAGGCTAGGTTGCAGAGAACAGAGGAAGAACTTCGTCAGATGAGGCAGCAGGTCCCATCACAGGTCATAGGGTTACCAATTCAGTAGAATGTAGCGCCAGTGCCGGTTCAGCCTGTGGTTGAGAACTGGTGGGAACCTTTGTACGAAAGATTCAGAAAGCAACAACCTCCTACCTTTGAGGGTGGATTAGACCCACTGCGGGCCGAGCAGTGGATGAATATGATTTCTTTGATCTTAGACTTTATGAGGGTCAAAGGAAATGAAAGGGTAGCTTGTGCTAGCTACATGCTTAGAGAAGATGCCCGCATCTGGTGGGATGTAGTGAGTCAGCGGAGGAATGTTACAGTCATGACTTGGGAGGAATTTAAGAGTATCTTTAATGAGAAATACTATAGTATAGCTGTTCGAGCTGCGAAGGTTGATGAGTTTATCAACCTGACTCAGAACAGGTTATCAGTTACTGAGTATGCTTTGAGATTTGACAGACTAGCGAAGTTTGCGCTAGACCTAGTGCCGACGGATGCGGCCAAGAGAGATAGATTCATTCGGGGGTTGAATGTGATGATCGCCCGTGATGTGAATATTACGTTAATTCCCTTATTGCAGAGAGGGCTGAGGATCAGATATTGTAGGATAGCGCTGTTAGGCACTATGCTAGGAGGACGGTGCCTCCTTTTGTTGGGTCTAGTCGGGGCAGTGGCCCCAGTGAGTAGAAAAGAAGGGTTCCAGATTCATTTGTTCCTCCTAGTTCTGATAGGAGGGTACGAGGTTCTATTGGTGGTCGTCAGGGAGGAGGTGACAACTGGAGGAGTTTTCCAGTGTGTCCTCGGTGCAGACGACGACATCAGGGTGAGTGCTGGATTAGGGCATGTTTTATCTGTGGGAGTGCCACCCATCTGAAGAAAGACTGCCCACAAGCTAAGAAAGAGGAGCCAAAGCAGGGAGACAGTCTCGCTCCTGCCAGGGTATTCGCTTTGACTCAGACTGAGGTAGAGGCTAGTCCCTCAGTTGTGACAGGTCAGGTCTCTAGTGCTGGTTCTTTGTATACTTCATTGATTGATTCAGGGGCTACCCACTCATTTTTATCTGCTAGGGTGATAGACCAACTTTGTAGACCTAGTATTGTGTATGCTAGAGGTTTTCAGACTTTGTTACCAACAAGAGAATTGGTAGTCTCTAGGAGATGGGTTAGAGCATTACCAGTAGAGATAGATGGTAGGGAATTGTTTGTTGATCTGGTTGAATTAGACATGGATGATTTTAATATGATATTAGGGATGGATTGATTAACGAGGTATGGAGCAACGATTGATTGCAAGCGGCGAATGGTGACTTTTGAACCAGAAGGCGAGGTACCTTTTGTGTTTGTGGGGACAGTGAATGGACTGCGGTGCCTATGATCTCAGCACTGAAGGTTGCATAGGATTCCTAGCAAGTGTTGTGGATACCTCTAGAGTTGCTTCGGTGGGACCGAATGAAACTAGATTGGTCCGTGAGTTCCCAAACCTATTTCCAGCAGATTTTCCAGGATTGCCGCCGCAGCAGGAGATTGAGTTCATTATAGAGTTGGCACCGGGAGCAGAGCCAGTGTCCAGGGCACCCTATAGAATGGCTCCAGCAGAGTTAAATGAGTTAAAGATTCAGTTACAGGAGCTACTTAATTTGGGGTTCATTAGACCGAGTTTCTCGCCATGGGGTGCTCCAGTGCTATTTGTTAAGAAGAAGGATGAATCGCTTAGGATGTGCATAGACTACAGAGAACTGAACAAGTTGACTATTAAGAATAAGTATCCACTGCCTAAGATTGATGATTTATTCGACCAGTTACAGGGGAGTACGGTGTTTTCAAAGATTGATCTCCAGTCAGGTTATCATTAGTTGAGGATTAAAGAGGAGGATATACCAAAGACTGCTTTTCAGACAAGGTATGGACACTATGGATTTCTTGTTATGTCCTTTGGATTAACCAATGCCCCAGCAGCTTTCATGGATATGATGAATAGAATTTTCAAGGACTACCTGGATAAGTTCGTGATTGTATTTATCGATGATATACTAGTATGTTCCCAGTCAGAGACAGAGCATGAGCATCATCTGCGCTTGGTGGTGCAGCGATTGAGAGAGCATAAGTTATATGCTAAGTTCAGCAAGTGCGAGTTCTGGTTATCGCAAGTTACATTTTTGGGCCATATCGTTAGTAAGGAGGGGATACTGGTTGACCCAAGTAAGATAGAGGCAGTGAGAGATTGGCCTAGACCGAGCAGTGTTCCTAAGGTCAGAAGTTTTCTCGGATTGGCGGGGTACTACAGACGATTTGTAGAGGGGTTCTCCAGAATTGCTACTCCATTGACAGAGTTGACAAGAAAGAAAACCAAGTATGTGTGGACAGATTGGTGTGAGAACACCTTCAAGGAATTGAAGTGGCGACTGATTACTGCACCAGTGTTGAGGCTGCCGACAGACAATGAGAAGTTTGTGGTTTACTGTGACGCTTCCAGACAGGGTTTGGGATGTGTGTTGATGCAAGCTGGGAAAGTAATAGCTTATGCATCAAGGCAATTAAAAGAGTATGAGCAGAGATATCCCACACATGATCTGGAATTGGCTACAGTGGTATTCGCACTTAATATTTGGAGACATTACCTGTGTGGTGAAAGGTGCAAGATATACACTGATCATAAGAGTTTAAAGTATTTCTTTACCCAGAAAGACTAGAATATGCGCCAAAGGCGGTGGCTAGAGTTGGTAAAGGATTATGATTGTGATATCCTATATCATCCTCGGAAGGCTAATGTAGTGGTTGATGCATTGAGCCGGAAGGGCCCAGGACAGTTGTTTAGTTCGAGGCAGGTATCAGACAGACTAGCTGAGGAGATGACCAGAGCAGGTATAGAGTTAGTTGTTGGTAGGTTAGCCAACATTACTCTTCAGTAAATGCTCCTTGAAAGGATTAAGGAAGCACAGGGAAGGAATCCCCAGTTAGTTGAACGTAGAGGGAATGTCCTAGCTGGAACGATTAAAGACTTCTCTATCTCAGAGATGGGCTTATTGAAGTACAAGGGATGGTTTTGTGTTCTGATTGATCCAGATATTCGGCGAGAGATTCTGGATGAGTTTCATACCACTCCCTACTCTTTATACCCAGGTACTACGAAGATGTACCAAGACTTGAAAGTTTTGTACTGGTGGTCAGGCATGAAGAGGGATGTGGTGGACTATGTGGCTAGGTGTTTAACTTGTCAACAGATTAAAGCTGAACATCATAGGCCAGCAGGGTTATTGCAACCTCTAGGGATTCCCGAGTGGAAATGGGAGGATATTACCATGGTCTTTGTGGTTGGATTGCCGAAGACCGTGGGTCAGCATGATTCGGTGTGGGTGATTGTGGACATGTATACTAAGTCCGCCCACTTTCTACCTATGAGAACAACTTATACTGTGGAGCAGTATGCTGAACTATATGTCAAGGAAATTGTTCAACTTCATGGGGCTCCGAGGTCGATAGTATCAGACAGAGACCCCACCTTCACCTCCAAGTTTTGGGGAAGCTTGCAGAAGGTAATGGGCACACAGTTACGGTTTAGTACCGCTTATCATCCTCAGACGGATGGAAAGTCTGAGAGGACGATTCAGATATTGGAGGATATGTTACGAGCTTGTGTGTTGGACTTTGGGGGATCTTGGAGTAAGTATCTCCCATTGATTGAGTTCTCGTACAATAATAGCTATTAGGCGACTATCGGAGTGGCTCCATATGAGATGCTGTAAGGGAGAAAGTGCAGATCACCGATACACTAGGATGAGACCGGTGAGAGGAGATATTTATGTCCTGAGATGGTACAGAGGACCAATGAGGAAATTTAGAAGATTAGAGCTCGTATGCTCGCCTCCCAGTGTCGCCAGAAGAGTTACTCAGATCTGAGAAGTAGGAGTGTGGAGTTTTAGGTCGGCAATTATGTATTCCTCAGGGTTTCACCCCTGAGAGGAGTGAAATGATTCATTGTTCGGGGCAAGCTGAGTCCCAGGTTTGTTGGCCCCTTTGAGGTTTTGGAACGGGTTGGAGAGGTGGCTTACAGGTTACCGATGCCTCCACCTCTATCAGGGGTTCATGATGTGTTTCAAGTATCCATGCTCTGGAAAAATGTGTCAGATACTACTCATATGTTGCGCTATGAGAATTTGGAGCTGGATCAGGATTTATCATACGAAGAGAAGCCTGTTCAGATCCTTGACAGAAAGGATAAAGTCTTGCGGAGCAAGACCATCGCCTTGGTTAAAGTGTTGTGGAGAAACATCAAGGTTGAAGAGGCAACGTGGAAGCTTGAGTCTGATATGCAGGAGCGGCATCCCGAGTTGTTCAAGTAATTTTGAGGACGAAATTCTTGTAAGGAGGGGATAATTGTTACACCCCAATTTGCTAATAAGGTTTAGGACCTGGATTAGTGTGCCTGGAGGGTAATAAGTGAATTAACATGATAATATATTAATTCAAATGAATATGTGATTAGAATGCATGTTTAGGTGGAATAAATATGCATGTGGGCCCCGTTTGTTTGTTAGGGGTAAATTGGTAATTCTAGCCCGTTGAGGGCATAAATGTGATAATTGTATTATACGACTTATACCACGTGTGAGTGGTGATATTATGGTGATGCATGTGCCGAGACGGTCCTTGGGAGCTAATTAGTATAAAAGTCACAACGAGATTTAATACCCGGCTCGGGAGGAGCCTAGGGGTATTTTGGGGAACTTTGCAAAGATGAGTTTCGGAATTAATGGTTAATGGTTAATGGTAATTGAGTAACTTGAGTAACCATTGGTAACTGTCAAGAGTAACAATTTTAGATGAGAAAGTGATAAAATTGTAGGAAAGGTGTAATGACAAGATGCCCTTGAGGTTTAGTTAGGAAAGGATTTTTATGGAGGGGTAAAATGGTCATTTGGCAGAAGTCTAGATAACCTTCAGCAGAGGGAAAAAGGGATTCACGTTTTACACTTAGTCATAATTGGGTTTATGCTGAAATTTGAGGAAAAAGCTAGAAGAAAAGAGAAGAAGAAGAAAGCTGAATTTGAAACCTAGGAGGAGAATCAAGAGGTTTGAGGCAACCAAAATCAAGATAAGGCAGAGATTGTTTAGAGATTAAGTGTGGGAATTTAAAGAAAGTTATGGTTGGTTTGCATGGAATTCAGTTTGGATAATCAAAGGGGGAAGTGGCTTGAAGCTAAGATTGAAGAGAATTCAAGCTGAAGTATTGATTGAGGTAAGGGTTTTAAACATGTTTGAATTTCGTATCTGATGTGGTTTAAGATTTTAGAAGCATGGGTTATACTTTTCAAGCTCTGGTCTAAGTTTTAGAAGCCATGGTTTAAGTTTCTAAAATCTAAAACTCAAGTGTGGATATTGGGTGTAATTGTGTAATTGAGCTTGTTGTTGATGTTTATTTTTTGTTAAATGGTTTATTTGGGGTTTTAAACAGATTTTGGGGTTTAGGTATGCATTGGGGTTGAATTGGGAGTGTTTTGGCTCGGGGAAGACCCAAATTTCTGGGTTCGCGAAGGGGCGCCGCGACCCTGTTCTTTGGCGCTGCGACGCGAGGTTGTATTAGGAGTTGGGGGACTCTTTGACTTGCTGGGCGCCGCAGCGCTAGGCTATTTTCAGGACAATGAAATTTTGCATTTTTGGGCATTTGTTCCGGGTAGGGGTGTGCAGAAAATATCTGATCCAATAAAAACCGACCGATCCAAAAAAAACCGACCGCCAAAAATTGGATGTCCAATTACTATTGGATCGGATCGTATGTAATTTTTAAAAATCCAAATTGGATCGGTCGGTTGTTGGATGACCATCTAACATCCAATAAAAACCAGCCGAACCGATCCAATTTCCATCCAATTACATCCAATACCTCACTGTAGCTTACTATAGGCTTGCACACATGGGATGATTAAAAAAACCCTAAACTAAACATTACAATTAAATATTTTTATTATTTGGATGAGTAATTAGTGTTTTTATAATTGAAATAATATATATTTTTTTAAAATCAGCCTAAATAATGGTTTTAAAAGATCGGATGGATCCGATTTGATCCAATGGATAACCAATGGATGCATCCAATGGATGGAACCGAACCGATCCAATCATCCATTGGATCGGATCGGATCGGTTGGTTCAAGATGATTGGATCAGATCGGTTCCAAAAATCCAACATCCAATTGGATGATTGGATCGGATCGGATGGGCTTAAAAACATTGGATGTCATCCAATGAACACCCCTAGTTCCGGGGGCTCGGGGGATGTTTCCGATACATTGTTTTAGGAATTTGGGGATCCCGAGAGTACGGGGTTAGTCTCGAGAGGTGGTTTTGGATTGGTTAGTATTAAAGAGTGCTTCATATGTGTTGTGACTAGGTTTTCAGAGAGGCTCAGGATAGAGGACCGTGCTCGTGATTTTGGTGCATTGTAAAGCTCTGGATACAGGTAAGAAAACTGTAACACCCGTAGAGCAGAGCACGACCCTAGATTGTATTGTTGTTAGGGTATAGCCTTGATTGAATTATTATATGTTTGAATGCTGTTTGAGAATGCTATATGTGGTTATAGTAGAATGAACGACAAAGGAGCCGGGAACGGTAAGGTGTCGAGAACGGCGAAGGCCGAGAACGGCAGTGGGGCCGGGAATAACACTTAGCACATGGAGTGCTTATAGATAGGGTGAGACCCCGATGGATACATGGGATATTCTTTCGGTGAGGACCGAGATCCCAGGCTTTGGTAATGCTTCTGGGACGGCATGGCTGTATATGTGTTTAATCTGATGGATTATCTGTTTATCTGTGAGTTATCTGTTATAATGGTTGTATGATATGCATATGTTATGCGCTGTGTGAGTTTTCTTGCTGGGCTTCGGCTCACAGGTGCTCTGTGTTGCAGGTAAGGACAAGGAAAAAGTCAACCAGCCATGAGTACGGAGAGCGTGGGGCGGTGCGTACATGTTTGGCCTGCCCGACTGCTTTGGTTGGGGGCATTTTGAGAAATGGCTGTATTAAACTCTAATTTTGATGGTTAACTACCTGTAAACCTATTTTGGAATTGTAAATACTTTATAAACTGTACTTTGGGATCCCAAATATAAGACACTTGAAATTTTCAATGAATTAAGGAATTTTCAAAGATTACAGCCTTGACTTCTGTTTAATCACACTTTTGTTCTAAAAACCTCTTTTAGCGAGTTAATTGAACATTTTAAACTCACTTAGTAACAGCTCTAAGGTAGTAAGGCGTTACACATGCCACATTACATTTTAAACTTATAATTTTATGTTATTGATACAATATTTATTTTGGAGTTTTAATAAAGTTATAATTATTTCTTATGTTTCCTTCAAAAGTAGTAGTTAAGTCTAGTAGTTTTTAATGGTCCAAGGTCTTAGAAATAGTTGGGTCATTACATAGGCTACATACTACTGAAGCTCACGAGATCGTCATTTACAACGAAATTGTCTGACTGGAGGATCATATGAGGACTGTGCATATTTCTAGCTTACACCTAACGAGCCTAGATTTCGGAATCATAATTCCTCATGCTCGAAATCTGGGTGTAACACAAAGCTATACCATTAGTTAAGGTATGATATAGAAACAGTGAGGTCAAGGGAACGACCTAGGAAAGTGGAATCAGTTGTGATGAATTTATATTCCAGGTGGTTCAGATAATTTTCGAGGATGAAATTTCTTTATGGAGGGGATAGTTGTAATGACCCAAATTTCCTAATAAGGTTTAGGACCTTAATTAGGGGCCGGGAGGGCCATAATTGATTTATTGTGCCATTAAATGATTATATGAATGTTTATTTAATTATATTATTATATGATGATAAATGCATGCATATGGGTCCATTTTTCATTATAAGGGCATTTGGTAATTTGGCTCATTGAAGGCATATTTGTATATTTTAATGCATGTTGGTGAATACTGAGTAATACCACATCATAATGTGGATTTTTTCGAGCCATTTGGCATGAGATGATCTTTGAATGCAAGTTATCGGTTTGGTCATAACGGGGTTAATTTCGGGGCTCTGGGTGAGTCTCGGGGAAATTTGAGGATTAGTACGTTGCTGGGAAATAAAGGGTAATGGGATATGATTTATTAGCATTTGAGGATATTGAGAATAACGGGAATTGGAGGGTCTTAATTATGATTAACGTGATAGGCAGGAAAGGATGATTTTTCCCTTGGTGGTTGTTTAGGGTTTTATTTAAGCTTGGGGGCATTTTGGTCTCTTGACCTTAAGGATTATATCAACCGTAAGAAGTTGTAGAAGGCAGTAGAAAATAGAGCATCCTTTCTTCCTCTCCCGATCATCATTTTCCCTTATTTTCTCTTTGAATTTTGAAGCTCCATTTTAGGAACCAAGATAGGGAGTTGATTTCATTAATTGGATTCCATATTTGGTTATGACTAGGTGACCACTAAGGGATCAAAGGATTGATCGTTCTCAAGGGTCGTTCATTTGTTATTTCTCGCTCGAACCAAAGGTAAGAAAACTGCACCCAATACGTGATGCATGTGGTGCATGAGAAACATGTGATTAGAGCATGACATGATTATTGAATATGAGATTGATCAGAGTTTGAGTCTCTGTAAATGTGCATGATCATAATTATGCTAGTGATTATTAAGTAAGCATGATGAATGCCCTACGTTTTGATATTTGACATATGATATATGCCTGGTTGCATTGCTTAATTGTGAATGGCACTGACTCATTAGTCAGAATCAACAATGGTGTTGGTATTAACTGTGAAGCTGTGACTCATTTGTCAAGTTCGGCAGTAGTACTGAGCACTGGTCGTATGGTATTGGCTTAAGAGTGAAGAACAATTTTAGCGTGTTTAACGCAAGCTGAAAAGCTTAGATCTAATCGACATAAGCAATGAATGACTCATCATGAGCATTAATGCCTGGCCAACCTCAAGTTCGATGAAACTTAAAAGCGTTTGTCTAGTCTAAAGACTAGTTATTTAGAGTCAAGACCAAAAGTCTCAGGTGGCTGCAACGACACATGGCTGTGGGTGTTAAGCCCAAGTTAGTGACTTACTCATCAGTCACTCATCTGGTTCAAGTTAGTGGCTTACTCATCAGTCACTCATATGGTTTAAGTTAGTTACTGTTGACGGTGAAATCTCGTCAACGAAATTAGATCGGAAAAATCAAAGGTAAGTCAGGTGATGTTTATATAAGAACTGAGAATAAACTTTAAGGAAAAGTAAACACAGATAAAAAATGGAGCAAGCCTTGGTTTATTTCTCAATAGCCTCTGAATACAATGAATTTTCCAACCCCTCATTCTGAGGGGTCAAGCTCCTTTTATAGCTGGGCTCTAATGGCCCCTTATACATGGTGGTCCCTTGGGACAAAATAGTACATAAGTACACTGTCAGGGTAATAGCACAGGTGGTAGTGGTATGGGCAGTGTGGTGGAGCAGAAGATCATAGTGTCAGCCTGGTACATAGTCAGAGGCATCCATATAGTGCCTCCAGTCTCTGTACAAATCCGTACCTCCACTACCTGTGTGATACAGGTGTCAGGGTCATGCTTCTATCCTCCTCATGGTTGTACGTCATGCACTCGTACACGTACGGGTACTATGTACCCGATGGTTATTCTCGCCACTCCAAGGAATGTATCTGCTCAAGGCTATTCCATGTCCTACTAAGTGTAGGGAAGCTAGTGTGTTGGCATGAACGATATACTCAGTCATCTATTCTACTATTGGCTCTATACCTAATAGTTATTGGGTCTCTCCTATTGCTCTTCATCTCATGTGACTCGTACGAAGAGTGGTGCCCTGTTGGTGGCACTTACCTCAGGAAGAGAGGTAAGGCCACTTCAACGGGGCCTGCTGCGTGTGTGATGAAGCATGACGCCTACAAATGGGATGAGGGTCTCATCTTGTAAAACCATCACTTTGCAGCCCCCACACTACGAGGCCCTTGGTATATGGCCGAAGGGTGTTTAGTGGAGGCTATGTCATTTGAGGCCTTTGACATGGCCGGTGCACAAGGCGAGGCACACGAGGCCACTAGGTATGCGTGGCCCTTGGGGGCGAGGTTCCTTTGACGCGTGCCCCCATTCGCATGGGCACCTGATGCTGCGGGCGTAGCTGCGCAAGGCCGAGGGCCTGCTGGGGCGCAAGGCCACCTGGTGTGCAGGCGTGGCTGCACGAGGCCGAGGGCCTGCTGGGGCACGAGGCCACTTGGTGTGCAGGCGTGGCTGCGCGAGGCCGAGGGTCTGTTGGGGCGCGAGGCCGCCTGGTGTGCGGGCGTGGCTGCGCGAGGCCAAGGACCTGCTGGGGCGCGAGGCTGCCTAGTGAGCGGGCGTGGGTGCGCAAGGTCGAGGACCTTCTGGGGCACGAGGCTACCTAGTGAGTGGGCGTGGCTGCGCGAGGCCGAGGGCCTGCTGAGGTGCGAGGCCACCTGGTGTGCAGGCGTGGCTGCGCGAGGCCATGTCGTGCATAAGCGCGAGATGGGTCCCTAAAACAGTTGGTGCGATATGCCCGTAGCATATCGGGCGTACCCACAAGGCGTTTATGGTAGCCTATCACGCGCTTTTGGCCTTTTTATAACTGTTGAATTTCGAGCATCCACATTTCTCATGAGACAATCCCCTGTATTCAAAAAGGGCCTACAGGCACGAGTCCGATTGCATGATTAAGTGGCCTTTTTCCCTCTGTTCTAATCAGGGACTAGAGATTTCTTATTTGGTGGATTTTTGGCATCCACAGTTACTTACTCATTAGTCACTCATCTGATTAGGGCTACACGCCTCAGTATGATTATTAGAATCTCAAAGTTTTAAATCACTCATCTGATTAGGGCTACATGCCCCAGCATGGTTATCAGAACCTCAAAGTGTTAAGCACTCATCTGATTTGGGCTATAAGCCCCAGCATGGTTATCAGAACCTCAAAGTGTTAATCACTCATTTGATTAGGATTGACTTGATAGTCATCCATACAGGAGGGCATAATCAACCCTCATTATCTGGACTTATTTTGCATGCATTAATAGGGCTATTATTGCTAGGCATGCTTATTATGATTTAGTAAAATGCTATTACTGTTAATGTGCATATTGAGTTTTATTGATGAGCTTCGGCTCACAGGTGCTATGTGGTGCAGGTAAAGGCAAAAGAAAGCTGGACCATCCTTCAGTTGGAGAGCATTGGTGACGATGTGTACATATGCGGCTGCTCGACTACCACAGCTGAGGGTTTAAAGAGGAACTATGGTTAAACCCTATTTTGTCGCTTAGGTCGACTAGTTGTAAATATTTTATTGTAATGAACCTTTAAATTATATTTTGAGATCCCAATGTATACAGTAAACGTTTTAGTTGTATCCTTCTCTCAAGAAGCATATTAATTATTATTTCACCTCCTTTGCAAGATTCTTTCCAATTCTTACTACTTTGGTTGTATCCTTCTCGTCGAGCTTGACATCTTCTAGCTCTTCAATTGGTCCGAGTTTGGCTCGATCTTCTCTTATTATGGGGTCAATTTCATCTTAGACCTCACTTACAGCCATTGTTTGGGAAATAGATTGACCCTTTCCTCTCATAGAGATGCTATAAAACTCTTGATTGCAACTCCCAGCCCAATTATGGCTTGTCTCATGAGCAGGACATTGTAAGTTGATGGTGTATCCACCACTATGAACTTGAACATTCTCGTGACCGAGACTTGATATTCTCCCAAAGTTATGGGGAGCTCGATTGCTCCTATGTTGGCTATTCCTTCTCGTGAAAATCCACAAAGGGTAGTTGCACATGCTTTTAAATCTTGGATAGATAGACCCATTTTTTCCAACGTCACTTTATATAGGGTGTTTAACGAGCTCTCATTATCAATCATTACTTGGGGGACCTTTCTTATTGGCGAGCTAGATAGTTATGACCAATGGGTCATTATGGGGGAACTGAACTTGAGAGGCATCTTCTTTCATAAAAGTTATTGGCTGGGATTCGACCCTTTGATGCTTTGGAGCTCGAGGCCCTAGAACATAGGGTGATCCATCTTCCATCTTTAACTCTTGTACGTATCTTTTCTATGCCTTCCTACTCATTCTAGCTATATGGGACCCACTGGAGATGGTTATTACATCATCTCCATCAACCGGAGGTGGCCGGTTATCCTCTCAAGCACGTGGTGCTGCGATTTGAGGCGGTGATGCTGGTTGGGTCGGTGCCACTCTTTGGTTATAAGGTGTCGTCCCCTAGTTATTGTTTATATTTTGGACATATTGTCCAAGATAACCTCTCGAGATCAAACCCTTGATCTCATATTTCAACTGTCTGCATTCCTCAATCATGTGACTGATGTCCCTATTGAATCGACAATACTTGTTTTGATCTCATTTAGCGCATTGATTGCGCATCACTTTTGGTTGTTGGAAAGGGACGTGATTATCATTTACAACATATATGTTTTCCCGAGTCTGTTAGCTTGGTGTACACAGTATAGATGGAAATATATTTGTCTCCCTTCTTCTTCTTAATCCTTTCTGCCATGAGAGTGTTTCCTTCATTCTTCTTCCGTTTGGAAGGGTTAATATCATTGTAATTATTGGGGCAGGAGGCGCTGACTGTAGTGCCGACCTAGCCTCTTCTAAATTGATGAACCTTTGAGCTCGAAGAGTGAATTCCGCTATGGTACGCACCGGCTGTCGCTACAAGTCATCCCAAAGGGGGCTCGTGGGCAAGATTCTGGCTCGAATAGCCATTAGATTGCTACTATCATCAACGTCTTGGGCTCGTACTTCCTTGATATTAAATCTCCATAGGTATTTTGTGAGTGATTCTCTTGGTTGCTACTTAATGTTTGCCAGAGAGGATGCTTCAAACTTGATGCTTTTTGCAGCCCGAAATTGTTTCTTGAAATGTTTTGACAAATGTTCCCACGATGTGATAGAATGTCTACGAAACTTATCGAACCAACTCTTCACAACTCCTGATAAGTAGTTGGGAAAAAGCATGCATCGAAGCTCGAGACCCACATTACTAGCCCTCATTACTGTGTTGAATGTACTTAAGTGGCGACCAGGGTTAGTATTCCCATCATACCCGACACATGGGGTATCTTAAAACCACTCGGGAAAAGTGTGCTCAAGATATGGGGGGCGAAGGGCTTGAGCTCCTCATATGATTCATAAGCTTTATCTTTGTATTTCCCTTCTCATAGGAGTCAGAACTACTCCTCGAGTACGTTAATTCTTTCCTGAACCAGAACTATCGAGGGTGGAGCCTGCACTACTTAGAGCTAGTTATTATTCAAAGGAACTCTAGCTCCTTCTTGTAGTATCGAGTTATAATCATTCCTGTAAACAAGTTGTAATGGCTCCCTCCAGGAATTTAAGTGTTCAGTTAGGTATGGGTTAGGTTGGTTGTACTTCCCCTAGCTCTGGTTCAGGTTGTCTCGATGATCAGGACCATCATTGGGATAATTTTCGTAATATCTAGGCTCAATATTTTACACAATTATCGACCTACTGATATCCTGGTTGTCTTCAAGGAAACTGACTGTCCTTTGCTGATGTTGGTGTTGAGCATAATTTTTCGGTGGATTATCCACGTGTACCATAATTCACGTGGCTCGGGATGTCGACAAGTGACTTCCCAAAGGCTGTGGTTGCCTCGGCTTTCTTGTCCCTTGGTTTGCTCCAACCGGGACCTCATGGGTATTCCTCTATCCACGCATGGTCTTGGGATTGCTATCTCGGCTAGCACTTCTTACACTTCGAGTGGGCCTTGGATGTAACCCCTGCATGCTCGATGGATTCTTAATGGGAGATGGAGGATGCCTGATCAGAGATGGTGATAGTCTCTCATTATTTGTGGCAGGCGTCACAAGTTTTCTGATATTGTTCTGAGCTGCTTGTGGGGCAGTTCAGTTATACTCACTGTTGGCAGGAATTTCCCTTGTCTAGTTGGTACGTGGGTGGTTTCAAGATGACACCCTTGATTGGTTAACTCAAGTATTCACTCCAGTTCTTCCTGCCTAGTTTTATTGAGCCCTTTGCTCAAACATTCAAGCCACAGTACTTCCTCGAGGACGTGCCCTAAGCTTCTTCCCTTCTTTCCATTTCCTCATTCAACCGAGTGGCTTTAGCTAGCCTCTCTTTCTTGGTTCTCCAGCTCCACCATTTGGACATATATCTTGTTGAGATTAATTAAATAATAATGGTTAAGATGTTTACATGTTGAGGTGCAAAACACTTAACGATTTTCACTTAAGGATAAGTGAAAACATGAGAATGAATAGAAGGTATCTAAAAATGACTTTTATGGGTCTAAAGTGATACAATGAGATATCCAAACATTCCCAAAAATTTTGGTAGTATTTGAAACAAATTTAGGACCATTGAAGGGGTCCAAAGTCAGAGGGGGTGTCGATACGTCACCCTTTAAATGGCGTAGCATCGCCAAAATGCAAAGGGCTTCAAAAGCCCTAGAAGGCGATGCATCGCCCGTTAGTAGGCAATGTATTGCCTACATGCAGGCGATACATCACGTGGGTGGTATTTTAGGGCTGTATAGTTTACATAAAATGCTCCAAATGGTGTGTTTTAAATGCTCTAATCCCATTGGTTAGACTAATGATGATGCCTACACTATATATATGAGTTATTTGAGTTGAAAAGCCTTGATCACACTTTCCAACTCTCTCTCTAGCCTTTCTCTCTCTTTAGCTCTCAAAGACCAAAGTTTTCTCCAAGAAGGTAATCAAGCTTTGCTTGACTTGCATGAGTTTTTAAGGCTTGTTAAATCCAAAATCTCATTCTACTTAGTTGAAGCTTCAAGCAATAAGGGAAGGCTCAGAATAGAGCTTTTGGACAACAACGTTCTTATTGTGTATAAGCCTTAGAAGTTCCCTAAGTTTGAAGATTCAAGTTGCTCAATACAAAGGTTGTATCTCTCTAACCCTAACCATAATCTTGTATTTTTCCATTCTATTATGTTTTCATTGTTAGTATTGATGTTTAAATGTATCTAAGTTCATCTTATCATCATTAAATCATTGAGTTTCTTATATTCAAGATTAACATTCATATCATGAACATGTTTATTTGATTATCAAGAATTGTATTTTTTATCCCAAAACTTGACATAGACTAGGCAGACCCCCTGACAGGCTAATCAGTGTATACCTGCAGGGTATACAACAAGTTACTACTCGACATACTATCACAGGGGCCCAGCTGGTCGGAGTACACTTGACAAGTGAATAAGAGTCATTGCTCGGTACACTTGCCAGGAGAGTGGCTGGTCGGTATGACAGACAGGTAAACCTGGTCGGCTGAAAGTACTTACACTCACCGTTAACATTTCGCAAGAATCACCCAACCATCCACAATGAGTGCCTAACAACCCTAAAAACTTGGTCAATGCTCCTGAAGAATAGGACAACAACTACCTACGAGAAGAAAAGGAAATTTCCCCATAAGTTAAGCTCAGGTGCAACCCTTGGACAAGAGGGACAGTATAAATACAAATTCTCCACCACAGCGGAGAGGGTTCAGGAAAATAACCTACTGATTAGTACTAGAAATATACCGAGCAGCCTGGCTTAGTACTTAGCAGCGATTCAGTCATACTGTATTGTCTTTTATGCATAAAAATTCCACTTGTAATCCCTTGTGATCTTGTGTAAACCATCAAGATTAATACAAATATAAGAGGCATAGGTCATTACCAATCTTTGCGGCCGAACCTCTTTAAATCCTAGTGTTCTCTATTATTTATTTCTCATATTAATTTGGTTCGTGGCTCATTTATTGTTCATTGATTGTCTAATTGAAAGCTCTCTAATTAATTATTTGACTCCGCGTCATTTGGCTAAAAAACCAGTCAACATTTTTGTGCTTTCGTTGACAGTCTAAGATAATCACATTTAGATTCTATTGCTGCAAGGATGGTAGTTGTTGACGGTAAGAACTCGTCAACTAAGTTAGACCAAGAACTTTATGAATTGTAAAAGAAGTGAACTTAAACTGACTAAACTTTAAAACAACTCTCTTATAATTTCAATAACACCAAGTGTAAATGCAAGAATTCTAGAGTGAAAAATAGAGAGAATGTAGAATATTTGTTTTCATTAGCAACAACTGGTTACGCAATTCTCCACAAATTCGACCCCCTTCTCAAGTGAAGGGAGGCTATAATTATAGTAGAGCACTATTGGCTCAATGTACATGGTGGTCCTTGGGGATATGACCCTGCATATGTAGCCTATAGATGGTAGTGGTGCCAGGATCATGGTGGTCGGCTCTAGTGCACCTCAATTATAGTACCTGGTTGTACCTCCACTATATTTTTAGTACCAATGTCAGAAGCTGGCTGGGAAGGACCATGTCAGGTACCTTGTGCGTAGGACCACTACTTGTCTGGCGTGGAGATAGGGTCTGTCATCAGGGGTTTTCAAGGCTGTAGCTCCGTACGTATTTCCTACTTGGAGTAGACAAGGTTCACCACTTTTCTATGCATTCCTCACACGTACGTGCTCTTCTAGTCATGCACAGGTTTTCATCCTCACAATGCATTTATTCTCTTACCCTTTATATGTTGAAGTCTTTTTGGGTCGTCATGGAAGTTAAGATCCCAAGGACAATGGAAGGCGAGAGCCTCGCGAGATGTAAGGGCAAGGCCCTTGACGCGAGGTGGAGGCCATGGTGTGACCCTCTTGGCGTGAGACGCAAGGGTGTGTGGGCGAGATCGTGTTTGCGAGTCCCTTGACGCGAGACGCAAGGGCGTGTGGGTAAGACGGTGTCCATGAGCCCCTTGGCATGAAACGCAAGGGCGTGTGGGTGAGATTGTGTCTGCTAGCCCCTTGGCGCAAGACGCAAGGGCATGTGGGCGAGACAGTGTCAACTAGTCCCTTGGCACGAGACGCAAGGGCATGTGGGCGAGATGGTGTCCATGAGCCCCTTGGCACGTGAAGCAAGGGCGTGTGAGCGAGACAGTGTCCACAAGCCCCTTGGCGCGAGACGCAAGGGCATGTGCATGAGATGGTGTTTGCGAGCCCCTTAGCGCGAGATGCAAGGGCGTGTGGGCGAGACGGTGTCCGCGAGCCCCTGGTCTGAGATGCAAGGACATGTGGGCGAGACGGTGTTTGCAATCCCTTTGGCACGAGATGCAAGGGCGTGTGGGTGAGACAGTGTCTGTGAGCCCCTTGGCGCGAGACGCAAGGATGTGTGGGCGAGACGGTGTCTGGGAGCCCTTGGCGCGAGACGCAAGGGAATGTGGACGAGACTATTTCCATCCGAAACCTATATTTTGTGGGGAATAATTCCTTCAAGTCCCTTATGGTGTTAGTGTGTTTCTTTGCCTTCTTAGTGTGAAGTAACACACATTGGGATGGTGATCCTCATGATTCCTTGAGAGTAAATGTGAACTTATCATTTGGCTTCGCAGATCCCAATGCAAGTTTTTGGCTTCACTCTTGGCCATAGATCAAATATTGAGTTCAATGGATAGGATGAGTTTGAGCCTCCTATAAATAGGTCTTCTTCTCAAGGATAATTTCTACACTTACTCCTTTTAGCTTGGTGGTGCTTTTGTCTTCAAAGCTTCCAAGAGTTGAGTGGTTCTATCCCTCACAAGGGCACTTCATCTTACTTTTCTTTTTCTTTTTTTATATATAAATATTTGTAAATGTGCTAGGAGACTAAAACATATATCTCCTTTCTTTTTGTAGGCGTGTACTTTCGACCCCTGGTATTTTTACAGCTGCGACGGTGCACGAATTTACTGGCTCAAGGTACACCCTCACCCTTTCTTGTGCTTAATGGGTCTAAATTAGCAATACTTGGGGAGGGTTGTCATGGCCGGAGCTCCTCGTGAGATAATTTACGTATATGCACCTGTTGGAACATATACCCTCCCTTGCACCTCTTAGTTGGTTGTTTCGAGCACATGTGTCTAGAGGTTTTGAGCTTATTCCTTTGTGTTTTTTAGTATACTTTCCACATACACTTGCATCCATATCACCAATGAGACCCGACTTTATGACATCTGAGGTGTTGTCTAGCGTTCCTCCAAGGGTTGAGTTTGTAGACTTGTCCTCAGACTCGGGGTCCCTCGAAAACAACCCTTACCAAAACTACGACACCTTGAGGAGGGCCCGTATATGTCACCTTGAACGCATGGCTGAGCTTTTCGGCAAAAAATCTGGGTTATGGAGAGCGAGATAGACTTGGCTTTGAGGAGTGATGGAGTCCGTTTCTCCTCTGATCTTAATGATCACATTGCAAGCCTTAGAGTGAGCCTTCTTGACCTACAAATAGAGTTGGAGTTCATGGAAGGAAACCTCCCTCTTGAACCCTCAGTCCTGTGTTCTCCCTATAATAGCCCCAATGTCACCCTTGGTTCCCCTAAACCCTTTTCCTTAATCCACTCATGTTTCATTCTTCCACACTCAATGTCTCGATGGAAAGCTCATGCAAGAAAAAGATAATAGAGGGTAAAGTTCTCTATTTTGACCTCACATTTTTCCTTTGGTTTTGCAGACATGTAAAAGAGAACGAGACGACAGGTTGCTCCCGAGAAGCCAAACTCTGTTCCTCTATTGGCGTCCACCATCATTTCCAACGTGTCGGAAAACAGGCTGTTAGAGTTGTCCGAGAAATACCACATTAGTAAGGAGTACAAGATGTATGTAACATCCAATAAATGTCAGGCTGATAATCCCCCCAGGGCTATGTCGCTATGAGCGAACACATTTTGAAGGCGGGTGGGACCATTCCCCTACACCCATTCTTCATCATGGTCTTGAATCATTTTGACCTTGCTCCACTTCAGCTCGCACCCAACAGTTGGTTGACTTTAAGCGCCCTATATATGGCATTCATGAAGCTTAACGATCGCACTCCCACAGCCCAGGAGGTGCACTTCATGTACAATCTCATGCCCACTCCTAAATCTTAGGGCTTCTACTTTTTACAGAAAGCCAACTCTCAGGTCTCTTTGATAGAAGGTTCCGTTTCTAACCCGGGTTCGTGGAAGCAGGACTTTTTCTTTGTGAAAGGTCCCCTTTATGTCCATGAACATTTCCGCTCATCTCCAAGTAAGCACTTCAATTCTTTCCTTTCATATTGAATTTGCTATTATGGAACTTATACTCATATTGATAACTGAGTTGATTGTTTAGGGAGTTTCAGTATCCCTGACGCTCTTGAGTTGAAGGCAGCGCCAATAGATGTCTTCCTTGATGAAGACCCTACAACGAAAATGGATGCCCATCTTTTTACTGTGGCCAACCTTAATTACAATGGTCTATCTAGGGTTTCGGAGCCTGACCTACTATGGCACGTCTCTGAGGGAAAGAAGAAGGAAACTTTGGTGGAACCTCACTCAGATGAGGGTGATGTTGAATGGGTGCCTGAGGAGACTTCTCCTGAATCTAAGCGTCCTGCTCGGTTATCCCCAGCCTCTTGGGGATGCCCTTCTTCTGCTCCTATGGACAGAGGCATGGCTTTTCATTCTCACGGTCCACAATCTGTGCAAGGGCGCTTTGTTCTACCATCCTACGATGAGTTTGACAGTCTCCTTCATGCCCCCACTAGCCAAGGCTATTCCAGGACCCCTTCATCTAATGGTCTCGGGCCTCCTCCTCGCTCAGTGAGTGGGTCATATATTACTGCTCACTCGGATGCTCCTGATTTGGAGGGGATGTCTTGGGTGAATCACACATGAACCCCTTACGAGCGAAGGTATACCCAGGTCGCTGAAGATATCCTCGAGACTGAGTGGAGAGGTCTTGAGAATTTCTATATCACGGAGCTTGGGGAAACCCTTATGCACTCCACTACTTGGGTGAGTTTATGCATCTTGCATTGGTCTTTTTTCTTTTTTGTGTTTTAGGTTCCCTTTTTACTCACTTTTTTGCTTGCTTGCAGAATTTTCTGGTGGCTCAATGCTTGATAGACTTAGCGCATGACTTATCTTCATCCAACACTGATAGGGATCGTCTTTCAGCCAGAATTCAAGAGCTAGAGGGACAACTTTCTGATGCTAATCTCAAGCTGGAGACAGCCTTGGCGAAGGCCTCTTCATCATCCAAAAAGAAGAGGAGAGCGGAAGCCCAGGTTGAGGTGTTGCAGGAGAGGATCATGCTCTTGGAGGTCGATCTGGCAGAGGTTGAATACAAGTCTGTCAAGCACACCCTATACGGAGTGTGGAGGCAGAATCCTGGCTTCGACTTCTCCTCCTTTGGTGACCATGCCGTTGCTAAGGCGGCCGAGTGGAATGCTCGCAGCGGGAGGCCTTGAGATTTCATTTCTATAACTTTTATTTTCCATTTCAATTTGGTTGTATAATTATTCGAACCTTATTATGCCAGAGAGGTTTCTCCAGGTTCTTTGTTTTTTTCTTTCGGAAACTTTTTTAGGACCTCTTGTGGTTGGTGCTGACTTTATCCTGCAGCATTATCATGAATTTTTTTAATATATATGTGATCTATTATTGTTGTTTCTTTATGATCAAAATGGGTTCGACAGGTCTCTCATTTTTCTTATAACTCGTTGATGTTTTGTTTGGACTTGTAGTAATGGCCTCGTTGGTGCACCTTGATTGTGTTTGTGAGGATATGTTGACCCTTTGGGTTCTAGCTATCCTTTTATATATTTTCACGCACGGTTGTTATTTTTTGCAAGAAGCTTCCTTCTCGCCATTATGTATAGTGCTATTTTTACAAGGGCCTCTTTTAGGACCCTTTTTTCCTAGACGACTTGGTGGTCGCTCTAGGCTTATTGGTGGATGCTCTCCTTGAGGCCTTTCCTCTCGTGGAGGTATCAACCTTTATTAGGAGTTTTTTCCTGTAGGACCTTTTTGACTCTCTTGATGTTCATAAGGGTAGCTAATCCTCATGAACTCAAGAGATGCTTTGCAAGGTTTTCTTCTTTATTTCTCTTTTTTTATACAAGGGTCTCTTTTAGGATCCTTTTTGGCAATATACTCTGCCCCCAAGTGGTTGGCGTGATTTATCTCGTCGGGCAGTTTGACCATTTTGCTCATGCATTTTGACAGTTCAAATTGGTGATAAGTACCCGAGAGTTAGATGTGTGGTTACATAAATGAGGAGTGTGACATGTCGATAAGAAACATATCCATTAAAAATGAGTAGAGTACATAGGTATTTATGGCGACAATGTTCCTACTTCATACCAGGGCATCTAGGTTACCATTCTAATTCATAGCTATTACACTTGAACTTGGAAACTTAGACAAAGTATTGACTTTCTTGCCTCAGATATGGAGGTTTTACTGATAATACTTTTTTAGGTGCTCTGTGTTCTACACTCTGGGTACTATGGTATCATCCAAATGTGCAAGCTTGTAGGTGTTAGGGGGCACCACCTGGGCAACGTGGTAGGATCCTTCCTAGTTCGCCCCTAGTACACCCGCCCCGGGTCGCGAGTGTTTGGTAGGACTTTCCTTAACACGAGGTCTCCGAACTTGAATGTCCTCTCTCACACACTTGAGTTAGAGTACCTTGCGGCATGCTACTGGTACGTTGCCAACCTCAGTTGTGCCTTTTCTCTTTTCACCTCCAATAGGTCCAAATTTTTAGCCAATGTTGCGTGGTTGGCTTGGTCATCGTATGCTTGTACATGGAAGGAGTTGGAAGAACAACTTTGCACCCATAGGCTAAGGCGAAAGGTGTTTCTCCAGTAGTGGAATGTGGGGTGGTCCTGTGGCCCAAAGCACATTAGGCAGTTCTTTGACCCAGGCTCCCTTCAACTTCTCCAATTTTGTTTTCAAGTTCCTTTTTAGGATCTTGTTGGTGGCCTCCACTTTTCCACTGGCTTGCGGGTGTACTACAGCGGAAAAGGTCCTCTGGATCCCCCTTTCTCTGCAATATTAATCGAATAACCCCCTTCAAACTGGGTCCCGTTGTTAGAGATTATCTTGTAGGGCACTCCATACCTGCAGATGATAAACTTGTTGACAAAGGTGGTGATTTGCTTAGTCGTTATATTGACTAGGGGATATGCTTCAACCCATTTAGTAAAGTAATCGACTGCTACAACCGCGTACTTTGCTCCCCCTTTTCCTGTTGGTAACACGCCAATCAAGTTGATCTCCCACACAGCAAAGAGCCACAGACTGGTCACGCTCACTACTCATTTGGTGACTGTCTAGGGTGATTCGAATGTAGTTGGCACTTGTCGCATCTTCTTGCGAAGTCGCTCGTGTCCTTTTCCATGGTAGGCCAATAATGCCCCTGTCGAAAGGCCTTTTTTGCCGTGGATTGCCCCCGGAATTATTTCCACATTCTCCTTCATGTATCTCTTGTAGAACCTTTGAAGCCTGCTCCTTGTCTATACAGTGGAGGAGCGGGGTGGAGAAGCCTCATTAACACAAGACTCCATCTACCAGGGTGTCTTGGGTAGCTTTGTAAATCAGCTTATGGGCATCCTTTTTGTCCAAAGGCAACGTTCCATCACTTAAGTACCTTGAGATGGGTGTGGACCATGACTCCTCGGGACCATTGACCATGTGTGCCTCCTCTTCTACCACTACAAGAAAAAAAAGTATTCATAACACTTAAAAACTACTAACCGGGAGTATTGATAACGCTTCTGAAAATGCTAACATAGCCCCTGTTATTAAAAGTCCTGTCTTTTCTATAACAGTATTTGAATGTCATGTTCGATGTTATCTTAAACTATTCAATAACACATTTTTAGTTGCTATAATATTCAAATAATAACTTTAGTTAGAGTATTTGTTTATAAATTTGAAGTTTAATCTTATTCTTTATGTATAACACTTCCAACTGTTATGAAAATTGTTATATTTGATCATTTTATAACGTTTTTAGTTCATTCTATTATATAAATCATAGCTTTTTGTCCCAATTAAAATATATTATACAAAACAACCATAATTATTGTAAATTCTACCAGTAATAACATTTTGTTATTTTGTAGTATGCATTTTTAATTGTTGTAAAAAAAATTTATTATTGTATTTTGATTAAAAAAATCACAACTGATCACAAGTGTAATATTAAATAGATCAGAAAATCTAAAATATTCAATATATATGATAAACCATGAGTATTTTTACGTTTGAAGACGAACTACTTCAAACCATGACACTGTCCACTTCAAAAGTTCTTAGTTCTAACTTGAGTTTGAAAGCATACATAATAAAATTCTATAGTCTTATACATCTTTTGCTTCAAAAGTAAAAAACAGAAACATAACAAGATACACAAAATGTAAACCATGAAGCTTGCTCCACCCTCCAATTCATCATTCATTCCATTGTGCGCTTGTCTTTGTTGTGAGGTTGATTTGCTTAGCTACACAAGAGTTTAAATAATTAACACTTAAACTTAGAGTTAATAGTGAACTAAAATAGTACAAAAAGAAAGAAAGTTAATAACCTCATTACGACTTTATAAGCTTGCCATGCAATTACACTAACTACAACACATAGACATGAAAGATTAAAGATTTATGCTTGGTAAAATACTCATTAGAAAAGTTAGCTCAAACACTTTATGATTATGAAATGAAAATGCAAATGATACACCAACCAAACATATAAATATATATATATACAATACACCAACTAATTTATAAAGAAAACCCAATAGCATAGACATATGAACAAGAATGAGATCAAATATAAAGTTCCAAATAACAAGAGCAATGAATTTGCCATTTTTATTGTAGATTTCACTACTCGAAAATTAAAAGTTTCTCAAAATCCTGCAGACCTAGTTTCCATAAGCTAATCAACTAAATTGAAATGTCACAATAGAGTGAAGGTATTTTCTGTTGAGACTATATATGAAACACCATAAAGAGTATAAAGCATAAACTAAGCACAGCGATATATAGAAGTAAAAAATAAATGTATTTCTACGAATGAGACAAATTAAAATCATTTAACAATATGGTATTTAAAAGAAAAGGAAAGAGACTTGACAAGATGCTCATCCAAATAAGCATAGATTCTTTACACATGGCTAAGAAACATTTATAAGAAACTCAAGCAACCAAACATCTAAACCTCATTACAGCAACAAAGAATCTGCTTCACTAATGCAGTAAACATAGGACAAATTACATCCTCAATCAGAATACCAATATCAACATCATGGAAACACAATATAAAATATATATATATATATACAACAAGCTAAATCTGAATATAGCAAACATGGCATCACAATGTTAGAAAAATATACAACAAACTTTAAAAAAGTAATATCAGTCTGCAAAGATTTACATAGACAACAAATATAGTTTAGATTTTTGGCATGATCCAAACTAAATTTAAGAAACTCATCGACCAATTTTATATGTTCCACTGACAACCTATCGGCTAACATCCATTCCTTTTCCATATTGTGCCTATTTGTTTTAATAAAAATTACAAATTATGAAAATAAAATAAGCATACAAAACAAAACTAAGTATAAAAAATCTACTAAAAATTGGACAACATATTCACTAATTTACTAGCCTAGCCATCTATCACAATCAACACCAACAATTCAAATAAATCAAACAACACATAGGTTTTCATCCATATATCACCGCAACACAGAGAATTCTCAGGACCTACTTCACTAAGACATGCAAGTTTTCAACCTTCCGTTATCACCGCAGAACACAGAATTGCCAGAAACTACTTCACTATGGATGAATATCTAAGATATTCAAACTCCACTAAAGTTATACAAATATTATTCAAAATTATAAAAGATTGAAAATAAGAAAAAATAAATCAAATACAACATACGTCTTGCAATTAGCTACCAATCCAATGCTTTACAAGAATCACTAAAGCATTTATAAATCATAAACACCTTATAAAGACTATCACTCAAAAATCTTCCTTAAAAAAAATATAAATTTAAAGCAACTGGATAAGTAACAGACCATAAACTTCCCATAACAACACCCCTATAAAATATAAGAGAGAATAAAGCTGGCAACAAATAGAACAACATCAGAGCAGAAACAGAACTAACAAAGCATAAGAAGAAATAGACTCCACGGAGAAGACAAGATAGAAATGGAAAATAGACCAATGAGAGTCACTAAGGAGCGACAAGTGACTAGCATGACAACCAAATAATATCTCACTACACTTAATTAATAGTAACTACTCTTTAAAAGTTCTATGCACCTGCCTTTATATAATATGTAATGTCCTAATTGGAATTTATATTTGGAAAGACAGCCAAAGAAAATAAGTTACTTTTTGATGCATAATTGAGTTGTCTAGACATGATTAACGAATTTATAACAGGACAAACAATGATATGAAATTCCTTTTATTTCTTCTCCTACATGACATATATATTTATATGTATTGACACTTACGCAAGAAACACAAGAAATCCCACAACACAGAAAACTAAATAGAAGTTCCCATGTTTAAAAAAATTTAGGCAACATTCTCCACTTTCTTAATGCATAATATATTTGTCATGTATAAGCAAGATAAACTGAGACAATTGACTACTGAGATATGATACCTTAGTTGTGAAATTTATAAGAATCAAAGCCTGAGGCATCATTCCCATGGTTTTCTTGTCCTTAATGTCATGTTTTTTAACCTACAAGGGAAGGCAAATTGATGCCCAAGAATAGTTAGGAGAGAATAAACAAAATAGTAAATATGTAGTACGCAACAAAGTCAACAAGATACTCAAAAGAAATGTGAATGTATATATATAACAATTACTTCTCAAAATTTCAAATATCTCTTTTTCATTCTCTGAACAATATCAAACTTTATCATTTTCTACTGTCTAAATTTGGTTCTTTCTCTCCTATCCTATAGCAAACAATTTGACCAATTTATAAAAAAACTGAGATAAATACGTACCATGTTGAGCAATTTGAGATAAATAGTTGGGCCAAAAGGCAATGATTAATTGAGTATTTCAGGCAAAAAGAGAAGTAATAAAATATAATAACAAATTTAAGAAACATGACAAATTTAAATTCTCATTTCATTTCTTTCACTACTGTGATAACATGGCTTAAACAGAATTTATCCTTAATCAATAATGGAAGTTTTAGTCGCTCGCTTCTATTTAATAAGAAAAAAAAATACTATATTTAAAATATCATATGAAAAAAACTTATAGAAAAAGATGAGGGGGGAGGATTTCACAACTTAATCACCATGATTTATTTGTTGCGCATTATGGAATCAAATACTTACTTTATTTCATGGAAAAACAAAGCAATACTCATCAAATTCAAATATCAGATAGGACATTGCATAGTAGAATAGTACCAATACAAATGCACAAAGCATAGACAAAGCATTCATATATATAATTAGATGCCAATTGTCTTAGGCTCCTAGTCTTTGGGACGTATCCCCTTTGAAGCTACCATTTTAGCTTTAGAGTTAAAAGACTTAAATAAAAAGAAATTTAGTAGTGCCATTTTTCAAAGGTTAAAAGGATCAGCACATGTGATCAATAATTATATTTACAATCATAGTGATATTTTGAAAGATTAAAACATAATCCATTTTAATTGTACTTTAGTCATTTGAGTATATAAAATAACAAAAATACAAATAATGTTGAAGAATACAAAACAGAAAACAAAACTAGTTCCAGAGCATAAAAGATACCACTAACAGGAGCCTGAAACATAGATCAAAATGTAGCTACAACGCAAGCTGTAAACAAAAGCAGACCCTACAAGCAAAGAAAATTAATAGAAAATAGATGGAAAAATTGAATACACCATAACAGATGGAAATACTCACCATTTAAATGTCACTGACCTATTTGCATGTCTCTTTCTCGATATAGCAGATATACAATTTAATACCTCCTCGCTATCCAAAATATTTTCAACATCACATTTTAATAGATTACAAGAATCCAAGAATGCAACGGATTCTCCCAAACCTGCAACCAGTGACTTCTCCTTAACCTTCTCTTTGACATATTCCATCATAATTAGCCCTGCACAAGTACTCAATAAGAACATACATGTGAGACAAATTCTAATTTGTACAAGTACAGATAATCAAATGACAGCATGTTGATGAAGAAATAAGAACTTGAGTAAAATTCACGACCTGGTCAGATAAACTGAAAGTCAAGCATTAGGACCCAAATAAGTTCACACACAAGCTAGAGAACACAACCAACACACAAGTTCATAGAATAGAAGACTTCTGTATATTTCAAAACCAGTAGGCAATTGTTAGGCCTTTGATACGCCTAACATACTCAATGCGGAAAAAGGCAGCAAGTGTAGAACAATAAATAACCTTAAGACTGATGTGATGACCTAGCTGTTGAGTGTTGAATTAGTTGTCCTAGTCAGCTAATGTTTTATTGGTAGAGTTTATTGTTGTAAGCCTGAGTGACCAAAGAGAATAGCTATACATAAGTGGTAGGCAAGTTTGAGGGGATCTATTTGATTATTTGTATTATTTTATAAAGTGAATTCTCTGTGGAGAAATCCAAGGTCTCTAAGTCTTGGAATCCCTTGTAATATGGTTTTGGTATTAATAAAGATTCATTCTAGTTATTCAACATACTAGTGTGCATCAGCAATACAAAGACCCATGTACAGATTAATGGTGTATTCAAGAGACCACTCCTCTTGCCAAGAGCAACAGCTCCAAATCCAAATTCACTCGATACATACCCCCTTTCAATCTCTCTTACACTATTTAAATGTACCCATTATTTCTAGACAATCTATTGCACTTCCCCAAGACCACTGACACTCTTTAACCAGAAAATATAACTAACCTTCAAGAAAATCTTTTACACTACCCATAACTTCATTTATTCATTTTTTACCTTTTATTGGGTGCCTAACATCTAGCTAAAAATTACAACCAATTACTAAGTAGCAAATTGTTGTAAATAATGCAAAATCCATATATTCTTAAGTTAATAAACAAATTATGAACCCTAAGACAAGGTTTTACACTTAAAGGATTCCTCTCTTCAGCAACAAGAAATTAAGAATGATTCAACTAACAAAAGTTGCCAATTATGCATATACCCTATGTTTGTATTATTAATTATAAAGTTTTTTTAAAATATGAAAACATTCCATTTAAATATGGAATGTAGAAAGAGACTATAATATTCTTCACCAGTCTTAAAATAAAGTGAAAATAATAACCTTACATTATACCATCTAACATTATCCAACATTCCAACTAGACAGCAACAATTACTATAAAGCTAAGAAGACATAAAATATTGAATAACTAAGCATATGCTTTTGAAAATAGTTTAAACCTTGGAGCATTTATTAAATTATAGGGGAATATGAGAGGGGCGGGGGAAGAGAAAGAAAAAGTAACTAGTGTTTTAGAAATATATGTACATGTGTGTGTGAATATAAATAATACAAAAGAGAATATAAAAACCAGGCTTAGTCATGTATATTAGAACAAGTAACATAAAGAAAATGGAACTATAAGTGTAGACAAAGGCATACCAAGAGCTCGAAGCATCTTGAGGTCAAATTTATGAGTTATTTGGTCTTGTCCAAACAATTTTGCACATTGAAGTACAAGCATTTTCAAGATAATGATCATATCCTGCCATGATGTTTCAAGCCACTAAATCACATTAGTACAAAAAATAAGCATATATATAATATGCATTATTCATTAGATAATATCAAGACAACACGTCATTTCAAAATAGAGAAATGTAGATTTTCATTCTCTGGTCCATCTATCGAACCCTACCATCTTTGAAAAGCAGAATACTCTAGCATCTAACAGGTAAATCCCATGAGACAAATAATTCTCTGTAAATATACGACCTTTGGACTGCAAACCAACAAGGAATAGAATATGTTAAAAAAATATTATAATACTTTAACATCTTGCTGCGCTGGTCCCATGGGACCGCTAAACCCTATAGTTTTTGGATTGTAGAATAATCTACCATAATTCTAGGGAGGTCTCACAAGAATCAGACTATTCAAACCATGCTTAAGTAACAATTCAATATATTACTACAAAAAAAAAATCAAACCAATATTAAACTTATACATCTTCAACATTGTTATTACTGAAAATATATTCCATCTCATCTGTCCCGCTATTGTCTGTCGACCCCGGCAGCAACATATTCTGAAATCATTATTCATAGAGAATCATGGACTCAATTTTGCATTCGAAACATAAAAATTTTAAAAAATAAATAAAATTTAAAGATTTCCTTGCAAAGCACAATAGCAATGTGGGGGCAGGCAATCCATTTTTTTGGCGAGTTCAATAAACTCCATATTTTCTAAGTAAAGAAAACCCAGAAACATACCCTCTTTACTTTAGGTAGGAAACGACGACAGCGAGCAAACTCTATGCTTCGAAGCGACACCACGGTGACAATAGATAGCTAGACGAGCGAGGGCTGGGAGAGGCAGGCGATGCTTTCGTGCTTTTGGGGTTTTGTGGGTTTGGAAAACTAAAATACTGAACCCACGCGTCGAGCGAGTTTGTGCGGGTTCATGGTTGAGCAAGGAGGCCGCGATAGCATATGTTGATAAACATAACAGTTCACAATAATCAGAAATTTATATGTGAAAGAAAATAACTAAAAAAGTAGCATTTAGTTAGTGTCGGAGCATATGGTGAAAATAATCAAATTATCCCAATCTCTCTTAAGTAAAAAAAACAAACATCAATTATTCCCATATTATTATAAATATTTGTATCAACAATATCTAATCATTTAATCATATATAATCCTCCAATATTCTGAAATTAAATCAATTTGAATAAATGCTTGACGATCTTTAAAATCTAAAATTAATGTATCTTTAACAGATTAAAATAAAAATAAATAAAAACTAAAGATCCAGACATCAATATAAGATATCGATGCGAATATTTATTCACATAAAACGACAATAAGATTTCTTATTAAATCATATTATACATTCTAATGATTTCTCAACTTGTTATGAAGTTTACTTACTTGAAAAATATTACAACATATATAAAAACATTATCAAACTAATTTATATATATATAATGGATACATTTTGATAGAGGACCTTCCAAAACTCAACATCTTAGTTTCAAGATACTAGAGGAAAATGTCATCAAAGTTTCTAAAAGAAAAACGAAACATAAATAAGTATGATATTGAATAAAATGAGCACTTAAGATCGATTACCAAGTAAATTTAAAAGCACTAACCAAGCTAGAACTACAAGTTCTACATCCAAATTTCAACATGTAAATGAAGTTAAAATCAAAACATAATTAGCACATCCAATAATATAAATACAGATTCACAACAACTCAATTTTAAAAGCTACTAAGGAATGAATAAGATTAATAAACAATGACACGTGAGCTAACCACAATATAATCATACTAATCAACCATACAAACCATGATCAACACTTCAAAATTCAAATTTATCATATTAATCAACCTCACAAATAGTTAAACAGTGATGACTACATATTAACCTATATATTTGCTTCAAATTCAAAGGCTACAATGAAATCTACAACATCTATTAAATCTAAAAAAATGCATCTACCCAGTCAAAAAGAAAATACTCGAGCTCTATTTGGGTTTTCTGCAATAACACATGGAGAATGATCATAACATAAAGGGGACAAACTTTCACAAGCACCGAAAGCCATCATCAAAATGAGCAGATAAATACAAATGAAGTTAAACTAGAACTAGACACTAAAAGAGATTTGAGGGACATAATTCAATAAAAGCCAAAATATTTTCCATGCAAAAGTGTGTGTGTATATATATATATACACCTTCTGAGATATATTATGGAACTAGACACCAAAAGAGATTTGAGGGACATGAGATTGGTCAACTATGAAGAACAAAAAGACAATTGTTATACACTTTTCCAGTTTCCACTACAGAAAAAGACAGAACATAAGAAATGAAAATAGAATAAGTACTAAAAAAAATAGAATGATGAAGAAAAGTTCAATCTCTATTGGGAATATGATATATATATATATCCAAGCCTTGATAAATTCTCACTCAATCACTAACAAACCACAACTAACACTCAATCAGTACATTCTCACTTTGTCCAGAAAATCACAAAATTACACCACAATAAATTCTCACTCAATCAAGAACAAAAGGGGCTTGATTTCTTGGAGGAGAAATCCCAAGCTGGATTTCTACAAGTTGACCTTTCTACAAGAATTGATTATTATCATCATAGGTACCAAAACAAAAATCAATTCATTTTCTCACTGTAAGTATAGAATGAATACTTCTCATAAACTTTGGAAAACATATATATTCATATTGACAATCCTTATTTTTAACCAATACCCTAAATTTGATTGATTCAACCCTTGTTTTTAAGTTTGCTACTATGTAGCAATGAGAAGCTTATGCAAAAACAACAATTTTTTTTCTTTGTCCTTAGGCTCTCCTAATTGTACAGTTATCTTTGGCCTCCAAAGCATGCGGTTATATTTGGAGTTTTAGTGCAAATATTTTCCACCTAATCAAATCAAAAGCTGTCTCATCATTTTACAAAGCTTTTTCATCAATAAATTGAAATGAATCAACCAATTACTAGTCATATACTCACTGGTCTTTTGAGATAATTTAGTACAGATATAACAGAATTAAGGTGGGAATAAAACAAAAATGAATTGCAGTACATTACCAACCATATTTCAAAGTAATATGATTTCAAAATGCCAAAAGCTTATTGATACAATTCCATGTAAGACAAAGTCCTGACATATCATACAGAACTCTAGTTCTAAAATTTAAGCTTTCCTATGTCATATATACTCCTACTATCAACATTATCTCCACTCACATTCACATCCTGCCATTTCAACAAGTGCCCAAATTCATTGTAATCTCTAATAAGAGTTTCAACTTCCAAACCAAGAATCACAATCACCATTGAAAAAGGGACCAGATAAGTAAATTTAGAGCTCAATTTATACAAAAAATAAACAGAACTCTTAAATAAAAACACTCAATCAAAGACTTCAAAACACACGCGCATCACAATTATTTTCATTATTCCTCAAACTTCAACTACTTGAACAAAGTCCCAGTAACTTATATCATCTCATATCCATTGCAATCAACCTCATTTGCTTCAAATTGAACACAACCTCTATCAAAGTGCTAAAATAATCAACTTTCAAAACAACAATGTAATGACACTGAAAAAGAAAAGAAAAGAAACAACTAGAAAAGTATTGTGATGGATTTTGGGATTTCTGGAAATTCACCTTCAAGCTGGTTCTCACTTAAGTTCCAGAAATCAAGCCCCTTTTTTTCCGAAATCCATCTTATTCGAGTAATTTACTGATCTTACCGATTAAGAGGAATCAACTCCTTTTATACAGAGGAGAAGTTAGAAACTAACAGAACTAACAAAGCTGTTAAGAAACAGTAAAGTAGAATAACAAGGCCAAACAACACAAATACACACATATATATACATATACATTGATGATCTGATATGAAATTGAAATCTAAATTAAAAACTACCTCACAGTTTCGAATACTCTGACCTGGATTCGTGCTTCCAGCAGGAGAGTTAGCAAGCGCTCGAATCATGAAGGGAGATGCCTGGGTTCTTGCTTCCAGCAGGAGAGATAGCAAGCGTGCAACTCATGAGGGAGATGCCTGGGTTCTTGTTCCAGCAAGAAAGATTGCAACTTGAGGGAGATGGCAAGACTCGCTTGAGGGAGAAGAAGCTACTTTTGGGTTCCTGCTCCAGCGGTTCAAAGGAATGGAGAAGACAGAGACTTACGGGATGGGCAAAGGAGGCGGCTGGGAATAGTTTAGGTTGTGGATTAGGGATTTAGAAGATTAGATGGGGATGGGGATTTATATGATTTCATTTGATTATTTTTGTGATATTATGTTTGGCGCTTCATTTTGGGGCCTGAGCCTTTTTTTTTTATTCCGTGTGTTTTTTATAAGTGAAACCGTGTTTTATTAATAACACATTGAATATATGTCATTTATTTATCGTAATATATGCTCAAAAATGTTGTAGTGTACTATACTTGACCTGGAAAGGTATTCCATAGGGATGGACTCAAGTGTATCTTCATCTCGGGTAGGGGCGAGTTTTGCGAGAGCATCAACATTCGTGTTTTTCTCTCTTGGGATTTGTTCTATGGAATACTTTTTGAACTAGTCCAAATACCCTTTTACCTTGGCAAGGTATGCAGCCATTTTTGGGTCTCTAGCTTGATATTCGCCTTTCACCTGAAATACTACTAATTGTGAGTCACTACAGACATGCAAATGTGTTACCTTCAGTTCCTTGGCGAGTGGCAGGCCAGCCAGGAGTGCTTCGTATTCTGATTCATTGTTGGAAGCTTCAAATCTGAATCTTAATGCACAATACATCTTATGTCCCTCAGGTCATGTCACTACTATGCCAGCTCTGCCCCCCCCCCCTTCGTTGGACACTCCGTCTACATGGAGGCTCCATTCATCAAGTTGCTTTCCCCTACGCAAGTTAGTTCATTCTCTTCTATTTCTTCCTCCTCATGGGGTCGGTAGGCAAACTTGACTATAAAATCAATAAGTACCTGCCCGTCGATCAAGGTTCTTGGGGTATAAATGATGTCAAACTGACTTAATTCAATTGATCATTTTAGCAACCTTCCTAAAGTCTATGTTTATGCAAGACTTGACGCAAAGGGGTGTTCGTGAGCACTTCAATAGAATGAGCGTTAAAATAGGGCCTTAGCTTTTGCGAGGCCACTACCAAGGCATATGCTAATTTTTCTATTTTTGGGTACCGGGTTTCTGCGTCTACCAACCGCTTGCTGACATAGTATACGGGTTGTTGATGCTTCTTTCTTCCTTTGACTCGGGCAGCACTTATGGAATGCTCTGACACTGCTAAGTACATGTATAATCTTTACCCTTTTTTTGGTTTAGCCAGAAGGGGCAGTTTTTCGAGTTGTTTCTTTAGCTTAGCAAAGGCTTCCTGACAATCTTCATCTCAAGTGAACTTTTTTTGCCCTTTTAGGATGTTGAAAAAGGGGAGACACTTGTCGGTGGATCTGGAAATGAACCTGTTGAGTGCTACTACTCTCCCTGTCAAGCATTGCACCTCCTTTTTGTTTCGTGGTGAGCTCATTTCCAATAATGCTTTGATTTTATCAAGATTGGCCTCGATACCTCAAGAATTTACCATGAAACCGAGGAACTTTCCCAGTGAAACTGCAAAGGTACACATGAGCGGGTTCAGCTTCATTCTGAATCATCGGAGGGTGTCAAACATCTCACCGAGGTTGCTTGTGAGCTCTTCTGCCCTCTTTGTCTTTACCAACATATCTTTTACATATACTTCCATATTTCTTCCTATCTGATTTGCAAACATTCTGTTTACAAACCTTTGATAAGTTGCACTTGCATTTTTTAACCCAAAAGGCATTACCTTATAGCAATAAAGCTCCTTTTGTGTTATAAACGAAGTATTCTCTTCATCAGCTGAGTTCATGGGTATTTTGTTGTACCCAAAATATGCGTACATGAAGCTAAGTAGCTCGTGCCCAGCCATGGCATCTACTAACTGATCTATCCTAGGAAGCGGGAAGCTGTCCTTGGGGCAGGCTTTATTGAGGTTAGTAAAATCCACACAAGTCCTCCACTTCCAATTGGGCTTTGGGACTATGACTGGGTTGGATACCCATACTGGGTAGAATGCTTCTCGGATAAATCCATTTGCCTTCAACTTGTCAACTTCTTCTTTCAGGGCCACGTATCTCTCTGGATCTAGCGCCCTCCTTTTCTCCCTCACAGGTCTTGTTTTTGGGTCGATGTTTAAGTGATGGCACATGATTGATGGATCTATCCCCACCATGTCCTCGTGACTTCAGGCGAACACATCAAGGTTATTTTTTAGAAATTCTACCAACTTTTCTTTTGCGATATCAGGAAGGTTTCTCCCTACATTCAGCTTCCTCAATGGCTCATTCATAACTCTGACTTCTTCCAACTCCTCTACTGGCTCGGCCTTGGGTTCTTCTGCGACCCGTGGGTCCAATTTGTGTGGGTTTGTGCTTCCATGCACTACAATCCCCATAGGCACTGGCGATTTTATGGCTGTGCGAAGGGACGTGTTATAGCATTTCCTCACTTCCTTCTGTTCCCCTTTCACGCTCGCTATCCCCCAGGAGTCAATAATTTTATGGCCAAGTGATGTACTGAGGTTATTGCCTTCAAATCTCTTAGGGAAGGTCTCCCTAATACCGCATTGAAGGCTGAGGCGTAGTCTACCATGACAAAGTTTTCCATTATTGTGGTTTTCTGGGTTGCTCTCCCATGGTGAGGGCCAACTCAATTGCGCCTATGGGTTGTATCAAATCTCCAGTAAATCCATACAGGGAGGTATTATACGGCTTTATGTTCCTGATGTTCAGTCCCATATTCTCTAAAGTTGGGCGACATAGGATGTCTACGGAGCTCCCATTGTCCACCAGGACCCAATGCACCTCATGTTAGCAAGTTGTACAATCAACACCAAGGGATCGTTGTGAGGAAAATGCACACCCCGCGAGTCTTCTTCAGTGAAGGTTACCGAGTTGTTGTCCCCCTTAAAACTCTTTGGGGGGCGTTGCTCCAAGCTTAAGACGCATGGAAGTGGACTTCTCCTAGCTTCTCTGGTGTATTTATCTTGCCCCTTCCTCGATTCGCCTCCATACCCTGGCCCTCCGAAGATGGTCCTAACTTCTCCTTGCATCTCTGGGGTTGTATCTCGTTCCCTTGGTGAGGGTATTTCTTCTTCTAGTCTTATGCTTTCTCTATGGACGTATCTACCCAAGTGTCCCCTACGTATAAGCTCTTAAATTTCTACCTTCAAATGGGTGCATTCTGCAGTGGTATGGCCAATATCTTTATGATACTGATAATATTTACTTGGGTCTCTTTTTGATCGATCTTTCTTCATTAGCAGGGTTCTCCTGAAGGGGAACTGATTCTCATTCATGAAGAAGATATGTTCTCTTGAAGGGGACCTGATTCTCATTCACCAACGCATTGGGGCTTCCGAGGACGATCATCTCTCGACGCTTCGTAGACCCTCTGTTTTTTGCGCTACTTAGGCCATCATGGATTAAGGGTTTTTGGGGTGACCCGCCTTTTCCAGCCTTAAGACTCTCGTGACCATCCTCAACACGGATGTATTTCTGTGCCTGTTTGTAGAAATCGTCTAAGTTAGTGACCTCTCTCTTTATTATGCTATCCCACAGCTTACTACCTGCGCGTACTCCGGCCGTAATGACCATTTTTAACTCTCCTCGGGTCAAGCTTCCTACTTTGGCTGCCTCCATATTGAACCTGTGGCTATAGTTATGTAGGCTCTCGTCTTCTCCTTGCTTTGTGTTAGCAAGGCTAGTGCGTGGAATAGTGTAATCATGCATGGTGTGATATTGTTGGAGAAATTCATCAGAAAATTGTTGCCAAGACCTGATGGACCCTAGCCGGAGTCTTTTTAACCATTTGTACGTAGGACCCTTTAACGTGACAGCAAAGCAGTGGAATTTGGCTCTGCTATTAATTCCTCTCAACATCATTAGGCCATTGAACGCATCCAAATGGTACTTAGGATCTGTATTTCCCTCATAAGGGGTCATGTGAGGCTCTTTGAAGTTGGTTGGGAGCCGAACAGCTTCAATTTCCCTAATGAAGGGTGATTCATAATCAAACTCGTTGTTGAAAGCGTACCCCCCCGGATGTGGTGATTATCTTGTTCCAGAGGCTCCTTATTTCAGTATCTAAGTCGTGTATCCTTTTGTTCAAGGTGTCTCTCAAGTTGGATGGATTTTCCTTTCCTTTCCTTTCCTTTTGTCTTCCTGGGGAGCCACAGGAGGTGTAGTCCTCTCATTCATCCTTTTCTTGTTGAGTTCTTCCCTTAAGTCTGGGGATTTTTCCCTTGAAGTGACCTCAACTTTGTTATGAGGGTTAGCGTTGTTCGGGACATTCATGTTGCTTTGGCTAAGGGGTATTACTAGTGGATAGTCGAGTCCTCCCATCATTCACAGGGACTGTGGTTTCTCCTCCCTCATGGCCTTTCTCTTTTTTCCTAGGTAGAGGCATCCTTGATTTTCCCTATAGTAGGTCATTCAACACCTCTTGGATATTCTCTAAGGTGGTTTTTAGCCTTTGGTTCTTCCGATGTAATTTGCGTATATCCTCTTCGTAAAATCGAGACCTAGAGCCCGAGCTTATGGAATGTACTTGGGGACTCTTGTCTGGCTTGCGCGTTGATGGACCCGGATCTTGCCGGTCGGAGTTCGGCACTTGCAGTGGCCTTAGGCGCGGAAACTCTCTGGCACCTCCCGTAAGAGCAGCCGTTGGTCCTGGACGGTTCTCATCAGGCTGGACTACTAGGGACGAAGCCTACCTTTCATCTTCAAGAACCCTGGGCTCCTTTGGTGCATCCATATTTTCGGGTGGTGGAGGATTCTTCATGGAGTCCTTCAGCTGATCTCCGTCGAGGTGGACCTCAACCTCTCGTGGTTCTCTCAGACGCTTAGAATGTCTTGGCATCTTTCTCTGCCGGAATCAATTAAAGAACAGTGGCTTGACACTTATCCTTCCCACAGACGGCGCCAAACTATGGATGGTAAGAACTCGTCCACTAAGTTAGATCATTAACTTTATGAATGGTACAAGAAGTGAACTTAAACTGACTCAACGTTAAACCAACTTCCTTATAATTTCAAGAACACCAAGTGTAAATGATAGAATTCTAGAGTAAAAATAGAGAGAATGTAGAATATATGTTTTCATTAGCAACAACTGGTTACAAAATTCTCCAAAAATTCGACCCCCTTCTCAGGTGATGGGAGGCCATATTTATAGTAGAGCACTATTGGCTCACTGTACGTGGTGGTCCCTGGGGATACAACCCATCATATGCATTCTACAGATGGTATTGGTGCCAGAATTGTGGTGGTCTGCTCTAGTACACGCCAAGGGTCTGCAGGTGCACCTCAATTCTAGTACTTGGTTGTATCTCCACAATATTTTTAGTACCAGTGTCAGAAGCTGGCTCGGAAGGACCACGTCAAGTACCTTGCACGTACGACCACTACTTGTCTGGCGTGGAGTTAGGGTCTATCATTTGGCGTTTTGAGGGTCGTACCTCTGTATGTATTTCATACCTGGAGTAGACAAGGTTCACCACTTATCTGCGCATTCCTCACATGTACGTGCTCTTCTGGTCATGCATGGGTTTTTATCCTCAAAATGCATCCTATTCTCTTACCCTTTATAAGTTGAAGTCTTTTCGGGTCCTCAAGAAAGTTATGACCCTAAGGAGAATGGAAAGTGAGAGCCTCGCCAGATGTAAGGGCATGAGGGTGAGGCCCCTGACATAAGGCGAAGGCCATGGTGCGAGACAGTTCCTGCAAGCCCCTTGGCGCGAGACACAAGGGCGTGTTGGCAATATGGTGTCCGCGAGCCCCTTGGCATGAGACGCAAGGTCGTATGGGCGAGATGGTGTTTGTGAGCCCCTAGCACGAGATGCAAGGGCATGTGGGCAAGACGGTGTTCGCGAGCCCCTTGGCGTGAAACGTAAAGGCATGTGGGCAAGATGGTATCCATGAGCTCCTTGGCACGAGATACAAGGGCGTGTGGGCGAGATGGTGTCTGCGAGCCCCTTGGCGCAACGGCAAAGGCCTGTGGGCAAGATGGTGTTCGGGAGCCCCTGGTGCGAGACGCAAGGGCGTGTGGCCGAGATGGTGTCTGCGAGCCACTTGGCGTGAGATGCAAGGGCGTGTGGGTGAGACAGTGTCTGCGCGTGGGCGAGACGGTGTCTGCGAGCCTTTGGCATGAGATGGAAGGGCATGTGGGTGAGACTATTTCCATCCCAAACCTATATTTTGAGGGTCACGTGGCAGGGGCGTTGTTCAAGTGAAATTTTGGTTTTCACAGTAGTCTCAACTAGAAGGTCAAGCCAAGATCCTTTAGAGCCCGAGGTTGAAGTCTCTCACCAAGTCCCATCAATGAGCAATTTCAATGGGCAGCGAAGTGACTTTCCACCTAGGAATCCATCTGGTGTTGGGGGGCAAACTACTAGGCCCACCGCACCATGACGCAGAGTTGCTGCCTCTGCTGGAATCACCCATGCAGGAACGTCAAATGGAGGTACTGCACGGGGTACCGACCAGCCAGGACCCAGAGCTAGAGGTCCGGGATGGTACGAGCTCCACATAGATATTGAAGGACTTGACCCTAAAATTGATCAGATAAGGGAAGTCGTTGGGCAGATGCAAGATCAGCATGCCTCCACGAACCAGGGTTGAGCCACTGCACAAGAAGCCCTTAATGAAGCTTTCAAAAAACAAAGGAGAGGCTTTCAAGAATGGATGGATTGACATGTCCGGGAGGTGCAGGCCCGTCAGTAGGACATGGAGCACCAGACTCGAAAAGCAGTTGAATCCCTCCGCAACTATATGCAACAGCCGCAAACCCAAGGTATGGGAACTAAAGCTTGAACTACTGCCCAAAACCAACAATATCCTCCTGTTTTTGGTTTCGATGAAGGTGTCATGGATGGGTAAGAGGCTCAACCTAAGAATGAGAACCAGGGTGCAACCAGGAGTCACAGATCTGATCGGGGCGCTCAAGCCAACAACAATTGGCGACCTTTACTAGCGAATGAGTAGATCCTGCCACCGCGTGGCATAGGACAGGACCAAGCCAAAAAATTTCAGCCAAGATTTTAGGGCAGTAGTTGTGATAGGAATCCTTGTGCTGCAGGATGGGAAGGCACCCCCAAGCTCCAACACCGAACTAGAGTGGTCAACCCCAAAACTACCAACAACAACATGGTATGTACAGACAGCATCAAGAATACTGACCAAGGTCGAAGAGATGAGCCAGGGATTAGTAGCGCATACAAGGCAGCAAGCCAAATTTTCCAATAGAATAATCAAGGTCAGAGAGGTAACCATCTCGAAAGACCGTTTGTCACACCAGGGCAGGATATCTTGAACAACCATCCACCTCGAGGTGAAGGGTTTCAAGGAGTACCTCCAGTACACGGACGAGTAGACAACTAGAATGTCAGGGGCAGACCTCAGCCAAACTCTGTTTTCAACCGAATGGGCCCCATGGGAGGTGAAGACCTTTGAGATGCTCTTAATTGTAGCAGGGAAAATTGAGATTCGAACAACATAGTTTCGCTTGAGCCTGTTCGAGACCCGAGAATGGAAAAGGTTTGCAATGTAGTGTCTCAGAATATTACTTAGCAAGATAGTAGTAGTAGTAGTAGTAGTAGTAGTAGTAGTAGTAGTAGTAGTAGTAGTAGTAGTAGTAGTAGTAGTAGTAGTAGTGGTAGTAGTAGTAGTAGTAGTAGTAGTAGTAGTAGTAGTAGTAGTAGTAGTAGTAGTTTGTAGTATTTTAGTTTTCGTGATTATTTGTTCAAGTCGGGATTTAGCTGGAAAATTAGAGAAATAGTTATGGATTGTATAAGTTTAACCTATAGTTTAGAAATATTAATTTTATCATAAAGTTTGATTAATATAGTTGGTCCTAAAAATATTATTTATTATAACCTAAGGTTTAGATAGAATAATTGAGAGTGTGACACTTGTCACATGCATGTTTATTAAGGATTTTAGATGCATAAATTAATAAAGGATTGATCTAGAAGCTCTAGAACCTTCCAGCAGTTGTTAGATTCACGTTTTACTCAGTCAAAGTTGTTTTACTAAACTTCAAGGGTGTTGAAATTGTGCAAAAACGTGTTTAAAATATCAGCGTATGCCGATATATCGCAATTATAGGGGCCGATATGTCGCCTAAGGTTGTTATAGAAAAAACGTCGACTTCGGATGAACGAAACCATGAAGGTTTGGGATATAGGGACAGGCGATATATCGCTGTTCAGTTAAGTTAGAAAAATAGAAATGTAGAGATTATCAAATGAAAAGCTTCAAAGATCTAATTGGAAACTCAAAGAACAGTTGCAGAAAGAAAAAGGTGAACTGAACTTGTATTTCTTATGGTGTAGTGCTACAGTGTTTCCAACCCCCTTCCATGTGGAAGTGGGATTCCTTTTATAGTGGGCTCTAATGGCCCCTGATACATTGTGGTCCAAGGGACCAGATGGAACACAAGTACACTATCAGGAGAATGGTCTCAGTGGTAGTGGTGTTGGCCCCAATACAGGGTCAGATTTTGTGGGGCTATCTCCACTTCTTATTTGGTACAAATGTTAGAGGAATGGAACCAAGCGTAGTGGTGGTGGTGGTGGTGTTGACTCTGACATCTGGTTAGAAGCATGCAGGCCATGTCCCCTCTCCTAGAACTCCCACTTCTTGTCTGGCATGAGCTTAGTGTCTCTACTTCTTCTGACTTTGTGTGAATTGCTATGAAATTTCCCCAGTTCCTCCTTAATGGTGTATTTGGGAGGTCCTTTATCTTACCCCTTGTTAGACTCACAGTAGGAGTGGTGCCCAGTCGGTGGAACTAGTCTTAAGGGATGAGATAAGGCCCCTCTAACGAGGCAAGTGCGTGTGTGACCCTTAATGGTGCGGCTATGGTGAAGCATCGCTGGATGCACTGAGAGGAGGAGCAAGGAAGGGGCCTTGCGAGATGCTCCTGCGCGAGACGCCCCTGCGCGAGACGCTCTTGCGTGAGACGGGGCCTCGCTGGGTGCATGCGGCCGTGACGCGTGAGACGTTGCCTCCCTGGGTGCGCCGAGAGGAGGCGCGAGGCAGGGGCCTTGCGAGACACTCCTGTGCGAGACACCCCTGCGCGAGACGGGACCTCGCTAGGTGCATTAGGCCGTGACGCACGAGACGTCACCTCGCTGGGTGCGCCGAGAGGAGGTGCGAGGCAGGGGCCTCGCGAGACGCTCTTGCGTGAGATGCCCCTACACGAGACGCTCTTGCACGAGATGGGGCCTCGCTGGGTGGACACGGCTCGGACGTCGCCTCGCTTGGTGCGCCAAGAGGAGGCGCGAGTCAGGAGCCTTACGAGACGCTACTGCGCGAGACGGGGCCTCGCTGGGTGCACCGAGAGTAGGCAATTGCAAGATGACGATGGCTCAAGGGTCTCGCGGCTCAGGCATATATTTAGGCATTTATGGAACCTTAGCATGTGCCTTGGACCTTTTACAGGCAAGAAATTTTGAGCATCCACACTTGCCCCCCAATCTAGGAGAGGACCTTTAGGTGCTCTGGTAAACTCTTTTCTTTGATTCTTATAAATAGGCCTTCATGCCAAGCCTATTATTTACACTTCATCTCCTTAGCTTAGTGGCATTTAGATCCTTTCTCTTTTCGAGAGGTAAGGTGTTCAATCCCCCACAACCTCATTTTTGCTATTTTTTTTTGTATGTCTATATCAATGCAGGTATTTAAGGAATAAAACACATTCTTCCTTTGTTTATGCAGACGCGTGCTTTCGACCACTTGCCTCTATTTGACCGTGACGACGCTTTTGGCCCTCGACCTCCATTTGACCACGTCAGTGCCTAATTTTACTTGCTTGAGGTATACTTTCTTTCTCCCTTATGTTTATTAGGTCCAAATTAGCACCACTCGGGATGGGGTACTTTGGCCTGAGCTCATCGTGAGTTAGCCTTGATGCATGCCCCTTTATTCATACCCCGTAGTGGGTCATTTAGAGCGTTTGTGCCTGGAGGTTTTGACCCCATTCCTTTGTGTTTTGTAGCAATCCTCCCATTTATACGTGAACCCCTTTTGCTTTTGGAACGTGGTCTCATGGAAAGTGAAGGTCCGTTCGACATTCCTCCGGGGGTCGAGTTTGTTGACTTGTCTTCAGACTCAGAGTCCCCTGAGGAAAATCCTTACCGTGACCATGACACCTTAAGGCAGGACCGTATTTGTCATCTCGAGCACATGGCTTAACTTAGGCATAAAATTTGGGTGGTAGAGAGCGAAATTGACTCGGTGTTGAGGGGAGATAGAGTACCTTTCCCTCCTGACCTTAGTGACCATGTAGCAAACCTTAGGGCGACCCTTTTAGATTTGCAGGTGGAGTTGGAATTTATAGAGGGACATCTCCCGCCTGAGCCTCCTAGCCCGTTCTTTCCTGATGACTGTCATGGGGTCGTCCTATCTTCTCTTCAGCCCTTATTTTCAATCTTCCCTAGTTTAGCGCTTCCGCAGCCGGTGCCCAGGTGGAAGACTCTCGCTAGGAAGAAAAAACAGAGGGTAAAGTGTTTTGTCTCCTCCTCACCTTTTTCTTTTGGTTTTGCAGATATGCCGAAGAGAGGATGATGACAAGTGTCTGCTGATGACCAGGATGAAGCCCCCTTATTGGCATCCTCTCTATTGTCCCACGTGTCTGAAAATAAATTAATGGAAATAGTATAGCACTACCGTGTTCCTCCGGAGTTTGCATTATGCATCCCTTCGGACAAGTGTTGGGCTGAATACCCAAATACTGGCTACGTGGCCATTAGCGAGCATATTCTGAAGGCGGGTGGTACAATCCCATTACACCCATTCTTCGTCGCGGTTCTCAACTATTTTGACCTCGCTCCACTTCAGCTGGCACCCAACAGTTGGTTGACCTTGAGCTGCCTCTTCATCGCGTTTATGGAACTTGTCCGTCGTGCTCCTACGGCCCAAGAGGTGCATTTCCTGTACAATCTCATGCCCTCTCCCAAATCCAAGGGCTTTTAGTTCCTGCAAAAAGCCAATACTGTAGTCCTCTTGATAGATGGCGCTGTGTTCAACCCGGGGTCCTGGAAGTAGGACTTTTTCTTTGTGCAGGGCCTCCTTTCTATTTGTGAGCACTTTCGTTCTGCTCCCAGTAAGTACTTCGAGCCACCCTTTTTTTTTCCTTTTTGAAACTTATTGTTTTATAACTTATGTTTGTGTCAGCAATGGTGTGAATCGTGCAGAGCATTTCGCCATACCTGTAGTTTTTGGGTTAGAGGCGAACGCTGTGAACAAATTCCTCAGTGCTTACCCCGCCGTGAGAAAGGCTACATACCTCTTCACCGTGGAAAAACTCAACTTTCACAAGCTATCCCTGGTTTCAGATCCCAGGTTGCTGTGGACTCTTTCCGGGTCAAAGAAGACGAAGGATGCCTCGGCTGAGCCTCGCCCGGGTGAAGGTGAGGCCAAGTATGTGCCGGAGGGAGTCTCCCTTGGACACGGGCAACCTCACCAGCTATCTTCGTCCCCCGGGGAATGCCCTCCCTTTGCCCCTTTCAACCTTGACATGGCTTCCCAATCCCAGGGTCAACATGCCATGCTAGGGAATTTTGTTTGCCCCGATCCCATGGACTTTGATGCTTTTCCTCAGGCTCCCCTCGACCCCGGTCCATCGGGGGCTTACTTTCCTGATCTTCCTGCACCCCCTCTTGATCTACCTGGGGCTCATTTTTTTAATCTTCCTGCGCCCCCTCCTGTTTTTGCGAGCGGGTCGTCTGTCCTTACCCAACTGGGTACCCTTGGCTCGGAAGGGGTGCCCTGGGTGGACCACATGGTGGCCTCTTACGGGCGGCGGTATGTCCAGATCGCCTCAGGCCTCCTTGAAACTAATTGTAGTGGTCTTGGGAGTTTAACTATGTCGGATCTTGGGGAGACTCTTACGCGCTCTACTTCCAGGGTGAGTTTAGGCATCTTATGTCAGCCTTATATCTTTTTATTCCCCTTTTTTTTGTTACTTATCACTGTTGTTGTTATTTTTCTTGTGCAGGCCTATACCGTGGCTTAGCGGTTTGCTGACTCGGCTCACAACCTTTCCATGTCGAATGCCGAGAGGGATCGTCTTGCGGTTTGGGTCCAGGAGCTCGAGAGGGAGCTTGCTGAAACCTGGTCTAGGCTAGAAAAGGCCTTAGCGAAAATTTATGCCTAATCGAAAAAAGAAGAAGAGGGCGATTGCCAAGGCCGCGATGTTGCAGGAAAGGGCCACCAGCGTAGAGGCCGAACTCCAGGGTGCCAAGGCTACCGCGGCTGCATCGCAGGAGAGGGTCACTTCCTTAGAGGGCGAACTTGAGGGTGCTAAGGCTGCTGCTGTTGCATCGTAGGAGAGGGTCGCTTCCTTAGAGGCGGATAGGGCAGCTATTGAGTATAGGTCCATAGAGCACGCCCTTTACGGTGTATGGAGGCAGGATTCAAACTTTGATTTCTCCTCCTTTGGCGAGCATGTGGTTGCCTGGGCAACTGGATGGAACGCCCATAGTAGGAGGCCTTGAGATCGTCACTTCATAACTTTTGCCAGTTAGTCCGCTGTGGATGTATGCTCGTTCGAGCCTTATTGTACTTGTAATAATTTATTTTTAAATCTTGTCATGTTACCAAAACTCTTTTTTTTTTATATATATATACATATACGGTTATTCATCTCTTATTCCTCTATGTTCGAGGTCTTTTTCAGCCCGTATGATGGGGTTTGGTGGGTTCCCCTTTTTTATTTATCAGGCTAGAGGTCCTTTGGAGCCCATGTGAAAGGGTTCAATGGGTCCTTTGGTGCCTCTTGATTGTTCTTATAAGGATATATTGACCCCTTGGGTTCTAGCTATCCTTTTATATATTTTTGCACGCGCTTATTATTTCTTGCGAGAAGCGTCCTTCTCGTCATTATTCGTAGTACTATTTTTGCAAGGGTTTCTTTTAGGACCCTTTTTGGCTAGACAGCTTGGTGGCTGCTCTAGGCTTATTGGCGGGTGCTCTTTCTGGGGCTTTTCCCTTTGAGAGAGTATCTGCCTTTATTTGGAAGTTTGTTGTTGTTTTTTATTTGTAAGACCTTTTGGCCTCCTTGATGTTCATAAGGGTAGTTAATCCTTGTGAACTTCAAGAGATGCCTTGCAAGGTCTCCTCCCTGTTTGTTAGGGTTCACCACGCATTTTTTTATAAGGAACTCGTTTAAGGCCATGATATAAGGGGTCCTTTTGGGTTCCTCCTGATAGAGGGTCCTTCTTAGGTTCCCTCTGATATGAGGGGTCCTTTTTAGGATCCTCCTGTTAGAGGGTCCTTTTTAGGATCCTCCTGATATGAGGAGTCCTTTTTAGGATCCTCCTATTTACTGTATGTTTTTCCTCCAGGACCTCGTTTAAGGCCCTGATATAAGGGCTCCTTTTGGGATCTTTCTGATAGAGGGTCCTTTTTAGGTTCCCTCTGATATGAGGGTCCTTTTTAGGATCCTCCTGTTAGAGGGTCCTTTTTAGGATCCTCCTGATATGAGGAGTCCTTTTTAGAATCCTCCTGTTTGCTGTATGTTTTGCCTCCTGTCCTACCCCCCCAAGTGTCTGGTGAAATTTATTTCAGCAGGCACTTTGGTAGGTGCTATATGGGAGAAGAATAACACGTGAAGTGGCGAAGAGTTTCATTCATAGCATGCGGGTTACAATGACACATATGAAAGAGTTACATCTAATTAGGAGGTTACCAGGTAGCCACTTTAATTCTTACTTACTAAGTGGACATAACAGGGAACAAACTAAACATAAGTCTTTTTTTCCTCCGGTACAGAAGTCTCACTGGTAGTATATCTTGAGGTGTTCTGGATTCCATGCTCTAGTTTCTTCCGCGATTCGCGGGTCCTTTTTGTGTGGGTTCACGCCTTCATGTCCAACCATTGCCATAGGCACCGATGGTTTTGTGGCTGTGCGGAGGGACGTGTTATAACATTCCCTCGCTTCCTTCTGTTCTCCTTTCATGCTTGCTATTCCCCTGGGAGTTGGGAATTTCATAGCCAAGTGGTACACAGAAGTTATCGCCTTAAATTCTCTTAGGGAGGGTCTCCCTAATACCGCATTGAAGGCTGAGGCGCATTCCACCACGAAGAAGTTGCCATTATGGTGGTTTGCCTGGGTTGTTCCCCCATGGTGAGGGCTAACTCAATTGCACCTAAGGGCTGTATCAAATCCCCTGTGAACCCATAAGGAGAGGTATTGCAAGGCTTCAGGTGTCAGATGCTTAGTCCCATCTTCTCTAAAGCGGGGCGATGCAGGATGTCTATAGAGCTTCCATTATCCACTAGGACCCGATGCACTCTCATGTTCACAAGCTAGATAGTCAGCACCAGGGGGTCATTATGAGGGAAATGTACCCCTTGCGCGTCTTCTTCGGTGAAGGATATCGAGTCATTCTCGCCCTTGAAACTCTTCGGGGGGCGTTGCTCCAAACATAAGATGCACGGTGGTGGACTTTGTCTGGCCTCCTTGGCATATTTGTCTCGTCCCTTCCTTGAATCGCCTCCAAATCCTGGTCCTCCAAAGATGATCCTAACCTCTCCCTATACTTCTGGGGCCACCTCTCGCGCCCGCGGTGGGGATGCTCCTTCTTCTGGCCTTTGGTTCTCCTTGCGCATATATCTGCCCAAATGTCCCTTGCGGATGAGCTCCTCGATTTCCACATTCAAATGGTTGCATTCCGCGGTGGTGTGGCCGATATCTTTGTGATATTGGCAATACTTGCTGGGGTCTCTTTTAGACCAGTCTTTTTTCATTGGCGGGGGCCTTTTGAAAGGGACCTGGTTTTCATTCGTAACGAAAATATGCTCTCTCGCATGGGTGAGGTCAGTATAAAAGGTGTAAGGGCCCTGTATGCGCTCATCAAAGCATTGATGCTTCTGGGGTCGATCATCTCCCGTTCCCTCATAGACCCCCTTCTTCCTTGCACCGCTTTGGCTTTGTTGGATTGAAGGTTTTGGTGGCGACTGGCCTTTTCCGACCTTGACGCTTTCGTGACCATCCTCCACGCGAATATATTTTTGCGGTCGCTAGTAGAAATCATCCAAGTCTGTGACCTCCCTCTTGAGCATGTTATCCCATAACTTGCTCCTCGGGCGTACTCTAGCTGTGCTGGCCATTTTCAGCTCCCTACGGGTCAAGCTCCCTACTTTTGCTGCCTCCATATTAAACTTGTGAATGTAGCTCTTCAGACTCTCGTTTTCTCCTTGCTTCACATTGGTGAAGTTGCTGCCTGGCGTCGTGTAGTCCTGCACGGCGTGGTGTTGCTGGAGGAATTCATCGGAAAACTGTTACCAAGATCTGATGGACCCTAGTCTGAGTGTTTTGAACCATTTGTACGCATGTCCTTTCAATGTAACAACGAAGCAATGACATCTGGCCCCGCTACTGATTCCCCTCAGCTTCATCAGGTCGTTAAATGCATCCAGATGGTATTTCAGATCCGTGCTTCCTGCGTAAGGAGTCATATGGGGCTCCTTGAAGTTGACAAGAAGCCGGATGGCAAGGATCTCCTTGATGAAGGGCGACTCATGGTCGAACTCATCCTCAAAGGCGTGACCTCCAGAGGCGGTGATGATTTTGCTTCGTAGGCTTCCCATTTCTGTGTCCAGGTCTTGCCTCCTCTTGTTCAAGGAGTCTCTCAGCGTGGATGGATTAGGATCCCGTTTTCCTTTGCCTCCCTAGGGTTCCATAGGGGGTGTGGTCCTTTTACCTGCCCTCTTTTTGTTGAGATCTTCTCGTAAATCTTAGGGTGTTCTCCTTGAGGTGACCTCGACATCGTTACGAGGGGCAGCATTGGTCTTCGGCCCTAGCCCCTGGGGCTGCTTCAGTGGTCTGGAACGTTCATCCTGCTTCGTCTAGGGGGTGTTACTAGTGGAGAGTCGAGTCCTTCCATCATCTACTGGGACGGTGGTTTCTAACCCCCCTGGTCTCTCTCTTTCCGCTTAGGGAGTGTCACGTTTGATCTCCCTTGCAACAACCCATTTAGCACATCTTGCATGTTTTACAGGATGGGTTCTAGCCTCTGATTCTTGTTGTGAAGTTCTCGTATTTCGTCTTCATAGAATTGAGACTACAAACTCGAGCTGACGGAGTGGACCCAAGGGTGCTTGTCAGCCCGGCGCTTCGACAGGCCTGGATCCTGCCGACCAAGGTTTGGCACCTGCGGCGGCCTTGGAGGCAGGAACTCATCGGCACCCCTTGCTGGGGCAGCCACCGACCTTGGGCGATCCTCCTCAGGTGGGACCGCCGGGGACGAGACCTCCCTATTGTCTCTAGGGTCCTCAGGCTCCCTTGGGGCCTCCATCTTTGCAGGTGGAGGAGGATCCCTCATGGAGGCTTTTAGCTAATCTCCGTGAAGACGAACTTCCACCTCGTGCAGCTCCTCAACCGTTTCCAATGTCCAGGCATTTTTTCTTATCGGAATCAATGAAAGAACAGTGACTTGCAATCTATCCTTCCCACAGACGGCGCCAAACTGTTGACGGTGAGAACTCGTCAACCAAGTTAAGTTAGAAAAATAGAAATGTAGAGATTATCAAATGAAAAACTTCAAAGATCTAATTGGAAACTCAAAGAACAGTTGCAGAAAGAAAATGGTGAAATGAACTTGTATTTCTTATGGTGTAGTGCTACAGTGTTTTTTCCAACCCCCTTCCATGTGGAAGTGGGATTCCTTTTATAGTGGGCTCTAATGGCCCCTGATACATTGTGGTCCAGGGGACCAAATGGTACACAAGTACACTATCAAGAGAATGGTCTCAGTGGTAGTGGTGTTGGCCCAAGTACAGTTTCAGATTTCGTGGGGATGTCTCCACTACATATTTGGTACAAATGTCAGAGGAATGGAACCAAGCGTAGTGGTGCTGGTGGTGGTGTCGACTCTGACATTTGGTTAGAAGCATGTAGGCCATGTCCCCTCTCCTAGTACTCCCACTACTTGTCTGGCATGAGCTTAGTGTCCATACTTCTTTTGACTTTGAGTGAATAGCTATGAAATTTCCCTAGTTCCTCCTTAATGGTGTATTTGGGATGTCCTTGATCTTACCACTTGTTAGACTCGACGTAGGAGTGGTGCCCAGTTGGTTGAACTGGTCTTAAGGGATGAGATAAGGCCCCTCTAACGAGGCCCAGTGCGTATGCGACCCTTAATGGCGCGGCTGTGGTGAAGCATCGCTGGGTGCACCGAGAGGAGGCGCGAGGCAGGGGCCTCGCGAGATGCTCCTACATGAGACAGGGCCTCCCTCGGTGCATGCGGCCATGACGCGCGAGACGTCGCCTCACTGGGTACACCAAGTGGAGGTGCGAGGCAGGGGCCTCACAAGACGCTCCTGCGGGAGACGCTGTTGCGCGAGACTGGGCCTCGCTGAGTGCATGCGGCTGTGACGCGCGAGACATCGCCTCGCTGAGTGCACCGACAGGAGGCGCGAGGCAGGGGCCTCATGTGACGCTCCTGCGCGAGACGCCCCTGCGCAAGACGCCCCTGCGCGAGACGGGACCACGCTGGGTGCATGCAGCCATGACGCGCGAGACGTCACCTCGCTGGGTGCGCCGAGAGGAGGCAAGAGATAAGGGCCTCACGAGACGCTCTTGCACGAGATGCTCCTGCGTTAGACGGGGCCTCGCTGGGTGCACACGGCTGTGACGCGTGGGACGTCGCCTCGCTGGGTGCGCCAAGAGGCGCGAGGTAGGGGCCTTGCTAGACGCTTTTGCGTGAGACGGGGCCTCGCTGGGTGCACTGAGAGTAGGCAGTTGCAAGAGGACGGTGGCACGAGGGTCTCGTGGCTCAGGCATATATTTAGGCATTTATGGGACCTTAGCATGTGCCTTGGACGTTTTACAGGCATGAAATTTTGAGCATCCACAATCGCCTATAAAAGTGATATATCGGCTGCCCTTAGGTATTTTTAAAACTTCATGGAACTGAATTAGAAATAACCTCAACAACTTGGACTTGCTCTTGAACATTTTTGACCGAGTTATGGACATTTGTTGAACCAAAAACTCAAATTTATTCAATTAATATTTATTTATTTATTCTTTTTAAAAGGGATTAGTTTCACTCCTTGAACTCTATAAATAAGTCCTTGCACTCAGCCATTTCATTCATTATTCAAGCATTCTTCAGAGCCTCCAAACTGCAAAGTTTATTCTAGAGAGAAAACACTAGGGTTTTGGGATTTAAAAGCTTCTCAATCTAAGCTTTTCTAAACACTTGGGAAGTAACATAGAGTGACATTTCGGTAATGACTTATAGATCGGAGTCCTAGTCTATGCAAAGGTATTCTTATCCTCAGGTTTAGATCATTATAGTTCTTTTATTTTCTTTCATTTCTTTTCAGATCCTAACTTGTTGTTATGACTTTTGGTTAGGTGTTTGTTTACCCAAAAACATACTACATGATGATGTGGTAGGATTGGTCTGCATGTGGGATGAACGTGATAGTTTTAAGTGAGTGTATCTTGCACGACCATCGACTAGAAGATCATTGGCTGATCAGGCATCATAATTATGGGCGACCAGCCTAGTCGCATATATTCATTTATTTCCTTCAGATATACAATCTTGTAATTATGTATAAATTGCAATTTTCATTATTATTTAGATATGTCTGTATTAAATATAATTAAGGCCCGTTGGCCCATGTAAAACTCCTTGAGCCTATAAATAAGACTGAAAGGGCTCAAGAGAGGGGACTTTTGACTTTGGACTTTTGGCTTTAGAATGCTTGAGCTTAGAGATTCTAAGAGAGAAAAAGAGTGATGTTATATAGCACAATTGTATTCATCTGAGAGCTAGTGAAACTCGTGAATCCTAGTTCATTGATCACTGTTCTTGGAATTTTATATCAATAAGAACACTTAGTGGACATAGGTCATTACCATTTGATTAGGGCCGAACCATTATAAATTGTTTGTGCCGTTTATCTTTTTGTCTTGATTTCATATCATTTTCATCTTATTTTCTATCGTTTATCTGACTCCGTGTCAATGACCAATTCGAGAGTCAAAATTTTGGTGCTTTCATTGAGAGCTGAACTTAAGACTTCCAACAAGATCAAATGGCGAAAACATCCAGAAAGATGGGACAAGCTTCTTGTTCCGCACCAACCCAGCCTTTTCCACCAAACGTGGCTGAGGATGAGCCACAAGTGGAGTTTGAAGAGGAGGAAATGGATTATGACACCTTGATGACAACACTGATTGTGTTATAGGATCAATTAGCCAATCTGAAGGCTAATCAAGAGAATTGGGCTGAAACGATGGCGTTGCAGCAGAGGGAAAACGATCGCCAACATCGAGAGTTGAATGAGTGGCAGGCCAACATGGACCGCCGGCAGAGAGACACCACTGTCGCCCTCGAGGTAGTCATTCAGTTTGCCCGGGGAAAACCTGGGCCAACCTCTCAACCAGACCAGCCACCAAGTGTACCACCACAACAAGGTACACATCCAAGTCATCCACAGCATCACAACACTCACCTCTGCCAGCAAGCCCACAGTGGCTAGAGCAACCGCCTGCCGATGAACAAGATATTCCATTTCAAGATCCTGAGCAGCAGCCACGTTCTCATGCTGGTCGAGATAATCTATAACATCAAAGGCATAATAGGGTCGGGCAACCTCCCCGAAGCCTTAGACGCCAAACTGCTGAGGAGCCAAATCCACCGAACAGGGGACAGCGTCTTTCTGCTAGCAGAAGACAAGTCAAGTCAGGCTCTATGGTCAGGGGGCCCTCATGACATAATAATGCCCGGGGACCCACCGACCAATGCAGGCCTCCCCCAGACGCTCGAGACATGCCAGCAAGAGGAGGTGATAATGCGATCAATAGGTCGCACCATAGTCGGTCGCATTGTAGTGATGACCATGACTACAATGAAGTTGATTCCGGCAGAGGTAATGCTGGTCGAAGGCAAGGAGATAGGGGTAGAGAACGGAATCCCCTAGTAAGGAAAAATAGACCAATGAGCCAGAATGCTGGGGGGTAGCCTAGGCAACCCAACGTCTTTGATCGACTAGGTGCTAGCGAGCAAAGGCATAGGGATGATGACTTAAGGGATGTGCTTAATGATAGGCGAGAAAGTCATGATGAGTATGCCCCTCCAACACCGGTCGCCCCAATAATACCAGACGAAGTACATGCAATGCACTGAATCAGGCCATCCAGTAGTTGGTGTGGAGTCGAACATCCCACATTGAATATGATCGGAGAAGAGGCACTCTGTTCATACAAAGAATAGCGGTGGCTGAAACCCCAAGCAAATTTAAGATGTTGGTCTTCCTAACTTCGATGGATATGGGGACCCAGTATCTCATGTGAATAAATTCAAGATACAAATGGACATCCAAAAGGTATCAGAGGATGCTCGTTGCAAAATCTTTTTGGCCATCTTATCCGATACTGCTCATGAGTGATTTTTCAAATTCCCTCCTGCTAGCATAGTGTCATGGGAAATGTTCGTAAAACAGTTTTACGCTAGTCGAGTACATCCGACCAAAGCCGAAAAACTGGTCGAGATACGCTAGAAGGAAGGTGAATCTTTGAAGGAATATGTCCAGCGTTTTATGCGAGCCGCAGCTGGAGTTAAGACAGTTAGTGATGAGGGGAAAATTATGGCACTTACTGCTGGAGTACAGCGCCACTCACCTCTCTGGAACAATTTAAGGAAGAATGTGGTGAAGAGTACCCAAGAATTTTTAGACCGAGCAGATCGGTACATCAAGCTCAAAGAGGCGATTGCAAACGAAGGGAAAATGCCTGCAGATGACAAGGGGCTGAAGGAAGATCCCACCAAAGCCTCCAATGGGTCGAATAAACCCAATGACAACGGAAAAAACGGTGGAAAAAGGGCGAACCATGAGCCATCAACGTCTGTGAATAAACGCCTAAAAAGTAATAGGTACGAGCAAAGGCTCACCAATTACACAGCCCTAGTCGACAGCAGAGTAGAAGTGTACCAGGCGACCAGCACCAATGTCCCTTACAAGCGACCAACGCCGATAAGGAAAGATAACTCCAAAAGAGATACAACCATGTTTTGTTGTTTTCACAACGACTATGGTCATGAAACCAATGAGTGCAACCAGATGAAAGATGAAATTGAGTTCCTTATCAGACAAGGACACTTGAGGAGATATGTACGAGCCACAGGAGGTTCTTAGCAAGAGGCTCAAGGAGGCAACGAGTAGGCACCTATACGCCAACGCTTGCCCCCTTTACAGCAAGCTCCAGTGGCGGGTACATTGTTGACCATATGTGGCGACCACACCTAGTAGGAGATAGTGGGAAGGCAAGGGAGCGATACGCCCGAACCTTGTGCCATGACTTGGACATTGAAATTTTGAATGTAGAGGAGAGAACTCCCAAGAAAGCTTGAACAGAAGAAGAAATGATAACCATCTCTGAACTTGACGCACAGCATGTCTGATTTCCCCATTCGAACTCCTTGGTTGTGGACGTCCAGATTACCAATATGATGGTTAAACAGATGTTAGTGGACACAGGGAGCTCGATAAACATTCTGTACAAGTCTTCACTAGAAAGGATGAAGTTGTCAGTAAAGGATTTGGAGCCATGCAACCAAACCATTTATGGTTTTTATGGCAAAGGGCTCGTGCCAACAGGGTCGATCAGGCTTCCGATCACAGCAGGAACTGCACATGCAAATAGGAGATTACTGTAACACCCTGGATAGCCAAGACCGCTACACTGTATGTTTATAAAGGTGTGAGACTTGCTAATCAAGTCGTTTAATCAAAATGTTTCATTAGTTAAAGTATTCTAGGGCTAAAAGACATTTTGGTTGCAAGAGAAACATATTATAAACTATAAACAATTTACCGAAGGGATCCCCAAAAGTACAATGTTTAAAAGTTGGTTTACAAATTCAGAAGTTAAGAGTAAACATTAGCCATACTAAGGCAAAATACAAGGTTCTGGTCCTCTCGTCCCTGTAATCTCCTCAAGCCTGGCATGTACATTCACCCTGCAGAGCTCTCCAATCAAGGTTGATCAATCTTGCCCTTGCCTTTACCTGCACCACGCAGCACCCATGAGCCAAGGCCCAGCAAGAAAACAACATACACAACATATACAATGTTATCAAACAAATGTTCTAATAAGCATGTTCAAGTATTCAATCCATAGCATATAAACATACTTCAAGGTACAAATAACCTCATCTATACTTAGAATATTTAACAATCTCACTAACCACAATCATAGCCAAATATAACAATCAACTAACACAAATACTAGGGCCGACACCTTAGGTCGCGCCCTCTGTTTAACCCACTAACTCCGGCCCGCTTAAACCAAGCTCAGTGCATAATAAGTTATCCTCGGATACCAGCGTCCGAGCCGTGCCAATTGCACAAGTTAACCGTGGCACACTTAGGCCGTTGGTTTACAATTTACATGGCATAATACCATTCTTTCAATCATATATATCGGGGATCCCGTAGTCCCGTTCAAATATTCAACCGGGTGTCGTTCTAGATGAATTAATTACGGGCGATACTCCTTAAGCGCGATCCGATCCCCGAGCCCTAGCTTAGCACCTAGTCACAACCATGATGAAGGATACCATTAACAATCTTAAATGAGTTCCTAAACCAAGTTCTAGTCCTCAGAACATTGAACTTCACCAAATATGGTAAAAGATTCAATCCCGAGAACCCTAGGTGAAATTCCCAAGCCTAAAATCTCAAAATCCCAAAATCCCTTAAGGGCCCCGGCATAGGCCATCCCTACCGCGGCATGGCCCCAGACAGAGCCCTCCATAGGCACAAAAACAGGTAAGGGCCGCGACATTCCTTAGGCGATGTCGCGGCCCGCCCTCCTTCCTCAGCACAACTCAACTTCCAAGGGCCGCGGCTCACCAAGAACTATGCCGCAGCCCGACCCCTTCGAACCCAGAAAAACTACCATTTTTAACTCCCAAACCTCATGCAAACTCACTAAAAACCACCCCAAATCTACAGCTCAACTATCCAAAGGCTTCCCACAAGATCCCAACAACTCAACCCAGGTGAATCCTAGGCTAGAAACCCATCAAAGACCCATTTCAATTACTGAAACCCGCTAACTTAAAACACAAACCCGAGCCATGGAAACTCTAAAATTCAACCATAAAACTTTGAATTGAACCTTACCTCAGTTGTAGAATCATTTCTCCAAGGACCCCTGGCTTATCTTCAGAGTTTCAAGCCCCAAACTCCACCTTAAATATCAAAATCACAACTATCAAAAACTCAACCATTTTTCTTAAAGTTCCTAACCACAGAACGAAAAATCAATGCTTACCTTGGCTCTAACTCAGTCCTTGATTAGTTCTTGAGATCAACCTCTAATTCATCCCTTTAATTCCCCAAAGATTCAGCTTGATTCCAGTAATTCCTCCTCAAATTTCAATGTTTTTCTTCCTTAGGAGAGAGAAGAGATAAAAAGAGCTGAGAAAGGGTCGGTTTAATTTCTGTGTCTAGTATTTTCTAAGTCTTTCCAAGTATATCCTTAGGTTATTAGACTAATCCCAAAGCTCGGGGTGCCGGAAACGTTCCCGAGGGCAAAACGGTAAAATTCCGCAATAATCCCGCCTAAACATCCTAACCTCAGATATATCTCCAATTATTTATTTCCATCACCCGATAGTCTAAATCACTACCTGATACCTAAAATATCCCTGGCTTGTCCAAAGTCAATTATAATGCCCCGTTGTGACTTTTCCCGCTATCTAGTCCTAGGATCGCCTCGAGTCGCCGGCTACAAAATTATCCACATAATAATGTGGTTCTCACATATACAACATATCTATTTCATATTAGCACATAATATCATTAATTATCATATAATATCACATAATATCTCATTCAAATAATTACTATTCACTTTAATCCCATTTATGCCCTCCCGGCACACTAATCAATGCCCATAAACCTTATTAGCGAATTTGGGTCATTGCATCTATCCCCTCCTAATGAGAATTTCATCCTCGAAATTACCTGAATTGCTTGGGATACTGATCCCGCATCGCTGTCTCTAACTCCCAGGTCGCTTCCTCTACCTTGCTATTCCTCCATAGTACTTTCACTAACGGAATTGTCTTATTCTGTAAGACTTTGTCCTTCTGATCTAAAATCTGAACTGGTCGCTCCTCATAGGAAAAGTCTGTCTGCAATTCTAAGTCCTCGTACTTCAACACATGTGATGTATCAGAGACATACTTTCGCAACATGGAGACATGGAACACATTATGAACTCCTGATAGCGACGGTGGCAAGGCCAGCCTATAAGCCACCTGTCCAATCCTCTCTAGGATCTCAAAAGGTCCAACAAACCGAGGGCTCAACTTGCCCTTCACTCTAAACCTCTTCACCCCTCTCAGTGGTGAAACTCGTAGAAACACGTGGTCCCCAACCTGGAACTCCACGTTCCTACGCTTAGGATCAGCATAGCTTTTCTGTCTACTCTGTGAGGCAAGCATCTTAGCTCGGATCTTTTCAATAGCTTCATTAGTCTTCTGAACCATATCTGGCCCCAAATACCTTCTCTCACCCATCTCATCCCAGTGAATGGGCGATCTGCACTTTCTTCCATATAACATCTCATAAGGAGCCACTCCAATCATGGACTGATAGCTGTTGTTAAATGAAAATTCGATCAATGGGAGATACTTACTCCATGACCCCTCGAAGTCAATCACACATGCCCTAAGCATGTCCTCCAATACCTGAATCATCCTCTCAGACTGTCCATCAGTTTGAGGATGGAAAGCTGTGCTAAACTTCAGCTGAGTCCCCATAGCTCTCTGCAAAGCTCCCCAAAACTTGGAGGTAAAAATAGGGTCTCAGTCAAATACAATAGACTTTGGAACCCCATGGAGACGAACTATCTCCCTCACATACAGTTCTGCATATTGCTCCACTGTGTAGGTCAACCTCACTGGTAGAAAATGAGCTGACTTGGTGTATCTGTCCACTATCACCCACACCGAGTCATGAAGTCCAACTGTCCTGGGTAATCCTCCAACGAAATCCATCGTAATGTTCTCCCATTTCCACTCTGGGATACCCAAAGGCTGAAGTAATCCCGCTGGTCGCTGATGCTCAGCCTTAACCTGCTGACATGTCAAACATCTAGCCACATACTCTACTACGTCCTTCTTCATCCCAGGCCACCAATATAATGTCCGTAGATCCTGATACATCTTTGTGGTACCCGGATGAAGTGAGTATGGCATAGTGCGAGACTCATCTAGTATCTCTCGTCTGATCCCCTCATCTACTAGAACACAAATCCGCCCCTAATACCAAAGCAAACCTCGTGTAACTACGCATCCACTAACTAACCCTCCTTGACCAACTCTAACAAGGTCGACTGTAGGGTAATATTGGCTAACTGGCCTACCACCAGTTCTATCTTTGCCCTGACCATCTCATCAGCTAACTCCCTCGAGATTTGAGTGAAACTATACAACTGTCCTGGGCCCCTCCTACTCAACGCATCTGCCACCACATTGGCCTTCCCAGGGTGATAAAGAATATCGCAGTCATAATCCTTAACCAGCTCCAACCAATGCCTCTACCTCATTTTCAGATCCTTCTGAGTAAAGAAATACTTCAAACTTTTATGATCAGTGTATATCTCGCATTTCTCTCCATACAGATAATGACGCCACACCTTCAATACGAATACCACTGCTGCTAACTCCAAATCATGAGTTGAATACCGTTGTTCATACTCTTTCAGCTGCCGAGATGCATAAGCTATGACTTTCTCGTTCTGCATCAGCACGCAGCCTAAACCCATCCTCGATGCGTCGCAATAGACCACAAACTTTCCTTCCTCCAAAGGAAGACTCAACACAGGTGCAGAAATAAGTCGTCGCTTCAACTCTTGAAAATTGTTCTCCCACTTCTCAGTCCAAACAAACTTCTGATTCTTTCTTGTTAACTCTGTCATCGGTGAAGAAATCTTCGAGAACCCTTCAACGAATCATCTGTAGTAACCTGCCAACCCAAGGAAACTCCGCACCTCCGAGGCGTTCCTTGGCCTCGGCCAATCCCTTACTGCTTCAACCTTGGATGGATCCACCTTAATCCCTTCTGCCCCAACTATATGTCCAAGGAAAGTCACCTCTGGTAGCCAAAACTCACACTTCTTAAACTTGGCGTACAACTGATGCTCCCTCAACCTCTGTAGAACTTGTCGGAGATGCTGCCCATGCTCTGCCTCTGAGCTGGAATATACCAAAATGTCGTTGATGAAGACAATGATGAACTGATCCAAGAAGTCCTTGAACACCCTGGTCATTAAGTCCATGAAAGCCGCTGGGGCATTGGTCAGACCAAAAGACATGACCAAGAACTCATAATGGCCATATCGTGTCCGGAAGGCCTTCTTCGGTATGTCCTCATCTTTGATCCTCAGCTGGTGATAACCAGATCGAAGATCAATCTTTGAGAACACTGTCTTTCCTTGCAGCTGATCAAACAAGTCATCAATCCTTGGTAAAGGGTACTTATTCTTGATAGTCAACTTGTTCAATTCTCGATAATCTATACACATCCTCAAAGTCCCATCCTTCTTCTTCACAAACAACACTGGAGCGCCCCATGGAGAATAACTAGGCCTGATGAATCCCAAATCCAGAAGTTCTTGCAACTGTATCTTCAATTCCTTCAACTCTGCTAGTGCCATCCTGTATGGTGTCCTTAATACTAGTTCTGTCCCTGGTGCTAACTCAATCTCAAACTGAATCTCCCTGCGCGGCGCCAACCCTGGCAAATCCTCAGGAAACACATCTAAGAACTCACACACCAACTTGGTCTCTTCCGGCCCTGTCGGCACAACTCTAGCGGTATCCACCACACTGGCCAGAAAACCTATGCATCCCCCCTGCAGCAAGTCTCTGGCTCTCAATGCTGAAATCATGGTCACGCGGGGTCCAGACACCGCTCCCACAAAAACAAAAGGGTCCTCGCCCTCAAGCTCAAAAGTAACCATCTTCTTCCTGCAGTCAATGGTAGCTCCGTACCTCACCAACCAGTCCATCCCCAGAATCATATCAAAATCCTCTATACTCAGTTCAATTAGATCTACTGATAATTCCCTACCATCCACTACCACTGGCAGTGCTCTAATCCATCTCCTGGATACTACCAGTTCTCCTGTAGGCAAAATGGTCCTAAACCCTGAAGTACTATACTCACTAGGTCTACACAGTCTATCAATCACCTTATCATAAAGAAACGAATGTGTAGCACCAGAGTCTATCAAAATAGTAAAATGAGTGCCAGCGCTAGAGAGCTGACCTGTCACTACCGAGGGACTAGCCTCGGCCTCGGCCTGCATCAAAGTGAATACTCAAGCTAGAGTCAAGCTATCCACTTTTCCTGCTTCACCTTTCTTCACTGTTAGGAAGTCTTTCCTAAGATGCCCTACTGCTCCGCACACAAAGCACGCCTTAGCCCGACACTCACCCAGATGGCGTCTTCTACACCTCGAGCACTCCGGATAGGTCCTCCATGCCTCACTGCCATCCTGACGGCCACCCTGACAACCCAGACCCCTCCTATCAGGACCAGGAGCGGTCGAAGTGTCAGGAGTCTTCCTCTTGAAGTCACTGGGGCCTCCGCCCCTACCAGATCCAGAGTATGGAGGCATTGCCCTGCGGCCCTCCCTTCTCGTTGCACTATCTCTCCATATCTTGTCTTTTTCCTCCTCAGCGGTAAGAACCTTCTCAACGGCCTGGGCATAAGTTGTTCCTCCAGGTACCGTTGTAATTCTAACATCTCGGGCTATCATAGCATTCAAACCTCTAATGAATCTATCCTGCCTAGCTGCATCAGTAGGCACAAGATCTGGTGCAAACTTCGCAAGTCTATCGAACTTTAGGGCATATTCAGTAAAAGTCATGTTGCCCTGAACCAGGCTCACAAACTCATTCACTTTCGCTGCTCTGACAGCAACATTGTAATATTTCTGACTGAATAGATCTTTGAAACCTTCCCAACTCAAAGTAGTAACATCCCTGGTCTGCGATGCCACTTCCCACCAGATACGGGCATCCTCTCTCAGCATATAAGTGGCACAGGCCACCTTATCATGCCCTTCTATCCTCATAAAATCTAGAATTATTGTAGCCACTACTCGGCTTTCAGTGGATCTGGTCCACCCTCAAACATTGGGGGTTGCTGCTTCAAGAACCACTCATATAACGGTTCCCATCTGTTACCAACCTCCCATGCCTGCAAAACTGATACCACTGCAGGTGGTACAATAGGGGCAGCACTCCCTAATGGAGCCTGCAGTCGCAGAATGCGGATCTGCTCGTCTTGGCTCTGTAGTCGAGCCTGCATCTCAGCCATTAACTATTGCCAGTTCTCAGGCACTGGCGGAGGAGTCAGGCCCTGGTCATCACCCCTGGCCCTGGACCTAGTGCCGGCTAGTCGTGTAGATTTTCTTGGATGCATAGCTATCGAAGTCAATCTGCAAATAACGACTCAGCAGTCAGACCATGATGACAGGGTAAAAACATCTCCAAGATCCACCAATAGAATATAACCAACCACAACAATCCACATATAAGCATTCATTCTCATGCACTGGCTGCTAATAAGCACGCCTCCATATTTTTACACAATAGTCAAGGGCCAGGCTCTATCAGTATATCTTGCTTCCTATAAATACAATACACAACAACATGCATAACTCATTTCAGGCACATAAGCATATAAACACATATACACATTACCGAACCCTAATTTGAGCTTTACTCTAGCAACGAATGTACATGCCAAGCCTATCTTCAAGAACCCTTAAACCTAGGACGCTCTGATACCAAGTTGTAACGTCCTGGATACCCAAGACCGCTACACTGTGTGTTTATAAAGGTATGAGACTTGCTAATCAAGTCGTTTAATCAAAACGTGCCATTAGTTAAAGTATTCTAGGGCTATAAGACATTTTGGCGACAAAAGAAACATTTTATAGACTATAAACAATTTACCGAAGGGATCCCCAAAAGTACAATGTTTAAAAGTTGGTTTACAAAATTCAGCAGTTAAGAGTAAACATTAGCCATACTAAGGCAATATACAAGGTTCTGGTCCTCTCATTCCTGTAATCTCCTCAACCGTGTCGATTGAGCAGCCTGACATGTACATTCACCCTGGAGAGCTCTCCAATCAAGGTTGATCAATCTTGCCCTTGCCTTTACCTGCACCACGCAACACTCGTGAGCCAAGGCCCAGCAAGAAAACAACATACACAACATATACAATGTTATCAAACAAATGTTCTAATAAGCATGTTCAAGTATTCAATCCATAGCATATAAGCATACTTCAAGGTACAAATAACCTCATCTATACTTAGAATATTTAACAATCTTACTAACCACATTCATAGCCAAATATAACAATCAACTAACACAAATACTAGGGCCGACACCTTAGGTCGCACCCTCTGTTTAACCCACAAACTCCAGCCCGCTTAAACCGAGCTCAGTGGATAATAAGCTGTCCTCGGATACCAGTGTCCAAGCCGTGCCAATTGCATAAGTTAACCGTGGCACACTTAGGTCGTTGGTCTACAATTTACATGGCATAATACCATTCTTTAATTCATATATATCAGGGAGCCCTTAGTCCCGTTCAAATATTCAACCGGGTGTAGTTTTCTTACCTTTAGCTTCTAGATGAATTAGTAACGGGCGATACTCCTTGAGCGCGATCCGATCCCCGAGTCCTAGCTTAGCACCTAGTCACAACCATGATGAAGGATACCATTAACAATCTTAAATGAGTTCCTAAACCAAGTTCTAGTCCTCGGAACATTGAACTTCACCAAATATGGTAAAAGATTCAATCTCGAGAACCCTAGGATAAATTCCCAAGCCTAAAATCTCAAAATCCCAAAATCCCTTAAGGGCCCCGGCATAGGCCATCCATGCCGCAGCATGGCCCTAGACAGAGCCCTCCATAGGCACAAAAATAGGTAAGGGTCACGGCATTCCTTAGGCCATGTCGCGGCCGACCCTCCTTCCTCAGCACAACTCAACTTCCAAGGGCCGCGGCTCACCAAGAACTATGCCGCGGCCCGACCCCTTTGAACCCAGAAAACCCACCATTTTTAACTCCCAAACCTCATGCAAACTCACTAAAAACCACCCCAAATCTACAGCTCAACTATCCAAAGGCTTCCCACAAGATCCCAACAACTCAACCCAGGTGAATCCTAGGCTAGAAACCCATCAAAGACCCATTTCAATTACTGAAACCCGCTAACTTAAAACACAAACCCGAGCCATGGAAACTCTAAAATTCAACCATCAAACTTTGAATTGAACCTTACCTCAGTTGTAGAATCGTTTCTCCAAGGACCCGTGGCTTATCTTCAGAGTTTCAAGCCCCAAACTCCACCTTAAATATCAAAATCACAACTATAAAAAACTCAGCCATTTTTCTTAAAGTTCTTAACCACAGAACGAAAATCAATGCTTACCTTGGCTCTAACTCATTCCTTGATTAGTTCTTGAGCTCAACCTCTAATTCAACCTTTTAATTCCCCAAAGATTCAGCTTGATTCCAGTAATTCCTCCTCAAATTTCAGTGTTGTTCTTCCTTAGGAGAGAGAAGAGAGAAAATGAGCTGAGAAAAGGTCAGTTTAATTTCTGTGTCTAGTATTTTCTATGTCTTTCCAAGTATATCCTTAGGTTATTAGACTAATCCCAAAGCTCGGGGTGCCAGAAACGTCCCCGAGGGCAAAACGGTAAAATTCCCCAATAATCCCTCCTAAACATCCTAACCTCAAATATATCTCCAATTGTTTATTTCCATCACCCGATAGTCTAAATCATTGCCCGATACCTAAAATATCCCTGGCTTGTCCAAAGTCAATTATAATGCCCCGTTGTGACTTTTCCTGCTATCTAGCCCTAGGATCGCCTGGAGTTGTCGGCTACAGAATTATCCACATAATAATGTGGTTATCACATATACAACATATTTATTTCATATTATCACATAATATCATTAATTATCATATAATATCACATAATATCTCATTCAAATAATTATTATTCACTCTAATCCCATTTATGCCCTCCCGGCACACTAATCAAGGCCCTTAAGCCTTATTAGTGAATTTGGGTCGTTACAATTACTCACTACTTTTATATTAGTTGATTATCCTTCTACATATAATGTTGTGATTGGAACGCCTATTCTAGTCGACTTGCGAGCTGTAACCTCGGTTTGGCACCTAGCCCTGAAATTTCCAACCAACGTAAGGGTAGGATGCGTGTTGGGAAACCAGTGAGAAGTGAGGGAATGCTACAATTCCTCAATTACTAAGGCAAAAAGGGGTGGATTGAGGGAAGTAGTCGAAAAAGGGTTGCTATTAGCCAACGAAATATAAGCCCAATCAGGTGAGCAAGTCACCAAATAGGGTGTTGCCCAAAGGAGTATAGGGACTTAGATCCTCGCTTTGGGGATTTTGAGGAAGATGTAGGACCAGTCGAGGACCTCAAGGAGGTCCAACTCGATGAGGCAGATCTAACCAAGGTTGTGAAAGTCGGTAAAAACTTAGAGACAACAACAAAACAAAAACTGGTAGAATTTTTGAAGAAGAACCAGAAGGTGTTTGCCTAGTCGCATAAAGATATGGTTGGGATTGACCCAGCAGTTATCAGCCATGTCTTGAACGTAGATAAAAATTTTCCACCAGTACGACAGAAAAGGAGGTTGCTCGACAAAGATAGATCAAAAGAATTAAAAGAAGAAGTTGAGAAGCTAAAGGAGAACGGGTTCATCAGGGTAGCATTTTATCCATCTTGGGTCTCTAATTCCGTGCTGGTTCTCAAGCCAAATGGCAAGTGGAGAACATGTGTGGATTTCACAAACATTAATAAAGCCTACCCGAAGGATTGATTCCTGTTGGCGGTAAGAACTCGTCAACCAAATATTGATGGAAGACTCAACAAGTTAAATCGATATCTAATGAAAGCAAATGGACTTATAGAACCTTAAGGAAAATTGCAAGTAGGAAGTAGAGAGAAAAATCATATTTTGCTCTTAGATTAATCTAATCTTACAAGAATTTCCCAACCCCCTTGTGTGAGGGGTCCGAATCAATTTATAGTGAAGCTCTAATGGCTCATGATACATTGTGGTCCTGGGAGACCATATGGTACATGGGTACATCGTCAGGGTGGTGGCACAGGTAGTAGTGGTGTAGAAGGTCGTGGTGTCGGCCCTGGTACATAGTCAGGGTCTATGGGGGGTGCCTCCACTACTTATTTAGTACGAGTTTCAAAGAAATGCACTAGGCGTAGTGGTGCAGGTGGTTGTGGTGTTGGAGGAGTGGTGGTCAGCTTCAGTACGTGTCAGGGGTCTGCAAAATTACTCCTGCCTTGGTACTAGGTCATACCTCCACTACTCGTTTGGTGTGGGTGTTGTCCTTGTATCCAAACACCTCTTGATTGGTACGTACATTCCATACCTATACGTGTACCCTATAGCTAGTGGATGTTTTCACCTTTTGAAGATGTGCATGTTGATCTAGCCTCTTTATGTCTTTCTAAGTATCAGATTACTAATTGACTAGAAAGGATACATATCGGAGGTAAGCTTTGCTGGTGACACCTACCCTAAAAAGTAGGGTAAGGCCTCGTCAGCGAGGCTCATATTTAAAAGTGGTTCCAGAAATGATGGCCTTGCTAATTTGTTAAGGGATGCAAGGTGTGAGAAGCTTCACATAATTTTTTAGGCGTGAGGTCGAAGTGTAGATGCTTATGTGCGAGACGCCCCATTCGTGAGGCACTTCCTGGGGCGTGAGATGTCTCTCTCGCGAGGCACCTCTTGGGGCGCGAGACATCTCTCTCGCAAGGCACCTCCTAGGGCACGAGACGCCTCTCTCGCGGGACACCTCCTGGGGCGCGAGATGCCTCTCTCAAGAGGCACCTCCTGAGGTGCGAGATGCCTCTCTCACGAGGCATTTCCTGGGGCACGAGACGCTTTTCTCACGAGGCACCTCCTGGGGCACGAGACGCCTCCCTCGCGGGGCACCTTCTGGAGTGCGAGACGTCTCTCTCGCGAGGCACCTCCTGGGGTGCAAGATGCCTTTCTCGCGAGGCATTTCCTGGGGTGCGAGATGCCTTTCTCGCGAAGCACCTCCTGGGGTGCGAGGCACCTTCTGGTCATGAGACGCCTCTCTCGTGAGGCACCCTTTGAGGCGCGAGCCCACTACTCTTACGAGGCACCTACTTCTCTCCCAAGGCACTACCCTTGATATGAGGCTACAACCCTCGCGAGGTGCAAGGGGCAGGGACAAGTTTGGTTGCTTCCATCCCAGGTTTATATTTTGAGAGATACGAGATGCAGATCTTTTGCAAGCATGAAGTTTTAGCATCGACATTTCCCACTCCCAAGGATCGACCAGCTGGTCGACGTTACTTCAGGGCAGGAGATCTATCATTCAATGATGCATACTCTGGATATGATTAGATTAGTATACACCCACCTTATGAGGATCACACTAGCTTTCGGACCGATATAGGGCCTTACCGTTACAAAGTAATGCCTTTCGGTTTGAAAAATGCTGGTACGACTTACTAGTGATTAGTCAATCACATGTTCAAAGAGCTGATCGGTGTAAACATGGAGGTATATGTTGATGACATGCTGGTTAAGTCGAAGAAGGCAGAAGAACACATCAAGGACCTGCAAGAGTGCTTCAACGTCTTAAATAAATATCAGATGAAGTTGAATCCCCTTAAGTGTTCCTTCGGAGTTGGATCAGGGAAATTTTTGGGATTTATAGTGAACTCACGAGGTATCGAAGCTAATCCCGAAAAGATCAAGGCCCTAATCGAGATGAAGTCACCAACAAAAATGAAAGATGTTCAATGTTTAACCAGAAGGATTGCGACTTTAAGTAGATTTATCTCCAAATCAACAAACAAGTGCGTTCCATTTTTTAATCTACTTAGGGGAAATAAGAAATTCGAGTGGACAGAAGAGTGCGAGCAGGCTTTCCAAACTCTGAAATCTCATGTCGCAACCACCGATTTTTTCCAAGTCGGTCGAGAAAGAAACTTTGTTCATCTATCTGGCAGTCACCGAGTATGCTGCTAGCACTGTCCTGATCAGAGAAGAGGAACATGTGCAAAAAGTTGTGTATTATATAAGCAAGAGGCTAATAGGAGAAAAACGGTGATATCCGCCCATTGAGAAATTATCCTATTGCTTGATTGTAGCCTCCAGAAAGTTGCGACCATACTTCCAAGTTCACCCTATTGTAGTACTCGCCGACTAGCCACTACGGCAAGTCCTGCAGAAACCAGAAGTCGCTTGTCGATTGTTAAAATGGGCAACTGAACTTAGGCAGTTCGATATTTCTTACTCGCTATGAGCAGCTGTGAAAGGACAGGCACTAACTGACTTTGTCGCAGAACTTACTAGGCTCCAGGATACCAAGCCAATAAAAGAACTTGAACTCCAAAGCCAAACTCCTTCCTGGAAGTTGTTCATAGATTGCTCTTCCAATGAGCACAATGCTGGAACAGTTGTGATTTTGGTCACGCTCGAAGGGCATCGATTCCACTGCACAATCAGATTTGAGTTCAAAACGTCGAATAACGAAGCTGAATACGAAGCTTTGCTCGCAAGATTAAGATTAGCCAAGGATATGAACATTAAGTCACTCGAAATCTATAGTGACTGCCAGTTAGTGGTTAATCAAATTACTGGAGAATATCAAGCCCAGGGTATGAAGATGGTTGCTTATTTAAACAAGGCAAAGGACTTATTGGCACAATTTGAAAAGTATACTCTCTAGCAAGTACCTCACAACCAGAACTCAAACGTTGATGCTTTGCCCAAGTTAACAAGTGAGAAGGATGCAGACACCTTAAATATATTTCCTGTGGAGCATTTGTCCGCACCTAGCATCCAAGCAGAAGAGTCCTCCCTGATAATTCAAGCAGCAGATACATGGATGACACCCTTCATCGAGTACTTAGAACATGGAGTACTGCCGACGGAAAAAAATAAAGCAAGAGCCCTCCAGAGGCAGTCGGCTCGATTCATCCTGGTCGACGGAGTTTTATACAGAAGAGGGTACTCAATGTCATTCCTAGGTGTGTTTCAAAGGAAAAGGCCAAAGAATTAATGTGAGAAGTCCATGAAGGTTTCTGCAAGGATCATGCTGGGGGGCAGAGTTTATCGAAAAATATCCTAAGGCAAGGATACTTCTGGCCAACAATGAATGAGGACTCTGTGGATTTTGTTCGAAGTGCAACAAGTGTCAAAGATTCTCCAAGATACCACGAGCAGCCCCCATTGAGCTAAAACAAATGCAAAGCCTGTGGCCATTCACAGTATGGGGAATAGATTTGATCAGGTCTTTGCCCATGGGAAAAGGCAACGTCAAGTATGCTGTGGTTGTTGTTGACTACTTCACGAAGTGGGCCGAAGCTGAGCCGCTTGCAACAATAACGACCAAAAAGGTGATAGATTTTGTGGTAAAAAATAACATGTGTCGTTATGGGTTACCAAGGAAAATTGTCTTAGAAAATGGCACACAGTTTGACAGTGATCTGTTTACAGGTTATTGCAAAAGGCACAGAATTATCAAGTACTTTTCTTCAATAGCTCATCCACAGGAAAATGGACAGGTTGAAGCTGTCAACAAGACATTGAAGGATACCCTGAAGAAAAGGCTTGAAGAAGCATAGGGGGCATGGCCAGAATAGTTACCTAAAGTCCTTTGGTTGTATAGAACAATGGGCCATACATCATTTTCTTTGGCTTATGGGTATGAGGCCATGTTGCCTGTTGAATTAGATCCACCATCGCATAGAAGGGTGGCATACGATCAAGATGTTAATAGTCAATTATTGATGGAATCTCTGGAATCTCCGAGTAGCAGCTTATCAGAAAAAAGTCGCTTCGTATTTCAACTCTAAAGTACGCGAAAGAAAATTTAATGTGGGAGATTCGGTACTTAGAAGAGTTTTTCTTAATACCCGTGATGAAGCTGCTAGAGTACTTGGACCTAACTGGGAAGGTCCATACCAAATCGAAGAAGTCCTTCAATCGGGCACTTATAAACTTGCTCGCTTTAATGGAGATCTCATTCCTCGCTATTGTAATGGAGAACACCTACGCAAGCATTATCAATAAATAGTTCTTTTTAAAGAATTGGCTTGTATTAATTTTACATTTTACAAGTTTACGAACAAGGGTTAGTCAGTCATATGACTAATTGCTTATAAGTGTAAGATCAAAATTCTAATCACTCGTATAGACATGATTGTCCATTTATTACGAGAAATAAAAGGAACTATGCGCAGCCAATTATTCTTAATAATTATTGTATTTATTACAATTATTTTCTCATTACATGTGTTGTTTTTCTATATTTTTATATGTATTTATTACGAGCAGAAATCTTCGAACAGGTCTTGGTCAAGGCAAGTGACCGAGGACCTTAAGCTCCTCAATCACTTGAGGGGCATATAAGGTACTATGTAAGCAAAGCATATTAACAAGTATATGTAAACACACGAGCAAAATAAGGGAAAGCATACTACGGTACTTAGAGTATTTTTCATAATTTTGTTTAAATTTTGTTAAATCAAAGTAAAGTGTTATGCTAAGTTCGGTCATGCGAACAAGATGTTATAGTAAATTGCAAATATTATAATATCAAAAGTAAATTGTTTTACACCACGAGCAGTTATTGCTTGGATGTATATTTTAATTAAAAGGAAAAGTTGCTCGTGTAGCAAAATATTATCTTGACATCACGAATCGTGGTTTGTGTGTCCCAAGTTACAAATTAAAATAAAAATAAGTAAAATTATGAAGCAGCTGGAGGATCTTCTTAAGGTTGCTGGTCGATGAAGGCCACAGTTTCCTCGTCGACGCCGTCGATACCCTCGCCAAAGAGATTTCAAGGGATGCTTGAACTTTCTCCTCCTCTTCAAGGCGAGCAATGCACCTACTTCATACGCTATGGTAAATAGTCAAAATTTTCCTCGCGATTTTTTTTCCAGAACATGTAAAAGCAGTTGAATGTGGCTCCCTTAAACCTCTCCAAGTAACTCGCGTTGGTTTCTTCGAGTGATTTAACTCGCTCCTCTAACTCAGCAGTTTCTTTCCTGCTGATAACCAACTCATCTTGGAGTTTGGAGGCCTCTTTATAGTTCAACAATGACGACTCCTTGTACCTCTCTTTGGATTCGGTTACTTTGGCCAATGACTTCTTATGTTGCTTCAACTCCTCAGCCAGCTTGGTATTCTTCTCCAGCAGTTCGACATTTTTCTCCTTGGCCGCCTTGAGCTGCTCGGCGTGTTTAGCCTCAGCCATTTTGAACTGCTCGCCAAGCCTCTCCTCATACTCAGCAGCCATAGCCTCCGAGCAGCGCCAACCAGTGCTCATGGTTAGAACTCCCTGCGATCAGAAAAAAGATAAAGTTTTTAGTGGAAATAAAAGGACAAAGTAAACAAATAAAGCACATCAAGAATGACAACTTACGCTAAGTACTTTGTTCAGCGCGCGGCTGAAGATCTGGTCGACTTTTAGGGAGCCAGTGTTGCTGATCGCTTCTCAGATGCGTCGGTGCCTTGATAGCTTCGTCAACTTATCTTGGCCGAGCTGAAAGCTATGTTCATGAGGGCCTCCCCTTGGGTATCTCCTATCTGACCAGGAAGAGTCTGGTCGGCGGGAGCTGGGGAAGGAGTCTGGTCGACATGAGTTAGAGGAGGTGTTGTTTCCTTGGAGGGAATAGGTATTGGAGGATCCTCGGTCCGAGCCTTTTTTATTGAGGGATTGCTGCTACTTTCCCCAGGATGTTCCCTACTCCCCTTCTTCTTGCTCGCGGGAGCAATGGTCTTGGGAAAGCTGTATAGGTTGAATGGGTCTTTGGCAAACATGACTGCAAAATAGAAACAAACAATCATGCAATATAAATGAAGGAACTTACTAAAGCAGGGAAATAAGTGTAAGGAAAAGTCTAAGTAATATACTGGAGCCCATATTATTGGTCGATACATTATCTATTGTACTACTGCTACAATCACTCTTTGCCTTGAAGAAGTCTGAATTTAAACTAGTCGCGTATTTAAAGTTGTTGTCCTTGTCAAATAAATGACAGGGAATGGGCAAACTGTCTAAGAGTGAGAAGTCAGTACCATTCTCATCCGAGGACTCAAGTATGGGCTCGGGGTGGTCAGGAAGCTTCTGCTTTCCCTTTCCATGTTGAGCAGGGACAACAGCAGCTCGCGGAGTGCTGGAAGGTTCTCTGATGGTCACTCCTACAGCCCGCCTCCTCGAGGGTTGTGACACATCCTGTTGTTGCTCGGGAATTTCTCCCGCAGTAGCACTCTCTGCTGTTGACTCCCTCACATCCTGGTGAGGTGCATGAAGGCCAACTAGCCTTAGGTTGTTCTCCGTGACCAGCTCTTTGACACTCTTTTGAATGTTTGTCATGCTGGTCAGGGCTACTGCCCTTATCTCCATTTCTGGAGTGGGGTCTGGTCAATGCCATGGACCTGAACAAAACTGAAGTTCCAAAGAATGTATGGAAAATCTTAAAGAAATCAAACGATCAGTGAGTAAAAGATTTACCTCCTTGAGTGAAGGCTAGATTATTGGTAACCAGGTTTGCTGTTAGAAAGTACTCCTGGAAGTACTTCCCCATGTTGGACTTGTGAGGGATGTCACTCAGGAAGGTGCGAGCAGACTCCTAGTGGTAGAAATGGAAGAACCCCATGTTGTTGTGGTTTGGGTTAGATTTAAGATCGAACAAGTAGTTGATCTCATGTGGCGTAGGTATGGGCCACTTCTTGTGATTATAAAGGATATAGAGTGCGGAGAGTACTCGATAACCGTTGGGGGTGATTTGAAAAGGGGTGACCTCAAAATAATTGGCCACCCCCTGGAAGAATGGATGCAGAGGCAAGGTTTCCCCTGCCTCGATGTGATACTATGAATGTAGGAATCCTTCCCTTGTGAATTCCATTCAAGTGAACCTCTACAATACGAGGCACCCTAAAGACTATGAGACGCATGCCAGTGGGACGAAGGGGCGAGAGCGTCACTTGGCTACTTAACACATGCTCAAAGGGACAAGGGTGTCACATGGCATCGCAGGAGTTGGGCTAAGAAAGCCACCCTCGCAATGCGAGGGTCCTCGGCCGATTACCCACCCGAATGCCATCCTCGCTATGCGAGGGTCTTCGGCTGGCCTCCTGTGCGCGCCGCGTCTACACAAGCATCGCATCTCGCCTCCATGTGACTACAACAGGCCATCCTTGCTATGCAAGGGTGCTGCCTTGTTGCATACGCGTGTCCTGTGCCTTGTTTCCTCTCGTGTGCCCCATGCCTTATTGCGTCTCGCATGTCCCGTGCCTTGTTGCATCTCGCGTGTCTTGTACTTCGCAAGCCTCACCATGCGGGGTACCCTTGCTATGCGAAGGTGTAACCCCGCTGCGTATCTTGTGTCCCCGAGCCTCACCTCCATGTGACCACAGTAGGCTAGCCTCACTATGCGAGGGCGAAGGTGCAGCCTCGCTACTTCTCATGTGTGCACCTTGTTCCGCCACAAACACCCCCAGCGCCTTGGTTTCTCATGACACATATAGTTTGGAGCCTCCTCGATATATGCACGAGGATCACTTGGAAATACCAAACGTGTATGTCAAATATTCATTAGGTGCCAAACATGAATTGATGAGGATGACTGGGTACAAGGTACGTACCCTGATATAGGATGTATGGTCATAAAAGGGTCATAGGCATGGCCCTGTCATCTGCGTCTAATGAGTAGTGGCAGTACGAACTTGTACAGAGAGTGGAGGCACTACCTGAGCACCCCCGACAATATTCCAGACTCCACAGTACGATATCCTGCACCACTACTTGGGCATTGTCAGGGTAGACACCACTATGTTCTGAGCCACTACCCTGACCTTGTACCTGCATACGTCCACCTCCCCTGGGACCTACTTGTATCAGGGGCCCAATAGAGCCCACCTATATATAGGTTTCGACCCCTCAGGTTAAAGGGTTGGAAAACTGATTGTATGAGGAGACATTTAAGAAATATATAATCTTTGTTCCATTGTAGTTCTGATTTTTCCGTGGATTCAGGTTCTTTCCATCTGATTCTCTGCTATCCATAGTGTAAAAATTTGAGTTTTCTAACCTATAATCGTTGATGAGTTCTTACCGTCAAAATTTTGGCGTCGTCTATGAGAAGGATAAGTGTCAAGCCACTGTTCTTCCATTAGTTCCCGCAAGAAGAAATGCCAAGACGTTCTAAACGACTGAGAGAGCCACGAGAGGTGGAGGTCCGCCTTAATGGAGATCAGCTGAAGGCCTCCTTGAAGAACCCTCCTCTGCCCAGAGATATGGAGTCCCCAAAGGAACCCGAGGTTCATGAAGCAGAGAGGGAGGCTTCATCCCCGGCTATCCCTCCAGATGAGAATCAACCATGGTCAACAGCTGCCCCTACAAAAGGTGCCGGCGAGTTCCTGCCCCCAAGGCCGCCACAGGTGCCACACTCCGGCTGGCAGGATCTGGGCCCATTGATGCGCAGACCTGACAAGCATCCCTGGGTCCATTCCGTGAGCTCGAGTTCAAGGTCTCGATTCTATGAAGAGGATATATGTGAACTACACCGCAAGAACCAAAGGCTTAAAACCACCTTAGAGAACATGCAGGAGGTGTTGAATGGCCTGTTGCAAGGGAAGTCAAACATATCTCTCCCTAAGCGAAAAGAGAGAGGCCAAGAGAGGGTAGAGACCACCGTCCCAGTAGACGATGGGAGGAATCGACTCTCCAACAGTAATACCCCTCGGGTGAAGCAGCATGAACGTCCCGGACCATCGAAGCAGCCTCTGAGGCCAAAGCAGAAGAACAACGCTGGCCCTCATAACGACGTCGAGGTCATCTCAAGGAAGATATCCTCAGATCTATGAGAGGAAATCAACAAGAAAAGGGTGGATAAAAGGACTACACCTCCTGTGGCACCCCGGGATGGCAAAGGAAAGGGAGATGCAAGCCCATCCATGTTGAGGGACTCCTTGAAGAAGAGGAGACAAGACCTAGACACAGAGATGAGAAGCCTACGGAGCAAGATCGTCACTGCATCTGGAGGACAAGCCGTCGAGGACGAGTTCGACCATGAATCACCCTTCGTTAAAGAGATCTAAGCCATCCAGCTCTTAACCAACTTCAAGGAGCCTCATATGACCCCCTATGAAGGAAACACAGATCCTAAGTACCATCTGGACATGTTTAACGATCTGATGAGGTTAAGGGGGATTAGTAGCGGAGCCAGGTGCAATATCTTTGCTGTCACATTGAAAGGACTTGCGTACAAGTTGTTCAAGAGACTTCGACCAGGGTCCATCAAGTCTTGGCAGCAATTTTCTGATGAATTTCTCCAACAACATCACGCCGTGCGTGATTACACAATGCCGGGCACCATCCTCACCAACGTGAAGCAGGGAGAAAATGAGAGTCTAAAGGGCTACATCCATAGGTTTAAGATGGAGGCAGCCAAAGTAGGGAGCTTGACCCGCAGGGAGTTAAAAATGGCCATCACAGCCGGAGTACGTCTGGGAAGCAAATTATGGGATAATATGCTCAAAAGGGAAGTCACTGACCTAGATGACTTCTATGAGAGGGCGCAAAAGTACATTCGTGTGGAGGATGGCCATGCGAACTTAAAGGCAGGAAAAAGTGAGTCCCATGTAAAGTCCCCAGCCAATGAAGGGTCGAATGGAGCGAAGAAGAAGAGGGCATATGAAGGGTCGAGAGATGATCAGCATAGAAAGGCCAAACGCGGAAGCGACTAAAGGCAAACGGCCTACACCTTCTATACAATCCTGACGGACACCAGAGAGCATATCTACCTCACAAATGAGGATTGGGTTCCCTTCAAGAGGCCCCCACCGATGAGAAAAAACCAGTCCAAGAGGGACCTTAGCAAATACTGTCAATACCACAAGGATATCGACCATACAACGGCAGAATGTACCCATTTGAAGGAAGAAATTGAAGAGCTCATCTGAAGGGGACACCTGGGCTGATATGTCAGAAGGGAGAAGCAGAAATCGGAAGACATGCTGGTGATACCTCGGACACAAGGAGGAGCCCCAGAGATACAAGGGGAAGTGAGAACGATCTTCAGAGGTCCAAGATTTGGGGGAGAGTCCAGGAAAGGTCGAGACAGATACGCTAGAGAAGCCAGACGGAGTCCACCCCCGTGTGTCATGAGTTTGGAGCAGCGACCCCCGAAAAGCTTTAAGGGAGAAAATGACTCAATCACTTTCACCGAGGAGGATCCACGAGGGGTGCACTTCCCACATAATGATCCTTTGGTGCTGACAGTTCAGTTGGCCAAATGCGGGTGCATCAGGACGTCGTAGACAACGGAAGTTCCATAGATATCTTATATCGCCCTGCCTTGGAGAAGATGGGTTTAGGCGTCAGACACTTGAAACCGTGTCAATCCTCCTTATACGGGTTCATGGGAGTCTCGATACAACCCTTAGGGGTGATCAAATTGGCACTAACCATGGGAGAACAACCCCGACAGACCACAGTCATGGCAAACTTTGTCGTAGTAGATTGTGCTTCAGCTTTCAACGCGATATTGGGGAGACCATCCCTAAGAGAATTGAAAGAAATCACTTCAATATATCACCTCGCCATCAAGTTCCCAACTCTTGGTGGAGTAGTGAGTATGAAAGGAGAACATAGAGAGGCAAGGGAGTGTTATAACACCTCCCTTCGCACGTCTGTGAAACTGCGAGAACCGATGGCGATGGTGGTGCATGGGGGCACAAACCCGCAGGAACTAGACCATAGAATCATGGAGGAGCCAGGGGCTGAGCCTATGGAGGAGGTAGAGGAGATCATAGTGATGGATGAGCCATTGCGAAAGTTGAAGGTGGGAAAAAGCCTTCAAAGCGACGCGAAGGAGAAGTTGGTAAGGTTTTTGAAGGACAATCTGGATGTATTTGATTGGAGTCACGAAGACATGGTAGAAATAGATCCCGCCTTCATGTCCCACCATTTGAATATCGCCCCTGAGGCAAGGCCCGTCAGGCAGAAAAGACGAGTGCTTGATCTAGATAGGTACGCAGCCTTAAAGGAGGAGGTGGACAAGTTGAAGGCCAATAGGTTCGTCCTTGAATCCTTCTGTCTTGTATGGGTGTCGAACCCAATGCTAGTCTCGAAACCGAATGGAAAATGGAGGAATTGCATTGACTTCTCACACCTCAATAAGGCTTGTCCTAAGGACAGTTTTCTACTTGCAAGGATAGATCAGTTGGTGGATGCAACGGCTGGACACGAGCTACTTAGCTTTATGGATGCCTACTCTGGATACAACCAGATACCTATGAACCCAGCCGACGAAGACCATACGTCATTTATAGCAGATAAAGGGCTCTACTGTTATAAGGTGATTCCTTTCGGATTATAGAACGCAGGTGCCACCTATCAAAGATTGGTGAACAAAATGTTCGCTAACCAGATAGAGAGAAACATGGAGGTATACGTTGGCGATATGCTGGTGAAGACCAAAAATGCCGCAAAACTCAACAAAGACCTAGGGGAGATGTTTGATACACTCAGGAAGTACCGAATGAAGTTGAATCCACTCAAGTGCACTTTCAGTGTATCCTCGGGAAAGTTCTTAGGTTTCATGGTCAACTCCAGAGGCATCGAAGCTAATCCTGATAAGATAAAGGCCCTAATAGAAATGAGCCCACCCAAGAACAGGAAGGGGGTGGAATGTCTAATAGGATGGATGGCAGCCCTTAATAGGTTCATCTCGAGGTCTACAGACAAGTGCCTCCCCTTCTTCAATATCCTCAAAGGGAGCAAAAAGTTCCCTTGGGATGAAGAATGTGAGGATGCTTTTGTCAAGCTGAAGGAGCACTTAGGGAAGCCACCCTTGTTGGCAAAACCAGAAAGGGGTGAAAGGCTATACTAATATTTGGCAGTATCCAAGCATGCCATAAGTGCTGCCCTAGTTAAAGGAGAGAAGAAACACCAGCAACCTGTGTACTACGTCAGTAAACGGTTAGTAGATGAAGAGAACCGATACCCGGAGATAGAGAAGTTGGCATACGCGTTAGTTGTGGCTTCAAGGAAGTTGAGGCCCTATTTCCATGCCCATGCGATCGAAGTACTCACCAATAGCCCTTTAAGGCAGGTCTTGCATAAACCTGAAACCTTGGGGAGACTGATGAAGTGGTCGATCTAGTTGAGTCAATTTGACATCGCTTATACCCCAAGGATCTCCATCAATGGGCAAGTGCTCATAGACTTCATAGTGGAATTCACCTATCGACCAAATGGAGGAGGAGATGAAGAAGAGGGACAATCAGTCACAGAAGGAGAGCCAAGGAGTTCTGAGGAATGGAGCATGCACGTGGATGGAGCATCCAACGAAGGAGGATCTGGAGCAGGTATCGTGATGACCGAACCCGAAGGACACAGGATGTACTGCGCGATACGGTTTGGGTTCGAAGCCTCGAACAATGAGGCAAAATACAAAGCGCTTCTAGTAGGGCTACGGTTGGCCCAGGGGCTGAAGGTAACGCATATACACATCTTTAGTGACTCACAATTGGTGGTATTCCAGGTGAAGGGGGAGTACCAAGCGAGGGGTCCTAAGATGGCTGCATACTTGGAAAGGGTAAGAGGCTATTTGGATCAATTGGTGGAGTATAGCATAGAGAAAATCTCGAGAGAGAGGAATACCCATGCTGATGCCCTCGCGAAGTTGGCTTCCACTAAAGACGGGGATACCCTTGAATTAGTGCCTGTGGAATACTTACCAAGGCCATGCATTGTTAATCCAGACGTTCACATGTTCAAGATCCCAAATGAGTCATGGGCTGAACCGATTATAAGCTACCTGAAGGATGGAGTTGTGCCAACGGACAAGAGGGAGGCTCGAAGGCTAGTTTATAAGGCAACCCGATACACCTTGGTAGATGGGATCTTATACAAGAGGGGGTTTTCTGTGCCACTCTTGCGGTGTGTTGATGAGGAAGAAGCTATGAAGGTACTGTATGAAATACATGAGGGTGAATGCGGCAACCATGTGAGTGGACCATCCACGGCTCGAAAAGCCATGAGGCAAGGGTACTACTGACCCTCCATGGAGAGAGATGCAAATGATTTCGCAAGGAAATGTTACAAATGCCAGAGGCATGCAAACTACTCCCAAAAACCCCCAAATGAATTGACCAGCATGACCAGCCCTTGGCCCTTTGCTATCTAGGGGATAGACCTGATTGGCGCCCTTCCCCCAAGTAAAGGTGGAGCAAAGTACACGGTAGTAGCCGTAGATTACTTCACAAAGTGGGTCGAAGCGGAACCTCTAGTAAAGAGAACAACCAAGCATATCACCACCTTTGTAAACAAATTCATTGTCTATAGATATGGAGTGCCCTACAAGATTTTTTTCTGACAACAGCACCCAGTTTGAAGGGGAAATGTTCGAGGAGTACTGTAGGGAAAGAAGGATAAGGAGAAGCTTCTCAGCTGTTGTGAATCCATAGGCCAATGGGCAGGTGGAGGCCATTAACAAAGTCCTTAAGAAGAACCTAAAAACAAAGTTAGAGAAGATGAAAGGGGCTTGGGTCGAGGAGTTACCTAACGTGCTTTGGGCCTACAGAACCACTCCGCGTACAACCACTGGAGAGACCCCTTTCTCCTTAGCATATGGATGTGAGGTTGTCCTCCCGATTGAGATGAAGGTTAAGTCATACAGGATACAGGCATACGACGACCAGGTCAACCATGCGGCAATGGGCAAAAGCTTAGACATGCTAGAGGAAAGAAGGGAAAAGGCGCAAATGAGAGTGCAGTATACCAACAGCGGGCAACAAGGTATTGCAAATCGAGGATCCGGGAGAGAACATTCAGAGTAGGTGACCTGGTATTAAGAAAAGTACTCCCCAACATGTGAGACCTGAGGACAGGGGTGCTTGGGGCGAACTGGGAAGGGCCCTACCAAGTCGCTCAATACATACCACCGAACACCTATAAGCTGGTGCACATGGACGACACCGTCATACCTCCAGCATGGAATGCAGAACACCTCAAGAAGTACTACCAGTAAGACTTCCACATCCAATGCAAGCAGTATCTGTGTTTAGTTTGTTGCATGTTATGTTAGCTTAGTAGACAAGAATCAAAGAGGTTGCCTAGATAACATCCCAAGTAGATGTAAACTTTTTATATATATCGTTGTAACCTGCCTATTATGAATGAAACTGTTCACAACTTCGCATGTTATTTTTCTTCTCTATGTGAGCATCAACCAAAGTGCCTGCCCAAATAAATCTCACCAAGCACTTGGGCGGTAGGACAGGAGGCACGAGTAAAAAAAATCTCTTATATTCAAAAGGATTAGCTACCCTTATGAATATCAAGGGAACAGTTTAAAAGGATGACCTCCAATGAAAGGCCGACACCCCATGGAGTGAGGTTGTAAGGAGGGAATCTCCCAATAAGTCTAGAACGACCATTAAGCTGGCTAGCCAAAAAGGGTCCTACAAGAGACCCATGAAGAAATAGTACTATATAATGATGAGAAGGACGCTTCTCACAAAAAATAACAAGCGCGCGCAAAGAATATAAAAGGGCCCTAAAAGCCCAATGGGTTAACGTGTCCTTACAAGTATAATCAAGGTGCACTAGAATGATTATCACCATCAGATCAAGGAAGAGATATGTAATCCACAAATAATAATAATAAGAGGGACTTACCAAAGTCCCTTAAGTTTGATGAACACAAAAGACAAAAGGAGAGAAAGGGGAAATAATGTTAAGGATTACATAGCAACAACATACATAGGCCGAATACAAAGGAACCTGACCCTTCCACTCAGAAATCTTCTCGATGGCATAATCTCCAAAGGGAGACAGGTCAACGGTGGGGTTGGTCCTCCAGACAGCGTGCAGCGTGCGCCTGACTATGCGATTCTCAGCATTCACAAGCTCAGCCTCGAGCGCAATAATCCTCTCGTTTAAAGTTTGGATGGTAGCCTCCAATTGAGTGTTGGTGTGAGAGGTTGATGTAGCCTAGGCGAAAGCGGCGTCCCTCTGGCAAACCGCCTCAGTCAGTTGACTTAACAAGACATCCTTTGTCGCCTCGGCCACCGATAGGTTCCTCAATGCCTCCTCAAGCTTGCGTTGTAACCGTTGGGTCGATGAGGAGTTGGAGGCGATTAGTCGATGACTCAAGATAGAAGCCTAAGTAAGGGCAGGGACATAAAATAAAGCCTCGAGGGTCAAGCAATATCAAAACAAAATAAAATATATATATACATATATATCTATCATAAATGAATAACCCAAGTATCTCGACAAATACCTACAAGGAGGCTCCCATACAAGCGTCTTCTAGCTCCGCATCGGGGACATTGTGCAAAGTTCCCCACTCGCCTTTGGGAAAGTTTCCCAGATGGTGACTCATGGCTTCCCCATAATGGCTTGCCAGAGGATGATCTTCAGAAGCAGATACATAAGCTTGACCAGGGGAGATGCGTGTGCTTGCCGAGGAACGCTTTGTTAGGGATGGGGACCGAGAAGGTCCCGATCCATCCGCTGTTGTGCGGGGAGCAGAAGAGCGTGGGGTCATCTCTTTGGGTAAGGAGGCACCTGAAGGCACCCGCCTAAGACGCCTCCTCGGGGGTAAAGGAGCCCCAGCAAAAGAAGGAATAACAAAATTCCTTTTAGGCACGGAGGGGCGAGGGATAGAGGCATCAAAGGAAAACTCGCCGCCAAGCATCGACGGTGACGCCCGAGAGGTAACACCACCAGTATGACCATCATTGGCCACGCCCCTAGCCCTGCCGACCTCAGAGTGCAAGCACGAGTAGTTCTCAGATACCACTGTCTCCTCAACGTTCATATGACCGCCCGAAGGGTAGACATAGTCCCTATCAGCTACCTAGTTATAATTACCTTCATCGTGGCCGTATAGCCACAGATCCGCAGGTTCAGGTGAGTAGGGGCATGGACCCGCAGGTTCGGGAGACGCAAGGCATGGACCCGTAGGTTCGGGTGACGCAGGGCGTGGACCCACCGATTCAAATGAGGTGGGGCGTAGGCCTGCGGGTTTGGAGGAAACGGAGCATAAAGTGACGATTTGGTCCGGGGTCAGCAGCCTGTACAAGTGAAGGTTGCTCTCTGTAAAAAGGGCGCTGGCTTGTTTACATTCACTCGACAAGGCCAGGATTTTCATCACTCGGTCACGAGCCTTCGATTTCAAGTTGGAGCCAACAACCCCTAAGAGACCTGCCATCAAAAGAAAAGAAATAACTACAGTTAGAAAAACCATAGAAGAAAAGCCGAGTAAAAAGAGAGACCTCTCATGTGTGAGATCAAAGTGACAATAGTCTTAATTAGGGTGTTGAAGCTAGTGTGTCGGGTGGGCCTGCTAAAAGTGAAGAAATAGTCCATCTTCCACGAGCCTCTATTTGAAATAGAGCCCTCCACTAGGGAATTCCCTTTATGGGCCACGGCTTTCTAGAGCTGGTAGAACCCAGGGGCAGATGTATTCTCCCTGAGGGTATAGAAGTAATGAACCTCACTCATAGAAGGCCCTCTGGAATGCACCTGATGGTACAACACATATAGGCTGCTTAGTGTCACCCAAGAGTTAGGGGAAAATTGTAGAGGCGCCAGCTCAAAGTAGTTAAGCACTTTGGCAAAAAAAGGGTGAAGCGGAAGAGCCCCACCAGATCGGATTATGGAATCACTGAAGGTCGTGAACCCTTCTGGCGGTTCAGATGCGCGTTCATCACACTTTGGGATGACAAACTTGAGGTTTGATGCTAACTGATGAGCCTTTAGCATGTTGGTCAGTTTATTCATGGTGAGGCTGGACCTGCCCGTCTCTTCGAAAGTGTTAGAGGTTCTCTTCGGCATCTCAGGTACTTGGGCAGAGATAGGCAGTTTATGAGCCATAGACTTTCTAAGGATCCTGGAGGACCCCCCATGTGTCCTATGTCTACCAGCACTTTGCTTGACCCTAGGGCGTAAGAGCAGGGGCAGGGGAGGAAGCGTGGGTGGGATCATAGATAGGAACTCCAGTTCAACCAATTCACGTCTACCGCCTTCGAAGAAAGGATCCCTATGACCGGGAGACTCATCATGACAAAAGGAAAAAGGTCCAAGAGGCAAGTTTTCTTCTAGGCAAGAAATTTCAGAAAGGCAATCCTGAAGGATTGATTGTAGCTGGGAAATGTATGTCGCATGCTGGGGGGGAAACCTAAACCGACGTCCCTGGTATTAGATTCTAGCTCCTTCTCCAGGTCGCACGCTTTCTGTCTGAGGTAGGACAGTCTCCGGAGGTAGAGCGTTCGCACACCCCCACGGTTAGAGGGTCAATGTACGCCAGCCTCCAAGTCGGAGGATGACAACTCAATGAATTCAACATTGGAGGGACCTTCGGGACATCGCCTAGACACCATGGACCAGCTAAGACTCGAGGGCGTGTATACAACATGAGTGTGAGGGGTATAAGAAAAGGGCCTATGCATATGTACTTGAAAGGCCATACAAAAAGAATGACAAACTCTGAAGAATGAGTGTCGTACAACCATTAATCCTACCCCCGCGTAGTCAATATAGAAAAAAAAGAGAAAAAAGAGGAAGGAGGCATACCTGGGGGTATATGTATGAAGCCAAAGGTGTGCAAGGATAGACTTGTGGAGGCGTAGGGTCGGTTAAGCGATAAGCAAGGGCAAGACCGTAGGAGAAAAAGAATGCCTAGCGTCACCGCAATGCTAGCAAACTAAAAAAAAAAAGCAAAAGAATCAGGAAAAATAATAAAAAAAAAAGAAGGGAGGATGAATAATTGAAATAGAAGGAAAATTACCTCAAGAAAGCTTTTGTGGTGGATTGAACCTTTGAACTCTTGAAAGTGGTTTGGAGGGAATACCACTAGGCTAGGCATGTTTTGGTGTGGAGAAATGGCTTTAAGCCTTGGGATATTTATAAGGAAAGTCAAGGCCCCCTAGCCATTAGATTCAAATCCATATGAATGGTGGAGATCAAGAGTATGGGTAGCCTTGGGATCTACGATTGAGAATGATTGGCCCTTATGCAATCTTAGGGATATTCATGGATCCCCCAAAAGTTAGATGGTTTTTGTGTTTCTTTGAACACTATAAAGAAACACAACTTCAAAACTCACTTTGTGTTTCTTCAAGCGACATTGGGTAGCGCTCCAAGGTTGAGTCCACCAAAGTTGGTCGTACACATCAAACAAGAGAAAAAGAAAGAGTCTACAAACACACTTAAAAGTGTACTTATAGACTCGGGGGAAAGTGTGAATGTAGGAATCCTTCCTTTGTGAATTCCATTCAAGTGAACCTCTACACTACGAGGCACCCTAAAGACTATGAGATGCATGCCAGTGGGACGAAGGGGCGAGATCCTCTCTTGGCTACTTAACACATGCTCAAAGGGACAAGGGCGTCACATGGCATCGAAGGAGTTGGGCTAAGAAAGCCACCCTAGCTATGTGAGGGTCCACCACCGGTTACCCACCCAAATGCCATCCTCGCTATGCGAGGGTCATCAGCTGGCCTCCCGTGCGCGCCGCATCTACGCAAGCATCGCGTCTCACCTCCATGTGACCGCAATAGGCCACCCTCGCTATGCAAGGGTGCTGCCTTGTTGTATCTCGTGTGTCCCGTGCCTTGTTGCATCTCGCGTGCCCCGTGCCTTATTGCATCTCGCGTGTCTCGTGCCTTATTTCATCTCGTGTGTACCGTACCTCGCGAGCCTCACCATGCGGGGTACCCTTGCTATGCGAAGGTGCAACCCCGCTGAGTATCTCATGTCCCCGAGCCTCACCTCCATGTGACCACAGTAGGCCAGCCTCGCTATGCGAGGCACCCTCGCATAGCAAGGGTGTAGCCTCGCTAGTTCTCATGTGTGTAACTTGTTCCACCAAAAACACCCGTAGCGCCTTGGTTTCTCATGACACGTATAGTTTAAAGCCTCCTCGATATATGCACAAGGAGCACTTGGAAAGACCAAACGGGTATGTCAAATAATCATTAGGTGCCAAACATGAATTGATGAGGATGACTAGCTACAAGGTACGTACCCTGATATAGGATGTACGGTCGTAAAGGGGTCATAGGTGTGGCCCTGTCATCTGCGTCTGACGAGTAGTCGCGGTATGAACTTGTACGAAGAGTGAAGGCACTACCTGAGCCCCCCCGACAATATTACAGAGTCCACAGTACAATGTCCTGCACCACTACTTGGGCATTGTCAGGGTAGACACCACAATGTCCTAAGCCACTACCCTGACCTTGTACCTGCATACGTCCACCTCCCCTGGGACCTACTTGTATCAGGGGGCCAATAGAGCCAACCTATAAATAGGTTTCGACCCTCAGGTTAAAGGGTTGGAAAACTGATTGTATGAGGAGACGTTTAAGAAATATATAATATTTGTTCCATTGTAGCTCTGATTTTTTTGTTGATTCAAGTTCTTTCCATCTGATTCTTTGTTATCCCTAGTGTAAAAATCTGAGTTTTCTAACCTTTAATCGTTGATGAGTTCTTATCGTCAACAGATTCCTTGACCAGGCGCTAAAGGCGCCCCCAGGCAGGTTTGCCCGCTGGTTGGGTGAAGGCTTGATGAGGCTTATCCTAGGAAGGCCATACTTCTTGAGATAATTGCCTACCATCCTAGCTGTAATGATACTAGGAGATGCTACATACCATTCGACCTCCAGCCTAAGGACATCGCCCTTGATAGTACAGACCCCTGTTGAAGTAGGGAACTTCATGGTGAGGTGCCGGATGGAAGTGATAGCCTCGAAGGCTATGAGCGTAGGTCGGCCCAAAATGACATTGTAGGCAGCGAAGCAGTCAATGACCACAAATTCGAGTAGTTTGGACACTGTTCGGGACTCCTCTCCTAAGGTGATCACCAGCTCGATTGTCCCTATCGCTGCCGATCCTTCTCCTGAAAAACCATATAGCATCATCGAGGTTGCCTTCAGCTCGGCAACAGTCAGACCCATTTTTTCTAAGGTGGATCAGAACAGGAGGTTCACCGAGCTCCCATTTTCCACCAACACTCTCCTTACTTTCCGGTTGGTGAGCTGGACTGCTACGACCAAGGGATCGTTATGAGGGAATTGGACATGGCCTGCGTCTTCCTCCGTGAAAGTTATCGGTTGTTTCTCTAATCGTTGCTGTTTTGATTGACGCTATTCCGGGGCGAACTCCGCTCTGTTGTGGGCCTTTAATTCATTCACATACCTCTTCTGGGCGCCCCTACTCGTGCCAGCCATGTGTGGTCCTCCAGAGATGGTGGATATCTCTCCCTCGACCACAGGGGGAAGGACGTCCTGATCTGCCCGACGCCCGGGCTGACTGGCTGGGACCTCCGAAACGGGTCGACTTCCTGGGACCCTGTTCCGCGAGTATTGCGCCAATGGACCTGCTCGGATGAGAGTCTCGATTTCATCTTTGAGGTGCCTGCAGTCGTCGGTATTGTGCCCTACGTCATTATGAAAACGGCAGAATTTGGAAGCGTCTCTCCTTCCCTTAGGGTGCTTCAATGGCTCCAGCCTCTTCCAGGGGACCCGAGTAGCGTTGGCCAGGAAAATATTTTCCCTGGTCTGGGTGAGCTCGGCATAGGTTGTGAACACGGGCTTGAACTTATCCACAGACTTATTCTTCTTCTGGCCGTGCTGGTTGTTTTCACCATGTCCTTTTCTTTTGCTACCACCGGGCTGGTTATTCTGCGCGACGTCGGGAGTCGCCACTACGATCTCCGTCCCCGTCCCAGCGGTCTTCTCGGGGACCTGGCTGGTCCCGGCGGCCGAAGCTTCAGCTTCTTCCAAGTTTATCCACTCTTGGGCTCTGTTAAGGAATTCGCTAACCGAGCTGACTCCCCTCCTTTGAATATCTTTCCACAGGTCTCCGCCGACTAGGATCCCGGTCCTCATGGCCATGAGTTTGGATCTATCGTCAGCATCCCTTGCTCGAGCAGCGACATTTGCAAATCTGCTCAAGTAGGCTTTCAACGTCTCACCGGGCTGCTGCCTCACGTTAGCTAAAGAATCGGCCTGGACTCGGGCAGCCTGAGAGGCACGGAATGCCCTCTTGAAGTCCGCCGAGAAGGTCTTCCAGGAGCTGATTGACTGCCTTTTACTCTGCTTGAACCACTGCCTGGCAGGTCCAGTCAGGGTGGAGGGAAAGACCAAGCAACGCAGCTCCGGGCCGATGTTATGGGCCATCATTAGGGTGTTGAACATCCCTAAGTGGTCAGACGAGTCTCCATCACCGTTGAACTTTGACAAGTGGGGCATACGAAAGCCAGAAGGGTATGCCGTTGCTGTTATATTGAGGCGAAGAGTTCCATCTCGTCCCCTGAATCATATTCGTCTTTTTCTTTTTTCGATAGGAGCTTCTTCATCAGCTCCTCCATCTGAGTTAGGCGCTCTAGGGTTTTGTCCTGAGATCCTGGGTTATTCCGAGGCTGTTCAACAGCTCCGGACCCGTTGTACATATTAGGTGGGTTGTTGCCCCTCCTATCTTGGGATAGGTTATTTGGGACATTTCCACCGTTACGTACTTCGGATCGGACCCCCACTGAGTGGACCTGGCTACCATCCCTAACTCGACCCTCTCTGTGAGAATTGAGGCGATCTCGAAGGTCGCCTCCCTGGGTAGTATGGTGACTTTGTGCTGAACTTAGTCGCTGGCGCAGGTCTCCTCCCGAGAGATCACTCTGTCCACTACCGGTCCAGTGACTCCTGCTGGACAGGCTCGGGGTGCGTCTTTGGCGGCTACGACCTGATCCTTCCTCCGGCACCCTGCTGCGCCAGGAGGGTCCGGCTGACGGCGGGTCTCTCCTACTATTTCCGTAGGTTAGGATGTCTAGAACGGGCTGAGGAGACGGATATCTGATGGGAGAAGGAGGATGCCTGACCGGGGAGGCGATCCTAGTGCCGTCCGGACGGACTAAATTTGGTGGGGGCCTCTCGGCCCTGTCAGCTTGCTGGTCCCGCGCTGGGCGAGCTGGACGAGGAACTGGACGTTCTTCGGGGACGGGCTGACGTCTCTGGCCTTCCTCGGCCCTTCTTCGGGAATTTCCTTGATCTCTTCTGGGCGTCCTCGAGGAAGGCTGAGAGCTAGGGGTTGACGTCCTAACCGAACGGCTGTACTGCTGCTGTCCGGTCCGAGGCATTTCCCTGAAGTTTGCCTCCTGATGGTGTGATGAAGGGGTGGAGTTAATTGCAGGAAGTCTACCCGAACGGCTATGCCTGGACCGATTACTCCGGCGAGACTTAGGAGCCTCGCCTTGCCTCTCTCCAACGTTACCGTTGGTTGTAAGAGGGGGTAGTCGGCTCAGAATATCCTGGATTTGCTGACCAGCTGCTGCTAATTGGCTCCTCAGCTGAACATTCTCCATCTCCACCGCAGAATAATAACATGGATTCGGATTAGGCGGCCGGGGCGCTGAACTACCAGTGTCGTCTTGGCCCGCCCGCTGCTTTCCTGGCCTCTGCTGGACTTCAGGAGCTTGCTCATCAGGGATGGCAACCTGGTGGGCCTCCTGCCCATCATGCTGTTCTGTCTCGTTGCCATGCCTGGATCGAGTGGTCACCATAGTTGGATGTTTGCGGTAGTACTAATCAAACTTGCTCTCAATGAAAGCACCAAACTGTTGACGCGGTTCTTCGGCAGCAGGTAATTAAGAGGAGAAGAGAAAGAGATTAGCACTCAAGGTAGAACCGTCACAGATATGAAATCTTATATAATGGACTAGGTGACTCAAGACACGTTTTTAAGTAGTTCGAAGGTTAAAATCCTTCTACTCCACTAGTCAATATTATTCATCCTCTCTGGGTATTTGGTTTACAAAGTATATAGTTCTTCAAAGACTATTTTTCCCAACCCCTATCAACTCCCAGGGTCTCCATATTTATAGGAGAAGGCACCTGGAAGTTGGTAGGGAGGTCATCTCGTGACCTTACCATTTGTCATATCAACTCTGTGGCATTCATGATTAATTCCTAAACCTGACACATAAGTGTGGTCTAATCAGCATGGAAGGAGATAATGGGCCGCACGGCCCAACCCATCCGGGGGTGTCTGACACGCACGTTCCTGCTGCGTGTCCAAGAAGTCAGGGGGATATCGGACACGTGATGTCAGATATATGCACGTTTATCTTGCGTGCGTTGACTTCATAAAGGCTCAGAGCTTCCTGGGCTCCTCGTGACACGAACAGCTCGTATTACGAGCTGTTCTCCTGGCGTGGCCTTCTGATGCCCCCTCTCGAGCTGAGAAGATCCGTCCTGGAAATAGGATCTTCATCCTGTGGGCACCTCGGACTAAACCTGATTAGTCCGAGGCTCGTCCTGCTAATCAGCCCGTGGGAAAATCAGGGCGTACAATGTTGAATCAAGAGTCAGAACTCTCCCTTCTTTCTCTAAACACCATACAAATCCTCGTCTGTTATTACGTAGACAGATACAACTCTTCATCCCGAAGCTATATTTTATCAAAAATTTTAACAATTTACCAGTTTCTTTATTCTCCCAGATAGGCAGACACTCCTGCCTTAAGAATTTCAACAACCTCTTTGGCTTTCTCTCTGAACTAATGCCAAACCGTAGTATCCACTATTCTTCGCCTCTTACCATGTCCTATGTCGTGTTACTTTAACAAGGTGCCAGCATTTGCCACCACGACTAACTATCAGGGATTACACTTCCCTTAATATCTCAAGTATTCACATACTTAGCGCTTAATTCTTTAAGATATCTGATAAGCTTTCAGACTGCCAGACTGCCATTTCACTTGCAATCAACTGATAATTCCAAATTCCCACTCTGTTCTTTTCGTCCTCTAGATCCATTACAAAATTTAAAATACCATAGGGTCTCAATTCAATATTATCGACGCTCTACTCTGAAACCAGTTCACTCGACCCAACTACATTAACTCGATCAACTGAGTTAAAACTTTTCATGTCTGGATACCCTACTTAAGGTCTATTGTGGTTTATTCCCACGATACACCACCACATCACCTAACCCCTCAGGGTCCAAAGGAAAACACTAGATTCTGTCACCCGTTCCACCCTCCCGGTACGACGTACCCTAGGAGGTGGAATGATATCCATTCAGAATTCTCATTCATAAACCAAATTCTCACTACAAGAAAAAACAGTATTCATAACACTTAAAAACTGCTAACCGGGACTATTGATAGCACTTATGAAAATGCTAACGTAGCCCATGTTATTAAAAGTCCAGTCTTTTCTATAACAGTTTTTGAACGTTATGTTCGGTGTTATCTTAAACTATTCAATAACACATTTTTAGGTGCTATAATATTCAAATAATAACATTTAGATAGAGTTTTTGATTATAAATTTGAAGTTTAATCTTGTACTTTTTTCATAACACTTTTTAACTGTTACATTTGATTATTTTGATAACATTTTTAGTTTGTTATATTATATAAACCATAACGATTTTTTACGCTTATAATATGTTTTTAAATCATCACATATAGTAATAAAATTTTAAATTTTATTTTGACAAGTATACTTATATGGTTTTTTTTTTAATTAAAAGATTTTCATTATTGTATTTTGATAAAAAAAATTCAAAATTAATCATAAAATGTAATTCTCAATAGATTGATAAACCATAAGTATTACATTAAACAATAACTAATTCAAACCATGAATGTGTCTACTTCATGAGATCTTAGTTCTAACTTAAGTTTGAAAGCATAACATAATAAAGTTTTATAATCTTGAACAATTTTTACTTCAAAAATGAAAAATAGAAACATTACAAGATACACAAAAGTAAACCATGCATGAAACTTGCTCCATCCTTCAATTCATCATCCTTTGTGCACTTGTCTTTGTTGCGAGTCCATTTGTTTAGCTACAACAAAATTTAAATAAGTAATGCTTCAACTTAAAGTTATAGTAAACTAAAAGAGTACATAAAAAACGTTAATTACCTAATTATAACTTTATCAGTTGGCCATGCAATTATACTACCTACAGCATCTTCTATAGTAGACATAATTGTTGAAGGCCTCCACAATAATGCATCATTCTTTCTCACAAGATCTATCCCCACTTTCATAGCACTAGGCCACAGAGGAACATGATGAACCTCATTCTTTGGGTCACTTGAGATAAAATAACCTTCTGCAATAATTTCTCCAGATCCAATCCAATCTAATATTTTGCATTTTGAGCCAAATGTGTGGTTCTTGACACTCTAACAATATATCAATATAACAAATTCAGCAGCAGTAAATGATTTTATATTGAATATTATATGTTTTAGATTTTATCATTTTCATATAATTAGTATCATAATTACCTGAGTGGAATGAACATGAGAATTTAATTGAACATTGACATTTGATTGCTCCTCGCTCTGAGTAGATGTATTCTATTTACAAGTAAGATAGAAATACATGAATTCAACATCAAAATTAAAAAAAATACAAAAGTAAAGACTAACCAAAAAATTAAACATGAATCTTAGTTATTATTGCAATTCAGCCACATGAAAATATAGTTTCAGCATCAAAATACTTACTTGATTTTTCATTAAAGAAACAATGAGTTGCTCCATGTGTTGCATTTTTTCTTTCAAATCTTTGCATTGACCTTCTATCTTCATCAAATGGTCATCTCTTTCTGACACAATTTGCAACTTTGACCGAGTAACTCCTCTTCCGAAAGCTCTCATGTATGAATTTTTTTCAGGACCAAGGACTTTTGTGAGGATGTCTTCATTAACACTTGTAGTTGAAGACATAGCAGGATCTTTCTTATATTGTTCAACCAAATCCTTCAAAAATAAATAGTATCAATAAATGTATTCAAACAAATGAGTAAGTTAAAACTAAAGTCACATGATTTTGAAAGGGCAAGGTGTATACAAAATCTTCAGCCACTTCTGAATTTACTGGTTCGCCATTTTTCTTCTTATGTGCTTTGGTCCAAACATCAACTCTAGAAGGTGGTGTATTGGTTTCACTATGGTTCATCTATCAAAATAAGAAAATAAATTAAAAAAATATCTAAACCAAATTCTATAATAAAACAACTGTAAATATGTTTGGCTTTACCAATTCATCAATCAATCTTGCATAACCTTTCCGACTACAAGTGTGGGGTAGTTGCTTTGTCCGTATTTTTTTGAATTTCTCGCTTGTAGCCTAAGAATATAAAGTTAATAGAGACATTAAACTATAAATTTTAATCATAAATATATTTGGTTATAAGATGTTTAGAATAAAATACCTTAAACTCAGCACTATTTTTTTCCTTAACAAAACTTTTCCACTCATTCATAGATTTAATATTATCAGGCTTTAGTTTCAATCTTGCTTCTTCATTTGGTGCATTTGTTATTTTAGTAACTAGCCTTGATTTCGAAGCTCTCCAAAGATCTGCCATACTTTTGAATATATAGTTCTTTTGCCAATCTTTGTCAACCTTATATCTTGCCTAGTAAAATTAATAATAGGTTAGTATTAATGTAAATGAATTTCAACAAATTTCATGTTCAATGCATAAAACCTGAGTATATATACCTGAATAGATTTCCATAAGACCTCTTTCATTCCTAGAGGAATCTTCCTCCAATCTTTTATTGTTACTGGTACAATTTCTCTAACAAGTGCACCCAAAAATGAAGACAAAGATATTGATGTTGCACCTATTGGTTGTCCCTTTGAGTTAAACTTAACTTCCAAACGACCATCACTGTCTATTGCAATAGACTTCATTTTACTAGGGCCTCTAGTTCTCTTTTGGGTAATAGGTGCAACAACTTCTTCAGGTAGTTCTTGTTCGTCAGGCAAGTTTTCAACAATTGTGTCTGGCAAGTTTTCAACAATTGTTTCATTTGGGTTTTCTGGGATTTTTAGGCGTTGTGATTTTCTTGTGGCTGTTGGTGAGATGGCATGGTCATTTGAAGGACTAATTTCTACTTCAACCACTCTTTTAATAGATCCCCTAGTGGCTGTCATTGAAGCTAAGAATGGAGAAATTAGGTCATTAGTAGGTGGTCTCACTATTTTTTCAAGAGAGTCTATTGGTTGTTCAACCTCAAATAGATTTTTAAGAGATCTCCTTGTCACAGGGGAGATGGGTACTTTTTCTTCATCAGAAGAGTCATTTCTTACAATCATTCTACGTGTATTTTTCTTTGGAGACACATCCTTAGTATATCTCTCTTCAACAACCTTATCCATTTCCAAATTTAGTCTAAAGCTCTTCCTCTTTTCATTGAGGAGTTTAACTAATTTTCCTGTAGGTATGTGTTTTGGCCTCTTTCCTTTTGTAGATGGAGGTGACATATCTTGTACTTGGCAAACTCTTTGACTAGTTTCTGATCAACTGTTTCTATAATTAGTAAGATTTTTGATGAGTTGCAAAAGTCATATATAACAACATATTATCAATTATCACAAAAAAAAAACATATAATAAAAGTCAGAAAGAAAGAAATAAACAGTCATTCTTGGCATCAAAGACATATTATCAATTGTAGTCCCATTCATGATTCTTGGGGGATTTCCATGCTCAACTTCTCCATCAAACCAACTTCTTTTACTCCGAAATGGATGGTCTTCTTTAAGAAATTTCCGATGACCTCGATATGAAAACTTCCCACTATGTTTTAGCCACTCTGATTGAGTACCATAACCACATAGGGGACAATCAGCAAGGTTCCCGTATGCTGGAAAATCTTGGATTGTCCACATCAAAATAGCCCACAACTTGAAATTTGTATTGTCCAATGCATCATGAGCATCAACACCCTCATTCCATAATAATTTCAAGTCCTCTACTAGGGGTTCTAAGTATATATCAATATCATTCCCAGGCTGTTTAGGTCCTGGAATTAAGATTGATAATAAAATATTCTCCTGTTTCATGCACAACCATGGGGGTAAGTTGTACATGACCAACAAAACAGGCCAAACACTATACTTAGAACTTAAATTACTAAATGGGTTAAATGAGTATATGTCTAACATACACAGTTTTTTTTTTAAGCAAAATAAACATGTTCACATGAAACTGAAAGATAGAGGAGCTCAAAAGGAGAAATGCCACTGAGTTGAAGGGTCACAATAAAATTGAATTTTTCTGTAATCTATTGAGTGAAATAGTGAGTAAAAAATAAATTATAGAATTGGTTAAGTTGATGCTAACTCTGGTCATAATACAAGGCAATAATAGAAATCAAAACATGGTATTTATATCAAATAATATCTCATAGAAATTCTTCTCTTCTGTTGTTCAGATGAGAAAGCTATTAGACCAAAAAGAGACACCTTTAAACAAATATACATATTATAGACCAAGCCATGCTAAGTGAAGCTAATTTCAGCAACAAAAATTAACAAGTTCTTCTATTATAGCTAACAAAATATAAGCAACAAAAATATAATTTTGGACTTTAGCTGAGAAGACTTTGATACCATATTGTGAGGTCAATTTTGTTTTCCCTTAGACCATTCAGATTGTGCTATTTTCTATATCAGATTCTAAATCTCTAAAAGTAAAAACAGATAAAAAAAAAAAGTAAAAAACATCAAAAGCCTCTGAAGTTTCCTATTGATCCTACTTTCTGTGTTGCCTTGCTTCTAGGCAACTAAGGGAAAGAAACAAAAAATGAACAAATAATTCCTGCTGTACACTAAGCCATATGGTCCTACACACCTAGATCACTCACTGATAGTAACTTCTTTTTTTCTATGAATTATTTTTGTATTTAGTATTGTTAATATGATTCTTCTTACAAGTTTAGTTCATACGATATTTCTATTTTATGAACTAAGGGATGGAAAACTATTAGAACACAGGAGAAAAGTGAGGTATTTTATTTTTATTTTCTATATTTTTATGTTTGATATGCTATTTGTATTAAATTAATTGTTGTTGGAACTAAATCTGTTGATATGCTCTGTTTGTAAAATTAATTTTATTGGCTCTATTGTTCTGATAAACGTTTCTTAGGATTGGGATTCAGCTATTTTGTGTTCCTTTTTTGTTTAACTAGGAGTGTACGAGACTCTTGAGCTAAGGGATGGAGGATAAGACTCTTGTGTTCCTTTTTTGTTTTGATAAGTAAAGGTAGCCATGTTTTCCTATATCATATTTAAATGTGATTATTTGATTTTTATTTTTGCTGATTTTTCTACAATGTGATTAAATGTATTTTATTATTGTAATAACAAAGATGCAAAGTATAAAAGGAGTTGTTTTAAGCAGTTATGGGTTTTAGTTCACCTTAAGATTTTTCAAGTTCACTTTGTATTTAGTTGATTGATGACTAAATTTCTATGGTTTCGATTTTCCCCACATGGGTTTTGATTCTACTTTCAAATTTCTATGGTTTTTGAAGTTTATTAGATATACATCAAATAACTAACAGAAAATCAGAAAACATTCCAGCCATATTTATTAACCAACCATCAATCATTATCAATTCAAAATATTCAATCAACACACAAGTTTTCTTCCTTATCTCGCCGCAGCACACAAATTTCTCAGAACCTACTTCACTAATACACACAAGTTCTCAACCTTCTGTTATCACCGCAGCACACAATAATAATAATCTCAGAACCTACTTCACTATGGATGAATATCTAAGATATTCAAACTCCTCTAACATTTGCAAAGTATTTTAACAAAAATAAAAGAAAACATACCTCTTGCAAACTGATGCAAATAAAGTTCCCTCCAATTCTGAATTTCTGAAAGAGTTAAAGAAATTTAGAAACTTGTGTAGAGAACCCAATAAATCAAAAAGTCATGTAACAATTATCTCATATTGAAAGAACAACATGCTTATAAGATCAAAATAAAAATTACATGAACAAAGACATAGATATTATTTACATACTCAAATGATCATTGATTAAAAAATATAATAACCTCCTTTAGTTCAGCTCTTATTCTGTTTTTTTTTTTTTTTTTGAACAAAGAAAACTAAACCATCTTATAGATTTCAATGCTCAGAAACCACTGTCTCTGTGATCACTCATTCTATGATATTTCGGATGTTGGTAGCTAAGTCAACAAATTATACATAGTAAAAAAATTATACATAGTAGCTAAATAAATTTCTAAAATGTCCTTGTCCCCTCCACTACTATATGCATATCTACTCATCTTTGAACTTGTACTAATGAAAGCTGGTTTTTTCTCCTGTGCAGGTCATTCTGAGTCCTTTGGTTGATAGCTTTAAACTTATTAGAAGCTAAAGAGAAGCTTCACTAATGGTTTTTCTCTTGTAATACAAAATTTACAAGACATGTAATATGTCTTGATGATAAACTTTTGAGTTTGGTGAGATGAGAAGATGATTAATTGTAAGGCTAATGTGGTATTTTCTATACAACGGTTGACTTTACCTTAATTGGATCTCTCTCTCTATATATATAATTTAACTTGTGGTATAATTATTGGTAGACTAAAGTTTCATTTAAAGCCACGTGGGGCAAGATTTGTTATCACAAATGGCATACATTCATTGACTTTTAATCTAAGGTCTTCAGTAAAAAATAAATAAAAATTAGGAGATTATATTAAGATTAGCCAACTTGAATACTAATTAAGTTAGATATTCCAACAATGTGATCTGGGACACATTGTTATATTGACATTTGGTCAATGTTTCTTCAAGGTGAAGACTCACTATTTCATCACTGAATATGGCCCGTTAAATATTCATGACAATTTCTTTATTTTATTTTCCTTCTGTAACTCATTGTCAACTATGTTTGTTGATTTTTATTTATTATTTTTTTGGTAGGAATTGCATCAGTTCTTTACAATCCTAATCATACTATTACCTACAAAATAAATTGAGGAAAAAAATACCAGTTTTAGTTTCAAAAGGAAATTATAACCGAACAATTCGAGAAATTGACGTAGTTAGTTCTCCTATTCTCACATTTACATCATATTCATGTATTTCTATAAAAAAAATTAAACCTACTTTTCTTAGGTTCATTTTCTAATAATCCAAACAAATTAGGAAGAACAAATTTGGGATAAAAACCCTTACGATTGACTAATAAATGAGAGCAAGGACAGCCACGATCGGAAGAGAGTGAAAGAGACTCCTCGTCGCTGAGGCGATCGGTGAACACAAAATATAATATCAGGCAGGAGACGCAACTACTGTCCAGACGGAGAGGCAGAGAGACGCGACTCTGGAGCGAGTCTTCGTGAGGCAGAGACTTCGGTGAGGGCGGAGAGACTTCGGTGAGGGCGGAGAGACTTCGTGAGGGCGGTGAGGCAAAGATGAGTTGAGGGCGGAGAGGGCTTCGTGAGTGAGAGATGGAGGCTGAGAGAAAGGGTAACTTAGAGAAAGGCTTGAGAAAATCTGAGAGAAAGGGAATTTTGGCATAAATTCATTTTGCCGCCTGGGATTTTAGTCATATGGCGCCAAAAATTTTAATCCCCACTATTCATCAGTTCCGTGTTTTTTAATCCCCCATTAATAATAACACTTTTAAAAATATGCTATTCTTTAATGTAATATATACTCAATATTGTTGTAGTGTCTAATTGGATCCTTCACTCGATCCTGGTATCGTGACTTGTACCACCTTGGCAGGGTTCTTCCCTGCTTCAACCAAAGTCCACTCTTTGGATTCCATAGCTCAGTGACACTCACCAGCTAATCATACCTACTAACGTTATGCCAACCTCAGTCGTTGCCTTGTCCACTCCATTATAATCTATGGCGTTATTCCTTGACTGCCGCACGCCTCTCAGTTAGGAGTTCCGCCTCCAATCATACCTCCCCTCGTTCAATCGAGGATTATAAACACTGATCGTCGTCCGCTATTTTTCACCACATCTGGGTCCCAACGTTAACCTTCTTACTAATACCCAACACTCAAGTATCTTATGCCATGCACAACTGTCGACTTAACGTTCCAAGTGTATCAACCATGATCCATTCAGTCACCTCCCGCAAGGTTCAATCCATCCTTGCATAAATTTGCGCCTGGGCGTGCCCAATCCATGGAGCACCCCCACAGTTCCATATCCTCATCATGGATCAGGTCCTTTATGCTATCACTCCACACTTAACCAGATCGCACACATATTCCAGCATCGCCAGACACCAATCAATTCTTACCTTGTCTTCTGAATTTTCCTGACTAGACACTACTCATTCCATCTAACCTCAAGTTTTACAGTTCTCCTCATCTCTGATGTAGTTGTCTCCAGAGGTACTTATGCAATAGATGACGCGCTTACCAGTCTTGATATGCATTCTACTCTTTAGATATTCTTCATTAGCTTCTTTGTGGCTTCAGATCAAATCTCCTCCTACCTGTCCTTTCTTCTTATCGCTCTACTCTGAGTACTCCTAACGACACCCAAACTGACACTCCTTAGAACCTTACCTGTGACTCTGCCTTCTGGGTACAAACGTCTTCAGCATAATCATTTGTTCACCATTTCCATCTGGGAGTAATCCACATGTACTGCTCGTGAGCTTGAAGGGGACTTGCCCATACCGTTCATGCATCCTCTGCCTAAAGAACTTACCTGCGCTGATGTAGCTTGAACCCTTCTAGAATCTTTGTTACCAACTCCTCACACCCTACCCAGTGTAAAATAGACAAATTCACGAAATGTCTCTATCCTTGGTTTCCAGCTGGTAATAACCAGGTCATAGATCAACTCTTGGGGACCTTGTCCCATCTCGAATCCAACCTCAAACTTTTATTCCTTATCGACAATGCTAACAATCCCTGCAGTATAACGCTCTGGCTAAACCAAGGTCAAATTCCTTCGATTGCTTCAATAGATTTTATGTCCGCCAAAACCATCTTTTACAACATTCCTTATACCAATCCTATCCATAGTCCAACCTTGAAGTACCCCCAAATCCTTCTTTACATACCCACATAACCTTCCCACTGGTCAGCTCGGTTTCCACTCAGTCTCAGTTATATACTCCAGATGATATCCTCAACAATCCACCTGCCAGAGTTTCTAATTCCTTCTCAATAAGTATTACTATCATCAACCTCTCGAATAGCACCTTTGAGGCAACCTCTCTATGTCCATCTCCCTCTCAGAACATTCTCAACATCGAGTTCTTCCAGTTCGTTACATGACCAAAGCATAAACCAGTCAATTAAATACTCATCCTTAAGGAATCAGCCTCGAACTTTGAATGTAGCGAGGCATTCTAGTTCTCCGTTCCCTCACCATGGGAAATCCATCCTAACATATCGAGTCATTCTATGTAGAAGTCATGCCTTCACCTGACCTCTTTCCATGTGGCATCCTCTCCCTCATGTGCATACCCAAAAATAACCTCCCTGGTTCCTGTCACCATCTTGATAACTACCTTTTTCAATCAGGCTTCTTTCCAATCTCAAATTAGGTGCCCAAGCACGGTCTGGGGTCCTTCTACCTCAAAAATTGAGAATCCGTCCTTGCTGCGTTCTATCAATAAAAGTACCATCTTATCAATCAGACTTTTCCCCCTTTCTGGCAAAACCAGAAGCCACAGAACTATCCGGGGTTCTTTCAACTTGATTATCACGAATCTATCTTTACTATAATCCATCAAAAGAAGCACTGCAATCTGAAGCTCTAGCACTCATGCTCTATACATCATCCATCAGTTCCTCGAACAACATGGCCCTCTCCGCCATCCACATACAGACGATAAATTCTTACATCAGAGCGGCCCAAATACCTTGGACTATCCCAGAGTTCAATCTTTAAATGGGTCGCCATCATCTCCGAATACATCCGTCAGTATAAATTCCCGAAATGAATTACCCGATTCACCAAACCCATTGATTTACACTGTTGTTACCCTAACAGTCCAAACCAAACTTATAAGCCCACCAGTCCCCACAGTTCAATTCATGTCTTTATAATCTCCTCTAACAATTCATCATCTAGGTTCTTTCCAACCCATTATGCCAATGCCTCAGCCCGAGTGTCGTTTCCAGGCATTCCTCTAGCACAATACTTAACACAACCCTTTAGTCATGGGCTCTCATCCTCTTATAACAAATGGTGGAATTAACTTTGCTCATCCACTGATAAATTCTTTGTCAACCCAAACTTTCCTCAAAACCAGAGGATAACACCCTTTAAGCCTTTCATATAATACCCTTATCTATCCATACTCCCACAACAAACCAACACTGGTAACCTTACTGTTAACACATACAAAGCAGCTATTTTCCCAGAGAAGTCCGCTGCTCTTCTGTTCCATCTCAACTATTAAACCCCACAGCTTACTCACACACTAGTGACCAACTGCTACTGCTTTCAGGGATAAATGGAGATCTCTAACTCCAACTTTGATCTAGAATCCTCCTTCAACACAATGTCAGATCCACTTAACCATTCTAGGAATCAACAAGTTGAGTTCATCCGCCACTACTGACCAACTCCTGAACTCTATGGTTCATACTCTGAACCAAACCACCACTAGTTCCAAATATCCACAGATATCATGCACACACAAAGCATATTTAGGCCAAATCCACAATGATATACATTTAGCTACCAGATTTTAACATCACCAAGTATACCCAAGTCTCAACATGCTTCATACAGGCCAATAAACATATATTACATACTAATTCAATTCAGACAGTTAACCACATACATTCAATATGCAAACCACTATGCCAATATTCATCCACATGCATAATAATGTTATTCAGCACGCATCAATCTCAACATGCAATAGTCAAGGGCCCAGCCCCAACAGTATCTCATGCATATGTCAACTCATTCCTCATGCTCCATATAAATAAGCAGGCAAACAGGGCATTCAAACATATGTTCAAGCATGTCAATCATTCATACCAACCAACCCTGAGTCGAGCTTGTCACTGACAGCGAGCGTACATGTTCGGTCGATCTCCAGAACCAATAAACCTTGGCTCGCTCTGATACCAAGTTGTAACGCCCTACTTCCTTAGAGCCGTTACCAAGTGAGTTTTAAGACAAAACAGTGTGCAATGAACTCGCTAACCGAGGTTTGTAAAAAAAAAGTGTGACTAAGCAAAAGTTAAGGCTGTAATCTTTAAAAATGCGTGGTTTCATTGAAAACTTCTAGTATTTAACATTTGGGATCCCAAAATAAGGTTTGAAAACTATTTACAACTTAAAATCAGTTTACAGTTGATCCGTTATTAAAATCACAGGTTATTACAGCCATTTCTCGAAAATACCCCCAACCAAAGCAGTCGGGCAGGCCAAACATGTACGCGTCGCTTCATGCTCTCCGTACTCATGGCTGGTTGACTCAATCTTTGCCCTTACCTGCAACACAGAGCACCCGTGAGCCGAAGCCCAGCAAGAAAACTCAAACAGTACATAACATATGCAAATTATACAGTTAATCATATCAGATAGTCCACAGATAAACGGGTCAACCATTAGACTTAAGCGACCCGGCCATGCCGCCCCAGAAGCCTTACCAAAGCCTGGGGTCTCGGTCCTCACCGTAAGGATAACTCATGTATCCATTGGGTCCCACCCTGACTATAAGCATCCCATGTGCTAGGTGTTACTTCCGGCCCCAAGGCCGTTCTCGGCCTTCGCCGCTCTCGGCCTTAGCCGTTCATTTCATTATAATCACACATATAGTACATTTCGAAATAATCATTCAAACATACAATAATTCATTTAAGGTTATACATTTGCACATAATACAATCTAGGGCCATGATACTTCCGGCCCCACTGCCGTTCTCGGCCTTTCGCCATTCTCGGCTCCTCGTCGTTTCATTCAACTATAATCACATATAGTCTAACTCAAATAACATTTGAGCATATATCAATTCAATCAAGTCTGCACCCTAACATGTAATGCAATATAGGGCCGTGCCCTGCAACCACACTATGGGCCCATGCCGTGTCCTATGGGTGCTATAGCTTTCTTACCTGCATCCCGAGCTTTCCGATGCACCAAGGCCACAAGCACGGTCCTCTAGCACGCCTCTCCGAAATCCTCAAGTAGAGAATACAACCTTAAGCTTCTTTGATCTCCTCCTAAACTCCCACTTTAGCCCCTTCTACTCTTCTTCTTCTTGCCCTAGCTTTCTCTTTCTTCTAGTTTTCCTTCCCTTCAATTTTTATCAAAGCCATCATATGATCAAGCCCAAACCGTGTACCCCTTTTTACCCAGCTGCAACATATCTAATTCCCAGCCAAAGGACCATCTTACCCTTCCTTAAATTTCCCTTTCTAGCTAAACCTCAAGGGCCTTTTTGTCATTCCTACTTTCTTGCAATTCTACCACTTCTTTCAACCAAACTTGTTACTCTCAACGGTTACTAACAGTAACACAAATTACTATATCGCCAATTACCAATAACTCACAAGAACCCAATTACAAAATCCCCAAAATACCCCTAGGCTCCCTCTGAGCCGGGTATAAAAATCCTGTTGTGACATTTGAGTTAACTAGCTCACTAGGACCGTCTCGGCACGTGCATCACAATAATAACACCACCCTCACGTGGTACAAATCACATAATACAATTATCACATAGATGCCCAAAGCGGGATAAAATTACCAATTTACCCCTATCATACAAACGGGGTCCACATGCATATTTATTTCACCTAAACATGCATACTAATCACATATTCATTAAATTCACATAAATTAATGCAATATAACAATTATTGCCCTCCAGGCACGCTAATCAAGGCTCCAAGCCTTATTAGCAAATTTAGGTCGTTACAATGCATATACCTAGCAGTAACTCAACACGCTGTTAGTGCAGTCTTGGTTAGAGAAGAAAACAAGATCCAGCATCCAGTCTACTCGTCAGTAAAAGGCTAGTCGAAGGCGAGAGCAGGTATCCTCTAATTGAAAAATTAACTTACTGCTTGCTCCTGTCATCCAGAAAACTTCACCCATACTTCCAAGCTCATCCCATAAAGGTTCTTACCAACCAACCATTGCGCCAAGTCATGCTAAAACCAGACACCTCTGGTCGGTTACTAAAATGCTTTATAGAGCTCGAGCAGTATGAAATCACTTACACGCCTCAAACAACCATTAGAGGCCAGGCTCTTGCAGATTTTGTAGCTGAATGTACCGGGCTGCCAGGAATAGATGAAGAAATGGCTGAGCAGTCATCGGAGTCTGGACCACTGCCCAATACAGATGCTGAGCAGAACACCGAGCACGCAGCATCTAGTACTGTTCTTGGCTCATTTATTGGTCATTGATTGTCTTATTGAAAGTTCTCTAATTAACTATTTGACTCCGCGTCAGTTAGCTAAAAAACTAGTCAACAGTAATCATACTTTGAATTTGGATCTTGATTAACATCTAGGGTTTGGAATATTGCATCATTTCCATTATTAATTGTTGTTTTGCGAAAAAAAAAAGTAAAGCTATATATTCCCAACATATCTTAGGATTGTAGAAATCCTAATTTGGCGGTCTTGAACTTTGACTAGGGTCTCGTGGTGTTGATGAAGAACTTCCTTCATCTAGTGTGTGATCTTTAACATGTTACTTGCCATGCCGTCGGGAGTGTTCCTAAGTCCGCGGGGTATCTTCCCCTGAGATTCTTGGCAGTTGTCGTCCACTTCCACATCTAGGAATGTTTCTTGTAGGTGCAACCATTTTTGGGATGAAAACAAATCTGGATGGGAGGTTAGAAAGAATGCTTAATGCTCTCAATGAAATCACCAAACTGTTGGCGTAGTTTTTCGTCAACTAAAATTAAACAATTGCAATTAAGCTTTTTGTGAATAATCGTGGAAGAAAAAAAAAAGATTGTTTTACGTGGATCAGTAGTTAAATCTACATACTCCATGAATAAATATTATTGAGATAATCTGCGGTAAAGCCTAAAGGCAATTTCACGGAGCTTAAGTACAAAAATTGTGTGTGAGAGATAAATGACTAAATCCACGTATTTATAGGCCTAGCGATAGATATTACTTCCCTTATTATTAGGGAAGTTACATTAATATCTAATTCAAATTCAAAATAATAGAATAATTCAAAATACAATATGATATTTGAAATATCAAATATCCCATAAAAATAGGATTGTTTAAATACGACTTTAACTAAGCCCACAATTATAGGCATAGTGTAATTGTCTATTGTCCACTATGTTTGCGCTTTCGAGCCTACATCGTGGTTCAAGTTCATTATCACATTGCTATCTGCATCTTTACCTCTAGAGCTTTCGAGGTTGATCTTTGGGACAAACTTCTCTCTTCGAGCTTACTTCTCATACTCGAACCGGACTAATGATGTAGCCTCTAGATATATATTAATTTGTATAATTGGTCATATTTCCTTTACTTTATATATTCGGTCCCTAGTCCCACAAGCCTACATTTCGAGATTAGACAAATTTGTCTCGAAATTTAGAGTGTAACAGATGATGATGATGATGATAATAATAATAATAATAAATGTTTATACAAATTATTTATTCTTTTTCTTTAAATGTAAATTTTTTTACAAAAATATATCTTAACAGCATATATAATTTAAATTTTAATTTGATTTACTTAAACTTTTTATTTAAACGATATATAATTTGAATTCAAATTTAATTAGATATTCAATTAAGACAACTGTTTAATAAATTATAAATATAAATATAATAATAAACGTCATTTTTCTCATTTATGGCTATTAATTAATTCACGAAAAAAAATCAATATATTTTCTCTTTTTTCTCATTTTGTTTTAATAATAATTATAATAGATGTCATTTAAAAATATCTAATATAATAATAAATAATCTATTTATTTATATTTTTAACATTTTGACAAAATACGGGGTCCAAATGTTAGTTTTTAATAATAAATGATCCTAACGGATGATCAACCAAAATACATGTGATTCCAATAATCCATCTATATATTCATATTTTTAATATTTTGACAAAATACAAGGTCCACAAATTAATTTAAAAGAATAAATGGTTCAAACGAGTAATCGGCTAAAATGCAAGGTTTAAAATGGTGTGGACCCTTATAGAAAACATAATATAAATATATTTATATAATTTACTTTTTATAAAGAATTTTTATCCTTTTGAATAAATACATGGTCCAAAGGTTATTGTTTAAAAATAAAAGGTCAAAACGAGTAATCGGCCAAAATATAGTGTTCAAATAATCGATCTATCTTTTCCTAATTTTAACATTTTGAAAAGGTTTAAGGTCCACAAGTTAATTTTTAAAAATAATGGGTTCCAACGGGTAATCGGCTAAAATACAAAGTTCAAAATGATATGAACCCTTACAGAAAACATATATATATGGTCCAAATGTTAATTTTTAAAAATAAAGGGAAAAAATGAGTAATAGGCCAAAATACAGTTAAAATAATCGATCTATTTATTCTTAATTTTAACCTTTTGACAAAATACGATGTCTAAAATTTAATTTATTTTAGAAATAAAGGGTTCACAAGAGTAATTGGCCAAAATAACCCTTCCAAAAAAACATAAATTTTCTTATATATAATTTATACTTTTTATAAGAAAAAATACAACGCAAAGCGTATAATAATATTATTATTGTTAAATAAAATCACACATAAAATATACATTTTAAACTTTGTTTTCGGCACTTTAATTACTCAGAATTTCTCGAAAAATCTACTGGAGTTTTGCTATATAATGAACACCATTATAAAGAAAAATTGTAGCCAAGACGCCTTCACATGTTCATATAAATAACATATTATACGAATAGGGTGAAAAAAAAATCTATCACACAATCTCTAAATAAATATTTAAAAATATTTTTTTTTAAAAAAAAACTATAAAAAACAGCGCAAAGTATGGTTATGTTTTCTCGTTTTCCTAATAAATGAAGAAAACACCGTTATAATCTTTTATATTTAGTACATGTCTTTCTTATTTATTACTTTTTTTTTCATTTTTAGATTTTAACATCCGGATATTCTATTATTATAGTCCTCTAATTTGAATTTTATTTTCTAGTTAAAATTGTCATAATCAATGTTTTATATATATATATGTAAACCTAACACTAATCCAATAAGAGAACAAACAATTCAAAACAACAAGTCAAACTCAACTGGCCAGGAGGTATATCTTCTTCTCATTCCTAATAGTCTCAACCGCCATTCTCAATCCCATCTAACAATATTTTATTTTTTAAAGGTACCTATACAAAAAATTTCTTCTCCTTTTTTATTTTCACTCTTTTAACCTTTTTTCTTTTCGAAAATGAGTATTCTATTTGAGGATGAAACGGTATTTTAAACTTTTAAACAAGTGAATTGTTAAGAGACTATAAATAGCCATTAACTTTGATTAATTAGTTAGCATCCAAAAAAACAATGATTATTCGGCTCTCTTTATTTTCGGCTTGTATGAGATGTAATTTATAACTTTATATAGGATATACTTTTTTCTAGGGCTGTACAATTAGTAGAAGTCATAACTTTATGTAATTTACGCTTCATTTTTGTAAATGTCCCTTTATTGTTACTACATAATCGAGTATATGGATTTAGGCTAAGCTATGTATAAATATATTATTATAAATTTGTTAATCATAATCTAGTTATATCACATATATATTATGTTATTTTGTTATACATTAATTTGTCGGATTTCAAAATTGAACCATGTATAGTCTTCCTTCCTAATATGATTTATTCCCCATTTTGTCTACTTCCACTTACTACAATTTCCTCTCTTTTACATGGGTGTGTTTAATTATAGAAATATGGTCTGACAAAAAAAATTAATAGGAATGCCAGAATTCTCTTCTCTTTCTGTATCTCTCTTTTTTATTTATCATTATTATTTGGCTGGAATCGAGACTCCACATTTCATAACGTGAGAGGATTAAAATTTATGTTAGGAATTATAACGCCCTAATTTCATCTATCTCACTACAACAAGTATTTTGAAATAAAACTTTCTTTAAACTTGAAAATAAACATTTATTCTTAATGATAATAAAAAATATATGCAATAACATTCGGATATCTCCTTTAAAATAAAATAAAATAAAACATAATTTTACACAATAAGTATTTGTCCCATAATGAAATAGTTAATAAAAATAACATTAACAGATCATATGATGTTCTTCATCGCTTTCATTCATAAGATCCCTCATAATGTTCATACATCCCTTTGGAAGGATCTCAACCAGTCATTCATCACAAAACATACATTCACTTATTACTTGCAAGGAGAAAATGTAAGAGGGTGAGCTAACAGCCCAGTAAGAAGAATTAAATCAAACCTTATATAGCAAACCATAAGCTAATATCACAACAAAACATAGAATCATCATATAGAAAACCTATGCGCGCACTACGTATGTAAATGGAAGAGATACTACGAGGAAGCATTGTGGTCCTCTTTGCAACCACTTTGGTCAAAACTGTGGCTATCTTTGTCCATCTTTTACCTTCCCAAGTACATGCCTTGAAACATTTAGCATACAACATGCATTCCACAAACATTAGAAATCAAGCAAAAATATTTAACCTCCTTAACTTGGTGCGGGTGTGAGTCTTGACAAAGAAAAGATCATGCTTCAAAACCTAATCATAAAATAATTAAGAACCTCATTGTAAGAACAACTTGATGCCCAAACATCTAAGCAACACGCCCAAGCCTCTTTGCATGGGCCATGCAACACATGCACCAAACCCAAAATCATAAAAAAAAAAAAAACCTACTCATAATGTTCAACTCTTAAACATAGTGCAAACCGTAATAGAAAATCAATCTTACAAACACCATGATACCTTTCGAGTATGTGTAGGTTGAACCTCTTAAAATTTCACCACCTTGGAACCACGAAACCCTAGCCTTTCTTGATCTTTGAAATCTGAACCTTAGAAATAAACCAAACTTCTTTAATGATCATCAAGTATAAAGAGAAGAAGAAGCTTAAGAACTAAACCATACAACCAAGAATATCACCTTAACCTTGTGTCAAACCCGAACCCTAGATGTGAGATTCACCTCTCGGCCTTCTCTCTCTCTTCCTCTTTCCTTCTCTTCTCCTCTCGCCCTCTCCTTCTCCCTCCTTCTATTTTCTCTCTCACGCCCTCTCCTTCTTCCTTATGTGCATGGAAATGGGAGCTCATCTCCCACTATATATAGTATCCAAAAACTATCACCACACTACAAAAAAAAAATACCCTTTAGCATCACTGTTTTGCATAAGTTTTGCATACTTACTATCGCAATTGATCAAATTAGCTCAATAGCGTCGATTTTAAATTGATGCTAATTTTTCTTAATTGTGTCGGTACAGTAATCGATGTTGTTAATAAAGACCAATAGCGTTGATTTTAAACCAACATTTTTCATATTAATGGCGACAGTTCTAAACCGACGCTTCTGATATCAATCGCGACGATTCTGATATCAATCGCGACGATTCTGATATCAATAATGTTAGTTCTTTCAGTGACGCTAATAGGAAGATTATAAAAAAAAATTAGGAAATGCAAAAGAAAAAAAGATATTAGTGTCGGTTTAGAATCAACGCTTTTGATATCAATAGCGTCAGTTCTAAACTAATGCTAATGGACTAAAAAAATGTCAAAAGAAGGGTCGAAGCCCATTATCCATTAACTCAATTAAACCTAACCCTAACTTACTGTCTTCCCCTCATTCATTCCAAGTCGCCACTCACCCTCTCACCATCTCTCCATCTCATTTTCTCTCATTCTCCCTTCCCTCACTCCATCCTATCTTCCTCTCTCTATACGACCGATGGGGCATGGGCTTACAAGGTGGAGCTGCTTCGCGAAGGGAGGGAGTCTTCTCTCACAATTCTCTATCCCCATCTCCATCTCACTTTTTCTTTTTCTTTCATTTTTTCAGGTCGATGGAGGGCTCGCGATGGAGGAGGTTTTGTTGTAGCGACGACGAGGAAGGTTGAGGTCTTAGGGTTTACTATGATGAGTTTAAGGAGCTAGGGGGCAGGGCTGGTGAGGGCGAGGGCTTGGGGTGGGCTCAAATCTACTTTTTATATTTTTTGTTTGTTTTTTTGTTATGTGTTGTTGTTTGGTAGATGGTGGTTAATGGTGGGTTGTTTGCCAGATTGATGGTTGTTGTAATGGTGGCAATGTCGACTAGGTGGTTCTATGTGTTTGAATTGCTTTTTTTTTTTTTTTTTTTTCTGTTTTTGTATTCTGTGTAGTGGTGGTGGTAATGGGTTTGAGGTGGTGGTACTGGTATTTGGGATTCTGAAATCGTTATTTTATATATTTTTTAAAATTTATTTTTGTTTAGCAACAGTGTAAAACCGACGCTTCTGGATAGGTCAATCGTGTCACCAGCAACAACGTCAGCTACAAAACTGATGCAATTGGCTAAAGCGTCGATTTGTAACCGACGTTGTGTTGGGAATAGTGTCTTTAAAGAAATTGTAGTAGACAAATGTTTTAAATGAAATAAATAATTTAATTGAATTATTATATATATGTAGATTATGTCCGATATTATGTTGAAAATATTAAGTAAATATTAGAAAGTTCCAAAGTTTATCTATATGGTCTTAATCTCATATTGGTATGAGAGGATCGAGATTAAGATAATAAACTTAAAACAGTTCGCAGTAAAATAAAGTTATGGAATCTTTAGATTAATTACTGCTAGTACAGTTCATTAGTATTATAAATAAAAGTGACCTAGATCCGGGTCACTAGTGTAGTAGGACTGTAACGTCCCAAAATTACCTAATAAGGCTTAAGGTCTTGATTAGGGGGCCAGGATGGCAATATATAGAATTATTTGTTTAATTGTTATATCAATTGTAATTACGTGGATTATGTGATAATATGATTAAATGCGCATATTTAGGGGTATTAAATATGCATGTGGGCCCACTTTTTATTAGAAGGGCGAGTTTGGTAATTTGGCCAGTTACGGGCATAATTGTGTATTTATGTGCATATATGTGATATATGTGAGAGACCACATTATTATGTGGGTTATTTTGGGTTACTCGGCACGAGGTGATCCTAGGGAGCAAGTTAGCAGAAAAGTCACAATGGGACCCGATACCCGACTCGGGGCGAGTCAAGGGGTATTTTGGGTAATAGACATTTATTTGGGTTATTGGATTATGAAAATAAATAATTGGAGATATATTTGAAGTTAGAAAGTTTAGGAGGGAATATTGGGGAAATTAACCATTTTGCCCTCTAGGACGTTTTTGGTACCCCGAGCCTCGGGATTAGCGTAAGATAGTTAAGTTAGATAAAACAAAATTAGAAATCCTAGAAGTTGTTACCTAGACCGACTCTTTCTCACTCTACTCACTCTCTTTTCTCTCAAGATTCCAAAGTAAGTCCTTGAAGAACCAAGGGATTTTTGACTAGAAATCAATAAATTGGAGCTCTAGACTTGGAGATTAGCTTAGTGATAGCTTGTGGAATCAATCAGGAACTGAGGTAAGCCTTAAATTACAATTTTGGGTCATTAAATTATGTGTTTCCTTGGCTGGTTTTTAGTGCTCTTAAACACTTTAGGTTATGAATTGAATTGGAGTTTTGATGAGGCTTTGAGCTAGTTTTCTATTGTGTTTTATTGCTTGGAACATATTAGGGTGATTGGGATAATTGATTTATGTTTTTGGGTGAAATTTGGTATGGTTAGGATTGAATTTGGCTGCTGGAAATGGATGATTTTCTGGGTTCGTGCGGCCAAGTCACGACTTTGTTCTTGATAAGTCGTGGCTCAGCCTGAGCCATGCACCAGGGGATGCCTCTGCCTGGGGGCGCGCCGCGACTTGAGAGGCCAAGTTGCAACCCGTGCCTCTGGACAGAGAGGAGATAGAGGCTGGTCAGGGGAGCATGCCGCAACCCATAGGGGGGCAAGTCGCAGCCCGCCTAGGCAGTTTTCCCTTGGGAGTTTGGTTTCAAAATAGAACTTTTCCTTAGGGCTCGGGATTGTTTCCACTACACGGTTTAGTGGAACCCGAGGCCCCGGAGGCTAGGACTTGGTCCGAAAGCCTTTGACCGCTCGATATTAATAGAATCTTATTTTATGGTTGTGGCTTAGGGTTTCGCTAAGGGCTCATAACTGGGATCGTGCTCGAGGGTTGTTCTCGTTTACGTTCAATTGGGCCTAAGGTAAGAAAACTAAACCCAGAACATGTTGTGTATGATTAGGGCTTGGCCCATCTATTGTATTTGAATATGGTTAGGGCTTGGGCCCCTGCATCGATTATATAGGCTATTGTTCTATAGGCTTATTGATAAATGCTTAAGTGCTTATATTCGTTACATGAATTCTATGATTAGGGCATGTGGCCCCTTATGTGATTATGTTTGGTATTATGAGTATGGTTATTCAATGGAATTGTATGATTAGCATGAATATGTTCTTAATTGTTGGGATGTGCCTATTCACATCTATTTCTAATAAGTAAAGTATGCAATCCTGGATCAGGGCTTGATTTATAAGTCAAGGACGACAATAGTGCGTTGTGTGCTGGTCGGGAGGCATTGGCCTAAACCTACAATGTACTATTACGTTGATCAATTCTAAGGTCAAAAGGGAACGACAGGGGTTTGGCTAGCTCTATGGCTAGTGAGACAGAGCTAAGGGCGAGGCCCCAGGTGACTCTATGGTCACATAGCTAGGGTATAGACTGGAGAGTTGGCATAAAAGCCAACTGAATAGGATGACGGCCCTAGGTTGATCCAATGATCATGCGATTGAATTTATAAGATATTGGTTATGAATGGATATTACTAATTTTGTTGGATGGTTATTTTAAAGTTATATTTTTTATTGTTACACGTTCTGTTTTCTTGTTGAGCCTTGGCTCACAGGTGCTTTGTGGTGCAGGTAAGGGAAAGGGAAAGCTTGACCAACCATGAATTGGAGAGTTTTGGTGGCAGTGTGTACATATGCGGCTACTTGACCATCACAGCCGGGGTTATCTTAGAGGAACTAGGGTTACAGCCCTGTTTTGTCGCTTAGGCCACCTGATGTAACTTTTGATATGTATTTACCCTTTTAAACAGTTGTGTTGTAATATTTTTGGATCCCATGTTGTATAACACTTTTGAAATAAAAGTCAATGGTTCTTTGACCAAAAATTTTAACCCTAACCCTTGTCACTAACCTTAGTTACACGATTTAAGCCAAACGACATGATTAGCAAGTCTAACATAATTTTAAGTACACAGTGTAACGGTCCTGGATTAGGAGGGCGTTACAACTTGGTCTCAAAGTTGCCAAGGTTTAAGGGTTCCTGAAGACTTGTCAGGCATGTACACTCTCCACTAAAGACAAGCTCGACTCAGGGTTTGGTAACTGTTATGTGTTTATATTGTTAAATGCTTAAACATGATGTGAATGCATTATCTGCATGCCTATTTAGGAAGCATGAGACTATCAGATAGGGCTTGGCCCTTGACTGTTGCATGAATGTTGAAGAACATACTTATTAGTTATGTTGGATTCGTAGAAAATACTTGGATATGCTTATACGTATTATTATTTGCTGATGGATATCAGGAGGTGCTTTTTAGCACTATGAATGAATGTATATATTTATTGTGTGATGGCATGCTTATTAGCATTGCATGTGTGTGTTTTTTGATGATCTTGGACCGTCACGCGACAAGTGGTATAGTTATGACATACCTGATGGCCGATTTGATCTTTGTAGGGTGGATAGAGTGTCAGAATGAACCCTTGAAGGTCAGAGAGACTGGCTAACCAAGAGTTACAGGCTAGTGAGGGGAATGTTCAAGGTCATGCCCCACCGCCAGCTCTATAAAACTGGCAGCAAGTGCTTGCTGACATGCAAGCCAGGTTAGAGAGGCGGGAAGAAGAGATACGCCTCTTAAGACAGCAATAGGTTCCAGCAGGGAACCAACAGGCCACAATGTCAGCAGTGGTACAACCTGAGGTACCAGCAGTTGTACAGCCCCAGATAGGGGGAGATTGGTGGGAACCCCTATATGAGAGATTTAGGAAGCAGCACCTTCCAGTTTTTTAGGGCGATTTTGATCCACTGAAGGCTGAGTAGTGGATGACCATGATAACCACTATCCTAGGCTTTATGAGGGTAGGTGATAATGAGAGAGTGGCCTGTGCAACTTTTATGTTTCGGGAGGATGCCTGAATATGGTGTGAGGTGGTATCCCAGACTAGAGTAGCTACCACAATGGAGTGGGAAGAATTTAGAACCTTGTTCAATGAGAAGTACTACAACGACGTAGTTAAGGCTGCAAAGGCTGAGGAGTTCAGCAAGTTACTTCAGAGTAACATGTCAGTGACGAAATATGCCCTGAAATTTGACAGATTGGCAAAGTGTTTTAGGGATCTGGTGCCCACTGATGGGATGTAATGACCCAACTATTTCTAAGACCTTGGACCATTAAAACTACTAGACATAGCTACTACTTTGAAGAGAACATACATAAGAAATATTCATGACTTTATTAAAAAAACTTCAAAGTAAATATTCGAAATACATAAATGTGCGATATGGGATCCCATTGTTTTTTAATAAAACATAACTTTAAATTAAATGAAATTGTTTACAAAACTAAATGCAGAAAATACATAAAAACATAATTTAAAAGACTAAAAATAACGTCGTCCCCGAATCGACACGCAGCCCATCCATTCCATTCATCCTCAACACACAAGTCATGCCACCAAGAATCCTTCTGCCTCCGTATCTATTTTCCTGCATCACACTAAAAAAAAAAGGAGTGAGCCTAATGTCCAGCAAGAAAAATCTACTAATCAATCATATAACATAAAACATAAACATAAGACTATATCTAAACATATACTATAAAACATATATCATAACTCTAACCCATGTCCATGGTAAGCATTGGGGTTTGCTAGCTAAGCAACTATAAGCCTCAAAATATATTTGAGGTTTGCTAGCTAAGCAACTAGGAGCCCCAAAGACTACAAGACGTATATATATCATAACATATCACAACATAACATATTATAACATAAACATATCATAACATATAAGCATATAAAAACTATCTTATTTTCCTTACCAACACCGGGATAATTGAGAACAAGGACGGGGCTTGGAACACTCCTAAAACCAAGATAAAAACATATGAGTATCTATAGAAAAGAAGATGAAAGAAAACTGAACCATCAAAGAGGGAAACTTACCGAGAACCTTAATGTTTAAGAACTTAAACACCTAACCACGAAACCATAAACAGAAGTTAGGATCTGAAAGAGACTTAAGGAAAACTAAGGAATCATAAAGAATACAACTTATGAATAATATTACCTTGGATGAACTAGAACCGATCTGAACTTCAATATCAAAAACACACTTTATCTCACTACCAAGTGTTTATAAAGCTTAAGATGATAAAGCTTTTATTCCCTAAAACCCAAGTGTATCACTCTATAGAAATCCTAGCAGCTTGAAAGCTCTAAACACAACTTGAAGAATGAAGAAAATGGATGAGCACTAGGTCATATTTATAGAGTTTGAGGAGTGAAATTATCCTATAAAAAAAAATACTTAAATCCTTAAATAAACATGATTATGACAAGTGTCATGCTCTTAGTGGTTCTGGAAGGTTCTAGAGTTTCTAGATCTTTCTTTTATTTAAAAAAAAATTAATTAATTTCATTCTAACTATAATCCAAATTTAAATTTAAATAAAATAGAATCCTAACTTCTAACTTCCTAAATCTTGTAACTCTAAACTCACCTGTAGTAAAATCAACGTAACTGGAGCTGTAGGATTCCAATTTAGACCATCTTTATAGAGTTAAAAAGCTAATTCAATTATCTAAAACTTTCTAGAAATACTATTTTTCGAAATTCATAACATAACATGGCCAAAAATAGGTTGGAAGTTATAGTACCCTAAAGTTACGGAAAAGCTATTTAATTATCTAAATAAAAACCTAATCCACAACTAAACAAGATTGTGACAAATGTCATGCTCCTAATGGTCTTAGAAGATTCTAGATCTTTCTTGAACTTTATTTTATTTAAACTATAATTAAATCCTTAAATAAACATGCACATGACAAGTGTCACGATCTTATTAATTCTATCTAAACCTTATAGTATAATAAATAACATCTTTATAATTAGCTATATTAATCAAACCTTATGTTATAATTAATATTCTTAAACTATAGGTTAAACTTATAAAATCTATAAGTGTTGCTACGAGTGTTGAACTAAGTCCCGGCTTGAACAAAAATCCATAGTAACTATCATACTATAACTACTACTACTACTACTACTACTACTACTACTACTACTACTACTACTACTACTACTACTACTATCTAACTAGCTAAGTAAAGTTTTGGGACTCTACATGGGACCAGAAGAGAGAGATTTCTACAGGGGCTACAGCCTATGATAGCCCGGGATGCTCGCATTACTACTGTGCTAGGAGTGACTACTTATGCATAGGCTGTAGAGAAGGCGCTTACAGCTAAGAGCGCTGATAAAAAGATCTGGCGTGATAATGCAGCCAGAAGAGATTCTAGGAGCCTGGGACCTCCATTTTCAAGTTTTTGTAGGGGCGGAAGCCCCAATGATCAGAAAAGGAAGACCTCAGACATAGTTTCAGTTCCAGGGCCAGATAGGAGGCCACGGGGTATGCAGTTGGCTGCCAGGGTGGCGGTGAGACATGGAGGGAATTCCTAGAGTGTCCTACGTGCAGGAGGTGCCATGTTGGGGAGTGTTGGGTGAAGGCCTATTTTGTTTGTGGTAGTACGAGGCATCTGAAGAAAGATAGCCCGAAAGCCAGAAAGGAAGAGCCAAAGAATGTGGATAGCCTGACGCCAGCTCGGGTGTTCACCTTAAGCCAGACAGAGGCCGAGGCTAGCTCCTCGGTGGTTACAGGTCAGCTTTCTAGTGCTGGAACATTTTATACTGTTCTTATTGATTCAGGTGCTATGCGCTCCTTTGTTGCTAGTAGGATTATAGATGGGTTGTGTAGACCTTGTGACTTCTTTTCTGTGGGGTTTGGTACGGCATTGCCTACTGGAGAGTTAGTGGTATCCAGGAGATAGATTAGGTCACTACCAGTTACAGTGGATGGCAGGGAGTTGTCAGTTGACTTTGTGGAGTTAGAGATGACTGATTTCGACATAATTCTTGGTATGGATTAGCTAGAGAAGTATGGGGCATCGATTGACTGAAAGAAGAAGATGGTAACTTTTGAGCCAGAGGGTGAGTATCCCTTTGTGTTTGTTGGCACTATGCATGGACCCCGTATACCTATGATATCAGTACTTAAAGCTAGAGACCTGTTGCAGGGAGGATGCATAGGGTTCTTAGCTAGTGTGGTGGATACAACTCAGATTGTGCTAGTGGGACCAGAACAGACTCGGTTAGTCTGTGAGTTTTTGGATGTGTTTCCAGAGGACTTGCTAGGGTTACCTCGAGACAAAGAGATTGAGTTGGCGCCAGGGACAGAGCTAGTGTCTAGGGCACCTTACAGGATGGCTCCAGCAGAGCTAAAGGAACTGAAGTTTCAACTACAAGAGTTACTAGACTTGGGTTTTATCAGGCCCAGTTTCTCACCATGGGGTACACCGGTTCTCTTTGTGAGGAAGAAGGATGGTTCTCTGAGGATGTGCATTGATTACAGGGAACTAAATAAGTTGACTATCAAGAACAGATATCCCCTGCCAAGGATTGATGATATGTTTGACCAGTTGCAGGGTAGAACGGTATTCTCGAAGATAGGTCTTCGATCTGGTTATCACCAGTTGAGGATCAAGGAGGAAGATATACCAAAGATAGCTTTTCGCACAAGGTACGGGCATTATGAGATTTTGGTTATGACATTTGGATTAACTAATGCCCCATCAACATTTATGGGTTTGATGAACAGAGTGTTCAAGGACTGCCTAGATCTGTTTGTGATTGTCTTTATCGACGATATATTGATATACTCTCGGACGGAGACAAAATGAGAGCATCATTTTAGGTTGGTATTACAGAGGTTGAGAGAGCATAGGTTGTATGCGAAGTTCAAGAAGTGCGAGTTTTGGTTGCCACAGGTGACTTTCTTGGGTCGCATAGTCAGTAAAGATGGTATTAAGGTGGAAGGTTGAAGTAGTTAGAGATTGGCCAAGATTGAAAAATGCTTCAGAGATCAAGAGTTTCTTGGGTTTGGCAGGTTATTACAGGCGCTTTATGGAAGGGTTCTCTAGGATTTCATCATCATTTATAGAGTTGACACGCAAGAATCAGAAATTTGTTTGGTCAGATAAGTATGAAGATAGTTTCCAGAAGCTCAAGGAGAGTTTGATCACCGCACCAGTTTTAAGCCTTCCTACAGATCAAGGTAAGTTTGTGGTTTATTGTGAGTCTTCGAGACAGGGTCTAGGTTGTGTACTTATGCAGACAGGAAAGGTGATTGCCTATCCATCACGTCAGTTGAAGGACTATGAGTAGAGATACCCCACGCATGATTTAGAGCTGGCAGTGGTTTTTTTTGCACTGAAGGTGTGGCAGCATTATCTGTATGGTGAGAAGTGTGAGATATACACTGATCACAAGAGTCTGGAGTACTTTTTCACTCAGAAGGATCTGAACATGAGGCAGAGACGTTGGTTGGAGCTGGTAAAGGATTATAATAATGATATCCTCTATCACCCTGAGAAGGCCAATGTGGTAGCAGATGCCTTGAGCCGAAAGGGTCTGAGATAGTTGTATAGTGGTAGAAAGATATCGAGGAAGTTGGTTGATGAGATGACTCGAGCAGGGATAGAGTTAGTGGTGGACCGGTTGGCCAATATCACTTTACAGTCAACCCTCTTGGAGAGAATCAAGCAGAGACAATTGGATGATCCACAGTTGGGGCAAGTTAGAGAGGACGTCTTAGATGGAGTAGCTAAGGACTATTCGATGTCGCGTATGGGTTTTCTAAGGTATAAGGATCGGATTTGTGTTCTGGTGGACACAGAGATTAGACGAGAGATTCTGGATGAATCTCACACTACACTGTATTCTCTTCATTCAGGCACCACAAAGATGTACCAAAACCTGAGAGTTTTATACTGGTGGCCTGGGATGAAGATGGATGTGACAGAGTATGTAGGATGGTGCCTGACCTATCAGCAGGTCAAGGTTGAGCATTAGAGGCCGGCAGGATTGTTACAGCCACTGGATATTCCAGAGTGGAAGCGGGAAGATATCACGATGGATTTCGTGGTAGGCTTGCCCAGGACAGTGGGCCAGCATGATTCTATTTGGGTCATTGTGGATTGGTACACGAAGTCAGCTAATTTTCTACCAGTGAGGATGAAATACATAGTTGACAAGTATGCAGATCTCTATGTGAGAGAGATAGTTCGCCTTCATGGGACACCGAGGTTTATCGTGTCTAATAGGGACCCTATCTTTACTTCCAAGTTTTGGGGGAGCTTGCGGAGGGCAATGGGTACACAGTTGAAGTTCAGCACAGCTTATAATCCTTAGACTGATGGTCAGTCTTAGAGGACTATTTAGATATTGGAAGACATGTTGAGAGCATGTGTGTTGGATTTTGAAGGGTCCTGGAGTAAGTATTTTCCTTTGATAGAATTTTCTTATAACAACAATTATCAGTCTACCTTATGAGATGTTGTATGGTAGGAAGTGCAGATCGCCCATTCACTGGGATGAGATGGGTGAAAGGAAATATCTGGGTACGGATGAAGTTCAGAGGACCGCCGAGGCTATCGAGAAGATTAGAGCTCGGATTCTTGCTTTTCAAAGTAGAAAGAAGAGTTATTCTGATCTGAGGCGGAGGAACGCGGAGTTTCAGGTGGGAGACTATGTCTTCCTTCGAGTTTCACCTCTGAGAGGGGTAAAGAGGTTCAGGAAGAAGGGCAAGCTGAGCCCTAGGTTTGTGGGACCGTTCGAGGTCATGGAGAGGATCGGGCAGATGGCCTATAGGTTGGCTTTACCCCTTGCACTATCTAGCTTGCATAATGTATTCCATATTTCCATGCTGAGGAAGTATGTGTCAAATGGGACTCATGTACTGAGTTATGAGGATTTGGAAATGGAAACAGACTTGTCTTATGAAGAACAACCAGTTCAGATTCTTGACAGGAAGGACAAGGTCCTGAGGAACAAGACCATACCATTGGTTAATGTATTATGGAGGAACAGCAGGGTCGAGGAAGAGACCTGGGAGCTGGAGGCGGATATGCGAGCTCAATTTCTGTAAGGAGGGGATAGTATTAACATCCCAAAATTACCTAATAAGGCTTAGGGCCTTGATTAGGGGGCTGGGATGGCAATACATGGAATTATGTGTTTAATTGTTATATCAATTGTAATTATGTGGATTATGTGATAATATGATCAAATGCGCATATTTAGGGGTATTAAATATGCATGTGGGCCCGCTTCTTATTAGAAGGGCGACTTTAGTAATTTGGCCAGTTGCGGGTATAATTGTGTATTTATGTGCATATATATCATATATGTGAGAGACAACACTATTATGTGGGTTATTTTGGGTTACTCGCCATGAGGTGATCCTAAGGAGCAAGTTAGCGGGAAAGTCACAATGAGACTCGATACCCGACTTGAGGCGAGTCAAGGGGTATTTTTGGTAATAGACATTTATTTGGGTTATTGGATTATGAAAATAAATAATTGGAGATATATTTGAAGCCAGAAAGTTTAGGAGGGAATATTGGGAAAATTTACCATTTTGCCCTCTAGTACATTTTTGGACCCCGAGCCTCGGGATTAGCGTAAGTTAGTTAATGTGACAGTCAGAATCCCGTGATCCGTAAGGGGAAAGACCGGGTAAGCTGTGCAATCCCACACCGCCTGGGGAAGGTCAAGTGTAATGATTCTAAGACTGTGTAAGTATGGGACTACACAGTTGAAGAGGGCTTAAATGGATTGATGGGTACTACCTATATCAGGAAGGTGCATCTTCTTTTCGGTAGCCTATCACTTGAGAACTCCATGGGTAAGCGTGATTGGCCTGGAGTAATCTAGGGATGGGTGACCTCCAGGGAAGTTTTCCTAGGAAGTGTGCGAGTGAGGACAAAGCACGCTGGAAAGACTTGTCTTGGTTTGTAGGGCCAGTCGTCATTTCAGAAAACAGCCATAGTGACGTGGGGCGTCACAGTTAAGTTAGACAAAACAAAATTAGAAATCCTAGAAGCTGCTACCTAGACCGACTCTTTCTCTCTCTACTCACTTTCTTTTCTCTCAAGCATTCCTAACTAAGTCCTTGAAGAACCAAGGGATATTTTTACTAGAAATCACAAAATTGGAGCTCTAGACTTGGAGATTAGCTTAGTGATAGCTTATGGACTCAATCAGGAACTGAGGTAAGACTTGAATTACAATTTTGGGTCATTAAATTATGTGTTTCCTTGGCAGGATTTTAGTGCTCTTAGAAACTTTAAGGTTATGAATTGAATTGGAGTTTTGATGAGGTTTTGAGCCAGTTTTCTGTTGTGTTTTATTGCTTGGAACATATTAGGATGATTGGGATAATTGATTTATGTTTTGGGGTGAAATTTGGTATGGTTAGGATTGAATTTGGCTGCTGGAAATGGAGGATTTTCTGGGTTCGCGAGGCCAAGTCGCGACTTTGTTCTTGATAAGTCGCGACTCAGCCTGAGCCATGCACCAGGGGAGGCCTCTGCCTGGGGGGCGTGCCGCGACTTGAGAGGCCAAGTCGTGGCCCATGCCTCTGGACAGAGAGGAGATAGAGGCTGGTTAGGGGAGTGCACCGCTACCCATAGAGGGGCAAGTTGTAGCCTGCCTAGGTAGATTTGCCTTGGAAGTTTGTTTTCAGAATAGAACTTTTCCTTAGGGCTCAGGACTGTTTCTACTACCCGGTTTGGTGGAACCCGAGGCCCCAGAGGCTAGGACTTGGTCCGGAAGCCTTTGATCGCTCGATATTAATAGAATTTTATTTTATGGCTGTTGCTTAGGGTTTCGCTAAGGGCTCGGATCTGGGATCGTGCTCGAGGGTCGTTCTCGTTTACACTCAATTGGACCAAAGGTAAGAAAACTGCACCTAGAACATGTTGTGTATGATTAGGTAGGGCTGAGCATTGGGCGAGTTGGTCCGGTTACAAGGCATTTTTACCCGTCCAATGTCATAATCGGGTTAGCAAAAGTGACCCGTAACTTGCCCAATTAAGAAATTTTTTTTTTAACCCGTCCAATAATTTGGGCAGGTTGGTCGGGTCAACCCGCCCAAACAAAAGTGTTATTTTTTTTTTTACATTTTTGTAATTTTTTTCTTTTAAATATTAGTACTAATAATGTGAAGTTTATCTTTTTAAGCTTAAAACAATATTTTAAATTTATAGTAAAAATATTAAAACAAAACTTAATTAATTTATATATTTATTTGAATATATTAAAAATAATAAATTCTTAATTGGGCGGGTTGGGTTATATTGGGCGGGTTGATAATTATTTTCAACCCGCCAATATAACAATTGGGCGGTTTAAATTTTGGTCGGTTTATTCGGGTTGCATTTTTTGGCGGTTTTTTCGGGTTGGTTTGGGCGGATTATTCGGGTTGTAAAAATTTCTGCACAGCCCTATGATTAGGGCTTGGCCCGTCTATCATATTTGAATATGGTTAGGGATTGGGCCCCTAAATCGATTATGTTAGGCCATTGTTCTAAAGGCTTGTTGATAAATGCTTAAGTGCTTATATTCGTTACACGAATTCTATCATTAGGGCATGCAACCCCTTATGTGATTATGTTTGGTATCGTGGGTATTGTTATTCAATGGAATTGTGTGATTAGCATGAATATGTACTTAATTACTGGGATGTGCCTATTTTCATATGTTTCTTATAAGTAAATTATGTAATCCTGGATCTGGGCTTGATTTATAAGTCAAGGACGACAATAGCGTTGTGCGCTGGTCGGGAGACATCAGCCTAAACCTGCAACGTACTATTACATTGATCGACTCTAAGGTCAAAGGTGAACCACAGGGGTTTGGATTGCGCTATGGCTAGTGATACAGAGCTAAGGGCAAGGACCCAGGTGACTCTATGGTCACATAGCTAGGGCATAGGCCCGAGAGTTGGCTTAAAAGCCAACTGAATAGGACGACGGCCCTAGGTTGATCCAATGATCATGAGATTGAATTTATAAGATATTGGTTATGAATGGATGTTAATGATTTTGTTGAATGGTTATTTTAAAGTTATATTTTATATTGTTACACGTTCTGTTTTCTTGATGAGCCTTGGCTCATAGGTGCTTTGAGGTGCAGGTAAGGGAAAGGGAAAGCTTGACCAGCCATGAGTTGGAAAGCTTCGGTGGCAGCTTGTACATATGCGGCTGCTCGACCATCATGGCCAGGGTTATCTCAGAGGAACTAGGGTTACAACCCTATTTTTCCGCTTAGGCCGGCTGATGTATCTTTTGATATGTATTTACCCTTTTAAATAGCTGCGTTGTAATATTTTGGGATCCCATGTTGTATAACACTTTTTAAATAAAATTCAATGGTTCTTTGACCAAATTTTTTAACCCTAACCCTTGTCAATAACCTTAGTTACACGATTTAAGCCAAATGACATGATTAGCAGGTCTAACACAATTTTAAGTACACAGTGTAATGGTCCTGGATTAGGAGTGCGTTACAAGGACACTTTAGTGAAGGTGCTTTATATATAGTGATATATAGAACTGGACAGAATGTGATTTGTTAATACTTGTTTAGACACTGTTTCATTGTATTAATCAAACTCATCAAATGATGATCATATACACGATGATCTTAATCTTGAGGTTGCTATGAACTCATAAATATGTCATTTGATCCTTTGATTCATGCGTTAAGGTTTGTCAGAATGATCAGGCTAAGAACAATTGTTTTGGGGACTCAATGATATACATGGTTGGGGACATAGTTTAACAGATATGGAATATATACATTCTTATAGATTGAATAATGGTTCCCTATTGGATTGACTTTTCAAATTGAAAAGGTTATGAGCGCTCACGCCACAAAGTTGTTGGTACACAACCTTCACTAGTAAAGTCAATGGTACTCTAGGAACAAGATATAGCTAAAAGGGTAAAACGATAATTTTATTCCTTTTTACTTATGAACCATTAAAATAGGATTAACGTTGTATGTAATGATTATATCAATGGACACTTTATTCTTTAATAAAGTACTACATAAATATGTATCTGTAATTATCAAGAGTTCAATCTCATATTTATAGTGGAGTAATCATGAGATTAATAAATATGATTATTTAATCAAAGAGCTTTGATTAATAATCTAATATTTATTGGAGCTTGATATTATAGGTCCATAGGTCCCTAGGGTGGCTCTATCAATACCATATCAAGGTAAGAGTTGATACAAGGGTGTTATCCCTCAAAAATCCAGGGATGATGTGGGAAATGAGAAAGCAGCACGTGGCATCACAAATCAGGGAAAAACGACGAAGTATTGAAAAAAAGACTGATGAGGAAAAAAGATAAGTCTAGGACCTATAGAGAAGTCGACCAGGCCAAAACCCCTATGGGTGGTCGGCCTGACCCCAACCCCTAAGGGTGGTCGACCCAAGCATGCCCAAGAACCCTTCGGGGTGTTCGACCCACCTATCCTCCATAGGTGGTCGGCCTACACTTCCGAAAACGGGTAAAACTCACGCTCAATCAGGCCTAGCAACTAGAAGATCACAAGCCTAGCACCCAGAGGAACAACAGGCCTTGCACCCAAGCTCTAAAGGGTCGTCAGGCCTATCACCTAAGTCTCGTAGACCAATCTAGACTTATCGTTTTCTCAAAGGTCTCAATCGTGCATTATCGACCACAATCGAGAGAAGACAACGGGAAGACCCACAATCTCATAATCATGGGAAGGTGGACACATATCTCCACTCCCAATGATCGTGTACCAAATCACGATCCCACTCTTACTGATCATGTAACAACTCCTGGGTACTATAAATAAAGGACCCAGGGCTTCATTGAAGGGGATCTGATGAATATTTGGGGATAAACTCTAGGAAAATTAGTAACGAGTGAATACTTTTGTTCATCAGTGTAATTGTCTATTGAGTGATTCAATACTAAAAACTAAGTGGATTAGGTTATTATTGTTCATCTAAACAAGGCTGAACCACTATAAAATATATGTGTGTTTGTTTAAGATATTTGTACTCTATCGTATATTATATTTATTTCGTTCAAAAGGTGTCATATACTGTACATACGATCATTGGCCAATTTCACAGGTCAACATTTTGGTGCTTTCATTGAGAGTGCGAAATCAAGAAACACACTTTCATCAGTTTTATGATGCCTCCAAAATCCAGTTAGACAAAGAAGATGGCTCTTAGGGATTCCACCATCCAGGATCCCATCGATCCCATTAACAAACCTCAGGTGGAGGTTGGAGACCAACCTAATGCAGAAGATCCACAGGATGCTCACCAGGAGCAGGTGGCGCAATTTTTGGCAAGGCAGGAGGCCTTTGCGGAAGAAATTGCCCTCTAGAGGGCAAGTATGGAAAGACAACGATGGGAGATAGATGGGAAGGGCCAAAGGATGATAAAGAGGGAGAAGGAACCTGACCAGAGACACCAAGAAGCTATTGTGGCCGTAGAGGCAGCTACTCGGTTAGCCCAAGCTAACATTGAAGCTATTACTCATGCGGTGAGGGAGGATCAGGCCAAAGCAGCGTGAATGCGAGACAACAGTAATAAAGAGTCCCTAGGGAGGAGTCGAACCCCAAGGACGCTCTCAGAGCTACTTTCTGAGAGACAGGATGAAGAGGCACAGTCCAAGACTGCCTCCTCCATGACTAAGAAGAATAACACTTCATCTCGGAGTAAAAGTGTTACCAACCCAAAGGCCCCCTCCCAGGGGGACAGATGAAACAACGCAAGAGATGAGGGTCAAACATCCAAGAGGCATAAGAGGAATGGAAATGGTCACTCAAAGTCTTAAATTCATGTAAGAGGAGAGGCTTGGGGGCAGGGTCACACCGACAAGAGCAAGGTAGAACTAGCACCCCTACACCCTCATTCTCACAAAAAGGAACCGATGAACAACACCTATACCATGTTCAATAGGCTTGGGAAAGATGCACAACCTCAAGATCTGAGGGAGGTCATCAACAGGAGGATCAGTGCTTAGGAGGGAGTACCAGGGACGTCTACCCCACCTGGAGTAGTGATCGCACTGGAAGTGCAGGCTCAAATAGATGCACTCGTCATCGTTGTCCAGGGTCTGACAAAGAAACCTTCTAATATCGAACTGGCTCATAGAAGTGGGAGTCACTTCAGTACTAATATCCAAGCTGCTCAACCACCACCGAAATACAAGACCCTGAAACTCCCAACATACACAGGGAAGGAGGACCCAATACAACACATTGGAAAGTTCGATGATCAAATGGAGTTACTCGATGTGGAGCACGATTATAGGCGTAGAGTATTCCCTACCACTCTCTCTGACTTAGCTCAAGAATGGTATTATAAATTCAAACCTGGATCCATCACTTCCTGGGAGCATTTCAGGAAGGAATTTCGCAAGGTCTTCAGTGCCTGATGGAATCAACCAGTTTATGCCAATCAGCTAGCTAACATCAAGCAAGGGAATAAATGAATCCCTGAAAGACTACATCCAAAGATTCATGAGAGAGGCAAACCGAGCGTCCACAATAGAAGATGAAGGGAAGTTCGTTGCCATCTCGATAAGAGTAATTTATCATAGTCCCTTGTGGGATAGCATACACAGGAACCCCATCAACACCTTGCAAGAGTTCCTGGACTGAGCAGGCAAATACATGAAGCTAGATAATGCTATCATGAAGGAAGAAAAAGGCATAAACCATCCGACCACTGTCAAGGCAGAGAAGAACGGTGAAAACCCTCAGGGCGGCAATGAGGGCAACAGTAAGAAGAGGAATTCCTCAGGGGCCGAGCATGGTGGAGAAAAAAAAAAAGCTAAGTCAGCACCAGCCAACAAACAGCCTAAGCATCAGCCCTACCAGCCCAGGTTCACCAATTATACTGTCCTGACTACATCAAGGGCTGATATTTACTTGGCAACATATCAGGAGGTACCATACCGAAAGCCACCACCCTTGCGGTCAGAAGGAAAGAGAGACAAAAATAAGTTTTGTCGTTTCCACAATGATTATGGGCACGACACAAACGAATGCAAATAGTTGAAGGATGAGAGGTATTTCTCTTCTTGAGGTACTGGGTCAAGACCGAAACCCCGAGCAGGAATCCATAATTCTTAAGGCAGAGGAGTCCACCACTGGAGCCAGCGGCCGTGGACTTCACATTGGATACCATATGTGGGGGGGCCTACATAGCAGGCAATAGTAACAATGCTCATGAGCGATATGAAAGGACCCTAAGACATGAGGTAAGGGAGTCTTCCCAGTGCATGGTAGTCGAGGAGCGGTCTCCAAAAAATTTGAAGTAAGAACGTGAAACTCTTACTTTTACGGAGGATGACGCCAGGCACGTGAGGTACCCCCACAATGACCCTTTGCTCCTTACCATTCAAATCGCCAATGCCTGAGTGAAGAGATTCTTGGTGGATACGGGAAGCTCAATAGATATCATCTACAAAACATCCCTCGAGAAGATGAAGCTCACGGTCAATGTAATGACCCAAAATCACTAATAAGGCTTAAGGGCCTTGATTAGCGTGCCAGGAGGGAATAATTGGTTATGTTTTATTTAATGATTAAATGCATGATTATGTGGCATGCATGATTATGCGATTATATGGATACGTGAAATGGATGTTTATGAGTATTAAATATGCATGTGAGCCATGTTTAGCTTTTAAGGGCGTATTTGTAAGTTTGGCCCGTTGAGGGCATAAATGTGATTATGTGTGATTAATTGTTAAGACCACATTATTATGTGGGTAGATTTGGATTATTTGACTCGAGACGGTCCTAGTGAGTGGATTGGAGAATTAGTCACGGTGGGGATTTATACCCGGCTCGGGGGATCCTGGGGGTATTTTTGGGAATTTATAAAATATATCGGGGATTACTAGACATTGGGTAAGTAATTGAAAATTAATTGGATGATGGGATTATCTGATAAATAATGGGAACATTTTAGAAATTAGCGGGAATTGGGGAGGATAACCACTTTACCCTTAGAATAATTAAAGGTTCAATTAGTATTTCGAGGGGCAAATGGGTCTTTTGGCTATTAGAGGATATAATCAGACTTTTTAGAATATAACAGAAAACTGTAGAATTATTCAAGGAAAGAAAGAAAAAGAAAACTCTCTCAACTCACCCCCTCTCATCTCTCACATTCTTCTCTCTATCTCACTCTCCCTTGAGGGAATTTGAAGCGAAGAATAAAAAGGGCCTAGGCTAGTCTTTGGGGTTGGTGATCTGTGAAGGAATTGGAGAAGAATCAAGCTAGAGTTGGAGCTGGAAAACAGGGAGACACTCAGTCATAATTGAGGTAAGGATTGTGGTTTTCAACTATGAATTTCACTGGGTTTGTTAAGTAGAGTTTTGAGTATTCAAGTTGTGATTTGTAGCTAAGCTGGTGTGAGGTTTCTGCTGGGAAGTTGGGCCACAATTTGAGGTAAGAACCTTGCTTTAATCTCTGTGTTTTGCTGAGTAGTTTAGGTTGAATTTTGAGAGCTTGAGTATGGGTTTTTGGGGATTTGTTGGAGTTTTTGGGAAAAAAACTTGGTTAGGTTTTGTTGCCTTTGATGAGTAGAGTGTATTTCTATAGTTAATTTTTGGTTTGGAGGTTTTGAGGGGTGGATTTTTGGAGCTTTGGCTCGAGGAAATACAAAGAGAAAACTAAGAATTTCAAAACTCTGGTATCAGTGCTATAGCGCTAGGCAGTGATTTTGGGGGCTAGAGTCTTTGACTCTAGCGCTGTAGCACCCAATAGGTAGCGCAATAGCGCTACTCCGCTTTCAAAACTTGATTTTTGGGTACTTTTTAGGGTTTTGGCTTAGGGGCTCGGGGGACGATTTCACCACCTCGTTTGGTGGAATTAGAGGTCCCGAGAGCGCGAGATTGGTCCTGGGATTGTTCTTAGGAATTTAAACTCATGGAAGTACCATTTATGGATTGTGATTAGGTATACGCTAGGGCTCATAATGGAATCATGCTCGAGGGTCGTTCTTGTAACGTCCTGAGTTTTTGGGTACCTTTCTTGTAACGTCCTGAGTTTTCGGGTACCTTTAAACGACTCGGGTCGGGATTTTTTCCCCGAGGTAATAATATTATATTAGTTTGGAAATTATTCCATGAGTTACTGCTAGCCAAACTATGAATTTTGTGATTTAAAAGTCAAGATAAGACATTCGGTCCTGGACCAACACAAAAATCCTGATCGGGTGAAAATCTCAGGAAATAAAATGAAAAGCTATGGAAAATATATTTTGGGCATAAAATACATTCACAAAAATTAAAGTTTGGTCAAAAATAATAAACCTAAGAGAAAATGGAAATTTTTTTGGGCATTTTGTGTTAAATGCTTAATTTTACCGAAATGGAGAATTTTATTCCCTAAATGGACCTTAGGTAAAATTTTATTGTGTGATTAATTAAATTAAATGTGACAGACGTTTAATTTAATTATTATGTGTTAATTTTGTTTTTAAAACTTAAATAGAGTAAAAGGTATAGAAAGTCAATTTGGACTGTTCTTCTTAAGTAATATTGATTCACTTTTATAAATATATATATATATAATGCATATATAGGAAAGGTTGGCCAGCTATGTGAGGCTTTAAAGTGGTTTGAACAAAAATTAATTAACTTTTAAACCTCATTTATTTAAATGTTAGGGATAAAGGCAAGTGGGTAAAACACTTGAGTGTTTTAGGTTATAATTAGAGTTGTATAAACTCTTCCAACCGCTTCCCCAAACCGACCACTCACTCTCTCACTTTCACTATCATCTTTTTTTTTTAAAACTCTCTCAAGTTTTATCTCCATCTTGAACCTCAAGAACACTAAGGAGACTTGGAAGCTAAGCCTTGGTCTAGGAAGGGTTTTCTCTAAGGTAAAGTTTCAATAAACTAGACTTTTGTAAAGTTTTAAACCAAATATTTTCCAATATCTAATTATCTATGTTGTTGGGGGGAGTTGGTTAGGGTTTTTAAAAGGTTTTGAAGGAGCCAAAGCTAGTAGGAAGATCCACACCTTAAGCAAGAACACCAAAGAGGTAAAAAAGTTTACTTTTATGGTTGTTATTGTATGATTTTTAGTTTTAAGCATTATTTTGTATAGTTAATGCTTAAAGTTTCTTATTGGTGATGTAATAAGGTTATGATAGTTGTTTTATAATTTTTATGATGCTTGTGTGTAGATTTTTTGAAATAGGGATCAAAACCCCCAAGGGTTTTGTAGGAAACCTTAAAACAAAATACATGTTTTCAGTTGTGATTCCAAGGGGTCAAGCATCCACTGTATATTGATTTTATAAAATTTAATTATACTGTGATGTTATTGAGAATGAGTACATAAAATTGTGCTTTTGAAACACTCAAATTTTTTTTTAAAATGAGTGAGTTATGCTATTTCAAAGTTTAGGTAAAAAACTGTTTTTCTTTTCGTATTCTTATTTTCGGAACCAAGTTTGGACAGCCACTGTATAGGGAAAATGAACCCAGTTTTTTCTAAACTTTGGTGGACATATTATTGGCATAATCTAGTATTCCACTGTAAAATTTGGTAAGAAAATATTGAACAGTTTGAAAGTTATTAAGTGTCAAAGTTTGGAAAAATTAAGGACTTGAAAATAATATCATTTTTACCTCATTGTTGGAAAATAATTTAACCAATAAAAAATGCTCATTTTGACCTAAGATCTTACAAAGACCTAAATAGCATACCAAATATGGAATTGGGAAATTTTGGAAACAATTGGGTAAGTCAATTTCAAGTTATGAACTACAAAGTATGTAGTAACAAATGTGAAAAAATAGAGTTTTCCCACTTAGTGCGAAAATGAGATTTTGGAATTTATGGTAAAAAGTAAAATTTTGCTTATTGCAAGATAAAAACTTTGTAACTCTTGAAAACATATTTTGACTAAAATTATCACTTTGAGTATAGTGTGAATTATTTTTATTAAAGAATTTTTTTTTTAAAATAAAAGATTTAATTTATTAATAGTTAATAAATTAAAAGAGGGTTTAAAACCCTATATTTTGAGAAAATGATTAAGTGAATTATTTTCTAGTAAGTAAACTTGATTAATTGATTTTGGAAAATTAACTAGTCAAGATGGGAAATTTTTAACGGTTTTCCCAATTAAGACATATTAGGCTATTTTTTTTAAAATGGTTTTTAGAGATTAAAACCTTAAGAAAAATAAAAGGAAAATTAAGAGTTTATTTTCTTTAAAACTAATTAAGGAATTAATTAGTATTTTCTGGATATTATACCGGCTAAAATCTTCCATTTATTTAACCGACTTTTTGAAAGTACGAGTCAATAGCGATGCGTTTAAATAACAAGATTTTTAGCGGATTATGGGAAAATACTATTTTGATACCCGAGCCTAGGTATCGAGACCATAGGATAGGTCTCCCCGAGACTTAGGGTATAGTCTCAAATATTTTTGTATGAATTTCCTTAATGGGTTTAAAAACCAAATAAGAATCATTAATCCTTACAAATGATTTTTATTAAAATGACCAAACCGCCCAAAATAATAATAATGAATTATGAGTGTCGTAATTAATCCGAGTATACTGTATGGATAACTACAGTATTGGCTAGCGTAACTAGACTGAACATTGGAGGGTGAAAACCTGCTAAGTGCTAAGACTCCAAGTAAGTCAACTTATATTGTGTAGTTGCAACATGAATCGATTATTGTATTGTATGTTAGTATAGGGACACATGTACATATATACACTGTCGTTGAGAGTTGCTTAGAGACGTTAGTCTAGTGAGTGCAGTTTTAGAAGATATGAACGGTAGATATCCATCATATCCTAGACGGCTGATCCCCGTCACAATGCTTGATTTAATTATGTCTGGCTCATTACAGTGACGAGTCAACAAGAGGTGAGGATTGATGGTTAAACCTAGGGGCTCCAAAATGAATGGGACCTAGGGGCCATCATGCTTACCTAATCAGTGAACGGTTAGAACCCGAGAAAATGCTCTGATAAGTTATTCCCGGATAGCAGCCGTGAATATTTGCCATTCAGGGAGAGTGCCTAGAGATACTAAGGGTTGCCAAGTTTAAGTGAGGTTGAACACCCTAGGGGCAACTACTCACCAGCACCACTGATTAACATAGAAGTCTCACCGTGTAAATTTGATTACACTCTTGGATAAGTAGTGATGCCCTAGGTAACACGATAGTTACCCTTGACGGGGATATTTATTGGCTAGATCTTAGTGTTGAGACTCGGTTCTCTCTTATAGATTAGCATTTATGTTGGAGGGTGTGTTACGCCCGAATTGTTGGAAATTGTCGAGCGTTGATCTCGAATTATATTGTGAAATAATATATCAGCTTGCTCTAGGATTTTCTGAGTGTAGGGATATATTTGTTGATAAGATATAGTTGTGAAATAATATATCTGCTTGCTCTGGGATTTTCTGAGTGTAGGTATTTATTTGTTGATAAGAAATAGTTGCGATATAATATGTCTGCTTGTTCTGGGATTTTCTGCGTGCAGGGTTTTATCTGTTTATATGAAATAATTTATCATTGGTTATCAGGCATGACCATATGTTTTCCAGGACGCTTTTGCATTCTTGAAATTGATTTTGTAGGGTCCGGATGGATCCGGAACTCTAATTCTCTGCATGCTTTGTTTTAAGGTTGAACTTACTAAGCGTTTTTGCTTACCTAGTTGTTTCATGTTGTAGGTAAGGGCAAGGGCAAGGCAGAGCAATGAGCGCTGAAGTCTACCTTGAAAATGTACATGTGGACCGACCTTTTGGGAAGCCGTTTTATTTTTGGAAATGTTGTGTAATTTTCCTAAACTAGGCTCACTCTACTCTTTATAAAATATGTTTGTAATTAAATGTTAAGTATGGCCATACGACTTTTTAAAAGGATTTTTTTATACGAGTTTTTGAGACATTTTGCTAAATGTCTTGAAAATCTGGGTTGTTACAGTTGGTATCAAAGCTCGAGTTGAGCCAGTTCTGTAGACAACCCACATGTACATGTCGCAAAGATAAACCGACACTCACTGTAAGTACTGTCTCTTCCTTTAGTGTGTTGTTTCCATTTTCTTACCTAAATTTTATAAATTGTAGGTAAGTAAGAAAATGGCTAGCGAACAAGAGGCAATGGATCCCATCATAATCGACCCCCCTATGGTGTATGACCAATGGCAGAGAGAATCTAAAACTATCATAAAATCTGACTTGTGACTTATCAAAATCGTGTTTTGACTTTTCTCTAAGCACTCATTTTATAGACTCAATTAGGCCATTTAATTTAATTAAAAAATCAATAAAATAATAGTCATTTTAAAGCCCTAGGTCGAAATTATCATGAGCTTTAGGCTCGTGAAATTTCCTATTTGCTTATAAGCCCATTGGACTTAAAATCAAGGCTTGTATTATTTTCTATTGATTTAATTAATTAAATAATTATTTAAATCCTTTATCAAATTAATTATTTATAATTTGAACCTTGATTTAAACTTATTTATTAATTTAGATACCAATTTATCTTAATTAATGAATCTGCCATAATTTCTCTTTTCTTCTCAAAAATACATAACTCTGTGAAACTATCCAAAATTGACCTGGTCAACTTTGATAATTCTAATTGATAATTAAATCAATTAATTGAGACTATCTAGATAATTCTATCCAAGGTACAATGGGCTTATGAAATCAAACTCCAATAAGTTATCATAAATCTAACAAATAAATTTACTAACTTATTAATTCCTCGTGACTCCACTATAGACTCGGAATTGCACTCTTGAATTCATAGAATGCTCTATAACAAATATAGATACGCTATTAATTAACCATCGTTACAACCACAATTTTCACTCAATCCTCTATACATGGTCTGTAATGAGATAGGACTAAAATACCATTTTACCCCTCATTGTATTTTATCCTTAAAACACTTAGTTCCTTGTAAATTATATTTCAGTAAACTAATTTAATTACTGAAATGAGATCTATATCATTTAGCACCTTGAACCAAACTAAAAGGAAAACATCGTTTCACTTCTTCATTTGAAGTTATAGATGTTCATATCTATGATTAACACTCCCACTCAATTATACTACCGAGTTCCCAAGATGTAAGTATGGGCTAGTCCGTAGGGTAAGCTGGTAACGAACAAGTCAAAAAACTCAAATAATACAATCAGTTAGATAATAACGGTATGTTTACTTATCTTATCAACTGTCAATATCGATCATGTCCGATGTAACAAATACATCCGATCTTATCTACTTTGCTAATGTTCTGGAAATAACATAACACTGTAATGTGTAAGTAGATCATATCGTAGATTGGCAAGTCAATGTAAATCCGGTGCACTGACTAATCTTAGGACTAACTTATTTTGAACATATAATCATATTTATATTCCACTGTGATTACGTCACTATAAATAAGATTAGCTATATGCTCAGTATTTAATAGAAGTTTATATTAAACAAATAATCATGAAAATAAAACATGTGAGCAAAGTGATTAACCAAGTCAAAAACTGATTTCTATTCTTTTATTGATAATAAAATGAGATTACAAAGAATTTGGGTTTTAATTAGGGCATAAAACCCAACAAACTCCCAGTTGCACTAATTGAAACTAATTTCTTAATTCTACTAATCTCATTTCCTTCATATGCTTATCAAATGCTGCTTCTGGTAGTGTCTTTGTAAACGGATCCGCAAGATTGTCTTCAGTTGCAAGTTCATAACCTTCACATCTCCCCTGGCCACATATTCTCGAATGATGTGATACTTCCTTTCTATATGCTTACTCCTCTTGTGACTTCGAGGTTCTTTCGAGTTGGCTATCGCTCCTATATTGTCACAAAACAACACAAGCGGTTTATCCATTTCTGGAATAACACCAAGATCTGAATAGAACTTCTTTAGCTAGACTATTTCCTTAGCTGCTTCTGACGCGGCTATGTACTCAGCCTCCATGGTGGAATCTTAGATTGCAGACTGCTTTACGCTTCTCCAAATCACAGCTCCACCCCCAAGAGTAAACACCATTCCAGAAGTAGACTTCCTGTCATCGACATCAGTCTGAAAATCCAAATCGGTGTAGCCTACAGGGTTCAGAACACCACCCTTGTAGACTAAAATATAATCCCTAGTCTGCCTTAAATACTTCAGGATATGCTTATCTGCTATCCAATGTTCCGGTCCTGGGTTTGACTGATACCTGCTCACTACTCCCACTGCATAGCAGATATAAGGTCTAGTACACAGCATGGCATACATCAGACTTCCAACTGTAGATGTGTAAGGAACTTTTCTCATTGCATCTTCCACTTCAAGAGTCTGGGGAGACTGCTTATTTGAAAGATGAATTCCATGGCGGGACGGGAGACGCCCTTTCTTGGAATTTTTCATTGAGAAGTGTTCAAGCACTTTATTTATGCAAGCTACTTGAGATAGAGCTAAGAGTCTGTTCTTTCTATCCCTGATGATCTGGATACCTAGAACATAACTCGCTTCACCCAAATCCTTCAGCTGGAATTGAGTGCTCAGCCAATTCTTCACATCTGATAATTTCTTAACATTGTTTCCAATGAGTAAGATATCATCTACATAAAGAACCAGGAATACCACTATTTGATTTTCCTTCAGTTGGTAAACACAGGGCTCATCAACATTTTGTTCAAAGCCATAGGTTTTGATTATTTCATCAAACCTAAGATTCCAGGAACGAGAAGCTTGCTTAAGTCCATACATGGACCTATTCAACTTGCAAACTTTTCCTTCTTGTCCAGCTACTTTAAATCCTTCTGGCTAATCCATATAAATGACTTCATCAAGCTTTCCATTAAGAAAATTTGTCTTGACGTCCATTTGCCAGATCTCACAGTCGCAAGCGGCTGCTATGGATAGGAGGATGCGAATGGATTTGAGCATGGCTACCGGACTAAAAGTTTCCTCATAGTCCACGCCTTCTCTTTGGGTATAACCCTTTGCCACTAATTAAGCTTTATAAGTCTCGATATTTCCATCAACACCTCGTTTCTTCTTGTAGATCCACTTGCACCCAATGGCCCTAAAGTCACTAGGTGCTTCCACAAGATCCCAGACGGAATTTGAGTACATGGACTCCATTTCCTGTTTCATAGCTTCGAGCCATAGCTCCTTTTCAAGGCTAGTCATTGCCTGTTTGAAAGACAACGGATCATCATCACTAGTGTCACCAACAACCATATTAGTTTCACCATCCAAACCATAGCAAACTGGGTTCCTAGAGTCCCTCCCACTATGAGGAGGCTCCGTGACTATTTGCTCGGGAACAGTGGTACTTTCTTCATTTAAATCGACTTGCGTTGGTTGGACATGAAGAGTGGGAATTTCATCATCAACTTGCGTTGATGATGATGGAACATTGGTTGGAGTCAATTCTTTAACCATCTCCTCTAAAACTACTCTACTGCGAGGTTTAAAGTTCTGGACATAGTCATTTTCTAGAAAAGTAGCATTTGTAGAAGTAAACACTTTCTTTTCTGAATGGCTATAGAAAATTCCACCCTGAGTACCTTTAGGATAGCCAACAAACATGAAAACTTCAGTTCGCAATTCTAGCTTTCCGTCATTTATCCTCAGGACATGGGCGAGACATCCTCATATTCTATAATGTCGTAAACTAGGTTCACGACCATTCCAGCGTTCTAAAGGTGTTTTGGGAATTGATTTAGATGGCACGACATTGAGAATGTCGTTCGCAGTTTCAATTGCATGTCCCCAGAATGAAGTTGGTAGAGTTTAGTAACTAAGCATGCATCTAACCATTTCCAATAAAGTTTTGTTCCAGCGTTCCGCTACACCATTTTGTTGCGGAGTACCTGGGGTAGTAAGTTTTGATAAAATCCCAAGTTCAGTTAAATGATCTTGGAACTGCATATCCAAATATTCTCCAACCCTATCAGATCACAAGATCTTTAACGTTTTACCTAATTGGTTCTGAGCCATTGCTAGGAATTCCTAAAACTTTGAAAATGTTTCTGATTTCCTATGCATTGGGTGAAGACATGAGTATCTAGAGTAATCGTCAATGAAAGTGACGAAATACTCAAAACCACCCCTGGCTTGTACATTCAAAGGTCCACAAACATCTGAATGCACAAGACCAAATGATTCTTTGGCCCTATCACCCTTTGCAAAGAATGGACGCTTGATCAGTTTGCCTTTTAGACAAGATTCACAGACAGGTAATTCACCTAAGGTGAGTTCCCTTAAAGCTCCATTCTTTGTAAGTCTTTGAATCCTATCATAGCTAATGTGACCTAGTCTCAAGTGCCATAAATACAACATATTATCGTTATCGGTATTTTGACGTTTATTGGTCCTAGGTTTAGCTACTTTGAATAAATCATTATTAAGAGCGAGGGGTTCGTTAGGTCGCAGAATATAAAGCCCATTTTCCAAACATGCAATACACAATTGTGATCCATTGAAAGAAATAGATATATTTAAACTTCTGAAAGTCATAACAAATTGTTCTAATTGCAACATGGAAACTGAAATTAAATTTCTACTAAAATCTGGAATAAAAAATACATCTTTTAAAATTAAGTATTTATTTCTGAACTTCAGACGAGCTTTTCCTCTAGCTTGGACCGCAACGAACGCTCTGTTCCCAACTATAAGCTTTAAGCCACCTTCGTCCACTTCCTCCCACGATTCAAGAAGCTGTAAAGAGTTGCAAACATGGTTGGTAGATCCAGAATCAATAATCCAAACAGATTTTTCATTCTCTAAAACACATGTTTCTGAGATAAATGAACTATAATCATTACCTCAGTTTTTCGTTGCTAGAAACTTAGGGCAATCTCGTTTCCAATGCCCCTTCTCTTTGCAGTGAAAGCACTCATCTTTATCTTTCTTGTTTTTCTTGTTCTTCCCCTTAGGCGTCGTGCATATGGTTGTGCACTCGTCTTTGCAGCCTTTGCAGGCTTGGGGTTGTTTATTTGACCACCTTTCCTCTTGTTTCCAGCTTTCAAAGACGAAGTTGGGTAAGGTTCGGCCTTAGCTGGCTTAGCAGCAACATCAGTAGTCTTATTTTCTCCTCCTTTACTAGGTCCACCCACGATAGGCTCAAAATTCTAAAGCTCGTTCATGAGCTGCGTCAAAACATAGTTGAGTTGATCACAAACGTGCAGACACGGTGCCATTCAAAAATTCACGATGCCATCACGTATGTGTGGAGATGGTGTTATCCAAGCATTTACGATGCTATCACGAGCATTGACGGTGCCATCACGAATGTGCAGACACAATGCTCATTCTGGAGATTCCTCAATCATGACGAACTCGAAGTTGTCACCTATCAACTCTATGTTGATATTCTGCTTCCAATTATGGAAGTTTTCTCCAGTGAGTTTTTCCATCGAGAGTTGAGAAAGGATGGGAGTAGACATAGGTACTACTTAACTTAAAACTACAAATTACCAATAAAATAGAAATCAATCACATTTTCTCAATAAAACTTTTATTCACACAAAATTTCAAGAAATAGCACAACATATACCAAAAATATGTAAGATATGAGGAAAAATACCAAAAACAATCATATCTCTATTTCTTTAGGTTTTTAACTAATGTATGATATCCTTGTCCCAGTTGGCGAGAGTAAAAAATATCACTAGTTAAATAGAGTTGTAAACTCATTTAATAATGGACACCACTATTAACAACCTACTATTCGATCAACATAAGACAACAAAATCTCTTATTTTATGAGCTAGACCCATGGTTTCAATAATCATAGATTTAGTCCTAGTAGTCACCGTAGGGGTGAGTCTAGTAGAATTTGACCTATCATTATCTATCTTTCGAAATCTAACCTTGTCAAAATAACTAATGAACACCTTTCGTAGGGGGACGAATCAAAGTGCATCGAGGCCCCATTAAGCTATTTACTATGTTAAACCAACGGTGGAGATCGAATAAAATACTTAAAATAAGCTCATTATTAAATTAAAAAATAGTATTTTTATTATTTATTTTTAGAAAATTAATGACTATGGTTTTCCCAAAAAAAATAAATAGATTAAAAAATTTAAAAACCGAAGTCCTATAATTTCTTATTAATTCTAAAGGGTCACATTGAAACAAATTCAATTAATTTAGAATTAATTTGTTGCTAATCAATATTTAGGTTTAACTAATATAATGAACCTATACAATTAAGTCCAACTCAGGTAAATGGGCCTTAACAATTTGGCTTGTATGGAGGAGGGCTGGGTCCAGTATGTCGTTCTCACTACAAAGGCCCCATATCTTCCATACAAGGTCCAAAAGACAAGAATTTAAACCTTCATTTTATATATTGTTATTGATTGATTAGGCCCACTATAGTCATGCAAAGCAAATGGGCATTCACAAGTGGAATCACCCACAAGAGAGGAATTTAAACTGTACATTTTCTAATGGGCCCAAATTAATGCTATAGACTCATAATTGCACTCTTGAATTCATAGAATGCTCTATAACAAATATAGACACGCTATTAATTAACCATCGTTACAACCACAATTGTCACTCAATCCTCTATAGATGGTCTACAATGAGATAGGACTAAAATACCGTTTTACCCCTCATTGTATTTTATCCTTAAAACACTTATTTCCTTGTAAATGATATTTCAGTAAACTAATTTAATTACGGAGATGAGATCTCTATCATTTAGCACCTTGAACCAAACTAAAAGGAAACCATCGTTTCACTTCTTCATCTGAAGTTATAGATGTTCATATCTATGATTAACACTTCCACTCAATTATACTACCGAGTTCCCAAGATGTATGTATGGGCTAGTCCATAGGGTAAGCTAGTAACGAACAAGTCAAAGAACTCAAATAATACAATCAGTTAGAATACTAACCACTCGGAATTCAGATTGAATTGACATATGGTCAACTATATGATATGACTAGAATAGATAATAACGGTATGTTTACTTATCTTATCAACTGTCAATATTGGTCTTGTCTGATGTAACAAATACATCTGATCTTATCTACTTTGCTAATGTTCTGGAAATAACATAACACTGTAATGTGTAAGTAGATCATATCGTAGATTGGCAAGTCAGTGTAAATCCGGTGCACTGACTAATCTTAGGACTAACTTATTTTGAACATATAATCATATTTATATTCCACTGTGATTACGTCACTATAAATAAGATTAGCTATATGCTCGGGATTTAATAGAAGTTTATATTAAACAAATAATCATGAAAATAAACATGTGAACAAAGTGATTAACCAAGTCAAAAAATGATTTCTATACTTTTATTGATAATAAAATGAGATTATAAAGAATTTTGGTTTTAATTAGGGCATAAAACCCCAACAATATACACTTTTGTATAGAGTTGCTTAGAGACGTTAGTCTAGTGAGTGCTGATTTAGAAAATATGAACGGTAGATATCCGTCATATCCTAGACGGCTGATCCCCGTCAAAGTGCTTGATTTTATTATGTCCGGCTCATTACCGCGACAGGTGGCTAAGAGGTGAGGATTGTTGGTTAAACCTAGGGGCGCCAAAATGAAAGGGACCTAGGGGCCCTCATGCTTACTTAATCAGTGAACGGTTAGAACCTGAGCAAGTGCTCTGATAAGTTATTCCCGGATAGCAGCCGTGAATATTGGCCATTCAGTGAGAGTGCCTAGAGATACTAGGGGTTGCCAAGTTTAAGTGAGGCTGAACACCATAGGGGCAACTGCTCACCAGCACCAATGATTAACATAAAAGTCTCTATAAAACCGTTTAAATTCGATTACACTCTTGGATAAGTAGCAAATATATAGTTGTGAAATAATATATTTGCTTGCTCTTAGATTTTCTTAGTGCAGGTATTTATTTTTTGATAAGAAATAGTTGCGATATAATATGTCTGCTTGTTCTGGGATTTTCTGCGTGCATGTTTTTATCTGTTTATATGAAATAATTTATCATTGGTTATCAGGCATGACCATAAGTTTTCCAGGACGCTTTTGCGTTCTTGAAATTGATTGTGTAGGGTCCAGATGGATTCGGAACCCTAATTCTCTAGATGCTTTGTTTTAAGGTTGAACTTACAAAGTGTTTTCGCTTACCTAGTTGTTTCATGTTGTAGATAAGAGCAAGGGCAAGGCAGAGCAGTGAGCGCTAGAGTCTACCTTGCAAATGTACATGTGGACCGACCTTTTGGGAAGCCGTTTTATTTTTGGAAATGTTGTGTAATTTTCCTAAACTGGGCTCACTCTACTCATTATAAAATATGTTTGTAATTAAATGTTATGTATGGTCATACGACTTTTTAAAAAGGTTTTTTTATACAGGTTTTTGAGACATTTTGTTAAATGAAAACATTTATATTTCCGCAATATCGAGTCTTGAAAATATGGGTCGTTACAGTTCTTATTAACCAAAGAACTCGGACATGAGGTAAGAAAACTACACCCGTTTGTGTGGCTATGTTGGGACTAAGGTTCCCTATATTTGAATTCAAATGTTGTATGATTATGATATGCCATGTGAGTATGAGATAAATGGTGTAAGAGTGCTGGAACTTATATTTGCGTACAGGAAGCGGCTCAGCCACTGAGCGCTGAGGTTAGCTAAAGAATCACTGAGCTCGACCTAAGCGAGCTGGAGTCAGTAGGTTAAATAGAGGGTGCGGCCTAAGGGCATCGACCCTGAGTATTGTATGATGAGTATTGATATGTTTACGATTTCTAATCTGTTGCTTATAGCTTGTTAAATACTGGATGAATGACTTATGAATACATTGATTGTCCTCTCTGATTAGATGACCGTTATGACATGCTAAATAATTGGTTATATGTTTATGGACCATTTCACTGTCTGTATTATTTATGCTATGCTTTATGGTTTTCTTGTTGGGCCTTGGCTCACGGGTGCTACGTGGTGCAGGTAAAGGCAAGGGTAAGGAGGACCAATCCTGAGTTGGAGAATTTTGGCAGCGGGATGTACATAGTCAGGTGCTCATCCACCACAGTCGAGGGATAGTACAGGGACAGGAAAACCTAAAATGTGTATTTTTTTTTCATTAGATTGGCTTGTGATTATATATGACATTTGACATTTTGTAAACTATCATTTAAACCCTGTTCTTGAGATCCCATGTACCAAACATTTATTTAAATGAAAATTTATCTATTTATGACTAAAATATTTTAACCCTAACTCGATTATGGTTCTAGGGTCACATTTTTAACTAAACGACTTGATTAGCAAGTCTTTCACACTTATAAACACACAGTGTAACGGTCTTGGCTATCAAGGGCGTTACAGTCAAGGACTTGACACCGTGTTCCCAAGTGATATATGGGTTCATGGGAGAATGCCTAGTACCAGCAGGAACTATCAGACTACCGGTCATGGTGGGGGACGCTCCCAGGCACGAGACTGTGATGACAGAGTTCCTGGTGGTAGATTTCTCATTGGCTTGTAATGTAGTGCCTGGGAGACCCAACCTGGTGGCGTTACACGTAGCAGTATCTGTATGGAATTTGTCTTTGAAGTTCCCCACAAGCACAGGGCAAGGACGCGTACAGAGTAACCAAAGGGAGGATGCGAATGCTATAATGCGTCAGTGGTCAAGGCAAAGAAAGGACCATGCGTAAACAGCATGGTAGTAGCCTGTTGTGAAGAGAAGGAAGGAACCGATGAGGTTGTCAACATGGAAGTTGACGTTGAAATAAACACTCTACTAGAGTCGAGGGCTCGTTTTAACGAAGATTTGTTATTATAGCAAGTTTCCCAAAGTGAGAGAAGAAACATCGATCCTCGCTTTGGGGATAATGTCATGGGGGTAGGACCAGTCGAAGATCTGGACAAAGTCCTACTATATGATGAGGACCCGACTAGAGTAATTAAATTCCAAAAGAACCTAAAGGTGGAAATTAAGGAACGGTTGGTAGAATTTTTGAGGAAGAACCAAGACGTCTTTGCCTGGTCACATAAGGACATGGTTGGAATTTCTCCTTCTGTGATAAGCTATGTCCTCAATGTGAACAAGAACTACCCACCAATGCAACAAAAGAGGAGACTACTTGACAAAGACCGATCTCAAGCCCTGAAGGACGCGATCGAGCGGTCAAGGAAAACAGTTTTATAAGGGAGGCCTACCCGTGCTGATCCCAAAGCCAAACAGGAAGTGGAGAACATGCGTGGACTTCACAGATCTGAACAAGTCCTATCCCAAAGACTGCTTCTCACTACCCAGAATGGACCAATTGGTCGATGAAACAGAAGGACATGAAATACTCTCATTCATGGATGCGTATTCTGGGTATAATCAATTAAGCATGCACCCTCCCGATGAGGAACATACCATCTTTCAGATAGACAATAAATTGTACTGATATAAGGTGATGCCATTTGACTTGAAGAGCGTAGGAGCCACCTACCAACGTTTAGTGAATGGCATGTTCCGAGACTTGATCAGCAAAAATATGGAGGTATACGTCAATGACATGTTGGTCAAGTCCAAAGAAGCTGGAGGGCATGTTCGAGACTTGGAGGAATGCTTTGCAATACTTAGAAAATATGGCATGAAGTTAAACCCTCTTAAGTGCTCGTTTGGAGTTGGTTCTAGTAAGTTTCTCGGATACATAGTCAATTCACATGGAATTGAGGCTAACCCCGAGAAGACCAAAGTATTGATTAACATGAAGTCACCTACCATAATCAAAGAAGTGCAAAGCTTAACCAGGAGAGTAGCTGCCCTCAGTAGGTTCATATCAAAGTATACAGACAAGTGTGTCCCTTTCTTTAACTTACTGAGGGGCAGCAAGAAGATCCAATGGACCGAGGAATGTGAGGAAGCTTTCCATGCCTTGAAGGAGCATCTCGCTCAACCTCTCGTCCTAGCGAAGCCAATATATGGTGAAGTACTATTCATCTATTTGGAAATCAATGAGATGCAATCAGCGCTGTTTTGGTAAAAGAAGAGAACATGGTACAACACCCTGTGTACTATATCAGTAAAAGGCTAATAGATGTGAAGTCTAGGTATCTCCCTCTTGAAAAGCTAGCCTACTGTTTAGTAATCGCCTCTCGAAAGCCGTGTCCATATTTCCAAGCTCACTCGATCCAAGTCCTGACCTATCAACCGCTGAGATAAGTTCTTTAGAAACCAGAGGCCTTGGGACGATTACTCAAATGGGCAGTGGAACTAGGACAGTTTGATATCACTTATCATTCGAGGACGACAATAAAAGGACAAGCATTGGCAGACTTCATAGTCAAAGGCACCAACCTTGAAGACCCTTCCTAACAATCGGAGAATAGAGATACAGAGAAGGAAGGAGATACTCCTGTATGGAAGCTATATGTTGATGGAGTCCAATGAACACAACTCAGGCATAGGAATCATACTGATCACTAAGGAGAATCACTGAATCCATTGTGCTCTCAAATTCAGATTCAACGCTTCAAACAACGAGGCTGAGTATGAGGCATTATTAGCAGGAATACGCTTGTCTTGGGATGTGCATGCACAGTCCCTGGAGATATTCAGCGATTCCCAACTAGTAGTGTGCCAGGTACTGGGGGAGTATCAAGCCAAGGGACTTAGGATGGTGCAGTACCTGAATAAGGTAAAGGACTTGTTGGCGCAATTCAAGGAATACTCAATTATACATGTCCCGAGGGAGCAAAATACCAATGTTGATGCCTTAGCTAAGCTTTCCAGTGCCAAAAATGTGAATACCCTGAATGTCGTTCTCGTTGAATACTTGACAGAAAGAAGCATAACCGAGCAAAAGGCACTACCTGTTGAGATATGAGATACATGGATGACCCCTATTATTAACTATCTCAACCAAGGAGTAGTACCCAGTGATCGGAACAAATTAAGGAAGTTGGTGAGACAAGGTGCACGATATATGATAGTCGAAGGGGTCCTGTATCGACAAGGATACTCCTTACCACTACTAAGGTGCGTTACACCTGACCAGTCAAAGCTATTAACGATCGAGGTACACGAAGGGTTTTGTGGAGATCACATTGGGGGCAGAGCCTATCAAAGAAAATCCTAAGACAAGGATACTTTTGGCCGACAATAAATGAAGACTTGATGGAGTATGTCAGAAGATGCCACAAGTGTCAGATGTTCTCCAAGATACCCCGGGCAGCACCTAACGAATTAACACAAATGCAAAGCCCTTGGCCCTTCGCTGTATGGTGGATCGACCTGATCGAAATGCTACCTATGGGAAGGGGAGGAGTCCAATTTGTTGTTGTGGTCGTGGACTACTTCACCAAATGGGCTAAAGCAGAACTGCTCGCCACCATAACGTCAAAGAAAGTCTTAGACTTTGTGGTGAAGAATATCACATGTCGATTTGGTCTACCAAAGAAGATAGTCTCAGAAAATGGGACTCAATTTGACAGTTATATGTTCACTGAATTTTGTACAAGGTATGGAATCACAAAGAGCTTTTCCTCGGTAGCACACCCCCAAGCTAATGGTCAAGTCAAAGCAGTGAACAAGACTATCAAAGACACTCTAAAGAAAAGCCTTGAACAAGCCAAATGAGCTTGGCTAGATTTACTTCCGGAGGTCCCGTGGTCACATCGAACGACGACTCGAACGGCGACAAGCCATACCCCATTCTCTTTGGAGTTTTGTCATGAAGCCAAGTTGCCTGTTGAACTCACTTCTCCATCGCATAGACGAGAGACATACAATCAAGGGAGGAACAATCAACTAATAGAAGAGTCGCTCGATTTAATCGAACAAAGATGAGAAAAGGAAAGTCTCAGAGTAGCAGCACATCAACAAAAAGTGGCCAGATACTTCAACTCCAGAGTGAAAGATCGAAAATTCCAAGTTGGAGACTAAGTACTTAGGAGGGTGTTCTTAAACACTAAGGACACTACAACAGGGGTACTAGGACCTAATTGGGAAGGGCCATACCTTGTGGAGGAGGTGATCCCAATAGGGACGTACAAGATAGCTCGACTGAATGGAGAACTAATAAAAAATTACTGGAATGGCGAACACCTCCGCCGATACTATTGATGAAGTTGTTCAGAGCAACACAAGTTTTAATTTGCAAATGTATTATTTTCGAATTATCTATGTAATATCCATTGTGCTTCAATGAATGCATGAATTTAATTTCCTAAGTTTCACTTAATTCTTTAAATTTCATTCAATGAAGGACATGTCACTTTAGACCTGTCAACCCCATCGGATCACGTTCGAGTCTGGTCCTTGAGGGACCTATTGACCCATACGATCTAAACGAGAGATAGGTCTTAGGACCTTGTCGCCAACTTAATGGATCATGTTCGATCTTGGTTCTTAAGGAGCCTATCGACCAATATGATCCAAAAAAGAGACAGGTCCTTGGACTTTGTTGCCAAATTATTTGATCATGTTCGCGCCTAGTTCTTGAGGAACGTATCGACCCACATGATCAACAAGAGAGATAGGTCCTAGGACCTTGTTGTCAAATTATGTATCATGTTCGATCTTGGTTCTTAAGGAGCTTATCGACCTACACGATCCAAACAAGAGACAAGTCCTAGGACCTTGTCGCCAAATTAATGGATCATGTTCGATCATGGTTCTTGAGAAGTCTATCGACCCAAACGATCCAAAAGAGAGACATGTCCTAGAACCTTGTCGCCAAACTATTTGATCATGTTTGATCCTGGTTCTTGAGGAACCTATCGACCCACATGATCAACAAGAGAGACATGTCCAAGGATCTTGTCGTCAAATTATGGATCATGTTCAATCTTGGTTCTTGAGGAACCTATCGACCCACACGATCCAAACAAGAGACTGGTCCGAGGACCTTGTCGCCAATTTATTTGATCATGTTCGATCTTGGTTCTTGAGGAATCTATCGACCTATACGATCAACAAAAGAGACTAGTCCGAGGACCACTCTCCATTATTTGATCACGTTCGATCCTGGTTCTTAAGGAATCTATCGACCCATACGATCAAAAAAATGACTAGGCCAAAGATCAGTCGCCATCATTGGATCATAATCGAATCTGGTCCTTGAGGGATCGATCGATAATTTGATCTAAGACTATTTACAGGCTCGATTAGCCCATCTAGACCCTGTTGGTCCAACTTAGACAGTTTTGTCTACAATCATTATAACGAGTACACGATAGATTACGTAGATCAAGATCGACACTTGCTACACAATCTGCATCTGTGTATAGGTATCATTATTACTGAGTATGAAACCATCACCCGACTACCAATGAGGGACAAGCATTTTCTGCTTGCATCATTGGGTTAAAATGATAGTACTATGTGTCTAAACGCTTGAAGCAAGGCATGGTCAAGTAGCAAGTGACCAAGGCTTGTAAATTCATGATCACTTGGGGGCATATAGTACATACCAATCAAGGTATACACAAGTAATGAGGACGTGACCTTAAGTACTAATCAAGCTCAAGTTTTTCTAGGACATTTGTTCAACATATGTTCCGAAAATGCAATAAACAAAAACAAAAAAGACATTGGTGAGGAGACTCCTAGCCATGTCCCTTATAGGGTGGTCGGCCAATCCATCAACCTATAGGGTGGTCGGGCTATCACCCATGGGGTGGTCGACCTGACCTATTTTGTTCATGGTACTTGGTGAAGTATCATACTACTCACATTACCATGGTTGTTAGCATGAAAAACATAAAAGAGTAAGGTTAGTATGGCACGTGAAACACATGTGTTCAGAGTATACTGATACCTGAACCAATGAAGGTGGTTAGTTGATATACTTAGTAAGCATTGGAAATAAAAAATTTCAATCAATACACCAAGTACTCATAACAAAAAAGCATAAAGGCATAAAATGTCATATCTGAAAACTGTCAAGTACAAGGTGCCCCACCAATGACATCAAAGGAAAGACAGAATAAAGGACCAAGAGAAGACTAATAAGGGTGAGGAGTATCATCTGAAAGACCCCCTGAGCCTCGGTAGCCTCACGAGCCAAACACTTCCTAAGCTCCTTCGCTCACATCTTCTCGGGAAGGAAATCCAAGTTCAGATCATTGTTGGACTTTTAGAACAAGTAGAAGCAAGAGAAAGTTGTCTCTAAATACTCCTCTCGAGCCTTGTCCCAGGTATCCTTGACCTCTTGCTCCTTCTTGATAATAGCATCCTTCCACAATTGGTCCATGTTAGCAATTATCTTCTCTTTCTCAACTTCAAATCGTTGGAGCTGATCGACAAGTTTCCCCTCCATCTGGGTTATCCTGAGAATCAACTCAGCCACTTCCTGCGGTTTGAGCTCCACGGAACTGTGGAGGGTGTCGATCTCTCCATCCATCGAAGCAATGTTAGCATCCCTAGAGCCAAGAATACGCCTAAGGTCCAACACCTCCTGGGGGACAGCTTCAAGCTCATAACGAAGGTTGGAAAGTGTTGATATATACTCTATAGACCTATCACGGACAAGAGAGGCCAACATCAGTGCCTGCCAAAAAACATGTAAGTGTTAGATAAACGTCAACACATAAGCTAACGAGACAAGAGGAGAACCGTAGAGGACTCACACTCTAAATGTCAAGGAGTGACTTCGTTAGGATGGCGCTTAATTCCTCATTCTTAATCCCATTAAAATCTATTGTCGTTTTCTCCAGATGAGACGCTCGGTCCATGATGGCACTTAGGTTCCATATAGCAGACTGGTGTGGCTCAAATAAGGGAGCGGGCATAAAACAGGAGGCACCCGCATTAGTGAAGATGGGAGGAACCGATGTAGAAAGATGGCTCTACCTCTATGACAAGACTAGCGCCAAAGGAGCCGGAGGAGGCACCTCGGGAGGAACCTCCATTTTTTACTCAGCCTCAACCCTGGCTCTTTTAACTGCTCGAAGACTGACCTCGGTGGGAGTCGACCTCTGCTGGGTATGAACAAAATTGAACATGTTTGAACCTGCAAAAGAAGATCAAATGTTAGAAGGATATTAAGCAAAGATGAATCATAAAATAAAGGTGATAACGTGTCAAACCTTCTGAATGAGATTCGGGCTCGAACGTAGTCTCATCAAAGTCATCTGAAGCAAGCGATGAGTACGCGACAGATGCACCCACCTCATCATCCTCCTATCCAACTAGCACATGCAAAGAGGGTACATCCTCGACATGAATAGCTCCCAGTGAGTCAATGGCATTCACGGGCTCGGGGCCATCGTCATCTGGAACATTGGCTATAGTAGGAGGAAATAGCCCGACCTTCCTAAGGTTCTCTAAAGTAACAAGGGTCTTGACATTCTTCTCCTCAAGGGTCATGGAAATCAATGCCTTGACCCTAACTTTCATAGCCTAGGTCGGGAGCAATCTATAAAAAAGGCCAATGTACATAAACTTGGAGTAGTTGACCTATGCATCCTTAGTGAAGAAATAGTTGTCGGCATATCTAAATGCCTTGCTATTTCTAGAGATATCTTCCAAGAAGGTGTTGGTACCCTTGCTCATATAATGGTGGAAATGGAAATACCCCGAGTTGCGCTGAGAAGGGTTCATCTTCAGGTCAAATAAGTAGTGGATCTCGTGAGGCACTGGAGCAGCCCATTTTCTACGGTGATAGATAATGTACAAGGTAGATAACACCAAGATAGCATTGGGAGCCAGTTAAGAAGGACTAATACCAAAATAATTTGCAACCCTACGAAAGTACGAATGAAGAGGAAGTAGGGCACCAGACTTGATGGCAGAACGTGTCCAAGCGCACATACCTAAAGGGGGATCCTCAACTCTGTCATTTGGACCAAGGATAGTAATAGAAACACCAGAGAGGTCAAAGGTCTTCCTTAAGTTCTTTACCTTCTCTTCAGTCATGTCAGAGGTCACCCCCTTGAACCACACAACCTTGTAATCAATAGGGAGAGGCTTCTCAACCGGTTTCCATATCATCTAACTGGCCAAGGTGTCCCCAGAATCTAATACATGGAATTATTTTTGTCATCTCTTCTTCTGCTGCGCAATTGGCAAGACTATCTTGCTCTTTGAAGGAGAGTGAACCACCTTAGGCCGAAATCTGTGAATAGAACGCTCCCAAGGATGATTAGCATGACGATGAAAGTCGTCAGTATGTTCTCGCTGAGAAAAAGAGTGATGGGGAACCCGACTGGTATCCCGGTGCAAAGGGCATTGCAGTGAGTCTTGCTGACCTGACATATCCCGCTGAGAAGAATGACTTCGCTGAGATGTGCCTCGAGATTCGCGGGGTGTACTATGCTGAGAAGAGATCTGAGAAGAGCCAGGCGAATAGCCTTGAGTGATGTGCCTGGCAATATGAGGATCATCTATGGAAGGTTGCCGAGTTGTCTATTTTACTCTCGCCATTGGGCTATACCTTTTTAATAAGTCTTCATCACTAAACAAATATAAAGCGAAGCGAGGGAAAATCCTTTTCAATCTTTCCAAGAACTCCTGGGGAGTACACTCGCTTACTGACTTGTCTGACGAAGAGGAGCTGGACATCTGCAACAAAGGAAAAATAAAGAGTAAAGGTATTAAGTGAACATAATAAAGCCAATAGATGGGGGCATATCCATGAATTAAGGAGCATAAATGTAACGACCCAAAATCACTAATGTGGCTTAAGGACCTTGATTAGTGTGCCGGGAGGGCATAATTGGTTCGTGTGTGAATTTATTGATTTAATGCATGATTATATGATAAGCGTGCTTGAATGGTTATGTAAATGTTAATGTGATTATATGCTTCAATTGTGAGAACCACATTATTATGTGGGTAAATTTGCAGCGTGCGACTCGAGGCGATCCCAAGGAGCTAGTTAGCGGGAAGTCACAACGGGGCTTAATGTTTAACTTGGGGTAAGTCAAGGGGTAATTTGGGTATTAGATGATTATTTGGGTTATCGGGTTATGGAAATAAATATATGGAGATATATTTGAGGTTAGGAAGCTTAGGCAGGAATTTTGGGAAATTTGACCGTTTTGCCCTCGGGGATGTTTTTAGTACCCCGAGCCTCGGGATTGATTTAATTAACTAAGATTAACTAAGTAAATGGAGGATAGTGGAACAGAAAACCCAAACCGTCCCTTTAATACTTCTTCTCCTCACTTCTCATTTCTTCCTCAAGAAGGATATAGAAACCTAAGGGAGTTTAGCTGGAAATTTTGTGATTTGAGCTGAAGTTTGAAGAATTAGCTTAGCTCTAACCAAGGAACACTCAATAAGGCCAAGGTAAGAATTGAGTTTTATTTTTTAGTGTTAGAATTATGAGTTTTGGCTGAATATTAAGGGTGTTTATTGTTTGAATATTTAAGGACTGAATTGGAGCTGGGAAGCTTGAGTTTTAGCTCAGAAGTTGTTAAAGAAGGTAAGCTTTAATTCATAATTTAGAGGTTAAAATCTGAGTTTGCATGACTGGTTTTTGGTGTTTTTAAGCTGTTGGGTTTTAGAAATCAAAATGGGATTTTAATGAGTTTTAAAGCTAGGTTTTCTGTTGGATTATGTTGCTAGAATCATGTTAAAGGTCTTGAGATCAATAGGTGTTGGAATTAGGGTGCTTTGGGGTGGTTTTGAATAAGGTTAGGATGTTAGAAATGGAGGATTTTCTAGGCACGAAGGGTTGGGACGCGACTCTGTTCTAGAGCGCTGCTGCCCTACGAAGCAAAGGAGTTAGGGAGACGCTGCCGAAGGGGAGCGCCTCGACACCATAGGGCTGGGCCGCGACGCGTGTCTGCCTATAGAGAGGCTTAGCCTCTATTTCAGGGGACGCAGCCCTTAGGTGCATTTTTTATCATTTGGGGATTTTAAGCGTAGGAACCTAACCTAGGGTGCTCGGGATCGATTCCACCACCGTGTTTGGTGGAATTCAATGTCCCAGAAGCTAGCATTGTACCCGAAAACCTTTATTTGAATATTAATGGAATCTATTACCTTGGTTGTGACTAGGTGTTAAGCTAGGGCTCGGGAAGCGGATCGTGCTCGAGAGTCGTCGCTTGTAGTCAGTGAACGTGGAAATCAAGGGTAAGAAAACTGCACCCGGTTGTGTATTTGTAGAGGGACTAAGGGTTCCCTTATATATATGCTTTGAAAGAATGGTATTATTCCATGCAAACAGTAAACCACGGCCTAAGAGTGCCCAAGGTTACACCAGCACACAGGGCCCGGCTTGGCCACTGGTAGCCGAGGACAACTTATTATGCACTAAGCTCGGTTTAAGCAGGCCGAAGTCAGTGGAGTAAACAGAGGGTGTGACCTAAGTTGTCGGCCCTGATTATCATGTAACTTGATTGTTATTAATGCTTAGTTGCATCTTTGATTCTGAAAACATGCTATGTGATTAATGAAAGTGTTAAGTGTTTGATTATGCTTGAAGAATTATTCATCTGTTATTGTTGTTGTGATGCATATTATGTTTTCTTGCTGAGCCTTGGCTCACGGGTGCTACGTGGTGCAGGAAAAGGCAAGGGCAAGCTTGATCAACCCTGACTTGGAGATCTCTGTGAGTTGAATGTACATGACCAGCTACTCAGCCACCACGGTTGAGGATTAGACACAAACAGGGGAACCAGAAATGTTTGCTTTCCTTAGAATGGCTAATGGTTGTTCAAACTTTGGAAATTTTGTAAACTAACTTTGGAACGCTGTTCATTTTTGGGATACCATGTATAAAATGTTTTGTTATAAAGAATGTACACTTTTGAGACAAAAATATTTTATCCCTAGTTCATTAGTGGTTTAAGGTTCACGTTTTAACTAAATGACTTGATTAGCAAGTCCTGCATCTTTATAAGCACACAGTGTAGCGGTCTTGGCTATCCAGGGCATTACAATAAATGAAGAAATCAAGGGAAAAAACCTATACAGGGGGTCAGCTCAGTGAGACTAAGCTCAGACCGACCACCATAGGACTCCCCTAGATTTGGAAAAATTGATCGAAGACTTAAAAGGGAGTCGACCTAGTTGAACTAAGCCTGGGTTGACCACCCTAAGTCCCTAAGATTACAAAACATGAAAGTAGGGGCATAGGTGGTCGGCCTACCAACTTAGGCCGACCACCCCAGGTCTCTAATAAATTGTACAGTACAAGGAAGACCCCAAAGAGATCAGTAAAGGAAGAGAAGAAAAAAAATTTAGGGTCCCATGTGGTCGGATTATGCTTGGGTCGACCACCTTGGATCCCTGGAAGTTTTCCGAGGGTGTGGTGGTTGACCCATGAGGTAAACACTAGGGTGCTCAGCCTATAATGGGTATGTAAACCTGAAAATCACCCGGAGCATAAGGAAATCTGAGGGGTAGTCGGCCTAAACCCTAATCCCTAGGCCTAGAAATTGCACAAGGCAAGGGAAACCCTACGGGTGGTTGCCCCATGAGGGAATTGACATCCCTGAAAATTGTCTATGCTAGGGTTTGGAACCCTAGAAATCGCCAGGCTAATGAAATCCCAAGGAGGTGGTCGGCCTAGGGTTTCACAAACCTGAAATCGCCTATGCTAGGGTTTGGAACCCTGGAAATCGTCCAAGCTAAGGAAATTATAGAGAAATCGTAGACTTGATTCAAACAAGTCAATTATTGTGGATCAAAATAAAACAAAACAAGGAGATTCAGACAGATTCCTCAAAGATTCAAAGTGTTTCTTATAAATCTAAGCACATTTAAATTAAATGATGTAAGGATTATGAGAAAATACTTACCCAAATAAAGATCCAAGTTTGATGAAGAATTGGATAAATCACGCTTGGAGAATCCTATAGCTGAGGCGCAGAGAGCAAGGAAGTGAGAAGTGAGGCCCTACTTATAGCATCTCAGGCTAACCATATATTTTTAGGAATTCAATTTTCCTTGAAAAATATCTGATATGGTTAAAATTTAAAATTCCTTGTAAAATATCTAGTATTTTTAGGAATTCAAATTCTTTGAAAAATATCTTATATTTTTAGGAATTAAAATTCCTTGAAAAATATTTTGTATTTTTAGGAATTAATATCCTTGAAAAATATATTATGTTTTTAGGACTTCAAACTTCTTGAAAAATATATTATATTTTTAGGACTTCAAATTTCCTTGAAAAATATACTAGATTTTTAGGAAATTAATTTTCCTTGAAAAATCTAATTATTTTTAGGAATTACAAATTATCCTTGAAAAATTAGTGTTGAGCAAATTATCAATAGTTGATAAAAGTGATCTGTAATGTCCAGAGGGACTTTGCTGTTAAAGTACTGTTACGATATGTTTCTCAGGCCAGATCAAGTTTACTGTAATATTGAACACATTACAATAAACCTGGGGGGCAAATATTATCCCTAAAAAATCCAAGGATGATGTGGCACATGAGAAAGTGGCACGTGGCATCACAAATAAGGAAATAACGACGAAGTATTGAGAAAAAAATGACCGATGAGCAAAAAAGATAGGTCCAGGACCTATAGAGAAGTTGACCAGGCCAAAAACCCCTAGGGGTGGTCAATCTGACCCCAACCCCTAGAGGTGGTCATCCCACCTATCCTCCATAGGTGGTCTGCCTACACTCCCGAAAATGGGTCAAACTCACGCTCGTTCAGGCCTAGCAACCAGAAGATCAACAGGCTTAGCACCCTGAAGATCACAGACCTAGCACCTAGAGGACCAACAAACCTAGCACCCAAGCTCTAAAGGGTCGTCGAGCCTAGCACCTAAGGCTCATAGACCTAGCGTTTTCTTGAAGGTCTCAATCATGCATTATCGACCACGATCCAGAGAAGACAACGGGAAGACCCACGATCTCATAATCGTGGGAAGGTGGACACGTATCTCTACTCCCATTGATCGTGTACCAAACCACAATCCCACTCTTACTGATCATGTAACAGCCCCTGGGTACTATAAATAAAGGACTTAGGGCTTCATTGAAGGGGATCTGACGAATATTTGGGGAGAAACTCTGGGCAAATTAGTAACGAGTGAATACTTCTGTTCATCAATGTAATTTTCTATCGAGTGATTCAATACTAAAATCTAAGTGGATTAGGTTATTACTGTTCATCAGAACAAGGCTAAACCACTATAAAATTTCTATGTGTTTGTTTAAGATATTTGTACTCTGTCGTATATTGTATTTATTTGGTTCAAAAGGGGTCGTATACTGTACATACAACCATTGGCCAATTTCACAAGTTAAGAAAGGGTAAAATTGTAATTTGGAAATTGAAGAATTTTATTCTTCGGGTCAAGTATACAATTATATGATAATTGAGATTAAATAATTGATTTAGAATTAGTTAATAAATTTCTGAAAATATGTTTATTCATTTAAATATATATAATTTTCGAAATTCATATATATAAATAGATTAATTATTTTATTTGAATGGAAGAAAATAAAATTGGTAAGTCAAAAATAGTTTTTTGATTTATTGAATTTTAAAAACTGATGATAATGGTGATCATCAAATTGATTTTGAATTTTGAATATAAAATTTAAATTTTGAAATATGGTTGTCATCTTTTTCCTTAAAAAGATAATGTCATATTTTGTGGAATGATTGATTTTAGTTAAATAAATAAATAAAAGAAAAATGAAATATCCCTGAAAAGGGAATACACTATTGTTCATGGATGACACAGTCCAGGGATTGTGCCATGTGTGTAACAATGTACATATATTGTATGTGAGTAGTTTTTTTATTTGTTTAATTAATAATTTGAAAATAGATATTTTCAAATTTGGTAAGTTAGATATTTACCTAAATCAATTTCTATCATCATTATGATATTTTTATTGTATTACTTTTATTATTATGAATAATTTGGTAATACATATTCTATATATAAATATATATATATATATATATATGATATAGAATAAAGAACAAAGAAAAAACACACAAGAAACAAAAATACCAGACAGAATTCATAAAAAGTTTCAGAATTTGTGAGACAAGATATTGTCTTCTTCTTCTTTTATTTTAACCTTTCTCAAGCCATAATCCAAGTTCTCATGTGTTGAGATATACTTGTGATTCCTAAATTACACCTCATGTTCTCTATGTGCCCACACACATCTTGAGGTGTAGCGAACACTCTAGAAGATCGTGGTTTGAGTGCTCAAAGCATTGGATAGGAAGATCGACATATATATGAAAAGACTCGGGGACACTTGATAGGCTTCAAGAGGTAAATACTCATGTTCTTTAATATTTATGTATATGTTTATATGATCTATATAAATATATTGTATATTTATATATATGTTGCATGATTAATAATATTGTATGTTAATATTTATGTGTGGATGTTTTTCTTGATCATATAAATTGTTTATACGAGAGATGCAATTTTTTGGTGCTATGTAAACTGGGTTCACCACGTCAACTCTCCTGTGCACTCTGATTGTTTTTCCAGCACACTGAACCCCTATTTTTTTAGTAGTGCCATCAAATCTACTTTAATGATAATTGATTCCAATAACCATTAAAGCTAATTGATCTTAATGAACCTAGGCTTATTCTTATACCATACTAATCATATTTATGCTAATAGATTTAATTGCTCAATTACCATAAGCCTTGATTTGATTTCCATATATAATTCATTCAAATTACTCTAATGTGTCTCATGCACCAAGTATTTTTTTTTCTCAGCCACATTCTTGATTGCTCATCAAGCCCTTAATGTTGAAATTCATTGAGATGATCACCATTTGATCATCTTATTTATTCCTCAAATCAACTATATCAATTAATCATTAATAACCCTAATTTTCGAAATTCCTAGTCATCAATCCATTGAATCTCTACTTAATCTAAGAATGTAGACTCATACTTGGACCTTATTTTTAATTGATAAATAATCACCTTTGATTTTTGAAAATCTCTTCAAATCAATCAACAATTATAAAGCCTTTAGTCATCTTTTTATTTTCATAAATTAGCCCCCAAATACTAGCTAATTACATTTCATCTTTTCTAGTCATATTGGTGTCGTAACAAGATTTATGTATTACAAGCAAAATGCTTAATCCAAATTCAGCCCATTTAATTATTCTGACAAAAAATTAAACCTAAACCTGGCCTGCTTATAAACAAGTTGACATGACATGACCCTATAACTAGTTTACAAAAAAATCTTGTTTGATTTGTGTCAATATGCCAACTCATTAACCCATTTATGATATATATAATAACATATTTATAATTGTTCATGACCGATTTAACACGTTTATGATCCATTTATGGCTAATTAAACACAAATAGGACCCATTTAATATGTTTTTAAAAACGAAACATAATAAAGAGGTTGTTATTGTGTCAATTTTAAGATTAGAACTCACCATATATATGATATTAGAACTCAGAGTATTAACACAATCACAAAATCATTAATCTTTCAACCTATATATAACAGCAAGTTTGTGGAGTCAGAGATGGAGCTGTTCAACTTCAGGAAGAACCAAAGATGTCGAGATGGAGACCAGGGAAGAAAAATCTTGTGCTCCTTGTCCCTGCCATTGCCGAGAGAGAAGAAAATCGGGAGGGGAGCTACGTCTTCATTTCCAAGAGAAAAGATGGTTGGGACTCGTGGGAGATGCGTCTTATCGTCAGGGGGAGCTGTTGTTGCCGAGAGAGATGACACAAAGAATGAGAGAATGAGGGAAACGGAGGGAGACAGGGAATTTTAGTGTTTCTTCTTTCTTTCCTTTTTTAGTTTATTTTTTAAAATATAAATATAATTAGAAAAACTTAAAGAAATTATTAATTGGGCAGTTCATGTTACATTGGTTTGGTTGCAAAATATTTCAAGTTGTCCAATGCAAAATATATAGGATGTGATGTTCATTGCATAATAATAATAATAATAATAATGTCATTTTACCTTGTTCCCTCCCATCTTGTATCCTCTCCAAAGTCCCCACCCCAAATCTGCACTCCAAAAAATCATATATCTTTAAGGTTAATACACAGTTTTCGGGCCAATATGTAATATGTCCCATTTTAAAGATGATTTTTCTATTTATTTGTTTTTGTTTTGTATTTTCAGAAAAAAAATGAAAAATATAACACTGTAATTGTTAAACAGAGAAATATGAGAATTAGAATAACATGGCATGTCATTTGGAAAGAAAAAAAAAAGAAATATAAAAGAAGGAATTTTCTCAACCACGTTAAGAAAGATGAAAATGTATTCTTGGATAAAATCCAAAATGTATAAAAATTATTTAAAAATAATTATTACACATTAAGCAAAATGATATTTTCAAAACTATCCTACAGTATGTGGTATTTATAATCTTGTACCAAAATATGGTAGATTTTATAAAAATCATTACAAGATACAAGAATGAGTTTTTTTTCTTTCAAATTGTATCTTTTAAACTTACTTATACTTCGTCATATTTTTTTAAACAAAAAATTCATTACAAGAAGAATGCTTTGACATCCGTTGGAATAATTCAAGGTCCAAAATAAATAAGTTTGTATTAAACTATCAATGACATAAGCACTTAAACATACTCTATTTGTTAAGTAATCAAGCCTATTACCATCTATAACAAATAGTAGAAATTACATGAAATATTGTTTTTTTTTTCATTAACTTTGATAAATATAGGGTTTTCAGCTTTGTGCATTTTTTATGGCTTTTTTTATTTTATTTTTACATTTTATGGGTTTTTCCCCTATATTTTGGTAATATTATTTTTGTTTACCATATTTTTTTCGAATAAGTTTTCTTAAATATTTTTGTGGTAGTAAACAGTTACCACTATCAATTTTTTTTTTATTATAGTTTTTTAGTGATATGTTGGTAACCGATTACCACCATCAAATTAATAGTTATTTATTAGTGATGCGATTGTAACTAGTTACTAAACCCGGTTTGAAAAAAGAAAAACAAAAATGAAAAAAAGACTAAACTAATCGTGATGGTAATTGGTTACTTGACCAAGTCTGAAAAAAAAAAAAATAAATAAAGAACCTCAACCTATCTTGATGATAACTAGTTACTTAGACACGTCTAAGAAAAACTGATCTCAGAATAGGAAAAAAAACTTAAATCGATCCTGATGGTACATGGTTACTAAGTCAATTGTGAAAAAATAAATCTAAAATGATTGTACTATGTTTGAAAAAATCAAATCTGAAGAAAAAAGGAACTAGTCACAACGGTAACTGGTTACTTAACCATTTGAAAAAACAAAAACAAAACTAGATTTGAAAGAGAAAATCATATAGATCTCAAAACAAAGAAGAAGAAGAAGACAACCAAGAAGAAGAAGAAGAAGAAGAGTCGGGCTTTGTTGAAGGATGGCATCTGGGTGGCTAGAGCTCTACCATTCCTGAGAGAGAAAATTTGAAGAGATGGTTTGAGTACGCGAGGGAGAGAGGAGAGACTGAGAGTAAGAGAGAATTTTTTGTATTTTTGTTTATGGTAATCTAATTTTTATATTTTATAGAACTACCATTTGTCAAACTTTCTTTTTCAAAACATACCATATTTTGTGTCATTTCTTTTTGGTCCATAAATATTAAAACTAACTTAATTTTTACCTTACTTTTGTAAATTTCTCTAACAAATAACATAGCAAATATATTTATTTTCCATGTAATATAGCGATTTATGACTGGATTTGGTAACAACCTCAATACTCTAATCATACTTACTAATTCATTAAACTAGGTAAGTAATGTGGCAAGTTACCATTAAAACATATTTGGTTTTTATTTTTGGAAAACATATTTGGTTACTTGATAACACATGTAGCATTTCTTTATAATCTAATATCATTACTTGGTACTACAGTTGTAAATATTGGTTGAATCTTTTTTACATGGCATGAGTTTGGGAGAAATGAGAGCAATAGGACACCCAAAAATATGGGATTAGACTAGGCTAGGCATGACACGATAGTGTGGGTCGTGCTGAGCCTAAATGTCAAGCACAAAGGTACAACATGACAAACTCGAATGCACGACACGTAAGCACGAATACAATAACCTGAATGCATGACACGTAAGCACGAATGCAATAACCCGAATGCATAACATGGTGGAAATCCTGAATAATCCCAATAATTTAACATCAATAATAATAAATATTTATTTGTGAATTATATTTAAATTAAAATGATAACAAATGTTTGATATAAGTTTGAGTATTTATTGTTCTATAATTAATATGTTGTACAACATAAAATTAAGATTACATTGATTTGTTTTAAAGTTTATGAGTTACAAATTTGAATATTTATTCGTAGGTATTCAAATTTCAATAGGGAAATTTGAGTTTCTATGCTTAATGAGTGGTCCTAATTAAAAAACAATGCTAGGCATTTTAATCATTTCAAAATGATGTCACCTTTTGGTATTCTACCCAAAATACCCCTACCATTTTCACTCCACTTCTCTCTCTTTCTCTCTCTCTCTCTCTCTCACCTCACGGCACCACCAACATTGTAGAGATAAACACAATACCCAAAGCAACATACATTTCGAGGAACCTTGGAGTAGAAATTTATGTGTAAGTAATTATTTCTCAAATATAGTGATGTTTCTTTAACTAAAAACACTAAATACAGCATTTCGAACACATTTGGCCATGGCTTTTGAGTTTTTTTTTGTGAATTTTTTTTTTTCAAATCTGAAACTGTGAAATTTGCAGAAAATTAACATTGCTCGATAGTTATTTGATGATTCTCGATGCTAGCTCGATGGGGCCTTCAAAATCAATATTTTTATGAAATGAATCGATGTTGTTCGATGGTGGTTCAATGGTGCTCGATGTTATTCTTGCAAGAGACGTAATTTTTCACTCGGGTGTTCGTTTGGGGTGATTTTTTATTTTGGGTATTTTTTTCAAGGTCTACATGTTTGAAATGTGTATATACATATTTGGGAAGTGTAAATCTTGAAAAAAAATGCAAAAAGAAAAAACATACCTCTATTGGGAATGGTGCCCTTAAAGCAATTGTAGTTGACAAATGTTTTAAATAAAATAAATAATTGAATTGAATTATTATATATATATAGACTATGTCCGATATTATGTTGATAATATTAAGTAAATATCAGAAAATTCAAAAGTTTATCTATGTGGTTTTAATCTCATATTGGTATGAGATGATTGAGATTAAGATAACAAACTTAAAACAGTTCACAGTAAAATAAAGTTATGGAATCTTTAGATTAATTACTGCTAGTACAATCCACTAGAATTATGAATACATGTGACCTAGATCCGGGTTACTTGTGTAGGGCACTTTAGTGTAGGTACTTTGCATGCTGAGAGTATGTAGAACTGGATCAGATGTGATTTGTTAATATTTGTTTAAACACCGTTTCATAGTATTAATCAAACACATCAAACGATGATCATATACACGATGATCTTAATCTTGAGGTTGCTATGAACTCCTATATATGTCATCTGATTCTTTGATTCATGCGTTAAGGTTTGTTAGAATGATCAGGCTAAGAACAATTGTTTTGGGGAATCAATGATTTATAAGGCTGATGACGTAGTTTAACAGATATGAAATCTATATCTTCTTATAGATTGAATAATGGTTCCCTATTGAGTTTCCTTTTGGAACTGAAAAGGTTATGAGCGCTCACGTCGCAAACTTGTTGGGACACAACCTTCACTAGTAAAGTCAATGGTACTCTAGGAACAAGATATAGCTAAAAGGGTAAAACAGTAATTTTATTCCCTTTTATTTATGAACCATTAATAGAGGATTAATGTTGTATGTAATAATTATATCAATGGACACTTTATTCTGTAATAAAGTACTCAGTAAATATGTGTTTGTAATTATCAAGAGTTCAATCTCATATTTATACTGGAGTAATCATGAGATTAATAAATATGATTATTTAATCAAAGAACTTTGATTAATAATGTAATATATATTGGAGCTTGATATTATAGGTCCATAGGTCCCCAGGGTAGCTCTATCAACATCATATCAAGGTAAGAGTTGATTGATGCAAGGGTAAAACTGTAATTTTGAAATTTGAGAAGAATTTTATTCTTCGGGTCAAGTATACAATTGTATGATAATTGAAGTTGAATAATTAATTTAGAATCAATCATTAATTTTCAAAAATATATTTATTAATTTAAATATATAATTTAGGAAATTCATATATATATATAAATAAATAACTTAATTATTTTATTTGAGTGAGAGAAAATAAAATCGGTATATAATAATAGATTTTTGATTTATTGAATTTTAAAAGATGATGATAATGATGATCATCAATTTGAATTTAGAATTTAAAATTTAAATTTTGAAATATGGTTGTCATCTTTTCCTTAAAAAGATAAATACCTTATTTTGTGGAAGATTGATTTTAGTTAAATAAATAAAATAAAAATGTAAAATCCCTGAAAAATGAAATAGCAGTTCACACATGACACGATCCAGATATTGTGCCATGCGTGTACGACTACATTGATATTGTATCAGTGATGTTTTTATTATATTTATTTCATTAATTAATAATTTGAAAATAGTTTTTCAAATTTAGTAAGTTAGATATTTACTTAAATCAATTCCTATCATCATTATGATATTATTATTATATTACTATTATTATTAGGAATAATAAGGGAATAGAATAATCTCTATATATATGATATGGAATAATAAGAAGAAAAATGATCGAATATAATTAAGAATAGTTCTCAGAATTTTTGTGATACAAAAAGTTTATCATCTTCTTCTTTATTAAAACATTTCTCAGACCATAATCCAAGTTCTCATGTGTTGAGAAATACTTGTGATTCCTAAATTGAAAACTCATATTCTTTATGTGCTGACACACATCTTGAGGTAGAGAACACTCTGGAAGATCGTGGTTTGAGTACTCAAAACTTTGGATAGGAAGATCGATAAATATACAAAAAGACTCAATGACACTTGATAGGCTTCAAGAGGTAATTGTTTATGTTCTTGAATATTTATGTGATTGTATGTGATATATAAATATATTGTATATTTTATATATGTTGCATGATTAATAATATTTTATGTTAATGTTTTTGTCTGGATGTTTTCTTATTTATATAAATTGTTTATATGAGTGATGAATTTTTTTATTGTCCTATACAATTGGCCCACCATGCCCATTCCCCTGCGTACTCTGAATGTTTTTCCATCAATCTCTTGTTAAAGATATGTTCTGTTGTGTTTTCAAGTTCTAAACTTTGAAAATGTGTATATGCACAACTACAACGTGTATATCTCGAAAAAATATCCAAAATAAAAAAAATCACCCCAAATGGATACTCGAGTGAAAAATTGTCTCTTGCAAGAATCCCATCGAGCATCATCGAACCAGCATCAAACCACCATTGATCAAAGTCATTTTTTTTCATGAAAATCTTGATTTTGAAGGCCCCATCGAGCTAGCGTTGAGCACCATCGAGTTGGGCATGATTTTTGAGATATTTTTTTTAGATTTGAAACTATGAAATCTGTAGGAAATCGACTTTGCTCGATTGTTGCTCGATGGTGCTCAATACCAAATCGATGGGGCCTTCAAAATCAAGATTTTCATGAAAAAAATCGACGTTGCTCGATAGTGGTTCGATGGTGCTCGATGAGATTCTTGTAAACGACATAATTTTTCACTGGAGTGTCCGTTTTGGGTGATTTTTTTATTTTGGGTAATTTTTTGAGATCTACACGTTTAAGATAAGCATATACATATTTTTCAAAGTTTAGAATTTGAAAACATACCAAAACATGTCTTTAACATGAGATATATTGATTGACCCAAAATTGGTATGTTTTAAATATTTATATCGCAAGCGCACGAATCGTTCATATAGAATAGTGGTCGTGTAAGCAATGATGTCGAGCCCAAAGGAGTTGTCTAAAATAAAAAAGAAAACTATTTTAAACCAAAATTAATAAATTCTACCTAACTCCAAAGATTGATGAGATTTGTATCAAGAAAATAAAATAAAAGATAATAATAAAGATATTAAAGACAATATATATAACTAAATAAATAATTGTAAACAAGGTGGTAGAAGAAAGATTATTAAGATAATAGAAACCACAAAACATAAGTTCAATAATATTTATAAGCATATTGATTCCCAAGTTTTAGTAATATTAGAAATTAAGCAAACTATCACTTATTCAAATTAAATATTCTATTTAAGCACAATTTATTTTAGAAATATAGGATTTATCTTCACTCTTTAAGATATAATTTCAAAGTATTTAGTGTGAATCAATCTAAAGAAACAACAAATAAATCAATGAATATTATTTATAAGGTAAAACATAATTTTTTTGTTATAAGCATTTGATGTGCACAATTTAATGACATACCTTAATAAAAGAATATTATGATTTTTCACCAATAAAAAGCAAAGTGTAAATATGTGCTAACAATAAAAAATACATGACATTTAAGATGAAATAAGATATTTGAAGAAGAAAATAAATATTATCTAGTTACATATTGTTTCACCAAAATAAATATTATCTAGTTACATATTGTTTCACCATCAACTTAATAATCTTAAAAAGATTAGAAACCCATAACTAGAATAGAAATTACAAAATAAAGAGAATACATACTTGAAAAATGCTCTTGAAAAATACTAAAATGGAAGGGAGAATGGTAGAAAAGATGATGGTAACAAAAAATTAAGCACCCAAAAAATGGTCTTGAAATTATATATTTATAGCCAAAATGAGATTATTAAAATAATCAATTAAAATTAATTAAATTGATTAGATTAATTAAATTAATAATAATATGGAAAGTAAGGGTAAATTGTAGGGTATCATGATGAATTTTGTAGTGAAATGTATAGAAAAATTGGGTAAAAATTGGCATTTGAGGGACAAGGGGATAATGGGACAAAATGGCTGGTTGGCTACTAGTGGCAGGCGTGCCTGGGCTTCTGGCGGGCCCACGGGAGCAGGCAGGTGGGCTGAGTGGAGTTGTGAGGTGGTTGCTGCTGTTGGGCCGAGAAGCTGCTAGGCAGGATGGGTCCACTTAGGCTGAAATGGGGTAGGCGGCCCGTGGGAGGCAGCTGGGGTTGGGAAGGAGAGGCTGGTTTGGACCTTGCTTCAAAATCACCAATTTGTCTTTCTTTTCTTTCAAAACTAACACTTTTCTTTTCTTTTCTCTTCTTTATTTTTAAGCATAACAAAAATGCAAAGTACATCCTACAAAATAAGTAAACATTAAATTATAATCAAATATTTTCAATTATAAAATAAATTATATTAAGTTCTTGAAAATATTAATTAAAATTTAATTTACTTTGGCAATTAAGTTCAATAAAATCACATTTTTAACTTTGAATCTAATAACACTAATTTCAAATAATTAAACTACAACATATTCTAATAAAATATCTATAAAAACACATAAAAATCTATAAAATGACAATAAGACTAATAAATTCAAAATTACTTAAAAACTCAAAGACTAAGCAACAATTATCATAAAAAAAATATGGTAAAATAACTCTATTTTGTAGAGTTATCACACCCCCAAACTTAAAATTTTGCTAGTCCTCAAGCAAAAGAGAATTTAAACACAATTTTTTTTTATTGGTAATATCTTAGGTATTTCCTCAAAAATTGCACAATGATAATAGCTCTAAAAAACTTATAAATATAGATTAAGCTTATGTATTTAATCAAATAGTCAATCTTGCTTTCTAAATTATATTTTTAAGAACAATTATTTTTGATATAAACTTATAAAAAATTTAGAAGTGTTCTATTATGAAAAATATATATGTATATATATATATGTAATTTAAGCAAAACTGACCCAATAATTAGAAATAAAGCTTAAGAAATATTCATATTTTCAAGAGAACTACAATCACACTCAATCAAGGTTCTTATCATTGGAAATAAAAGATATCACCAATTTATTTTATATTTTTCTAAATTTTTTTAAACAAAACATAATAAAACAATTTTTTTTTTTCAAAACAAACTTAACACAATTCTACTCTCATATTCAACATAATGAATAGTAAACAACCATTAAACTTACTACCCCCAAACTTAATTTAAGCATTGTCCTCAATGTGTTAAAATATAGATATAAATTAACATTTACAAGAGGTTACAGTTTAGAATGGTCGTACCACATCATGGTGCAACGTCAAGCGAGCAAGAAACACTTAACAAAAAGTATAACACGAAAACAAGCACACAAAAATAAACACACAAAACACATAAACACAAGTTACCAAGAGTAATTGCAAGCAATCGAATAACTTGGTAAATAGGATCCTCAAGGAGGATTTCATCCACTTCATTGATTTTTAATTCTAAAAATGGTTTTAATTTTTGTCCATTAACTTTTAAAATATCACCACTGTTAGGATTTTCAATTTCGATAGCCCCATGTGGAAAAAAGACTCGAACAATATAGGGACCGTTCCACCTAAAACGTAATTTTCTTGGAAATATATGCAACCGAGAGTTATATAAAAGGACTTTCTAACTTGGAGAAAAATCTTTTCTCAAAATATTTTTATTATGGTAAAATTTCATATGATCTTTATACTTTTTTGAATAGTTTTATGCATCATTCCTAATTTCATCTAGTTCATTTAGTTGAAGCTTTCTTTTCTCACCTACCTTGTCTAAAGAAAAATTTAACTGCTTAATAGCCCAAAAGGCTATATGTTCTAACTCAACAGGTAAGTGGTACGCCTTCCTATACACAAGTTTGTAGGGTGACATGCAAATGGGCATTTTGTACGCGGTACAATACACCCATAATACATCAGTGAGTCTAAAGGACCAATCTTTCCTAGTTGGAATCACAATTTTTTCTAAAATGTGCTTAACTTCCCTATTAGACACTTCAACTTGACCACTAGTTTGTGGGTGATATGGTGTTGAGACTTTATGCGTAATGCCATATTGTTTCATCAAATGTTCAAATGGCTTATTACAAAAGTGTGTACCGCTATCACTAATGATAGCACTTGGTGAACCAAAACGGGAAATATATTTTCTTTCAAAAACCAAAGCACAAGTTTGTGGTAATTAGTGTGGCATGCAATAGCTTCAACCCATTTAGACACATAATCAACTCCAACAAGAATATAAAGATTACCAAAGTCCCATAAAATCAATGCCCCAAACATCAAATATGCCAATTATAAGAATATGATTCAAATGCATCATGTTTCGTCTAGTTAAACTTCCTAGCTTTTGGCAACGTTCACAAGCTTTACAATACACATATGTATCACGAAAGACAGTTGGCCAATAAAAACCACATTGTAAAAATTTAGCAGCTGTTTTCTTACCACTAAAATGTCCTCCACATGCATGATCATGACAAAAGGATATGATTTTAGATTGGTCACAATTTGGAATGCATCTTCTAATTATTTGATTAGGGCAGTATTTAATCAAGTAAGGATCATCCCAAATGAAAATTTTCACCTCAAAATAAAATTTAGATTTATCATGCTTAGACCAATGAGAACGTATTTTTTTAGTGACTGAATAATTCACTATATCAGCATACCAAGGCAAAGAAGAAACATGCATCAATTATTCATCAGGAAAAGTTTCAGTGATAGGAGTGGAATCATGTATAGTTTCAACAACTAGTCTGGACAAATGATCTGCAACAATATTTTCAGACCCTTTTTTATCACGTATTTCTAAGTCAAATTCTTGTACAAGCAGGATCCAACAAATCAAACGAGATTTAGCATCCTTTTTTGACAATAGATATTTTAATGCAGCATGATTAGAATGGACAATAATTTTAGATCCTAACAGATAAGGCCTAAATTTCTCCAATGCAAAAACAACAGCAAGCAATTCTTTCTCGGTTGTGGAATAATTTGAGCATCATTTAAAGTTTTGCTAGCATAGTAAATTACATGAGGTATTTTTTTCAAGTCTTTATCTTAAGACAACACCTATAGCATAATCAGACGCATCACACATTATTTCAAAAGGCATTTTCCAATTAGAAGGTTGAATAATGGGTGTAGTAGTCAACAAAATTTTCAATTTCTCAAAGGCAATATGGAAATTATTATAAAAAACAAAAGCATTTTCTTTTCCAAGTAAATGGCATAAAGGCCAAGAAATTTTGCTAAAGTCTTTTATTAATCTTCTATAGAAACCGACACGGCCTAAGAATTATCTAATTTCTTTCATAGTTTTAGCTAGGGGAAGTTTTGAAATAAAATCAACTTTGGCTTTATCGACTTCTATTTCCTTAGATGAGATTACATGACCTAAAACAATTTCTTTTTTAACCATAAAATGACATTTTTCCCAGTTAAGCACAAGGTGTTTTTGCTTTGCAACAAATTAAAACAAGTAAAAGATGGTGCAAACCTTCATCATAGGAGGAACCAAACACAGAAAAATCATCCATAAACACTTCAAGGAATGTAACGACCCAACTATTCTAGACTTTGGACCATTAATAACTACTATACACAGACACTAATCTTAAGAAAACATACATATGAAATAACCATAACTTTATTTAAAAATTGTAAAGTAAAGGTCAACATACATAAAAATACAGTTAGGGTAGGATATGGGATCCCATTGTTTTGAAAATAAAGCATAACATAACTTAAATCTTAAAATTCGTTACAACTCAGATGCAAAAAAAAAAACATAGAAAATATGATTGAAAGACTTAAAAAACTTCATCCTCAAATCGTTCGCGTAGTCCACCGATTCCATTCTCCCTCAATACACAATCCCAAGCTGCCAAAAATATTCCCACCGCCATACTATTTTCCTGCACATATAAAACATAAAGGAATGAGCCTAATGCCCAACAAGGAAAATTTACTACAAGCATGAAAAATAATCATACACATAAACTATGAACATATATCATATACTATAACACATATATCATAATTCTAACCCATGTACATGGTAACTATTGGGGTTTGCTAACTAAGCAACTATAAGCCTCAAACTACAATGAGGTTTGCTAGTTAAACAACTATAAGCCCCAAAAACATAAAAGTGTTGGGGTTTGCTAAATAACAACTATAAGCCCAAAACATAAAAGTGTTAGGGTTTGTTATATAACAACTATAAGCCCCAAAAACATATAACATATAAAAACATACTATAACATAATCATATAAGCATATAATACTATCCTATTTTCCTTACCAAAATACCGGGATGATGAGAACAAGGTCGGGATTTTGGAACACTCCTAAAAACCATTAATAGAGAGGTGAGTATTCTAAAAGAAAAGAGATGAAAAGAATGAACTACACCATCGAAAAGATACTTACCAACAAGAACCTCAAGTTCAAAGAACTTAGATGCCTTATCAAGAATAAAGAATACTGAGTTAGGATTTGAGTAGAGAAAAATTATAAGAACTAATGATACAATACAGAAAGGAACTAAGAATAGGAATACCTTTGAAATTGCTATACCCGAACTACACCTCGAAATTGAAATGCACACTATGAACCTTACTTCCCAAGTGTTTAATATGTTAGGAACAAGTTTCCTAATACGCAGCGGAATGGTGGTGGGGTTGGCCTAGTGTACAACAAAATTTTTGTAACATATTTAAATTGCCTTTAAATATGCGGATCCATTAATATACATACATTAATCATAAGCAAGATAATAATAGAAGTCATACCTCTTGAAGCATATCAAGTGTCCTTGCTATCTTTTCGTATTTAGAACGATCTTCCTATCCAAGCCGCTCCCACGTACTCACACCAAGATCTTCCAACACGTTCTCTACACCTCAAGCAATGTGTGGACACTTAGAGAATGAAGGATAACTTATTTGTGATTCTACTGGATGTACTCAACACATGAGATCAAGAGAATAGGCCTGAGAATTGGTTCTTTATTTTCAGGGAGAGAAAACTATCGTTTTATTTTTCACAGAGCGAATGTTAAGAGTTGTCTCACATCTCATTCTCTAAATATTTTTCTGATTAGTCATACTTCAAAGAAAATATTCAAATATATAAAAAAAAAATCTGTAACCATTTTACAATTTACTTTTTAATTAATTAATTATTCTATTAATGAAAAAAATCCAAAAACCAATTTTTAAATTATCCATTAATTAATTAATTAAATAAATAAAAATGAAAATCTCATCCTTGAAAATTGCCCTACACGCCACACACAGTCCATGGACTATGTGTGCACGTGTAGCTTCCCTAATTTTAGGGATGTAGGTTTTTCAATTTTTTATTTAATTATTTATTTAAACTACTTTGTCAGATAAGATCTAACAACCTGATAACTAATTCAAATTTGAATTCAAATTAATTATCTTTTTAATTAATTATCAAATATAATTAATTATTTGAATAAATATTAATCTTTTAAATTCAAATCTAATTTGAACTTATCAGATTATTATCTCCCACTCAAATAAAGATATTTAATTAATTCTACCAATTAATTAAATCCAAAATGTTCGAAAATAAATATTTAATTTATTATACTTTCGAAAATTAGAATTAATTCATTATTTAATTAAAATTTGAAATTAATTTAATTATTTAATATAATTTCGAAAATTATACAATAATTAAATATTAATTAATTTTGTTAACTACAACTAATTTGTAATTAATTAATTAATCACTATTATCATATAATTGCATATTTGGCCTGAAGAACAAATTTCTTCTTAAATATGTCTTTAAACAATTTTCCCTTCATATCAACTCTTACCTTGAATAGTGTTGATAGAGCCGTCATGGGGACCTATGGACCTATAATTCCAAGCTCCAATAAATTTGAGATTATTAATTAAACTCTTTAATTAAATAATCTGAATTTATTAATCTCATGATTATTCCACTATAAATATGAGACTGCACTCTTGTAATTGTAGACATTTCATTTACTGAGTACTTTATAATCATAAAGCGTCCATTGATATAATAATTGCATACAACATGACCCTCTAATAATGGTTCATAATTAATCGGGAATAAAATTACCGTTTTACCCTTTTAATTATCTCTTGTTTCCTTAAGTCATTGACTCTACTAGTGAAGGTTAATTCATAACTAAATTATGAATTTGAGCTCAATAACCTTTCATTCCCAAAAGTCAACCCTCAAGAGAACCATCATTCAATCTCTTGCGAGAAGGCATAGATTCCATATCTGTATACTATGTCCCCAGCCATCTACATTAAAGAGTTCCCAAAACAAAAGTTTCTAGCCTGATCATTCTGACAGACCGTAACAAGTGAATCAAAGAACTCATATAACATAAACAGGAGTTCATAGTAACTTCAGGATTAAGATCTATTTGTATATGATCATCAGTTGATATATTTAATTAATACTTCGAAACGGTATTTAACTAAGTATTAATAAACATATCTGGTCTAGTTCTATATATTCTCAAATATATAAAGCACCTCCACTAAAGTGTCCAACCACACTAGTGACCCGGATCTAGATCACATGTATTCATAATACTAGTGGACCGTACTTGCAGTAATTAATCTAAAGATTCCATAACTTTATTTTACTGTGAACTATTCAAGTTCATTTATCTCAAACACAATCCTCCCATACCAATACGTGTTTGAGATCACATATATGAACTTATGAATTTTCTTGATATTTACTTAATATTATCACAGAATAATAAAGTCCATAAAATATATGCATAACAAATTCAATTCATTTATTTATTTCATAAAAACAATGTCTACTACATATGCTTTCAGGGCACATTTCCAACAATCTCCCACTTTCCCTAAAGCAAATGATGCATGTCTCTCATTCCCATGTTTCTTACATGCTCCTTAAAAGATTTTATTGATAAAGTCTTTGTGAAAGGATCTGCAAGATTATCCTCTGAAGCTATCTTCATAACTTCAACATCTCCTCGATGAACTATCTCTCTTAGCAAGTGATACTTCCTCTCGATGTGCTTTCACCTCTTGTGACTCTGTGGTTCCTTTGAGTTAGCTACTGCCCCACTGTTGTCACAGTAGAGGAGTAGTGGCTTATCCACATCTGGCACAACTTCCAGATCGGAATAGAACCTTTTGAGCCACACAGCCTCCTTAGCTGCTTCACAAGCCGCTATATACTCGGCTTCCATGGTGGAGTCTGCAATGCTGGTTTGTTTAATACTTCGCCAGACTACCGCTCCTCCTCCAAGAGTAAACACTGATCCAGAAGTCGATTTCCGACTATCTCTGTCTGATTGAAAATTAGAATCAGTGTAACCAGTGGGGTTCAGGTCTCCACCTAAATATAAAAACATATAATCTCTAGTATTTCTAAGATACTTGAGAATATTCTTTACTGCAGTCCAATGACTCAATCTAGGATTGGATTGATAACGGCTGACTATTCCTATTGCATAACAAATGTCAGGTCTTGTACACAACATGGCGTACATTAGACTGCCTACTGCTGAGGCATAGGGATATTGTCTCATGTCTTCCTCTTCCTGAGGTGTTTTGGGACACTGCTCTTTGGAAAGGAATACTCCAGATTGGGTTGGAATATCATCCTTTTTGGAGTTTTGCATATTAAAGCGTTCTAGCACCTTATCAATATAAGTTGCTTGAGACAATGCCAAAGTTTTGTTCTGTCTATCTCTAAGAATCTTAATGCCCAGAACATACTTGGCTTCTCCCAAATCTTTCATTTGTAATTGTTCAGCTAACCAGTTCTTTACTTTTGATAATGATGTTACGTCATTTCCAATCAGTAATATATCATCAACATAAAGAACGAGGAATACTACTACACCATCTTTGATTTGTTTATAGACACAAGGTTCGTCAACATTTTGTTCAAAACCAAATGTTTTAATTGTGTCATCAAATCTAAGATTCCAAGATCTAGAAGCTTGTTTGAGTCCATAAATAGACCTAAGAAGCTTGCAAACCTTTTGCTCTTGACCTTTTAACTTGAACCCTTCTGGTTGAGACATGTAAATGGTTTCGTCAAGGTAGCCATTCAGAAAAGCTGTTTTGACATCCATTTGCCAAATCTCATAATCCATGCACGCAGCTATGGACAAGAGTATACGAATGGATTTTAGCATGGCTACAGGAGAAAAAGTTTCTTCATAGTCAACCCCTTCTTTCTGTGTGTAACCTTTGGCTACAAGCCTTTCTTTAAAAGTCTCTACTTTCCCATCCGCTCCTCTTTTCTTCTTGAATATCCACTTGCAACCAATGGGTTTGATATTCTCAGGTGGATCTTCAAGAACTCAGATAGAATTGGAATACATCGATTCCATTTCTTGGTTCATGGCATCTTGCCATTTGTCCTTGTAAAAATCATTCATCGCATCTCTAAATGTCAATGGATCGTCTTTGTTTGTGTCAGACACATGCATTTGAACTTCGTGTTCATAGTGTGTGGGTTGCTTGCTAACCCTCCCACTACGACGAGGTTCACTACTATTCTGACTAGAACTAGTAGTTTCCTCTTGCCGTTTTTCATTGGTTGTTGCTGGTGACTTTGCAACTTCATTTGAGACCATCTCCTCCACAACAACCTTACTGCAAGGTTTGTGGTTATTCACATAGTCATGTTCAAGAAAAGTTGTATTTGTCGATACAAATGTTTTATTTTCTTTTGGACTATAGAAAATTCCACCTCTAGTCTCTTTGGAATATCCCACAAACATGCACACTTCAGAGCGTGATTCCAACTTCCCGGTCTTTCCTTTAAGCACGTGTGCAGGACACCCCCAAATTCGAAAATGGTGTAAACTAGATTTACAACCATTCCATAATTCTATGGGTGTCTTTTGGATAGACTTAGATGGAACAACATTTAATATGTATAGAGCACATTGAATTGCATAGCCCCAGAATGACAGTGGTAATGATGAGAAACTCATCATTGATCTAACCATATCTAATAACGTTCTGTTCCGTCTTTCTGAAACACCATTTTGCTGTGGCGTTCCAGATGCTGTGAGTTGGGATTGAATGCCATGCTCACACAGATGGTCCTTGAATTCAAAATCCAAGTACTCTCCTCCTCGATCAGATCAAAGAGCTTTTAGTGACTTACCTAATTGCTTTTCAGCTTTTGCTTGAAATTCTTTGAACTTTCCAAAAGTTTAAAATTTTCTTTGCATTAAATATTGGTAACCATATCTTGAATAATCATCAATAAAAGTGATGAAGTATTCATAACCTCCTCTTGCTTGTACATTAAGTGGACCGTAAACAGCCGTATGTACTAGCTGAAGTGGTTCTGTGGCTCTTAAACCTTTGCCAGAGAAAGGTCTCTTGGTCATTTTGCCTTCTAGACAAGATTCACAAACAGGGAGAGATCCAATAGATAGTTCTCTTAAAGGACCATCCTTTACAAGCCTATTTACTATGTCTAGACCAATATGACCTAATCTCAAGTGCCACAGATATGTATCACTATCAGAATCAGTCCTTTGTCGTTTAATATATCTTGGATTGGCTGTTTTAAATAATTCAGAATTATTAACAGATTTCTCTTTAGCTTGCAGTTTATAAAGCCCATCGATAGATTTTGCAGAACATATCTTAAAACCATATCTTGAAATAATAATCGAATTATTATTAAAAGATATTTTAAAATTTTGTTCATGCAACATAGAAACAGAAATTAAGTTTCTAGAAAATCTAGGAATATAATAAACATTTTCTAAAACAAGAAATTTATTATTCTCAAATTCCAAACGGGTTGTTCCAACTACTGTTGCAGAGACAATCTGACCACTACCTACCCTCATAGTCACCTCTCCATCAGCAAGCTTCCTCGTTGAATTTAGAATCGGAAGAGAAAAGCAGGCATGGTTAGTGGCTCCTGAATCTACTCTCCAGGATGATGAATTATCTTCCACTAAACAAGCTTCTAACAGAAGTAAATCAAATTTACCTATATTTTTCTCTTTGAGGTCAGTGAGATACTTTGAACAATTTCTCATCCAGTGACCATTTTCTCCACAATGACAGCAAGTCCCTTTTTGGGTCTTCCTTTTGGAGGTTTTAGTGTTCTTGTTCTCTTTGCTTTTGGATGACTTTTTAGGCTTCTTACATATTAATGCAATGTTCAAGTTTGATTTCCATTTTATGTAGTTTTCACCAGTCAACTTTTCATTAGTAAGTAAAGAAGATACATGATTTGAGCTAGACATAATTGCTGAAAATAAATAAATAAACAAAATGAATCTATGCATATATTAAAAATTAGTTATTTTCGGAATAGTAAACGTGATGCATGAATGCAACAAAAAACACATAAACATAATTACTAATTCCACGATTAAGTAATTTGAACATTAATGGACTAGCCTTAGGGTAGGTCAGACTAATTCCAAATTAATTTTGAGACAAGTTCTCAAATTTATAAGTTAAAACTTAAATCAATATTTCTCTTTTGACTTATAAACAACCGCTTGTTTGGTAAAGAATACACTAGTCCGCTCGAAAGCCTAATGTACCTTGTGAGTGTAACCCATTATTTTATATCAATGACTTAACTCAAGAGTGTGCCTTAGGGTCAGTCAAACTTGAAATACATCATTAAATCCTATTCTTGAAAAAGAAGTTTGCCTTGAGAATAACACAGTCGGAGGCCTTCCTTAGGGGGACACAAGCAATGGTTCTGCGAGGCCCTCTCCATGTTACCTCGGTGCTAACTAATAATGAAGACCATGGGACTTATTGTCATCACTCCCTCTCCCACTCACTATTTTAGAACATGTGTTTTCTCAAAACATCCTATGCTTTTTAATTGGTTGTAAAAATAAAGTGATCTATTTTTACCAAATGATATTCTAATAATTAATAATTAAATTAAGCAAAATTAAAATTATAGAACTATGCCCTAATTTGTTCAATTTTATTTTGCTATAATTACTAAGAATATCATTTATAATTTAATGAAACAATTTTATTAAATACTAGAAATTAAACAACTTTTAAAATCTGTTTCCGCTCTTGAACTAGTTAAAAACTAGATTTATTATTATATGGACTAGCATATAATCACATAGGACAATCCTAAGGCATGTTTCTACTCATATGAGATGCATGCACAATTTTAAATACTGTGTGGGTTATATGTATGGCATGTCAAAAAATAGATGATAAAGTATTAAACAATTTAATCACATTCAAACATTTAAATAAATAAATACTAGCTAAATAAATGCGGGTCGGGTGTCTTGGGTATTTCTAGAAAAATTACAACACTTGCAAAAATATACACAAAAATGTAAGAAACTAAATAAGACCTAAATAGATCTCTATCTATAACTTTGGGCCTTCACAAGTAGTCTTGATCCATTAAGCATCTTATCCATTTAATTTTCAAATAAAAAAACTTTTAATTATCTTAAACAAATTTTAAGAATAATTAACTTGGGTTTAATGCCAAATAAGTTATTAGGCCCATATTAGAATTTGGGCTCATACAATTAATTCAAAATAAAACAATTTTTAATTATGGGTTAACTTAATTAAGCCCATAATTTAAATGGAAAACTTTTGGATGCAAGCCCTATAGGGTTTAGAAACCCTAGGGGCGGCTGCATATGGTGGCTCGGCATGGGGCATGCGGCTGGGGTGCACGGGCTGCTATTGGGTGCGGAACACAGGGGTGCACGGTGGGCAGGGGCACGAGCTGGGTGAGCTGCTGGGCAAGGCGCAGGGGCTCACGTTGGGCAAGGGCACAGGTGCAAGCTGGGCGTGTGGCAGACGTAGGCGCAGGGGCGCGCGCTGGGCAGGGGCGCGGGCACTCGGCTGGGCGAGGTGCGCGGGGTGCCTGGGCAGGCTGCACGCCGGGGTCTGGCTGGGTGAGGCTCGGGCTTTGAGGCTCAAAACCCGGGGCTCGGGCCTTACAGAATTTTTAAAATAATTTTAACACAGAAAATTAAAATTACAAAAATCTTATCCCCCAAAATGGCTTACATTTTTCATCTAGAATTTTAAGAACATTTCCTAAACCCAAAACACCATATAATTAACGACCCTTAAGAACAAACTATTATCATACATACATACATCCATTCACATATATTACAATAACATAAGAATGCATATTATGCCCACACAGTAATTAAAGTATGCAGAGATTAATGACCGCTCTGGTACCAATAGTTAGGAACGAGTTTCCTAATACGCATCAGAATGGTGGTGGGGTTGGCCCAGTGTACATCAAAAAATTTGTAATATATTTAAATTGCCTTTAAATATGCGGATCCATTAATATACATACATTAATCATAAGCAAGATAATAATAGAAATCATACCTCTTGAAGCCTATCAAGTGTCCTTGCTATATTTTCATATTTAGAACGATCTTCCTATCCAAGCCGCTCCCACATACTGACACCAAGATCTTCCAACACGTTCTCTACACCTCAAGAAATATGTGGGCACTCAGAGAATGAAGGATAGATTATTTGTGATTCTACTTGATGTACTCAACACATGAGATCAAGAGAATAGGCCTGAGAATTGGTTCTTTATTTTCAGGGAGAGAAAACTATCATTCTATTTTTCACAGAGCGAATGTTAAGATTTGTCTCACATCTCCTTCTCTAAATATTTTTCTAATTAGTCATACTTAAAAGAAAATATCCAAATTTAAAAAAAATAAATTTGTAACCATTTTACAATTTACTTTTTAATTAACTAATTATTCTATTAATGAAAAAAAATCCAAAAACCAATATTTGAATTATCCATTAATTAATTAATTAAATAAATAAAAATGAAAATTCCATCCCTAAAAATTGCCCTACACGCCACACACAGTCCATGGACTGTGTGTGTAACGACCCGAATTTGCTAATAGGGCTTAGGGCCTTGATTAGCGTGCCTGGAGGGCAATAAATGATTTAATATGTTAATATGTGAATTTATGTGAATATGTGATAATGATGCATGTTTAGTTGAGTTAAATGTGCATGTGGGCCCCGTTTGGATAGTAGGGGTATAACTGTGATAAATGTGATAAATGCGATATGTATGTGATATATCTGTGCAGCATGATCCGAGACAGTCCTGGGGAGCGGTTAGCCAGAAAGTCACAGCAGGGTTGAGAATCCGACTCGAGGTGAGTCGAGGGGTAATTTGGGCATTAGTTATTATATGGGGTTATCGGGTTGTGAAAATAAATATTTGGAGATATATTTGAGGATAGAATGTCTAGGAGGGAATATTGGGGAAATTTACCGTTTTGCCCTCGGGGACGTTTTGGTACCCCGAGCCTTGAGGTAACCACATGGACTAAGTTAAATAAAGCAAAAAGAAAGAATCATTTAGAGACTTGTAGAAACCGACCTAAGTCTTCCTCTTCTCTCTCTCTATTTTCTCTAAGGCAAAACAAAGGGAAACTCTTGGAAGCTAAGGAATTCAGTTGAGGGCTCTGCAGTTTAGGCTTGAATTTTGAGGGATTAGCTCAACTTAAGCAAAGGAATTCGATCAGGTTTAAGGGAAGGATTGATTCTCATTATCTGTGTTGAAAATTCTGTGATATTGAGTATGTTCTAAGTGGTTTTTGGGTTCTGAATTTGAAGAGTGAATTGAGGCTGGAACTTTGGGAATTAAGCCAAAAAACACTTGGAGGATTGGTTCTGCAGCTGAGGTAAGCTTTAATTTAAAGTTTGAAGGTTGAATTATAGTGTTTCCATGGCTGAGTTTTGAGTTTTTGAGTTAGAAAATCTCAGAGAATGAAATGGATTTTTTAGGGGTTTTTAGTCTAGATTCCATCTAGGTTTTGTTGCTGGAACCTTGTGGAAAGTTTGTGGATAATTGAGTTGTGAAATTGGGATGATTGTGGGTGGTTTTGAGAGAGGTTTGGGTGTCAAAAATGGAGGATTTTTCTGGGTTCGAAGGGTCGGGCCGCGGCATTGTTCTTGCTGAGCCGCGACCCTTCGAATCTGATGCCTGCTGAGGAAGGAGGGCGGGCCGCGGCATGGCCTGAGTAATACCACAACCCTTACCTATTTTTGGGCATTTGGAGGCCTCTGGTTGGGGCCATGCCGAGGCATGGTTGGCTAATGCAGCGGCCCTTAAGGGATTTTGGGATTCTAGGCTTGGGAATTTAACCTAGGGTGCTCGGGATTGAATCTTTTACCATGTTTGGTGAAACTCAATGACCTGGAGACTAGAATTGTGATTTAAAGTTAGTTAATGGGTTGGAACTTGATGGATGAATATTATTATGTGTTCTGACTAGGGTTTGGCAAGGCTCAAGTTAAGGGACTGTGCTCGGGATAGCGGTGCTCGGGAAGCTCGGGATTCAGGTAAGAGAACCCTTGTTCCCATAGAGCTTGTATGCAGGGCTGAGCCCAAAAATGTTTGAATTGCAGGGCGTAGCCCTTTGATTGAATTTGTTAGTATTAAGTATTTGTTTATTATGCTATGATTGCTATTGTATAAACGATCTACAAGAGCCGGGAACGGTGTAGGCCGAGGTCGGCAGGGGCCGAGAACGGCAAAGGGCCGGGAACGGCGTTAGGCACGTTGAGTGCAAGGCCGAGTACGGCAAGGGGCCGGGAGCAGTATTGAGCACGTGGAGTGCAACCTACTAGGGCGGGACCCTAAAGGATACCTGGGATATCCTCACGGTGTAGACCGCGAACCCAGGGCCTGGTAAAGTGCCTGGGACGGCTTGGCCGTAAGTGTTTAGCCTATTGATGGCATGTTTATATGCTTGGTGTATGTTTTGCATATGTTATCTGTTTTTGGGTTTTCTTGCTGGGCTTCGGCTCACGGGTGCTCTGTGGTGCAGGTAAGGGCAAGGGGAAAGCCAACCAACCATGAGTGTAGCAAGCGTGAGGCGGCGTGTACATGTTTGGCCAGCCTAGCTGCCACAGCCAGTGGATTTTGGGAGATGGTTGTTATAAAACTTAGATTTTGTCATTTAGCCGACTTGGTTGTAATATATGCATTGTAAATATTTCTAAATAGTATTTTGGGATCCCAGGTGTTAAACTTTTATGACTTTCAATGGTATAGAGTTATTTCTAAAGTTTTTACTCTGATTATGGCTTAATTACACTTTTTCTTTAAAAACCTCGATTAGCGAGTGATTGCACGTTTTAAACTCACTTAGTAACGGCTCTAAGGTAGTAGGGTGTTGCAGGCATAATTGTTGAGATGCCTCAGTAATTAGCTAGACTCCGCGGCAGTAGGGTCGAGGATGACAACCAGGGTCAGGACCCTCCACCTGCCCCACAGAATTGGCAAGAGATGTTTACCGAGATGGAAGCAAGACTGCAGCGAACAGAGGAAGAGTTGCGACAGTTGAGGCAGCAGGCCCCACAGGTCACTGGGCTGCCAGTTCAGCAGGTTGCATCGCCAGTGCCGGTTCAACCTGTTATGGAGAACAGGTGGGAACCTTTGTATGAGAGGTTCAGGAAACAGCATCCTCCCACCTTTGAGGGTGGATCAAACCCACTACGGGCAGAGCAGGGGATGAATATGACTTCCTCAATTCTGGATTTTATGAGAGTTCAGGGGAATGAGAGGGTAGCTTGTGCTAGCTACATGTTTAGAGAGGATGCCCGCATCTGGTGGGACGTGGTGGTTCAGAGAAGGAACGTATCAGTTATGACCTGGGAAGAATTCAAAAACTTGTTTAACGAGAAGTATTACAATGTGGCAGTTCGAGCTGCGAAGGTTGATGAGTTTGTCAACTTGACCCAGAACCAGTTGACAGTGACAGAGTATACTTTAAGGTTTGACAGACTGGCGAAGTTTGTGCTAGATTTAGTGCCGACTGATGCGGCAAGAAGGGACAGGTTTGTGCGGGGATTGAACGTTACGATCCAAAGATTACTACTTATGGCCAGGTAGTGGACAAGGCCCTTACTGCTGAGAGGGCCGAAGATCAGATTTGGAAGGAAAGCGTTGTTAGGCGCAATGCCAGGAGGTTAATGCCTCCTTTTGTTGGATTCAGTCGTGGTGGTGGTTCTAGTGAGCAGAAGAGGAAGGCCCTAGATTCCTTTGTTCCTCCCAGTTCAGATAGAAGGGCACGGGGTGCTTCCACTGGCCATCAGGGTGGCAGTGACAACTGGAGGAGTTTTCCAGTGTGTCCGCGGTGCAGGCGACGACACCAGGGTGAGTGTAGGATCAGGGCCTGCTTTGTTTGTGGGAGTGCCAGTCATCTGGAGAGGGATTGCCCTCAAGTTAAGAAGGAGGAGCAGAAGCAGAGTGATAATCTTGCTCCTGCCAGGGTATTTACTTTGACACAGACAGAGGCAGAGGCTAGCCCCTCAGTTGTGACAGGTCAGATCTTTAGCACTGGTTCTCTGTATACTGCATTGTTTGATTGAGGGGCTACCCATTCATTTGTATCTACTAGAAAGATTGATCAACTTTGTAGACTTAGTTGTGTGTATGCTAGGGGATTTCAGACTTTGTTGCCAATGGGAGAACTGGTAGTCTCTAGGACTTAGAGCATTGCCAGTAGAGATAGATGGTAGGGAATTGTCTCTGGATTTGATTGAGTTAGAGATGGATGACTTTGATATGATTCTAGGGATGGATTGGTTATCGAAGTATGGGGCAACGATTGACTGCAAGTGCAGAATGGTGACTTTTGAACCGGAAGGGGAGGTACCCTTTGTGTTTGTGGGGACAGTTAGTGGACCGCGAGTACCAATGATTTCAGCATTGAAGGCTAGAGACTTGATGTAGGAAGGTTGCATAGGATTCCTAGAGAGCGTTGTGGATACCTCTAGGGTGGTTGCGGTCGGACTGGGTGAGACTAGATTGGTGTGTGAGTTTCCAGATTTGTTTCCAGCAGATTTGTCGGGGTTGCCACCGTAGCGGGAGATTGACTTTGTTATAGAGTTGGTACCAAGAGCGGAGCCAGTATCTAGAACACCTTATAGAATGGCTCCAGCGGAGTTGAAGGAGTTGAAGATTCAGTTGCAGGAGTTACTTGATTTGGGGTTCATCAGACCGAGTTTCTCGCCATGGGGTGCTCCAGTGTTGTTCGTTAAGAAGAAGGATGGATCCCTTAGGATGTGTATTGATTACAAGGAACTAAACAAGTTAACCATTAAGAAGAAGTATCCACTGCCTAGGATCGACGATTTGTTTGATCAACTACAGGGAAGAACAATGTTTTCCAAGATAGACCTCCGATCAGGTTACCATCAGCTAAGGATTAAGGAGGAGGACATACTGAAGACCGCTTTCTGAACGAGGTATGGACACTATGAATTCCTGGTTATGTCCTTTGGATTAACCAAGGCCCCAGCAGTCTTCATGGACATGATGAATAGGGTTTTCAAGGATTATTTGGACAAGTTTGTGATTGTATTCATCGACGACATCCTAGTGTACTCTTAGTCAGAGACAGAGCACGAGCAACATTTACGGTTGGTTCTACAACGGTTGAGAGAGCATAAGTTATATGCTAAGTTCAGTAAGTGTGAGTTCTGGTTGCCACAAGTTACATTCCTAGGCCATATTGTCAGTAAGGAGGGGATTCTGGTTGACCCAAGTAAGATTGAGGCGGTCAGAGATTGGCCTAGACCGAGCAATGTTCCTGAAGTGAGAAGCTTTCTGGGTTTAGCAGGGTATTATCGGCGGTTTGTTGAGGGGTTCTCCAGAATAGCTACGCCATTGACAGAACTGACAAAGAAGAAGACAAGGTATGTCTGGACGGACAGATGTGAGAACAGTTTTAAGGAGTTGAAGCGGCGATTGATCACTGCACCAGTGTTAAGCTTGCCGACAGAGAATGAAAAGTTTGTGGTTTACTGTGATGCATCCAGACAGGGTTTGGGGTGCATGTTGATGCAAGCTGGTAAGGTGATAGCCTATGCATCGAGGCAATTAAAGGAATATGAGCAGAGATATCCCACGCATGATTTGGATTTGGCAGCAGTGGTGTTTGCACTTAAGATTTGGAGACATTATCTTTATGGTGAGAAGTGCGAGATATACACCGACCATAAGAGCCTAAAGTATTTCTTTACTCAGAAGGATCTGAATATGCGCCAGAGGCGGTGGCTAGAATTGGTTAAGGATTATGATTACGATATCCTATACCATCCTGGGAAGGCTAATGTGGTGGCTGATGCATTAAGTCGAAAGGGCCCAGGGCAGTTGTTTGGTTCGAGTCAGATATCTAATAAGCTAGCTGAGGAGATGACCAGAGCAGGTATAGAGTTGGTGGTTGGTCAGTTGGCCAACATCACTCTTCAGTCTTCATTCCTTGAGAGGATCAAGGAAGCGCAGGGGAAAGATTCCCAGTTGAGAGGTCATAGGGAGAGTGTCTTAGTCGGAGCGACTAAGGACTTTTCCATTTCAGAGATGGGGTTACTGAAGTACAAGGGTCGGATTTGTGTTCTGATGGATTCTGTTATCCGGGGAGAGATCTTAGATGAATCGCATACCACTCCCTATTCTTTGCACCCAGGTATGACGAAGATGTACCAAGACTTGAGAGCTCTGTATTGGTGGTTGGGAATGAAGAGTGATGTGGTGGATTATGTGGCCAAGTGCTTAACTTGTCAGCAGGTCAAGGCTAAGCATCAGAGGCCAGTGGGGTTGCTGTAGCCTCTGGGGATCCCAGAATGGAAGTGGGAAGATATCACTATGGACTTTGTGGTTGGTTTGCCGAGGACTGTGGGACAACATGACTCGGTGTGGGTGATTGTGGATAGTTATACAAAGTCCGCCCACTTTTTTCCTGTTAGGACAACTTATACTGTGGAACAGTATGCTGAGTTGTATGTGAAGGAGATTGTTCGACTCCATGGGGCTCCGAGGTGGATAGTATCCGACAGAGACCCCACCTTCACTTCCAAGTTTTGGGAGAGTCTACAGAAGGCTATGGGCACGCAGTTACGGTTTAGTACCGCTTATCATCCTCAGACGGATGGACAGTCTGAGAGGACGATTCAGATATTAGAGGATATGTTGTGACCCTGTGTGCTAGATTTTGGGGGATCGTGGAGTAAGTATCTTCCTTTGATCAAGTTCTCGTACAACAACAGTTATCAGACGACCATCAGAGTGGCTTCATACGAGATGCTTTATGGAAGAAAGTGTAGATCACCTATTCATTGGGACGAGACAGGCGAGAGAAGATATTTGGGTCCTGAAATGGTTCAGAGGACAGATGAGGTGAATGAGAAGACTAAAGCGCTTATGCTCGCCTCCCAAAGTCGACAAAAAAGTTATTCAGACCTGAAACGCAAGAGCATGGAATTTCAGGTTGGTGACCAAGTGTTCCTTAGGATTTCACCCATGAGGGGTGTGAAACGGTTTGGTGTTCAGGGCAAGTTGAGCCCAAGGTTTGTTGGCCCCTTCGAGATTCTGGAGCGGGTTGGAGAGGTAGCTTACAGATTAGCAATGCCTCCAGCCTTATCAGGGGTTCATAATGTTTTCCATGTATCCATGCTCCGGAAGTATGTGTCAGATTTCCTGCCAGGGTATGTGTAAGAAAAAATTGAAGACTCGGTCAAAAAGATTCTGGCTTATCAAGAGGTTTATGGAATAAAATGAGCTCAGTTTCAAAATCAATTGAAAATGCAGCCCTAGAGCCGATATATCTCCTAACATAAGCGATATATCGCCTGGGCACATATTCCCGAGGCTCGTCGAAGTGCTCGTGCAAAGTTACGTGTTTTTCGTATCCCCGTGTGGCGATATATCACCCCCTAGAGCTGCGATATATCGGCATACAGAGAAATATTATACACGTAATTACACTTTTTCAGCCTAATTTGAATTGAGTAAATAGCTTTGACTGAGTCTAATAACTATTTCAAAGCTGCTAGGAGACTCTGGGATTTTCAAATATTACTCTTAATAAACTATTCCTAAAAAATTCTTAATTTCTCATTAAACATGCACATGACAAATGTCATTATCTTATTAGGTCTATCTATACCTTATAGTATAATAAATCTTATCTACACAATAGATCATATTAACCAAACTCAGGTTATAATTAATATTCTTAAACTATAGGTTAAACTTAGAAAATCTACAAGTGTTGCTACGACTAAGTCTCGGCTTGAACCAAAATCCACAGTCATAAACATACTACAACTACTACTAACTATTACTATTAGTACTACTATCTAACTTGCTAAGTAAAGTTCTTGGACTCTACAAGGAATCTTTCAACCAGGTAAGAAAAAATTGAAGACTCGGTCAAAAAGATTCTGGGTTATCAAGAGGTTTATGGAATAAAATGAGCTCAGTTTCAAAATCATTTGAAAATGCATCCCTAGAGACGATATATCTCCTACCATAAGCGATATATCGCGTGGGCTCATATTCTCGTGGCTCGTCGTAGTGCTCGTGCAAAGTTACGTGTTTTTCGTATCCCCGTTTGGCGATATATCACACCTAGAGCTGCGATATATCGGTATACGCTGAAATATTATACACGTAATTGCACTTTTTCAGACTAATTTGAATTGAGTAAACAGCTTTGACTGAGTCTAATAACGATTTCAAAGCTGCTGGGAGACTCTGGGATTTTCAAATATTACTCTTAATAAACTATTCATAAACAATACTTAATTTCTCATTAAACATGCACATGACAAATGTCATTATCTTATTATGTCTATCTATACCTTATAGTATAATAAATCTTATCTTCACAATAAATCATATTAATCAAACTCAGGTTAAAATTAATAATCTTAAACTATAGGTTAAACTTATAAAATCTACAAGTGTTGCTACGACTAAGGCTCGGCTTGAACCAAAATCCACAGTCATAAACATACTACAACTACTACTAACTATTACTATTAATACTACTATCTAACTAGCAAAGTAAAGTTCTTGGACTCAACAAGGAATCTTTCAACCACGTAAGAAAAAATTGAAGACTCGGTCAAAAAGAATCTGGCTTATCAAGAGGTTTATGGAATAAAATGAGCTCAGTTTCAAAATCAATTGAAAATGCAGCCCTAGAGCCGATATATCTTTTACCATAAGCGATATATCGCCTGGGCTCATATTCCCGAGGCTCGTCGAAGTGCTCGTGCAAAGTTACGTGTTTTTCGTATCCCCGTGTGGCGATATATCAGCCCCTAGAGCTGCGATATATCGGTATACGCTGAAATATTATACACGTAATAGCACTTTTTCAGCCTAATTTGAATTGAGTAAACAGCTTTGACTGAGTCTAATAACGATTTCAAAGCTGCTGGGAGACTCTGGGATTTTCAAATATTACTCTTAATAAACTATTCCTAAACAATACTTAATTTCTCATTAAACATGCACATGACAAATGTCATTATCTTATTAGGTCTATCTATACCTTATAGTATAATAAATATCATCTTCATAATCAATCATATTAATCAAACAGAGGTTATAATTAATAATCTTAAACTATAGGTTAAACTTATAAAATCTACAAGTGTTGCTACGACTAAGTCTCGGCTTGAACCAAAATCCACAGTCATAAACATAATACAACTACTACTAACTATTACTATTAATACTACTATCTAACTAGCTTAGTAAAGTTCTTGGACTCTACAAGGAATCTTTCAACCACGTAAGAAAAAATTGAAGACTCGGTCAAAAAGAATCTGGCTTATCAAGAGCTTTATGGAATAAAAGGAGCTCAGTTTCAAAATCAATTGAAAATGCAGCCCTAGAGCCGATATATCTCCTACCATAAGCGATATATCGCCTGGGCTCATATTCCCGAGGCTCGTCGAAGTGCTCGTGCAAAGTTACGTGTTTTTCGTATCCCCGTGTGGCGATATATCACCCCCTAGAGCTGCGATATATCGGCATACAGAGATATATTATACACGTAATTACACTTTTTCAGCCTAATTTGAATTGAGTAAATAGCTTTGACTGAGTCTAATAACTATTTCAAAGCTGCTAGGAGACTCTGGGATTTTCAAATATTACTCTTAATAAACTATTCCTAAAAAATTCTTAATTTCTCATTAAACATGCACATGACAAATGTCATTATCTTATTAGGTCTATCTATACCTTATAGTATAATAAATCTTATCTTCACAATAGATCATATTAATCAAACTCAGGTTATAATTAATATTCTTAAACTATAGGTTAAACTTATAAAATCTACAAGTGTTGCTACGACTAAGTCTCGGCTTGAACCAAAATCCACAGTCATAAACATTCTACAACTACTACAAACTATTACTATTAGTACTACTATCTAACTTGCTAAGTAAAGTTCTTGGACTCTACAAGGAATCTTTCAACCATGTAAGAAAAAATTGAAGACTCGGTCAAAAAGATTCTGGGTTATCAAGAGGTTTATGTAATAAAATGAGCTCAGTTTCAAAATCATTTGAAAATGCATCCCTAGAGCCGATATATCTCCTACCATAAGCGATATATCGCTTGGGCTCATATTCTCGAGGCTCGTCGAAGTGCTCGTGCAAAGTTATGTGTTTTTCGTATCCCCGTTTGGCGATATATCACCCCTAGAGCTGCGATATATCGGTATACGCTGAAATATTATACACGTAATTGCACTTTTTCAGCCTAATTTGAATTGAGTAAACAGCTTTGACTGAGTCTAATAACGATTTCAAAGCTGCTGGGAGACTCTGGGATTTTCAAATATTACTCTTAATAAACTATTCCTAAAAAATTCTTAATTTCTCATTAAACATGCACATGACAAATGTCATTATCTTATTAGGTCTATCTATACCTTATAGTATAATAAATCTTATCTTCACAATAGATCATATTAATCAAACTCAGGTTATAATTAATATTCTTAAACTATAGGTTAAACTTATAAAATCTACAAGTGTTGCTACGACTAAGTCTCGGCTTGAACCAAAATCCACAGTCATAAACATTCTACAACTACTACAAACTATTACTATTAGTACTACTATCTAACTTGCTAAGTAAAGTTCTTGGACTCTACAAGGAATCTTTCAACCATGTAAGAAAAAATTGAAGACTCGGTCAAAAAGATTCTGGGTTATCAAGAGGTTTATGTAATAAAATGAGCTCAGTTTCAAAATCATTTGAAAATGCATCCCTAGAGCCGATATATCTCCTACCATAAGCGATATATCGCTTGGGCTCATATTCTCGAGGCTCGTCGAAGTGCTCGTGCAAAGTTATGTGTTTTTCGTATCCCCGTTTGGCGATATATCACCCCTAGAGCTGCGATATATCGGTATACGCTGAAATATTATACACGTAATTGCACTTTTTCAGCCTAATTTGAATTGAGTAAACAGCTTTGACTGAGTCTAATAACGATTTCAAAGCTGCTGGGAGACTCTGGGATTTTCAAATATTACTCTTAATAAACTATTCATAAACAATACTTAATTTCTCATTAAACATGTACATGACAAATGTCATTATCTTATTAGGTCTATCTATACCTTATAGTATAATAAATCTTATCTTCATAATAGATCATATTAATCAAACTCAGGTTATAATTAATATTCTTAAACTATAGGTTAAACTTATAAAATCTACAAGTGTTGCTACGACTAAGTCTCGGCTTGAACCAAAATCCACAGTCATAAACATACTACAACTACTACTAACTATAACTAATAGTACTACTATCTAACTACCTAAGTAAAGTTCTTGGACTCTACAAGGAATCTTTCAACCACGTAAGAAAAAATTGAAGACTCAGTCAAAAAGATTCTGGCTTATCAAGAGGTTTATGGAATAAAATGAGCTCAGTTTCAAAATCAATTGAAAATGCAGCCCTAGAGCCGATATATCTCCTACCATAAGCGATATATCGCCTGGGCTCATATTCCCGAGGCTCGTCGAAGTGCTCGTGCAAAGTTACGTGTTTTTCGTATCCCCGTGTGGCGATATATCACCCCCTAGAGCTGCGATATATCGGTATACGCTGAAATATTATACACGTAATTGCACTTTTTCAGCCTAATTTGAATTGAGTAAACATCTCTGACTGAGTCTAATAACGATTTCAAAGCTGCTGGGAGACTCTGGGATTTTCAAATATTACTCTTAATAAACTATTCCTAAACAATACTTAATTTCTCATTAAACATGCACATGACAAATGTCATTATCTTATTAGGTCTATCTATACCTTATTGTATAATAAATCTTATCTTCACAATAGATCATATTAATCAAACTCAGGTTATAATTAATATTCTTAAACTATAGGTTAAACTTATAAAATCTACAAGTGTTGCTACGACTAAGTCTCGGCTTGAACCAAAATCCACAGTCATAAACATACTACAACTACTACTAACTATTACTATTAATACTACTATCTAACTAGCTAAATAAAATTCTTGGACTCTACAAGGAATCTTTCAACCACGTAAGAAAAAATTGAAGACTCGGTCAAAAAGAATCTGGCTTATCAAGAGGTTTATGGAATAAAATGAGCTCAGTTTCAAAATCAATTGAAAATGCAGCCCTAGAGCCGATATATCTCCTACCATAAGCGATATATCGCCTGGGCTCATATTCCCGAGGCTCGTCGAAGTGTTCGTGCAAAGTTACGTGTTTTTCGTATCCCCGTGTGGCGATATATCACCCCCTAGAGCTGCGATATATCGGTATACGCTGAAATATTATACACGTAATTGCACTTTTTCAGCCTAATTTAAATTGAGTAAACAGCTTTGACTGAGTCTAATAACGATTTCAAAACTGCTGGGAGACTCTGGGATTTTCAAATATTACTCTTAATAAACTATTCATAAACAATACTTAATTTCTCATTAAACATGCTCATGACAAATGTCATTATCTTATTAGGTCTATCTATACCTTATAGTATAATAAATCTTATCTTCACAATAGATCATATTAATCAAACTCAGGTTATAATTAATATTCTTAAACTATAGGTTAAACTTATAAAATCTACAAGTGTTGCTACGACTAAGTCTCGGCTTGAACCAAAATCCACAGTCATAAACATACTACAACTACTACTAACTATAACTAATAGTACTACTATCTAACTAGCTAAGTAAAGTTCTTGGACTCTACAAGGAATCTTTCAACCACGTAAGAAAAAATTGAAGACTCAGTCAAAAAGAATCTGGCTTATCAAGAGGTTTATGGAATAAAATGAGCTCAGTTTCAAAATCAATTGAAAATGCAGCCCTAGAGCCGATATATCTCCTACCATAAGCGATATATCGCCTGGGCTCATATTCCCGAGGCTCGTCGAAGTGCTCGTGCAAAGTTACGTGTTTTTCGTATCCCCGTGTGGCGATATATCACCCCCTAGAGCTGCGATATATCGGTATACGCTGAAATATTATACACGTAATTGCACTTTTTCAGCCTAATTTGAATTGAGAAAACATCTCTGACTGAGTCTAATAACGATTTCAAAGCTGCTGGGAGACTCTGGGATTTTCAAATATTACTCTTAATAAACTATTCCTAAACAATACTTAATTTCTCATTAAACATGCACATGACAAATGTCATTATCTTATTAGGTCTATCTATACCTTATTGTATAATAAATCTTATCTTCACAATAGATCATATTAATCAAACTCAGGTTATAATTAATATTCTTAAACTATAGGTTAAACTTATAAAATCTACAAGTGTTGCTACGACTAAGTCTCGGCTTGAACCAAAATCCACAGTCATAAACATACTACAACTACTACTAACTATTACTATTAATACTACTATCTAACTAGCTAAATAAAATTCTTGGACTCTACAAGGAATCTTTCAACCACGTAAGAAAAAATTGAAGACTCGGTCAAAAAGATTCTGGCTTATCAAGAGGTTTATGGAATAAAATGAGCTCAGTTTCAAAATCAATTGAAAATGCAGCCCTAGAGCCGATATATCTCCTACCATAAGCGATATATCGCCTGGGCTCATATTCCCGAGGCTCGTCGAAGTGTTCGTGCAAAGTTACGTGTTTTTCGTATCCCCGTGTGGCGATATATCACCCCCTAGAGCTGCGATATATCGGTATACGCTGAAATATTATACACGTAATTGCACTTTTTCCGCCTAATTTGAATTGAGTAAACAGCTCTGACTGAGTCTAATAATGATTTCAAAGCTGCTGGGAGACTCTCGGATTTTCAAATATTACTCTTAATAAACTATTCCTCAAAAATACTTAATTTCTCATTAAACTTGCACATGACAAATGTCATTATCTTATTATGTCTATCTATACCTTATTGTATAATAAATCTTATCTTCACAATAGATCATATTAATCAAACTCAGGTTATAATTAATATTCTTAAACTATAGGTTAAACTTATAAAATCTACAAGTGTTGCTACGACTAAGTCTCGGCTTGAACCAAAATCCACAGTCATAAACATACTACAACTACTACTAACTATTACTATTAATACTACTATCTAACTAGCTAAATAAAATTCTTGGACTCTACAAGGAATCTTTCAACCACGTAAGAAAAAATTGAAGACTCGGTCAAAAAGAATCTGGCTTATCAAGAGGTTTATGGAATAAAATGAGCTCAGTTTCAAAATCAATTGAAAATGCAGCCTTAGAGCCGATATATCTCCTACCATAAGCGATATATCGCCTGGGCTCATATTCCCGAGGCTCGTCGAAGTGTTCGTGCAAAGTTACGTGTTTTTCGTATCCCCGTGTGGCGATATATCACCCCCTAGAGCTGCGATATATCGGTATACGCTGAAATATTATACACGTAATTGCACTTTTTCAGCCTAATTTGAATTGAGTAAACAGTTTTGACTGAGTCTAATAACGATTTCAAAGCTGCTGGGAGACTCTGGGATTTTCAAATATTACTCTTAATAATCTATTCCTAAACAATACTTAATATCTCATTAAACATGCACATGACAAATGTCATTATCTTATTAGGTCTATCTATACCTTATAGTATAATAAATATCATCTTCACAATCAATCATATTAATCAAACTTAGGTTATAATTAATAATCTTAAACTATAGGATAAACTTATAAAATCTACAAGTGTTGCAACGACTAAGTCTCGGCTTGAACCAAAATCCACAGTCATAAACATACTACAACTACTACTAACTATTACTATTAATACTACTATCTAACTAGCTAAGTAAAGTTCTTGGACTCAACAAGGAATCTTTCAACCACGTAAGAAAAAATTGAAGACTCGGTCAAAAAGAATCTGGCTTATCAAGAGGTTTATGGAATAAAATGAGCTCAGTTTCAAAATCAATTGAAAATGCAGCCCTAGAGCCGATATATCTCCTACCATAAGCGATATATCGCCTGGGCTCATATTCCCGAGGCTCGTCGAAGTGCTCGTGCAAAGTTACGTGTTTTTCGTATCCCCGTGTGGCGATATATCACCCCCTAGAGATGCGATATATCGGTATACACTGAAATATTATACACGTAATTGCACTTTTTCAGCATAATTTGAATTGAGTAAACAGCTTTGACTGAGTCTAATAACGATTTCAAAGCTGCTGGGAGACTCTGGGATTTTCAAATATTACTCTTAATAAACTATTCCTAAACAATACTTAATTTCTCATTAAACATGCACATGACAAATGTCATTATCTTATTAGGTCTATCTATACCTTATAGTATAATAAATATCATCTTCATAATCAATCATATTAATCAAACTTAGGTTATAATTAATAATCTTAAACTGTAGGTTAAACTTATAAAATCTACAAGTGTTGCTACGACTAAGTCTCGGCTTGAACCAAAATCCACAATCATAAACATACTACAACTACTACTAACTATTACTATTAATACTACTATCTAACTAGCTTAGTAAAGTTCTTGGACTCTACAAGGAATCTTTCAACCACGTAAGAAAAAATTGAAGACTCGGTCAAAAAGAATCTGGCTTATCAAGAGGTTTATGGAATAAAATGAGCTCAGTTTCAAAATCAATTGAAAATGCAGCCCTAGAGCCGATATTTCTCCTACCATAAGCGATATATCGCCTGGGCTCATATTCCCGAGGCTCGTCGAAGTGCTCGTGCAAAGTTACGTGTTTTTCGTATCCCCGTGTGGCGATATATCACCCCCTAGAGCTGCGATATAGCGGCATACAGAGAAATATTATACACGTAATTACACTTTTTCAGCCTAATTTGAATTGAGTAAATATCTTTGACTGAGTCTAATAACGATTTCAAAGCTGCTGGGAGACTCTGGGATTTTCAAATATTACTCTTAATAAACTATTCCTCAAAAATACTTAATTTCTCATTAATCATGCACATGACAAATGTCATTATCTTATTATGTCTATCTATACCTTATAGTATAATAGATCTGATCTTCACAATAGATCATATTAATCAAACTCAGGTTATAATTAATATTCTTAAACTATAGGTTAAACTTATAAAATCTACAAGTGTTGCTACGACTAAGTCTCGGCTTGAACCAAAATCCACAGTCATAAACATTCTACAACTACTACAAACTATTACTATTAGTACTACTATCTAACTTGCTAAGTAAAGTTCTTGGACTCTACAAGGAATCTTTCAACCATGTAAGAAAAAATTGAAGACTCGGTCAAAAAGATTCTGGGTTATCAAGAGGTTTATGTAATAAAATGAGCTCAGTTTCAAAATCATTTGAAAATGCATCCCTAGAGCCGATATATCTCCTACCATAAGCGATATATCGCTTGGGCTCATATTCTCGAGGCTCGTCGAAGTGCTCGTGCAAAGTTATGTGTTTTTCGTATCCCCGTTTGGCGATATATCACCCCTAGAGCTGCGATATATCGGTATACGCTGAAATATTATACACGTAATTGCACTTTTTCAGCCTAATTTGAATTGAGTAAACAGCTTTGACTGAGTCTAATAACGATTTCAAAGCTGCTGGGAGACTCTGGGATTTTCAAATATTACTCTTAATAAACTATTCATAAACAATACTTAATTTCTCATTAAACATGTACATGACAAATGTCATTATCTTATTAGGTCTATCTATACCTTATAGTATAATAAATCTTATCTTCATAATAGATCATATTAATCAAACTCAGGTTATAATTAATATTCTTAAACTATAGGTTAAACTTATAAAATCTACAAGTGTTGCTACGACTAAGTCTCGGCTTGAACCAAAATCCACAGTCATAAACATACTACAACTACTACTAACTATAACTAATAGTACTACTATCTAACTACCTAAGTAAAGTTCTTGGACTCTACAAGGAATCTTTCAACCACGTAAGAAAAAATTGAAGACTCAGTCAAAAAGATTCTGGCTTATCAAGAGGTTTATGGAATAAAATGAGCTCAGTTTCAAAATCAATTGAAAATGCAGCCCTAGAGCCGATATATCTCCTACCATAAGCGATATATCGCCTGGGCTCATATTCCCGAGGCTCGTCGAAGTGCTCGTGCAAAGTTACGTGTTTTTCGTATCCCCGTGTGGCGATATATCACCCCCTAGAGCTGCGATATATCGGTATACGCTGAAATATTATACACGTAATTGCACTTTTTCAGCCTAATTTGAATTGAGTAAACATCTCTGACTGAGTCTAATAACGATTTCAAAGCTGCTGGGAGACTCTGGGATTTTCAAATATTACTCTTAATAAACTATTCCTAAACAATACTTAATTTCTCATTAAACATGCACATGACAAATGTCATTATCTTATTAGGTCTATCTATACCTTATTGTATAATAAATCTTATCTTCACAATAGATCATATTAATCAAACTCAGGTTATAATTAATATTCTTAAACTATAGGTTAAACTTATAAAATCTACAAGTGTTGCTACGACTAAGTCTCGGCTTGAACCAAAATCCACAGTCATAAACATACTACAACTACTACTAACTATTACTATTAATACTACTATCTAACTAGCTAAATAAAATTCTTGGACTCTACAAGGAATCTTTCAACCACGTAAGAAAAAATTGAAGACTCGGTCAAAAAGAATCTGGCTTATCAAGAGGTTTATGGAATAAAATGAGCTCAGTTTCAAAATCAATTGAAAATGCAGCCCTAGAGCCGATATATCTCCTACCATAAGCGATATATCGCCTGGGCTCATATTCCCGAGGCTCGTCGAAGTGTTCGTGCAAAGTTACGTGTTTTTCGTATCCCCGTGTGGCGATATATCACCCCCTAGAGCTGCGATATATCGGTATACGCTGAAATATTATACACGTAATTGCACTTTTTCAGCCTAATTTAAATTGAGTAAACAGCTTTGACTGAGTCTAATAACGATTTCAAAACTGCTGGGAGACTCTGGGATTTTCAAATATTACTCTTAATAAACTATTCATAAACAATACTTAATTTCTCATTAAACATGCTCATGACAAATGTCATTATCTTATTAGGTCTATCTATACCTTATAGTATAATAAATCTTATCTTCACAATAGATCATATTAATCAAACTCAGGTTATAATTAATATTCTTAAACTATAGGTTAAACTTATAAAATCTACAAGTGTTGCTACGACTAAGTCTCGGCTTGAACCAAAATCCACAGTCATAAACATACTACAACTACTACTAACTATAACTAATAGTACTACTATCTAACTAGCTAAGTAAAGTTCTTGGACTCTACAAGGAATCTTTCAACCACGTAAGAAAAAATTGAAGACTCAGTCAAAAAGAATCTGGCTTATCAAGAGGTTTATGGAATAAAATGAGCTCAGTTTCAAAATCAATTGAAAATGCAGCCCTAGAGCCGATATATCTCCTACCATAAGCGATATATCGCCTGGGCTCATATTCCCGAGGCTCGTCGAAGTGCTCGTGCAAAGTTACGTGTTTTTCGTATCCCCGTGTGGCGATATATCACCCCCTAGAGCTGCGATATATCGGTATACGCTGAAATATTATACACGTAATTGCACTTTTTCAGCCTAATTTGAATTGAGAAAACATCTCTGACTGAGTCTAATAACGATTTCAAAGCTGCTGGGAGACTCTGGGATTTTCAAATATTACTCTTAATAAACTATTCCTAAACAATACTTAATTTCTCATTAAACATGCACATGACAAATGTCATTATCTTATTAGGTCTATCTATACCTTATTGTATAATAAATCTTATCTTCACAATAGATCATATTAATCAAACTCAGGTTATAATTAATATTCTTAAACTATAGGTTAAACTTATAAAATCTACAAGTGTTGCTACGACTAAGTCTCGGCTTGAACCAAAATCCACAGTCATAAACATACTACAACTACTACTAACTATTACTATTAATACTACTATCTAACTAGCTAAATAAAATTCTTGGACTCTACAAGGAATCTTTCAACCACGTAAGAAAAAATTGAAGACTCGGTCAAAAAGATTCTGGCTTATCAAGAGGTTTATGGAATAAAATGAGCTCAGTTTCAAAATCAATTGAAAATGCAGCCCTAGAGCCGATATATCTCCTACCATAAGCGATATATCGCCTGGGCTCATATTCCCGAGGCTCGTCGAAGTGTTCGTGCAAAGTTACGTGTTTTTCGTATCCCCGTGTGGCGATATATCACCCCCTAGAGCTGCGATATATCGGTATACGCTGAAATATTATACACGTAATTGCACTTTTTCCGCCTAATTTGAATTGAGTAAACAGCTCTGACTGAGTCTAATAATGATTTCAAAGCTGCTGGGAGACTCTCGGATTTTCAAATATTACTCTTAATAAACTATTCCTCAAAAATACTTAATTTCTCATTAAACTTGCACATGACAAATGTCATTATCTTATTATGTCTATCTATACCTTATTGTATAATAAATCTTATCTTCACAATAGATCATATTAATCAAACTCAGGTTATAATTAATATTCTTAAACTATAGGTTAAACTTATAAAATCTACAAGTGTTGCTACGACTAAGTCTCGGCTTGAACCAAAATCCACAGTCATAAACATACTACAACTACTACTAACTATTACTATTAATACTACTATCTAACTAGCTAAATAAAATTCTTGGACTCTACAAGGAATCTTTCAACCACGTAAGAAAAAATTGAAGACTCGGTCAAAAAGAATCTGGCTTATCAAGAGGTTTATGGAATAAAATGAGCTCAGTTTCAAAATCAATTGAAAATGCAGCCTTAGAGCCGATATATCTCCTACCATAAGCGATATATCGCCTGGGCTCATATTCCCGAGGCTCGTCGAAGTGTTCGTGCAAAGTTACGTGTTTTTCGTATCCCCGTGTGGCGATATATCACCCCCTAGAGCTGCGATATATCGGTATACGCTGAAATATTATACACGTAATTGCACTTTTTCAGCCTAATTTGAATTGAGTAAACAGTTTTGACTGAGTCTAATAACGATTTCAAAGCTGCTGGGAGACTCTGGGATTTTCAAATATTACTCTTAATAATCTATTCCTAAACAATACTTAATATCTCATTAAACATGCACATGACAAATGTCATTATCTTATTAGGTCTATCTATACCTTATAGTATAATAAATATCATCTTCACAATCAATCATATTAATCAAACTTAGGTTATAATTAATAATCTTAAACTATAGGATAAACTTATAAAATCTACAAGTGTTGCAACGACTAAGTCTCGGCTTGAACCAAAATCCACAGTCATAAACATACTACAACTACTACTAACTATTACTATTAATACTACTATCTAACTAGCTAAGTAAAGTTCTTGGACTCAACAAGGAATCTTTCAACCACGTAAGAAAAAATTGAAGACTCGGTCAAAAAGAATCTGGCTTATCAAGAGGTTTATGGAATAAAATGAGCTCAGTTTCAAAATCAATTGAAAATGCAGCCCTAGAGCCGATATATCTCCTACCATAAGCGATATATCGCCTGGGCTCATATTCCCGAGGCTCGTCGAAGTGCTCGTGCAAAGTTACGTGTTTTTCGTATCCCCGTGTGGCGATATATCACCCCCTAGAGATGCGATATATCGGTATACACTGAAATATTATACACGTAATTGCACTTTTTCAGCATAATTTGAATTGAGTAAACAGCTTTGACTGAGTCTAATAACGATTTCAAAGCTGCTGGGAGACTCTGGGATTTTCAAATATTACTCTTAATAAACTATTCCTAAACAATACTTAATTTCTCATTAAACATGCACATGACAAATGTCATTATCTTATTAGGTCTATCTATACCTTATAGTATAATAAATATCATCTTCATAATCAATCATATTAATCAAACTTAGGTTATAATTAATAATCTTAAACTGTAGGTTAAACTTATAAAATCTACAAGTGTTGCTACGACTAAGTCTCGGCTTGAACCAAAATCCACAATCATAAACATACTACAACTACTACTAACTATTACTATTAATACTACTATCTAACTAGCTTAGTAAAGTTCTTGGACTCTACAAGGAATCTTTCAACCACGTAAGAAAAAATTGAAGACTCGGTCAAAAAGAATCTGGCTTATCAAGAGGTTTATGGAATAAAATGAGCTCAGTTTCAAAATCAATTGAAAATGCAGCCCTAGAGCCGATATTTCTCCTACCATAAGCGATATATCGCCTGGGCTCATATTCCCGAGGCTCGTCGAAGTGCTCGTGCAAAGTTACGTGTTTTTCGTATCCCCGTGTGGCGATATATCACCCCCTAGAGCTGCGATATAGCGGCATACAGAGAAATATTATACACGTAATTACACTTTTTCAGCCTAATTTGAATTGAGTAAATATCTTTGACTGAGTCTAATAACGATTTCAAAGCTGCTGGGAGACTCTGGGATTTTCAAATATTACTCTTAATAAACTATTCCTCAAAAATACTTAATTTCTCATTAATCATGCACATGACAAATGTCATTATCTTATTATGTCTATCTATACCTTATAGTATAATAGATCTGATCTTCACAATAGATCATATTAATCAAACTCAGGTTATAATTAATATTCTTAAACTATAGGTTAAACTTATAAAATCTACAAGTGTTGCTACGACTAAGTCTCGGCTTGAACCAAAATCCACAGTCATAAACATACTACTACTACTACTAACTATTACTATTAATACTACTATCTAACTGGCTAAGTAAAGTTCATGGACTCTACAAGGAATCTTTCAACCACGTAAGAAAACATTGAAGACTCGGTCAAAAAGATTCTGGCTTATCAAGAGGTTTATGGAATAAAATGAGCTCAGTTTCAAAATCAATTGAAAATGCAGCCCTAGAGCCGATATATATCCTACATTAAGCGATAAATCGCCTGGGCTCATATTCCCGAGGCTTATCGAAGTGCTCGTGCAAAGTTACGTGTTTTTCGTATCCTGGTGTGGCGATATATCACCCCCTAGAGCTGCGATATATCGGTATACGCTGAAATATTATACACGTAATTGCACTTTTTCAGCCTAATTTGAATTGAGTAAACAGCTTTGACTGAGTCTAATAACGATTTCAAAGCTGCTGGGAGACTCTGGGATTTTCAAATATTACTCTTAATAAACTATTCCTAAACAATACTTAATATCTCATTAAACATGCACATGACAAATGTCATTATCTTATTAGGTCTATCTATACCTTATAGTATAATAAATATCATCTTCATAATCAATCATATTAATCAAACTTAGGTTATAATTAATAATCTTAAACTATAGGTTAAACTTATAAAATCTACAAGTGTTGCAACGACTAAGTCTCGGCTTGAACCAAAATCCACAGTCATAAACATACTACAACTACTACTAACTATTACTATTAATACTACTATCTAACTAGCTAAGTAAAGTTCTTGGACTCAACAAGGAATCTTTCAACCACGTAAGAAAAAATTGAAGACTCGGTCAAAAAGAATCTGGCTTATCAAGAGGTTTATGCAATAAAATGAGCTCAGTTTCAAAATCAATTGAAAATGCAGCCCTAGAGCCGATATATCTCCTACCATAAGTGATATATCGCCTGGGCTCATATTCCCGAGGCTCGTCGAAGTGCTCGTGCAAAGTTACGTGTTTTTCGTATCCCCGTGTGGCGATATATCACCCCCTAGAGATGCGATATATCGGTATACACTGAAATATTATACACGTAATTGCACTTTTTCAGCCTAATTTGAATTGAGTAAACAGCTTTGACTGAGTCTAATAACGATTTCAAAGCTGCTGGGAGACTCTGGGATTTTCAAATATTACTCTTAATAAACTATTCCTATACAATACTTAATTTCTCATTAAACATGCACATGACAAATGTCATTATCTTATTAGGTCTATCTATACCTTATAGTATAATAAATATCATCTTCATAATCAATCATATTAATCAAACAGAGGTTATAATTAATAATCGTAAACTATAGGTTAAACTTATAAAATCTACAAGTGTTGCTACGACTAAGTCTCGGCTTGAACCAAAATCCACAGTCATAAACATACTACAACTACTACTAACTATTACTATTAATACTACTATCTAACTAGCTAAGTAAAGTTCTTGGACTCTACAAGGAATCTTTCAACCACGTAAGAAAAAATTGAAGACTCGGTCAAAAAGATTCTGGCTAATCAAGAGGTTTATGGAATAAAATGAGCTCAGTTTCAAATTCAATTGAAAATGCAGCCCTAAAGCCGATATATCTCCTACCATAAGCGATATATCGCCTGGGCTCATATTCCCGAGGCTCGTCGAAGTGCTCGTGCAAAGTTACGTGTTTTTCGTATCCCCGTGTGGCGATATATCCCCCCCTAGAGCTGCGATATATCGGCATACAGAGAAATATTATACACGTAATTACACTTTTTCAGCCTAATTTGAATGGATTAAATAGCTTTGACTGAGTCTAATAACGATTTCAAAGCTGCTGGGAGACTCTGGGATTTTCAAATATTACTCTTAATAAACTATTCCTCAAAGATACTTAATTTCTCATTAAACATGCACATTACAAATGTCATTATCTTATTGGGTCTATCTAAACCTTATAGTATAATAAATATCATCTTCATAATCAATCATATTAATCAAACTTAGGTTATAATTAATAATCTTAAACTGTAGGTTAAACTTATAAAATCTACAAGTGTTGCTACGACTAAGTCTCGGCTTGAACCAAAATCCACAGTCATAAACATACTACAACTACTACTAACTATTACTATTAGTACTACTATCTAACTAGCTAAGTAAAGTTCTTGGACTCTACAAGGAATCTTTCAACCATGTTAGAAAAAATTGAAGACTCGGTCAAAAAGATTCTGGCTTATCAAGAGGTTTATGGAATAAAATGAGCTCAGTTTCAAAATCATTTGAAAATGCAGCCCTAGAGCCGATATATCTCCTACCATAAGAAATATATTGCCTGGGCTCATATTCCTGAGGCTCGTCGCAGGGCTCGTGCAAAGTTCCGTGTTTTTCGTATCCCCGTGTGGCGATATATCACCCCCTAGAGCTGCGATATATCGGCAGACGCTGAAATATTATACACGTCATTGCACTTTTTCAGCCTAATTTGAATTGAGTAAACAGCTTTGACTGAGTCTAATAACGATTTCAAAGCTGCGGGGAGACTCTGGGATTTTCAAATATTACTCTTAATAAACTATTTCTAAAAAATACTTAATTTCTCATTAAACATGCACATGACAAATGTCATTATCTTATTAGGTCTATCTAAACCTTATAGTATAATAAATATCATCTTCATAATCAATCATATTAATCAAACTTAGGTTATAATTAATATTCTTAAACTATAGGTTAAACTAATAAAATCTACAAGTGTTGCTACGAGTGTCAATATAGTCTCGGCTTGAACCAAAATCCACAGTCATAAACATACTACAACTACTACTAACTATTACTAATAGTACTACTATCTAACTAGCTAAGTAAAGTTCTTGGACTCTACAAGGAATCTTTCAACCATGTAAGAAAAAATTGAAGACTCGGTCAAAAAGATTCTTGCTTATCAAGAGGTTTATGGAATAAAATGAGCTCAGTTTAAAAATCATTTGAAAATGCAGCCCTAGAGCCGATATATCTCCTACCATAAGCGATATATCGCCTGGGCTCTTATTCCCGAGGCTCGTCGAAGTGCTCGTGCAAAGTTACGTGTTTTTCGTATCCCCGTTTGGCGATATATCACCCCCTAGAGCTGCGATATATCGGCATACAGAGAAATATTATACACGAAATTACACTTTTTCAGCCTAATTTGAATTGAGTAAATAACTTTGACTGAGTCTAATAACGATTTCAAAGCTGCTGGGAGACTCTGGGATTTTCAAATATTACTATAAATAAACTTTTCCTATACAATACTTAATTTCTCTTTAAACATGCACATGACAAATGTCATTATCTTATTAGGTCTATCTAAACCTTATAGTATAATAAATCTCATCTTCACAATAGATCATATTAATCAAACTTCGGTTATAATTAATATTCTTAAACTATAGGTTAAACTTATAAAATCTACAAGTGTTGCTACGACTAAGTCTCGGCTTGAACCAAAATCCACAGTCATAAACATACTACAACTACTACTAACTATTACTATTTGTACTACTATCTAACTAGCTAAGTAAAGTTCTTGGACTCTACAAGGAATCTTTCAACCATGTAAAAAAAAAATTGAAGACACGGTCAAAAAGATTCTGGCTTATCAAGAGGTTTATGGAATAAAATGAGCTCAGTTTCAAAATCATTTGAAAATGCAGCCTTAGAGCCGAAATATCTCCTACGATAAGCGATATATCGCCTGGGCTCATATTCCCGAGGCTCGTCGAAGTGCACGTGCAAAGTTACGTGTTTTACGTATCCCCGTGTGGCGATATATCACCTTCTAGAGCTGCGATATATCGGCATACAGAGAAATATTTTACACGTAATTACACTTTTTCAACCTAATTTGAATTGAGTAAAGAGCTTTGACTGAGTCTAATAACGATTTCGAAGCTGCTAGGAGACTCTGGGATTTTCAAATATTACTCTTAATAAACTATTTCTAAAAAATACTTAATTTCTCATTAAACATGCACATGACAAATGTCATTATCTTATTAGGTCTATCTAAACCTTATAGTATAATAAATCTCATCTTCACAATAGATCATATTAATCAAACTTCGGTTATAATTAATATTCTTAAACTATAGGTTAAACTTATAAAATCTACAAGTGTTGCTACGACTAAGTCTCGGCTTGAACCAAAATCCACAGTCATAAACATACTACAACTACTACTAACTATTACTATTAGTACTGCTATCTAACTAGCTAAGTAAAGTTCTTGGACTCTACAAGGAATCTTTCAACCATGTAAGAAAAAATTGAAGACTCGGTCAAAAAGATTCTGGCTTATCAAGAGGTTTATGGAATAAAATGAGCTCAGTTTCAAAATCATTTGAAAATGCAGCCTTAGGGCCGATATATCTCCTACCATAAGCGATATATCGCCTGGGCTCATATTCCCGAGGCTCGTCGAAGTGCACGTGCAAAGTTACGTGTTTTACGTATCCCCGTGTGGCGATATATCACCCCCTAGAGCTGCGATATATCGGCATACAGAGAAATATTTTACACGTAATTACACTTTTTCAACCTAATTTGAATTGAGTAAATAGCTTTGACTGAGTCTAATAACGATTTCGAAGCTGCTAGGAGACTCTGGGATTTTCAAATATTACTCTTAATAAACTATTTCTAAAAAGTACTTAATTTCTCATTAAACATGCACATGACAAATGTCATTATCTTATTAGGTCTATCTAAACCTTATAGTATAATAAATCTCATCTTCACAATAGATCATATTAATCAAACTTCGGTTATAATTAATATTCTTAAACTATAGGTTAAACTTATAAAATCTACAAGTGTTGCTACGACTAAGTCTCGGCTTGAACCAAAATCCACAGTCATAAACATACTACAACTACTACTAACTATTACTATTAGTACTACTATCTAACTAACTAAGTAAAGTTCTTGGACTCTACAAGGAATCTTTCTACCATGTAAGAAAAAATTGAAGACTCGGTCAAAAAGATTCTGGCTTATCAAGAGGTTTATGGAATAAAATGAGCTCAGTTTCAAAATCATTTGAAAATGCAGCCCTAGAGCCGATATATCTCCTACCATAAGCGATATATCGCCTGGGCTCATATTCCCGAGGCTCGTCGAAGTGCTCGTGCAAAGTTACGTGTTTTACGTATCCCCATGTGGCGATATATCACCCCCTAGAGCTGCGATATATCGGTATACAGAGAAATATTATACACGTAATTACACTTTTTCAGCCTAATTTGAATTGAGTAAATAGCTTTGACTGAGTCTAATAACGATTTCAAAGCTGCTGGGAGACTCTGGGATTTTCAAATATTACTCTTAATAAACTATTCCTCAAAAATACTTAATTTCTCATTAAACATGCACATTACAAATGTCATTATCTTATTGGGTCTATCTAAACCTTTTAGTATAATAAATCTCATCTTCACAATAGATCATATTAATCAAACTTCGGTTATAATTAATATTCTTAAACTATAGGTTAAACTTATAAAATATACAACTGTTGCTACGACTAAGTCTCGGCTTGAACCAAAATCCACAGTCATAAACATACTACAACTACTACTAACTATTACTATTAGTACTACTATCTAACTAGCTAAGTAAAGTTCTTGGACTCTACAAGGAATCTTTCAACCATGTAAGAAAAATTTGAAGACTCGGTCAAAAAGATTCTGGCTTATAAAGAGGTTTATGGAATAAAATGAGCTCAGTTTCAAAATCATTTGAAAATGCAGCCTTAGAGCCGATATATCTCCTACCATAAGCGATATATCGCCTGGGCTCATATTCCCGAGGCTCGTCGAAGTGCACGTGCAAAGTTACGTGTTTTACGTATCCCCGTGTGGCGATATATCACCCCCTAGAGTTGCGATATATCAGCATACAGAGAAATATTTTACACGTAATTACACTTTTTCAACCTAATTTGAATTGAGTAAATAGCTTTGACTGAGTCTAATAACGATTTCGAAGCTGCTAGGAGACTCTGGGATTTTCAAATATTACTCTTAATAAACTATTTCTAAAAAGTACTTAATTTCTCATTAAACATGCACATGACAAATGTCATTATCTTATTAGGTCTATCTAAACCTTATAGTATAATAAATCTCATCTTCACAATAGATCATATTAATCAAACTTCGGTTATAATTAATATTCTTAAACTATAGGTTAAACTTATAAAATCTAAAAGTGTTGGTACGACTAAGTCTCGGCTTGAACCAAAATCCACAGTCATAAACATACTACAACTACTACTAACTATTACTATTAGTACTACTATCTAACTAACTAAGTAAAGTTCTTGGACTCTACAAGGAATCTTTCAACCATGTAAGAAAAAATTGAAGACTCGGTCAAAAAGATTCTGGCTTATCAAGAGGTTTATGGAATAAAATGAGCTCAGTTTCAAAATCATTTGAAAATGCAGCCTTAGGGCCGATATATCTCCTACCATAAGCGATATATCGCCTGGGCTCATATTCCCGAGGCTCGTCGAAGTGCACGTGCAAAGTTACGTGTTTTACGTATCCCCGTGTGGCGATATATCACCCCCTAGAGCTGCGATATATCGGCATACAGAGAAATATTTTACACGTAATTACACTTTTTCAACCTAATTTGAATTGAGTAAATAGCTTTGACTGAGTCTAATAACGATTTCGAAGCTGCTAGGAGACTCTGGGATTTTCAAATATTACTCTTAATAAACTATTTCTAAAAAGTACTTAATTTCTCATTAAACATGCACATGACAAATGTCATTATCTTATTAGGTCTATCTAAACCTTATAGTATAATAAATCTCATCTTCACAATAGATCATATTAATCAAACTTCGGTTATAATTAATATTCTTAAACTATAGGTTAAACTTATAAAATCTACAAGTGTTGCTACGACTAAGTCTCGGCTTGAACCAAAATCCACAGTCATAAACATACTACAACTACTACTAACTATTACTATTATTACTACTATCTAACTAACTAAGTAAAGTTCTTGGACTCTACAAGGAATCTTTCAACCATGTAAGAAAAAATTGAAGACTCGGTCAAAAAGATTCTGGCTTATCAAGAGGTTTATGGAATAAAATGAGCTCAGTTTCAAAATCATTTGAAAATGCAGCCCTAGAGCCGATATATCTCCTACCATAAGCGATATATCGCCTGGGCTCATATTCCCGAGGCTCGTCGAAGTGCTCGTGCAAAGTTACGTGTTTTACGTATCCCCGTGTGGCGATATATCACCCCCTAGAGCTGCGATATATCGGCATACAGAGAAATATTATACACGTAATTACACTTTTTCAGCCTAATTTAAATTGAGTAAATAGATTTGACTTAGTCTAATAACGATTTCAAAGCTGCTGGGAGACTCTGGGATTTTCAAATATTACTCTTAATAAACTATTCCTCAAAAATACTTAATTTCTCATTAAACATGCACATTACAAATGTCATTATCTTATTGGGTCTATCTAAACCTTATAGTATAATAAATCTCATCTTCACAATAGATCATATTAATCAAACTTCGGTTATAATTAATATTCTTAAACTATAGGTAAAACTTATAAAATCTACAAGTGTTGCTACGACTAAGTCTCGGCTTGAACCAAAATCCACAGTCATAAACATACTACAACTACTACTAACTATTACTATTAGTACTACTATCTAACTAGCTAAGTAATGTTCTTGGACTCTACAAGGAATCTTTCAACCATGTAAGAAAAAATTGAAGACTCGGTCAAAAAGATTCTGGCTTATCAAGAGGTTTATGGAATAAAATGAGCTCAGTTTCAAAATCATTTGAAAATGCAGCCTTAGTGCCGATATATCTCCTACCATAAGCGATATATCGCCTGGGCTCATATTCCCGAGGCTCGTCGAAGTGCACGTGCAAAGTTACGTGTTTTACGTATCCCCGTGTGGCGATATATCACCCCCTAGAGCTGCGATATATCGGCATACAGAGAAATATTTTACACGTAATTACACTTTTTCAACTTAATTTGAATTGAGTAAATAGCTTTGACTGAGTCTAATAACGATTTCGAAGCTACTAGGAGACTCTGGGATTTTCAAATATTACTCTTAATAAACTATTTCTAAAAAGTACTTAATTTCTCATTAAACATGCACATGACAAATGTCATTATCTTATTAGGTCTATCTAAACCTTATAGTATAATAAATCTCATCTTCACAATAGATCATATTAATCAAACTTCGGTTATAATTAATATTCTTAAACTATAGGTTAAACTTATAAAATCTACAAGTGTTGCTACGACTAAGTCTCGGCTTGAACCAAAATCCACAGTCATAAACATACTACAACTACTACTAACTATTACTATTATTACTACTATCTAACTAACTAAGTAAAGTTCTTGGACTCTACAAGGAATCTTTCAACCATGTAAGAAAAAATTGAAGACTCGGTCAAAAAGATTCTGGCTTATCAAGAGGTTTATGGAATAAAATGAGCTCAGTTTCAAAATCATTTGAAAATGCAGCCCTAGACCCGATATATCTCCTACCATAAGCGATATATCGCCTGGGCTCATATTCCCGAGGCTCGTCGAAGTGCTCGTGCAAAGTTACGTGTTTTACGTATCCCCGTGTGGCGATATATCACCCCCTAGAGCTGCGATATATCGGCATACAGAGAAATATTATACACGTAATTACACTTTTTCAGCCTAATTTCAATTGAGTAAATAGCTTTGACTGAGTCTAATAACGATTTCAAAGCTGTTGGGAGACTCTGGGATTTTCAAATATTACTCTTAATAAACTATTCCTCAAAAATACTTAATTTCTCATTAAACATGCACATTACAAATGTCATTATCTTATTGGGTCTATCTAAACCTTATAGTATAATAAATCTCATCTTCACAATAGATCATATTAATCAAACTTCGGTTATAATTAATATTCTTAAACTATAGGTTAAACTTATAAAATATACAACTGTTGCTACGACTAAGTCTCGGCTTGAACCAAAATCCACAGTCATAAACATACTACAACTACTACTAACTATTACTATTAGTACTACTATCTAACTAGCTAAGTAAAGTTCTTGGACTCTACAAGGAATCTTTCCACCATGTAAGAAAAATTTGAAGACTCGGTCAAAAAGATTCTGGCTTATCAAGAGGTTTATGGAATAAAATGAGCTCAGTTTCAAAATCATTTGAAAATGCAGCCTTAGAGCCGATATATCTCCTACCATAAGCGATATATCGCCTGGGCTCATATTCCCGAGGCTCGTCGAAGTGCACGTGCAAAGTTACGTGTTTTACGTATCCCCGTGTGGCGATATATCACCCCCTAGAGCTGCGATATATCGGCATACAGAGAAATATTTTACACGTAATTACACTTTTTCAACCTAATTTGAATTGAGTAAATAGCTTTGACTGAGTCTAATAACGATTTCGAAGCTGCTAGGAGACTCTGGGATTTTCAAATATTACTCTTAATAAACTATTTCTAAAAAGTACTTAATTTCTCATTAAACATGCACATGACAAATGTCATTATCTTATTAGGTCTATCTAAACCTTATAGTATAATAAATCTCATCTTCACAATAGATCATATTAATCAAACTTCGGTTATAATTAATATTCTTAAACTATAGGTTAAACTTATAAAATCTACAAGTGTTGCTACGACTAAGTCTCGGCTTGAACCAAAATCCACAGTCATAAACATACTACAACTACTACTAACTATTACTATTAGTACTACTATCTAACTAGCTAAGTAAAGTTCTTGGACTCTACAAGGAATCTTTCAACCATCTAAGAAAAAATTGAAGACTCGGTCAAAAAGATTCTGGCTTATCAAGAGGTTTATGGAATAAAATGAGCTCAGTTTCAAAATCATTTGAAAATGCAGCCCTAGAGCCGATATATCTCCTACCATAAGCGATATATCGCCTGGGCTCATATTCCCGAGGCTCGTCGAAGTGCTCGTGCAAAGTTACGTGTTTTACGTATCCCCGTGTGGCGATATATCACCCCCTAGAGCTGCGATATATCGGCATACAGAGAAATATTATACACGTAATTACACTTTTTCAGCCTAATTTGAATTGAGTAAATAGATTTGACTTAGTCTAATAACGATTTCAAAGCTGCTGGGAGACTCTGGGATTTTCAAATATTACTCTTAATAAACTATTCCTCAAAAATACTTAATTTCTCATTAAACATGCACATTACAAATGTCATTATCTTATTGGGTCTATCTAAACCTTATAGTATAATAAATCTCATCTTCACAATAGATCATATTAATCAAACTTCGGTTATAATTAATATTCTTAAACTATAGGTTAAACTTATAAAATCTACAAGTGTTGCTACGACTAAGTCTCGGCTTGAACCAAAATCCACAGTCATAAACATACTACAACTACTACTAACTATTACTATTAGTACTACTATCTAACTAGCTAAGTAATGTTCTTGGACTCTACAAGGAATCTTTCAACCATGTAAGAAAAAATTGAAGACTCGGTCAAAAAGATTCTGGCTTATCAAGAGGTTTATGGAATAAAATGAGCTCAGTTTCAAAATCATTTGAAAATGCAGCCTTAGTGCCGATATATCTCCTACCATAAGCGATATATCGCCTGGGCTCATATTCCCGAGGCTCGTCGAAGTGCACGTGCAAAGTTACGTGTTTTACGTATCCCCGTGTGGCGATATATCACCCCCTAGAGCTGCGATATATCGGCATACAGAGAAATATTTTACACGTAATTACACTTTTTCAACTTAATTTGAATTGAGTAAATAGCTTTGACTGAGTCTAATAACGATTTCGAAGCTACTAGGAGACTCTGGGATTTTCAAATATTACTCTTAATAAACTATTTCTAAAAAGTACTTAATTTCTCATTAAACATGCACATGACAAATGTCATTATCTTATTAGGTCTATCTAAACCTTATAGTATAATAAATCTTATCTTCACAATAGATCATATTAATCAAACTTCGGTTATAATTAATATTCTTAAACTATAGGTAAAACTTATAAAATCTACAAGTGTTGCTACGACTAAGTCTCGGCTTGAACAAAAATCCACAGTCATAAACATACTACAACTACTACTAACTATTACTATTAGTACTACTATCTAACTAGCTAAGTAAAGTTCTTGGACTCTACAAGGAATCTTTCAACCATGTAAGAAAAAATTGAAGACTCGGTCAAAAAGATTCTGGCTTATCAAGAGGTTTATGGAATAAAATGAGCTCAGTTTCAAAATCATTTGAAAATGCAGCCCTAGAGCCGATATATCTCCTACCATAAGCGATATATCGCCTGGGCTCATATTCCCGAGGCTCGTCGAAGTGCTCGTGCAAAGTTACGTGTTTTACGTATCCCCGTGTGGCGATATATCACCCCCTAGAGCTGCGATATATCGGCATACAGAGAAATATTATACACGTAATTACACTTTTTCAGCCTAATTTGAATTGAGTAAATAGCTTTGACTGAGTCTAATAACGATTTCAAAGCTGCTGGGAGACTCTGGGATTTTCAAATATTACTCTTAATAAACTATTCCTCAAAAATACTTAATTTCTCATTAAACATGCACATTACAAATGTCATTATCTTATTGGGTCTATCTAAACCTTATAGTATAATAAATCTCATCTTCACAATAGATCATATTAATCAAACTTCGGTTATAATTAATATTCTTAAACTATAGGTTAAACTTATAAAATATACAAGTGTTGCTACGACTAAGTCTCGGCTTGAACCAAAATCCACAGTCATAAACATACTACAACTACTACTAACTATTACTATTAGTACTACTATCTAACTAGCTAAGTAAAGTTCTTGGACTCTACAAGGAATCTTTCAACCATGTAAGAAAAATTTGAAGACTCGGTCAAAAAGATTCTGGCTTATCAAGAGGTTTATGGAATAAAATGAGCTCAGTTTCAAAATCATTTGAAAATGCAGCCTTAGAGCCGATATATCTCCTACCATAAGCGATATATCGCCTGGGCTCATATTCCCGAGGCTCGTCGAAGTGCACGTGCAAAGTTACGTGTTTTACGTATCCCCGTGTGGCGATATATCACCCCCTAGAGCTGCGATATATCGGCATACAGAGAAATATTTTAAACGTAATTACACTTTTTCAACCTAATTTGAATTGAGTAAATAGCTTTGACTGAGTCTAATAACGATTTCGAAGCTGCTAGGAGACTCTGGGATTTTCAAATATTACTCTTAATAAACTATTTCTAAAAAGTACTTAATTTCTCATTAAACATGCACATGACAAATGTCATTATCTTATTAGGTCTATCTAAACCTTATAGTATAATAAATCTCATCTTCACAATAGATCATATTAATCAAACTTCGGTTATAATTAATATTCTTAAACTATAGGTTAAACTTATAAAATCTACAAGTGTTGCTACGACTAAGTCTCGGCTTGAACCAAAATCCACAGTCATAAACATACTACAACTACTACTAACTATTACTATTAGTACTACTATCTAACTAGCTAAGTAAAGTTCTTGGACTCTACAAGGAATCTTTCAACCATCTAAGAAAAAATTGAAGACTCGGTCAAAAAGATTCTGGCTTATCAAGAGGTTTATGGAATAAAATGAGCTCAGTTTCAAAATCATTTGAACATGCAGCCCTAGAGCCGATATATCTCCTACCATAAGCGATATATCGCCTGGGCTCATATTCCCGAGGCTCGTCGAAGTGCTCGTGCAAAGTTACGTGTTTTACGTATCCCCGTGTGGCGATATATCACCCCCTAGAGCTGCGATATATCGGCATACAGAGAAATATTATACACGTAATTACACTTTTTCAGCCTAATTTCAATTGAGTAAATAGCTTTGACTGAGTCTAATAACGATTTCAAAGCTGCTGGGAGACTCTGGGATTTTCAAATATTACTCTTAATAAACTATTCCTCAAAAATACTTAATTTCTCATTAAACATGCACATTACAAATGTCATTATCTTATTGGGTCTATCTAAACCTTATAGTATAATAAATCTCATCTTCACAATAGATCATATTAATCAAACTTCGGTTATAATTAATATTCTTAAACTATAGGTTAAACTTATAAAATATACAACTGTTGCTACGACTAAGTCTCGGCTTGAACCAAAATCCACAGTCATAAACATACTACAACTACTACTAACTATTACTATTAGTACTACTATCTAACTAGCTAAGTAAAGTTCTTGGACTCTACAAGGAATCTTTCCACCATGTAAGAAAAATTTGAAGACTCGGTCAAAAAGATTCTGGCTTATCAAGAGGTTTATGGAATAAAATGAGCTCAGTTTCAAAATCATTTGAAAATGCAGCCTTAGAGCCGATATATCTCCTACCATAAGCGATATATCGCCTGGGCTCATATTCCCGAGGCTCGTCGAAGTGCACGTGCAAAGTTACGTGTTTTACGTATCCCCGTGTGGCGATATATCACCCCCTAGAGCTGCGATATATCGGCATACAGAGAAATATTTTACACGTAATTACACTTTTTCAACCTAATTTGAATTGAGTAAATAGCTTTGACTGAGTCTAATAACGATTTCGAAGCTGCTAGGAGACTCTGGGATTTTCAAATATTACTCTTAATAAACTATTTCTAAAAAGTACTTAATTTCTCATTAAACATGCACATGACAAATGTCATTATCTTATTAGGTCTATCTAAACCTTATAGTATAATAAATCTTATCTTCACAATAGATCATATTAATCAAACTTCGGTTATAATTAATATTCTTAAACTATAGGTAAAACTTATAAAATCTACAAGTGTTGCTACGACTAAGTCTCGGCTTGAACCAAAATCCACAGTCATAAACATACTACAACTACTACTAACTATTACTATTAGTACTACTATCTAACTAGCTAAGTAAAGTTCTTGGACTCTACAAGGAATCTTTCAACCATGTAAGAAAAAATTGAAGACTCGGTCAAAAAGATTCTGGCTTATCAAGAGGTTTATGGAATAAAATGAGCTCAGTTTCAAAATCATTTGAAAATGCAGCCCTAGAGCCGATATATCTCCTACCATAAGCGATATATCGCCTGGGCTCATATTCCCGAGGCTCGTCGAAGTGCTCGTGCAAAGTTACGTGTTTTACGTATCCCCGTGTGGCGATATATCACCCCCTAGAGCTGCGATATATCGGCATACAGAGAAATATTATACACGTAATTACACTTTTTCAGCCTAATTTGAATTGAGTAAATAGCTTTGACTGAGTCTAATAACGATTTCAAAGCTGCTGGGAGACTCTGGGATTTTCAAATATTACTCTTAATAAACTATTCCTCAAAAATACTTAATTTCTCATTAAACATGCACATTACAAATGTCATTATCTTATTGGGTCTATCTAAACCTTATAGTATAATAAATCTCATCTTCACAATAGATCATATTAATCAAACTTCGGTTATAATTAATATTCTTAAACTATAGGTTAAACTTATAAAATATACAAGTGTTGCTACGACTAAGTCTCGGCTTGAACCAAAATCCACAGTCATAAACATACTACAACTACTACTAACTATTACTATTAGTACTACTATCTAACTAGCTAAGTAAAGTTCTTGGACTCTACAAGGAATCTTTCAACCATGTAAGAAAAATTTGAAGACTCGGTCAAAAAGATTCTGGCTTATCAAGAGGTTTATGGAATAAAATGAGCTCAGTTTCAAAATCATTTGAAAATGCAGCCTTAGAGCCGATATATCTCCTACCATAAGCGATATATCGCCTGGGCTCATATTCCCGAGGCTCGTCGAAGTGCACGTGCAAAGTTACGTGTTTTACGTATCCCCGTGTGTTTGATATATCACCCCCTAGAGCTGCGATATATCGGCATACAGAGAAATATTTTAAACGTAATTACACTTTTTCAACCTAATTTGAATTGAGTAAATAGCTTTGACTGAGTCTAATAACGATTTCGAAGCTGCTAGGAGACTCTGGGATTTTCAAATATTACTCTTAATAAACTATTTCTAAAAAGTACTTAATTTCTCATTAAACATGCACATGACAAATGTCATTATCTTATTAGGTCTATCTAAACCTTATAGTATAATAAATCTCATCTTCACAATAGATCATATTAATCAAACTTCGGTTATAATTAATATTCTTAAACTATAGGTTAAACTTATAAAATCTACAAGTGTTGCTACGACTAAGTCTCGGCTTGAACCAAAATCCACAGTCATAAACATACTACAACTACTACTAACTATTACTATTAGTACTACTATCTAACTAGCTAAGTAAAGTTCTTGGACTCTACAAGGAATCTTTCAACCATCTAAGAAAAAATTGAAGACTCGGTCAAAAAGATTCTGGCTTATCAAGAGGTTTATGGAATAAAATGAGCTCAGTTTCAAAATCATTTGAAAATGCAGCCCTAGAGCCGATATATCTCCTACCATAAGCGATATATCGCCTGGGCTCATATTCCCGAGGCTCGTCGAAGTGCTCGTGCAAAGTTACGTGTTTTACGTATCCCCGTGTGGCGATATATCACCCCCTAGAGCTGCGATATATCGGCATACAAAGAAATATTATACACGTAATTACACTTTTTCAGCCTAATTTCAATTGAGTAAATAGATTTGACTTAGTCTAATAACGATTTCAAAGCTGCTGGGAGACTCTGGGATTTTCAAATATTACTCTTAATAAACTATTCCTCAAAAATACTTAATTTCTCATTAAACATGCACATTACAAATGTCATTATCTTATTGGGTCTATCTAAACCTTATAGTATAATAAATCTCATCTTCACAATAGATCATATTAATCAAACTTCGGTTATAATTAATATTCTTAAACTATAGGTTAAACTTATAAAATCTACAAGTGTTGCTACGACTAAGTCTCGGCTTGAACCAAAATCCACAGTCATAAACATACTACAACTACTACTAACTATTACTATTAGTACTACTATCTAACTAGCTAAGTAATGTTCTTGGACTCTACAAGGAATCTTTCAACCATGTAAGAAAAAATTGAAGACTCGGTCAAAAAGATTCTGGCTTATCAAGAGGTTTATGGAATAAAATGAGCTCAGTTTCAAAATCATTTGAAAATGCAGCCTTAGAGCCGATATATCTCCTACCATAAGCGATATATCGCCTGGGCTCATATTCCCGAGGCTCGTCGAAGTGCACGTGCAAAGTTACGTGTTTTACGTATCCCCGTGTGGCGATATATCACCCCCTAGAGCTGCGATATATCGGCATACAGAGAAATATTATACACGTAATTACACTTTTTCAGCCTAATTTGAATTGAGTAAATAGCTTTGACTGAGTCTAATAACGATTTCGAAGCTGCTAGGAGACTCTGGGATTTTCAAATATTACTCTTAATAAACTATTTCTAAAAAGTACTTAATTTCTCATTAAACATGCACATGACAAATGTCATTATCTTATTAGGTCTATCTAAACCTTATAGTATAATAAATCTCATCTTCACAATAGATCATATTAATCAAACTTCGGTTATAATTAATATTCTTAAACTATAGGTTAAACTTATAAAATCTACAAGTGTTGCTACGACTAAGTCTCGGCTTGAACCAAAATCCACAGTCATAAACATACTACAACTACTACTAACTATTACTATTAGTACTACTATCTAACTAGCTAAGTAAAGTTCTTGGACTCTACAAGGAATCTTTCAACCATCTAAGAAAAAATTGAAGACTCGGTCAAAAAGATTCTGGCTTATCAAGAGGTTTATGGAATAAAATGAGCTCAGTTTCAAAATCATTTGAACATGCAGCCCTAGAGCCGATATATCTCCTACCATAAGCGATATATCGCCTGGGCTCATATTCCCGAGGCTCGTCGAAGTGCTCGTGCAAAGTTACGTGTTTTACGTATCCCCGTGTGGCGATATATCACCCCCTAGAGCTGCGATATATCGGCATACAGAGAAATATTATACACGTAATTACACTTTTTCAGCCTAATTTGAATTGAGTAAATAGATTTGACTTAGTCTAATAACGATTTCAAAGCTGCTGGGAGACTCTGGGATTTTCAAATATTACTCTTAATAAACTATTCCTCAAAAATACTTAATTTCTCATTAAACATGCACATTACAAATGTCATTATCTTATTGGGTCTATCTAAACCTTATAGTATAATAAATCTCATCTTCACAATAGATCATATTAATCAAACTTCGGTTATAATTAATATTCTTAAACTATAGGTTAAACTTATAAAATATACAACTGTTGCTACGTCTAAGTCTCGGCTTGAACCAAAATCCACAGTCATAAACATACTACAACTACTACTAACTATTACTATTAGTACTACTATCTAACTAGCTAAGTAAAGTTCTTGGACTCTACAAGGAATCTTTCAACCATGTAAGAAAAATTTGAAGACTCGGTCAAAAAGATTCTGGCTTATCAAGAGGTTTATGGAATAAAATGAGCTCAGTTTCAAAATCATTTGAAAATGCAGCCTTAGAGCCGATATATCTCCTACCATAAGCGATATATCGCCTGGGCTCATATTCCCGAGGCTCGTCGAAGTGCACGTGCAAAGTTACGTGTTTTACGTATCCCCGTGTGGCGATATATCACCCCCTAGAGCTGCGATATATCGGCATACAGAGAAATATTTTACACGTAATTACACTTTTTCAACCTAATTTGAATTGAGTAAATAGCTTTGACTGAGTCTAATAACGATTTCGAAGCTGCTAGGAGACTCTGGGATTTTCAAATATTACTCTTAATAAACTATTTCTAAAAAGTACTTAATTTCTCATTAAACATGCACATGACAAATGTCATTATCTTATTAGGTCTATCTAAACCTTATAGTATAATAAATCTCATCTTCACAATAGATCATATTAATCAAACTTCGGGTATAATTAATATTCTTAAACTATAGGTTAAACTTATAAAATCTACAAGTGTTGCTACGACTAAGTCTCGGCTTGAACCAAAATCCACAGTCATAAACATACTACAACTACTACTAACTATTACTATTATTACTACTATCTAACTAACTAAGTAAAGTTCTTGGACTCTACAAGGAATCTTTCAACCATGTAAGAAAAAATTGAAGACTCGGTCAAAAAGATTCTGGCTTATCAAGAGGTTTATGGAATAAAATGAGCTCAGTTTCAAAATCATTTGAAAATGCAGCCCTAGAGCCGATATATCTCCTACCATAAGCGATATATCGCCTGGGCTCATATTCCCGAGGCTCGTCGAAGTGCTCGTGCAAAGTTACGTGTTTTACGTATCCCCGTGTGGCGATATATCACCCCCTAGAGCTGCGATATATCGGCATACAGAGAAATATTATACACGTAATTACACTTTTTCAGCCTAATTTAAATTGAGTAAATAGTTTGACTTAGTCTAATAACGATTTCAAAGCTGCTGGGAGACTCTGGGATTTTCAAATATTACTCTTAATAAACTATTCCTCAAAAATACTTAATTTCTCATTAAACATGCACATTACAAATGTCATTATCTTATTGGGTCTATCTAAACCTTATAGTATAATAAATCTCATCTTCACAATAGATCATATTAATCAAACTTCGGTTATAATTAATATTCTTAAACTATAGGTTAAACTTATAAAATCTACAAGTGTTGCTACGACTAAGTCTCGGCTTGAACCAAAATCCAAAGTCATAAACATACTACAACTACTACTAACTATTACTATTAGTACTACTATCTAACTAGCTAAGTAATGTTCTTGGACTCTACAAGGAATCTTTCAACCATGTAAGAAAAAATTGAAGACTCGGTCAAAAAGATTCTGGCTTATCAAGAGGTTTATGGAATAAAATGAGCTCAGTTTCAAAATCATTTGAAAATGCAGCCTTAGTGCCGATATATCTCCTACCATAAGCGATATATCGCCTGGGCTCATATTCCCGAGGCTCGTCGAAGTGCACGTGCAAAGTTACGTGTTTTACGTATCCCCGTGTGGCGATATATCACCCCCTAGAGCTGCGATATATCGGCATACAGAGAAATATTTTACACGTAATTACACTTTTTCAACTTAATTTGAATTGAGTAAATAGCTTTGACTGAGTCTAATAACGATTTCGAAGCTACTAGGAGACTCTGGGATTTTCAAATATTACTCTTAATAAACTATTTCTAAAAAGTACTTAATTTCTCATTAAACATGCACATGACAAATGTCATTATCTTATTAGGTCTATCTAAACCTTATAGTATAATAAATCTCATCTTCACAATAGATCATATTAATCAAACTTCGGTTATAATTAATATTCTTAAACTATAGGTTAAACTTATAAAATCTACAAGTGTTGCTACGACTAAGTCTCGGCTTGAACCAAAATCCACAGTCATAAACATACTACAACTACTACTAACTATTACTATTATTACTACTATCTAACTAACTAAGTAAAGTTCTTGGACTCTACAAGGAATCTTTCAACCATGTAAGAAAAAATTGAAGACTCGGTCAAAAAGATTCTGGCTTATCAAGAGGTTTATGGAATAAAATGAGCTCAGTTTCAAAATCATTTGAAAATGCAGCCCTAGACCCGATATATCTCCTACCATAAGCGATATATCGCCTGGGCTCATATTCCCGAGGCTCGTCGAAGTGCTCGTGCAAAGTTACGTGTTTTACGTATCCCCGTGTGGCGATATATCACCCCCTAGAGCTGCGATATATCGGCATACAGAGAAATATTATACACGTAATTACACTTTTTCAGCCTAATTTCAATTGAGTAAATAGCTTTGACTGAGTCTAATAACGATTTCAAAGCTGCTGGGAGACTCTGGGATTTTCAAATATTACTCTTAATAAACTATTCCTCAAAAATACTTAATTTCTCATTAAACATGCACATTACAAATGTCATTATCTTATTGGGTCTATCTAAACCTTATAGTATAATAAATCTCATCTTCACAATAGATCATATTAATCAAACTTCGGTTATAATTAATATTCTTAAACTATAGGTTAAACTTATAAAATATACAAGTGTTGCTACGACTAAGTCTCGGCTTGAACCAAAATCCACAGTCATAAACATACTACAACTACTACTAACTATTACTATTAGTACTACTATCTAACTAGCTAAGTAAAGTTCTTGGACTCTACAAGGAATCTTTCAACCATGTAAGAAAAATTTGAAGACTCGGTCAAAAAGATTCTGGCTTATCAAGAGGTTTATGGAATAAAATGAGCTCAGTTTCAAAATCATTTGAAAATGCAGCCTTAGAACCGATATATCTCCTACCATAAGCGATATATCGCCTGGGCTCATATTCCCGAGGCTCGTCGAAGTGCACGTGCAAAGTTACGTGTTTTACGTATCCCCGTGTGGCGATATATCACCCCCTAGAGCTGCGATATATCGGCATACAGAGAAATATTTTACACGTAATTACACTTTTTCAACCTAATTTGAATTGAGTAAATAGCTTTGACTGAGTCTAATAACGATTTCGAAGCTGCTAGGAGACTCTGGGATTTTCAAATATTACTCTTAATAAACTATTTCTAAAAAGTACTTAATTTCTCATTAAACATGCACATGACAAATGTCATTATCTTATTAGGTCTATCTAAACCTTATAGTATAATAAATCTCATCTTCACAATAGATCATATTAATCAAACTTCGGTTATAATTAATATTCTTAAACTATAGGTTAAACTTATAAAATCTACAAGTGTTGCTACGACTAAGTCTCGGCTTGAACCAAAATCCACAGTCATAAACATACTACAACTACTACTAACTATTACTATTAGTACTACTATCTAACTAGCTAAGTAAAGTTCTTGGACTCTACAAGGAATCTTTCAACCATCTAAGAAAAAATTGAAGACTCGGTCAAAAAGATTCTGGCTTATCAAGAGGTTTATGGAATAAAATGAGCTCAGTTTCAAAATCATTTGAAAATGCAGCCCTAGAGCCGATATATCTCCTACCATAAGCGATATATCGCCTGGGCTCATATTCCCGAGGCTCGTCGAAGTGCTCGTGCAAAGTTACGTGTTTTACGTATCCCCGTGTGGCGATATATCACCCCCTAGAGCTGCGATATATCGGCATACAGAGAAATATTATACACGTAATTACACTTTTTCAGCCTAATTTGAATTGAGTAAATAGATTTGACTTAGTCTAATAACGATTTCAAAGCTGCTGGGAGACTCTGGGATTTTCAAATATTACTCTTAATAAACTATTCCTCAAAAATACTTAATTTCTCATTAAACATGCACATTACAAATGTCATTATCTTATTGGGTCTATCTAAACCTTATAGTATAATAAATCTCATCTTCACAATAGATCATATTAATCAAACTTCGGTTATAATTAATATTCTTAAACTATAGGTTAAACTTATAAAATCTACAAGTGTTGCTACGACTAAGTCTCGGCTTGAACCAAAATCCACAGTCATAAACATACTACAACTACTACTAACTATTACTATTAGTACTACTATCTAACTAGCTAAGTAATGTTCTTGGACTCTACAAGGAATCTTTCAACCATGTAAGAAAAAATTGAAGACTCGGTCAAAAAGATTCTGGCTTATCAAGAGGTTTATGGAATAAAATGAGCTCAGTTTCAAAATCATTTGAAAATGCAGCCTTAGTGCCGATATATCTCCTACCATAAGCGATATATCGCCTGGGCTCATATTCCCGAGGCTCGTCGAAGTGCACGTGCAAAGTTACGTGTTTTACGTATCCCCGTGTGGCGATATATCACCCCCTAGAGCTGCGATATATCGGCATACAGAGAAATATTTTACACGTAATTACACTTTTTCAACTTAATTTGAATTGAGTAAATAGCTTTGACTGAGTCTAATAACGATTTCGAAGCTACTAGGAGACTCTGGGATTTTCAAATATTACTCTTAATAAACTATTTCTAAAAAGTACTTAATTTCTCATTAAACATGCACATGACAAATGTCATTATCTTATTAGGTCTATCTAAACCTTATAGTATAATAAATCTTATCTTCACAATAGATCATATTAATCAAACTTCGGTTATAATTAATATTCTTAAACTATAGGTAAAACTTATAAAATCTACAAGTGTTGCTACGACTAAGTCTCGGCTTGAACCAAAATCCACAGTCATAAACATACTACAACTACTACTAACTATTACTATTAGTACTACTATCTAACTAGCTAAGTAAAGTTCTTGGACTCTACAAGGAATCTTTCAACCATGTAAGAAAAAATTGAAGACTCGGTCAAAAAGATTCTGGCTTATCAAGAGGTTTATGGAATAAAATGAGCTCAGTTTCAAAATCATTTGAAAATGCAGCCCTAGAGCCGATATATCTCCTACCATAAGCGATATATCGCCTGGGCTCATATTCCCGAGGCTCGTCGAAGTGCTCGTGCAAAGTTACGTGTTTTACGTATCCCCGTGTGGCGATATATCACCCCCTAGAGCTGCGATATATCGGCATACAGAGAAATATTATACACGTAATTACACTTTTTCAGCCTAATTTGAATTGAGTAAATAGCTTTGACTGAGTCTAATAACGATTTCAAAGCTGCTGGGAGACTCTGGGATTTTCAAATATTACTCTTAATAAACTATTCCTCAAAAATACTTAATTTCTCATTAAACATGCACATTACAAATGTCATTATCTTATTGGGTCTATCTAAACCTTATAGTATAATAAATCTCATCTTCACAATAGATCATATTAATCAAACTTCGGTTATAATTAATATTCTTAAACTATAGGTTAAACTTATAAAATATACAAGTGTTGCTACGACTAAGTCTCGGCTTGAACCAAAATCCACAGTCATAAACATACTACAACTACTACTAACTATTACTATTAGTACTACTATCTAACTAGCTAAGTAAAGTTCTTGGACTCTACAAGGAATCTTTCAACCATGTAAGAAAAATTTGAAGACTCGGTCAAAAAGATTCTGGCTTATCAAGAGGTTTATGGAATAAAATGAGCTCAGTTTCAAAATCATTTGAAAATGCAGCCTTAGAGCCGATATATCTCCTACCATAAGCGATATATCGCCTGGGCTCATATTCCCGAGGCTCGTCGAAGTGCACGTGCAAAGTTACGTGTTTTACGTATCCCCGTGTGGCGATATATCACCCCCTAGAGCTGCGATATATCGGCATACAGAGAAATATTTTAAACGTAATTACACTTTTTCAACCTAATTTGAATTGAGTAAATAGCTTTGACTGAGTCTAATAACGATTTCGAAGCTGCTAGGAGACTCTGGGATTTTCAAATATTACTCTTAATAAACTATTTCTAAAAAGTACTTAATTTCTCATTAAACATGCACATGACAAATGTCATTATCTTATTAGGTCTATCTAAACCTTATAGTATAATAAATCTCATCTTCACAATAGATCATATTAATCAAACTTCGGTTATAATTAATATTCTTAAACTATAGGTTAAACTTATAAAATCTACAAGTGTTGCTACGACTAAGTCTCGGCTTGAACCAAAATCCACAGTCATAAACATACTACAACTACTACTAACTATTACTATTAGTACTACTATCTAACTAGCTAAGTAATGTTCTTGGACTCTACAAGGAATCTTTCAACCATGTAAGAAAAAATTGAAGACTCGGTCAAAAAGATTCTGGCTTATCAAGAGGTTTATGGAATAAAATGAGCTCAGTTTCAAAATCATTTGAAAATGCAGCCTTAGAGCCGATATATCTCCTACCATAAGCGATATATCGCCTGGGCTCATATTCCCGAGGCTCGTCGAAGTGCACGTGCAAAGTTACGTGTTTTACGTATCCCCGTGTGGCGATATATCACCCCCTAGAGCTGCGATATATCGGCATACAGAGAAATATTATACACGTAATTACACTTTTTCAGCCTAATTTGAATTGAGTAAATAGCTTTGACTGAGTCTAATAACGATTTCGAAGCTGCTAGGAGACTCTGGGATTTTCAAATATTACTCTTAATAAACTATTTCTAAAAAGTACTTAATTTCTCATTAAACATGCACATGACAAATGTCATTATCTTATTAGGTCTATCTAAACCTTATAGTATAATAAATCTCATCTTCACAATAGATCATATTAATCAAACTTCGGTTATAATTAATATTCTTAAACTATAGGTTAAACTTATAAAATCTACAAGTGTTGCTACGACTAAGTCTCGGCTTGAACCAAAATCCACAGTCATAAACATACTACAACTACTACTAACTATTACTATTAGTACTACTATCTAACTAGCTAAGTAAAGTTCTTGGACTCTACAAGGAATCTTTCAACCATCTAAGAAAAAATTGAAGACTCGGTCAAAAAGATTCTGGCTTATCAAGAGGTTTATGGAATAAAATGAGCTCAGTTTCAAAATCATTTGAACATGCAGCCCTAGAGCCGATATATCTCCTACCATAAGCGATATATCGCCTGGGCTCATATTCCCGAGGCTCGTCGAAGTGCTCGTGCAAAGTTACGTGTTTTACGTATCCCCGTGTGGCGATATATCACCCCCTAGAGCTGCGATATATCGGCATACAGAGAAATATTATACACGTAATTACACTTTTTCAGCCTAATTTGAATTGAGTAAATAGATTTGACTTAGTCTAATAACGATTTCAAAGCTGCTGGGAGACTCTGGGATTTTCAAATATTACTCTTAATAAACTATTCCTCAAAAATACTTAATTTCTCATTAAACATGCACATTACAAATGTCATTATCTTATTGGGTCTATCTAAACCTTATAGTATAATAAATCTCATCTTCACAATAGATCATATTAATCAAACTTCGGTTATAATTAATATTCTTAAACTATAGGTTAAACTTATAAATTCTACAAGTGTTGCTACGACTAAGTCTCGGCTTGAACCAAAATCCACAGTCATAAACATACTACAACTACTACTAACTATTACTATTAGTACTACTATCTAACTAGCTAAGTAATGTTCTTGGACTCTACAAGGAATCTTTCAACCATGTAAGAAAAAATTGAAGACTCGGTCAAAAAGATTCTGGCTTATCAAGAGGTTTATGGAATAAAATGAGCTCAGTTTCAAAATCATTTGAAAATGCAGCCTTAGAGCCGATATATCTCCTACCATAAGCGATATATCGCCTGGGCTCATATTCCCGAGGCTCGTCGAAGTGCACGTGCAAAGTTACGTGTTTTACGTATCCCCGTGTGGCGATATATCACCCCCTAGAGCTGCGATATATCGGCATACAGAGAAATATTTTACACGTAATTACACTTTTTCAACTTAATTTGAATTGAGTAAATAGCTTTGACTGAGTCTAATAACGATTTCGAAGCTACTAGGAGACTCTGGGATTTTCAAATATTACTCTTAATAAACTATTTCTAAAAAGTACTTAATTTCTCATTAAACATGCACATGACAAATGTCATTATCTTATTAGGTCTATCTAAACCTTATAGTATAATAAATCTTATCTTCACAATAGATCATATTAATCAAACTTCGGTTATAATTAATATTCTTAAACTATAGGTAAAACTTATAAAATCTACAAGTGTTGCTACGACTAAGTCTCGGCTTGAACCAAAATCCACAGTCATAAACATACTACAACTACTACTAACTATTACTATTAGTACTACTATCTAACTAGCTAAGTAAAGTTCTTGGACTCTACAAGGAATCTTTCAACCATGTAAGAAAAAATTGAAGACTCGGTCAAAAAGATTCTGGCTTATCAAGAGGTTTATGGAATAAAATGAGCTCAGTTTCAAAATCATTTGAAAATGCAGCCCTAGAGCCGATATATCTCCTACCATAAGCGATATATCGCCTGGGCTCATATTCCCGAGGCTCGTCGAAGTGCTCGTGCAAAGTTACGTGTTTTACGTATCCCCGTGTGGCGATATATCACACCCTAGAGCTGCGATATATCGGCATACAGAGAAATATTATACACGTAATTACACTTTTTCAGCCTAATTTGAATTGAGTAAATAGCTTTGACTGAGTCTAATAACGATTTCAAAGCTGCTAAGAGACTCTGGGATTTTCATATATTACTCTTAATAAACTATTCCTCAAAAATACTTAATTTCTCATTAAACATGCACATGACAAATGTCATTATCTTATTGGGTCTATCTAAACCTTGTAGTATAATAAATATCATCTTCATAATCTATCATATTAATCAAACTTAGGTTATAATTAATAATCTTAAACTATAGGTTAAACTTATAAAATCTACAAGTGTTGCTACGACTAAGTCTCGGCTTGAACCAAAATCCACAGTCATAAACATACTACAACTACTACTAACTATTACTATTAGTACTACTATCTAACTAGCTAAGTAAAGTTCTTGGACTCTACAAGGAATCTTTCAACCAAGTTAGAAAAAATTGAAGACTCGGTCAAAAAGATTCTGGCTTATCAAGAGGTTTATGGAATAAAATGAGCTCAGTTTGAAAATCATTTGAAAATGCAGCCATAGAGCGGATATATCTCCTACCATAAGCGATATATCGCCTTGGCTCATATTCCTGAGGCTCGTCGCAGTGCTCGTGCAAAGTTCCGTGTTTTTCGTATCCCCGTGTGGCGATATATCACCCCCTAGAGCTGCGATATATCGGCATACGCTGAAATATTATACACGTCATTGCACTTTTTCAGGCTAATTTGAATTGAGTAAACAGCTTTGACTGAGTCTAATAACGATTTCAAAGCTGCGGGGAGACTCTGGTTTTTTCAAATATTACTCTAAATAAACTATTCCTCAAAAATACTTAATTTCTCATTAAACATGCACATGACAAATGTCATTATCTTATTGGGTCTTTCTAAACCTTATAGTATAATAAATATTATCTTCATAATCAATCATATTAATCAAACTTAGGTTATAATTAATATTCTTAAACTATAGGTTAAACTTATAAAATCTACAAGTGTTGCTACGAGTGTCAATATAGTCTCGGCTTGAACCAAAATCCACAGTCATAAACATACTACAACTACTACTAACTATTACTAATAGTACTACTATCTAACTAGCTAAGTAAAGTTCTTGGACTCTACAAGGAATCTTTCAACCATGTAAGAAAAAATTGAAGACTCGGTCAAAAATATTCTGGCTTATCAAGAGGTTTATGGAATAAAATGAGCTCAGTTTAAAAATCATTTGAAAATGCCGCCCTAGAGCCGATATATCTCCTACCATAAGCGATATATCGCCTGGGCTCATATTCCCGAGGCTCGTCGAAGTGCTCGTGCAAAGTTACGTGTTTTTCGTATCCCCGTTTGGCGATATATCACCCCCTAGAGCTGCGATATATCGGCATACAGAGAAATATTATACACGAAATTACACTTTTTCAGCCTAATTTGAATTGAGTAAATAGCTTTGACTGAGTCTAATAACGATTTCAAAGCTGCTGGGAGCCTCTGGGATTTTCAAATATTACTATTAATAAACTATTCCTAAACAATACTTAATTTCTCATTAAACATGCACATGACAAATGTCATTATCTTATTAGGTCTATCTAAACCTTATAGTATAATAAATCTCATCTTCACAATAGATCATATTAATCAAACTTCGGTTAATATTCTTAAACTAGAGGTTAAACTTATAAAATCTACAAGTGTTGCTACGACTAAGTCTCGGCTTGAACCAAAATCCACAGTCATAAACATAATACAACTACTACTAACTATTACTATTTGTACTACTATCTAACTAGCTAAGTAAAGTTCTTGGACTCTACAAGGAATCTTTCAACCATGTAAGAAAAAATTGAAGACACGGTCAAAAATATTCTGGCTTATCAAGAGGTTTATGGAATAAAATGAGCTCAGTTTCAAAATCATTTGAAAATGCAGCCTTAGAGCCGATATATCTCCTACCTTAAGCGATATATCGCCTGGGCTCATATTCCCGAGGCTCGTCGAAGTGCCCGTGCAAAGTTACGTGTTTTACGTATCCCCGTGTGGCGATATATCACCCCCTAGAGCTGCGATATATCGGCATACAGAGAAATATTATACACGTAATTACACTTTTTCAACCTAATTTGAATTGAGTAAATAGCTTTGACTGAGTCTAATAACGATTTCGAAGCTGCTAGGAGACTCTGGGATTTTCAAATATTACTCTTAATAAACTATTCCTCAAAAATACTTAATTTCTCATTCAACATGCACATGACAAATGTCATTATCTTATTAGGTCTATCTATACCTTATAGTATAATAAATCTTATCTTCACAATAGATCATATTAACCAAACTCAGGTTATAATTAATATTCTTAAACTATAGGTAAAACTTATAAAATCTACAAGTGTTGCTACGACTAAGTCTCGGCTTGAACCAAAATCCACAGTCATAAACATACTACAAATATTACTAACTATTACTATTAGTACTAATATCTAACTGGCAAAGTAAAGTTCTTGGACTCTACAAGGAATCTTTCAACCATGTAAGAAAAAATTGAAGACTCGGTCAAAAAGATTCTGGCTTATCAAGAGGTTTATGGAATAAAATGAGCTCAGTTTCAAAATCAATTGAAAATGCATCCCAAGAGCCGATATATCTCCTACCATAAGCGATATATCGCCTGGGCTCATATTCCCGAGGCTCTTCGAAGTGCTCTTGCAAAGTTACGTGTTTTTCGTATCCCCGTGTGGCGATATATCACCCCCTAGAGCTGCGATATATCGGCATACAGAGAAATATTATACACGTAATAAAACTTTTTCAGCCTAATTTGAATTGAGTAAATAGCTTTGACTGAGTCTAATAACGATTTCAAAGCTGCTGGGAGACTCTGGGATTTTCAAATATTCCTCTTAAAAAACTATTCCTAAAAAATACTTAATTTCTCATTAAACATGCACATGTCAAATGTCATTATCTTATTATGTCTATCTATACCTTATAGTATAATAAATCTTATCTTCACAATAGATCATATTAATCAAACTCAGGTTATAATTAATATTCTTATACTATAGGTTAAACTTATAAAATCTACAAGTGTTGCTACGACTAAGTTTCGGCTTGAACCAAAATCCACAGTCATAAACATACTACAACTACTACAAACTATTACTATTAGTACTACTATCTAACTAGCTAAGTAAAGTTCTTGGACTCTACAAGGAATCTTTCAACCATGTAAGAAAAAATTGAAGACTCGGTCAAAAAGATTCTGGGTTATCCAGAGGTTTATGGAATAAAATGAGCTCAGTTTCAAAATCATTTGAAAATGCAGCCCTAGAGCCGATATATCTCCTACCATAAGCGATATATCGGCTGGGCTCATATTCCCGAGGCTCGTCGAAGTGCTCGTGCAAAGTTACGTGTTTTTGGTATACCCGTTTGGCGATATATCACCCCCTAGAGCTGCGATATATCGGCATACGCTGGAATATTATACACGTAATTACACTTTTTCAGCCTAATTTGAATTGAGTAAATAGCTTTGACTGAGTATAATAACGATTTCAAAGCTGCTGGGAGACTCTAGGATTTTCAAATATTAATATTAATAAACTATTCCTAAACAATACTTAATTTCTCATTAAACATGCACATGACAAATGTCATTATCTTATTAGGTCTATCTAAACCTTATAGTATAATAAATCTCATCTTCACAACAGATCATATTAATCAAACTTCGGTTATAATTAATATTCTTAAACTATAGGTTAAACTTATAAAATCTACTAGTGTTGCTACGACTGAGTCTCGGCTTGAACCAAAATCGACAGTCATAAACATACTACAACTACTACTAACTATTACTATTTGTACTACTATCTAACTAGCCAAGTATAGTTCTTGGACTCTACAAGGAATCTTTCAACCATGTAAGAAAAAATAGAAGACACGGTCAAAAAGATTCTGGCTTATCAAGAGGTTTATGGAATAAAATGAGCTCAGTTTCAAAATCATTTGAAAATGCAGCCTTAGAGCATATATATCTCCTCCCATAAGCGATATATCGCCTGGGCTCATATTCCCGAGGCTCGTCGAAGTGCACGTGCAAAGTTACGTGTTTTACGTATCCCCGTGTGGCGATATATCACCCCCTAGAGCTGCGATATATCGGCATACAGAGAAATATTATACACGTAATTACACTTTTTCAACCTAATTTGAATTGAGTAAATAGCTTTGACTGACTCTAATAACGATTTCGAAGCTGCTAGGAGACTCTGGGATTTTCAAATATTACTCTTAATAAACTATTTCTAAAAAATACTTAATTTCTCATTAAACATGCACATGACAAATGTCATTATCTTATTAGGTCTATCTAAACCTTATAGTATAATAAATCTCATCTTCACAATAGATCATATTAATCGAACTTCGGTTATAATTAATATTCTTAAACTATAGGTTAAACTTATAAAATCTACAAGTGTTGCTACGACTAAGTCTCGTCTTGAACCAAAATCCACAGTCATAAACATACTACAACTTCTACTAACTATTACTAATTATACTACTATCTACCTAGCTAATTAAAGTTCTTGGACTCTACAAGGAATCTTTCAACCATGTAAGAAAAAATTGAAGACTCGGTCAAAAAGATTCTGGCTTATCAAGAGGTTTATGGAATAAAATGAGCTCAGTTTCAAAATCATTTGAAAATGCAGCCCTAGAGCCGATATATCTCCTACCATAACGATATATCGCCTGGGCTCATATTCCCGAGGCTCGTCGATGTGCTCGTGCAAAGTTACGTGTTTTACGTATCCCCGTGTGGCGATATATCACCCCCTAGAGCAGCGATATATCGGCATACAGAGAAATATTATACACGTAATTACACTTTTTCAGCCTAATTTGAATTGAGTAAATAGCTTTGACTGAGTCTAATAACGATTTCGAAGCTGCTACGAGACTCTGGGATTTTCAAATATTACTCTTAATAAACTATTCCTAAAAAATACTTAATTTCTCATTAAACATGCACATGACAAATGTCATTATCTTATTAGGTCTATCTATACCTTATAGTATAATAAATCTTATCTTCACAATAGATCATATTAACCAAACTCAGGTTATAATTAATATTCTTAAACTATAGGTAAAACTTATAAAATCTACAAGTGTTGCTACGACTAAGTCTCGGCTTGAACCAAAATCCACAGTCATAAACATACTACAAATATTACTAACTATTACTATTAGTACTAATATCTAACTGGCTAAGTAAAGTTCTTGGACTCTACAAGGAATCTTTCAACCATGTAAGAAAAAATTGAAGACTCGGTCAAAAAGATTCTGGCTTATCAAGAGGTTTATGGAATAAAATGAGCTCAGTTTCAAAATCAATTGAAAATGCAGCCCTAGAGCCGATATATCTCCTACCATAAGCGATATATCGCCTGGGCTCATATTCCCGAGGCTCGTCGAAGTGCTCGTGCAAAGTTACGTGTTTTTCGTATCCCCGTGTGGCGATATATCATCCCCTAGACCTGCGATATATCGGCATACAGAGAAATATTATACACGTAATCAAACTTTTTCATCCTAATTTGAATTGAGTAAATAGCTTTGACTGAGTCTAATAACGATTTCAAAGCTGCTGGGAGACTCTGGGATTTTCAAATATTCCTCTAAAAAAACTATTCCTAAAAAATACTTAATTTCTCATTAAACATGCACATGTCAAATGTCATTATCTTATTATGTCTATCTATACCTTATAGTATAATAAATCTTATCTTCACAATAGATCATATTAATCAAACTCAGGTTATAATTAATATTCTTAAACTATAGGTTAAACTTATAATATCTACAAGTGTTGCTACGACTAAGTCTCGGCTTGAACCAAAATCTACAGTCATAAACATACTACAACTACTACAAACTATTACTATTAGTACTACTATCTAACTAGCTAAGTAAAGTTCTTGGACTCTACAAGGAATCTTTCAACCATGTAAGAAAAAATTGAAGACTCGGTCAAAAAGATTCTGGCTTATCAAGAGGTTTATGGAATAAAATGGGCTCAGTATCAAAATCAATTGAAAATGCAGCCCTAGAGCCGATATATCTCCTACCATAAGCGATATATCGCCTGGGCTCATATTCCCGAGGCTCGTCGAAGTGCTCGTGCAAAGTTACGTGTTTTTCGTATCCCCGTGTGGCGATATATCACCCCCTAGAGCTGCGATATATCGGCATACAGAGAAATATTATACACGTAATTACACTTATTCAGCCTAATTTGAATTGAGTAAATAGCTTTGACTGAGTCTAATAACGATTTCAAAGCTGCTGGGAGACTATGGGATTTTCAAATATTTCCCTTAATAAACTATTCCTAAAAAATACTTAATTTCTCATTAAACATGCACATGACAAATGTCATTATCTTATTAGGTCTATCTATACCTTATAGTATAATAAATGTTATCTTCACAATAGATCATATTAATCAAACTCAGGTTATAATTAATATTCTTAAACTATAGGTTAAACTTATAAAATCTACAAGTGTTGCTACGACTAAGTCTCGGCTTGAACCAATATCCACAGTCATAAACATACTACAACTACTACTAACTATTAATATTAGTACTACTATCTAACTACCAAAGTAAAGTTCTTGGACTCTACAAGGAATCTTTCAACCATGTAAGAAAAAATTGAAGACTCGGTCAAAAAGATTCTGGCTTATCAAGAGGTTTATGGAATAAAATGAGCTCAGTTTCAAAATCAATTGAAAATGCAGCCCTAGAGCCGATATATCTCCTACCATAAGCGATATATCGCCTGGGCTCATATTCCCGAGGCTCGTCGAAGTGCTCGTGCAAAGTTACGTTTTTTTCGTATCCCCGTGTGGGGATATATCACCTCCTAGAGCTGCGATATATCGGCATACAGAGAAATATTATACACGTAATTACACTTTTTCAGCCTAATTTGAATTGAGTAAATAGCTTTGACTGAGACTAATAACGATTTCAAAGCTGCTGGGAGACTCTGGGATTTTCAAATATTACTCTTAATAAACTATTCCTCAAAAATACTTAATTTCTCATTAAACATGCACATGACAAATGTCATTATCTTATTGGGTCTATCTAAACCTTATAGTATAATAAATATCATCTTCATAATCAATCATATTAATCAAACTTAGGTTATAATTAATATTCTTAAACTATAGGTTAAACTTATAAAATATACAAGTGTTGCTACGACTAAGTCTCGGCTTGAACAAAATCCACAGTCATAAACAAACTACAACTACTACTAACTATTACTATTAGTACTATTATCTAACTAGCAAAGTAAAGTTCTTGGACTCTACAAGGAATCTTTCAACCATGTAAGAAAAAATTTAAGACTCGGTCTAAAAGATTCTGGCTTATCAATAGGTTTATGGAATAAAATGGGCACAGTTTCAAAATCATTTGAAAATGCAGCCCTAGAGCCGATATATCTCCTACCATAAGCGATATATCGCCTGGGCTCATATTCCCGAGGCTCGTCGAAGTGCTCGTGCAAAGTTACGTGTTTTACGTATCCCCGTGTGGCGATATATCACACCCTAGAGCTGCGATATATCGGCATACAGAGAAATATTATACACGTAATTACACTTTTTCAGCCTAATTTGAATTGAGTAAATAGCTTTGACTGAGTCTAATAACGATTTCAAAGCTGCTAAGAGACTCTGGGATTTTCATATATTACTCTTAATAAACTATTCCTCAAAAATACTTAATTTCTCATTAAACATGCACATGACAAATGTCATTATCTTATTGGGTCTATCTAAACCTTGTAGTATAATAAATATCATCTTCATAATCTATCATATTAATCAAACTTAGGTTATAATTAATAATCTTAAACTATAGGTTAAACTTATAAAATCTACAAGTGTTGCTACGACTAAGTCTCGGCTTGAACCAAAATCCACAGTCATAAACATACTACAACTACTACTAACTATTACTATTAGTACTACTATCTAACTAGCTAAGTAAAGTTCTTGGACTCTACAAGGAATCTTTCAACCAAGTTAGAAAAAATTGAAGACTCGGTCAAAAAGATTCTGGCTTATCAAGAGGTTTATGGAATAAAATGAGCTCAGTTTGAAAATCATTTGAAAATGCAGCCATAGAGCGGATATATCTCCTACCATAAGCGATATATCGCCTTGGCTCATATTCCTGAGGCTCGTCGCAGTGCTCGTGCAAAGTTCCGTGTTTTTCGTATCCCCGTGTGGCGATATATCACCCCCTAGAGCTGCGATATATCGGCATACGCTGAAATATTATACACGTCATTGCACTTTTTCAGGCTAATTTGAATTGAGTAAACAGCTTTGACTGAGTCTAATAACGATTTCAAAGCTGCGGGGAGACTCTGGTTTTTTCAAATATTACTCTAAATAAACTATTCCTCAAAAATACTTAATTTCTCATTAAACATGCACATGACAAATGTCATTATCTTATTGGGTCTTTCTAAACCTTATAGTATAATAAATATTATCTTCATAATCAATCATATTAATCAAACTTAGGTTATAATTAATATTCTTAAACTATAGGTTAAACTTATAAAATCTACAAGTGTTGCTACGAGTGTCAATATAGTCTCGGCTTGAACCAAAATCCACAGTCATAAACATACTACAACTACTACTAACTATTACTAATAGTACTACTATCTAACTAGCTAAGTAAAGTTCTTGGACTCTACAAGGAATCTTTCAACCATGTAAGAAAAAATTGAAGACTCGGTCAAAAATATTCTGGCTTATCAAGAGGTTTATGGAATAAAATGAGCTCAGTTTAAAAATCATTTGAAAATGCCGCCCTAGAGCCGATATATCTCCTACCATAAGCGATATATCGCCTGGGCTCATATTCCCGAGGCTCGTCGAAGTGCTCGTGCAAAGTTACGTGTTTTTCGTATCCCCGTTTGGCGATATATCACCCCCTAGAGCTGCGATATATCGGCATACAGAGAAATATTATACACGAAATTACACTTTTTCAGCCTAATTTGAATTGAGTAAATAGCTTTGACTGAGTCTAATAACGATTTCAAAGCTGCTGGGAGCCTCTGGGATTTTCAAATATTACTATTAATAAACTATTCCTAAACAATACTTAATTTCTCATTAAACATGCACATGACAAATGTCATTATCTTATTAGGTCTATCTAAACCTTATAGTATAATAAATCTCATCTTCACAATAGATCATATTAATCAAACTTCGGTTAATATTCTTAAACTAGAGGTTAAACTTATAAAATCTACAAGTGTTGCTACGACTAAGTCTCGGCTTGAACCAAAATCCACAGTCATAAACATAATACAACTACTACTAACTATTACTATTTGTACTACTATCTAACTAGCTAAGTAAAGTTCTTGGACTCTACAAGGAATCTTTCAACCATGTAAGAAAAAATTGAAGACACGGTCAAAAATATTCTGGCTTATCAAGAGGTTTATGGAATAAAATGAGCTCAGTTTCAAAATCATTTGAAAATGCAGCCTTAGAGCCGATATATCTCCTACCTTAAGCGATATATCGCCTGGGCTCATATTCCCGAGGCTCGTCGAAGTGCCCGTGCAAAGTTACGTGTTTTACGTATCCCCGTGTGGCGATATATCACCCCCTAGAGCTGCGATATATCGGCATACAGAGAAATATTATACACGTAATTACACTTTTTCAACCTAATTTGAATTGAGTAAATAGCTTTGACTGAGTCTAATAACGATTTCGAAGCTGCTAGGAGACTCTGGGATTTTCAAATATTACTCTTAATAAACTATTCCTCAAAAATACTTAATTTCTCATTCAACATGCACATGACAAATGTCATTATCTTATTAGGTCTATCTATACCTTATAGTATAATAAATCTTATCTTCACAATAGATCATATTAACCAAACTCAGGTTATAATTAATATTCTTAAACTATAGGTAAAACTTATAAAATCTACAAGTGTTGCTACGACTAAGTCTCGGCTTGAACCAAAATCCACAGTCATAAACATACTACAAATATTACTAACTATTACTATTAGTACTAATATCTAACTGGCAAAGTATAGTTCTTGGACTCTACAAGGAATCTTTCAACCATGTAAGAAAAAATTGAAGACTCGGTCAAAAAGATTCTGGCTTATCAAGAGGTTTATGGAATAAAATGAGCTCAGTTTCAAAATCAATTGAAAATGCATCCCAAGAGCCGATATATCTCCTACCATAAGCGATATATCGCCTGGGCTCATATTCCCGAGGCTCTTCGAAGTGCTCTTGCAAAGTTACGTGTTTTTCGTATCCCCGTGTGGCGATATATCACCCCCTAGAGCTGCGATATATCGGCATACAGAGAAATATTATACACGTAATAAAACTTTTTCAGCCTAATTTGAATTGAGTAAATAGCTTTGACTGAGTCTAATAACGATTTCAAAGCTGCTGGGAGACTCTGGGATTTTCAAATATTCCTCTTAAAAAACTATTCCTAAAAAATACTTAATTTCTCATTAAACATGCACATGTCAAATGTCATTATCTTATTATGTCTATCTATACCTTATAGTATAATAAATCTTATCTTCACAATAGATCATATTAATCAAACTCAGGTTATAATTAATATTCTTATACTATAGGTTAAACTTATAAAATCTACAAGTGTTGCTACGACTAAGTTTCGGCTTGAACCAAAATCCATAGTCATAAACATACTACAACTACTACAAACTATTACTATTAGTACTACTATCTAACTAGCTAAGTAAAGTTCTTGGACTCTACAAGGAATCTTTCAACCATGTAAGAAAAAATTGAAGACTCGGTCAAAAAGATTCTGGGTTATCCAGAGGTTTATGGAATAAAATGAGCTCAGTTTCAAAATCATTTGAAAATGCAGCCCTAGAGCCGATATATCTCCTACCATAAGCGATATATCGGCTGGGCTCATATTCCCGAGGCTCGTCGAAGTGCTCGTGCAAAGTTACGTGTTTTTGGTATACCCGTTTGGCGATATATCACCCCCTAGAGCTGCGATATATCGGCATACGCTGGAATATTATACACGTAATTACACTTTTTCAGCCTAATTTGAATTGAGTAAATAGCTTTGACTGAGTATAATAACGATTTCAAAGCTGCTGGGAGACTCTAGGATTTTCAAATATTAATATTAATAAACTATTCCTAAACAATACTTAATTTCTCATTAAACATGCACATGACAAATGTCATTATCTTATTAGGTCTATCTAAACCTTATAGTATAATAAATCTCATCTTCACAACAGATCATATTAATCAAACTTCGGTTATAATTAATATTCTTAAACTATAGGTTAAACTTATAAAATCTACTAGTGTTGCTACGACTGAGTCTCGGCTTGAACCAAAATCGACAGTCATAAACATACTACAACTACTACTAACTATTACTATTTGTACTACTATCTAACTAGCCAAGTATAGTTCTTGGACTCTACAAGGAATCTTTCAACCATGTAAGAAAAAATAGAAGACACGGTCAAAAAGATTCTGGCTTATCAAGAGGTTTATGGAATAAAATGAGCTCAGTTTCAAAATCATTTGAAAATGCAGCCTTAGAGCATATATATCTCCTCCCATAAGCGATATATCGCCTGGGCTCATATTCCCGAGGCTCGTCGAAGTGCACGTGCAAAGTTACGTGTTTTACGTATCCCCGTGTGGCGATATATCACCCCCTAGAGCTGCGATATATCGGCATACAGAGAAATATTATACACGTAATTACACTTTTTCAACCTAATTTGAATTGAGTAAATAGCTTTGACTGACTCTAATAACGATTTCGAAGCTGCTAGGAGACTCTGGGATTTTCAAATATTACTCTTAATAAACTATTTCTAAAAAATACTTAATTTCTCATTAAACATGCACATGACAAATGTCATTATCTTATTAGGTCTATCTAAACCTTATAGTATAATAAATCTCATCTTCACAATAGATCATATTAATCGAACTTCGGTTATAATTAATATTCTTAAACTATAGGTTAAACTTATAAAATCTACAAGTGTTGCTACGACTAAGTCTCGTCTTGAACCAAAATCCACAGTCATAAACATACTACAACTTCTACTAACTATTACTAATTATACTACTATCTACCTAGCTAATTAAAGTTCTTGGACTCTACAAGGAATCTTTCAACCATGTAAGAAAAAATTGAAGACTCGGTCAAAAAGATTCTGGCTTATCAAGAGGTTTATGGAATAAAATGAGCTCAGTTTCAAAATCATTTGAAAATGCAGCCCTAGAGCCGATATATCTCCTACCATAACGATATATCGCCTGGGCTCATATTCCCGAGGCTCGTCGATGTGCTCGTGCAAAGTTACGTGTTTTACGTATCCCCGTGTGGCGATATATCACCCCCTAGAGCAGCGATATATCGGCATACAGAGAAATATTATACACGTAATTACACTTTTTCAGCCTAATTTGAATTGAGTAAATAGCTTTGACTGAGTCTAATAACGATTTCGAAGCTGCTACGAGACTCTGGGATTTTCAAATATTACTCTTAATAAACTATTCCTAAAAAATACTTAATTTCTCATTAAACATGCACATGACAAATGTCATTATCTTATTAGGTCTATCTATACCTTATAGTATAATAAATCTTATCTTCACAATAGATCATATTAACCAAACTCAGGTTATAATTAATATTCTTAAACTATAGGTAAAACTTATAAAATCTACAAGTGTTGCTACGACTAAGTCTCGGCTTGAACCAAAATCCACAGTCATAAACATACTACAAATATTACTAACTATTACTATTAGTACTAATATCTAACTGGCTAAGTAAAGTTCTTGGACTCTACAAGGAATCTTTCAACCATGTAAGAAAAAATTGAAGACTCGGTCAAAAAGATTCTGGCTTATCAAGAGGTTTATGGAATAAAATGAGCTCAGTTTCAAAATCAATTGAAAATGCAGCCCTAGAGCCGATATATCTCCTACCATAAGCGATATATCGCCTGGGCTCATATTCCCGAGGCTCGTCGAAGTGCTCGTGCAAAGTTACGTGTTTTTCGTATCCCCGTGTGGCGATATATCATCCCCTAGACCTGCGATATATCGGCATACAGAGAAATATTATACACGTAATCAAACTTTTTCATCCTAATTTGAATTGAGTAAATAGCTTTGACTGAGTCTAATAACGATTTCAAAGCTGCTGGGAGACTCTGGGATTTTCAAATATTCCTCTAAAAAAACTATTCCTAAAAAATACTTAATTTCTCATTAAACATGCACATGTCAAATGTCATTATCTTATTATGTCTATCTATACCTTATAGTATAATAAATCTTATCTTCACAATAGATCATATTAATCAAACTCAGGTTATAATTAATATTCTTAAACTATAGGTTAAACTTATAATATCTACAAGTGTTGCTACGACTAAGTCTCGGCTTGAACCAAAATCTACAGTCATAAACATACTACAACTACTACAAACTATTACTATTAGTACTACTATCTAACTAGCTAAGTAAAGTTCTTGGACTCTACAAGGAATCTTTCAACCATGTAAGAAAAAATTGAAGACTCGGTCAAAAAGATTCTGGCTTATCAAGAGGTTTATGGAATAAAATGGGCTCAGTATCAAAATCAATTGAAAATGCAGCCCTAGAGCCGATATATCTCCTACCATAAGCGATATATCGCCTGGGCTCATATTCCCGAGGCTCGTCGAAGTGCTCGTGCAAAGTTACGTGTTTTTCGTATCCCCGTGTGGCGATATATCACCCCCTAGAGCTGCGATATATCGGCATACAGAGAAATATTATACACGTAATTACACTTATTCAGCCTAATTTGAATTGAGTAAATAGCTTTGACTGAGTCTAATAACGATTTCAAAGCTGCTGGGAGACTATGGGATTTTCAAATATTTCCCTTAATAAACTATTCCTAAAAAATACTTAATTTCTCATTAAACATGCACATGACAAATGTCATTATCTTATTAGGTCTATCTATACCTTATAGTATAATAAATGTTATCTTCACAATAGATCATATTAATCAAACTCAGGTTATAATTAATATTCTTAAACTATAGGTTAAACTTATAAAATCTACAAGTGTTGCTACGACTAAGTCTCGGCTTGAACCAATATCCACAGTCATAAACATACTACAACTACTACTAACTATTAATATTAGTACTACTATCTAACTACCAAAGTAAAGTTCTTGGACTCTACAAGGAATCTTTCAACCATGTAAGAAAAAATTGAAGACTCGGTCAAAAAGATTCTGGCTTATCAAGAGGTTTATGGAATAAAATGAGCTCAGTTTCAAAATCAATTGAAAATGCAGCCCTAGAGCCGATATATCTCCTACCATAAGCGATATATCGCCTGGGCTCATATTCCCGAGGCTCGTCGAAGTGCTCGTGCAAAGTTACGTTTTTTTCGTATCCCCGTGTGGGGATATATCACCTCCTAGAGCTGCGATATATCGGCATACAGAGAAATATTATACACGTAATTACACTTTTTCAGCCTAATTTGAATTGAGTAAATAGCTTTGACTGAGACTAATAACGATTTCAAAGCTGCTGGGAGACTCTGGGATTTTCAAATATTACTCTTAATAAACTATTCCTCAAAAATACTTAATTTCTCATTAAACATGCACATGACAAATGTCATTATCTTATTGGGTCTATCTAAACCTTATAGTATAATAAATATCATCTTCATAATCAATCATATTAATCAAACTTAGGTTATAATTAATATTCTTAAACTATAGGTTAAACTTATAAAATATACAAGTGTTGCTACGACTAAGTCTCGGCTTGAACAAAATCCACAGTCATAAACAAACTACAACTACTACTAACTATTACTATTAGTACTATTATCTAACTAGCAAAGTAAAGTTCTTGGACTCTACAAGGAATCTTTCAACCATGTAAGAAAAAATTTAAGACTCGGTCTAAAAGATTCTGGCTTATCAATAGGTTTATGGAATAAAATGGGCACAGTTTCAAAATCATTTGAAAATGCAGCCCTAGAGCCGATATATCTCCTACCATAAGCGATATATCGCCTGGGCTCATATTCCCGAGGCTCGTCGAAGTGCTCGTGCAAAGTTACGTGTATTTCGTATCCCCGTGTGGCGATATATCACCCCCTAGAGCTGCGATATATCGGCATAAAGAGAAATATTATACACGTAATTACACTTATTCAGCCTAATTTGAATTGAGTAAATAGCTTTGACTGAGTCTAATAACGATTTCGAAGCTGCTGGGAGACTCTGGGATTTTCAAATATTACTCTTAATAAACTATTCCTCAAAAATACTTAATTTCTCATTAAACATGCACATGACAAATGTCATTATTTTATTGGGTCTATCTAAACCTTATAGTATAATAAATATCATCTTCATAATCAATCATATTAATCAAACTTAGGTTATAATTAATATTCTTAAACTATAGGTTAAACTTATAAAATATACAAGTGTTGCTACGACTAAGTCTCGGCTTGAACAAAATCCACAGTCATAAACAAACTACAACTACTACTAACTATTACTATTAGTACTATTATCTAACTAGCAAAGTAAAGTTCTTGGACTCTACAAGGAATCTTTCAACCATGTAAGAAAAAATTTAAGACTCGGTCTAAAAGATTCTGGCTTATCAATAGGTTTATGGAATAAAATGGGCACAGTTTCAAAATCATTTGAAAATGCAGCCCTAGAGCCGATATATCTCCTACCATAAGCGATATATCGCCTGGGCTCATATTCCCGAGGCTCGTCGAAGTGCTCGTGCAAAGTTACGTGTATTTCGTATCCCCGTGTGGCGATATATCACCCCCTAGAGCTGCGATATATCGGCATAAAGAGAAATATTATACACGTAATTACACTTATTCAGCCTAATTTGAATTGAGTAAATAGCTTTGACTGAGTCTAATAACGATTTCGAAGCTGCTGGGAGACTCTGGGATTTTCAAATATTACTCTTAATAAACTATTCCTCAAAAATACTTAATTTCTCATTAAACATGCACATGACAAATGTCATTATTTTATTGGGTCTATCTAAACCTTATAGTATAATAAATATCATCTTCATAATCAATCATATTAATCAAACTTAGGTTATAATTAATATTCTTAAACTATAGGTTAAACTTATAAAATATACAAGTGTTGCTACGACTAAGTCTCGGCTTGAACCAAAATCCACAGTCATAAACATACTACAACTACTACTAACTATTACTATTAATACTGCTATCTAACTAGCTAAGTAAAGTTCTTGGACTCTACCAGGAATCTTTCAACCATGTAAGAAAAAATTGAAGACTCGGTCAAAAAGATTCTGGCTTATCAAGAGGTTTATGGAATAAAATGAGCTCAGTTTCAAAATCATTTGAAAATGCAGCCCTAGAGCCGATATATCTCCTACCATAAGCGATATATCGCCTGGGCTCATATTCCTGAGGCTCGTCGATGTGCTCGTGCAAAGTTACGTGTTTTTCATATCCCCGTGTGGCGATATATCACCCCCGAGAGCAGCGATATATCGGCATACAGAGAAATACTATACACGTAATTACACTTATTCAGCCTAATTTGAATTGAGTAAATAGCTTTGACTGAGTCTAATAACGATTTCAAAGCTGCTGGGAGACTCTGGGATATTCAAATATTACTCTTAAAAAACTATTCCGAAAAAATACTTAATTTCTCATTAAACATGCACATGACAAATGTCATTATTTTATTGGGTCTATCTAAACCTTATAGTATAATAAATATCATCTTCATAATCTATCATATTAATCATACTTAGGTTATAATTAATATTCTTAAACTATAGGTTAAACTTATAAAATATACAAGTGTTGCTACGACTAAGTCTCGGCTTGTGCCAAAATCCACAGTCATAAACGTACTACAACTACTACTAACTATTACTATTAATACTACTATCTATCTAGCTAAGTAAAGTTCTTGGACTCTACAAGGAATCTTTCAACCACGTAAGAAAAAATTGAAGACTCGGTCAAAAAGATTCTGGCTTATCAAGAGGTTTATGGAATAAAATGGGCTCAGTTTCAAAATCTATTGAAAATGCAGCCCTAGAGCCGTTATATCTCCTACCATAAGCGATATATCGCCTGGGATCATATTCCCGAGGCTCGTCGAAGTGCTCGTGCAAAGTTACGTGTTTTTCGTATCCCCGTGTGGCGATATATCACCCCCTAGAGCTGCGATATATCGGCATAAAGAGAAATATTATACACGTAATTACACTTATTCAGCCTAATTTGAATTGAGTAAATAGCTTTGACTGAGTCTAATAACGATTTCAAAGCTGCTGGGAGACTCTGGGATTTTCAAATATTACTCTTAATAAACTATTCCTCAAAAATACTTAATTTCTCATTAAACATGCACATGACAAATGTCATTATTTTATTGGGTCTATCTAAACCTTATAGTATAATAAATATCATCTTCATAATCAATCATATTAATCAAACTTAGGTTATAATTAATATTCTTAAACTATAGGTTAAACTTATAAAATATACAAGTGTTGCTACGACTAAGTCTCGGCTTGAACCAAAATCCACAGTCATAAACATACTACAACTACTACTAACTATTACTATTAATACAACTATCTATCCAGCTAAGTAAAGTTCTTGGACTCTACAAGGAATCTTTCATCCACGTAAGAAAAAATAGAAGACTCGGTCAAAAAGATTCTGGCTTATCAAGAGGTTTATGGAATAAAATGGGCTCAGTTTCAAAATCAATTGAAAATGCAGCCCTAGAGCCGTTATATCTCCTACCATAAGCGATATATCGCCTGGGCTCATATTCCCGAGGCCTGTCGAAGTGCTCGTGCAAAGTTACGTGTTTTTCGTTTCCCCGTGTGGCGATATATCACCCCCTAGAGCTGCGATATATCGGCATACAGAGAAATATTATACACGCAATTATACTTTTTCAGCCTAATTTGAATTGAGTATATAGCATTGACTGAGTTTAATAACGATTTCAAAGCATCTGGGAGACTCTGGGATTTTCAAATATTCCTCTTAAAAAACTATTCCTAAAAAATACTTAATTTCTCATTAAACATGCACATGACAAATGTCATTATCTTATTAGGTCTATCTATACCTTATAGTCTAATAAATCTTTTCTTCATAATAGATCATATTAACCAAACTCAGATTATAATTAATATTCTTAAACTATAGGTTAAACTTATAAAATCTACAAGTGTTGCTACGACTAAGTCTCGGCTTGAACCAAAATCCACAGTCATAAACATACTACAACTACTACTAACTATTACTATTAGTACTGCTATCTAACTAGCTAAGTAAAGTTCTTGGACTCTACAAGGAATCTTTCAACCACGTAAGAAAAAATTGAAGACTCGGTCAAAAAGATTCTGGCTTATCAAGAGGTTTATGGAATAAAATGGGCTCAGTTTCAAAATCAATTGAAAATGCAGCCCTAGAGCCGTTATATCTCCTACCATAAGCGATATATCGCCTGGGCTCATATTCCCGAGGCTCGTCGAAGTGCTCGTGCAAAGTTACGTGTTTTTCGTATCCCCGTGTGGCGATATATCACCCCCTAGAGCTGCGATATATCGGGATACAGAGAAATATTATACACGCAATTACACTTTTTCAGCCTAATTTGAATTGAGTATATAGCTTTGACTGAGTCTAATAACGATTTCAAAGCGGCTGGGAGACTCTGGGATTTTCAAATATTTCTCTTAATAAACTATTCCTAAAATATACTTAATTTCTCATTAAACATGCACATGACAAATGTCATTATCTTATTAGGTCTATCTATACCTTATAGTCTAATAAATCTTTTCTTCACAATAGATCATATTAACCAAACTCAGGTTATAATTAATATTCTTAAACTATAGGTTAAACTTATAAAATCTACAAGTGTTGCTACGACTAATTCTCGGCTTGAACCAAAATCCACAGTCATAAACATACTACAACTATTACTAACTATTACTATTAGTACAACTATCTAACTAGCAAAGTAAAGTTCTTGGACTCTACAAGGAATCTTTCAACGATGTAAGAAAAAATTGAAGACTCGGTCAAAAAGATTCTGGGTTATCAAGAGGTTTATGGAATAAAATGAGCTCAGTTTCAAAATCAATTGAAAATGCAGCCCTAGAGCCGATATATCTCCTACCATAAGCGATATATCGCCTGGGCTCATATTCCCGAGGCTCGTCGAAGTGCTCGTGCAAAGTTACGTGTTTTTCGTATCCCCGTGTGGCGATATATGACCACCTAGAGCAGCGATATATCGGCATACAGAGAAATATTATACACGTAATTACACTTTTTCAACCTAATTTGAATTGAGTAAATAGCTTTGACTGAGTCTAATAACGATTTGAAAGCTGCTGGGAGACTCTGGGATTTTCAAATATTACTCTTAATAAACTATTCCAAAAAAATACTTAATTTCTCATTAAACATGCAAATGACAAATGCCATTATCTTATTAGGTTTATCTATACCTTATAGTATAATAAATCTTTTCTTCACAATAGATCATATTAACCAAACTCAGGTTATAATTAATATTCTTAAACTATAGGTTAAACTTATAAAATCTACAAGTGTTACTACGACTATGTCTCGGGTTGAACCAAAATCCACAGTCATAAACATACTACAAATACTACTAACTATTAATTTTAGTACTACTATCTAACTAGCAAAGTAAAGTTCTTGGACTCTACAAGGAATCTTTCAACCATGTAAGAAAAAATTGAAGACTCGGTCAAAAAGATTCTGTCTTATCAAGAGGTTTATGGAATAAAATGAGCACAGTTTCAAAATCAATTGAAAATGCAGCCCTAGAGCCGATATATCTCCTACCCTAAGCGATATATCGCCTGGGCTCATATTCCTGAGGCTCGTCGAAGTGCTCGTGCAAAGTTACGTGTTTTTCGTATCCCCGTGTGGCGATATATCACCCCCTAGAGCTGCGATATATCGGCATACAGAGAAATATTATACACGTAATTACACTTTTTCAGCCTAATTTGAATTCAGTAAATAGCTTTGACTGAGTCTAATAACGATTTCAAAGCTGCTGGGAGACTCTGGGATTTTCAAATATTACTCTTAATAAACTATTCCTCAAAAATACTTAATTTCTCATTAAACATGCACATGACAAATGTCATTATCTTATTAGGTCTATCTATACCTTATAGTATAATAAATCTTTTCTTCACAATAGATCATATTAACCAAACTCAGGTTATAATTAATATTCTTAAACTATAGGTTAAACTTATAAAATCTACAAGTGTTACTACGACTATGTCTCGGCTTGAACCAAGATCCACAGTCATAAACATAATACAACTACTACTAACTATTACTATTAGTACTGCTATCTAACTAGCAAAGTAAAGTTCTTGGACTCTACAAGGAATCTTTCAACCATGTAAGAAAAAATTGAAGACTCGGTCAAAAAGATTCTGGCTTATCAAGAGGTTTATGGAATAAAATGAGCACAGTTTCAAAATCAATTGAAAATGCAGCCCTAGAGCCGATATATCTCCTACCCTAAGCGATATATCGCCTGGGCTCATATTCCTGAGGCTCGTCGAAGTGCTCGTGCAAAGTTACGTGTTTTTCGTATCCCCGTGTGGCGATATATCACCCCCTAGAGCTGCGATATATCGGCATACAGAGAAATATTATACACGTAATTACACTTTTTCAGCCTAATTTGAATTCAGTAAATAGCTTTGACTGAGTCTAATAACGATTTCAAAGCTGCTGGGAGACTCTGGGATTTTCAAATATTACTCTTAATAAACTATTCCTCAAAAATACTTAATTTCTAATTAAACATGCACATGACAAATGTCATTATCTTATTAGGTCTATCTATACCTTATAGTATAATAAATCTTTTCTTCACAATAGATCATATTAACCAAACTCAGGTTATAATTAATATTCTTAAACTATAGGTTAAACTTATAAAATCTACAAGTGTTACTACGACTATGTCTCGGCTTGAACCAAGATCCACAGTCATAAACATAATACAACTACTACTAACTATTACTATTAGTACTGCTATCTAACTAGCTAAGTAAAGTTCTTGGACTCTACAAGGAATCTTTCAACCATGTAAGAAAAAATTGAAGACTCGGTCAAAAAGATTCTGGCTTATCAAGAGGTTTATGGAATAAAATGAGCTCAGTTTCAAAATCAATTGAAAATGCAGCCCTAGAGCCGTTATATCTCCTACCATAAGCGATATATCGCCTGGGCTCATATTCCCGAGGCTCGTCGAAGTGCTCGTGCAAAGTTACGTGTTTTTCGTATCCCCGTGTGGCGATATATCACCCCCTAGAGCTGCGATATGTCGGGATACAGAGAAATATTATACACGTAATTACACTTTTTCAGCCTAATTTGAATTGAGTAAATAGCTTTGACTGAGTCTAATAACGATTTCAAAGCTGCTGGGAGACTCTGGGATTTTCAAATATTTCTCTTAATAAACTATTCCTAAAATATACTTAATTTCTCATTAAACATGCACATGACAAATGTCATTATCATATTAGGTCTATCTATACCTTATAGTCTAATAAATCTTTTCTTCACAATAGATCATATTAACCAAACTCAGGTTATAATTAATGTTCTTAAACTATAGGTTAAACTTATAAAATCTACAAGTGTTGCTACGACTAAGTCTCGGCTTGAACCAAAATCCACAGTCATAAACATACTACAACTACTACTAACTATTACTATTAATACTACTATCTATCTAGCAAAGTAAAGTTCTTGGACTCTACAAGGAATCTTTCAACCACGTAAGAAAAAATTGAAGACTCGGTCAAAAAGATTCTGGCTTATCAAGAGGTTTATGGAATAAAATGGGCTCAGTTTCAAAATCAATTGAAAATGCAGCCCTAGAGCCGTTATATCTCCTACCATAAGCGATATATCGCCTGGGCTCATATTCCCGAGGCTCGTCGAAGTGCTCGTGCAAAGTTACGTGTTTTTCGTATCCCCGTGTGGCGATATATCACCCCCTAGAGCTGCGATATGTCGGGATACAGAGAAATATTATACACGCAATTACACTTTTTCAGCCTAATTTGAATTGAGTAAATAGCTTTGACTGAGTCTAATAACGATTTCAAAGCTGCTGGGAGACTCTGGGATTTTCAAATATTTCTCTTAATAAACTATTCCTAAAATATACTTAATTTCTCATTAAACATGCACATGACAAATGTCATTATCTTATTAGGTCTATCTATACCTTATAGTCTAATAAATCTTTTCTTCACAATAGATCATATTAACCAAACTCAGGTTATAATTAATATTCTTAAACTATAGGTTAAACTTATAAAATCTACAAGTGTTGCTACGACTAAGTCTCGGCTTGAACCAAAATCCACAGTCATAAACATACTACAACAACTACTAACTATTACTATTAATACTACTATCTATCTAGCTAAGTAAAGTTCTTGAACTCTACAACGAATCTTTCAACCACGTAAGAAAAAATTGAAGACTCGGTCAAAAAGATTCTGGCTTATCAAGAGGTTTATGGAATAAAATGGGCTCAGTTTCAAAATTAATTGAAAATGCAGCCCTAGAGCCGTTATATCTCCTACCATAAGCGATATATCGCCTGGGCTCATATTCCCGAGGCTCGTCGAAGTGCTCGTGCAAAGTTACGTGTTTTTCGTATCCCCGTGTGGCGATATATCACCCCCTAGAGCTGCGATATGTCGGGATACAGAGAAATATTATACACGTAATTACAATTTTTCAGCCTAATTTGAATTGAGTAAATAGCTTTGACTGAGTCTAATAACGATTTCAAAGCTGCTGGGAGACTCTGGGATTTTCAAATATTTCTCTTAATAAACTATTCCTAAAATATACTTAATTTCTCATTAAACATGCACATGACAAATGTCATTATCTTATTAGGTCTATCTATACCTTATAGTCTAATAAATCTTTTCTTCACAATAGATCATATTAACCAAACTCAGGTTATAATTAATATTCTTAAACTATAGGTTAAACTTATAAAATCTACAAGTGTTGCTACGACTAAGTCTCGGCATGAACCAAAATCCACAGTCATAAACATAATACAACTATTACTAACTATTACTATTAGTACAACTATCTAACTAGCAAAGTAAAGTTCTTGGACTCTACAAGGAATCTTTCAACCATGTAAGAAAAAATTGAAGACTCGGTCAAAAAGATTCTGGCTTATCAAGAGGTTTATGGAATAAAATGAGCTCAGTTTCAAAATCATTTGAAAATGCAGCCCAAGAGCTGATATATCTCCTACCATAAGCGATATATCGCCTGGGCTCATATTCCTGAGGCTCGTCGAAGTGCTCGTGCAAAGTTACGTGTTTTTCGTATCCCCGTGTGGCGATATATCACCCCCTAGAGCTGCGATATATCGGCATACAGAGAAATATTATACACGTAATTACACTTTTTCAGCCTAATTTGAATTCAGTAAATAGCTTTGACTGAGTCTAATAACGATTTCAAAGCTGCTGGGAGACTCTGGGATTTTCAAATATTTCTCTTAATAAACTATTCCTAAAAAATTCTTAATTTCTCATTAAACATGCACATGACAAATGTCATTATCTTATTAGGTCTATCTATACCTTATAGTATAATAAATCTTATCTTCACAATAGATCATATTAATCAAATTCAGGTTATAATTAATATTCTTAAACTATAGGGTAAACTTATAAAATCTACAAGTGTTGCTACGACTAAGTCTCGGCTTGAACCAAAATCCACAGTCATAAACATACTACAACTACTACTAACTATTAATATTAGTACTACTATCTATACCTTATAGTATAATAAATCTTATCTTCACAATAGATCATATTAACCATACTCAGGTTATAATTAATATTCTTAAACTATAGGGTAAACTTATAAAATCTACAAGAGTTGCTACGACTAAGTCTCGGCTTGAACCAAAATCCACAGTCATAAACATACTACAACTACTACTAACTATTAATATTAGTACTACTATCTAACTAGCAAAGTAAAGTTCTTGGACTCTACAAGGAATCTTTCGACCATGTAAGAAAAAATTGAAGACTCGGTCAAAAAGATTCTGGCTTATCAAGAGGTGTATGGAATAAAATGATCTCAGTTTCAAAATCAATTGAAAATGCAGCCCTAGAGCCGATATATCTCCGACCATAAGCGATATATCGCCTGGGCTCATATTCCCGAGGCTCGTCGAAGTGCTCGTGCAATGTTATGTTTTTTTCGTATCCCCGTGTGGCGATATATCACCCCCTAGAGGTGCGATATATTGGCATACAGAGAAATATTATACACGTAATTACAATTTTTCAGCCTAATTTGAATTAAGTAAATAGCTTTGACTGAGTCTAATAACGATTTCAAAGTTGCTGGGAGACTCTGGGATTTTCAAATATTACTCTTAATAAACTATTCCTAAAAAATACTTAATTTCTCATTAAACATGCACATGACAAATGTCATTATCTTATTGGGTCTATCTAAACCTTATAGTATAATAAATCTTTTCTTCACAATAGATCATATTAACCAAACTCAGGTTATAATTAATATTCTTAAACTATAGGTTAAACTTATAAAATCTACAAGTGTTGCTACGACTAAGTCTCGGCTTGAACCAAAATCCACAGTCATAAACATACTACAACTACTACTAACAATTACTATTAGTACTACTATCTAACTAGCTAAGTAAAGTTCTTGGACTCTACAAGGAATCTTTCAACCATGTAAGAAAAAATTGAAAACTCGGTCAAAAAGATTCCGGCTTATCAAGAGGTTTATGGAATAAAATGAGCACAGTTTCAAAATCAATTGAAATTGCAGCCGTAGAGCCGATATATCTCCTACCATAAGCGATATATCGCCTGGGCTCATATTCCCGAGGCTCGTCGAACTGCTCGTGCAAAGTTACGTGTTTTTCGTATCCCCGTGTGGCGATATATCACCCCCTAGAGCTGCGATATATCGGCATACAGAGAAATATTATACACGTAATTACACTTTTTCAGCCTAATTTGAATTGAGTAAATAGCTTTGACTGAGTCTAATAACGATTTCAAAGCTGCTAGGAGACTCTGGGATTTTCAAATATTACTCTTAATAAACTATTCCTAAAAAATTCTTAATTTCTCATTAGACATGCACATGACAAATGTCATTATCTTATTTGGTCTATCTATACCTTATAGAATAATAAATCTTATCTTCACAATAGATCATATTAACCAAACTCAGGTTATAATTAATATTCTTAAACTATAGGTTAAACTTATAAAATCTACAAGTGTTGGTACGACTAAGTCTCGGCTTGAACCAAAATCCACAGTCATAAACATACTACAACTACAACTAACTATTACTATTAATACTACTATCTAACTAGCTAAGTAATGTCCTTGGACTCTACAAGGAATCTTTCGACCATGTAAGAAGAAATTGAAGACTCGGTCAAAAAGATTCTGGCTTATCAAGAGGTTTATGGAATAAAATGAGCTCAGTTTCAAAATCATTTGAAAATGCAGCCCTAGAGGCGATATATCTCATACCATAAGCGATATATCGACTGGGCTCATATTCCTGAGGCTCGTCGAAGTGCTCGTGCAAAGTTACGTGTTTTTCGTATCCCCGTGTGGCGATATATCACCCCCGAGAGCTGCGATATATCGGCATACAGAGAAATATTATACAAGTAATTACACTTTTTCAGCCTAATTTGAATTGAGTAAATAGCTTTGACTGAGTCTAATAACGATTTCAAAGCTGCTGGGAGACTCTGGGATTTTCAAATATTACTCTTAATATTCTATTCCTAAAAAATTCTTAATTTCTCATTAGACATGCACATGACAAATGTCATTATCTTATTAGGTCTATCAATACCTTATAGTATAATAAATCTTATCTTCACAATAGATCATATTAACCAAACTCAGGTTATAATTAATATTCTTAAACTATAGGTTAAACTTATAAAATCTACAAGTGTTGGTACGACTAAGTCTCGGCTTGAACCAAAATCCACAGTCATAAACATACTACAACTACTACTAACTATTACTATTAATACTACTATCTAACTAGCTAAGTAATGTCCTTGGACTCTACAAGGAATCTTTCAACCACGTAAGAAGAAATTGAAGACTCGGTCAAAAAGATTCTGGCTTATCAAGAGGTTTATGGAATAAAATGAGCTCAGTTTCAAAATCATTTGAAAATGCAGCCCTAGAGGCGATATATCTCATACCATAAGCGATATATCGACTGGGCTCATATTCCTGAGGCTCGTCGAAGTGCTCGTGCAAAGTTACGTGTTTTTCGTATCCCCGTGTGGCGATATATCACCCCCGAGAGCTGCGATATATCGGCATACAGAGAAATATTCTACACGTAATTACACTTTTTCAGCCTAATTTGAATTGTGTAAATTGCTTTGACTGAGTCTAATAACGATTTCAAAGCTGCTGGGAGACTATGGGATTTTCAAATATTACTCTTAATATTCTATTCCTAAAAAATTCTATATTTCTCATTAGACATGCACATGACAAATGTCATTATCTTATTAGGTCTATCAATACCTTATAGTATAATAAATCTTATCTTCACAATAGATCATATTAACCAAACTCAGGTTATAATTAATATTCTTAAACTATAGGTTAAACTTATAAAATCTACAAGGGTTGCTACGACTAAGTCTCGGCTTGAACCAAAATCCACAGTCATAAACATACTACAACTACTACTAACTATTACTATTAGTACTGCTATCTAACTAGCTAAGTAAAGTTCTTGGACTCTACAAGGAATCTTTCAACCACGTAAGAAAAAATTGAAGACTCGGTCAAAAAGATTCTGGCTTATCAAGAGGTTTATGGAATAAAATGGGCTCAGTTTCAAAATCCATTGATAATGCAGCCCTAGAGACGATATATCTCCTACCATAAGCGATATATCGCCTGGGCTCATATTCCCGAGGCTCGTCGAAGTGCTCGTGCAAAGTTACGTGTTTTTCGTATCCCCGTGTGGCGATATATCACCCCCTAGAGCTGCGATATATCGGCATAAAGAGAAATATTATACACGTAATTACACTTATTCAGCCTAATTTGAATTGAGTAAATAGCTTTGACTGAGTCTAATAACGATTTCAAAGCAGCTGGGAGACTCTGGGATTTTCAAATATTACTCTTAATAAACTATTCCTCAAAAATACTTAATTTCTCATTAAACATGCACATGACAAATGTCATTATTTTATTGGGTCTATCTAAACCTTATAGTATAATAAATATCATCTTCATAATCAATCATATTAATCAAACTTAGGTTATAATTAATATTCTTAAACTATAGGTTAAACTTATAAAATATACAAGTGTTGCTACGACTAAGTCTCGGCTTGAACCAAAATCCACAGTCATAAACATACTACAACTACTACTAACTATTACTATTAATACTACTATCTATCCAGCTAAGTAAAGTTCTTGGACTCTACAAGGAATCTTTCAACCACGTAAGAAAAAATAGAAGACTCGGTCAAAAAGATTCTGGCTTATCAAGAGGTTTATGGAATAAAATGGGCTCAGTTTCAAAATCAATTGAAAATGCAGCCCTAGAGCCGTTATATCTCCTACCATAAGCGATATATCGCCTGGGCTCATATTCCCGAGGCTCGTCGAAGTGCTCGTGCAAAGTTACGTGTTTTTCCTATCCCCGTGTGGCGATATATCACCCCCTAGAGCTGCGATATGTCGGGATACAGAGAAATATTATACACGCAATTACACTTTTTCAGCCTAATTTGAATTGAGTATATAGCTTTGACTGAGTCTAATAACGATTTCAAAGCTGCTGGGAGACTCTGGGATTTTCAAATATTTCTCTTAATAAACTATTCCTAAAATATACTTAATTTCTCATTAAACATGCACATGACAAATGTCATTATCTTATTAGGTCTATCTATACCTTATAGTCTAATAAATCTTTTCTTCACAATAGATCATATTAACCAAACTCAGGTTATAATTAATATTCTTAAACTATAGGTTAAACTTATAAAATCTACAAGTGTTGCTACGACTAATTCTCGGCTTGAACCAAAATCCACAGTCATAAACATACTACAACTATTACTAACTATTACTATTAGTACAACTATCTAACTAGCAAAGTAAAGTTCTTGGACTCTACAAGGAATCTTTCAACCATGTAGGAAAAAATTGAAGACTCGGTCAAAAAGATTCTGGCTTATCAAGAGGTTTATGGAATAAAATTAGCTCAGTTTCAAAATCATTATAAAATGCAGCCCAAGAGCTGATATATCTCCTACCATAAGCGATATATCGCCTGGGCTCATATTCCTGAGGCTCGTCGAAGTGCTCGTGCAAAGTTACGTGTTTTTCGTATCCCCGTGTGGCGATATATCACCCCCTAGAGCTGCGATATATCGGCATACAGAGAAATATTATACACGTAATTACACTTTTTCAGCCTAATTTGAATTGAGTAAATAGCTTTGACTGAGTCTAATAACGATTTCAAAGCTGCTGGGAGACTCTGGGATTTTCAAATATTTCTCTTAATAAACTATTCCTAAAAAATTCTTAATTTCTCATTAAACATGCACATGACAAATGTCATTATCTTATTAGGTCTATCTATACCTTATAGTATAATAAATCTTATCTTCACAATAGATCATATTAATCAAATTCAGGTTATAATTAATATTCTTAAACTATAGGGTAAACTTATAAAATCTACAAGTGTTGCTACGACTAAGTCTCAGCTTGAACCAAAATCCACAGTCATAAACATACTACAACTACTACTAACTATTAATATTAGTACTACTATCTATACCTTATAGTATAATAAATCTTATCTTCACAATAGATCATATTAACCATACTCAGGTTATAATTAATATTCTTAAACTATAGGGTAAACTTATAAAATCTACAAGTGTTGCTACGACTAAGTCTCGGCTTGAACCAAAATCCACAGTCATAAACATACTACAACTACTACTAACTATTAATATTAGTACTACTATCTAACTAGCAAAGTAAAGTTCTTGGACTCTACAAGGAATCTTTCGACCATGTAAGAAAAAATTGAAGACTCGGTCAAAAAGATTCTGGCTTATCAAGAGGTGTATGGAATAAAATGATCTCAGTTTCAAAATCAATTGAAAATGCAGCCCTAGAGCCGATATATCTCCTACCATAAGCGATATATCGCCTGGGCTCATATTCCCGAGGCTCGTCGAAGTGCTCGTGCAATGTTATGTTTTTTTCGTATCCCCGTGTGGCGATATATCGCCCCCTAGAGGTGCGATATATTGGCATACAGAGAAATATTATACACGTAATTACAATTTTTCAGCCTAATTTGAATTGAGTAAATAGCTTTGACTGAGTCTAATAACGATTTCAAAGTTGCTGGGAGACTCTGGGATTTTCAAATATTACTCTTAATAAACTATTCCTAAAAAATACTTAATTTCTCATTAAACATGCACATGAAAAATGTCATTATCTTATTGGGTCTATCTAAACCTTATAGTATAATAAATCTTTTCTTCACAATAGATCATATTAACCAAACTCAGGTTATAATTAATATTCTTAAACTATAGGTTAAACTTATAAAATCTACAAGTGTTGCTACGACTAAGTCTCGGCTTGAACCAAAATCCACAGTCATAAACATACTACAACTACTACTAATAATTACTATTAGTACTACTATCTAACTAGCTAAGTAAAGTTCTTGGACTCTACAAGGAATCTTTCAACCATGTAAGAAAAAATTGAAGACTCGGTCAAAAAGATTCTGGCTTATCAAGAGGTTTATGGAATAAAATGAGCACAGTTTCAAAATCAATTGAAATTGCAGCCGTAGAGCCGATATATCTCCTACCATAAGCGATATATCGCCTAGGCTCATATTCCCGAGGCTCGTCGAACTGCTCGTGCAAAGTTACGTGTTTTTCGTATCCCCGTGTGGCGATATATCACCCCCTAGAGCTGCGATATATCGGCATACAGAGAAATATTATACACGTAATTACACTTTTTCAGCCTAATTTGAATTGAGTAAATAGCTTTGACTGAGTCTAATAACGATTTCAAAGCTGCTAGGAGACTCTGGGATTTTCAAATATTACTCTTAATAAACTATTCCTAAAAAATTCTTAATTTCTCATTAGACATGCACATGACAAATGTCATTATCTTATTTGGTCTATCTATACCTTATAGAATAATAAATCTTATCTTCACAATAGATCATATTAACCAAACTCAGGTTATAATTAATATTCTTAAACTATAGGTTAAACTTATAAAATCTACAAGTGTTGGTACGACTAAGTCTCGGCTTGAACCAAAATCCACAGTCATAAACATACTACAACTACAACTAACTATTACTATTAATACTACTATCTAACTAGCTAAGTAATGTCCTTGGACTCTACAAGGAATCTTTCAACCATGTAAGAAGAAATTGAAGACTCGGTCAAAAAGATTCTGGCTTATCAAGAGGTTTATGGAATAAAATGAGCTCAGTTTCAAAATCATTTGAAAATGCAGCCCTAGAGGCGATATATCTCATACCATAAGCGATATATCGACTGGGCTCATATTCCTGAGGCTCGTCGAAGTGCTCGTGCAAAGTTACGTGTTTTTCGTATCCCCGTGTGGCGATATATCACCCCCGAGAGCTGCGATATATCGGCATACAGAGAAATATTCTACACGTAATTACACTTTTTCAGCCTAATTTGAATTGAGTAAATTGCTTTGACTGAGTCTAATAACGATTTCAAAGCTGCTGGGAGACTCTGGGATTTTCAAATATTACTCTTAATATTCTATTCCTAAAAAATTCTTAATTTCTCATTAGACATGCACATGACAAATGTCACTATCTTATTAGGTCTATCAATACCTTATAGTATAATAAATCTTATCTTCACAATAGATCATATTAACCAAACTCAGGTTATAATTAATATTCTTAAACTATAGGTTAAACTTATAAAATCTACAAGTGTTGGTACGACTAAGTCTCGGCTTGAACCAAAATCCACAGTCATAAACATACTACAACTACTACTAACTATTACTATTAATACTACTATCTAACTAGCTAAGTAATGTCCTTGGACTCTACAAGGAATCTTTCAACCACGTAAGAAGAAATTGAAGACTCGGTCAAAAAGATTCTGGCTTATCAAGAGGTTTATGGAATAAAATGAGCTCAGTTTCAAAATCATTTGAAAATGCAGCCCTAGAGGCGATATATCTCATACCATAAGCGATATATCGACTGGGCTCATATTCCTGAGGCTCGTCGAAGTGCTCGTGCAAAGTTACGTGTTTTTCGTATCCCCGTGTGGCGATATATCACCCCCGAGAGCTGCGATATATCGGCATACAGAGAAATATTCTACACGTAATTACACTTTTTCAGCCTAATTTGAATTGAGTAAATTGCTTTGACTGAGTCTAATAACGATTTCAAAGCTGCTGGGAGACTCTGGGATTTTCAAATATTACTCTTAATATTCTATTCCTAAAAAATTCTTAATTTCTCATTAGACATGCACATGACAAATGTCATTATCTTATTAGGTCTATCAATACCTTATAGTATAATAAATCTTATCTTCACAATAGATCATATTAACCAAACTCAGGTTATAATTAATATTCTTAAACTATAGGTTAAACTTATAAAATCTACAAGTGTTGCTACGACTAAGTCTCGGCTTGAACCAAAATCCACAGTCATAAACATACTACAACTTCTACTAACTATTACTATTAATACTACTATCTAACTAGCTAAGTAAAGTTCTTGGACTCTACAAGGAATCTTTCAACCATTTAAGAAAAAATTGAAGACTCGGTCAAAAAGATTCTGGCTTATCAAGAGGTTTATGGAATAAAATGAGCTCTGTTTCAAAATCAATTGAAAATGCAGCCCTAGAGCCGATATATCTCCTACCATAAGCGATATATCGCCTGGGCTCATATTCCCGAGGCTCGTCGAAGTGCTCGTGCAAAGTTACGTGATTTTCGTATCCCCGTGTGGCGATATATCACCCCCTAGAGCAGCGATATATCGGCATACAGAGAAATATTATACACATAATTACACTTTTTCAGCCTAATTTGAATTGGGTAAATAGCTTTGACTGAGTCTAATAACGATTTCAAAGCTGCTAGGAGACTCAGGGATTTTCAAATATTACTCTTAATAAACTATTCCTAAAAAATTCTTAATTTCTCATTTGACATGCACATGACAAATGTCATTATCTTATTAGGTCTATCTATACCTTTTAGTATAATAAATCTTATCTTCACAATAGATCATATTAACCAAACTCAGGTTATAATTAATATTCTTAAACTATAGGTTAAACTTAAAAAATCTACAAGTGTTGCTACGACTAAGTCTCGGCTTGAACCAAAATCCACAGTCATAAACATACTACAACTACTACTAACTATTACTATTAATACTACTATCTAACTAGCTAAGTAAAGTTCTTGGACTCTACAAGGAATCTTTCAACCATGTAAGAAAAAATTGAAGACTCGGTCAAAAAGTTTCTGGCTTATTAAGAGGTTTATGGAATAAAATGAGCTCAGTTTCAAAATCAATTGAAAATGCAGCCCTAGAGCCGATATATCTCCTACCATAAGCGATATATCGCCTGGGCTCATATTCCCGAGGCTCGTCGAAGTGCTCGTGCAAAGTTACGTGATTTTCGTATCCCCGTGTGGCGATATATCACCCCCTAGAGCAGCGATATATCGGCATACACAGAAATATTATACACGTAATTACACTTTTTCAGCCTAATTTGAATTGAGTAAATAGCTTTGACTGAGTTTAATAACGATTTCAAAGCTGCTAGGAGACTCTGGGATTTTCAAATATTACTTTTAATAAACTATTCCTAAAAAATTCTTAATTTCTCATTAGACATGCACATGACAAATGTCATTATCTTATTTGGTCTATCTATACCTTATAGATTAATAAATAGTATCTTCACAATAGATCATATTAACCAAACTCAGGTTATAATTAATATTCTTAAACTATAGGTTAAACTTATAAAATCTACAAGTGTTGCTACGACTAAGTCTCGGCTTGAACCAAAATCCACAGTCATAAACATACTACAACTACTACTAACTATTACTATAAATACTACTATCTAACTAGCTAAGTAAAGTTCTTGGACTCTACAAGGAATCTTTCAACCATGTAAGAAGAAATTGAAGACTCGGTCAAAAAGATTCTGGCTTATCAAGAGGTTTATGGAATAAAATGAGCTCAGTTTCAAAATCATTTGAAAATGCAGCCCTAGAGCCGATATATCTCCTACCATAAGCGATATATCGCCTGGGCTCATATTCCTGAGGCTCGTCGAAGTGCTCGTGCAAAGTTACGTGTTTTTCGTATCCCCGTGTGGCGATATATCACCCCCTAGAGCAGCGATATATCGGCATACAGAGAAATAATATACACGTAATTACACTTTTTCAGCCTAATTTGAATTGAGTAAATAGCTTTGACTGAGTCTAATAACGATTTCAAAGCTGCTAGGAGACTCTGGGATTTTCAAATATTACTCTTAATAAACTACTCCGAAAAAATTCTTAATTTCTCATTAGACATGCACATGACAAATGTCATTATCTTATTAGGTCTATCTATACCTTATAGTATAATAAATCTTATGTTCACAATAGATCATATTAACCAAACTCAGGCTATAATTAATATTCTTAAACTATAGGTTAAACTTATAAAATCTACAAGTGTTGCTACGACTAAGTCTCGGCTTGAACCAAAATCCACAGTCATAAACATACTACAACTACTACTAACTATTACTATTAATACTACTATCTAACTAGCTAAGTAAAGTTCTTGGACTCTACAAGGTATCTTTCAACCATGTAAGAAAAAATTGAAGACTCGGTCAAAAAGATTCTGGCTTATCAAGAGGTTTATGGAATAAAATGAGCTCAGTTTCAAAATCAAATGAAAATGCTGCCCTAGAGCAGATATATCTCCTACCATAAGCGATATATCGCCTGGGCTCATATTCCCGAGGCTCGTCGAAGTGCTCGTGCAAAGTTACGTGATTTTCGTATCCCCGTTTGGCGATATATCACCCCCTAGAGCAGCGATATATCGGCATACAGAGAAATATTATACACGTAATTGCACTTTTTCAGCCTAATTTGAATTGAGTAAATAGCTTTGACAGAGTCTAATAACGATTTCAAAGCTGCTAGGAGACTCAGGAATTTCAAATATTACTCTTAATAAACTATTCCGAAAAAATTCTTAATTTCTCATTAGACATGCACATGACAAATGTCATTATCTTATTAGGTCTATCAATACCTTATAGTATAATAAATCTTATCTTCACAATAGATCATATTAACCAAACTCAGGTTATAATTAATATTCTTAAACTATAGGTTAAACTTATAAAATCTTCAAGTGTTGCTACGACTAAGTCTCGGCTTGAACCAAAATCCACAGTCATAAACATACTACAACTACTACTAACTATTACTATTAATACTACTATCTAACTAGCTAAGTAAAGTTCTTGGACTCTACAAGGAATCTTTCAACCATGTAAGAAAAAATTGAAGACTCGGTCAAAAAGATTCTGGCTTATCTAGAGGTTTATGGAATAAAATGAGCTCAGTTTCAAAATCATGTGAAAATGCAGCCCTAGAGGCGATATATCTCCTACCATAAGCGATATATCGCCTGGGCTCATATTCCTGAGGCTCGTCGAAGTGCTCGTGCGAAGTTACGTGTTTTTCGTATCCCCGTGTGGCGATATATCACCCCCGAGAGCTGCGATATATCGGCATACAGAGAAATATTATACACGTAATTACACTTTTTTAGCCTAATTTGAATTGAGTAAATAGCTTTGACTGAGTCTAATAACGATTTCAATGCTGCTTGGAGACTCTGGGATTTTCAAATATTACTCTTAATAAACTATTCCTAAAAAATTCTTAATTTCTCATTAGACATGCACAAGACAAATGTCATTATCTTATTAGGTCTATCTATACCTTATAGTATAATAAATCTTATGTTCACAATAGATCATATTAACCAAACTCAGGTTATAATTAATATTCTTAAACTATAGGTTAAACTTATAAAATCTACAAGTGTTGCTACGACTAAGTCTCGGCTTGAACCAAAATCCACAGTCATAAACATACTACAACTACTACTAACTATTACTATTAATACTACTATCTAACTAGCTAAGTAAAGTTCTTGGACTCTACAAGGTATCTTTCAACCATGTAAGAAAAAATTGAAGACTCGGTCAAAAAGATTCTGGCTTATCAAGAGGTTTATGGAATAAAATGAGCTCAGTTTCTAAATCAATTGAAAATGCTGCCCTATAGCCGATATATCTCCTACCATAAGCGATATATCGCCTGGGCTCATATTCCCGAGGCTCGTCGAAGTGCTCGTGCAAAGTTACGTGTTTTTCGTATCCCCGTGTGGCGATATATGACCCCCTAGAGCTGCGATATATCGGCATACAGAGAAATATTATACACGTAATTACACTTTTTCAGCCTAATTTGAATTGAGTAAATAGCTTTGACTGAGTTTAATAACGATTTCAAAGCTGCTAGGAGACTCTGGGATTTTCAAATATTACTCTGAATAAACTATTCCTAAAAAATACTTAATTTCTCATTAAACATGCACATGACAAATGTCATTATCTTATTAGGTCTATCTATACCTTATAGTATAATAAATCTTATGTTCACAATAGATCATATTAACCAAACTCAGGTTATAATTAATATTCTTAAAACTATAGGTTACACTTATAAAATCTACAAGTGTTGCTACGACTAAGTCTCGGCTTGAACCAAAATCCACAGTCATAAACATATTACAACTACTACTAACTATTACTATTAATACTACTATCTAACTAGCTAAGTAATGTCCTTGGACTCTACAAGGAATCTTTCAACCATGTAAGAAGAAATTGAAGACTCGGTCAAAAAGATTCTGGCTTATCAAGAGGTTTATGGAATAAAATGAGCTCAGTTTCAAAATCATTTGAAAATGCAGCCCTAGAGCCGATATATCTCCTACCATTAGCGATATATCGCCTGGGCTCATATTCCTGAGGCTCGTCAAGGTGCTCGTGCAAAGTTACGTGTTTTTCGTATCCCCGTGTGGCGATATATCACCCCCGAGAGCTGCGATATATCGGCATACAGAGAAATATTATACACGTAATTACACTTTTTCAGCCTAATTTGAATTGAGTAAATAGCTTTGACTGAGTCTAATAACGATTTCTAAGCTGCTGGGAGACTCTGGGATTTTCAAATATTACTCTTAATAAACTATTCCTAAAAAATTCTTAATTTCTCATTAGACATGCACATGAAAAATGTCATTATCTTATTAGGTCTATCTATACCTTATAGTATAATAAATCTTATCTTCACAATAGATCATATTAACCAAACTCAGGTTATAATTAATATTCTTAAACTATAGGTTAAACTTATAAAATCTACAAGTGTTGCTACGACTAAGTCTCTGCTTGAACCAAAATCCACAGTCATAAACATACTACAACTACTACTAACTATTACTATTTCTACTACTATCTAACTAGCTAAGTAAAGTTCTTGGACTCTACAAGGAATCTTTCAACCATGTAAGAAAAAATTGAAGACTCGGTCAAAAAGATTCTGGCTTATCAAGAGGTTTATGGAATAAAATGAGCACAGTTTCAAAATCAATTGAAAATGCGGCCCTAGAGCCGATATATCTCCTTCCATAAGGGATATATCGCCTGGGCTCATATTCCCGAGGCTCGTCGAAGTGCTCGTGCAAAGTTACGTGTTTTTCGTATCCCCGTTTGGCGATATATCACCCCCTAGAGCTGCGAAATATCGGCATACAGAGAAATATTATACACGTAATTACACTTTTTCAGCCAAATTTAAATTGAGTAAATTGCTTTGACTGAATATAATAACGATTTCAAAGCTGCTGGGAGACTATGGGATTTTCAAATATTACTCTTAATAAACTATTCCTCAAAAATACTTAATTTCTCATTAAACATGCACATGACAAATGTCATTATCTTATTGGGTCTATCCAAACCTTATAGTATAATAAATATCATCTTCATAATCAATCATATTAATCAAACATAGGTTATAATTAATATTCTTAAACTATAGGTTAAACTTATAAAATCTACAAGTGTTGCTACGACTAAGTCTCGGCTTGAACCAAAATCCACAGTCATAAACATACTACAACTACTACTAACTATTACTATTAGTACTGCTATCTAACTAGCTAAGTAAAGTTCTTGGACTCTACAAGGAATCTTTCAACCATGTAAGAAAAAATTGAAGATTCGGTCAAAAAGATTCTGGCTTATCAAGAGGTTTATGGAATAAAATGAGCTCAGTTTCAAAATCAATTGAAAATGCAGCCCTAGAGCCGATATATCTCCTACCATAAGCGATATATCGCCTGGGCTCATATTCCCGAGGCTCGTCGAAGTGCTCGTGCAAAGTTACGTGTTTTTCATATCCCCGTGTGGCGATATATCACCCCCGAGAGCTGCGAAATATCGGCATACAGAGAAATATTGTACACGTAATTACACTTTTTCAGCCAAATTTGAATTGAGTAAATTGCTTTGACTGAATATAATAACGATTTCAAAGCTGCTGGGAGACTATGGGATTTTCAAATATTACTCTTAATAAACTATTCCTCAAAAATACTTAATTTCTCATTAAACATGCACATGACAAATGCCATTATCTTATTGGGTCTATCCAAACCTTATAGTATAATAAATATCATCTTCATAATCAATCATATTAATCAAACATAGGTTATAATTAATATTCTTAAACTATAGGTTAAACTTATAAAATCTACAAGTGTTGCTACGACTAAGTCTCGGCTTGAACCAAAATCCACAGTCATAAACATACTACAACTACTACTAACTATTACTATTAGTACTGCTATCTAACTAGCTAAGTAAAGTTCTTGGACTCTACAAGGAATCTTTCAACCATGTAAGCAAAAATTGAAGACTCGGTCAAAAAGATTCTGGCTTATCAAGAGGTTTATGGAATAAAATGAGCTCAGTTTCAAAATCAATTGAAAATGCAGCCCTAGAGCCGATATATCTCCTACCATAAGCGATATATCGCCTGGGATCATATTCTCGAGGCTCGTCGAAGTGCTCGTGCAAAGTTACGTGTTTTTCGTATCCCCGTGTGGCGATATATCACCCCCTAGAGCAGCGATATATCGGCATACAGAGAAATATTATACACGTAATTACACTTTTTCAGCCTAATTTGAATTGAGTAAATAGCTTTGACTGAGTCTAATAACGATTTCAAAGCTGCTAGGAGACTCTGGGATTTTCAAATATTTCTGTTAATAAACTATTCCTAAAAATTACTTAATTTCTCATTAAACATGCACATGACAAATGTCATTATCTTATTAGGTCAATCTATTCCTTATAGTATAATAAATCTTATCTTCACAATAGATCATATTAATCAAACTCTGGTTATAATTAATATTCTTAAACTATAGGTTAAACTTATAAAATCTACAAGTGTTGCTACGACTAAGTCTCGGCTTAAACCAAAATCCACAGTCATAAACATACTACAACTACTACTAACTATTACTATTAGTACTACTATCTAACTAGCTAAGTAAAGTTCTTGGACTCTACAAGGAATCTTTCAACCATGTAAGAAAAAAATGAAGACTCGGTCAAAAAGATTCTGGGTTATCAAGAGGTTTATGGAATAAAATGAGCTCAGTTTCAAAATCAATTGAAAATTCAGCCCTAGAGCCGATATATCTCCTACCATAAGAGATATATCGCCTGGGCTCATATTCCCGAGGCTCGTCGAAGTGCTCGTGCAAAGTTACGTGTTTTTCGTATCCCCGTGTGGCGATATATCACCCCCTAGAGCTGCGATATATCAGCATACAAAGAAATATTATACACGTAATTACACTTTTTCAGCCTAATTTGAATTGAGTAAATAGCTTTGACTGAGTCTAATAACGATTTCAAAGCTGCTAGGAGACTCTGGGATTTTCAAATATTTCTGTTAATAAACTATTCCTAAAAATTACTTAATTTCTCATTAAACATGCACATGACAAATGTCATTATCTTATTAGGTCAATCTATTCCTTATAGTATAATAAATCTTATCTTCACAATAGATCATATTAATCAAACTCTGGTTATAATTAATATTCTTAAACTATAGGTTAAACTTATAAAATCTACAAGTGTTGCTACGACTAAGTCTCGGCTTAAACCAAAATCCACAGTCATAAACATACTACAACTACTACTAACTATTACTATTAATACTACTATCTAACTAGCTAAGTAATGTCCTTGGACTCTACAAGGAATCTTTCAACCATGTAAGAAGAAATTGAAGACTCGGTCAAAAAGATTCTGGCTTATCAAGAGGTTTATGGAATAAAATGAGCTCAGTTTCAAAATCATTTGAAAATGCAGCCCTAGAGCCGATATATCTCCTACCATTAGCGATATATCGCCTGGGCTCATATTCCTGAGGCTCGTCGAGGTGCTCGTGCAAAGTTACGTGTTTTTCGTATCCCCGTGTGGCGATATATCACCCCCGAGAGCTGCGATATATCGGCATACAGAGAAATATTATACACGTAATTACACTTTTTCAGCCTAATTTGAATTGAGTAAATAGCTTTGACTGAGTCTAATAACGATTTCAAAGCTGCTGGGAGACTCTGGGATTTTCAAATATTACTCTTAATAAACTATTCCTAAAAAATTCTTAATTTCTCATTAGACATGCACATGACAAATGTCATTATCTTATTAGGTCTATCTATACCTTATAGTATAATAAATCTTATCTTCACAATAGATCATATTAACCAAACTCAGGTTATAATTAATATTCTTAAACTATAGGTTAAACTTATAAAATCTACAAGTGTTGCTACGACTAAGTCTCTGCTTGAACCAAAATCCACAGTCATAAACATACTACAACTACTACTAACTATTACTATTACTACTACTATCTAACTAGCTAAGTAAAGTTCTTGGACTCTACAAGGAATCTTTCAACCATGTAAGAAAAAATTGAAGACTCGGTCAAAAAGATTCTGGCTTATCAAGAGGTTTATGGAATAAAATGAGCACAGTTTCAAAATCAATTGAAAATGCGGCCCTAGAGCCGATATATCTCCTTCCATAAGGGATATATCGCCTGGGCTCATATTCCCGAGGCTCGTCGAAGTGCTCGTGCAAAGTTACGTGTTTTTCGTATCCCCGTGTGGCGATATATCACCCCCTAGAGCTGCGATATATCGGCATACAGAGAAATATTATACACGTAATTACACTTTTTCAGCCTAATTTGAATTGAGTAAATAGCTTTGACTGAGTCTAATAACGATTTCAAAGCTGCTGGGAGACTCAGGGATTTTCAAATATTACTCTTAATAAACTATTCCTAAAAAATTCTTAATTTCTCATTAGACATGCACATGACAAATGTCATTATCTTATTAGGTCTATCAATACCTTATAGTATAATAAATCTTATCTTCACAATAGATCATATTAACCAAACTCAGGTTATAATTAATATTCTTAAACTATAGGTTAAACTTATAAAATCTACAAGTGTTGCTACGACTAAGTCTCGGCTTAAACCAAAATCCACAGTCATAAACATACTACAACTACTACTAACTATTACTATTAGTACTACTATCTAACTAGCTAAGTAAAGTTCTTGGACTCTACAAGGAATCTTTCAACCATGTAAGAAAAAATGGAAGACTCGGTCAAAAAGATTCTGGCTTATCAAGAGGTTTATGGAATAAAATGAGCTCAGTTTCAAAATCAATTGAAAATTCAGGCCTAGCGCCGATATATCTCCTACCATAAGCGATATATCGCCTGGGCTCATATTCCCGAGGCTCGTCGAAGTGCTCGTGCAAAGTTACGTGTTTTTCGTATCCCCGTGTGGCGATATATCACCCCCTAGAGCTGCGATATATCGGCATACAGAGAAATATTATACACGTAATTACACTTTTTCAGCCTAATTTAAATTGAGTAAATTGCTTTGACTCAGTCTAATAACGATTTCAAAGCTGCTGGGAGACTCTGGGATTTTCAAATATTTTTCTTAATAAACTATTCCTAAAAATTACTTAATTTCTCATTAAACATGCACATGACAAATGTCATTATCTTATTAGGTCAATCTATACCTTATAGCATAATAAATCTTATCTTCACAATAGATCATATTAATCAAACTCTGGTTATAATTAATATTCTTAAACTATAGGTTAAACTTATAAAATCTACAAGTGTTGCTACGACTAAGTCTCGGCTTGAACCAAAATCCACAGTCATAAACATACTACAACTACTACTAACTATTACTATTAATACTACTATCTAACTAGCTAAGTAAAGTTCTTGGACTCTACAAGGTATCTTTCAACCATGTAAGAAAAAATTGAAGACTCGGTCAAAAAGATTCTGGCTTATCAAGAGGTTTATGGAATAAAATGAGCTCAGTTTCTAAATCAATTGAAAATGCTGCCCTATAGCCGATATATCTCCTACCATAAGCGATATATCGCCTGGGCTCGTATTCCCGAGGCTCGTCGAAGTGCTCGTGCAAAGTTACGTGTTTTTCGTATCCCCGTGTGGCGATATATGACCCCCTAGAGCTGCGATATATCGGCATACAGAGAAATATTATACACGTAATTACACTTTTTCAGCCTAATTTGAATTGAGTAAATAGCTTTGACTGAGTTTAATAACGATTTCAAAGCTGCTAGGAGACTCTGGGATTTTCAAATATTACTCTGAATAAACTATTCCTAAAAAATACTTAATTTCTCATTAAACATGCACATGACAAATGTCATTATCTTATTAGGTCTATCTATACCTTATAGTATAATAAATCTTATCTTCACAATAGATCATATTAACCAAACTCAGGTTATAATTAATATTCTTAAAACTATAGGTTACACTTATAAAATCTACAAGTGTTGCTACGACTAAGTCTCGGCTTGAACCAAAATCCACAGTCATAAACATACTACAACTACTACTAACTATTACTATTAATACTACTATCTAACTAGCTAAGTAATGTCCTTGGACTCTACAAGGAATCTTTCAACCATGTAAGAAGAAATTGAAGACTCGGTCAAAAAGATTCTGGCTTATCAAGAGGTTTGTGGAATAAAATGAGCTCAGTTTCAAAATCATTTGAAAATGCAGCCCTAGAGCCGATATATATCCTACCATTAGCGATATATCGCCTGGGCTCATATTCCTGAGGCTCGTCGAGGTGCTCGTGCAAAGTTACGTGTTTTTCGTATCCCCGTGTGGCGATATATCACCCCCGAGAGCTGCGATATATCGGCATACAGAGAAATATTATACACGTAATTACACTTTTTCAGCCTAATTTGAATTGAGTAAATAGCTTTGACTGAGTCTAATAACGATTTCAAAGCTGCTGGGAGACTCTGGGATTTTCAAATATTACTCTTAATAAACTATTCCTAAAAAATTCTTAATTTCTCATTAGACATGCACATGACAAATGTCATTTTCTTATTAGGTCTATCTATACCTTATAGTATAATAAATCTTATCTTCACAATAGATCATATTAACCAAACTCAGGTTATAATTAATATTCTTAAACTATAGGTTAAACTTATAAAATCTACAAGTGTTGCTACGACTAAGTCTCTGCTTGAACCAAAATCCACAGTCATAAACATACTACAACTACTACTAACTATTACTATTACTACTACTATCTAACTAGCTAAGTAAAGTTCTTGGACTCTACAAGGAATCTTTCAACCATGTAAGAAAAAATTGAAGACTCGGTCAAAAAGATTCTGGCTTATCAAGAGGTTTATGGAATAAAATGAGCACAGTTTCAAAATCAATTGAAAATGCGGCCCTAGAGCCGATATATCTCCTTCCATAAGGGATATATCGCCTGGGCTCATATTCCCGAGGCTAGTCGAAGTGCTCGTGCAAAGTTACGTGTTTTTCGTATCCCCGTTTGGCGATATATCACCCCCTAGAGCTGCGAAATATCGGCATACAGAGAAATATTATACACGTAATTACACTTTTTCAGCCTAATTTGAATTGAGTAAATTGCTTTGACTGAATATAATAACGATTTCAAAGCTGCTGGGAGACTATGGGATTTTCAAATATTACTCTTAATAAACTATTCCTCAAAAATACTTAATTTCTCATTAAACATGCACATGACAAATGTCATTATCTTATTGGGTCTATCCAAACCTTATAGTATAATAAATATCATCTTCATAATCAATCATATTAATCAAACATAGGTTATAATTAATATTCTTAAACTATAGGTTAAACTTATAAAATCTACAAGTGTTGCTACGACTAAGTCTCGGCTTGAACCAAAATCCACAGTCATAAACATACTACAACTACTACTAACTATTACTATTAGTACTACTATCTAACTAGCTAAGTAAAGTTCTTGGACTCTACAAGGAATCTTTCAACCATGTAAGAAAAAATTGAAGACTCGGTCAAAAAGATTCTGGCTTATCAAGAGGTTTATGGAATAAAATGAGCTCAGTTTCAAAATCAATTGAAAATACAGCCCTAGAGCCGATATATCTCCTACCATAAGCGATATATCGCCTGGGCTCATATTCCCGAGGCTCGTCGAAGTGCTCGTGCAAAGTTACGTGTTTTTCGTATCCCCGTGTGGCGATATATCACCCCCGAGAGCTGCGATATATCGGAATACAGAGAAATATTATACACGTAATTACACTTTTTCAGCCTAACTTGAATTGAGTAAATTGCTTTGACTGAGTCTAATAACGATTTCAAAGCTGCTGGGAGACTCTGGGATTTTCAAATATTCCTCTTAATAAACTATTCCTAAAAAATTCTTAATTTCTCATTAAACATGCACATGACAAATGTCATTATCTTATTAGGTCTATCTATACCTTATAGTATAATAAATCTTATCTTCACAATAGATCATATTAACCAAACTCAGGTTATAATTAATATTCTTAAACTATAGGTTAAACTTATAAAATCTACAAGGGTTGCCACGACTAAGTCTCTGCTTGAACCAAAATCCACAGTCATAAACATACTACAACTACTACTAACTATTACTATTAATACTACTATCTAACTAGCTAAGTAAAGTTCTTGGACTCTACAAGGAATCTTTCAACCATGTAAGAAGAAATTGAAGACTCGGTCAAAAAGATTCTGGCTTATCAAGAGGTTTATGGAATAAAATGAGCTCAGTTTCAAAATCAATTGAAAATGCAGCCCTAGAGCCGATATATCTCCTACCATAAGCGATATATCGCCTGGGATCATATTCTCGAGGCTCGTCGAAGTGCTCGTGCAAAGTAACGTGTTTTTCGTATCCCCGTGTGGCGATATATCACCCCCTAGAGCAGCGATATATCGGCATACAGAGAAATATTATACACGTAATTACACTTTTTCAGCCTAATTTGAATTGAGTAAATAGCTTTGACTGAGTCTAATAACGATTTCAAAGCTGCTAGGAGACTCTGGGATTTTCAAATATTTCTGTTAATAAACTATTCCTAAAAATTACTTAATTTCTCATTAAACATGCACATGACAAATGTCATTATCTTATTAGGTCCATCTATTCCTTATAGTATAATAAATCTTATCTTCACAATAGATCATATTAATCAAACTCTGGTTGTAATTAATATTCTTAAACTATAGGTTAAACTTATAAAATCTACAAGTGTTGCTACGACTAAGTCTCGGCTTAAACCAAAATCCACAGTCATAAACATACTACAACTACTACTAACTATTACTATTAGTACTACTATCTAACTAGCTAAGTAAAGTTCTTGGACTCTACAAGGAATCTTTCAACCATGTAAGAAAAAAATGAAGACTCGGTCAAAAAGATTCTGGGTTATCAAGAGGTTTATGGAATAAAATGAGCTCAGTTTCAAAATCAATTGAAAATTCAGCCCTAGAGCCGATATATCTCCTACCATAAGAGATATATCGCCTGAGCTCATATTCCCGAGGCTCGTCGAAGTGCTCGTGCAAAGTTACGTGTTTTTCGTATCCCCGTGTGGCGATATATCACCCCCTAGAGCTGCGATATATCGGCATACAGAGAAATATTATACACGTAATTACACTTTTTCAGCCTAATTTGAATTGAGTAAATTGCTTTGACTGAGTCTAATAACGATTTCAAAGGTGCTGGGAGACTCTGGGATTTTCAAATATTATTCTTAATAAACTATTCCTAAACAATTCTTAATTTCTCATTAAACATGCACATGACAAATGTCGTTATCTTATTATGTCTATCTATACCTTATAGTATAATAAATCTTATCTTCACAATACATCATATTAATCAAACTCAGGTTATAATTAATATTCTTAAACTATAGGATAAACTTACAAAATCTACAAGTGTTGCTACGACTAAGTCTCGGCTTGAACCAAAATCCACAGTCATAAACATACTACAACTACTACTAACTATTACTATTAGTACTACTATCTAACTAGCAAAGTAAAGTTCTTGGACTCTACAAGGAATCTTTCAGCCATGTAAGAAAAAATTGAAGACTCGGTCAAAAAGATTCTGGCTTATCAAGAGGTTTGTGGAATAAAATGAGCTCAGTTTCAAAATCATTTGAAAATGCAGCCCTAGAGCCGATATATCTCCTACCATAAGCGATATATCGCCTGGGCTCATATTCCCGAGGCTCGTCGAAGTGCTCGTGCAAAGTTACGTGTTTTTCGTATCCCCGTGTGGCGATATATCACCCCCTAGAGCTGCGATATATCGGCATACAGAGAAATATTATACACGTAATTACACTTTTTCTGCCTAATTTAAATTGAGTAAATTGCTTTGACTGAGTCTAATAACGATTTCAAAGCTGCGGGGAGACTCTGGGATTTTCAAATATTTTTCTTAATAAACTATTCCTAAAAATTACTTAATTTCTCATTAAACATGCAGATGACAAATGTCATTATCTTATTAGGTCAATCTATACCTTATAGCATAATAAATCTTATCTTCACAATAGATCATATTAATCAAACTCTGGTTATAATTAATATTCTTAAACTATAGGTTAAACTTATAAAATCTACAAGTGTTGCTACGACTAAGTCTCGGCTTAAACCAAAATCCACAGTCATAAACATACTACAACTACTACTAACTATTACTATTAGTACTACTATCTAACTAGCTAAGTAAAGTTCTTGGACTCTACAAGGAATCTTTCAACCATGTAAGAAAAAATGGAAGACTCGGTCAAAAAGATTCTGGCTTATCAAGAGGTTTATGGAATAAAATGAGCTCAGTTTCAAAATCAATTGAAAATTCAGGCCTAGCGCCGATATATCTCCTACCATAAGCGATATATCGCCTGGGCTCATATTCCCGAGGCTCGTCGAAGTGCTCGTGCAAAGTTACGTGTTTTTCGTATCCCCGTGTGGCGATATATCACCCCCTAGAGCTGCGATATATCGGCATACAGAGAAATATTATACACGTAATTACACTTTTTCAGCCTAATTTAAATTGAGTAAATTGCTTTGACTCAGTCTAATAACGATTTCAAAGCTGCTGGGAGACTCTGGGATTTTCAAATATTTTTCTTAATAAACTATTCCTAAAAATTACTTAATTTCTCATTAAACATGCACATGACAAATGTCATTATCTTATTAGGTCAATCTATACCTTATAGCATAATAAATCTTATCTTCACAATAGATCATATTAATCAAACTCTGGTTATAATTAATATTCTTAAACTATAGGTTAAACTTATAAAATCTACAAGTGTTGCTACGACTAAGTCTCGGCTTGAACCAAAATCCACAGTCATAAACATACTACAACTACTACTAACTATTACTATTAGTACTACTATCTAACTAGCTAAGTAAAGTTCTTGGACTCTACAAGGAATCTTTCAACCATTTAAGAAAAAATGGAAGACTCGGTCAAAAAGATTCTGGCTTATCAAGAGGTTTATGGAATAAAATGAGCTCAGTTTCAAAATCATTCGAAAATGCAGCCCTAGAGCCGATATATCTCCTACCATAAGAGATATATCGCCTGGGCTCATATTCCCGAGGCTCGTCGAAGTGCTCGTGCAAAGTTACGTGTTTTTCGTATCCCCGTGTGGCGATATATCACCCCCTAGAGCAGCGATATATCGGCATACAGAGAAATATTATACACGTAATTAAACTTTTTCTGCCTAATTTGAATTGAGTAAACAGCTTTGACTGAGTCTAATAACGATTTCAAAGCTGCATGGAGACTCTGGGATTTTCAAATATTACTCTTAATAAACTATTCCTAAAGAATACTTTTCTCATTAAACATGCACATGACAAATGTCATTATCTTATTAGGTCTATCTATACCTTATAGTATAATATATCTTATCTTCACAATAGATCATATTAACCAAACTCAGGTTATAATTAATATTCTTAAACTATAGGTTAAACCTATAAAATCTACAAGTGTTGCTACGACTAAGTCTCTGCTTGAACCAAAAGCCACAGTCATAAACATACTACAACTACTACTAACTATTACTATTAGTACTACTCTCTAACTTGCTAAGTAATGTTCTTGGACTCTACAAGGAATTTTTCAACCATGTAAGAAAAAATTGAAGACTCGGTCTAAAAGATTCTGGCTTATCAAGAGGTTTGTGGAATAAAATGAGCTCAGTTTCAAAATCATTTGAAAATGCAGCCCTAGAGCCGATATATCTCCTACCATAAGCGATATATCGCCTGGGCTCATACTCCCGAGGCTCGTCGAAGTGCTCGTGCAAAGTTACGTGTTTTTCGTATCCCCGTGTGGCGATATATCACCCCCTAGAGCTGCGATATATCGGCATACGCTGAAATATTATACACGTAATTGCACTTTTTCAGCCTAATTTGAATTGAGTAAACAACTTTGACTGAGTCTAATAACGATTTCAAAGCTGTTGGGAGACTCTGGGATTTTCAAATATTACTCTTAATAAACTATTCCTCAAAAATACTTAATTTATCATTAAACATGCACATGACAAATGTCATTATCTTATTGGGTCGATCTAAACCTTATAGTATAATAAATATCATCTTCATAATCAATCATATTAATCAATCTTAGGTTATAATTAATATTCTTAAAGTATAGGTTAAACTTATAAAATCTACAAGTGTTGATACGACTAAGTCTCGGCTTGAACCAAAATCCACAGTCATAAACATACTACAACTACTACTAACTATTACTATTAGTACTAGTCTCTAACTAGCAAAGTAAAGTTCTTGGACTCTACAAGGAATCTTTCAACCATGTAAGAAAAAATAGAAGACTCGGTCAAAAAGATTCTGGCTTATCAAGAGGTTTATGGAATATAATGATCTCAGTTTCAAAATCATTTTAAAATGCAGCCCTAGAGCCGATATATCTCCTACCATAAGCGATATATCGCCAGGGCTCATACTCCCGAGGCTCGTCGAAGTGCTCGTGCAAAGTTACGTGTTTTTCGTATCCCCGTGTGGCGATATATCACCCCCTAGAGCTGCGATATATCGGCATACGCTGAAATATTATACACGTAATTGCACTTTTTCAGCCTAATTTGAATTGAGTAAACTGCTTTGACTGAGTCTAATAACGATTTCAAAGCTGTTGGGAGACTCTGGGATTTTCAAATAATACTCTTAACAAACTATTCCTCAAAAATACTTAATTTATCATTAAACATGCACATGACAAATGTCATTATCTTATTGGGTCGATCTAAACCTTATAGTATAATAAATATCATCTTCATAATCAATCATATTAATTAATCTTAGGTTATAATTAATATTCTTAAACTATAGGTTAAACTTATAAAATCTACAAGTGTTGCTACGAGTGTCCTACTAAGTCCCGGCTTGAACCAAAATCCACAATCATAAACATACTACAACTACTACTAACTATTACTATTACTACTACTATCTAACTAGCTAAGTAAAGTTCTTGGACTCTACAAGGAATCTTTCAACCATGTAAGAAAAAATTGAAGACTCGGTCAAAAAGATTCTGGCTTATCAAGAGGTTTATGGAATAAAATGAGCTCAGTTTCAAAATCAATTGAAAATTCAGGCCTAGCGCCGATATATCTCCTACCATAAGCGATATATCGCCTGGGCTCATATTCCCGAGGCTCGTCGAAGTGCTCGTGCAAAGTTACGTGTTTTTCGTATCCCCGTGTGGCGATATATCACCCCCTAGAGCTGCGATATATCGGCATACAGAGAAATATTATACACGTAATTACACTTTTTCAGCCTAATTTAAATTGAGTAAATTGCTTTGACTGAGTCTAATAACGATTTCAAAGCTGCTGGGAGACTCTGGGATTTTCAAATATTTTTCTTAATAAACTATTCCTAAAAATTACTTAATTTCTCATTAAACATGCACATGACAAATGTCATTATCTTATTAGGTCAATCTATACCTTATAGCATAATAAATCTTATCTTCACAATAGATCATATTAATCAAACTCTGGTTATAATTAATATTCTTAAACTATAGGTTAAACTTATAAAATCTACAAGTGTTGCTACGACTAAGTCTCGGCTTGAACCAAAATCCACAGTCATAAACATACTACAACTACTACTAACTATTACTATTAGTACTACTATCTAACTAGCTAAGTAAAGTTCTTGGACTCTACAAGGAATCTTTCAACCATTTAAGAAAAAATGGAAGACTCGGTCAAAAAGATTCTGGCTTATCAAGAGGTTTCTGGAATAAAATGAGCTCAGTTTCAAAATCATTCGAAAATGCAGCCCTAGAGCCGATATATCTCCTACCATAAGAGATATATCGCCTGGGCTCATATTCCCGAGGCTCGTCGAAGTGCTCGTGCAAAGTTACGTGTTTTTCGTATCCCCGTGTGGCGATATATCACCCCCTAGAGCAGCGATATATCGGCATACAGAGAAATATTATACACGTAATTAAACTTTTTCTGCCTAATTTGAATTGAGTAAACATCTTTGACTGAGTCTAATAACGATTTCAAAGCTGCATGGAGACTCTGGGATTTTCAAATATTACTCTTAATAAACTATTCCTAAAGAATACTTTTCTCATTAAACATGCACATGACAAATGTCATTATCTTATTAGGTCTATCTATACCTTATAGTGTAATATATCTTATCTTCACAATAGATCATATTAACCAAACTCAGGTTATAATTAATATTCTTAAACTATAGGTTAAACCTATAAAATCTACAAGTGTTGCTACGACTAAGTCTCTGCTTGAACCAAAAGCCACAGTCATAAACATACTACAACTACTACTAACTATTACTATTAGTACTACTCTCTAACTTGCTAAGTAATGTTCTTGGACTCTACAAGGAATTTTTCAACCATGTAAGAAAAAATTGAAGACTCGGTCAAAAAGATTCTGGCTTATCAAGAGGTTTGTGGAATAAAATGAGCTCAGTTTCAAAATCATTTGAAAATGCAGCCCTAGAGCCGATATATCTCCTACCATAAGCGATATATCGCCTGGGCTCATACTCCCGAGGCTCGTCGAAGTGCTCGTGCAAAGTTACGTGTTTTTCGTATCCCCGTGTGGCGATATATCACCCCCTAGAGCTGCGATATATCGGCATACGCTGAAATATTATACACGTAATTGCACTTTTTCAGCCTAATTTGAATTGAGTAAACTACTTTGACTGAGTCTAATAACGATTTCAAACCTGTTGGGAGACTCTGGGATTTTCAAATAATACTCTTAATAAACTATTCCTCAAAAATACTTAATTTATCATTAAACATGCACATGACAAATGTCATTATCTTATTGGGTCGATCTAAACCTTATAGTATAATAAATATCATCTTCATAATCAATCATATTAATTAATCTTAGGTTATAATTAATATTCTTAAACTATAGGTTAAACTTATAAAATCTACAAGTGTTGCTACGAGTGTCCTACTAAGTCCCGGCTTGAACCAAAATCCACAATCATAAACATACTACAACTACTACTAACTATTACTATTACTACTACTATCTAACTAGCTAAGTAAAGTTCTTGGACTCTACAAGGAATCTTTCAACCATGTAAGAAAAAATTGAAGACTCGGTCAAAAAGATTCTGGCTTATCAAGAGGTTTATGGAATAAAATGAGCTCAGTTTCAAAATCATTTGAAAATGCAGCCCTAGAGCCGATATATCTCCTACCAGAAGAGATATATCGCCTGGGCTCATATTCCCGAGGCTCGTCGAAGTGCTCGTGCAAAGTTACGTGTTTTTCGTATCCCCGTGTGGCGATATATCACCCCCTAGAGCTGCGATATATCGCCATACAGAGAAATATTATACACGTAATTACACTTTTTCTGCCTAATTTGAATTGAGTAAATAGCTTTGACTGAGTCTAATAACGATTTCAAAGCTGCTTGGAGACTCTAGGATTTTCAAATATTACTCTTAATAAACTATTCCTAAAGAATACTTAATTTCTCATTAAACATGCACATGACAAATGTCATTATCTTATTAGGTCTATCTATACCTTATAGTATAATAAATCTTATCTTCACAATAGATCATATTAACCAAACTCAGGTTATAATTAATATTTTTAAACTATAGGTTAAACCTATAAAATCTACAAGTGTTGCTACGACTAAGTCTCTCCTTGAACCAAAAGCCACAGTCATAAACATACTACAACTACTACTAACTATTACTATTAGTACTACTATCTAACTTGCTAAGTATAGTTCTTGGACTCTACAAGGAATCTATCAACCATGTAAGAAAAAATTGAAGACTCGGTCAAAAAGATTCTGGCTTATCAAGAGGTTTGTGGAATAAAATGAGCTCAGTTTCAAAATCATTTGAAAATGCAGCCCTAGAGCCGATATATCTCCTACCATAAGCGATATATCGGCTGGACTCATATTCCCGAGGCTCGTCGTAGTGCTCGTGCAAAGTTACGTGTTTTTCGTATCCCCGTGTGGCTATATATCACCCCCTAGTGCTGCGATATATCGGCATACGCTGAAATATTATACACGTAATTGCATTTTTCAGCCTAATTTGAATTGAGTAAACAGCTTTGACTGAGTCTAATAACGATTTCAAAGCTGTTGGGAGACTCTGGGATTTTCAAATATTACTCTTAATAAACTATTCCTCAAAAATACTTAATTTATCATTAAACATGCACATGACAAATGTCATTATCTTATTGGGTCGATCTAAACCTTATAGTATAATAAATATCATCTTCATAATCAATCATATTAATCAATCTTAGGTTATAATTAATATTCTTAAACTATAGGTTAAACTTATAAAATCTACAAGTGTTGCTACGACTAAGTCTCGGCTTGAACCAAAATCCACAGTCATAAACATACTTCAACTAGTACTAACTATTACTATTAGTACTACTCTCTAACTAGCAAAGTAAAGTTCTTGGACTCTACAAGGAATCTTTCAACCATGTAAGAAAAAATAGAAGACTCGGTCAAAAAGATTCTGGCTTATCAAGAGGTTTATGGAATATAATGATCTCAGTTTCAAAATCATTTGAAAATGCAGCCCTAGAGCCGATATATCTCCTACCATAAGCGATATATCGCCAGGGCTTATACTCCCGAGGCTCGTCGTAGTGCTCGTGCAAAGTTTCGTGTTTTTCGTATCCCCGTGTGGCGATATATCACCCCCTAGAGCTGCGATATATCGGCATACGCTGAAATATTATACACGTAATTGCACTTTTTCAGCCTAATTTGAATTGAGTAAACAGCTTTGACTGAGTCTAATAACGATTTCAAAGCTGTTGGGAGACTCTGGGATTTTCAAATATTACTCTTAATAAACTATTCCTCAAAAATACTTAATTTATCATTAAACATGCACATGAAAAATGTCATTATCTTATTGGGTCGATCTAAACCTTATAGTATAATAAATATCATCTTCATAATCAATCTTATTAATCAATCTTAGGTTATAATTAATATTCTTATACTATAGGTTAAACTTATAAAATCTACAAGTGTTGCTACGAGTGTCCAACTAAGTCCCGGCTTGAACCAAAATCCACAATCATAAACATACTACAACTACTACTAACTATAACTATTACTTCTACTATCTAACTAGCTAAGTAAAGTTCTTGGACTCTACAAGGAATCTTTCAACCATGTAAGAAAAAATTGAAGACTCGGTCAAAAAGATTCTGGCTTATCAAGAGGTTTATGGAATAAAATGAGCTCAGTTTCAAAATCATTCGAAAATGCCGCCCTAGAGCCGATATATCTCCTACCATAAGAGATATATCGCCTGGGCTCATATTCCCGAGGCTCGTCGAAGTGCTCGTGCAAAGTTACGTGTTTTTCGTATCCCCGTGTGGCGATATATCACCCCCTAGAGCTGCGATATATCGGCATACAGAGAAATATTATACACGTAATTACACTTTTTCTGCCTAATTTGAATTGAGTAAATAGCTTTGACTGAGTCTAATAACGATTTCAAAGCTGCTTGGAGACTCTGGGATTTTCAAATATTACTCTTAATAAACTATTCCTAAAGAATACTTAATTTCTCATTAAACATGCACATGAAAAATGTCATTATCTTATTAGGTCTATCTATACCTTATAGTATAATAAATCTTATCTTCACAATAGATCATATTAACCAAACTCAGGTTATAATTAATATTCTTAAACTATAAGTTAAACTTATAAAATCTACAAGTGTTGCTACGACTAAGTCTCTGCTTGAACCAAAAGCCACAGTCATAAACATACTACAACTACTACTAACTATTACTATTAGTACTACTATCTAACTTGCTAAGTAAAGTTCTTGGACTCTACAAGGAATCTTTCAACCATGTAAGAAAAAATTGAAGACTCGGTCAAAAAGATACTGGCTTATCAAGAGGTTTGTGGAATAAAATGAGCTCAGTTTCAAAATCATTTGAAAATGCAGCCCTAGAGCCGATATATCTCCTACCTTAAGCGATATATCGCCTGGGCTCATATTCCCGAGGCTCGTCGAAGTGCTCGTGCAAAGTTACGTGTTTTTCGTATCCCCGTGTGGCGATATATCACCCCTAGAGCTGCGATATATCGGCATACAGAGAAATATTATACAAGTAATTACACTTTTTCAGCCTAATTTGAATTGAGTAAACAGCTTTGACTGAGTCTAATAACGATTTCAAAGCTGCTGAGAGACTCTGGGATTTACAAATATTACTCTTAATAAACTATTCCAAAAAAATACTTAATTTCTCATTAAACATGCACATGACAAATGTCATTATCTTATTAGGTCCATCTATACCTTATAGTATAATAAATCTTATCTTCACAATAGATCATATTAATCAAGCTCAAGTTATAATTAATATTCTTAAACTATAGGTTAAACTTATAAAATCTACAAGTGTTGCTACGACTAAGTCTCGGCTTGAACCAAAATCCACAGTCATAAACATACTACATCTACTACTAACTATTACTATTAGTACTACTCTCTAACTAGCAAAGTAATGTTCTTGGACTCTGCAAGGAATCTTTCAAAAATGTAAGAAAAAATAGAAGACTCGGTCAAAAAGATTCTGGCTTATCAAGAGGTTTATGGAATAAAATGATCTCAGTTTCAAAATCATTTGAAAATGCGGCCCTAGAGACGATATATCTCCTACCATAAGCGATATATCGCCTGGGCTCATACTCCCGAGGCTCGTCGAAGTGCTCGTGCAAAGTTACGTGTTTTTCGTATCCCCGTGTGGCGATATATCACCCCCTAGAGCTGCGATATATCGGCATACGCTGAAATATTATTCACGTAATTGCACTTTTTCAGCCTTATTTGAATTGAGTAAACAGCTTTGACTGAGTCTAATAACGATTTCAAAACTGTTGGGAGACTCTGGGATTTTGAAACATTACTCTTAATAAACTATTCCTCAAAAATACTTAATTTATCATTAAACATGCACATGACAAATGTCATTTTCTTATTGGGTCGATCTAAACCTTATAGTATAATAAATATCATCTTCATAATCAATCATATTAATCAATCTTAGGTTATAATTAATATTCTTATACTATAGGTTAAACTTATAAAATCTACAAGTGTTGCTACGAGTGTCCAACTAAGTCCCGGCTTGAACCAAAATCCACAATCATAAACATACTACAACTACTACTAACTATAACTATTACTTCTACTATCTAACTAGCTAAGTAAAGTTCTTGGACTCTACAAGGAATCTTTCAACCATGTAAGAAAAAATTGAAGACTCGGTCAAAAAGATTCTGGCTTATCAAGAGGTTTATGGAATAAAATGAGCTCAGTTTCAAAATCATTCGAAAATGCCGCCCTAGAGCCGATATATCTCCTACCATAAGAGATATATCGCCTGGGCTCATATTCCCGAGGCTCGTCGAAGTGCTCGTGCAAAGTTACGTGTTTTTCGTATCCCCGTGTGGCGATATATCACCCCCTAGAGCTGCGATATATCGGCATACAGAGAAATATTATACACGTAATTACACTTTTTCTGCCTAATTTGAATTGAGTAAATAGCTTTGACTGAGTCTAATAACGATTTCAAAGCTGCTTGGAGACTCTGGGATTTTCAAATATTACTCTTAATAAACTATTCCTAAAGAATACTTAATTTCTCATTAAACATGCACATGAAAAATGTCATTATCTTATTAGGTCTATCTATACCTTATAGTATAATAAATCTTATCTTCACAATAGATCATATTAACCAAACTCAGGTTATAATTAATATTCTTAAACTATAAGTTAAACTTATAAAATCTACAAGTGTTGCTACGACTAAGTCTCTGCTTGAACCAAAAGCCACAGTCATAAACATACTACAACTACTACTAACTATTACTATTAGTACTACTCTCTAACTTGCTAAGTAATGTTCTTGGACTCTACAAGGAATTTTTCAACCATGTAAGAAAAAATTGAAGACTCGGTCAAAAAGATTCTGGCTTATCAAGAGGTTTGTGGAATAAAATGAGCTCAGTCTCAAAATCATTTGAAAATGCAGCCCTAGAGCCGATATATCTCCTACCATAAGCGATATATCGCCTGGGCTCATATTCCCGAGGCTCGTCGAAGTGCTCGTGCAAAGTTACGTGTTTTTCGTATCCCCGTGTGGCGATATATCACCCCTAGAGCTGCGATATATCGGCATACAGAGAAATATTATACACGTAATTACACTTTTTCAGCCTAATTTGAATTGAGTAAACAGCTTTGACTGAGTCTAATAACGATTTCAAAGCTGCTGAGAGACTCTGGGATTTACAAATATTACTCTTAATAAACTATTCCTAAAAAATACTTAATTTCTCATTAAACATGCACATGACAAATGTCATTATCTTATTAGGTCCATCTATACCTTATAGTATAATAAATCTTATCTTCACAATAGATCATATTAATCAAACTCAAGTTATAATTAATATTCTTAAACTATAGGTTAAACTTATAAAATCTACAAGTGTTGCTACGACTAAGTCTCGGCTTGAACCAAAATCCACAGTCATAAACATACTACATCTACTACTAACTATTACTATTAGTACTACTCTCTAACTAGCAAAGTAATGTTCTTGGACTCTACAAGGAATCTTTCAAAAATGTAAGAAAAAATAGAAGACTCGGTCAAAAAGATTCTGGCTTATCAAGAGGTTTATGGAATAAAATGATCTCAGTTTCAAAATCATTTGAAAATGCGGCCCTAGAGCCGATATATCTCCTACCATAAGCGATATATCGCCTGGGCTCATACTCCCGAGGCTCGTCGAAGTGCTCGTGCAAAGTTACGTGTTTTTCGTATCCCCGTGTGGCGATATATCACCCCCTAGAGCTGCGATATATCGGCATACGCTGAAATATTATACACGTAATTGCACTTTTTCAGCCTTATTTGAATTGAGTAAACAGCTTTGACTGAGTCTAATAACGATTTCAAAACTGTTGGGAGACTCTGGGATTTTGAAACATTACTCTTAATAAACTATTCCTCAAAAATACTTAATTTATCATTAAACATGCACATGACAAATGTCATTTTCTTATTGGGTCGATCTAAACCTTATAGTATAATAAATATCATCTTCATAATCAATCATATTAATCAATCTTAGGTTATAATTAATATTCTTAAACTATAGGTTAAACTTATAAAATCTACAAGTGTTGCTACGAGTGTCCTACTAAGTCCCGGCTTGAACCAAAATCCACAATCATAAACATACTCCAACTACTACTAACTATTACTATTACTACTACTATCTAACTAGCTAAGTAAAGTTCTTGGACTCTACAAGGAATCTTTCAACCATGTAAGAAAATATTGAAGACTCGGTCAAAAAGATTCTGGCTTATCAAGGGGTTTATGGAATAAAATGAGCTCAGTTTCAAAATCATTTGAAAATGCAGCCCTAGAGTCAATATATCTCCTACCATAAGAGATATATCGCCTGGGCTCATATTCCCGAGGCTCGTCGAAGTGCTCGTGCAAAGTTACGTGTTTTTCGTATCCCTGTGTGGCGATATATCACCCCCTAGAGCTGCGATATATCGGCATACAGTAATATATTATACACATAATTACACTTTTTCTGCCTAATTTGAATTGAGTAAATAGCTTTGACTGAGTCTAATAACGATTTCAAAGCTGCTTGGAGACTCTGGGATTTTCAAATATTACTCTTAATAAACTATTCCTAAAGAATACTTAATTTCTCATTAAACATGCACATGAAAAATGTCATTATCTTATTAGGTCTATCTATACCTTATAGTATAATAAATCTTATCTTCACAATAGATCATATTAACCAAACTCAGGTTATAATTAATATTCTTAAACTATAAGTTAAACTTATAAAATCTACAAGTGTTGCTACGACTAAGTCTCTGCTTGAACCAAAAGCCACAGTCATAAACATACTACAACTACTACTAACTATTACTATTAGTACTACTATCTAACTTGCTAATTAAAGTTCTTGGACTCTACAAGGAATCTTTCAACCATGTAAGAAAAAATTGAAGACTCGGTCAAAAAGATATTGGCTTATCAAGAGGTTTGTGGAATAAAATGAGCTCAGTTTCAAAATCATTTGAAAATGCAGCCCTAGAGCCGATATATCTCCTACCATAAGCGATATATCGCCTGGGCTCATATTCCCGAGGCTCGTCGAAGTGCTCGTGCAAAGTTACGTGTTTTTCGTATCCCCGTGTGCCGATATATCACCCCTAGAGCTGCGATATATCGGCATACAGAGAAATATTATACACGTAATTACACTTTTTCAGCCTAATTTGAATTGAGTAAACTGCTTTGACTGAGTCTAATAATGATTTCAAAGCTGCTGAGAGACTCTGGGATTTACAAATATTACTCTTAATAAACTATTCCTAAAAAATAATTAATTTCTCATTAAACATGCACATGACAAATGTCATTATCTTATTAGGTCCATCTATACCTTATAGTATAATAAATCTTATCTTCACAATAGATCATATTAATCAAACTCAGGTTATAATTAATATTCTTAAACTATAGGTTAAACTTATAAAATATACAAGTGTTGCTACGACTAAGTCTCGGCTTGAACCAAAGTCCACAGTCATAAACATACTACTTCTACTACTAACTATTACTATTAGTATTACTCTCTAACTAGCAAAGTAATGTTCTTCGTCTCTACAAGGAATCTTTCAACCATGTAAGAAAAAATAGAAGACTCGGTCAAAAAGATTCTGGCTTATCAAGAGGTTTATGGAATATAATGATCTTAGTTTCAAAATCATTTGAAAATGCAGCCCTAGAGCCGATATATCTCCTACCATAAGAGATATATCGCCTGGGCTCATATTCCCGAGGCTCGTCGAAGTGCTCGTGCAAAGTTACGTGTTTTTCGTATCCCCGTGTGGCGATATATCACCCCCTAGAGCTGCGATATATCGGCATACGCTGAAATATTATACACGTAATTGCACTTTTTCAGCCTAATTTGAATTGAGTAAACAGCTTTGACTGAGTCTAATAACGATTTCAAAGCTGTTGGGAGACTCTGGGATTTTCAAATATTACTCTTAATAAACTATTCCTCAAAAATACTTAATTTATCATTAAACATGCACATGACAAATGTCATTATCTTATTGGGTCGATCTAAACCTTATAGTATAATAAATATCATCTTCGTAATCAATCATATTAATTAATCTTAGGTTATAATTAATATTCTTAAACTATAGGTTAAACTTATAAAATCTACAAGTGTTGCTACGAGTGTCCTACTAAGTCCCGGCTTGAACCAAAATCCACAATCATAAACATACTACAACTACTACTAACTATTACTATTACTACTACTATCTAACTAGCTATGTAAAGTTCTTGGACTCTACAAGGAATCTTTCAACCATGTAAGAAAAAATTGAAGACTCGGTCAAAAAGATTCTGGCTGATCAAGAGGTTTATGGAATAAAATGAGCTCAGTTTCAAAATCATTCGAAAATGCAGCCCTAGAGCCGATATATCTCCTACCATAAGAGATATATCGCCTGGGCTCATATTCCCGAGGCTCGTCGAAGTGCTCGTGCAAAGTTACGTGTTTTTCGTATCCCCGTGTGGCGACATATCACCCCCTAGAGCTGCGATATATCCGCATACAGAGAAATATTATACACGTAATTACACTTTTTCTGCCTAATTTGAATTGAGTAAGTAGCTTTGACTGAGTCTAATAACGATTTCAAAGCTGCTTGGAGACTCTGGGATTTTCAAATATTACTCTTAATAAACTATTCCTAAAGAATACTTAATTTCTCATTAAACATGCACATGACAAATGTCATTATCTTATTAGGTCTATCTATACCTTATAGTATAATAAATCTTATCTTCACAATAGATCATATTAACCAAACTCAGGTTATAATTAATATTCTTAAACTATAGGTTAAACCTATAAAATCTACAAGTGTTGCTACGACTAAGTCTCTGCTTGAACCAAAAGCCACAGTCATAAACATACTACAACTACTACTAACTATTACTATTAGTACTACTATCTAACTTGCTAAGTAAAGTTCTTGGACTCTACAAGGAATCTTTCAACCATGTAAGAAAAAATTGAAGACTCGGTCAAAAAGATTCTGGCTTATCAAGAGGTTTATGGAATAAAATGAGCTCAGATTCAAAATCATTTGAAAATGCAGCCCTAGAGCCGATATATCTCCTACCATAAGAGATATATCGCCTGGGCTCATATTCCCGAGGCTCGTCGAAGTGCTCGTGCAAAGTTACGTGTTTTTCGTATCCCCGTGTGGCGATATATCACCCCCTAGAGCTGCGATATATCGGCATACAGAGAAATATTATACACGTAATTACACTTTTTCTGCCTAATTTGAATTGAGTAAATAGCTTTGACTGAGTCTAATAACGATTTCAAAGCTGCTTGGATAATCTGGGATTTTCAAATATTACTCTTAATAAACTATTCCTAAAGAATACTTAATTTCTCATTAAACATGCACATGACAAATGTCATTATCTTATTAGGTCTATCTATACCTTATAGTATAATAAATCTTATCTTCACAATAGATCATATTAACCAAACTCAGGTTATAATTAATATTCTTAAACTATAAGTTAAACTTATAAAATCTACAAGTGTTGCTACGACTAAGTCTCTGCTTGAACCAAAATCCACAGTCATAAACATACTACTTCTACTACTAACTATTACTATTAGTACTACTCTCTAACTAACAAAGTAATGTTCTTCGTCTCTACAAGGAATCTTTCAACCATGTAAGAAAAAATAGAAGACTCGGTCAAAAAGATTCTGGCTTATCAAGAGGTTTATGGAATATAATGATCTTAGTTTCAAAATCATTTGAAAATGCAGCCCTAGAGCCGATATATCTCCTACCATAAGCGATATATCGACTGGGCTCATACTCCCGAGGCTCGTCGAAGTGCTCGTGCAAAGTTACGTGTTTTTCGTATCCCCGTGTGGCGATATATCACCCCCTAGAGCTGCGATATATCGGCATACGCTGAAATATTATACACGTAATTGCACTTTTTCAGCCTAATTTGAATTGAGTAAACAGCTTTGACTGAGTCTAATAACGATTTCAAAGCTGTTGGGAGACTCTGGGATTTTCAAATATTACTCTTAATAAACTATTCCTCAAAAATACTTAATTTATCATTAAACATGCACATGACAAATGTCATTATCTTATTGGGTCGATCTAAACCTTATAGTATAATAAATATCATCTTCGTAATCAATCATATTAATTAATCTTAGGTTATAATTAATATTCTTAAACTATAGGTTAAACTTATAAAATCTACAAGTGTTGCTACGAGTGTCCTACTAAGTCCCGGCTTGAACCAAAATCCACAATCATAAACATACTACAACTACTACTAACTATTACTATTACTACTACTATCTAACTAGCTAAGTAAAGTTCTTGGACTCTACAAGGAATCTTTCAACCATGTAAGAAAAAATTGAAGACTCGGTCAAAAAGATTCTGGCTGATCAAGAGGTTTATGGAATAAAATGAGCTCAGTTTCAAAATCATTTGAAAATGCAGCCCTAGGGCCGATATATCTCCTACCATAAGAGATATATCGCCTGGGCTCATATTCCCGAGGCTCGTCGAAGTGCTCGTGCAAAGTTACGTGTTTTTCGTATCCCCGTGTGGCGACATATCTCCCCCTAGAGCTGCGATATATCCGCATACAGAGAAATATTATACACGTAATTACACTTTTTCTGCCTAATTTGAATTGAGTAAATAGCTTTGACTGAGTCTAATAACGATTTCAAAGCTGCTTGGAGACTCTGGGATTTTCAAATATTACTCTTAATAAACTATTCCTAAAGAATACTTAATTTCTCATTAAACATGCACATGACAAATGTCATTATCTTATTAGGTCTATCTATACCTTATAGTATAATAAATCTTATCTTCACAATAGATCATATTAACCAAACTCAGGTTATAATTAATATTCTTAAACTATAGGTTAAACCTATAAAATCTACAAGTGTTGCTACGACTAAGTCTCTGCTTGAACCAAAAGCCACAGTCATAAACATACTACAACTACTACTAACTATTACTATTAGTACTACTATCTAACTTGCTAAGTAATGTTCTTGGACTCTACAAGGAATTTTTCAACCATGTAAGAAAAAATTGAAGACTCGGTCAAAAAGATTCTGGCTTATCAAGAGGTTTGTGGAATAAAATGAGCTCAGTTTCAAAATCATTTGAAAATGCAGCCCTAGAGCCGATATATCTCCTACCATAAGCGATATATCGCCTGGGCTCATACACCCGAGGCTCGTCGAAGTGCTCGTGCAAAGTTACGTGTTTTTCGTATCCCCGTGTGGCGATATATCACCCCCTAGAGCTGCGATATATCGGCATACGCTGAAATATTATACACGTAATTGCACTTTTTCAGCCTAATTTGAATTGAGTAAACAGCTTTGACTGAGTCTAATAACGATTTCATTGCTGTTGGGAGACTCTGGGATTTTCAAATATTACTCTTAATAAACTATTCCTCAAAAATACTTAATTTATCATTAAACATGCACATGACAAATGTCATTATCTTATTGGGTCGATCTAAACCTTATAGTATAATAAATATCATCTTCATAATCAATCATATTAATCAATCTTAGGTTATAATTAATATTCTTAAACTATAGGTTAAACTTATAAAATCTACAAGTGTTGCTACGAGTGTCCAACTAAGTCCCGGCCTGAACCAAAATCCACAATCATAAACATACTACAACTACTACTAACTATTACTATTACTACTACTATCTAACTAGCTAAGTAAAGTACTTGGACTCTACAAGGAATCTTTCAACCATGTAAGAAAAAATTGAAGACTCGGTCAAAATGATTCTGGCTTATCAAGAGGTTTATGGAATAAAATGAGCTCAGTTTCAAAATAATTCGAAAATGCAGCCCTAGAGCCGATATATCTCCTACCATAAGAGATATATCGCCTGGGCTCATATTCCCGAGGCTCGTCGAAGTGCTCGTGCAAAGTTACGTGTTTTTCGTATCCCCGTGTGGCGATATATCACCCCCTAGAGCAGCGATATATCGGCATACAGAGAAATATTATACACGTAATTAAACTTTTTCTGCCTAATTTGAATTGAGTAAATAGCTTTGACTGAGTCTAATAACGATTTCAAAGCTGCTTGGAGACTCTGGGATTTTCAAATATTACTCTTAATAAACTATTCCTAAAGAATACTTAATTTCTCATTAAACATGCACATGACAAATGTCATTATCTTATTAGGTCTATCTATACCTTATAGTATAATAAATCTTATCTTCACAATAGATCATATTAACCAAACTCAGGTTATAATTAATATTCTTAAACTATAGGTTAAACCTATAAAATCTACAAGTGTTGCTACGACTAAGTCTCTGCTTGAACCAAAAGCCACAGTCATAAACATACTACAACTACTACTAACTATTACTATTAGTACTACTATCTAACTTGCTAAGTAATGTTCTTGGACTCTACAAGGAATTTTTCAACCATGTAAGAAAAAATTGAAGACTCGGTCAAAAAGATTCTGGCTTATCAAGAGGTTTGTGGAATAAAATGAGCTCAGTTTCAAAATCATTTGAAAATGCAGCCCTAGAGCCGATATATCTCCTACCATAAGCGATATATCGCCTGGGCTCATACTCCCGAGGCTCGTCGAAGTGCTCGTGCAAAGTTACGTGTTTTTCGTATCCCCGTGTGGCGATATATCACCCCCTAGAGCTGCGATATATCGGCATACGCTGAAATATTATACACGTAATTGCACTTTTTCAGCCTAATTTGAATTGAGTAAACAGCTTTGACTGAGTCTAATAACGATTTCAAAGCTGTTGGGAGACTCTGGGATTTTCAAATATTACTCTTAATAAACTATTCCTCAAAAATACTTAATTTATCATTAAACATGCACATGACAAATGTCATTATCTTATTGGGTCGATCTAAACCTTATAGTATAATAAATATCATCTTCATAATCAATCATATTAATCAATCTTAGGTTATAATTAATATTCTTAAACTATAGGTTAAACTTATAAAATCTACAAGTGTTGCTACGAGTGTCCAACTAAGTCCCGGCCTGAACCAAAATCCACAATCATAAACATACTACAACTACTACTAACTATTACTATTACTACTACTATCTAACTAGCTAAGTAAAGTACTTGGACTCTACAAGGAATCTTTCAACCATGTAAGAAAAAATTGAAGACTCGGTCAAAATGATTCTGGCTTATCAAGAGGTTTATGGAATAAAATGAGCTCAGTTTCAAAATAATTCGAAAATGCAGCCCTAGAGCCGATATATCTCCTACCATAAGAGATATATCGCCTGGGCTCATATTCCCGAGGCTCGTCGAAGTGCTCGTGCAAAGTTACGTGTTTTTCGTATCCCCGTGTGGCGATATATCACCCCCTAGAGCAGCGATATATCGGCATACAGAGAAATATTATACACGTAATTAAACTTTTTCTGCCTAATTTGAATTGAGTAAATAGCTTTGACTGAGTCTAATAACGATTTCAAAGCTGCTTGGAGACTCTGGGATTTTCAAATATTACTCTTAATAAACTATTCCTAAAGAATACTTAATTTCTCATTAAACTTGCACATGACAAATGTCATTATCTTATTAGGTCTATCTATACCTTATAGTATAATAAATCTTATCTTCACAATAGATCATATTAACCAAACTCAGGTTATAATTAATATTCTTAAACTATAGGTTAAACCTCTAAAATCTACAAGTGTTGCTACGACTAAGTCTCTGCTTGAACCAAAAGCCACAGTCATAAACATACTACAACTACTACTAACTATTACTATTAGTACTACTATCTAACTTGCTAAGTAAAGTTCTTGGACTCTACAAGGAATCTTTCAACCATGTAAGAAAAAATTGAAGACTCGGTCAAAAAGATTCTGGCTTATCAAGAGGTTTATGGAATAAAATGAGCTCAGATTCAAAATCATTTGAAAATGCAGCCCTAGAGCCGATATATCTCCTACCATAAGAGATATATCGCCTGGGCTCATATTCCCGAGGCTCGTCGAAGTGCTCGTGCAAAGTTACGTGTTTTTCGTATCCCCGTGTGGCGATATATCACCCCCTAGAGCTGCGATATATCGGCATACAGAGAAATATTATACACGTAATTACACTTTTTCTGCCTAATTTGAATTGAGTAAATAGCTTTGACTGAGTCTAATAACGATTTCAAAGCTGCTTGGATAATCTGATATTTTCAAATATTACTCTTAATAAACTATTCCTAAAGAATACTTAATTTCTCATTAAACATGCACATGACAAATGTCATTATCTTATTAGGTCTATCTATACCTTATAGTATAATAAATCTTATCTTCACAATAGATCATATTAACCAAACTCAGGTTATAATTAATATTCTTAAACTATAGGTTAAACTTATAAAATCTACAAGTGTTGCTACGACAAAGTCTCTGCTTGAACCAAAAGCCACAGTCATAAACATACTACAACTACTACTAACTATTACTATTAGTACTACTATCTAACTTGCTAAGTAATGTTCTTGGACTCTACAAGGAATTTTTCAACCATGTAAGAAAAAATTGAAGACTCGGTCAAAAAGATTCTGGCTTATCAAGAGGTTTGTGGAATAAAATGAGCTTAGTTTCAAAATCATTTGAAAATGCAGCCCTAGAGCCGATATATCTCCTACCATAAGCGATATATCGCCTGGGCTCATACTCCCGAGGCTCGTCGAAGTGCTCGTGCAAAGTTACGTGTTTTTTGTATCCCCGTGTGGCGATATATCACCCCCTAGAGCTGCGATATATCGGCATACGCTGAAATATTATACACGTAATTGCACTTTTTCAGCCTAATTTGAATTGAGTAAACAGCTTTGACTGAGTCTAATAACGATTTCAAAGCTGTTGGGAGACTCTGGGATTTTCAAATATTACTCTTAATAAACTATTCCTCAAAAATACTTAATTTATCATTAAACATGCACATGACAAATGTCATTATCTTATTGGGTCGATCTAAACCTTATAGTATAATAAATATCATCTTCATAATCAATCATATTAATCAATCTTAGGTTATAATTAAAATTCTTAAACTATAGGTTAAACTTATAAAATCTACAAGTGTTGCTAGGAGTGTCCAACTAAGTCCCGGCCTGAACCAAAATCCACAATCATAAACATACTACAACTACTACTAACTATTACTATTACTACTACTATCTAACTAGCTAAGTAAAGTACTTGGACTCTACAAGGAATCTTTCAACCATGTAAGAAAAAATTGAAGACTCGGTCAAAATGATTCTGGCTTATCAAGAGGTTTATGGAATAAAATGAGCTCAGTTTCAAAATAATTCGAAAATGCAGCCCTAGAGCCGATATATCTCCTACCATAAGAGATATATCGCCTGGGCTCATATTCCCGAGGCTCGTCGAAGTGCTCGTGCAAAGTTACGTGTTTTTCGTATCCCCGTGTGGCGATATATCACCCCCTAGAGCAGCGATATATCGGCATACAGAGAAATATTATACACGTAATTAAACTTTTTCTGCCTAATTTGAATTGAGTAAATAGCTTTGACTGAGTCTAATAACGATTTCAAAGCTGCTTGGAGACTCTGGGATTTTCAAATATTACTCTTAATAAACTATTCCTAAAGAATACTTAATTTCTCATTAAACATGCACATGACAAATGTCATTATCTTATTAGGTCTATCTATACCTTATAGTATAATAAATCTTATCTTAACAATAGATCATATTAACCAAACTCAGGTTATAATTAATATTCTTAAACTATAGGTTAAACCTATAAATTATACAAGTGTTGCTACGACTAAGTCTCTGCTTGAACCAAAAGCCACAGTCATAAACATACTACAACTACTACTAACTATTACTATTAGTACTACTATCTAACTTGCTAAGTAAAGTTCTTGGACTCTACAAGGAATCTTTCAACCATGTAAGAAAAAATTGAAGACTCGGTCAAAAAGATTCTGGCTTATCAAGAGGTTTATGGAATAAAATGAGCTCAGATTCAAAATCATTTGAAAATGCAGCCCTAGAGCCGATATATCTCCTACCATAAGAGTTATATCGCCTGGGCTCATATTCCCGAGGCTCGTCGAAGTGCTCGTGCAAAGTTACGTGTTTTTCGTATCCCCGGGTGGCGATATATCACCCCCTAGAGCTGCGATATATCGGCATACAGAGAAATATTATACACGTAATTACACTTTTTCTGCCTAATTTGAATTGAGTAAATAGCTTTGACTGAGTCTAATAACGATTTCAAAGCTGCTTGGATAATCTGGGATTTTCAAATATTACTCTTAATAAACTATTCCTAAAGAATACTTAATTTCTCATTAAACATGCACATGACAAATGTCATTATCTTATTAGGTCTATCTATACCTTATAGTATAATAAATCTTATCTTCACAATAGATCATATTAACCAAACTCAGGTTATAATTAATATTCTTAAACTATAAGTTAAACTTATAAAATCTACAAGTGTTGCTACGACAAAGTCTCTGCTTGAACCAAAAGCCACAGTCATAAACATACTACAACTACTACTAACTATTACTATTAGTACTACTATCTAACTTGCTAAGTAATGTTCTTGGACTCTACAAGGAATTTTTCAACCATGTAAGAAAAAATTGAAGACTCGGTCAAAAAGATTCTGGCTTATCAAGAGGTTTGTGGAATAAAATGAGCTTAGTTTCAAAATCATTTGAAAATGCAGCCCTAGAGCCGATATATCTCCTACCATAAGCGATATATCGACTGGGCTCATACTCCCAAGGCTCGTCGAAGTGCTCGTGCAAAGTTACGTGTTTTTCGTATCCCCGTGTGGCGATATATCACCCCCTAGAGCTGCGATATATCGGCATACGCTGAAATATTATACACGTAATTGCACTTTTTCAGCCTAATTTGAATTGAGTAAACAGCTTTGACTGAGTCTAATAACGATTTCAAAGCTGTTGGGAGACTCTGGGATTTTCAAATATTACTCTTAATAAACTATTCCTCAAAAATACTTAATTTATCATTAAACATGCACATGACAAATGTCATTATCTTATTGGGTCGATCTAAACCTTATAGTATAATAAATATCATCTTCGTAATCAATCATATTAATTAATCTTAGGTTATAATTAATATTCTTAAACTATAGGTTAAACTTATAAAATCTACAAGTGTTGCTACGAGTGTCCTACTAAGTCCCGGCTTGAACCAAAATCCACAATCATAAACATACTACAACTACTACTAACTATTACTATTACTACTACTATCTAACTAGCTAAGTAAAGTTCTTGGACTCTACAAGGAATCTTTCAACCATGTAAGAAAAAATTGAAGACTCGGTCAAAAAGATTCTGGCTGATCAAGAGGTTTATGGAATAAAATGAGCTCAGTTTCAAAATAATTTGAAAATGCAGCCCTAGAGCCGATATATCTCCTACCATAAGAGATATATCGCCTGGGCTCATATTCCCGAGGCTCGTCGAAGTGCTCGTGCAAAGTTACGTGTTTTTCGTATCCCCGTGTGGCGACATATCACCCCCTAGAGCTGCGATATATCCGCATACAGAGAAATATTATACACGTAATTACACTTTTTCTGCCTAATTTGAATTGAGTAAATAGCTTTGACTGAGTCTAATAACGATTTCAAAGCTGCTTGGAGACTCTGGGATTTTCAAATATTACTCTTAATAAACTATTCCTAAAGAATACTTAATTTCTCATTAAACATGCACATGACAAATGTCATTATCTTATTAGGTCTATCTATACCTTATAGTATAATAAATCTTATCTTCACAATAGATCATATTAACCAAACTCAGGTTATAATTAATATTCTTAAACTATAGGTTAAACCTATAAAATCTACAAGTGTTGCTACGACTAAGTCTCTGCTTGAACCAAAAGCCACAGTCATAAACATACTACAACTACTACTAACTATTACTATTAGTACTACTATCTAACTTGCTAAGTAATGTTCTTGGACTCTACAAGGAATTTTTCAACCATGTAAGAAAAAATTGAAGACTCGGTCAAAAAGATTCTGGCTTATCAAGAGGTTTGTGGAATAAAATGAGCTCAGTTTCAAAATCATTTGAAAATGCAGCCCTAGAGCCGATATATCTCCTACCATAAGCGATATATCGCCTGGGCTCATACTCCCGAGGCTCGTCGAAGTGCTCGTGCAAAGTTACGTGTTTTTCGTATCCCCGTGTGGCGATATATCACCCCCTAGAGCTGCGATATATCGGCATACGCTGAAATATTATACACGTAATTGCACTTTTTCAGCCTAATTTGAATTGAGTAAACAGCTTTGACTGAGTCTAATAACGATTTCAAAGCTGTTGGGAGACTCTGGGATTTTCAAATATTACTCTTAATAAACTATTCCTCAAAAATACTTAATTTATCATTAAACATGCACATGACAAATGTCATTATCTTATTGGGTCGATCTAAACCTTATAGTATAATAAATATCATCTTCATAATCAATCATATTAATCAATCTTAGGTTATAATTAATATTCTTAAACTATAGGTTAAACTTATAAAATCTACAAGTGTTGCTACGAGTGTCCAACTAAGTCCCGGCCTGAACCAAAATCCACAATCATAAACATACTACAACTACTACTAACTATTACTATTACTACTACTATCTAACTAGCTAAGTAAAGTACTTGGACTCTACAAGGAATCTTTCAACCATGTAAGAAAAAATTGAAGACTCGGTCAAAATGATTCTGGCTTATCAAGAGGTTTATGGAATAAAATGAGCTCAGTTTCAAAATAATTCGAAAATGCAGCCCTAGAGCCGATATATCTCCTACAATAAGAGATATATCGCCTGGGCTCATATTCCCGAGGCTCGTCGAAGTGCTCGTGCAAAGTTACGTGTTTTTCGTATCCCCGTGTGGCGATATATCACCCCCTAGAGCAGCGATATATCGGCATACAGAGAAATATTATACACGTAATTAAACTTTTTCTGCCTAATTTGAATTGAGTAAATAGCTTTGACTGAGTCTAATAACGATTTCAAAGCTGCTTGGAGACTCTGGGATTTTCAAATATTACTCTTAATAAACTATTCCTAAAGAATACTTAATTTCTCATTAAACATGCACATGACAAATGTCATTATCTTATTAGGTCTATCTATACCTTATAGTATAATAAATCTTATCTTCACAATAGATCATATTAACCAAACTCAGGTTATAATTAATATTCTTAAACTATAGGTTAAACCTATAAAATCTACAAGTGTTGCTACGACTAAGTCTCTGCTTGAACCAAAAGCCACAGTCATAAACATACTACAACTACTACTAACTATTACTATTAGTACTACTATCTAACTTGCTAAGTAAAGTTCTTGGACTCTACAAGGAATCTTTCAACCATGTAAGAAAAAATTGAAGACTCGGTCAAAAAGATTCTGGCTTATCAAGAGGTTTATGGAATAAAATGAGCTCAGATTCAAAATCATTTGAAAATGCAGCCCTAGAGCCGATATATCTCCTACCATAAGAGATATATCGCCTGGGCTCATATTCCCGAGGCTCGTCGAAGTGCTCGTGCAAAGTTACGTGTTTTTCGTATCCCCGTGTGGCGATATATCACCCCCTAGAGCTGCGATATATCGGCATACAGAGAAATATTATACACGTAATTACACTTTTTCTGCCTAATTTGAATTGAGTAAATAGCTTTGACTGAGTCAAATAACGATTTCAAAGCTGCTTGGATAATCTGGGATTTTCAAATATTACTCTTAATAAACTATTCCTAAAGAATACTTAATTTCTCATTAAACATGCCCATGACAAATGTCATTATCTTATTAGGTCTATCTATACCTTATAGTATAATAAATCTTATCTTCACAATAGATCATATTAACCAAACTCAGGTTATAATTAATATTCTTAAACTATAGGTTAAACTTATAAAATCTACAAGTGTTGCTACGACAAAGTCTCTGCTTGAACCAAAAGCCACAGTCATAAACATACTACAACTACTACTAACTATTACTATTAGTACTACTATCTAACTTGCTAAGTAATGTTCTTGGACTCTACAAGGAATTTTTCAACCATGTAAGAAAAAATTGAAGACTCGGTCAAAAAGATTCTGGCTTATCAAGAGGTTTGTGGAATAAAATGAGCTTAGTTTCAAAATCATTTGAAAATGCAGCCCTAGAGCCGATATATCTCCTACCATAAGCGATATATCGACTGGGCTCATACTCCCGAGGCTCGTCGAAGTGCTCGTGCAAAGTTACGTGTTTTTCGTATCCCCGTGTGGCGATATATCACCCCCTAGAGCTGCGATATATCGGCATACGCTGAAATATTATACACGTAATTGCACTTTTTCAGCCTAATTTGAATTGAGTAAACAGCTTTGACTGAGTCTAATAACGATTTCAAAGCTGTTGGGAGACTCTGGGATTTTCAAATATTACTCTTAATAAACTATTCCTCAAAAATACTTAATTTATCATTAAACATGCACATGACAAATGTCATTATCTTATTGGGTCGATCTAAACCTTATAGTATAATAAATATCATCTTCGTAATCAATCATATTAATTAATCTTAGGTTATAATTAATATTCTTAAACTATAGGTTAAACTTATAAAATCTACAAGTGTTGCTACGAGTGTCCTACTAAGTCCCGGCTTGAACCAAAATCCACAATCATAAACATACTACAACTACTACTAACTATTACTATTACTACTACTATCTAACTAGCTAAGTAAAGTTCTTGGACTCTACAAGGAATCTTTCAACCATGTAAGAAAAAATTGAAGACTCGGTCAAAAAGATTCTGGCTGATCAAGAGGTTTATGGAATAAAATGAGCTCAGTTTCAAAATCATTTGAAAATGCAGCCCTAGAGCCGATATATCTCCTACCATAAGAGATATATCGCCTGGGCTCATATTCCCGAGGCTCGTCGAAGTGCTCGTGCAAAGTTACGTGTTTTTCGTATCCCCGTGTGGCGACATATCACCCCCTAGAGCTGCGATATATCCGCATACAGAGAAATATTATACACGTAATTACACTTTTTCTGCCTAATTTGAATTGAGTAAATAGCTTTGACTGAGTCTAATAACGATTTCAAAGCTGCTTGGAGACTCTGGGATTTTCAAATATTACTCTTAATAAACTATTCCTAAAGAATACTTAATTTCTCATTAAACATGCACATGACAAATGTCATTATCTTATTAGGTCTATCTATACCTTATAGTATAATAAATCTTATCTTCACAATAGATCATATTAACCAAACTCAGGTTATAATTAATATTCTTAAACTATAGGTTAAACCTATAAAATCTACAAGTGTTGCTACGACTAAGTCTCTGCTTGAACCAAAAGCCACAGTCATAAACATACTACAACTACTACTAACTATTACTATTAGTACTACTATCTAACTTGCTAAGTAATGTTCTTGGACTCTACAAGGAATTTTTCAACCATGTAAGAAAAAATTGAAGACTCGGTCAAAAAGATTCTGGCTTATCAAGAGGTTTGTGGAATAAAATGAGCTCAGTTTCAAAATCATTTGAAAATGCAGCCCTAGAGCCGATATATCTCCTACCATAAGCGATATATCGCCTGGGCTCATACTCCCGAGGCTCGTCGAAGTGCTCGTGCAAAGTTACGTGTTTTTCGTATCCCCGTGTGGCGATATATCACCCCCTAGAGCTGCGATATATCGGCATACGCTGAAATATTATACACGTAATTGCACTTTTTCAGCCTAATTTGAATTGAGTAAACAGCTTTGACTGAGTCTAATAACGATTTCAAAGCTGTTGGGAGACTCTGGGATTTTCAAATATTACTCTTAATAAATTATTCCTCAAAAATACTTAATTTATCATTAAACATGCACATGACAAATGTCATTATCTTATTGGGTCGATCTAAACCTTATAGTATAATAAATATCATCTTCATAATCAATCATATTAATCAATCTTAGGTTATAATTAATATTCTTAAACTATAGGTTAAACTTATAAAATCTACAAGTGTTGCTACGAGTGTCCAACTAAGTCCCGGCCTGAACCAAAATCCACAATCATAAACATACTACAACTACTACTAACTATTACTATTACTACTTCTATCTAACTAGCTAAGTAAAGTACTTGGACTCTACAAGGAATCTTTCAACCATGTAAGAAAAAATTGAAGACTCGGTCAAAAAGATTCTGGCTTATCAAGAGGTTTGTGGAATAAAATGAGCTCAGTTTCAAAATCATTTGAAAATGCAGCCCTAGAGCCGATATATCTCCTACCATAAGCGATATATCGCCTGGGCTCATACTCCCGAGGCTCGTCGAAGTGCTCGTGCAAAGTTACGTGTTTTTCGTATCCCCGTGTGGCGATATATCACCCCCTAGAGCTGCGATATATCGGCATACGCTGAAATATTATACACGTAATTGCACTTTTTCAGCCTAATTTGAATTGAGTAAACAGCTTTGACTGAGTCTAATAACGATTTCAAAGCTGTTGGGAGACTCTGGGATTTTCAAATATTACTCTTAATAAACTATTCCTCAAAAATACTTAATTTATCATTAAACATGCACATGACAAATGTCATTATCTTATTGGGTCGATCTAAACCTTATAGTATAATAAATATCATCTTCATAATCAATCATATTAATCAATCTTAGGTTATAATTAATATTCTTAAACTATAGGTTAAACTTATAAAATCTACAAGTGTTGCTACGAGTGTCCAACTAAGTCCCGGCCTGAACCAAAATCCACAATCATAAACATACTACAACTACTACTAACTATTACTATTACTACTACTATCTAACTAGCTAAGTAAAGTACTTGGACTCTACAAGGAATCTTTCAACCATGTAAGAAAAAATTGAAGACTCGGTCAAAATGATTCTGGCTTATCAAGAGGTTTATGGAATAAAATGAGCTCAGTTTCAAAATAATTCGAAAATGCAGCCCTAGAGCCGATATATCTCCTACCATAAGAGATATATCGCCTGGGCTCATATTCCCGAGGCTCGTCGAAGTGCTCGTGCAAAGTTACGTGTTTTTCGTATCCCCGTGTGGCGATATATCACCCCCTAGAGCAGCGATATATCGGCATACAGAGAAATATTATACACGTAATTAAACTTTTTCTGCCTAATTTGAATTGAGTAAATAGCTTTGACTGAGTCTAATAACGATTTCAAAGCTGCTTGGAGACTCTGGGATTTTCAAATATTACTCTTAATAAACTATTCCTAAAGAATACTTAATTTCTCATTAAACATGCACATGACAAATGTCATTATCTTATTAGGTCTATCTATACCTTATAGTATAATAAATCTTATCTTCACAATAGATCATATTAACCAAACTCAGGTTATAATTAATATTCTTAAACTATAGGTTAAACCTATAAAATCTACAAGTGTTGCTACGACTAAGTCTCTGCTTGAACCAAAAGCCACAGTCATAAACATACTACAACTACTACTAACTATTACTATTAGTACTACTATCTAACTTGCTAAGTAAAGTTCTTGGACTCTACAAGGAATCTTTCAACCATGTAAGAAAAAATTGAAGACTCGGTCAAAAAGATTCTGGCTTATCAAGAGGTTTATGGAATAAAATGAGCTCAGATTCAAAATCATTTGAAAATGCAGCCCTAGAGCCGATATATCTCCTACCATAAGAGATATATCGCCTGGGCTCATATTCCCGAGGCTCGTCGAAGTGCTCGTGCAAAGTTACGTGTTTTTTGTATCCCCGTGTGGCGATATATCACCCCCTAGAGCTGCGATATATCGGCATACAGAGAAATATTATACACGTAATTACACTTTTTCTGCCTAATTTGAATTGAGTAAATAGCTTTGACTGAGTCTAATAACGATTTCAAAGCTGCTTGGATAATCTGGGATTTTCAAATATTACTCGTAATAAACTATTCCTAAAGAATACTTAATTTCTCATTAAACATGCACATGACAAATGTCATTATCTTATTAGGTCTATCTATACCTTATAGTATAATAAATCTTATCTTCACAATAGATCATATTAACCAAACTCAGCTTATAATTAATATTCTTAAACTATAGGTTAAACTTATAAAATCTACAAGTGTTGCTACGACAAAGTCTCTGCTTGAACCAAAAGCCACAGTCATAAACATACTACAACTACTACTAACTATTACTATTAGTACTACTATCTAACTTGCTAAGTAATGTTCTTGGACTCTACAAGGAATTTTTCAACCATGTAAGAAAAAATTGAAGACTCGGTCAAAAAGATTCTGGCTTATCAAGAGGTTTGTGGAATAAAATGAGCTTAGTTTCAAAATCATTTGAAAATGCAGCCCTAGAGCCGATATATCTCCTACCATAAGCGATATATCGACTGGGCTCATACTCCCGAGGCTCGTCGAAGTGCTCGTGCAAAGTTACGTGTTTTTCGTATCCCCGTGTGGCGATATATCACCCCCTAGAGCGGCGATATATCGGCATACGCTGAAATATTATACACGTAATTGCACTTTTTCAGCCTAATTTGAATTGAGTAAACAGCTTTGACTGAGTCTAATAACGATTTCAAAGCTGTTGGGAGACTCTGGGATTTTCAAATATTACTCTTAATAAACTATTCCTCAAAAATACTTAATTTATCATTAAACATGCACATGACAAATGTCATTATCTTATTGGGTCGATCTAAACCTTATAGTATAATAAATATCATCTTCATAATCAATCATATTAATCAATCTTAGGTTATAATTAATATTCTTAAACTATAGGTTAAACTTATAAAATCTACAAGTGTTGCTACGAGTGTCCAACTAAGTCCCGGCCTGAACCAAAATCCACAATCATAAACATACTACAACTACTACTAACTATTACTATTACTACTACTATCTAACTAGCTAAGTAAAGTACTTGGACTCTACAAGGAATCTTTCAACCATGTAAGAAAAAATTGAAGACTCGGTCAAAATGATTCTGGCTTATCAAGAGTTTTATGGAATAAAATGAGCTCAGTTTCAAAATAATTCGAAAATGCAGCCCTAGAGCCGATATATCTCCTACCATAAGAGATATATCGCCTGGGCTCATATTCCCGAGGCTCGTCGAAGTGCTCGTGCAAAGTTACGTGTTTTTCGTATCCCCGTGTGGCGATATATCACCCCCTAGAGCAGCGATATATCGGCATACAGAGAAATATTATACACGTAATTAAACTTTTTCTGCCTAATTTGAATTGAGTAAATAGCTTTGACTGAGTCTAATAACGATTTCAAAGCTGCTTGGAGACTCTGGGATTTTCAAATATTACTCTTAATAAACTATTCCTAAAGAATACTTAATTTCTCATTAAACATGCACATGACAAATGTCATTATCTTATTAGGTCTATCTATACCTTATAGTATAATAAATCTTATCTTCACAATAGATCATATTAACCAAACTCAGGTTATAATTAATATTCTTAAACTATAGGTTAAACCTATAAAATCTACAAGTGTTGCTACGACTAAGTCTCTGCTTGAACCAAAAGCCACAGTCATAAACATACTACAACTACTACTAACTATTACTATTAGTACTACTATCTAACTTGCTAAGTAAAGTTCTTGGACTCTACAAGGAATCTTTCAACCATGTAAGAAAAAATTGAAGACTCGGTCAAAAAGATTCTGGCTTATCAAGAGGTTTATGGAATAAAATGAGCTCAGATTCAAAATCATTTGAAAATGCAGCCCTAGAGCCGATATATCTCCTACCATTAGAGATATATCGCCTGGGCTCATATTCCCGAGGCTCGTCGAAGTGCTCGTGCAAAGTTACGTGTTTTTCGTATCCCCGTGTGGCGATATATCACCCCCTAGAGCTGCGATATATCCGCATACAGAGAAATATTATACACGTAATTACACTTTTTCTGCCTAATTTGAATTGAGTAAATAGCTTTGACTGAGTCTAATAACGATTTCAAAGATGCTTGGATAATCTGGGATTTTCAAATATTACTCTTAATAAACTATTCCTAAAGAATACTTAATTTCTCATTAAACATGCCCATGACAAATGTCATTATCTTATTAGGTCTATCTATACCTTATAGTATAATAAATCTTATCTTCACAATAGATCATATTAACCAAACTCAGGTTATAATTAATATTCTTAAACTATAGGTTAAACTTATAAAATCTACAAGTGTTGCTACGACAAAGTCTCTGCTTGAACCAAAAGCCACAGTCATAAACATACTACAACTACTACTAACTATTACTATTAGTACTACTATCTAACTTGCTAAGTAATGTTCTTGGACTCTACAAGGAATTTTTCAACCATGTAAGAAAAAATTGAAGACTCGGTCAAAAAGATTCTGGCTTATCAAGAGGTTTGTGGAATAAAATGAGCTTAGTTTCAAAATCATATGAAAATGCAGCCCTAGAGCCGATATATCTCCTACCATAAGCGATATATCGACTGGGCTCATACTCCCGAGGCTCGTCGAAGTGCTCGTGCAAAGTTACGTGTTTTTCGTATCCCCGTGTGGCGATATATCACCCCCTAGAGCTGCGATATATCGGCATACGCTGAAATATTATACACGTAATTGCACTTTTTCAGCCTAATTTGAATTGAGTAAACAGCTTTGACTGAGTCTAATAACGATTTCAAAGCTGTTGGGAGACTCTGGGATTTTCAAATATTACTCTTAATAAACTATTCCTCAAAAATACTTAATTTATCATTAAACATGCACATGACAAATGTCATTATCTTATTGGGTCGATCTAAACCTTATAGTATAATAAATATCATCTTCGTAATCAATCATATTAATTAATCTTAGGTTATAATTAATATTCTTAAACTATAGGTTAAACTTATAAAATCTACAAGTGTTGCTACGAGTGTCCTACTAAGTCCCGTCTTGAACCAAAATCCACAATCATAAACATACTACAACTACTACTAACTATTACTATTACTACTACTATCTAACTAGCTAAGTAAAGTTCTTGGACTCTACAAGGAATCTTTCAACCATGTAAGAAAAAATTGAAGACTCGGTCAAAAAGATTCTGGCTGATCAAGAGGTTTATGGAATAAAATGAGCTCAGTTTCAAAATCATTTGAAAATGCAGCCCTAGAGCCGATATATCTCCTACCATAAGAGATATATCGCCTGGGCTCATATTCCCGAGGCTCGTCGAAGTGCTCGTGCAAAGTTACGTGTTTTTCGTATCCCCGTGTGGCGACATATCAACCCCTAGAGCTGCGATATATCCGCATACAGAGAAATATTATACACGTAATTAAACTTTTTCTGCCTAATTTGAATTGAGTAAATAGCTTTGACTGAGTCTAATAACGATTTCAAAGCTGCTTGGAGACTCTGGGATTTTCAAATATTACTCTTAATAAACTATTCCTAAAGAATACTTAATTTCTCATTAAACATGCACATGACAAATGTCATTATCTTATTAGGTCTATCTATACCTTATAGTATAATAAATCTTATCTTCACAATAGATCATATTAACCAAACTCAGGTTATAATTAATATTCTTAAACTATAGGTTAAACTTATAAAATCTACAAGTGTTGCTACGACTAAGTCTCTGCTTGAACCAAAAGCCACAGTCATAAACATACTACCACTACTACTAACTATTACTATTAGTACTACTATCTAACTTGCTAAGTAAAGTTCTTGGACTCTACAAGGAATCTTTCAACCATGTAAGAAAAAATTGAAGACTCGGTCAAAAAGATTCTGGCTTATCAAGAGGTTTCTGGAATAAAATGAGCTCAGATTCAAAATCATTTGAAAATGCAGCCCTAGAGCCGATATATCTCCTACCATAAGAGATATATCGCCTGGGCTCATATTCCCGAGGCTCGTCGAAGTGCTCGTGCAAAGTTACGTGTTTTTCGTATCCCCTTGTGGCGATATATCACCCCCTAGAGCTGCGATATATCGGCATACAGAGAAATATTATACACGTAATTACACTTTTTCTGCCTAATTTGAATTGAGTAAATAGCTTTGACTGAGTCTAATAACGATTTCAAAGCTGCTTGGATAATCTGGGATTTTCAAATATTACTCTTAATAAACTATTCCTAAAGAATACTTAATTTCTCATTAAACATGCACATGACAAATGTCATTATCTTATTAGGTCTATCTATACCTTATAGTATAATAAATCTTATCTTCACAATAGATCATATTAACCAAACTCAGGTTATAATTAATATTCTTAAACTATAGGTTAAACTTATAAAATCTACAAGTGTTGCTACGACAAAGTCTCTGCTTGAACCAAAAGCCACAGTCATAAACATACTACAACTACTACTAACTATTACTATTAGTACTACTATCTAACTTGCTAAGTAAAGTTCTTGGACTCTACAAGGAATCTTTCAACCATGTAAGAAAAAATTGAAGACTCGGTCAAAAAGTTTCTGGCTTATCAAGAGGTTTGTGGAATAAAATGCGCTCAGTTTCAAAATCATTTGAAAATGCCGCCCTAGAGCCGATATATCTCCTACCATAAGCGATATATCGGCTGGGCTCATATTCCCGAAGCTCGTCGAAGTGCTCGTGCAAAGTTACGTGTTTTTCGTATCCCCGTGTGGCGATATATCACCCCCTAGAGCTGCGATATATCCGCATACAGAGAAATATTATACACGTAATTACACTTTTTCTGCCTAATTTGAATTGAGTAAACAGCTTTGACTGAGTCTAATAACGATTTCAAAGCTGCTTGGAGTCTCTGGGATTTTATAATATTACTCTTAATAAACTATTCCTAAAGAATACTTAATTTCTCATTAAACATGCACATGAAAAATGTCATTATCTTATTAGGTCTATCTATACCTTATAGTATAATAAATCTTATCTTCACAATAGATCATATTAACCAAACTCAGGTTATAATTAATATTCTTAAACTATAGGTTAAACTTATAAAATCTACAAGTGTTGCTACGACTAAGTCTCTGCTTGAACCAAAATCCACAGTCATAAACATACTACAACTACTACTAACTATTACTATTACTACTACTATCTAACTAGCTAAGTAAAGTTCTTGGACTCTACAAGGAATCTTTCAACCATGTAAGAAAAAATTGAAGACTCGGTCAAAAAGATTCTGGCTTATCAAGAGGTTTATGGATTAAAATGAGCTCAGTTTCAAAATCATTTGAAAATGCAGCCCTAGAGCCGATATATCTCCTACCATAAGAGATATATCGCCTGGGCTCATATTCCCGAGGCTCGTCGAAGTGCTCGTGCAAAGTTACGTGTTTTTCGTATCCCCGTGTGGCGATATATCACCCCCTAGAGCTGCGATATATCGGCATACAGAGAAATATTATACACGTAATTACACTTTTTCTGCCTAATTTGAATTGAGTAAATAGCTTTGACTGAGTCTAATAACGATTTCAAAGCTGCTTGGAGACTCTGGGATTTTCAAATATTACTCTTAATAAACTATTCCTAAAGAATACTTAATTTCTCATTAAACATGCACATGACAAATGTCATTATCTTATTAGGTCTATCTATACCTTATAGTATAATAAATCTTATCTTCACAATAGATCATATTAACCAAACTCAGGTTATAATTAATATTCTTAAACTATAGGTTAAACCTATAAAATCTACAAGTGTTGCTACGACTAAGTCTCTGCTTGAACCAAAAGCCACAGTCATAAACATACTACAACTACTACTAACTATTACTATTAGTACTACTATCTAACTTGCTAAGTAATGTTCTTGGACTCTACAAGGAATTTTTCAACCATGTAAGAAAAAATTGAAGACTCGGTCAAAAAGTTTCTGGCTTATCAAGAGGTTTGTGGAATAAAATGCGCTCAGTTTCAAAATCATTTGAAAATGCCGCCCTAGAGCCGATATATCTCCTACCATAAGCGATATATCGGCTGGGCTCATATTCCCGAAGCTCGTCGAAGTGCTCGTGCAAAGTTACGTGTTTTTCGTATCCCCGTGTGGCGATATATCACCCCCTAGAGCTGCGATATATCCGCATACAGAGAAATATTATACACGTAATTACACTTTTTCTGCCTAATTTGAATTGAGTAAACAGCTTTGACTGAGTCTAATAACGATTTCAAAGCTGCTTGGAGTCTCTGGGATTTTATAATATTACTCTTAATAAACTATTCCTAAAGAATACTTAATTTCTCATTAAACATGCACATGAAAAATGTCATTATCTTATTAGGTCTATCTATACCTTATAGTATAATAAATCTTATCTTCACAATAGATCATATTAACCAAACTCAGGTTATAATTAATATTCTTAAACTATAGGTTAAACTTATAAAATCTACAAGTGTTGCTACGACTAAGTCTCTGCTTGAACCAAAATCCACAGTCATAAACATACTACAACTACTACTAACTATTACTATTACTACTACTATCTAACTAGCTAAGTAAAGTTCTTGGACTCTACAAGGAATCTTTCAACCATGTAAGAAAAAATTGAAGACTCGGTCAAAAAGATTCTGGCTTATCAAGAGGTTTATGGAATAAAATGAGCTCAGTTTCAAAATCATTTGAAAATGCAGCCCTAGAGCCGATATATCTCCTACCATAAGAGATATATCGCCTGGGCTCATATTCCCGAGGCTCGTCGAAGTGCTCGTGCAAAGTTACGTGTTTTTCGTATCCCCGTGTGGCGATATATCACCCCCTAGAGCTGCAATATATCGGCATACAGAAAAATATTATACACGTAATTACACTTTTTCTGCCTAATTTGAATTGAGTAAATAGCTTTGACTGAGTCTAATAACGATTTCAAAGCTGCTTGGAGACTCTGGGATTTTCAAATATTACTCTTAATAAACTATTCCTAAAGAATACTTAATTTCTCATTAAACATGCACATGACAAATGTCATTATCTTATTAGGTCTATCTATACCTTATAGTATAATAAATCTTATCTTCACAATAGATCATATTAACCAAACTCAGGTTATAATTAATATTCTTAAACTATAGGTTAAACTTATAAAATCTACAAGTGTTGCTACGACTAAGTCTCTGCTTGAACCAAAAGCCACAGTCATAAACATACTAAAACTACTACTAACTATTACTATTAGTACTACTATCTAACTTGCTAAGTAAAGTTCTTGGACTCTACAAGGAATCTTTCAACCATGTAAGAAAAAATTGAAGACTCGGTCAAAAAGATTCTGGCTTATCAAGAGGATTGTGGAATAAAATGAGCTCAGTTTCAAAATCATTTGAAAATGCAGCCCTAGAGCCGATATATCTCCTACCATAAGAGATATATCGCCTGGGCTCAAATTCCCGAGGCTCGTCGAAGTGCTCGTGCAAAGTTACGTGTTTTTCGTATCCCCGTGTGGCGATATCTCACCCCCTAGAGCTGCGATATATCGGCATACAGAGAAATATTATACACGTAATTACACTTTTTCTGCCTAATTTGAATTGAGTAAATAGCTTTGACTGAGTCTAATAACGATTTCAAAGCTGCTTGGAGACTCTGGGATTTTCAAATATTACTCTTAATATACTATTCCTAAAGAATACTTAAATTCTCATTAAACATGCACATGACAAATCTCATTATCTTATTAGGTCTATCTATACCTTATAGTATAATAAATCTTATCTTCACAATAGATCATATTAACCAAACTCAGGTTATAATTAATATTCTTAAACTATAGGTTAAACTTATAAAATCTACAAGTGTTGCTACGACTAAGTCTCTGCTTGAACCAAAAGCCACAGTCATAAACATACTACCACTACTACTAACTATTACTATTAGTACTACTATCTAACTTGCTAAGTAAAGTTCTTGGACTCTACAAGGAATCTTTCAACCATGTAAGAAAAAATTGAAGACTCGGTCAAAAAGATTCTGGCTTATCAAGAGGTTTATGGAATAAAATGAGCTCAGTTTCAAAATCATTTGAAAATGCAGCCCTAGAGCCGATATATCTCCTACCATAAGAGATTTATCGCCTGGGCTCATATTCCCGAGGCTCGTCGAAGTGCTCGTGCAAAGTTACGTGTTTTTCGTATCCCCGTGTGGCGATATATCACCCCCTAGAGCTGCGATATATCCGCATACAGAGAAATATTATACACGTAATTACACTTTTTCTGCCTAATTTGAATTGAGTAAATAGCTTTGACTGAGTCTAATAACTATTTCAAAGCTGCTTGGAGACTCTGGGATTTTCAAATATTACACTTAATAAACTATTCCTAAAGAATACTTAATTTCTCATTAAACATGCACATGACAAATGTCATTATCTTATTAGGTCTATCTATACCTTATAGTATAATAAATCTTATCTTCACAATAGATCATATTAACCAAACTCAGGTTATAATTAATATTCTTAAACTATAGGTTAAACTTATAAAATCTACAAGTGTTGCTACGACAAAGTCTCTGCTTGAACCAAAAGCCACAGTCATAAACATACTACAACTACTACTAACTATTACTATTAGTACTACTATCTAACTTGCTAAGTAAAGTTCTTGGACTCTACAAGGAATCTTTCAACCATGTAAGAAAAAATTGAAGACTCGGTCAAAAAGATTTTGGCTTATCAAGAGGTTTGTGGAATAAAATGAGCTCAGTTTCAAAATCATTAGAAAATGCAGCCCTAGAGCCGATATATCTCCTACCATAAGCGATATATCGGCTGGGCTCATATTGCCGAGGCTCGTCGAAGTGCTCGTGCAAAGTTATGTGTTTTTCGTATCCCCGTGTGGCGATATATCACCCCCTAGAGCTGCGATATATCGGCATACAGAGAAATATTATACACGTAAGTACACTTTTTCAGCCTAATTTGAATTGAGTAAACAGCTTTGACTGAGTCTAATAACGATTTCAAAGCTGCTGGGAGACTCTGGGATTTTCAAATATTACTCTTAATAAACTATTCCTAAAAAATACTTAATTTCTCATTAAACATGCACATGACAAATGTCATTATCTTATTAGGTCTATCTATACCTTATAGTATAATAAATCTTATCTTCACAATAGATCATATTAATCAAACTCAGGTTATAATTAATATTCTTAAACTATAGGTTAAACTTATAAAATCTACAAGTGTTGCTACGACTAAGTCTCGGCTTGAACCAAAATCCACAGTCATAAACATACTACAACTACTACTAACTATTACTATTAGTACTACTATCTAACTAGCTAAGTAAAGTTCTTGGACTCTACAAGGAATCTTTCAACCATGTAAGAAAAAATTGAAGACTCGGTCAAAAAGATTCTGGCTTATCAAGAGGTTTATGGAATAAAATGAGCTCAGTTTCAAAATCATTTGAAAATGCAGCCCTAGAGCCGATATATCTCCTACCATAAGCGATATATCGGATGGGGTCATATTCCCGAGGCTCGTCGAAGTGCTCGTGCAAAGTAACGTTTTTTTCGTATCCCCGTGTGGCGATATATCACCCCCTAGAGATGCGATATATCGGCATACGCTGAAATATTATACACGTAATTGCACTTTTTCAGCCTAATTTGAATTGAGTAAACAGCTTTGACTGAGTCTAATAACGATTTCAAAACTGTTGGGAGACTCTAGGATTTTCAAATATTACTCTTAATAAACTATTCCTCAAAAATACTTAATTTATCATTAAACATGCACATGACAAATGTCATTATCTTATTGGGTCGAGCTAAACCTTATAGTATAATAAATATCATCTTCATAATCAATCACATTAATCAATCTTAGGTTATAATTAATATTCTTACACTGTAGGTTAAACTTATAAAATCTACAAGTGTTGCTACGAGTGTCCAACTAAGTCCCGGCTTGAACCAAAATCCACAGTCATAAACATACTACAACTACTACTAACTATTACTATTACTACTACTATCTAACTAGCTAAGTAAAGTTCTTGGACTCTAGAAGGAATCTTTCAACCATGTTAGAAAAAATTGAAGACTCGGTCAAAAAGATTCTGGCTTATCAAGAGGTTTATGGAATAAAATGAGCTCAGTTTCAAAATCATTTGAAAATGCAGCCCTAGAGCCGATATATCTCCTACCATAAGAGATATATCGCCTGGGCTCATATTCCCGAGGCTCGTCGAAGTGCTCGTGCAAAGTTACGTGTTTTTCGTATCCCCGTGTGGCGATATATCACCCCCTAGAGCTGCGATATATCGGCATACAGAGAAATATTATACACGTAATTACACTTTTTCAGCCTTATTTGAATTGAGTAAACAGCTTTGACTGAGTCTAATAACGATTTCAAAGCTGCTTGGAGACTCTGGGATTTTCAAATATTACTCTTAATAAACTATTCCTAAAGAATACTTAATTTCTCATTAAACATGCACATGACAAATGTCATTATCTTATTAGGTCTATCTATACCTTATAGTATAATAAATCTAATCTTCACAATAGATCATATTAACCAAACTCAGGTTATAATTAATATTCTTAAACTATAGGTTAAACTTATAAAATCTACAAGTGTTGCTACGACTAAGTCTCTGCTTGAACCAAAAGCCACAGTCATAAACATACTACAACTACTACAAACTATTACTATTAGTACTACTATCTAACTTGCTAAGTAATGTTCTTGGACTCTACAAGGAATCTTTCAACCATGTAAGAAAAAATTGAAGACTCGGTCAAAAAGATTCTGACTTATCAAGAGGTTTGTGGAATAAAATGAGCTCAGTTTCAAAATCATTTGAAAATGCAGCCCTAGAGCCGATATATCTCCTACCATAAGCGATATATCGCCTGGGCTCATACTCCCGAGGCTCGTCGAAGTGCTCGTGCAAAGTTACGTGTTTTTCGTATCCCCGTGTGGCGATATATCACCCCCTAGAGCTGCGATATATCGGCATACGCTGAAATATTATACACGTAATTGCACTTTTTCAGCCTAATTTGAATTGAGTAAACAGCTTTGACTGAGTCTAATAACGATTTCAAAGCTGTTGGGAGACTCTGGGATTTTCAAATATTACTCTTAATAAACTATTCCTCAAAAATACTTAATTTATCATTAAACATGCACATGACAAATGTCATTATCTTATTGGGTCGATCTAAACCTTATAGTATAATAAATATCATCTTCATAATCAATCATATTAATCAATCTTAGGTTATAATTAATATTCTTAAAGTATAGGTTAAACTTATAAAATCTACAAGTGTTGCTACGACTAAGTCTCGGCTTGAACCAAAATCCACAGTCATAAACATACTACAACTACTACTAACTATTACTATTAGTACTACTCTCTAACTAGCAAAGTAAAGTTCTTGGACTCTACAAGGAATCTTTCAACCATGTAAGAAAAAATAGAAGACTCGGTCAAAAAGATTCTGGCTTATCTAGAGGTTTATGGAATATAATGATCTCAGTTTCAAAATCATTTTAAAATGCAGCCCTAGAGCCGATATATCTCCTACCATAAGCGATATATCGCCAGGGCTCATACTCCCGAGGCTCGTCGAAGTGCTCGTGCAAAGTTTCGTGTTTTTCGTATCCCCGTGTGGCGATATATCACCCCCTAGAGCGGCGATATATCGGCATACGGTGAAATATTATACACGTAATTGCACTTTTTCAGCCTAATTTGAATTGAGTAAACTGCTTTGACTGAGTCTAATAACGATTTCAAAGCTGTTGGGAGACTCTGGGATTTTCAAATATTACTCTTAATAAACTATTCCTCAAAAATACTTAATTTATCATTAAACATGCACATGACAAATGTCATTATCTTATTGGGTCGATCTAAACCTTATAGTATAATAAATATCATCTTCATAATCAATCATATTAATTAATCTTAGGTTATAATTAATATTCTTAAACTATAGGTTAAACTTATAAAATCTACAAGTGTTGCTACGAGTGTCCTACTAAGTCCCGGCTTGAACCAAAATCCACAATCATAAACATACTACAACTACTACTAACTATTACTATTACTACTACTATCTAACTAGCTAAGTAAAGTTCTTGGACTCTACAAGGAATCTTTCAACCATGTAAGAAAAAATTGAAGACTCGGTCAAAAAGATTCTGGCTTATCAAGAGGTTTATGGAATAAAATGAGCTCAGTTTCAAAATCATTCGAAAATGCAGCCCTAGAGCCGATATATCTCCTACCATAAGAGATATATCGCCTGGGCTCATATTCCTGAGGCTCGTCGAAGTGCTCGTGCAAAGTTACGTGTTTTTCGTATCCCCGTGTCGCGATATATCACCCCCTAGAGCTGCGATATATCGGCATACAGAGAAATATTATACACGTAATTACACTTTTTCTGCCTAATTTGAATTGAGTAAATAGCTTTGACTGAGTCTAATAACGATTTCAAAGCTGCTTGGAGACTCTGGGATTTTCAAATATTACTCTTAATAAACTATTCCTAAAGAATACTTAATTTCTCATTAAACATGCACATGACAAATGTCATTATCTTATTAGGTCTATCTATACCTTATAGTATAATAAATCTTATCTTCACAATAGATCATATTAACCAAACTCAGGTTATAATTAATATTCTTAAACTATAAGTTAAACTTATAAAATCTACAAGTGTTGCTACGACTAAGTCTCTGCTTGAACCAAAAGCCACAGTCATAAACATACTACGACTACTACTAACTATTACTATTAGTACTACTATCTAACTTGCTAAGTAAAGTTCTTGGACTCTACAAGGAATCTTTCAACCATGTAAGAAAAAATTGAAGACTCGGTCAAAAAGATACTGGCTTATCAAGAGGTTTGTGGAATAAAATGAGCTCAGTTTCAAAATCATTTGAAAATGCAGCCCTAGAGCCGATATATCTCCTACCATAAGCGATATATCGCCTGGGCTCATATTCCCGAGGCTCGTCGAAGTGCTCGTGCAAAGTTACGTGTTTTTCGTATCCCCGTGTGGCGATATATCACCCCTAGAGCTGCGATATATCGGCATACAGAGAAATATTATACACGTAATTACACTTTTTCAGCCTAATTTGAATTGAGTAAACAGCTTTGACTGAGTCTAATAACGATTTCAAAGCTGCTGAGAGACTCTGGGATTTACAAATATTACTCTTAATAAACTATTCCTAAAAAATACTTAATTTCTCATTAAACATGCACATGACAAATGTCATTATCTTATTAGGTCCATCTATACCTTATAGTATAATAAATCTTATCTTCACAATAGATCATATTAATCAAACTCAGGTTATAATTAATATTCTTAAACTATAGGTTAAACTTATAAAATCTACAAGTGTTGCTACGACTAAGTCTCGGCTTGAACCAAAATCCACAGTCATAAACATACTACAACTACTACTAACTATTACTATTAGTACTACTATCTAACTAGCTAAGTAAAGTTCTTGGACTCTACAAGGAATCTTTCAACCATGTAAGAAAAAATTGAAGACTCGGTCAAAAAGATTCTGGCTTATCAAGAGGTTTATGGAATAAAATGAGCTCAGTTTCAAAATCATTTGAAAATGCAGCCCTAGAGCCGATATATCTCCTACCATAAGCGATATATCGGCTGGGGTCATATTCTCGAGGCTCGTCGAAGTGCTCGTGCAAAGTAACGTTTTTTTCGTATCCCCGTGTGGCGATATATCACCCCCTAGAGCTGCGATATATCGGCATACAGAGAAATATTATACACGTAATTACACTTTTTCTGCCTAATTTGAATTGAGTAAATAGCTTTGACTGAGTCTAATAACGATTTCAAAGCTGCTTGGAGACTCTGGGATTTTCAAATATTACTCTTAATAAACTATTCCTAAAGAATACTTAATTTCTCATTAAACATGCACATGACAAATGTCATTATCTTATTAGGTCTATCTATACCTTATAGTATAATAAATCTTATCTTCACAATAGATCATATTAACCAAACTCAGGTTATAATTAATATTCTTAAACTATAAGTTAAACTTATAAAATCTACAAGTGTTGCTACGACTAAGTCTCTGCTTGAACCAAAAGCCACAGTCATAAACATACTACGACTACTACTAACTATTACTATTAGTACTACTATCTAACTTGCTAAGTAAAGTTCTTGGACTCTACAAGGAATCTTTCAACCATGTAAGAAAAAATTGAAGACTCGGTCAAAAAGATACTGGCTTATCAAGAGGTTTGTGGAATAAAATGAGCTCAGTTTCAAAATCATTTGAAAATGCAGCCCTAGAGCCGATATATCTCCTACCATAAGCGATATATCGCCTGGGCTCATATTCCCGAGGCTCGTCGAAGTGCTCGTGCAAAGTTACGTGTTTTTCGTATCCCCGTGTGGCGATATATCACCCCTAGAGCTGCGATATATCGGCATACAGAGAAATATTATACACGTAATTACACTTTTTCAGCCTAATTTGAATTGAGTAAACAGCTTTGACTGAGTCTAATAACGATTTCAAAGCAGCTGAGAGACTCTGGGATTTACAAATATTACTCTTAATAAACTATTCCTAAAAAATACTTAATTTCTCATTAAACATGCACATGACAAATGTCATTATCTTATTAGGTCCATCTATACCTTATAGTATAATAAATCTTATCTTCACAATAGATCATATTAATCAAACTCAGGTTATAATTAATATTCTTAAACTATAGGTTAAACTTATAAAATCTACAAGTGTTGCTACGACTAAGTCTCGGCTTGAACCAAAATCCACAGTCATAAACATACTACAACTACTACTAACTATTACTATTAGTACTACTATCTAACTAGCTAAGTAAAGTTCTTGGACTCTACAAGGAATCTTTCAACCATGTAAGAAAAAATTGAAGACTCGGTCAAAAAGATTCTGGCTTATCAAGAGGTTTATGGAATAAAATGAGCTCAGTTTCAAAATCATTTGAAAATGCAGCCCTAGAGCCGATATATCTCCTACCATAAGCGATATATCGGCTGGGGTCATATTCTCGAGGCTCGTCGAAGTGCTCGTGCAAAGTAACGTTTTTTTCGTATCCCCGTGTGGCGATATATCACCCCCTAGAGATGCGATATATCGGCATACGCTGAAATATTATACACGTAATTGCACTTTTTCAGCCTAATTTGAATTGAGTAAACATCTTTGACTGAGTCTAATAACGATTTCAAAACTGTTGGGAGACTCTGGGATTTTCAAATATTACTCTTAATAAACTATTCCTCAAAAATACTTAATTTATCATTAAACATGCACATGACAAATGTCATTATCTGATTGGGTCGAGCTAAACCTTATAGTATAATAAATATCATCTTCATAATCAAGCATATTAATCAATCTTAGGTTATAATTAATATTCTTAAACTGTAGGTTAAACTTATAAAATCTACAAGTGTTGCTACGAGTGTCCAACTAAGTCCCGGCTTGAACCAAAATCCACAGTCATAAACATACTACAACTACTACTAACTATTACTATTACTACTACTATCTAACTAGCTAAGTAAAGTTCATGGACTCTACAAGGAATCTTTCAACCATGTTAGATAAAATTGAAGACTCGGTCAAAAAGATTCTGGCTTATCAAGAGGTTTATGGAATAAAATGAGCTCAGTTTCAAAATCATTTGAAAATGCATCCCTAGAGCCGATATATCTCCTACCATAAGCGATATATCGGCTGGGCTCATATTCCTGAGGCTCGTCGAAGTGCTCGTGCAAAGTTACGTGTTTTTCGTATCCCCGTGTGGCGATATATCACCCCCTAGAGATGCGATATATCGGCATACGCTGAAATATTATACACGTAATTGCACTTTTTCAGCCTAATTTGAATTGAGTAAACAGCTTTGACTGAGTCTAATAATGATTTCAAAGCTGTTGGGAGACTCTGGGATTTTCAAATATTACTCTTAATAAACTATTCCTAAAAAATACTTAATTTATCATTAAACATGCACATGACAAATGTCATTATCTTATTGGGTCGAGCTAAACCTTATAGTATAATAAATATCATCTTCATAATCAATCATATTAATCGATCTTAGGTTATAATTAATATTCTTAAACTGTAGGTTAAACTTATAAAATCTACAAGTGTTGCTACGAGTGTCCAACTAAGTCCCGGCTTGAACCAAAATCTACAATCATAAACATACTACAACTACTACTAACTATTACTATTAGTACTACTATCTAACTAGCAAAGTAAAGTTCTTGGACTCTACAAGGAATCTTTCAACCATGTAAGAAAAAATTGAAGACTCGGTCAAAAAGATTCTGGGTTATCAAGAGTTTTATGGAATAAAATGAGCTCAGTTTCAAAATCAATTGAAAATGCAGCCCTAGAGCCGATATATCTCCTACCATAAGCGATATATCGCCTGGGCTCATATTCCCGAGGCTCGTCGAAGTGCTCGTGCAAAGTTACGTGTTTTTCGTATCCCCGTGTGGCGATATATCACCCCCTAGAGCTGCGATATATCGGAATACAGAAAAATATTATACATGTAATTACACTTTTTCAGCCGAATTTGAATTGAGTAATTAGCTTTGACTGAGTCTAATAACGATTTCAAAGGGGCTGGGAGACCCTGGGATTTTCAAATATTACTCTTAATAAACTATTCCTAAAAAATTCTTAATTTCTCATGAAACATGCACATGACAAATGTCATTATCTTATTAGTTCTATCTATACCTTATAGTATAATAAATCTTATCTTCACAATACTTCATATTAATCAAACTCAGGTTATAATTAATTTTCTTAAACTATAGGTTATACTTATAAAATCTACAAGTGTTGCTACGACTAAGTCTCGGCTTGAACCAAAATCCACAGTCATAAACATACTACAACTACTACTAACTATTACTATTAGTACTACTCTCTAACTAGCAAAGTAAAGTTCTTGGACTCTACAAGGAATCTTTCAACCATGTAAGAAAAAATAGAAGACTCGGTCAAAAAGATTCTGGCTTATCGAGAGGTTTATGGAATATAATGAGCTCAGTTTCAAAATCATTTGAAAATGCAGCCCTAGAGCCGATATATCTCCTACCATAAGCGATATATCGCCTGGGCTCATACTCCCGAGGCTCGTCGAAGTGCCCGTGCAAAGTTACGTGTTTTTCGTATCCCCGTGTGGCGATATATCCCCCCCTAGAGCTGCGATATATCGGCATACGCTGAAATATTATACACGTAATTGCACTTTTTCAGCCTAATTTGAATTGAGTAAACAGCTTTGACTGAGTCTAATAATGATTTTAAAGCTGTTGGGAGACTCTGGGATTTTCAAATATTACTCTTAATAAACTATTCCTAAAAAATACTTAATTTATCATTAAACATGCACATGACAAATGTCATTATCTTATTGGGTCGAGCTAAACCTTATAGTATAATAAATATCATCTTCATAATCAATCATATTAATCAATCTTAGGTTATAATTAATATTCTTAAACTGTAGGTTAAACTTATAAAATCTACAAGTGTTGCTACGAGTGTCCAACTAAGTCCCGGCTTGAACCAAAATCTACAATCATAAACATACTACAACTACTACTAACTATTACTATTAGTACTACTATCTAACTAGCAAAGTAAAGTTCTTGGACTCTACAAGGAATCTTTCAACCATGTAAGAAAAAATTGAAGACTCGGTCAAAAAGATTCTGGGTTATCAAGAGGTTTATGGAATAAAATGAGCTCAGTTTCAAAATCAATTGAAAATGCAGCCCTAGAGCCGATATATCTCCTACCATAAGCGATATATCGCCTGGGCTCATATTCCCGAGGCTCGTCGAAGTGCTCGTGCAAAGTTACGTGTTTTTCGTATCCCCGTGTGGCGATATATCACCCCCTAGAGCTGCGATATATCGGAATACAGAAAAATATTATACATGTAATTACACTTTTTCAGCCGAATTTGAATTGAGTAATTAGCTTTGACTGAGTCTAATAATGATTTCAAAGCAGTTGGGAGACTCTGGGATTTTCAAATATTACTCTTAATAAACTATTCCTAAAAAATACTTAATTTATCATTAAACATGCACATGACAAATGTCATTATCTTATTGGGTCGACCTAAACCTTATAGTATAATAAATATCATCTTCATAATCAATCATATTAATCAATCTTAGGTTATAATTAATATTCTTAAACTGTAGGTTAAACTTATAAAATCTACAAGTGTTGCTACGAGTGTCCAACTAAGTCCCGACTTGAACCAAAATCTACAATCATAAACATACTACAACTACTACTAACTATTACTATTAGTACTACTATCTAACTAGCAAAGTAAAGTTCTTGGACTCTACAAGGAATCTTTCAACCATGTAAGAAAAAATTGAAGACTCGGTCAAAAAGATTCTGGGTTATCAAGAGGTTTATGGAATAAAATGAGCTCAGTTTCAAAATCATTTGAAAATGCAGCCCTAGAGCCGATATATCTCCTACCATAAGCGATATATCGGCTGGGGTCATATTCTCGAGGCTCGTCGAAGTGCTCGTGCAAAGTAACGTTTTTTTCGTATCCCCGTGTGGCGATATTTCACCCCCTAGAGATGCGATATATCGGCATACGCTGAAATATTATACACGTAATTGCACTTTTTCAGCCTAATTTGAATTGAGTAAACAGCTTTGACTGAGTCTAATAACGATTTCAAAACTGTTGGGAGACTCTGGGATTTTCAAATATTACTCTTAATAAACTATTCCTCAAAAATACTTAATTTATCATTAAACATGCACATGACAAATGTCATTATCTGATTGGGTCGAGCTAAACCTTATAGTATAATAAATATCATCTTCATAATCAAGCATATTAATCAATCTTAGGTTATAATTAATATTCTTAAACTGTAGGTTAAACTTATAAAATCTACAAGTGTTGCTACGAGTGTCCAACTAAGTCCCGGCTTGAACCAAAATCCACAGTCATAAACATACTACAACTACTACTAACTATTACTATTACTACTACTATCTAACTAGCTAAGTAAAGTTCATGGACTCTACAAGGAATCTTTCAACCATGTTAGATAAAATTGAAGACTCGGTCAAAAAGATTCTGGCTTATCAAGAGGTTTATGGAATAAAATGAGCTCAGTTTCAAAATCATTTGAAAATGCATCCCTAGAGCCGATATATCTCCTACCATAAGCGATATATCGGCTGGGCTCATATTCCTGAGGCTCGTCGAAGTGCTCGTGCAAAGTTACGTGTTTTTCGTATCCCCGTGTGGCGATATATCACCCCCTAGAGATGCGATATATCGGCATACGCTGAAATATTATACACGTAATTGCACTTTTTCAGCCTAATTTGAATTGAGTAAACAGCTTTGACTGAGTCTAATAATGATTTCAAAGCTGTTGGGAGACTCTGGGATTTTCAAATATTACTCTTAATAAACTATTCCTAAAAAATACTTAATTTATCATTAAACATGCACATGACAAATGTCATTATCTTATTGGGTCGAGCTAAACCTTATAGTATAATAAATATCATCTTCATAATCAATCATATTAATCAATCTTAGGTTATAATTAATATTCTTAAACTGTAGGTTAAACTTATAAAATCTACAAGTGTTGCTACGAGTGTCCAACTAAGTCCCGGCTTGAACCAAAATCTACAATCATAAACATACTACAACTACTACTAACTATTACTATTAGTACTACTATCTAACTAGCAAAGTAAAGTTCTTGGACTCTACAAGGAATCTTTCAACCATGTAAGAAAAAATTGAAGACTCGGTCAAAAAGATTCTGGGTTATCAAGAGTTTTATGGAATAAAATGAGCTCAGTTTCAAAATCAATTGAAAATGCAGCCCTAGAGCCGATATATCTCCTACCATAAGCGATATATCGCCTGGGCTCATATTCCCGAGGCTCGTCGAAGTGCTCGTGCAAAGTTACGTGTTTTTCGTATCCCCGTGTGGCGATATATCACCCCCTAGAGCTGCGATATATCGGAATACAGAAAAATATTATACATGTAATTACACTTTTTCAGCCGAATTTGAATTGAGTAATTAGCTTTGACTGAGTCTAATAACGATTTCAAAGGGGCTGGGAGACCCTGGGATTTTCAAATATTACTCTTAATAAACTATTCCTAAAAAATTCTTAATTTCTCATGAAACATGCACATGACAAATGTCATTATCTTATTAGTTCTATCTATACCTTATAGTATAATAAATCTTATCTTCACAATACTTCATATTAATCAAACTCAGGTTATAATTAATTTTCTTAAACTATAGGTTATACTTATAAAATCTACAAGTGTTGCTACGACTAAGTCTCGGCTTAAACCAAAATCCACAGTCATAAACATACTACAACTACTACTAACTATTACTATTAGTACTACTCTCTAACTAGCAAAGTAAAGTTCTTGGACTCTACAAGGAATCTTTCAACCATGTAAGAAAAAATAGAAGACTCGGTCAAAAAGATTATGGCTTATCGAGAGGTTTATGGAATATAATGAGCTCAGTTTCAAAATCATTTGAAAATGCAGCCCTAGAGCCGATATATCTCCTACCATAAGCGATATATCGCCTGGGCTCATACTCCCGAGGCTCGTCGAAGTGCCCGTGCAAAGTTACGTGTTTTTCGTATCCCCGTGTGGCGATATATCCCCCCCTAGAGCTGCGATATATCGGCATACGCTGAAATATTATACACGTAATTGCACTTTTTCAGCCTAATTTGAATTGAGTAAACAGCTTTGACTGAGTCTAATAATGATTTTAAAGCTGTTGGGAGACTCTGGGATTTTCAAATATTACTCTTAATAAACTATTCCTAAAAAATACTTAATTTATCATTAAACATGCACATGACAAATGTCATTATCTTATTGGGTCGAGCTAAACCTTATAGTATAATAAATATCATCTTCATAATCAATCATATTAATCAATCTTAGGTTATAATTAATATTCTTAAACTGTAGGTTAAACTTATAAAATCTACAAGTGTTGCTACGAGTGTCCAACTAAGTCCCGGCTTGAACCAAAATCTACAATCATAAACATACTACAACTACTACTAACTATTACTATTAGTACTACTATCTAACTAGCAAAGTAAAGTTCTTGGACTCTACAAGGAATCTTTCAACCATGTAAGAAAAAATTGAAGACTCGGTCAAAAAGATTCTGGGTTATCAAGAGGTTTATGGAATAAAATGAGCTCAGTTTCAAAATCAATTGAAAATGCAGCCCTAGAGCCGATATATCTCCTACCATAAGCGATATATCGCCTGGGCTCATATTCCCGAGGCTCGTCGAAGTGCTCGTGCAAAGTTACGTGTTTTTCGTATCCCCGTGTGGCGATATATCACCCCCTAGAGCTGCGATATATCGGAATACAGAAAAATATTATACATGTAATTACACTTTTTCAGCCGAATTTGAATTGAGTAATTAGCTTTGACTGAGTCTAATAATGATTTCAAAGCTGTTGGGAGACTCTGGGATTTTCAAATTTTACTCTTAATAAACTATTCCTAAAAAATACTTAATTTATCATTAAACATGCACATGACAAATGTCATTATCTTATTGGGTCGACCTAAACCTTATAGTATAATAAATATCATCTTCATAATCAATCATATTAATCAATCTTAGGTTATAATTAATATTCTTAAACTGTAGGTTAAACTTATAAAATCTACAAGTGTTGCTACGAGTGTCCAACTAAGTCCCGACTTGAACCAAAATCTACAATCATAAACATACTACAACTACTACTAACTATTACTATTAGTACTACTATCTAACTAGCAAAGTAAAGTTCTTGGACTCTACAAGGAATCTTTCAACCATGTAAGAAAAAATTGAAGACTCGGTCAAAAAGATTCTGGGTTATCAAGAGGTTTATGGAATAAAATGAGCTCAGTTTCAAAATCAATTGAAAATGCAGCCCTAGAGCCGATATATCTCCTACCATAAGCGATATATCGGCTGGGCTCATATTCCCGAGGCTCGTCGAAGTGCCCGTGCAAAGTTACGTGTTTTTCGTATCCCCGTGTTGCGATATATCACCCCTAGAGCTGCCATATATCGGCATACGCTGAAATATTATACACGTAATTGCACTTTTTCAGCCTAATTTGAATTGAGTAAACAGTTTTGACTGAGTCTAATAACGATTTCAAAGTTGCTGGGAGACTCTGGGATTTTCAAATATTACTCTTAATAAACTATTCCTCAAAAATACTTAATTTCTCATTCAACATGCACAGGACAAATGTCATTATATTATTGGGTCTATCTAAACCTTATAGTATAATAAATATCGTCTTTATAATCAATCATATTAATCAAACTTAGGTTATAATTAATATTCTTAAACTATAGGTTAAACTTATAAAATCTACAAGTGTTGCTACGACTAAGTCTCTGCTTGAACCAAAAGCCACAGTCATAAACATACTACCACTACTACTAACTATTACTATTAGTACTACTATCTAACTAGCAAAGTAAAGTTCTTGGACTCTACAAGGAATCTTTCAACCATGTAAGAAAAAATTGAAGACTCGGTCAAAAAGATTCTGGGTTATCAAGAGGTTTATGGAATAAAATGAGCTCAGTTTCAAAATCAATTGAAAATGCAGCCCTAGAGCCGATATATCTCCTACCATAAGCGATATATCGCCTGGGCTCATATTCCCGAGGCTCGTCGAAGTGCTCGTGCAAAGTTACGTGTTTTTCGTATCCCCGTGTGGCGATATATCACCCCCTAGAGCAGCGATATATCGGCATACAGAGAAATATTATACACGTAATTAAACTTTTTCTGCCTAATTTGAATTGAGTAAACAGCTTTGACTGAGTCTAATAACGATTTCAAAGCTGCATGGAGACTCTGGGATTTTCAAATATTACTCTTAATAAACTATTCCTCAAAAATACTTAATTTCTCATTCAACATGCACAGGACAAATGTCATTATATTATTGGGTCTATCTAAACCTTATAGTATAATAAATATCGTCTTTATAATCAATCATATTAATCAAACTTAGGTTATAATTAATATTCTTAAACTATAGGTTAAACTTATAAAATCTACAAGTGTTGCTACGACTAAGTCTCGGCTTGAACCAAAATCCACAGTCATAAACATAGTACAACTACTACTAACTATTACTATTAGTACTACTATCTAACTAGCTAAGTAAAGTTCTTGGACTCTACAAGGAATCTTTCAACCACGTTAGAAAAAATTGAAGACTCGGTCAAAAAGATTCTGGCTTATCAAGAGGTTTATGGAATAAAATGAGCTCAGTTTCAAAATCATTTGAAAATGCAGCCCTAGAGCCGATATATCTCCTACCATAAGCGATATATCGGCTGGGCTCATATTCCTGAGGCTCGTCGAAGTGCTCGTGCAAAGTTACGTGTTTTTCGTATCCCCGTGTGGCGATATATCACCCCCTAGAGATGCGATATATCGGCATACGCTGAAATATTATACACGTAATTGCACTTTTTCAGCCTAATTTGAATTGATTAAACAGCTTTGACTGAGTCTAATAATGATTTCAAAGCTGTTGGGAGACTCTGGGATTTTCAAATATTACTCTTAATAAACTATTCCTAAAAAATACTTAATTTATCATTAAACATGCACATGACAAATGTCATTATCTTATTGGGTCGAGCTAAACCTTATAGTATAATAAATATCATCTTCATAATCAATCATATTAATCAATCTTAGGTTATAATTAATATTCTTAAACTGTAGGTTAAACTTATAAAATCTACAAGTGTTGCTACGAGTGTCCAACTAAGTCCCGGCTTGAACCAAAATCTACAATCTTAAACATACTACAACTACTACTAACTATTACTATTAGTACTACTATCTAACTAGCAAAGTAAAGTTCTTGGACTCTACAAGGAATCTTTCAACCATGTAAGAAAAAATTGAAGACTCGGTAAAAAAGATTCTGGGTTATCAAGAGGTTTATGGAATAAAATGTGCTCAGTTTCAAAATCAATTGAAAATGCAGCCCTAGAGCCGATATATCTCCTACCATAAGCGATATATCGCCTGGGCTCATATTCCCGAGGCTCGTCGAAGTGCTCGTGCAAAGTTACGTGTTTTTCGTATCCCCGTGTGGCGATATATCACCCCCTAGAGCTGCGATATATCGGAATACAGAAAAATATTATACATGTAATTACACTTTTTCAGCCGAATTTGAATTGAGTAATTAGCTTTGACTGAGTCTAATAACGATTTCAAAGGTGCTGGGAGACCCTGGGATTTTCAAACATTACTCTTAATAAACTATTCCTAAAAAATTCTTAATTTCTCATGAAACATGCACATGACAAATGTCATTATCTTATTAGGTCTATCTATACCTTATAGTATAATAAATCTTATCTTCACAATACTTCATATTAATCAAACTCAGGTTATAATTAATTTTCTTAAACTATAGGTTATACTTATAAAATCTACAAGTGTTGCTACGACTAAGTCTCGGCTTGAACCAAAATCCACAGTCATAAACATACTACACTACTACTAACTATTACTATTAGTACTACTCTCTAACTAGCAAAGTAAAGTTCTTGGACTCTACAAGGAATCTTTCAACCATGTAAGAAAAAATAGAAGACTCGGTCAAAAAGATTCTGGCTTATCGATAGGTTTATGGAATATAATGAGCTCAGTTTCAAAATCATTTGAAAATGCAGCCCTAGAGCCGATATATCTCCTACCATAAGCGATATATCGCCTGGGCTCATACTCCCGAGGCTCGTCGAAGTGCCCGTGCAAAGTTACGTGTTTTTCGTATCCCCGTGTGGCGATATATCACCCCCTAGAGCTGCGATATATCGGCATACGCTGAAATATTATACACGTAATTGCACTTTTTCAGCCTAATTTGAATTGAGTAAACAGCTTTGACTGAGTCTAACAACGATTTCAAAGCTGTTGGGAGACTCTGGGATTTTCAATTATTACTCTTAATAAACTATTCCTCAAAAATACTTAATTTATCATTAAACATGCACATGACAAATGTCATTATCTTATTGGGTCGACCTAAACCTTATAGTATAATAAATATCATCTTCATAATCAATCATATTAATCAATCTTAGGTTATAATTAATATTCTTAAACTATAGGTTAAACTTTTAAAATCTACAAGTGTTGCTACGAGTGTCCAACTAAGTCCCGGCTTGAACCAAAATCCACAATCATAAACATACTACAACTACTACTAACTATTACTATTACTACTACTATCTAACTAGCTAAGTAAAGTTCTTGGACTCTACAAGGAATCTTTCAACCATGTAAGAAAAAATTGAAGACTCGGTCAAAAAGATTCTGGCTTATCAAGCGGTTTATGGAATAAAATGAGCTCGGTTTCAAAATCATTTGAAAATGCAGCCCTAGAGCCGATATTTCTCCTACCATACGCGATATATCGGCTGGGCTCATATTCCCGAGGCTCGTCGAAGTGCCCGTGCAAAGTTACGTGTTTTTCGTATCCCCGTGTTGCGATATATCACCAATAGAGCTGCCATATATCGGCATACGCTGAAATATTATACACGTAATTGCACTTTTTCAGCCTAATTTGAATTAAGTAAACAGTTTTGACTGAGTCTAATAACGATTTCAAAGTTGCTGGGAGACTCTGGGATTTTCAAATATTACTCTTAATAAACTATTCCTCAAAAATACTTAATTTCTCATTCAACATGCACAGGACAAATGTCATTATATTATTGGGTCTATCTAAACCTTATAGTATAATAAATATCGTCTTTATAATCAATCATATTAATCAAACTTAGGTTATAATTAATATTCTTAAACTATAGGTTAAACTTATAAAATCTACAAGTGTTGCTACGACTAAGTCTCGGCTGGAACCAAAATCCACAGTCATAAACATAGTACAACTACTACTAACTATTACTATTAGTACTACTATCTAACTAGCTAAGTAAAGTTCTTGGACTCTACAAGGAATCTTTCAACCACGTTAGAAAAAATTGAAGACTCGGTCAAAAAGATTCTGGCTTATCAAGAGGTTTATGGAATAAAATGAGCTCAGTTTCAAAATCATTTGAAAATGCAGCCCTAGAGCCGATATATCTCCTACCATAAGCGATATATCGGCTTGGCTCATATTCCTGAGGCTCGTCGAAGTGCTCGTGCAAAGTTACGTGTTTTTCGTATCCCCGTGTGGCGATATATCACCCCCTAGAGATGCGATATATCGGCATACGCTGAAATATTATACACGTAATTGCACTTTTTCAGCCTAATTTGAATTGATTAAACAGCTTTGACTGAGTCTAATAATGATTTCAAAGCTGTTGGGAGACTCTGGGATTTTCAAATATTACTCTTAATAAACTATTCCTAAAAAATACTTAATTTATCATTAAACATGCACATGACAAATGTCATTATCTTATTGGGTCGAGCTAAACCTTATAGTACAATAAATATCATCTTCATAATCAATCATATTAATCAATCTTAGGTTATAATTAATATTCTTAAACTGTAGGTTAAACTTATAAAATCTACAAGTGTTGCTACGACTAAGTCTCGGCTTGAACCAAAATCCACAGTCATAAACATACTACAACTACTACTAACTATTACTATTAGTACTACTCTCTAACTAGCAAAGTAAAGTTCTTGGACTCTACAAGGAATCTTTCAACCATGTAAGAAAAAATAGAAGACTCGGTCAAAAAGATTCTGGCTTATCGAGAGGTTTATGGAATATAATGAGCTAAGTTTCAAAATCATTTGAAAATGCAGCCCTAGAGCCGATATATCTCCTACCATAAGCGATATATCGCCTGGGCTCATATTCCCGAGGCTCGTCGAAGTGCTCGTGCAAAGTTACGTGTTTTTCGTATCCCCGTGTGGCGATATATCACCCCCTAGAGCAGCGATATATCGGCATACAGAGAAATATTATACACGTAATTAAACTTTTTCTGCCTAATTTGAATTGAGTAAACAGCTTTGACTGAGTCTAATAACGATTTCAAAGCTGCATGGAGACTCTGGGATTTTCAAATATTACTCTTAATAAACTATTCCTCAAAAATACTTAATTTCTCATTCAACATGCACAGGACAAATGTCATTATATTATTGGGTCTATCTAAACCTTATAGTATAATAAATATCGTCTTTATAATCAATCATATTAATCAAACTTAGGTTATAATTAATATTCTTAAACTATAGGTTAAACTTATAAAATCTACAAGTGTTGCTACGACTAAGTCTCGGCTTGAACCAAAATCCACAGTCATAAACATAGTACAACTACTACTAACTATTACTATTAGTACTACTATCTAACTAGCTAAGTAAAGTTCTTGGACTCTACAAGGAATCTTTCAACCACGTTAGAAAAAATTGAAGACTCGGTCAAAAAGATTCTGGCTTATCAAGAGGTTTATGGAATAAAATGAGCTCAGTTTCAAAATCATTTGAAAATGCAGCCCTAGAGCCGATATATCTCCTACCATAAGCGATATATCGGCTGGGCTCATATTCCTGAGGCTCGTCGAAGTGCTCGTGCAAAGTTACGTGTTTTTCGTATCCCCGTGTGGCGATATATCACCCCCTAGAGATGCGATATATCGGCATACGCTGAAATATTATACACGTAATTGCACTTTTTCAGCCTAATTTGAATTGATTAAACAGCTTTGACTGAGTCTAATAATGATTTCAAAGCTGTTGGGAGACTCTGGGATTTTCAAATATTACTCTTAATAAACTATTCCTAAAAAATACTTAATTTATCATTAAACATGCACATGACAAATGTCATTATCTTATTGGGTCGAGCTAAACCTTATAGTATAATAAATATCATCTTCATAATCAATCATATTAATCAATCTTAGGTTATAATTAATATTCTTAAACTGTAGGTTAAACTTATAAAATCTACAAGTGTTGCTACGAGTGTCCAACTAAGTCCCGGCTTGAACCAAAATCTACAATCTTAAACATACTACAACTACTACTAACTATTACTATTAGTACTACTATCTAACTAGCAAAGTAAAGTTCTTGGACTCTACAAGGAATCTTTCAACCATGTAAGAAAAAATTGAAGACTCGGTAAAAAAGATTCTGGGTTATCAAGAGGTTTATGGAATAAAATGTGCTCAGTTTCAAAATCAATTGAAAATGCAGCCCTAGAGCCGATATATCTCCTACCATAAGCGATATATCGCCTGGGCTCATATTCCCGAGGCTCGTCGAAGTGCTCGTGCAAAGTTACGTGTTTTTCGTATCCCCGTGTGGCGATATATCACCCCCTAGAGCTGCGATATATCGGAATACAGAAAAATATTATACATGTAATTACACTTTTTCAGCCGAATTTGAATTGAGTAATTAGCTTTGACTGAGTCTAATAACGATTTCAAAGGTGCTGGGAGACCCTGGGATTTTCAAACATTACTCTTAATAAACTATTCCTAAAAAATTCTTAATTTCTCATGAAACATGCACATGACAAATGTCATTATCTTATTAGGTCTATCTATACCTTATAGTATAATAAATCTTATCTTCACAATACTTCATATTAATCAAACTCAGGTTATAATTAATTTTCTTAAACTATAGGTTATACTTATAAAATCTACAAGTGTTGCTACGACTAAGTCTCGGCTTGAACCAAAATCCACAGTCATAAACATACTACACTACTACTAACTATTACTATTAGTACTACTCTCTAACTAGCAAAGTAAAGTTCTTGGACTCTACAAGGAATCTTTCAACCATGTAAGAAAAAATAGAAGACTCGGTCAAAAAGATTCTGGCTTATCGAGAGGTTTATGGAATATAATGAGCTCAGTTTCAAAATCATTTGAAAATGCAGCCCTAGAGCCGATATATCTCCTACCATAAGCGATATATCGCCTGGGCTCATACTCCCGAGGCTCGTCGAAGTGCCCGTGCAAAGTTACGTGTTTTTCGTATCCCCGTGTGGCGATATATCACCCCCTAGAGCTGCGATATATCGGCATACGCTGAAATATTATACACGTAATTGCACTTTTTCAGCCTAATTTGAATTGAGTAAACAGCTTTGACTGAGTCTAACAACGATTTCAAAGCTGTTGGGAGACTCTGGGATTTTCAATTATTACTCTTAATAAACTATTCCTCAAAAATACTTAATTTATCATTAAACATGCACATGACAAATGTCATTATCTTATTGGGTCGACCTAAACCTTATAGTATAATAAATATCATCTTCATAATCAATCATATTAATCAATCTTAGGTTATAATTAATATTCTTAAACTATAGGTTAAACTTTTAAAATCTACAAGTGTTGCTACGAGTGTCCAACTAAGTCCCGGCTTGAACCAAAATCCACAATCATAAACATACTACAACTACTACTAACTATTACTATTACTACTACTATCTAACTAGCTAAGTAAAGTTCTTGGACTCTACAAGGAATCTTTCAACCATGTAAGAAAAAATTGAAGACTCGGTCAAAAAGATTCTGGCTTATCAAGCGGTTTATGGAATAAAATGAGCTCGGTTTCAAAATCATTTGAAAATGCAGCCCTAGAGCCGATATTTCTCCTACCATACGCGATATATCGGCTGGGCTCATATTCCCGAGGCTCGTCGAAGTGCCCGTGCAAAGTTACGTGTTTTTCGTATCCCCGTGTTGCGATATATCACCAATAGAGCTGCCATATATCGGCATACGCTGAAATATTATACACGTAATTGCACTTTTTCAGCCTAATTTGAATTGAGTAAACAGTTTTGACTGAGTCTAATAACGATTTCAAAGTTGCTGGGAGACTCTGGGATTTTCAAATATTACTCTTAATAAACTATTCCTCAAAAATACTTAATTTCTCATTCAACATGCACAGGACAAATGTCATTATATTATTGGGTCTATCTAAACCTTATAGTATAATAAATATCGTCTTTATAATCAATCATATTAATCAAACTTAGGTTATAATTAATATTCTTAAACTATAGGTTAAACTTATAAAATCTACAAGTGTTGCTACGACTAAGTCTCGGCTTGAACCAAAATCCACAGTCATAAACATAGTACAACTACTACTAACTATTACTATTAGTACTACTATCTAACTAGCTAAGTAAAGTTCTTGGACTCTACAAGGAATCTTTCAACCACGTTAGAAAAAATTGAAGACTCGGTCAAAAAGATTCTGGCTTATCAAGAGGTTTATGGAATAAAATGAGCTCAGTTTCAAAATCATTTGAAAATGCAGCCCTAGAGCCGATATATCTCCTACCATAAGCGATATATCGGCTTGGCTCATATTCCTGAGGCTCGTCGAAGTGCTCGTGCAAAGTTACGTGTTTTTCGTATCCCCGTGTGGCGATATATCACCCCCTAGAGATGCGATATATCGGCATACGCTGAAATATTATACACGTAATTGCACTTTTTCAGCCTAATTTGAATTGATTAAACAGCTTTGACTGAGTCTAATAATGATTTCAAAGCTGTTGGGAGACTCTGGGATTTTCAAATATTACTCTTAATAAACTATTCCTAAAAAATACTTAATTTATCATTAAACATGCACATGACAGATGTCATTATCTTATTGGGTCGAGCTAAACCTTATAGTACAATAAATATCATCTTCATAATCAATCATATTAATCAATCTTAGGTTATAATTAATATTCTTAAACTGTAGGTTAAACTTATAAAATCTACAAGTGTTGCTACGACTAAGTCTCGGCTTGAACCAAAATCCACAGTCATAAACATACTACAACTACTACTAACTATTACTATTAGTACTACTCTCTAACTAGCAAAGTAAAGTTCTTGGACTCTACAAGGAATCTTTCAACCATGTAAGAAAAAATAGAAGACTCGGTCAAAAAGATTCTGGCTTATCGAGAGGTTTATGGAATATAATGAGCTAAGTTTCAAAATCATTTGAAAATGCAGCCCTAGAGCCGATATATCTCCTACCATAAGCGATATATCGCCTGGGCTCATATTCCCGAGGCTCGTCGAAGTGCTCGTGCAAAGTTACGTGTTTTTCGTATCCCCGTGTGGCGATATATCACCCCCTAGAGCAGCGATATATCGGCATACAGAGAAATATTATACACGTAATTAAACTTTTTCTGCCTAATTTGAATTGAGTAAACAGCTTTGACTGAGTCTAAGAACGATTTCAAAGCTGCATGGAGACTCTGGGATTTTCAAATATTACTCTTAATAAACTATTCCTCAAAAATACTTAATTTCTCATTCAACATGCACAGGACAAATGTCATTATATTATTGGGTCTATCTAAACCTTATAGTATAATAAATATCGTCTTTATAATCAATCATATTAATCAAACTTAGGTTATAATTAATATTCTTAAACTATAGGTTAAACTTTTAAAATCTACAAGTGTTGCTACGAGTGTCCAACTAAGTCCCGGCTTGAACCAAAATCCACAATCATAAACATACTACAACTACTACTAACTATTACTATTACTACTACTATCTAACTAGCTAAGTAAAGTTCTTGGACTCTACAAGGAATCTTTCAACCATGTAAGAAAAAATTGAAGACTCGGTCAAAAAGATTCTGGCTTATCAAGCGGTTTATGGAATAAAATGAGCTCGGTTTCAAAATCATTTGAAAATGCAGCCCTAGAGCCGATATTTCTCCTACCATACGCGATATATCGGCTGGGCTCATATTCCCGAGGCTCGTCGAAGTGCCCGTGCAAAGTTACGTGTTTTTCGTATCCCCGTGTTGCGATATATCACCAATAGAGCTGCCATATATCGGCATACGCTGAAATATTATACACGTAATTGCACTTTTTCAGCCTAATTTGAATTGAGTAAACAGTTTTGACTGAGTCTAATAACGATTTCAAAGTTGCTGGGAGACTCTGGGATTTTCAAATATTACTCTTAATAAACTATTCCTCAAAAATACTTAATTTCTCATTCAACATGCACAGGACAAATGTCATTATATTATTGGGTCTATCTAAACCTTATAGTATAATAAATATCGTCTTTATAATCAATCATATTAATCAAACTTAGGTTATAATTAATATTCTTAAACTATAGGTTAAACTTATAAAATCTACAAGTGTTGCTACGACTAAGTCTCGGCTTGAACCAAAATCCACAGTCATAAACATAGTACAACTACTACTAACTATTACTATTAGTACTACTATCTAACTAGCTAAGTAAAGTTCTTGGACTCTACAAGGAATCTTTCAACCACGTTAGAAAAAATTGAAGACTCGGTCAAAAAGATTCTGGCTTATCAAGAGGTTTATGGAATAAAATGAGCTCAGTTTCAAAATCATTTGAAAATGCAGCCCTAGAGCCGATATATCTCCTACCATAAGCGATATATCGGCTTGGCTCATATTCCTGAGGCTCGTCGAAGTGCTCGTGCAAAGTTACGTGTTTTTCGTAACCCCGTGTGGCGATATATCACCCCCTAGAGATGCGATATATCGGCATACGCTGAAATATTATACACGTAATTGCACTTTTTCAGCCTAATTTGAATTGATTAAACAGCTTTGACTGAGTCTAATAATGATTTCAAAGCTGTTGGGAGACTCTGGGATTTTCAAATATTACTCTTAATAAACTATTCCTAAAAAATACTTAATTTATCATTAAACATGCACATGACAAATGTCATTATCTTATTGGGTCGAGCTAAACCTTATAGTACAATAAATATCATCTTCATAATCAATCATATTAATCAATCTTAGGTTATAATTAATATTCTTAAACTGTAGGTTAAACTTATAAAATCTACAAGTGTTGCTACGACTAAGTCTCGGCTTGAACCAAAATCCACAGTCATAAACATACTACAACTACTACTAACTATTACTATTAGTACTACTCTCTAACTAGCAAAGTAAAGTTCTTGGACTCTACAAGGAATCTTTCAACCATGTAAGAAAAAATAGAAGACTCGGTCAAAAAGATTCTGGCTTATCGAGAGGTTTATGGAATATAATGAGCTAAGTTTCAAAATCATTTGAAAATGCAGCCCTAGAGCCGATATATCTCCTACCATAAGCGATATATCGCCTGGGCTCATACTCCCGAGGCTCGTCGAAGTGCCCGTGCAAAGTTACGTGTTTTTCGTATCCCCGTGTGGCGATATATCACCCCCTAGAGCTGCGGTATATCAGCATACGCTGAAATATTATACACGTAATTGCACTTTTTCAGCCTAATTTGAATTGAGTAAACAGCTTTGACTGAGTCTAACAACGATTTCAAAGCTGTTGGGAGACTCTGGGATTTTCAATTATTACTCTTAATAAACTATTCCTCAAAAATACTTAATTTATCATTAAACATGCACATGACAAATGTCATTATCTTATTGGGTCGACCTAAACCTTATAGTATAATAAATATCATCTTCATAATCAATCATATTAATCAATCTTAGGTTATAATTAATATTCTTAAACTATAGGTTAAACTTTTAAAATCTACAAGTGTTGCTACGAGTGTCCAACTAAGTCCCGGCTTGAACCAAAATCCACAATCATAAACATACTACAACTACTACTAACTATTACTATTACTACTACTATCTAACTAGCTAAGTAAAGTTCTTGGACTCTACAAGGAATCTTTCAACCATGTAAGAAAAAATTGAAGACTCGGTCAAAAAGATTCTGGCTTATCAAGCGGTTTATGGAATAAAATGAGCTCGGTTTCAAAATCATTTGAAAATGCAGCCCTAGAGCCGATATTTCTCCTACCATACGCGATATATCGGCTGGGCTCATATTCCCGAGGCTCGTCGAAGTGCCCGTGCAAAGTTACGTGTTTTTCGTATCCCCGTGTTGCGATATATCACCAATAGAGCTGCCATATATCGGCATACGCTGAAATATTATACACGTAATTGCACTTTTTCAGCCTAATTTGAATTGAGTAAACAGTTTTGACTGAGTCTAATAACGATTTCAAAGTTGCTGGGAGACTCTGGGATTTTCAAATATTACTCTTAATAAACTATTCCTCAAAAATACTTAATTTCTCATTCAACATGCACAGGACAAATGTCATTATATTATTGGGTCTATCTAAACCTTATAGTATAATAAATATCGTCTTTATAATCAATCATATTAATCAAACTTAGGTTATAATTAATATTCTTAAACTATAGGTTAAACTTATAAAATCTACAAGTGTTGCTACGACTAAGTCTCGGCTTGAACCAAAATCCACAGTCATAAACATAGTACAACTACTACTAACTATTACTATTAGTACTACTATCTAACTAGCTAAGTAAAGTTCTTGGACTCTACAAGGAATCTTTCAACCACGTTAGAAAAAATTGAAGACTCGGTCAAAAAGATTCTGGCTTATCAAGAGGTTTATGGAATAAAATGAGCTCAGTTTCAAAATCATTTGAAAATGCAGCCCTAGAGCCGATATATCTCCTACCATAAGCGATATATCGGCTTGGCTCATATTCCTGAGGCTCGTCGAAGTGCTCGTGCAAAGTTACGTGTTTTTCGTATCCCCGTGTGGCGATATATCACCCCCTAGAGATGCGATATATCGGCATACGCTGAAATATTATACACGTAATTGCACTTTTTCAGCCTAATTTGAATTGATTAAACAGCTTTGACTGAGTCTAATAATGATTTCAAAGCTGTTGGGAGACTCTGGGATTTTCAAATATTACTCTTAATAAACTATTCCTAAAAAATACTTAATTTATCATTAAACATGCACATGACAGATGTCATTATCTTATTGGGTCGAGCTAAACCTTATAGTACAATAAATATCATCTTCATAATCAATCATATTAATCAATCTTAGGTTATAATTAATATTCTTAAACTGTAGGTTAAACTTATAAAATCTACAAGTGTTGCTACGACTAAGTCTCGGCTTGAACCAAAATCCACAGTCATAAACATACTACAACTACTACTAACTATTACTATTAGTACTACTCTCTAACTAGCAAAGTAAAGTTCTTGGACTCTACAAGGAATCTTTCAACCATGTAAGAAAAAATAGAAGACTCGGTCAAAAAGATTCTGGCTTATCGAGAGGTTTATGGAATATAATGAGCTAAGTTTCAAAATCATTTGAAAATGCAGCCCTAGAGCCGATATATCTCCTACCATAAGCGATATATCGCCTGGGCTCATATTCCCGAGGCTCGTCGAAGTGCTCGTGCAAAGTTACGTGTTTTTCGTATCCCCGTGTGGCGATATATCACCCCCTAGAGCAGCGATATATCGGCATACAGAGAAATATTATACACGTAATTAAACTTTTTCTGCCTAATTTGAATTGAGTAAACAGCTTTGACTGAGTCTAAGAACGATTTCAAAGCTGCATGGAGACTCTGGGATTTTCAAATATTACTCTTAATAAACTATTCCTCAAAAATACTTAATTTCTCATTCAACATGCACAGGACAAATGTCATTATATTATTGGGTCTATCTAAACCTTATAGTATAATAAATATCGTCTTTATAATCAATCATATTAATCAAACTTAGGTTATAATTAATATTCTTAAACTATAGGTTAAACTTTTAAAATCTACAAGTGTTGCTACGAGTGTCCAACTAAGTCCCGGCTTGAACCAAAATCCACAATCATAAACATACTACAACTACTACTAACTATTACTATTACTACTACTATCTAACTAGCTAAGTAAAGTTCTTGGACTCTACAAGGAATCTTTCAACCATGTAAGAAAAAATTGAAGACTCGGTCAAAAAGATTCTGGCTTATCAAGCGGTTTATGGAATAAAATGAGCTCGGTTTCAAAATCATTTGAAAATGCAGCCCTAGAGCCGATATTTCTCCTACCATACGCGATATATCGGCTGGGCTCATATTCCCGAGGCTCGTCGAAGTGCCCGTGCAAAGTTACGTGTTTTTCGTATCCCCGTGTTGCGATATATCACCAATAGAGCTGCCATATATCGGCATACGCTGAAATATTATACACGTAATTGCACTTTTTCAGCCTAATTTGAATTGAGTAAACAGTTTTGACTGAGTCTAATAACGATTTCAAAGTTGCTGGGAGACTCTGGGATTTTCAAATATTACTCTTAATAAACTATTCCTCAAAAATACTTAATTTCTCATTCAACATGCACAGGACAAATGTCATTATATTATTGGGTCTATCTAAACCTTATAGTATAATAAATATCGTCTTTATAATCAATCATATTAATCAAACTTAGGTTATAATTAATATTCTTAAACTATAGGTTAAACTTATAAAATCTACAAGTGTTGCTACGACTAAGTCTCGGCTTGAACCAAAATCCACAGTCATAAACATAGTACAACTACTACTAACTATTACTATTAGTACTACTATCTAACTAGCTAAGTAAAGTTCTTGGACTCTACAAGGAATCTTTCAACCACGTTAGAAAAAATTGAAGACTCGGTCAAAAAGATTCTGGCTTATCAAGAGGTTTATGGAATAAAATGAGCTCAGTTTCAAAATCATTTGAAAATGCAGCCCTAGAGCCGATATATCTCCTACCATAAGCGATATATCGGCTTGGCTCATATTCCTGAGGCTCGTCGAAGTGCTCGTGCAAAGTTACGTGTTTTTCGTAACCCCGTGTGGCGATATATCACCCCCTAGAGATGCGATATATCGGCATACGCTGAAATATTATACACGTAATTGCACTTTTTCAGCCTAATTTGAATTGATTAAACAGCTTTGACTGAGTCTAATAATGATTTCAAAGCTGTTGGGAGACTCTGGGATTTTCAAATATTACTCTTAATAAACTATTCCTAAAAAATACTTAATTTATCATTAAACATGCACATGACAAATGTCATTATCTTATTGGGTCGAGCTAAACCTTATAGTACAATAAATATCATCTTCATAATCAATCATATTAATCAATCTTAGGTTATAATTAATATTCTTAAACTGTAGGTTAAACTTATAAAATCTACAAGTGTTGCTACGACTAAGTCTCGGCTTGAACCAAAATCCACAGTCATAAACATACTACAACTACTACTAACTATTACTATTAGTACTACTCTCTAACTAGCAAAGTAAAGTTCTTGGACTCTACAAGGAATCTTTCAACCATGTAAGAAAAAATAGAAGACTCGGTCAAAAAGATTCTGGCTTATCGAGAGGTTTATGGAATATAATGAGCTAAGTTTCAAAATCATTTGAAAATGCAGCCCTAGAGCCGATATATCTCCTACCATAAGCGATATATCGCCTGGGCTCATACTCCCGAGGCTCGTCGAAGTGCCCGTGCAAAGTTACGTGTTTTTCGTATCCCCGTGTGGCGATATATCACCCCCTAGAGCTGCGGTATATCAGCATACGCTGAAATATTATACACGTAATTGCACTTTTTCAGCCTAATTTGAATTGAGTAAACAGCTTTGACTGAGTCTAACAACGATTTCAAAGCTGTTGGGAGACTCTGGGATTTTCAATTATTACTCTTGATAAACTATTCCTCAAAAATACTTAATTTATCATTAAACATGCACATGACAAATGTCATTATCTTATTGGGTCGATCTAAACCTTATAGTATAATAAATATCATCTTCATAATCAATCATATTAATCAATCTTAGGTTATAATTAATATTCTTAAACTATAGGTTAAACTTTTAAAATCTACAAGTGTTGCTACGAGTGTCCAACTAAGTCCCGGCTTGAACCAAAATCCACAATCATAAACATACTACAACTACTACTAACTATTACTATTACTACTACTATCTAACTAGCTAAGTAAAGTTCTTGGACTCTACAAGGAATCTTTCAAACATGTAAGAAAAAATTGAAGACTCGGTCAAAAAGATTCTGGCTTATCAAGAGGTTTATGGAATAAAATGAGCTCGGTTTCAAAATCATTTGAAAATGCAGCCCTAGAGCCGATATTTCTCCTACCATAAGAGATATATCGCCTGGGCTCATATTCCCGAGGCTCGTCGAAGTGCTCGTGCAAAGTTACGTGTTTTTCGTATCCCCGTGTGGCGATATATCAGCCCCTAGATCTGCGATATATCGGCATACAGAGAAATATTATACACGTAATTACACTTTTTCAGCCTAATTTGAATTGAGTAAACAGCTTTGACTGATCTAATAACGATTTCAAAGCTGCTGGGAGACTCTGGGATTTTCAAATATTACTCTTAATAAACTATTCCTAAAAAATACTTAATTTCTCATTAAACATGCACATGACAAATGTCATTATCTTATTTGTTCCATCTATACCTTATAGTATAATAAATCTTATCTTCACAATACATCATATTAATCAAACTCAGGTTATAATTAATATTCTTAAACTATAGGTTAAACTTATAAAATCTACAAGTGTTGCTACGACTAAGTCTCGGCTTAAACCAAAATCCACAGTCATAAACATACTACAACTACTACTAACTATTACTATTAGTACTACTATCTAACTAGCTAAGTAAAGTTCTTGGACTCTACAAGGAATCTTTCAACCATGTAAGAAAAAATTGAAGACTCGGTCAAAAAGATTCTGGCTTATCAAGAGGTTTATGGAATAAAATGAGCTCACTTTCAAAATCATTTGAAAATGCCGCCCTAGTGCCGATATATCTCCTACCATAAGCGATATATCGGCTGGGCTCATATTCCCGAGGCTCGTCGAAGTGCCCGTGCAAAGTGACGTGTTTTTCGTATCCCCGTGTGGCGATATATCACCCCCTAGAGCTGCGATATATCGGCATACAGAGAAATATTATACACGTAATTGCACTTTTTCAGCGTAATTTGAATTGAGTAAACAACTTTGACTGAGTCTAATAACGATTTCAAAGCCGCTGGGAGACTCTGGGATTTTCTAATATTACTCTTAATAAACTATTCCTAAAAAATACTTAATTTCTCATTAAACATGCACATGACAAATGTCATTATCTTATTAGGTCTATCTATACCTTATAGTATAATAAATCTTATCTTCACAATACATCATATTAATCAAACTCAGGTTATAATTAATATTCTTAAACTATAGGTTAAACTTATAAAATCTACAAGTGTTGCTACGACTAAGTCTCGGCTTGAACCAAAATCCACAGTCATAAACATACTACAACTACTACTAACTATTACTATTAGTACTACTATCTAACTAGCTAAGTAAAGTTCTTGGACTCTACAAGGAATCTTTCAACCATGTAAGAAAAAATTGAAGACTCGGTCAAAAAGATTCTGGCTTATCAAGAGGTTTATGGAATAAAATGAGCTCAGTTTCAAAATCATTTGAAAATGCAGCCCTAGAGCCGATATATCTCCTACCATACGCGATATATCGGCTGGGCTCATATTCCCGAGGCTCGTCGAAGTGCCCGTGCAAAGTTACGTGTTTTTCGTATCCCCGTGTCGCGATATATCACCCCTAGAGCTGCCATATATCGGCATACGCTGAAATATTATACACGTAATTGCACTTTTTCAGCCTAATTTGAACTGAGTAAACAGTTTTGACTGAGTCTAATAACGATTTCAAAGTTGCTGGGAGACTCTGGGATTTTCAAATATTACTCTTAATAAACTATTCCTCAAAAATACTTAATTTCTCATTCAACATGCACAGGACAAATGTCATTATATTATTGGGTCTATCTAAACCTTATAGTATAATAAATATCGTCTTTATAATCAATCATATTAATCAAACTTAGGTTATAATTAATATTCTTAAACTATAGGTTAAACTTATAAAATCTACAAGTGTTGCTACGACTAAGTCTCGGCTTGAACCAAAATCCACAGTCATAAACATAGTACAACTACTACTAACTATTACTATTAGTACTACTATCTAACTAGCTAAGTAAAGTTCTTGGACTCTACAAGGAATCTTTCAACCACGTTAGAAAAAATTGAAGACTCGGTCAAAAAGATTCTGGCTTATCAAGAGGTTTATGGAATAAAATGAGCTCAGTTTCAAAATCATTTGAAAATGCAGCCCTAGAGCCGATATATCTCCTACCATAAGAGATATATCGCCTGGGCTCATATTCCCGAGGCTCGTCGAAGTGCTCGTGCAAAGTTACGTGTTTTTCGTATCCCCGTGTGGCGATATATCACCCCCTAGAGCTGCGATATATCGGCATACAGAGAAATATTATACACGTAATTGCACTTTTTCAGCGTAATTTGAATTGAGTAAACAACTGTGACTGAGTCTAATAACGATTTCAAAGCCGCTGGGAGACTCTGGGATTTTCTAATATTACTCTTAATAAACAATTCCTAAAAAATACTTAATTTCTCATTAAACATGCACATGACAAATGCCATTATCTTATTAGGTCTATCTATACCTTATAGTATAATCAATCTTATCTTCACAATAGATCATATTAATCAAACTCAGGTTATAATTAATATTCTTAAACTATAGGTTAAACTTATAAAATCTACAAGTGTTGCTACGACTAAGTCTCGGCTTAAACCAAAATCCACAGTCATAAACATACTACAACTACTACTAACTATTACTATTAGTACTACTATCTAACTAGCTAAGTAAAGTTCTTGGACTCTACAAGTAATCTTTCAACCATGTAAGAAAAAATTGAAGACTCGGTCAAAAAGATTCTGGCTTATCAAGAGGTTTATGGAATAAAATGAGCTCAGTTTCAAAATCATTTGAAAATGCCGCCCTAGTGCCGATATATCTCCTACCATAAGCGATATATCGGCTGGGCTCATATTCCCGAGGCTCGTCGAAGTGCCCGTGCAAAGTGACGTGTTTTTCGTATCCCCGTGTGGCGATATATCACCCCCTAGAGCTGCGATATATCGGCATACAGAGAAATATTATACACGTAATTGCACTTTTTCAGCGTAATTTGAATTGAGTAAACAACTTTGACTGAGTCTAATAACGATTTCAAAGCCGCTGGGAGACTCTGGGATTTTCTAATATTACTCTTAATAAACTATTCCTAAAAAATACTTAATTTCTCATTAAACATGCACATGACAAATGTCATTATCTTATTAGGTCTATCTATACCTTATAGTATAATAAATCTTATCTTCACAATACATCATATTAATCAAACTCAGGTTATAATTAATATTCTTAAACTATAGGTTAAACTTATAAAATCTACAAGTGTTGCTACGACTAAGTCTCGGCTTGAACCAAAATCCACAGTCATAAACATACTACAACTACTACTAACTATTACTATTAGTACTACTATCTAACTTGCTAAGTAAAGTTCTTGGACTCTACAAGGAATCTTTCAACCATGTAAGAAAAAATTGAAGACTCGGTCAAAAAGATTCTGGCTTATCAAGAGGTTTATGGAATAAAATGAGCTCAGTTTCAAAATCATTTGAAAATGCAGCCCTAGAGACGATATATCTCCTACCATACGCGATATATCGGCTGGGCTCATATTCCCGAGGCTCGTCGAAGTGCCCGTGCAAAGTTACGTGTTTTTCGTATCCCCGTGTTGCGATATATCACCCCTAGAGCTGCCATATATCGGCATACGCTGAAATATTATACACGTAATTGCACTTTTTCAGCCTAATTTGAATTGAGTAAACAGTTTTGACTGTGTCTAATAACGATTTCAAAGTTGCTGGGAGACTCTGGGATTTTCAAATATTACTCTTAATAAACTATTCCTCAAAAATACTTAATTTCTCATTCAACATGCACAGGAAAAATGTCATTATATTATTGGGTCTATCTAAACCTTATAGTATAATAAATATCGTCTTTATAATCAATCATATTAATCAAACTTAGGTTATAATTAATATTCTTAAACTATAGGTTAAACTTATAAAATCTACAAGTGTTGCTACGACTAAGTCTCGGCTTGAACCAAAATCCACAGTCATAAACATAGTACAACTACTACTAACTATTACTATTAGTACTACTATCTAACTACCTAAGTAAAGTTCTTGGACTCTACAAGGAATCTTCCAACCACGTTAGAAAAAATTGAAGACTCGGTCAAAAAGATTCTGGCTTATCAAGAGGTTTATGGAATAAAATGAGCTCAGTTTCAAAATCATTTGAAAATGCTGCCCTAGAACCGATATATCTCCTACCATAAGAGATATATCGCCTGGGCTCATATTCCCGAGGCTCGTCGAAGTGCTCGTGCAAAGTTACGTGTTTTTCGTATCCCCGTGTGGCGATATATCACCCCCTAGAGCTGCGATATATCGGCATACAGAGAAATATTATACACGTAATTGCACTTTTTCAGCGTAATTTGAATTGAGTAAACAACTGTGACTGAGTCTAATAACGATTTCAAAGCCGCTGGGAGACTCTGGGATTTTCTAATATTACTCTTAATAAACAATTCCTAAAAAATACTTAATTTCTCATTAAACATGCACATGACAAATGCCATTATCTTATTAGGTCTATCTATACCTTATAGTATAATCAATCTTATCTTCACAATAGATCATATTAATCAAACTCAGGTTATAATTAATATTCTTAAACTATAGGTTAAACTTATAAAATCTACAAGTGTTGCTACGACTAAGTCTCGGCTTAAACCAAAATCCACAGTCATAAACATACTACAACTACTACTAACTATTACTATTAGTACTACTATCTAACTAGCTAAGTAAAGTTCTTGGACTCTCAAGGAATCTTTCAACCATGTAAGAAAAAATTGAAGACTCGGTCAAAAAGATTCTGGCTTATCAAGAGGTTTATGGAATAAAATGAGCTCAGTTTCAAAATTATTTGAAAATGCAGCCCTAGAGCCGATATATCTCCTACCATAAGAGATATATCGGCTGGGCTCATATTCCCGAGGCTCGTCGATGTGCCCGTGCAAAGTTACGTGTTTTTCGTATCCCCGTGTGGCGATATATCACCCCTAGAGCTGCGATATATCGGCATACGCTGAAATATTATACACGTAATTGCACTTTTTCAGCCCTATTTGAATTGAGTAAACAGTTTTGACTGAGTCTAATAACGATTTCAAAGCTGCTGGGAGACTCTGGGATTTTGAAATATTACTCTTAATAAACTATTCCTCAAAAATACTTAATTTCTCATTCAACATGCACAGGACAAATGTCATTATCTTATTGGGTCTATCTAAACCTTATAGTATAACAAATGTCATCTATATAATCAATCATATTAATCAAACTTAGGTTATAATTAATATTCTTAAACTATAGGTTAAACTTATAAAATCTACAAGTGTTGCTACGACTAAGTCTCGGCTTGAACCAAAATCCACAGTCATAAACATACTACAACTACTACTAACTATTACTATTAGTACTACTATCTAACTAGCTAAGTAAAGTTCTTGGACTCTACAAGGAATCTTTCAACCATGTAAGAAAAATTTGAAGACTCGGTCAAAAAGATTCTGGCTTATCAAGAGGTTTATGGAATAAAATGAGCTCAGTTTCAAAATCATTTGAAAATGCAGCCCTAGAGCCGATATATCTCCTACCATACGCGATATATCGGCTGGGCTCATATTCCCGAGGCTCGTCGAAGTGCCCGTGCAAAGTTACGTGTTTTTCGTATCCCCGTGTTGCGATATATCACCCCTAGAGCTGCCATATATCGGCATACGCTGAAATATTATACACGTAATTGCACTTTTTCAGCCTAATTTGAATTGAGTAAACAGTTTTGACTGAGTCTAATAACGATTTGAAAGCTGCTGGGAGACTTTGGGATTTTCAAATATTACTCTTAATAAACTATTCCTCAAAAATACTTAATTTCTCATTCAACATGCACAGGACAAATGTCATTATATTATTGGGTCTATCTAAACCATATAGTATAATAAATCTTATCTTCACAATATATCATATTAATCAAACTGAGGTTATAAATAGGTTAAACTTATAAAATCTACAAGTGTTGCTACGACTCAGTCTCGGCTTGAACCAAAATCCACAGTCATAAACATATTACAACTACTACTAACTATTACTATTAGTACTACTATCTAACTAGCTTAGTAAAGTTCTTGGACTCTACAAGGAATCTTTCAACCATGTAAGAAAAAATTGAATACTCGGTCAAAAAGATTCTGACTTATCAAGAGATTTATGAAATAAAATGAGTTCAGTTTCAACATCATTTGAAAATGTAGCCCTAGAGCCGATATATCTCCTACCATAAGCGATATATCGCCTGGGCTCATATTCCCGAGGCTCGTCGAAGTGCTAGTGCAAAGTTACGTGTTTTTCGTATCCCCGTTTGGCGATATATCACCCCCTAGAGCTGCGATATATCGGCATAATCTGAAATATTATACACGTAATTGCACTTTTTCAGCCTAATTTGAATTGAGTAAACAGCTTTGACTGAGTCTAATAACGATTTCAAAGCTGCTGGGAAACTCTGGGATTTAAAAATATTTCTCTTAATAAACTATTCCTAAAAAATACTTAATTTCTCATTAAACATGCACATGACAAATGTCATTATCTTATTAGGTCTATCTATACCTTATAGTATAATAAATCTTATCTTCACAATACATCATATTAATCAAACTCAGGTTATAATTAATATTCTTAAACTATAGGTTAAACTTATAAAATCTACAAGTGTTGCTACGACTAAGTCTCGGCTTGAACCAAAATCCACAGTCATAAACATACTACAACTACTACTAACTATTAATATTAGTACTAGTATCTAACTAGCAAAGTAAAGTTCTTGGACTCTACAAGGAATCTTTCAACCATGTAAGAAAAAATAGAAGACTCGGTCAAAAAGATTCTGGCTTATCAAAAGGTTTATGGAATAAAATGAGCTCAGTTTCAAAATCATTTGAAAATGCCGCCCTAGAGCGGATATATCTCCTACCATAAGAGATATATCGGCTGGGCTCATATTCCCGAGGCTCGTCGAAGTGCTCGTGCAAAGTTACGTGTTTTTCGTATCCCCGTGTGGCGATATATCACCCCCTAGATCTGCGATATATCGGCATACAGAGAAATATTATACACGTAATTACACTTTTTCAGCCTAATTTGAATTGAGTAAACAGCTTTGACTGATCTAATAACGATTTCAAAGCTGCTGGGAGACTCTGGGATTTTCAAATATTACTCTTAATAAACTATTCCTAAAAAATACTTAATTTCTCATTAAACATGCACATGACAAATGTCATTATCTTATTTGTTCCATCTATACCTTATAGTATAATAAATCTTTTCTTCACAATAGATCATATTAATCAAACTCAGGTTATAATTAATATTCTTAAACTATAGGTTAAACTTATAAAATCTACAAGTGTTGCTACGACTAAGTCTCGGCTTAAACCAAAATCCACAGTCATAAACATACTACAACTACTACTAACTATTACTATTAGTACTACTATCTAACTAGCTAAGTAAAGTTCTTGGACTCTACAAGGAATCTTTCAACCATGTAAGAAAAAATTGAAGACTCGGTCAAAAAGATTCTGGCTTATCAAGAGGTTTATGGAATAAAATGAGCTCACTTTCAAAATCATTTGAAAATGCCGCCCTAGAGCCGATATATCTCCTACCATAAGCGATATATCGGCTGGGCTCATATTCCCGAGGCTCGTCGAAGTGCCCGTGCAAAGTTACGTGTTTTTCATATCCCCGTGTGGCGATATATCACCCCCTAGAGCTGCGATATATCGGCATACGCTGAAATATTATACACGTAATTGCACTTTTTCAGCCTAATTTGAATTGAATAAACAGTTTTGACTGAGTCTAATAACGATTTCAAAGCTGCTGGAAGACTGTGGGATTTTCAAATATTACTCTTAATAAACTATTCCTCAAAAATACTTAATTTCTCATTCAACATGCACATGACAAATGTCATTATCTTATTGGGTCTATCTAAACCTTATAGTATAATAAATCTTATCTTCACAATAGATCATATTAATCAAACTCAGGTTATAATTAATATTCTTAAACTATAGGTTAAACTTATAAAATCTACAAGTGTTGCTACGACTAAGTCTCGGCTTGAACCAAAATCCACAGTCATAAACATATTAAAACTACTACTAACTATTACTATTAGTACTACTATCTAACTAGCTAAGTAAAGTTCTTGGACTCTACAAGGAATCTTTCAACCATGTAAGAAAAAATTGAAGACTCGGTCAAAAAGATTCTGGCTTATCAAGAGGTTTATGGAATAAAATGAGCTCAGTTTCAAAATCATTTGAAAATGCAGCCCTAGAGCCGATATATCTCTTACCATAAGAGATATATCGGCTGGGCTCATATTCACGAGGCTCGTCGTAGTGCTCGTGCAAAGTTACGTGTTTTTCGTATCCCCGTCTGGCGATATATCACCCCCTAGAGCTGCGATATATCGGCATACAGAGAAATATTATACACGTAATTACTCTTTTTCTGCCTAATTTGAATTGAGTAAATAGCTTTGACTGAGTCTAATAACGATTTCAAAGCTGCTTGGAGACTCTGGGATTTTCAAATATTACTCTTAAAAAACTATTCCTAAAGAATACTTAATTTCTCATTAAACATGCACATGACAAATGTCATTATCTTATTAGGTCTATCTATACCTTATAGTATAATAAATCTTTTCTTCACAATAGATCATATTAATCAAACTCAGGTTATAATTAATATTCTTAAACTATAGGTTAAACTTATAAAATCTACAAGTGTTGCTACGACTAAGTCTTTGCTTGAACCAAAATCCAAAGTCATAAACATACTACAACTACTACTAACTATTACTATTAGTACTACTATCTAACTAGCTAAGTAATGTTCTTGGACTCTACAAGGAATCTTTCAACCATGTAAGAAAAAATTGAAGACTCGGTCAAAAAGATTCTGGCTTATCAAGAGGTTTATGGAATAAAATGAGCTCAGTTTCAAAATCATTTGAAAATGAAGCCCTAGAGCTGATATATCTCCTACCATAAGCGATATATCGGCTGGGCTCATATTCCCGAGGCTCGTCGAAGTGCTCGTGCAAAGTTACGTGTTTTTCGTATCCCCGTGTGGCGATATATCACCCCCTAGATCTGCGATATATCGGCATACAGAGAAATATTATACACGAAATTACACTTTTTCAGCCTAATTTGAATTGAGTAAACAGCTTTGACTGAGTCTAATAACGATTTCAAAGCTGCTGGGAGACTGTGGGATTTTCAAATATTACTCTTAATAAACTATTCCTAAAAAATACTTAATTTCTCATTAAACATGCACATGACAAATGTCATTATCTTATTTGTTCCATCTATACCTTATAGTATAATAAATCTTATCTTCACAATAGATCATATTAATCAAACTCAGGTTATAATTAATATTCTTAAACTATAGGTTAAACTTATAAAATCTACAAGTGTTGCTACGACTAAGTCTCGGCTTGAACCAAAATCCACAGTCATAAACATACTACAACTACTACTAACTATTACTATTAGTACTACTATCTAACTAGCTAAGTAAAGTTCTTGGACTCTACAAGGAATCTTTCAACCATGTAAGAAAAAATTGAAGACTCGGTCAAAAAGATTCTGGCTTATCAAGAGGTTTATGGAATAAAATGAGCTCAGTTTAAAAATCATTTGAAAATGCAGCCCTAGAGCCGATATATCTCCTACCATAAGCGATATATCGGCTGGGCTCATATTCCCGAGGCTCGTCGAAGTGCCCGTGCAAAGTAACGTGTTTTTCGTATCCCCGTGTGGCGATATATCACCCCCTAGAGCTGCGATATATCGGCATACGCTGAAATATTATACACGTAATTGCACTTTTTCAGCCTAATTTGAATTGAATAAACAGTTTTGACTGAGTCTTATAACGATTTCAAAGCTGCTGGGAGACTCTGGGATTTTCAAATATTACTCTTAATAAACTATTCCTCAAAAATACTTAATTTCTCATTCAACATGCACATGACAAATGTCATTATCTTATTGGGTCTATCTAAACCTTATAGTATAATAAATATCATCTTCATAATCAATCATATTAATCAAACTTAGGTTATAATTAATATTCTTAAACTATAGATTAAACTTATAAAATCTTCAAGTGTTGTTACGAGTGTCCAACTAAGTCCCGGCTTGAACCAAAATCCACAATCATAAACATACTACAACTACTACTAACTATTACTATTACTGCTACTATCTAACTAGCTAAGTAAAGTTCTTGTATGTATGCTATGGGATTTTCAGCGTCCAAGTGTACTTTCAGGATATGAATTTTGGTTGTGAGGCATGACCATAAGTTTGCCTGGACATTCGCACATTCTTAAATTGTATGTTAGGGTTCGACTTCATTAGAATCCAATTCTTGGTTGGTTATATGCCTAGTTATAGTTAGTTCAAGTCCTTGCTTCGTTTATGTGGTTATGTTGTTAAGTTGTTCTTACGAAGCGTTTCGCTTACCTAGTTGTTTCATGTTGTAGGTAAGCTCAAAGGCAAAGTGGATCAGTGAGCACTGGAGTTTATTTGCGAGGATGTACATGTGGATCGACCTTTTGGGAATTTATGTTTTGGGACTAGAACCCATTTGATAACTAAGAAATTATTTTAGGCTTGTATAATGTTTTAAAATTATGATGCTATAATTTACTTTTAAGTATGCGCATATTTCCGAACTCTTGCATGTTTTGAAAAGTTTTTTTTTATGGGTTTTCAATTACCTTATTTTAGAAAATGGTTATGTTTTTCCACAAATTATATTAAGAGATTTTTCGGGACGTTACAAAAATAATATAATTAGCAGAATATTATCATCTAGAATCAAGATCGACTTGACCTATGGAAACGTTGTGACATTGATTAATAACAATGATACTTATTTAACCAAATACATCTGATCTTATCTACTTGGTCAACAACTTGGATAAGACATCACACCCCAAATGTGTAAGTAGATCATATCATAGATTACCAAATCAGTGAAAATCCAATGCACTGATTTAATCTTAGGATTCATTCTTTTGAACATATAATTACAACTATAATCCACTGTGACCTAGCTACTATAATTGTAACTATCCACATGTTCTGAATTTTATGAATGTTTGTATTAATTGACTAAACATGTAATAAAACAGATGAACAATGCGATTGATTAAACAAAATGATTTCTACTTTTTTTATTAATAATAAAAACGTGATACATGAGAATAATAGTTTTATAAAGGGCATAAAACCCAACAAAATCCCACTTGCCATTTTAAAACAAATGGGACATGTTTCTCAAACCCATTCCCTCTACATGACTCATGAAAATGCTCTCTTCCAAAGTCTTAGAAAAAGGATTTGCCAGATTGTCTTTTGACGCTATTTTCATCACCTTGACATCACCCATAGCCACATATTCCCTAATGATGTGGTATTTCCTCTCTATATGCTTTCCTCTTTTATGGCTTCAAGGTTCTTTCAAATTTTCTATAGCTCCATTATTATCACAGTACAATATGAGTGGTTTATCCGTGTAGAACTTCTTCTGCTAGACTATTTCCTTAGCCGCCTCAGACATAGCTATCTACTCAACCTCCATGGTGGAGTCTGAAATGGCAGGCTGCTTAACGCTTCTCCAACTCACACCTCCACCCCCAAAAGCAAACACCATTCCAGAAGTAGACTTCCAGTCATCGACATTCTTCTGAAAATTAGAATCAGTGTAGCCTATCGGGTCTAGTGAACCACCTAAATAGACCAACATATAATCCTGTGTCCTTCATAGATATTTTGTATGTGCTTGATTGCTGCCCAATGTTCTCTACCAGGATTTATTGGTACCTGGTAACAACTCCCATTGCATAGAAAATTTCTGGTCTAGTGCATAGTGTAATGTCCCAAATTACTTAATAAGGCTTAAGGCCTTGATTAGGGGGGCAAGATGGAAAACTATGGATAATTATGTGTTTATGTGATATTTATGTGTAACATTGTATGATTATGTGAGTTATATTATAATATAACTAGATATTCATGTGTAGGTGTATTAAATATGCATGTTGGTCCGTTTCTTATCAGAAAGACAATATTTGTAATTTGGCCTGTTATGGGTATATTTTGCATATATGTGTGAGACCACGTTATTATGCGGATATATTTGGGTTACTCGACACGAGGCGATCCTAGGGAGCAAGTTAGAGGGAAAGTTGCAATGAGACCAATACTTGACTTAGGGTGAGTCAAGGGGTATTTAGTACATTACCAGGATATTGGGTAATGGGAATGAATATTTGAAGATTTATTTGGAATTTGTGAGATCATGAGAGAATTCTGGGGATTTTGAATATTTTACCCATGAGGACGTTTTTGGTACCCCGAGCTTTAGGATTTACTTAAGGTTACTTGAGCCCAAAGTAACCTACCATAAATAGAAATACGTTCAAACTATTTTATTCTCTCTCACGTTTGCTCACTTGACACTCGTTAGTGTTTTCAAAGGAAACTCGAGTATTAGACCTCAGATTCAAGCAAGGTTAGAGTCGTAACAATTCTAGGGCAGATTAGAAGCTTGATAGCCGGAGGATTTAGCTGGAAAATAACTTAATCAGAGGTAATTTAAGCTTTGAATTTCTGAGTTTTTGTTTCCTTACATTTCATAAGTCTTGATTTGGATTTTACGTTTTGGTGAGTTTTTGATCCATCGAAATCGTGGGTTTTGTTGCCTTGGAGGTTATAGGGATGTTGTGAGATTGAATGGTGATTTTGGTATGGATTTGGGGTGAGTTTGAGAGGTTGTGAATTTAAGAAAGATGAGCTCACGGGGACGCGTTGCGGCCCTCATGAACTTAGATGTCTAGGCGATTTCCTGAAGCAGGGTTGTGCTGCGACACCTGTTGGAATGCATCGCGGCCTGTGTCCTGAGTGATTTAGGGCTGGGCTCTCTATTTGTGAGAGCCGCAACTCTAATTGTGGGGGTGTCGCGACCCTAATTGGAGGCGCCATGATGCAAATAGAGGATTTTGGCCAAAAGTGTTTTGAGTTTGGGTACTCAAACCTTAGGGCTCAGATCGATCCTACTACCCGGTTTAGTAGAATTCGATGTCCCGGAGGCTAGGACTCAGTCCGGAAGCCTTTATTCGCTCATTTTTGACAAGATTCTCTACTTGGTTGTGGCTAGGTTATCGCTAGGGGCTTGGGATCAAGATCGTGCTCAAGGGTCGTTCTTATTTTACATCACACTCAGACCTGAGGTAAGAAAACTGCACCTAATACGTGATGTACATGATTAGGGCTTGGCCCGAATGTTGAATACATATTTGATTAGGACTTGCGCCCCTGTAAATGTGCATGATTATGATTATGTATGTGATTGATTGATTAAGTATGCTAAATGATATGTATTTGGATATTTGTTATATAATGAATGCTTATTCGCATTATCTGATTGAGAAAGGCTTGACTTATGAGTCAAGGATGGCAATAGCGCTGAGCACTGGTCAAGAAGCATTGACTTATGAGTCAAGGATGGCAACAACACTGAGCACTGATAGAAAAGCATTGATTTATAAGTCAAGGGCGAAAATAGCATGCTGAGCGCTGGTCGATATGGTTATACCCAATCACGAGCACATCATACGCTTGTTCGACCCAATGGTCGTGGAAATTTAATCGCCAGGTACGCTAGGCTAGCTCAAAGGTTTGTTATACAGAAGATAGGGAAACGGGCCCTTGGGTGACTTATTAGTCCAATATCCTAGGGCGTTGAGACCCAATGTGAATAATCAATCAAGTATTTTGAGCAACGGGCCCCGGTATGATTCATTAATCATTTAATTACGGTAGGTAGCTCCGTATGACACTGTAGTCATTTATATGAATGGTATGCATGCATGAGTAGGGTTATTACTGCTAGGCATGCTTATTATGGTTTAGTAACATGTTATTAATTGTTTATGAGCATGTTTAAGTTTTCTTGCTGGGCCTTGGCTCATGGGTGCTATGTGGTGCAAGTGAGGGGAAAGTGAAGCTGGACCAGCCATGAGTTTGAGAGCTTCGGTGGTGAAGAGTACATATGCGACCTCTTGACCATCACGACCAAGGTTACTCAGGGGAACTAGGGTTAAACCCTATTTTTTCCGCTTAGGTCGGCGAGTTGTAACTTTTGAGTTGGAATTATCCTTTTGGAACTGTAAACAACTTTGTAGACTTTTATTATGGGATCCCTTGTAAAACTTAATGTTTTAACGAAATATCTATCCCTTTTGACCAAAATTTGTAACCCTAAACCATTAATCACATTTAGCTACACGGTTATGGCCAAATGACTCATTTAGTGAGTTTTGCACTATTTAAAATACAGAGTGTAACAGTCTTGGCTAACCAAGGCGTTACACATAGCATAGCATACATAAGACTTCCAACTGCGGATGCATAAGGAATTTGTTTTATCTCTTCTTCCTCTTGAGGAGTCTGTGGAGACTGCTTCTTAGAAAGATGAACTCCATGAAATAGTCCCTTCTTTGAGTTCATCACAGAGAAATGTTCAAGTACCTTTTCTATGTACGCTGCTTAAGATAGCACCGACATCTTATTGTTCGAGTCCCAAATGATCTAGATATCGAGAACGTAACTAGTTTCACCCAAATATTTCATCTGAAATTTGGTCCCGACCCAGTTCTTTATGTCTGATATTTTCTTACCGATGCGCAAGATATCATCTATATAAAGCACCAAGAACATTATCACGTCATTTTCTCTTAGTTGGTAAACACATGGTTCATCAACATTCTGCTCAAAACTATAGGTCTTAATTATTTCATTAAACCTTAAGTTTCAGGAGCGCAAAGCATGTTTAAGTCTATAAATGGACCTATTGAGCTTGCAGCCTTTCTTTTCCTATCCAACTACTACAAATTCTTCTAGTTGATGAATATAAATGGTCTCATCCAGAAAGCCATTTCGAAATGTTGTCCTGTCGTCCATTTTCCAAATCTCATAATCAAGAGCTGCAGCTATGGAAAAAGGTATGCAAATGGATTTTAACATGGCCGCCGGAGAGAAATTTTCATCATAGTCAACTCATTCTCTTTGTGTATAACCCCTTACCACGAGTCAAAACTTATATGTCTTGACCATTCCATTAGCTCCTCTCTTCTTCTTTTAGATCCACTTGCATCCAATGGGCCTATAGTCCATCGACGCTTCTACAAGATCCCAGACGGAGTTGGAGTACAGGGACTCCATTTTCTGGTTCATGGCTTTAAGCCACATATCCTTTTTAGAACTAACAATTGCATATTTCAAGGACAATGGATCATCCACGCGAGTGTTGGTTACTACCATACTGGTTCCACCATCCATCCCGTAGTGAACAAGGTTCCGAGAAACCCTCCCACTATGACGAGGCACTGTAACTGTCTGACTTGGACAAGTTGTCTACTCTTCTTCCACGTTCTCATCTACTTGCATCGGTATGGGTTGAACATTTCTTCTTGATTTCATTTCTTCCAACACTATTTTACTTCGAGGTTTGAAGTTTTCATGTAGTCATTTTCCAAAAAAGTAGCGTTTGTGGAAGCAAACACTTTCTTGTCAACTGTACGTTAAAACAAACCACCCCGAGTACCTTTAGGATAGCCATCTGTTGACCCTCGATTTAGTCAACAACATGGAGTCACGAAAAATAATAGGAATTATAGAACTGGATGCAATAATTAAAACAACACAATGGTTTTATAGTGGTTTTCCCCCAGAGATTGGTAAATTCCTACGTCCACTTAGTGTTTTTATTGATATAGACTCCAAAAACATGCGATCAGCGAACTAGGGTTCACTAAGTTTCACAAGCACCGAAGTTGAATACAAAGATCATGTATAAAAGCACTTGTTCTCTCTGAATACAAAATATTGTGCATGAAATAAATTAATTCCATGATTCCTATTTATAGGCTCAAGAATGTACATATGGGCCTATGGGCCGTCCTTAACTTGTGTTACAAGCATAAGCAAACACAAACAGAAATAAAGATATTTACATATATAAATAATCAAATCTCTTGGGAATATCTAACTCATAATCGTCCCCGAGTGTTTGCCTCAGTCCTACGAACAGATCTGCTCGCATGTGTCCGCACATCTTCTTTTCCTGCTGCTCAGCATATTCCTTGCACCTCTCGAGCAGCTTTAATTTCCTCTTGATATCCTGGTCGTTGATCGACCAGGTCTTAATCCATAAACAACCACGTGCTATCCATGTGCCTCTTAAACATGCCACATCATCATGCAAATATTTTAGGGAAACATTTGCCCCCCAAGTGTATTTTAATGCGATCAACATTTAATAAACTTATTCGACTAGCAATCCTACTGACCCGTCACATCTGTCAGTACTTACTTTCTCGAAAAAGGTAAGTAATCATTACCCTTTCAGTTTGCCAGACACGTCTTGAAGGTTATTGCGATTTCTTATGCATCAAAACCATATTCTCATCATTACTCACCATTAATGCCCTGAGTAGTATAAATATAAGCTCATTCATTCCTTTTCATTTTTTATCCAAACTTTCTCCCTCTTTAAGAACACTCCGAACTCTCTCAAGACTGTCAAGCTTTTCTCAGTGCAATCTGAAGCCTTTTGAGAAATTTCGAGAAATTTCTCTGTAATTTCTTCAACAATCTTAATTCCAAGTAAGTTTTCAAGCAACCTTTTTAGATTTTGTAACAATTTACCTGCATTTTGGCTATGATTTACCAGTCTTCATAACTGGTTTTACACTGTTCTTGGTGAGTTTTTGGGTAGATCGAGTTTAGGAAAAAAACACATAGAATAACTATGCTAGAATAGGGATTTTAGGCAATATAATGCATAAGACAATGTTTAGACGGGACATTGGGTTTATTTACACTGATTTTGAGTCCAAAATGGAAGTGAAAATTCAATTTGGGTGTTTAGGGAAAACTGTATTTTTCCCGCATATTTACAGAGTTGAAAAGTTTTTCAAACTTTTCATATTCACTTTATGATCCGTTTTTCTAACCTGTTCACATGTTTATTGTGTTTTTATCTGGATGTTGTTGGTCGTATAAAAGCTGAACTTTTATACATGAGCAATGCAATCCTTACTTTTCTTTTTCTTCTTTCTATATTGGTCGTAGATTCTCACTTCTCCTTTGCTCTTCTCCGATATTCATACATGATTCCTGGGGAGGTGAGAGACCAATAGAAAGAGACTTGCTTGCTCTGCTGTTCGAGGATCAGGTACAACCTTCTTTGCCTTCTCTATAGCCTTCGACACCACCTCCAATTCATACGACCAACCTTCCTCAAAATCCTCCAAAGAAGCAACCGAACATGGGTCGTCTCAAACACATTTCTCATAGGAAAAGGAAAACCACATACTCACCAACTAACCAGCCAGTTGCTAACACTGAGGGTCCTTCTGATCTATTAAAATTAACACGCAAGTATAAGTGGTCGAATCAAGTAATATATGATAAGTAAAGTGTCGATCCCACGAGGACTGATATTAATTACCAATAATTAACTTCTAACTCTAATTGATTTAAATAATAATTTTAGAATTATGACTTAAATAATTATTACTAAAATTAAGGAAATAATTAATCACTAGAGAAATTCAGAGATAAAAATATGATTTAATTCAACGGATGTAAAGGTTAGGGTTTTAGTTTCATCAACCATCCACTTATGATTTCTAACCAATTTTCAGTATTTCTTAAATCTATTGTGATAGTAGATTACAACTATATATTATAGTCTTGCTAGGATCTATAATTCCCTTCAACATATTATTTCCTACATCACTGTGGTAATCAACATATTGCAGGCTTTAACCACATAATCCCTGAACTACACAATTTATAGAAGTACTCTCGTCTAGTATAAAATTGTGATTATCTACCAATAGAATAATTAGCATTATCTTCTTAGAGCATAGGTTAAAATCATATAAACATGTAAATGGTGATCAATCATTCACAAGCATTAAGCATAAGATAAATAATTCGCAATAGTAGAAAGAAACCAAGAAAAAATGCATTAAGAAATCAAAAGCTTCAAGAAGAATCCACTAACACCCTAACAACAAAATTAGTTCAAGACAAACATAATGGAATCAATCAAATTAAATATAAACATAAACTCAAGAATAAAGAAGAGATCAAGAAATAAAACTCTTAGACCTTCAATTTTCTCTCCCAGGTCTCTAGTAATCTCTCAACATAAAAATTAATGACTCCCCTTAATTAACTCTTAAAAACGTATTTAAATAGGAACCCTAAAACAGTATTTCAAAATAAATGACGATTTCACCCTTCTGATCGCCACAAAAAAAATACACGTGCCGCGGCCTTGGTATTTAAGCACTGCGTCGCGCCTCTCTGTCTTGGCGCAATCATGGTCTCTGATTCCAGCAAGCGTCGTGGCCCTTCAAACTTGCGCTGCGACCCTTGACAATTCCAGAATATGTCTCTCTCTGTTTTTCCCTTGCGCTGCAGCTCTTCATTTAAGCGCCGCAACCCTTCATATTGACCTCAAAACTTATTTCCAAGGCTCCAAAATGAACAAGTCTCTCTGCATATGAATCCTCAACTGTCTTCTTGTCAACTTTTAGCATAAATTTCCCAATTTCTATGATTTTTAGTTCATTTCGTCTACTCCATGCTTCCATATTCTATTTCCTGCAAACATACCAAAACAAGCGTAATACCGCATAACATTCCACCAAATTGACTCAAACTTATCCTAAACACAAGTTAAAAACTATGCTAAACCAAAACTTGACTTTTACTCGTCCTCGAGTAAACCAAAACTAACAACTCAACTAATGAATAAAAACAAAAACACACACACACACATGAATCAAGCCAACAACAATACTAAGCCTCAAGCTATGACAAACAACTGACTTATATAATCTTCAAGGAACTCAACTTTTAATCCAGAATTTCAGTTAAAACATTTATTCCATTCAATTAAACAACAAAAATAACAGCTCTCAAAATCATAATTAACAAATAACATGTAAGTGAATTAATTTATTCTCACTAAATTTCCACTTCAATCCAACAACGAAACAATATCCCATAAGCTTGCTACACTTGATTATCTCCACTAATGTAGACAAAACATGCTCAGAAATCAATAGGTCTTTTCAAGCTTTTAATTGAATGGCTTAGGTAAAGGTGGATGAGAAAGTCATTTAAGCTCAAAATGTACCATGAACACTAACCAACCAACCAATTGAACCCTTAATACAAATCACAAAACCAATCCCAAAGTTCCCAATATCTTATCATTTTGAGAGAAATTGCATAATCAATTTTTTATTTATTTTTATATATAACATTACACTCCCCCAATCTTGTTCCTTGATAATACAATTTGGAGTGTAATGATTTCTCAACATTGTGTGTTTTTTTTTTCTTTTTTTTTTCCTTTTCTGCTTTTCTCTCAAAATATATTTTCTTCATTGTTTACACAACTTGTCATACATAACCCCCCTATTACAAATCAATCCCAATTACTCCCAATTATCGTTCCTATGCTCATGGTACATTAAAGGGAAAAATAATAATAATTAGGTTCTCAAGTTATAAGCTCAAAGCAAATGTCAATCAATAAAAAAAATCAATTTAGGCTAAAAAATGGGTAACTAAGGATTCCAACAAATAAAGGTTTGCTTGAAAGGCTCAAACAGTCCAAAGAAATGCCTAAATCATTTTTCTAAGCATGCATTATCTAGGATTTCGCCTCAAAAAGTAAGCAAACAAGGTCTAGGATAAACTAATTTCAATCATCCCTTCCTATTTTAAATTTAGCAAGCATAGATTTTATTCAATCACATAAAATTTATCAAAATCATGATTAAGCTCCCAATTATTTAAGTGTTTAAGTAAAAATAGAACAAAATATTCAACCAAGCACACAGATTTTTACAGTTTTATTCCCATTCAATTTTTACAGCTCATCATTGGCTAATCATTGTCAACTTGATTCAACTGACACCCTAAACAACCTAAAAAACCTAAACAAAACACAACTAACACAAAATAGACATCATCAACAAAAAACAAGATACCACAGACACAACAAACAACAATAAATCTCTTTCCCCAAACTTAATCTAAACATTGTCCCCAATGTTTTTTTTTTAAAGAAAATAAAATAAAAGTAAAGAAAAAGAGACTTAACAAAAAACATTCAAAATGGTGGAGGCGGAGGCGGTTGATAAGGAAAAAACTGAGATGGTGGTTGGAACAGAGCTTCGTCTTCATTGTTTCGGAGAGACCACCGATTCACCAACACATTGAGTTGGTCCACGTGAGCGATTTGTTACTCACTTTGCTGCGCCAATACTGTTGCATATGCTGATTTTGAGCAATCTGATAATTGTTCTGTTGAACCAAATAGTTGAATTGGTTCTGCATCATCTGCATATATGGATCAAAAGTACCAGCTTCAGGCTGAAAAGGTAGTTGTTCAACTGGTACCTCATGCCTAGGCTCCTCAGGAAGATTACCCTCTAAGTCTGCTTCATTATCCTCATCTTCTACATCATTAATTCTTTGTCTCTTATCAGTGGCACGCTATCGAGGTGGTGGTGCTTCTAAGGAAGGTGGTTCATAATTAAGCACCCTATTTTTAGAAATTGCAGACATAGGCTTCCCAACTACGTCACTTCCAATCATAACAACTCCATACATATGACATGAATAAGTGATTAATTAGCCATGTCCTAATCCTGTTGTAGTAGTCAACATGCTAATATCTTTCATACTTTTCCTAATAATTCAGCCCACATCAATAGTCATCCCAGTCATAATGGCATACACTAATAACAAACTCTCCTTCTTAATATCCGACATGTGAGTAGTCGGCATTAGTCGTGCACTCACAAAATGCACCAAAGCACGAGCCACATGATTCAACTGATAACGCCAAAGATACTTTGGAACACCACCAACAATAGTAAAATGAGCCCCTGGTAAACTTAAAGTTTCTGCCACCTCAATCCAATTAATGCCATCCCCATGAGCCCATTGATGATACTCATCATCCTCATGTTCATATGCCGGCATGTTATACAAAACAGCAATAGTATCTATACCTACAGGAACTTGGACACCTCTCACAAACACTTCTTGTTCAGCTCAACATAATTCGCATAAAATTCTAAGACCACTGAAAAATTGGCGTGAGTTACATCCTCCACAGCAAACATAGCCCAACCCCTTCGTTGAATTTCTGCACGAATCTCTTCATAAGTAGAAATTTCACATGGTGCTTTAGTATACTCAAAACCTCTCTCACTTATCACCTTTTGCTTACGTATCCTTTTATACCGATCAAAAGCTGCCTTTCTCACAAATTTTGTAGCATCATATTCTGGGGGCTGTTCAGGTTCCCTAGAAGAAGATGGTCTATTGGTGTTCCTAGAGGACGATGCTCTAAAAGCATTTCTTTTAGGTCCCATAATATCATATTGGCTGTAATAGAATCTTCTTCAACCCTTCAAATGCACCAAGTAACCATTAAATCTCAATTTGAGCTCGAATGGATTGAATTTGAAAAACAAGGGTTTGAAAGTTTTGGGAATTAGGGATTTCTATAGCAAAATAGGGAATTTGAGTGAAAAAGGAATGCTTGGAGGATAATATGTAAGGATTCAAGGTGTAATAGGGGATTGGAGAGAAAAATTTTGGGATAAAAGAGAGAAAATTTCTGGGTTAAAAGAGAGAAAAGTTAGAGAGAAAATTGAGAGAGAAATCTTGAAACTTTTTCAAAATGGAAGAAGTGACAAAAACAGAAGAAGGCAAGCCCTCAGATCCCACAAGTGCCTCGACGCGCTCTCTCAAGCACTGCGGCATGTGTCTGATTTTTTAATAGTTTTTTTTTAAAAAAAATTTATATTATTTTTTTCAGAGAACCCGATGAAGCACCGCGACCCTTCACCCATGCGCCGCGGTGCTTGCTGCATGCCGAGCCACTGCAACCTCTCTGGTTTTGTCACAGCCGCGGCCCTTGCTCCATGCGCCGCAGCCCTTTCCTCCGTCTTCAACAAATTTATTTTTTCAGTAGTTTTCCCGATTTCCACGATTCTATTACATTCAAAAATACTAAAAAAAAAAAAAAACTAAAAGAAAATAAAATGTCAAACCAAAACTAAAAAAAATAAAAACTAAAATTGTTCATAAACTTTACAACTTAAAACAAATGAAAATTAGAAATAATGAGATGCCTCTTAAATGCGCTGTCGTTAATGTCATTTAGTCGGACACGTGCCTCATTCTTCCCCATCACATCCTTTAGAGCCACAGTAGCATGAGTTGGCCCTTGCTTCTTGTGATTGGAAATAATCAAAACTTTCCCTCGCTCATATAACTTCCGACTCCTTTCATTAAAGTAATTTTTTGACCGGTTATGCCCCTTTCTCATTCTGATTTTAACTATGGAGCTTTTCTTAGAGGCTTCCATCTTGTTCTCTTCTTGGTTCACTAGTTCAACTCTACAACAAGTTGGAATTTCTATTGCTGCAAAAACTTTAAATATAACTTCCTCTTTTTGCACTCGCAACTTTAATTCACCTTTTTGCACATCAATTAACGCCCTACCAGTCGCTAAGAATGGCCTTCCAAGTATTATTGGAATATTTTCATCTTCATCCATATCTAAAATAATAAAGTCCGCAAGAAAGATGAATTTACCAACTTTTACCAATACATCCTCAATCACTCCAAGAGGATGCTTAACTGACCTATCTGCCATCTGCAAAGATACCATAGTTGGCCGAGCTTCTCCCAAATTCAGCTTCTTAAAGATTGATAGAGGCATCAAATTCACACTAGCCCCTAAATCACATAATGCCTTTGTTTATACTAAACTCCCTATAGAACATGGGATATTGAAACTGCCTGGATCCTTAAGCTTTGGAGGTAGTTTCTTCTGTAATATTGCTATGCACTCTTCAGTTAATGCAATCGTTGCATAATCCTCTAGCTTCTTTTTCTTTGACAAAATTTCTTTCATAAACTTCACATAGCTGGGCATCTGCTCTAATGTTTCTGCGAATGGTATATTGATATGTAGCTTCTTGAACACCTCTAAAAGCTTTGCAAACTGCTTGTCCAAGTTATGCTTGCGAAGCCTTTGCGGATATGGGATTCTAACATGATTTTCAATGCTCGCTGGTGGGACCACTTCTTTCCTGTTAAGGTCTTCAGTAACCTTATCTTCATTAGACATCTCTTTCTTTGGAAGGTCTACAGTAACCTCCTCTTGTGCTGGTCTAGTGACATGTTGATCCTCTATCTTCTTGCCCTTGTTGTCTACTGTAGGCCCCTCATACTTAGTCCCACTCCTCAAGGATATTGCATTACACTGTTCTTTAGGATTAATTTCAGTAGTGCTAGGTAAATTTCCTTGAGCTCTATTAGACATTAAAGTAGCCAATTGCCCTATTTGAGTCTTCAAACTTCTTATGGACGCCCTACTTTCAGTCATTAATTGGTTAAGTACATCAGGTTGGGGTTCAGCTGGTTTCATTGGCATTGGGTGAGGTGGTCTATTTTGTGGCTGATAATATCCAGGTGGAGGGTGTTGGTGTGCTGTAACGACCCAAATTCACTAATAAGGCTTAAGGGCCTTGATTAGTGTGCCTTGAGGGCATAATGGGAATTATGTGTCACTTTAATGATTAAGATGCATGATTATGATTTAAAGCATGTTATATGATTATTTGAATATTTGAGATGCATGACTATGTGTATTAGTATGCATATAGGCCCTGATAAGGTTAGAAGGGCATAATCGTAATTTTGGCCATTATGGGCATAACTGTACTGATACATGTGATAATTGTCGAGACCACATTATTATGTGGATATATCTGTGATCTGTGACTCGAGACGATTCTAGTGAGCAAAGTAGCAAAAAAGTCATAGTGGGGATTTATACCCGCCACGGGGTGAGCCCAGGGGTATAAATGGGAATTTAGCGGATATACTGGAGTCTATTCTGACATTGAGGAATATTATTGGTGACTAATTAGGTATCAGGAATTAAGCAGGAAATATTAGAGACACTCGAGGAATTAGCGGGAATTGGGTAAAATGACTAAAATGCCCTTAAGTGGATTAAAGGGTTTAGACTTAATAGGGAGGGCATACTAGTCATTTGGCTTACAGAAGTTAAGTAATACCAAGGCTTTATGTTAGTGGGATTTGTAGAATATTATAGAAGTCTAAAAAAGGAAGGAAAGGAAGGGAAAAGAAAGAGAGAAAAACAGAGAGAGTTTCTCTCAGTCGGTTTACATTTCCTTCACCTGCTTCTTGAGGATTTCTGGAGTAAAGCTCAGAGGAGAGCTGGGATAATTAAGCATCAAGGATCCTAGTCTAAGATTGAGAAATTGGCAGAGGTTTAGCAAGGATTCATCAGCACTTGAGGTAAGACACTAGAGTTCTTCAATTTCTATTTCTGGATTTTGAGTTATGGCGCCTAAGTTAAATTGGATGGAACCTTAGGGAATTCAGGCTTAAGGCTGGGGAGAAGCAAGCCAAGAAGGTCTAGAGACAGCTTGTGGTTGAAATTCTATCAAAGGTATAAAGCCTAAACTCTAACTTTGTTGTTCAGCTGGTTTTTACTGAGTTTTAGTACTTAGGAGTGGCTATGGTGAATTCTGAGTTTGTGGATGCATGTGCTTGAGTTCTAGGTGTTTCGGGTGCTTGGGATGAGTGGAACATGGTTATGAGGTTGTTTTTGAGTTTGGGAAAGAGTTGGAAGAGTTTTGGTTGAGGTTGGTTCGAGAAAATCGCAGAAGAGAAAAATTGGTGCTGGGCTGTCTGTGACTAGCGCTATAGCGCTAGCCTTTGGGCGCTGTAGTGCTAGGCCATGATGCTGAGGGGATTTTGGCTTCTGTTTTGTAGAGTCCAAGAACTTTACATAGCTAAGATAGATAGTAGTATTATAATATTTATAGTATTATCTTTGTAACTGTGGATTTTTGGTTCAGACATGGAATTATTTGGACACTCATAGTAGTACTTATAGATTTTCTAAGTTTAACCTATAGTTTAAGAATATTAATTTTAACCTAAGGTTTGATTAATATGACTTATATTAAGGATAATATTTATTATACTATAAGGTTTAGATAAGAACCAATAGGATTTTAAGCACATGTTATGAATGGGTGATTAAGGATTAAGTATTTTGAGGATTAAATTTAATAAAGGTAAAGTTTGAATGCTCTAAGGTCAGTCAGCAGCTTTGAATACGTTTAAGGGCTTAGTCAAGGCTGTTTACTCCATTCAAACTTAGCTAAAAATGTGTAATTTCGTGTTTAAATAATCAGCGTGTGCCTATATATCGCAGCTATAGGGGGCGATATATCGCAGCACGTAGATACGAAAAACACGAAACGATGCACGACAGCCTCGGGCATACTGGCCCAGGAGATATATCGCCTACAGGGGGCGATATATCGCCCCTCTCAGATTATTTTGAAAGTTTTTGAATTCTTTTTCCATTCAGCCATTCAACATCTTGATAAGTCCAGTACCTTTTTGAACGAGTCTTCAGCCTCTGCTGAACGATTATTCAAATTATTTTCACCTAAAAAGCCATTATTTTTATTCAAGTGAAATTAAGATCCTTTCATTCCTAAACTCTATAAATAGGACCTAGTACCAGCCATTATTCACCTTTTACTCTAAGTTCAGAGGCTGCAAGTTGCTAGGTTAGTGTGAGAGTTAAACACTTGGGTGGGGAAATCATAAGCTTGATCATCATAAGCTTATCAAACACTTTGGGAAGTAAGGTTTTGTAGTATTTCAGTTTGAGGTGTAGATTGGTCTTACAAGTCTTCAAGGTAACCCAAAACTCTAGTTCATTTCTGTACTTTTTCTTTTAAGTTCTCATAGTCTTCTACTCAGCCTCTAACCTTAATCTTTATTTTGGTTAGGAAATCTAAGTTCTTGAGCAAAAAGGTTTTGGTAAGTATTTTTCTCAAGGTTTAGTCCTTCCATTCCTTTCATTTCTTTTTCTTCAAATCTACTCACCCTGTTATATATGGTTTTAGGAGTGTTCCAAAAGTCCCAACTCTGTCCTCATATCCCAGTAACTTTGGTAAGGAAAATAGGATAGAATCTATATGTTATATGCTTATGTTATCTTATGTTTTATGCTATGAAATATGTTATAAAATATGTTATGAAATATGTATGTTTGTAGGCTTGGGCATATGACCCATTTGACTAACAAGCCCCAAATAGATTATGGGCATATGACCTACTTAGCTAGTAGGACCCCACTAATCTAATGGGCATATGACTTGATTAGTCTATGGGACCCCAAGTAATAATGGCCATTATAGTATGTGCATGATATAAGTGTTATGTTAAGTTTTTATGTTTCTTATGAAATTTATGTATATGAACTATGTGATAGATTTTTCCTTGCTGGGCATTAGGCTCATTCCTTTTTGTTTTTATGTGCAGGAAAATATCTATAGTGGCGGTAAGATTCGTGGATGCTTGGGGAATGTGTATCGGTGGTGAATGGAGTCAAGGAGTCGAGAGTTCGATTTTCGAGGATGTAGTCTTGTTTTTTTTATGGTCTTTATATGTATTTTCCGCACTTATTATGTAATCCCTTTTTATTATAAATCATGTTATGTTTTGTTTTTCAAACAATGGGATCCCATATCCTTCTTGATATTTTATGTAAGTAACTCTTATTTCTACAAGTTTTTCTAATAAAGTTATGGTGTTTTCGCAAATGTTAGTTTTATTAAGGATTTGTATGTATAGTTTCGTTAATGGTCCATGTAACGACCCGGATTTTCAAGACTCGATAATGCGGAAATATAAATGTTTTCATTTAACAAAATGTCTCAAAAACCCGTATAGAAAAAAAAAACTTTTAAAAAAGTCGTATGGCCATACTTAACATTTAGTTTCAACATATTTTATAAAGAGTAGAGTGAGCCTAGTTTAGGAAAATTACACAACATTTCCAAAAATAAAACGGCTTCCCAAAAGGTCGGTCCACATGTACATTTGCAAGGAAGACTCCAGCGCTCACTGCTCTGCCTTGCCCTTGCACTGACCTACAACATGAAACAACTAGGTAAGCGAAAATGCTTAGTAAGATCAACTTTCAAACAAAGCATGTAGAGAATTAGGGTTCCGGACCCATCCGAACCCTAAACAATCAATTTCAAGAACGCTAAAGCGTCCTGGCAAACTTATGGTCATGCCTGATAACCAATGATAAATTAATTCGTAACTAGATAAAAATCCTGCACTCAGAAAATCCCAGAACAAGTAGATATATTATATCACAACTATATCTTACCAACAATTATATCATTGCACTCAGAAAATCCCAGAGCAAGCAGATATATTATATCACAACTATATCTTATCAACAATTATATCCCTACACTCAGAAAATCCCAGAGCAAGCAGATATATTATATCACAACTATATCTTATCAACAATTATATCCCTGCACTCAGAAAATCCTAGAGCAAGCAGATATATTATATCACCAAATAATTCGAGACCAACGCTCGACAATTTCCAACAATTCATGCGTAACGCGCCCTCCAACATAATTGCTAATCTGTAAAAGAGAACTGAGTCCCCACACTAAGATCTAGCCAATAAATATTCTCATCAAGGGTAACTATCGTGTTACCTAGGGCATCGCTACATATTCAAGAGTGTAATCCAATTTACACGATTTTATGGAGACTTCTATGTTAATCAGTGGTGCTGGTGAGCAGCTGCCCCTAGGGTGTTCAGCCTCACTCAATCTTGGCAACCCCTAGTATCTCTAGGCACTCTCACGGAATGGCCAATATTCACGGCTGCTATCCGGGAATAACTTATCAGAGCACTTGCTCGGATTCTAACCGTCCAATGATTAAGTAAGCATGAGGGCCCCTAGGTCCCATTTATCTTGGCGCCCCTAGGTTTAACCAGCTTATCCTCATCTCATGGCCACTCGTCTCGGTAATGAACCGGACATAAATAAAATCAAGCAGTGTGACGGGGATCAACCGTCTAGGATATGACGGACTTCTACCGTTCATATTTTCTAAATTAGCACTCACTAGACTAACGTCTCTAAGCAACTTTCTATGACAGCCTATGTATATGCATGTATCCCTATACTAACATACAAGACAATAATCATTTCATGTTGCAGCCATACAATATAAGTTGACTTACTTGGAGTCCTTAGCGCTCAGCAAGTTTTCACCCTCCAACGTTCAGTCCAGTTACGCTTAGCCAATACTGTAGTTATCCATACAGTATACTCGGATTAATTATGGCACTAATAATTCATTATTATTATTTTGGGCAGTTTGGTCATTTTAATAAAAGTCATTTGTAAGGATTTACAATCCTTATTTGGTTTTAAACCTATTAAGGAAAGTTATACAAAATATTCGAGACTAAACCCTAAGTCTCGGGGAGACCTATCCTAAGGTCTCGATACCTAGGCTCCGGTATCACAATGGTATTTCCCCACAACCCGCTAAAAATCTTATTCTTTCAAGGTATCACTATTAACCCGCACTTTCGACTAGTCGGTTAAAATATGTAAGATTTTAGCCGGTATTATATCCAGAAAATACAAATAAATTCCTTAATTATTTTTAAAGAAAATAAACTCTTTAAATTTTCCTTTTATTTTTCTTAAGGTTTTAATATCTAAAAACCGTTTTAAGAAAATTGCCTAATTTATCTTAATTAGGAAAACCGTTATAAATTTCTCATCTTGACTAATTAATTTTCCAAAAGTAATTAATCAATTTTTACTTACTAGAAAAATAATTCATTTAATTATTTTCTCAAAATATAGGGTTTTAAACCCTCTTTTAATTTATTAACTATTAATAAATTAAATCTCTTATTTTTAAAAAGAATAAAAACTCTTTAATAAAAATAATTCATTTAAACTCAAAGGGATAATTTTAGTGAAAATATGATTTCAAGACTTACCAATTTATATCTTGAAATAAGAAAAATTTTACTTTTTACCTTATGTTCCAAAATCTCATTTTTACACTAAGTGTGAAAAACCTATTTTTCACATTTTTAACTACATACTTCGTTAGTTCATAACTTGAAATTTACTTACCCAATTGTTACCAAAATTTCCCAATTCCATTTTTGTTATGCCATTTAGGTCTTTGAAAAATCTTAGGTCAAAATGAGCATTTTTGATTGGTGAAATCATTTTCCAACAATGAGGTAAAAATGACATTATTTTCAAGTCCTTATTTTTTCCAAACTTTGACAGTTAATAAATTTCAAACCATTCAATATTTTCTTACCAAATTTTACAGTGGAATAATAGGTTATGCAAGTAATATTTCCACAAAATTTTAGAAAAAACTGGGTTCGTTTGACCTATACAGTGGCTGTCCAAACTTGGTTCCAAAAATAAGAATACGAAAAAACAGTTTTTTACCTAATCTTTGAAATAGCATAACTTACTCATTTCTAAACATTTTTTTGTGTTTCAAAAGCTCAATTTTATGTACTCAATCTCAACAACATCACAGTACAATTTAATTTTACAAAAACAATATACAGTGGCTGCTTGACCCCTTGGAAGTCACAGCTCAAAACATGTTTTGTTTTAGGGTATCCTACAAAACCCTTGGGGGTTTTGGTTCCCATTTTCAAAAATCAATACTCATGCATCATAAAAATTATTAAACAACTACCATAACCTTATTACATCATCAACAAGAAACTCTAAGCATTATATATACAAAATAATGCTTAAAACTAAAAACCCTACAACAAAATCATCAAAAGTAAACTTTTTACCTCTTTGGTGTTCTTGCTTAAGGTTTGGACCTTCCTATAAGCTTTGACTCCTTCAAAACCTTTCAAAAACCCTAACAAACTTCCCCCAACAACATAGTCAATTAGCTATTTGAAACTCTATGCTTAAAACTTTACAAAAGTCTAGATTAATGAAACTTTACCTTAGGGAAAACCCTTCCTAGACCAAGACTTAGCTTCCAAGTTTCTTTGGTGTTCTTGGGGTTGCAAATGGAGAGAACACTTGAGAGAGTCTTCAAAAATCAGATGAGAGTGAATGAGGGAGGGAGAGTGGTCGGATTTGGGGGTTAGAATGGCTCACACAACTCTTCAAAATATCACAAAACACTTGAGTGCTTTTCTACCCACTTGCCCACTTGACTTCTTACACCTTTTTCACTCTCATTAAGTTTTAATCACCAAACTTACTATTAATTAATTAAATTAAATGTCTCTCATATTTAATTTAATTAACCACAAAATAAAATTTAACCTAAGGTCCATTCATGGAATAAAATTCCCCATTTCGACAAAATTAGGCATTTACCACAAAATGCCTTAAAATTTCCATTTTCTTTTAGGTTTATTATTTTTGACCAAACTTTAACTTTTATGAATGTATTTTATGCCCAAAATATAATTGCCATGATTTTTCATTTTATTTTCCGAGATTTTTACCCGATCAGGGTTTTTGTGTCGGTCCAGGACCGAAAGTCTTATCTTGACTTTTAAAATCACAAAATTCATATTTTGGCTAGCAATAACTCATGGAATACTTACAAACAAAATATAATATTATTTAAAATAATATTCTTAACCCGGGGGAAAAATCCCGACCCGAGTCGTTTAAAGGTACCCAAAAACGTAGGACGTTACAATACCTACAATTTATATAGGTTTCGTCCTCGAAACTTAAAACAAATGAGGATACAACTCCCTCATCTTGTCTTCTGTTTCCCAGGTTGCCTCTTTAATGCCATGGTTACACCACTGCACCTTTACCAATGGCACCGTCTTGTTCCTCAACACTTTTTCCTTTCGGTCTAGTATCATAACCGGTTTTTCCTCATAGACGAGCTGAGGATCCACGCTTAGCTGCTCATAGCTGATTACATGCGAGGGATCACGCATGTATTTTCTCAATAAGGATACATGAAACACGCCATGCACCTTAGACAGGGCGGGCGGAAGAGCTAAACGATAAGCTACTTCCCAGACCCTCTCTATGATTTCGAAAGGTCCAACGAACCTTGGGCTAAGCTTTCCTTTCTTTCCGAATCGCATAGCCCCTCGTAGCGGAGCTACCTTCAGCATCACATTATCGCCAACCTCAAACACCAGGGGTCTCCTGCGTCTATCAGCATATTTGCGTTGTCGATCAACCGAAGTTTGCAAGCGTTACCTTATCCGTCGGATGTCCTCTGTAATCTGATCAACCTCATCCGATCCGAGAAACTTTCTTTCACCGGTCTCGTGCCAATGAATCGGTGAGCGACATTTCCTTCCATACAACGCCTCATACGGAGCCATCTTGATGGAATCATGATAGCTATTATTGTAAGCGAACTCTATTAGTGGAAGCTTCTCATTCCATGACCCTTGAAAGTCGAGCACGCAGTCTCTTAGCATATCTTCCAGTGTCTGAATTGTTCGTTCACTTTGACCGTCTGTTTGCGGGTGGAAAGAAGTGCTAAACTTCAGTTTAGTACCCAACCTCGTTTGGATTCTATTCCAGAATGTCGAGGTAAAACGTCCGTCGCGATCTGAAATGATGGAGTTGGGTACACCATGCAGTCTCATTATTTCTGCAATGTAAATACCTGCTAACTAATGTGCGCCATAAGTTACCTTGATCGGCAAGAAATGAGCGGACTTAGTCAGCCTATCCACGATAACCCAAATGGCATCGTGCCCCTTGGGAGTGGTTGGTAGACCTGTGACAAAGTCCATAGTGACCATCTCCCACTTCCATTCCGGAATTTCTAAGGGTTGTAACAATCCGGCTGGTCGTTGATGCTCGGCCTTTGTCTGCTGACAAGTCAAGCAGTGTGCCACATATTCTGCCGTCTCCTTTTTCATCCCAGGCCACCAAAAGTAATTCTTCAAGTCTTGGTACATTTTTGTGGTACCCGGATGCATGGCATAAGGAGCATTATGTCCTTCGAAAAAGATCTGCTTCTTGATCGTCATCCTCAGGAACACATATTCTTCCCTTGAACCCCAATACTCCATCCTCGGAGATATGGAATCCTGGTCGCCCCTCGTTCCTCACTTCGTGCGTCAATCCTTGAACCCAAGGATCGACTAACTGCCCGCCTCTTATAGCTTCCATAATGGTAGGCTCGATAGAAAGGTTAGCCAATTGACCAACTACTATCTCTAAATCCAAGGTAGCAAGGTCGGCTTGTAACTGCGGCGAAATTTCCTTCACTGTCATCACATAAGCACCTGGTTGTCGACTCAATGCATCTGCCACCTTGTTTGCTTTTCCCGGGAGGAACAGAATGTCGCAGTCATAGTCGTTAAATAGTTCCAACCATCGACGCTGTCTCATATTCAATTCCTTCTGAGTGAAGAAATACTTCAGGCTTTTGTGATCAGTGTAGATGTCGCAGTGTATCCCGTATAGGTAGTGCCTCCATATTTTTAGAGCGAAAACCACTGCTGCAAGCTCCAGGTCATGAGTGGGATAGTTCTTCTCGTAATTCTTTAGCTGTCGAGAAGCATAAGAAATTACTTTTCCGTGCTGCATCAGCACTGCTCCCAACCCTCGGCCTGAGGCGTCGCTATAAATAGTATATCCCTCTATGCCATTGGGGATTGTCAGCACTGGGGCAGTCGTCAATCTTGTTTTCAACTCCTGAAAACTCTCCTCACACTTGTCAGTCCATTCATATTTGACGTTTTTGCAGGTAGGGCAGTCATTGGTGCGGCTATTTTGGAAAATCCTTCCACAAATCGCCGGTAGTATCCCGCTAACCCAAGAAAACTTCTAACCTCATGCGCATTTTTCGGAGGTTTCCATTGCTTAACAGCTTCTATCTTGGCGGGATCTACTGAAATTCCATTTCCCGACACTATGTGCCCCAGAAAACTTACTTTCTCTAGCCAGAATTCGCACTTCGAAAACTTAGCGTAAAGCTTTTTGTCTCGCAGACACTGGAGGACCAGTTCCAGATGTGTTGCATGCTCTTCCTAGCTTTTTGAGTATATCAGAATATTGTCAATGAACACGACGACAAACTTATCCAAATACTCACGAAATACTCGGTTCATGAGATCCATGAATGCAGCAGGCGCATTGGTTAGTCCAAAGGACATCACTAAGAACTCGTAGTGACCGTAGCGCGTTCTGAAGGCCGTCTTTGGTATATCCGTCTCCTTAACCTTGAGATGATGATAGCCTGATCGCAGGTCTATTTTGGAAAATACTGACGCTCCTTGTAGTTGATCGAAAAGATCGTCGATCCTCGGTAATGGATATCGGTTCTTGATCGTCACTTTGTTCAACTCCCGATAGTCAATGCACATTCTCATCGTACCGTCTTTCTTCTTAACGAATAAGATCGGGGCTCCCCATGGAGAATGGCTTGGCCTTATGAACTTCTTGTCCAGTAACTCTTGTAGTTGTGAATGCAACTCCTTGAGTTCAGCTGGTGCCATTCTGTAAGGAGTCTTTGAGATCGGCGCAGTTCCCGGAATCAACTCTATCTCAAACTCAATCTCTCGGTCTGGTGGAATCCCTGGGAGATCTTCAGGAAATACATCAGAAAACTTGCACACAACCGGTACATCCGATGGTTGTTGACTCGTTTCTTTATCCTTATCCACTATGTTTGCCAGAAAACCGATGCACCCGTCACTCAACATTTTTCTCGCCTTTATCGCAGAAATCATGGGACACTTCTTTTCTCTTGACGTACCCTTGAACTCGAATGGTTCTTCTCCTGCTGGGGTGAAGACCACTTTTCTACGCTTGCAATTGATAACTGCTCCATATTTGGTTAACCAATCCATCCCAAATATGACATCATATTCATGTAGGTCCAAGACTAACAGATCCACCATTAGCTCACGATTTTCAACCCAAATTGGTACGGCTCTAACCCATGTCCGCACCAGCATATCCTCACCCGAAGGCAAGGATACCCCACAAATAACAGGCATAGGCTCAGGACTTCTATTTAATTTTTCCACAAAGGATGCAGATACAAAAGAATGTGATGCACCAGTATCCATTAATGCATATGCTGAGGTTTGGGCAATAGAAATCAGACCTGACACCATATCAGATGGGCCAGCTCCTTTGTCACTTTGTGTAAGCGCATAAACTCGAGGCGGAGCTCCAATTTGTTTATGTTGGTCATTTCCATTGCCCTTGGCTGGCATTCGACAATCCTTAGCAAAGTGCCCTGGCTTTCCACAGTTAAAACAGACCCCGCACTCACCCCGATGGCGGCGGTTACACTTGTTGCACAGTGGCCATTGTTCAAACTCACGTCTCGGCTGTTTGTTGTGACTAGCCATTGCCTGATTGGGAGGTCCCCTTTTTCTTTTGTTATTTCCCCCAAAAATCGGTCTTGTGCCTCTTGGATTGTTTGTTCGCTCCGAGTTCTGGCCGAACCTCGGGTTGAACCTTCCCCTTGGGCCATTCTGATTGGCCTGAAACTATCCGGGGTTGTTGGGAGTGTACCTCCTGTCTTCATTCTTCTGTGGATCTGGCTTGTCAGACACGGCCCAAGACTCTTGGCGAAGAGCCCGTTCCACAGCTTCAGCATACGTCTCTGGGCCAGTTCTACCAGTGTCTACACACCTAGCAATGTCTCTGCGTAGGCCCTTCATAAAACTCCAGGTCTTATTCTCTTCAGTGCTCACTTGGTTCTTCGCAAACCTAGACAGTTGGTCAAATTTTCGAACGTAGTCGTGCACGCTCGATGTTCCCTGCTTCAGACTAGTGAACTCATTCACTTTGTGCTCAATCACCGCCTTACTAAAGTACTTGCCATTGAACAAGGTCAAGAACTCTAGCCATTCCATCTCGGCATCATTATGCCCTTTCTTGGCTGCATCCCACCAGATGTGGGCATCTTCATATAGGTCGCGCAGACTACCTTCTCTCTCTAAGTAGTTCCAATGAAGTCGAAGATTCTTTCCAAAATACTAATCCATTCCTCTGCCATTGAAGGGTCACTGCTCCCCTCGAATATAGGTGGATTTTGGTTCCCGAACCTTTCTGATATAGGTTTTGCTCGGGCAGCTCTTGGCGCTTCTACTGGCTGTACAAGTTGCTCAATGATAACCTGCGGGCCAAGGTTGTGTTCTTCATTGTTTGCAGGTGGTACTTCGTAGTTCTGAGAATTGTTGGGTGGCATGGGGAGTCGTCCCAGAAGGGTGTTAAATCTTTCAGCTTGGAGGGCATCAGCGTCCTCCTGTCTCTTTTGCCCTCTTTCTATTTGAGCTCCCTGCGTCTCCACTAGCCTTTGTAGATTGTTCATCCGCTCGGCTATCTCGCGAACTCTATCAGCTTGGTTTGGAGCTCTAGCGGCAGGCGCGTTCTTAGCTCTATCAACAGGTGTGGCCTGGCCTCGGCCAGCAACACCCCTTCCTCTTTGAGCTCTTGTCCTTACCAATTTTTTGATTTCAATCAAAAGCTCTTAAGCGCATAAGGACGAGAAGTTAATATTGACACAGATAGTTAATCAACCTAATTAAGCACACCAAACATATCAAGCACAACAAGCAATCAACACTTTTTAACAAAAGTTAGCAACTTCATTTCATAACCTATACCATATACAACAACGTTTGAAGTTTGGGTTGGCAAGTCTAAGGGATTTACAAAATTAGCCCTAAAAAAAAAATGGACTTATAACCCTGCTAGACCAGTTACAATTTCCTTAATCATATACAAGGTAGGTACATATTTCAAAACTAGGTGGGTTTCTAACACCTATGCAGCTCCTAACACCTAGCCGGTGTCGCTTTCCGCTGCCATATTAGAACCATCCTCAGGATCCTCCTCGGGATCTTCCTCGGGATCTTCCTTGGAATCTTCTTCGCGACCTTCCTCATCTTGGTCCATCGGCTCCTCATAAGAAATTTACCCGTCGCTGAGTTCTTCATCAGCCACTTCCTCCATTGGCGGGTTCTCAGCTACAACTACACCAAAGTCCTACAACCTAGTAGGTTTGCAAGGTCTTTACAAAAAGTATCAACAAGACCCTCACAGCATAACCTAATCTAAGTTGTCCATCAACATATCCAGCTCTATGTCGGTATCCTCGTCAGACTGCTCGAGATCCTCCTCTGGCTCTACTGAAGACTTTTGTCATGTACTGCGTACATTGCCAAATGGCACGCCAATGTCGTCATTCGTACTCAAAGTGGTAAGGAATTCTCATCGTTAAAGAGTCTATAGAAAATCGATTCTAGGCGAAGGGATCATGGGTAGTTTTCCTATCACAGGGTCAACTATCTCAGGTATATCGACCATAACCTACAATTTATAGAATTGAGGTGAATAAAAAGAAAACAACACACTAAAAGAAGAAACAGTACTTACAGTGAGTGCCGGTCTATCTTTGCAAAATGTACATGTGGGTTGTCTACAGAACCGGCTCAACTCGAGCTCTGATACCAACTGTAACGACCCGGATTTTCAAGACTCGATAATGCGGAAATATAAATGTTTTCATTTAACAAAATGTCTCAAAAACCCGTATAGAAAAAAAAAACTTTTAAAAAAGTCGTATGGCCATACTTAACATTTAGTTTCAACATATTTTATAAAGAGTAGAGTGAGCCTAGTTTAGGAAAATTACACAACATTTCCAAAAATAAAACGGCTTCCCAAAAGGTCGGTCCACATGTACATTTGCAAGGAAGACTCCAGCGCTCACTGCTCTGCCTTGCCCTTGCACTGACCTACAACATGAAACAACTAGGTAAGCGAAAATGCTTAGTAAGATCAACTTTCAAACAAAGCATGTAGAGAATTAGGGTTCCGGACCCATCCGAACCCTAAACAATCAATTTCAAGAACGCTAAAGCGTCCTGGCAAACTTATGGTCATGCCTGATAACCAATGATAAATTAATTCGTAACTAGATAAAAATCCTGCACTCAGAAAATCCCAGAACAAGCTGATATATTATATCACAACTATATCTTACCAACAATTATATCCTTGCACTCAGAAAATCCCAGAGCAAGCAGATATATTATATCACAACTATATCTTATCAACAATTATATCCCTACACTCAGAAAATCCCAGAGCAAGCAGATATATTATATCACAACTATATCTTATCAACAATTATATCCCTGCACTCAGAAAATCCTAGAGCAAGCAGATATATTATATCACCAAATAATTCGAGACCAACGCTCGACAATTTCCAACAATTCATGCGTAACGCGCCCTCCAACATAATTGCTAATCTGTAAAAGAGAACTGAGTCCCCACACTAAGATCTAGCCAATAAATATTCTCATCAAGGGTAACTATCGTGTTACCTAGGGCATCGCTACATATTCAAGAGTGTAATCCAATTTACACGATTTTATGGAGACTTCTATGTTAATCAGTGGTGCTGGTGAGCAGCTGCCCCTAGGGTGTTCAGCCTCACTCAATCTTGGCAACCCCTAGTATCTCTAGGCACTCTCACGGAATGGCCAATATTCACGGCTGCTATCCGGGAATAACTTATCAGAGCACTTGCTCGGATTCTAACCGTCCAATGATTAAGTAAGCATGAGGGCCCCTAGGTCCCATTTATCTTGGCGCCCCTAGGTTTAACCAGCTTATCCTCATCTCATGGCCACTCGTCTCGGTAATGAACCGGACATAAATAAAATCAAGCAGTGTGACGGGGATCAACCGTCTAGGATATGACGGACTTCTACCGTTCATATTTTCTAAATTAGCACTCACTAGACTAACGTCTCTAAGCAACTTTCTATGACAGCCTATGTATATGCATGTATCCCTATACTAACATACAAGACAATAATCATTTCATGTTGCAGCCATACAATATAAGTTGACTTACTTGGAGTCCTTAGCGCTCAGCAAGTTTTCACCCTCCAACGTTCAGTCCAGTTACGCTTAGCCAATACTGTAGTTATCCATACAGTATACTCGGATTAATTATGGCACTAATAATTCATTATTATTATTTTGGGCAGTTTGGTCATTTTAATAAAAGTCATTTGTAAGGATTTACAATCCTTATTTGGTTTTAAACCTATTAAGGAAAGTTATACAAAATATTCGAGACTAAACCCTAAGTCTCGGGGAGACCTATCCTAAGGTCTCGATACCTAGGCTCCGGTATCACAATGGTATTTCCCCACAACCCGCTAAAAATCTTATTCTTTCAAGGTATCACTATTAACCCGCACTTTCGACTAGTCGGTTAAAATATGTAAGATTTTAGCCGGTATTATATCCAGAAAATACAAATAAATTCCTTAATTATTTTTAAAGAAAATAAACTCTTTAAATTTTCCTTTTATTTTTCTTAAGGTTTTAATATCTAAAAACCGTTTTAAGAAAATTGCCTAATTTATCTTAATTAGGAAAACCGTTATAAATTTCTCATCTTGACTAATTAATTTTCCAAAAGTAATTAATCAATTTTTACTTACTAGAAAAATAATTCATTTAATTATTTTCTCAAAATATAGGGTTTTAAACCCTCTTTTAATTTATTAACTATTAATAAATTAAATCTCTTATTTTTAAAAAGAATAAAAACTCTTTAATAAAAATAATTCATTTAAACTCAAAGGGATAATTTTAGTGAAAATATGATTTCAAGACTTACCAATTTATATCTTGAAATAAGAAAAATTTTACTTTTTACCTTATGTTCCAAAATCTCATTTTTACACTAAGTGTGAAAAACCTATTTTTCACATTTTTAACTACATACTTCGTTAGTTCATAACTTGAAATTTACTTACCCAATTGTTACCAAAATTTCCCAATTCCATTTTTGTTATGCCATTTAGGTCTTTGAAAAATCTTAGGTCAAAATGAGCATTTTTGATTGGTGAAATCATTTTCCAACAATGAGGTAAAAATGACATTATTTTCAAGTCCTTATTTTTTCCAAACTTTGACAGTTAATAAATTTCAAACCATTCAATATTTTCTTACCAAATTTTACAGTGGAATAATAGGTTATGCAAGTAATATTTCCACAAAATTTTAGAAAAAACTGGGTTCGTTTGACCTATACAGTGGCTGTCCAAACTTGGTTCCAAAAATAAGAATACGAAAAAACAGTTTTTTACCTAATCTTTGAAATAGCATAACTTACTCATTTCTAAACATTTTTTTGTGTTTCAAAAGCTCAATTTTATGTACTCAATCTCAACAACATCACAGTACAATTTAATTTTACAAAAACAATATACAGTGGCTGCTTGACCCCTTGGAAGTCACAGCTCAAAACATGTTTTGTTTTAGGGTATCCTACAAAACCCTTGGGGGTTTTGGTTCCCATTTTCAAAAATCAATACTCATGCATCATAAAAATTATTAAACAACTACCATAACCTTATTACATCATCAACAAGAAACTCTAAGCATTATATATACAAAATAATGCTTAAAACTAAAAACCCTACAACAAAATCATCAAAAGTAAACTTTTTACCTCTTTGGTGTTCTTGCTTAAGGTTTGGACCTTCCTATAAGCTTTGACTCCTTCAAAACCTTTCAAAAACCCTAACAAACTTCCCCCAACAACATAGTCAATTAGCTATTTGAAACTCTATGCTTAAAACTTTACAAAAGTCTAGATTAATGAAACTTTACCTTAGGGAAAACCCTTCCTAGACCAAGACTTAGCTTCCAAGTTTCTTTGGTGTTCTTGGGGTTGCAAATGGAGAGAACACTTGAGAGAGTCTTCAAAAATCAGATGAGAGTGAATGAGGGAGGGAGAGTGGTCGGATTTGGGGGTTAGAATGGCTCACACAACTCTTCAAAATATCACAAAACACTTGAGTGCTTTTCTACCCACTTGCCCACTTGACTTCTTACACCTTTTTCACTCTCATTAAGTTTTAATCACCAAACTTACTATTAATTAATTAAATTAAATGTCTCTCATATTTAATTTAATTAACCACAAAATAAAATTTAACCTAAGGTCCATTCATGGAATAAAATTCCCCATTTCGACAAAATTAGGCATTTACCACAAAATGCCTTAAAATTTCCATTTTCTTTTAGGTTTATTATTTTTGACCAAACTTTAACTTTTATGAATGTATTTTATGCCCAAAATATAATTGCCATGATTTTTCATTTTATTTTCCGAGATTTTTACCCGATCAGGGTTTTTGTGTCGGTCCAGGACCGAAAGTCTTATCTTGACTTTTAAAATCACAAAATTCATATTTTGGCTAGCAATAACTCATGGAATACTTACAAACAAAATATAATATTATTTAAAATAATATTCTTAACCCGGGGGAAAAATCCCGACCCGAGTCGTTTAAAGGTACCCAAAAACGTAGGACGTTACAGTCCAAAAGTCTAGAGTAGTGGGTCATTACATGTTTGTAGCGCTGTAACGCCCTCCCATGAGCGCTGTAGCGCTACCCTGCATTCTGAAGGAGATTTTGGGATTGTTTGCAAGGGTTTTTTACCTAAGGTTTGGGGTTTGTTTCAACCACCTTGTTTGGTTGAACTAGGACTTCCCAGGGGCTCGGGAAATGGCCCCGGGGCTGGGTTTTGGACTTGAGGGTTGATGGTGACTTTGGCTATGGTTGTGTTTAGGTGAGCACTAGGGCTCGAGGGGGATCGTGCTCAAGGAGTCGAGAGATCAAAGCCAATGAGTTGAAAGGTAAGAAAACTGCACCCGATTATATGTTTGTGATGGGACTAAGTGCTCCCGAGAAATTATATCATGTCAATGATGGTATTATGCCATGGGACATGTAAAGCGGCCTAAGAGTGCCGTACATAATATCTGCGCGCAGGGCGGGGCTTGGCCACTGGTAGCCAAGAATATTCACTGAGCTCGGCTTAAGCGTGCCGGAGTCAGTGGGATAACGGAGGGAGCAGCCTGAGAGCACTAGCCCTAGTTATCATTTGTGCGGTGATATGAATTGATATGCTTAGTATGTTGAATACTTGGTCATGCTGAATGATTATATGTTTGGGAACTTGTGATACAATGTGAGATATGGGTTTGTCTGTTTATAGCTTGTGCTCTGTTATTGTGTTTTCTTGTTGGGCCTTGGCTCACGGGTGCTACGTGGTGCAGGTAAAGGCAAAGGCAAGCTGGACCAAGCCTGAGACGGAGAGCTCCGAGGTGGAATGTACATAGCCAGCTGTTCGATCGCCATGGTCGAGGAGTACATCAGGACAGGGATTACCTAATTGTTTGTTTTGCCTTAGTATGGCCGGATATTGTGTGTAAACCTTGTGTCTTTTGTAAATGATCTTAAAACTTGTAACTTTTTGGGATCCCGTGTAAGGATAATGTTTCTGAATGGAATTGTGGCTTTTGAGACCAAACCATTTTAAACCCTAGTTCCTTTACAGTTTCAGTAACACGATTTTAATTAAATGACTTGATTAGCAAGCCTGACACTTTATAAACACGCAGTGTAACGGTCTTGGCTATCCAGGGCGTTACATGTGCATATTGCTGTGGATATGGTGATTTATTTTGTGCAGGTAGATATTGTGACTGGGTTGAGGGTAAGGTTGTAGAGTATTTTGATTATTTGACCATGCAAAATTAGGATGATTCTTCCAACCTGGGTTGTAGGACATGGAATTGGGGTTATTGGGTTATCTTTGGTAATTTCCTATAGCTTGTACTTCTTCCATGGGCATGTTATTCATATCTATAGCAGGGCATTGGTTGGGTTGATGGGTTGTACCACACACTTCACAAAGGTTTTGAACTTGCATAGCTTGAGATGGGAGTGTAGTCTTTTGTAGGTGCTTTGTCAAGGCTGCTACTTGAGCAGTAAGCATTGATGTAGCGTCCAATTCCATCATTCCAGCCACCTTCTTTGGTTGTCCCCTTTCAGTTGGCCATTGATAATTATTCATCGCCATCTCCTCTAATAGCTCATATGCCTCATTAGCACTTTTACTCATAAAGGCACCTCCCACTGCGACATCTATAATTGTTCTAGTCGTTCCATTCAACCCATTATAAAAATTATGCACCAGCATCCACTTTTCTATTCCATGGTGTGGAAACTTCCTTAACAACTCCTTAAAGCGCTCCCAAGAATCATATAGTTACTATCCATCCATTTGATAAAAATTATTAATTTCTCCCCTTAATTTTGCAGCCTTCGTTTGAGGAAAGAACTTGGCAAGGAACTTCTGAGCTAACTCCTCCCATGTAGTGATAGAATTCACCTGTAAAGATATCAACCCACTCTTCGCCCTATCCCTTAGTGAAAATGGTAATAACCTTAGTCTTATAGCATCATCACTCACCCCATTTATCTTGAACGTTGCACATAACTCCTGAAAATTAGCTATGTGTAAATTGGGGACCTCCGTTGGCATACCTCCAAACTGAACAGTTGACTAAACCATTTGAAGAATTGCAGGCTTAATCTCAAAATTGTTTGCAGCAATGGTTGGAGGTCTAATGCATGAATGCACTCCTGTAACAGTACAAAGTACATAATCTCTTGAAGTTCTTGGGCCTTGCTCCCTAGGAACTTCTGCAACCCCTTGACCATTATTAGCACCGTTTCCCGAATTGTCAGCCATGGTAAAATGCAATCTCCTCTTTGTTTTCGGTTCTGTCTACACGTTTGTTCAATTTCACGATCTATTGGTATAATCTCCTTTTCTCTATTACTTTGCATATACCAATAATTCCTGAAACACAATAAAACCTTGATCCAAATAAATGTTAAATAGAAATAAAAAAAAAAGAAAGCCAATAAAATTAGAACAAAAATTAAGTTTATTAATAATAATAAAAAACAGTCCCCGGCAACGGCGCTAAAAACTTGATCTGTTAAAATTAACACGCAAGTATACGTGGTCGAATAAAGTAATATATGATAAGTAAAGTGTCGATCCCACGAGGACTGATATTAATTACCAATAATTAACTTCTAACTCTAATTGATTTAAATAATAATTTCAGAATTATGACTTAAATAATTATTACTAAAATTAAGGAAACAATTAATCACTAGAGAAATTCAGAGATAAAAATATTATTTAATTCAATGGATGTAAAGGTTAGGGTTTTAGTTTCATCAACCATCCACTTATGATTTCTAACCAATTTTCAATATTTCTTAAATCTATTGTGATAGCAGATTACAACTATATATTATAGTCTTGCTAGGATCTATAATTCTCTACAACATATTTGTTATCAGGTAAATTAGCATTTATGACGTGGCAAGTAAATTCTTGATACGTGGCTGACACCTGGAAGCATATGCTAGAGTATCGACCAGGAGACACACCAGAAGCATGACAACCTATCTATATCGCGACCAGTCTGGTCGATGGTTCCACTAGCAGAACGACATTTATGGAAAGATCTTTGTAAATCCCGAAATTATCTCATGCAATCTTCCGAGTATCCCACTATTCAGGGGATAATATCTGCAACAAATAATCTGTAACCCTCCTTGAGCCTATAAATAGCAAGAAATAGCTCAAAGTGAGGGGGACCTTTCTTTTGAACAGGAGAAAAAAGGAGAGAAAGATAGAATTTCTGCCAAAACACTTGTATTGCTTTAAATGAAGTGCTGAAACTCATTGAACCCGAGTTCTCTGATCACACTTCTGATTTCATATCAATATAATTCTAAGTGGACGTAGGTCATTACCAGATCCTGAGGCCGAACCACTATAAATTGCTGTGTTTTCTTCACTTTCGTCATTATATTATTTTCTTTATATTTGTTCATATCATCCATATTTTGACTCCGTGTCAGTTGGCCAAATCGTGGGTCAACATTCTGGTGCTTTCATTGAGAGGACAATTCATTGCTGTTAAGAAAACTGATGGCGAAAGCAGGAAGGAAAACTGGCCAAACTGCCGCCACTGCACCATCGAATCCACCACCTCCTCCTCCACCCGCAAGCATGGCGGAAGATGAGCCGCAACTGGATTTTGAAGAGGAGGAAATGGACGACGCGACGCTGAAGAGCACCCTGGGTGCGTTGCAAGAAGAATTGGCTAGTCTGAGAGCCAATCAAGAGACTGCCGCAGAAGCTATGGCAAGGCAGCAGCAGGAACTTGATCGTCAGCGGGCGGAGTTGAGCGAGAGACAAGCAGAGGTAGATCGCCGCCAGACCGAGGCCATGGCAGCCCTTGAAGCGGCCTTGTTGTTGGCCAGAAATCAGGCCGCGCCTGCCTCGCAGCCTAACCAACCTGAGAATGGGCCACCTCAGAAGAGTCCCAATCCTAGCCCACCAGTCCATCCTTCAAGTCCGCAAAGGCTCGAGCAGCCTCAAATGCCCCACGACGACGTCCCACTGGACCCCGAGGCAAATCCACCATCCCAAGCTGCTCGAGGGAATCCCCCGCAGCAAAGGCAGAATAGGGCCGAGCGACAGCCTCGTAGTCCTAGACGCCGCGAGAATGATGGGCCACCCCAAGCGAACAGAGGTCACTACCCTCCTGGTAACAGGAGGGACTCGGAGTTAGGCTCTGCGGTCCGTGGACCCCCACGGCATGATAATGCAAGGGGACATCGCGACCAGCGCAGGCCACCCTCTAACGCTCGAGGTGCTTCTGCCAGAGACGGGAATAGAGGGAACCGCCAATCTTACCACAGCCAATCAAAGTTCAAAGATGGCCACGACTACAACAAGGCTGACTCAGGCAAGGGCAATGCTGATGAAAGGAACGGAAATAGAGGTAAAGGCAGGAGCCAAATACCTCAAGATGACCAACCAAATAGACAAGATGCTGGGGGGCAACCCAGGCAAAATAATGTCTTCAACCGGCTCGGAGGTAGCGAGCAACGGACAAGAGAAGAAGATCTAAGAGACATACTCAATGATCGTCGGGAGAAGCATGGTGAGAACATTCCCCCAGCAGCAGAGACCGTAGCTATTCCCACTGCGTTGCAAGCCCAGATAGACGCGCTAAATCAGGCTGTGCAACAGCTGGTCGGAGGAAGGACCTCTTACATCGACCACGATAGGAGAAAGGGCACTCCATTTATCCAAAGAATAGCCAACGCTGAGACTCCCAGCAAGTTCAAAATGCCTACTCTCCCGAACTTTGATGGATACGGGGATCTCGTCTCGCATGTGAATAAGTTTGAAATCCAGATGGACATTCAGAAAGTGTCTGAAGACGCTCGGTGCAGGATCTTTCCTGCAACACTTTCTGAAGCCGCGCAGGAATGGTTCTTTAAGTTCCCACCGGCAAGCATAGTTTCCTTGGAAATGTTCGTAAGGGAGTTCTACAGACAGTTCTACGCAGGTCGTGTCCACCCGACCGAAGCAAACCAACTGGTCGAGATCCGCCAGCAGGATGGGGAATCACTAAAGGATTACATCCAACGTTTTATGCGAGCGGCAGCCGGAGCAAAGACAGTCAGAGACGAAGGAAAAATGATGGCTATTACCGCGGGAGTAAGGCGCCGTTCGCCCCTTTGGAAAAGTCTTCGTAAGGACGGAGTTAAAACAACCCAAGAGTTCTTGGATAGAGCCGATCGTTACATAAAGCTCGAGGAAGCCATTGCTGACGATGGGAAACCCTCGAACAAGGGTAAAAAGGCCGCCGAACCTTCCAAAGCCGCCAATGGGTCCAAACCTAATGGCAATGACAAAGGCCATAAAAACGGCAACGGTAATGGCAAAAATGGCGGGAAACGGCCATATAACGAGCCCTCCACCTCCGACAATAAACGTGCCAAGGGTAATCGTTATGAACCTAGGTTCACTAACTACACTGCCCTCATCGAGTCTCGAGGAGAGGTTTACCAGGCCACGAGCTCTAGTGTGCCTTACAAGAAACCTGGGCCCATTCGAAAGGACATTTCGAAAAGAGACACCACCAAGTTCTGTCGTTACCATAACGACTACGGACATGACACTAATGAATGCAACCAGTTAAAAGACGAAATCGAGTTCCTTATAAGACAAGGACACTTGAGAAGGTACGTACGGGCCTCGGGAACTTCCCAACGAGAAGCTCCAGGTGGCAACGAGCAGACGTCTACACGACAGCGCTCGCCACCATTACAGCCTGCCACCGTAGCAGGAACGCTCTTAACCATCTGTGGAGGCCCGCACCTCGCTGGAAATAGCAGAAAGGCCAGAGAACGATATGCTCGAACTCTACGCCATGACCAGGACATCGAGATGATGACTGTGGAGGACCGCGCGCCAAAAAAGGCACGCTTAGAGGGGTACGGTATAACCTTCTCTGAGGACGATGCCCAGCACGTCCGGTTCCCACATTCCGATCCGCTGGTCGTGGATGTCCAGATGGCCAATATGATGGTAAAAAGAGTACTGGTCGATACAGGAAGTTCAGTGAACATCCTGTATAAATCAACACTGGAACGCATGAAATTGTCTGTAAAGGACTTGGAGCCCTGCAATCAAACCCTATACGGCTTCTCTGGAGAAGGACTCGCACCAGCCGGGATGATCAAACTCCCAGTAACAACGGGTACAGCGCCTGCCTCGAGGACACTACTCACCACTTTTGTAGTGGTCGATTGTCCTTCAGCATATAATGCCGTTATTGGAAGACCCATACTGGTTGAGCTGAGGGCCATCACCTCCATGTGGCATCTAGCCATGAAGTTCCCAACAGACGCAGGAGTAGGATGCGTTTTAGGAAACCAAAGGGAGGCCAGAGAATGTTACAACACCTCAATTACAAAGGCAAAAAGTGGAACGTTGAAGAGCACCAACCCAGAACGATTGCAGATGACAGAAGACGGTCAAACCCAATCAGGTGGTAAAGTCACCAAATAGGGTGTTGCCCAAAGTGAGGATATAGATTTGGATCCTCGCTTTGGGGATTTTGAAGAAAATATAGGACCCATTGAGGACCTGGAAGAGGTCCAACTTGATGAAAAAGATCCAACCAGAGTCGTGAGGGTTGGGAAGAATTTAGAACCTACCACAAAACAGGCACTGGTAAGATTCTTGCAAGAGAACCAAGAAGTTTTCGCCTGGTCGCATAAAGACATGGTTGGAATAGACCCTGCAGTAATCAGCCATGTCCTGAACATAAACAAAGCCTTTCCACCGATGCAACAGAAAAGAAGGCTGCTCGATAAAGATAGATCAAAGGCCTTAAAAGAAGAAGTCGAAAGACTTAAAGAAAATGGGTTCATCAGGGTAGCGTTTTATCCGTCGTGGGTCTCAAATCCGGTGCTGGTCCCCAAGCCAAGCGGCAAGTGGCGGACCTGTGTGGATTTTACAGACCTCAATAAGGCCTGCCCAAAAGACTGCTTCACACTCCCGAGGATCGACCAGCTAGTCGATGCAACTGCAGGACATGAGATCCTCTCGTTCATGGATGCATATTCGGGTTACAACCAAATCAGCATGCACCCCCCTGACGAGGATCACACCAGCTTTCGGACCGATACGGGCTTATATTGTTACAGAGTAATGCCCTTCGGACTGAAAAACGCAGGTGCGACTTACCAACGACTGGTAAACCACATGTTCAAAGAGCTAATTGGGATAAGCATGGAGGTATATGTGGATGACATGCTCGTAAAGTCCAAAAGGGCAGAAGGACATGTGAGGGATTTGCAGAAATGCTTTGACGTGCTGAACAGGTATCAGATGAAATTAAACCCCCTCAAATGTTCCTTTGGAGTCGGATCGGGGAAGTTTTTGGGGTTCATAGTAAATTCAAGAGGAATCGAGGCCAACCCCGACAAGATAAAAGCCCTGATCGACATGAAGTCGCTGAAGAAAATTAAGGATGTACAAAGCCTGACCGGAAGGATCGCTGCCCTGAGTAGATTCATCTCACAATCAACTGACAAGTGCGTTCCATTCTTCAATCTACTCAGGGGAAATAAGAAGTTTGAATGGACGGAGGATTGCGAGCAAGCATTCCAGACCTTAAAGACTCATATGTCGCAACCTCCCATCCTATCAAAACCGATCGAAGGAGAGACTTTGTATATTTATCTAGCGATTACCGAAGTTGCTGCTAGTGCAGTACTAATACGGGAGGAAGAAGGTGTACAGAAAGCTGTTTATTACGTCAGCAAAAGGCTCATCGGTGCGGAATTAAAATATCCTCCGATCGAAAGATTAGCATATTGCCTAATTCTAGCCTCCAGAAAGTTGCGTCCGTACTTCCAAGCTCATCCTATCACGGTTCTGACCGACCAGCCCCTTTGGCAAGTACTCCAAAAACCGGAGGCGGCCGGTCGACTGTTAAAATGGGCGGTCGAATTAGGACAGTTCGACGTAACTTATTCACCACGAGCAGCAATAAAAGGGCAAGTCTTGGCCGATTTTATTGCGGAGTTCACCGAACTCCCCAACAACGAGTTGTGCGAACAGCCTGAAGCGTCCATGCCTCAAGACAAGACTCCTTCATGGAAGCTATTCACGGATGGATCATCTAATGAATCTCACGCTGGAGCGAGAGTGATATTGATAACGCCCAAAGGGCATCGATTTCACTGCGCAATCAGGTTTGACTTCGCAGCGTCAAACAATGAAGCGGAATACGAGGCACTCCTCGCTGGGCTGAGAATGGCTAGGGATATGAATATAAAAGCACTCGATGTTTACAGCGTCTCTCAGCTGATCGTGAATCAAGTCCTGGGAGAATATCAAGCGCGAGGATTAAAGATGATGGCTTACCTCAACAAAACGAAAGATTTGCTAGCACAGTTTACAAAGTACACCCTCGAGCAGATTCCGCGAGACCAGAATTCGAATGCAGACGCCTTGGCCAAACTCGCAAGTGCTAAAGATGCTGACGCCTTGAATATAGTCCCAGTAGAGAGATTAAGTGAACCAAGCATTGATGCGGCCGAAGCCAGCATGGAAATTCGTATGGAAGATACATGGATGGCGCCTTACCTGGAGTACCTGACAAATGGGACATTGCCAGCAGATAGAAACAAAGCCAGAACTCTGCAAAGGCAAGCTGCTAGGTACATACTGCTCGACGGTGTTATGTACCGAAGAGGATATTCAATGCCACTGCTCAGGTGCATTACATCAGAGAAAGCCAAAGAACTCATGAAAGAGGTGCATGGAGGCTTCTGCGGAGATCACGCTGGGGTGCAGAGTTTGGCGAAAAAAGTTCTCCGACAGGGCTATTTCTGGCCAACAATGAATGAGGATTCAATGGAGTACGTACGAAGATGTGATAAATGTCATAGGTTCTCCAAAATCCCACGAGCAGCTCCAAACGAATTAAAGCAGATGCAGAGCCCATGGCCTTTCGCAATATGGGGAATAGACTTAATTGGATCACTACCAACAGGAAAAGGAGGAGTAAAGTACGCAGTTGTGGCAGTCGATTACTTCACAAAATGGGTCGAAGCTGAACCACTCGCAACCATAACGACCAAGAAAGTTCTCGACTTTGTCATCAAGAACATTGTGTGCCGCTATGGTTTGCCCAGAAAGATAGTATCAAACAACGGGACCCAATTTGACAGCGACTTGTTCACCGATTTCTGCGAAAGGCATGGGATAATTAAGAGCTTTTCTTCAGTCGCACACCCCCAAGCGAATGGGCAAGTCGAAGCTGTAAACAAAACCCTCAAGGACACCCTCAAGAAAAGACTTGAAGAAGCTAAAGGAGCATGGCCAGAATAACTACCTGAAGTCCTCTGGTCGTATAGAACATCTCATCGAACAGCCACAGGACGTACCCCATTTTCCTTAGCTTATGGGTATGAGGCCATGTTACCCGTCGAGATAAATCCCCCCTCACATCGGCGTTTAACGTACGATCAAGACCAAAACAGCCAGCTAATGCTGGAGTCCTTAGACTCAATTGACGAGATAAGAGAAAAATCTCAACTCCGAGTTGCTGCTTATCAGCAAAAAGTCGCCCGGTACTTTAACTCCAAAGTTAAAGAAAGAAGATTCAACGTCGGAGACTTGGTGTTACGATGAGTTTTCTTGAATACCCGCGACCCCACAGCTGGAGTGCTCGGACCTAACTGGGAAGGGCCTTACCAAATTGAAGAAGTCCTTCACCCAGGCACCTATAAACTCGCGCGCTTAAACGGAGATCTCGTTCCACGCTATTGGAATGGAGAACACCTGCGCAAGTATTATCAATGAACAGCCCTTCTTAAAGGACTGGTTTGTTTAAATTTTCTTTTACAAGTTTTGCAAAGAGGGTTAGCCACGTTGTGTGGCTAACTGCTCGTATATGTAAGATTCTATTTCAGAATTGCTCGTAAAGACATGATTAGTCCATTTTTAATACGAAATTATAAGGGACTGTGCTCAGCCAATCGTTCTTGCCAACCTTTGTGAATTTACATTTGCAAGTATTTGTTCATTACGTGTGTTGTTTTGCTGTATTACAAGTATCATTTTTTCGCACGAACAGGAATGTTCGGACAGGCCATGGTCAAGGGAAGTGACCAAGGACCTAAAGCTCCTCGATCACTTGGGGGGCATATAAGGCACATCGATAGCAAAGCATACTCTCAAGGTATGTAAACACATGAACAAAATGAGTGAAAGCATGCTTCAATTACTTAGAGTATTTTTTCAAAATATATGTTTTGTTAAATCATGTCCAAGTACTATGCTAAGTTCGGTCATACGGACAAACGTTATAATAAGTAAAAATATTATAGCACTAAGAGTTATGCTTTTACACCGCAAGCATTGCTGCTTGGATGTAACTGTTCGAACAAAAAGATTTACTGCCCGTGTAGCAAAGTTTAAAAAAGAAACTATTGTCTTTACATCACGACCCGTGGGTCGCATGTTCAAAAAAGAAAGATAGTTAAATAAATTAAGAAGCATGGGGGGCAGGAGGGTCCTGGGCAACAACCTGATCAGTCACTTCCTCGATGGTTTCTTCTTCCAAACCAACGACGCTTGGGGTTGCAGGAGTCGCAGCTCTTGCCTCCTCATCAGCCAGTTGAGCAGCGCACCGGGCCAACTCCGCAGCTCTGACTTCCTCCGAAAGGTAACTAAAGTCAGCACCCTAATTGTGTTTCCAGAAGTTATAGAAACATCGGAGTGTCGTCCTTTTGTACTTTTCCAGATTCTTGGAGTTATCAAGCTCCAGCCGCTGCACCTTCCCCTCAAGAGTGGCGATAGTCTCGTCCTTAGACTTGACTACCCCCTCCAGATGCTTGATTTCGCGAAGATGAGTTTTGTTGTACGACCGGTACTCTTCCCTTAGCTTAACCGCTGCGTCTTTTACAGCTTCAACCACGGACAGTTTGGTTACCGCTGCATCCCTCTCTCGGACCACCGTCTCCAACTCCTTAGCATGTTTGGCCTCAGCAGCCGAAAGTTCCTCGGCCGCCTTCACCTGATGTTTCTCAAGAACTTTAGCCTCAATCTGCTCATAATAGGCCTGGGCTCGGGTACGAGCAGTAATGGCAGAAAGTAAGGCCTGTAAACAAAAGAAAAAGAAGTCAAGACTTATCCCGAGGTCTGAAAAAACAAAGACTCGAGGAATAAAGAGATACTTACGCTGGAGATCTCGTTCAGAGCCCTGTTCAGGATCTGGTCGACTGGTAGCTCTTCAGCTTGGATCATGGCGGTCCCAATACGCTCACCTTTGCCTATGCGTTCAATTCGGTCCTTGGCGGACCGAATGGCACGGCTCACGAGCCTGGCCCCATGGGCCTCTTCGCGAGAAAGCTGCTCCCTAGCAGGCGCAGGTGAAGGGTTGGACCGAGCAGGAGTATTTTGCTGTTCAGAATGAGCTGGAGGAGGAGTGGGAGTTCGCCCAGTTGGCGCAGGACTTCGCCCAGTTGGTGTTCCCTGAGTAAGGTCCTCTGGTCGATTCTTCTTAGCCGAAGGACCTTGAATGGTTTCACCAGTCCGCTTCTTTGACCTCCGTTGAAGTTGAGGGATTTCCTCTTCCTCTTCGGCCTGGTACATGTCAAAAATATTGGGAGTCGACATTTCTGCATGAAAATAAGTACAAGAGGTTAGTGAGGGAAGAGAATGGTGAAGGTAAGTAATACAACAGAAAGAAGATAATAAATTGAATACCCGAGCTACAACTACTGGTCGCTATACTATTGACTCTATTAATCATATACTCATTTTCTGGCACGAAGAAGTTTGGCCCTAGATTGGGCGCATATGTAAAGTTACCATCCCCGTCAAACATATGACAAGGGATTGGCAAATCATTTAAAAGCGAAATAACGTTACCATTGTCATCAGAAGACACCTCCAATTCAACGACAGTATCTGTGGCCTTTTCTTTCCCCTTGCCTTGGGGAGCAGAAGGCCTTTCTGCAGAAGGACTGCCTGTGGGTTCCCTGATCGTAACTCCTGTGGGCCTCCTCCTAGGGGAGGGCACAAGAGGATGCTGCTCGGGAACCCCCTCGGCAGTAGATTCGTCCGCTACGGACCCTTTATTTTCATGGCGAGGAGCCAGAAGGCCAGAAGACCTCAAGTTCTTTTCTAGTGTCAGAGTTTTGACACATTTGGCTGCTGCAGACATCTTGGCCAGGGTGTTAGACCTCAACACCATGTCTGGTGTCGGGGTCGGACGTAACCAAGGGCCTGAAAAGCAGATCAAGTTTGAGAGATGATGAAAGGAAATACTCCGTGATAAAATATCAACCAAGACAAAGATAAATTTATACCTCCTCTCGCGAAGGCCAAGTTGCTACTGGCTATATCCGAAGTAAAGAAATACTCCTTGTTGTAATGCCCCACGTTCGATATATGGGTGGTGCCACTCAAAAACGTCCGGCCGGTTTCCTGGTGACAGAAGTGAAAAAAGCCCGTTCCGTTGTGTTGAGGATTGGACTTGAGGTCAAAGAGTTAGTTAACCTCATGAGGTGAAGGTTCTGGCCATTTGTTAAGTTTGTACAGGACATAGAGTGCAGCCAACATCCTATATCCGTTAGGAGTTATTTGACAGGGAGCGATGCCAAAATAATTGGCCACCCCCACAAAGAAAGGATGAAGAGGGAGATAACCCCCGCTTCAATATGATACCGGGACCAGGCGCTGTTCGCTCCTCCTGGACGGTTAGCCCTCTGGTCCGCAGTAGGGCATGTAATGGTTACCCCCGTTAGGGGGTATTTTCTGAAGCAGTTGGCGACCATCCGAGGGGTCATCGAACTGGCTGGGGGAGTATACCACTCGACATCAGGCGGATTCCGATGGCGAGGACGAGCCCTAGTTTGGATATTAGGGTCAGGAACAAGATTCTCTCGACCACTGGTCGAGGGAGCCCCTGCCTGCGAATCAGGCTGGGCAGGAGAAGAAGGGTTACTTTCAGACTCGGGCCTTTTCTTTCCAGAAGATTTTGAACGAGCCATTGGAGGAGAAGGGTGCGGCCTGGAAGAAGTTCGTGAGAAAGGTATTTGGTAGACGCGGTCAGCTGGTTGATCTTCTCCCTCGAGCAGTTGGGCGAGGAGGTCATCGTCGATGGGTCTCTCACCTCCCCACAAATCTGGCATTAAAATCTGCAAACAGAAGAATGGGGAGGCTAGGTCAGAGGAGTCTAGAAGGCTTTCAGAATAACACTGGTCGAATATAAAAGCTAAAGCCTTTATATAACAGCATTCTAACAAGAAACTAAATCTTTCTGTGCTGACAGTTTAAGAAGCGGATCAAAGGGTGAAATAGCTTTTCCAACTCCTCTTAGGGCGGGAAAAAATTATTTTCAACTGGCCTAAGAATCGAAGTGCAACTTCGATTTTACGTCCTAAAAAGCACTGATCCTGGGTCTTAAACTTACTCATATGCCTACTCTGTCTACAAAAATATCCTATCTGCAAGTGTTCACAAACTAAAAACCGAGAGACTCAAACAGTACATCATTTAAAAGCATGCACCACGAGAAATTAGAAGCATGAAGTTTCAAAAAACTTACCAAGAAAAATGATCGTGGAGATGGAAGTAAGAGCTTCGGGAGTCAAGGAGCCCACCGTCTGAGTCTAAAAAGCACAGGAGAACGTTCGCCGGAGAAGGTAAGGCTCTGGTTTTTAGGGTTTTCGACAGAGTAATGGCGTGCGTGAAAAGGAAAGAAATGGCTCTGGTGATCTTATATAAGTTTGTCTCTGATATTCAAAAGGCGTGATCATTGAGTTTCCCTTTTCGAAGTATGGGGAAACATGATAGCCGTCAAAAGTATTTTTGGGGAACTGAAAAGCCATGATTAGACAGGAGTAGTTTGTTTTTTTTTTAAAATGCACGAAGGGTCTTGACACGTCAGAATGGGTTACCAAAAGGTCATACGTTCAAAGTTTATTCACTGTTCGTAATAAATAAACTTTGGGGGGCAAATGTTATCAGGTAAATTAGCATTTATGACGTGGCAAGTAAATTCTTGATACGTGGCTGACACCTGGAAGCATCTGCTAGAGTATCGACCAGGAGACACACCAGAAGCATGACAAGCCTATCTATACCGCGACCAGTCTGGTCGGTGGTTCCACTAGCAGAACGACATTTATGGGAAGATCTTTGTAAATCCCGAAATTATCTCATGCAATCTTCCGAGTATCCCACTATTCAGGGGATAATATCTGCAACAAATAATCTGTAACCCTCCTTGAGCCTATAAATAGCAAGAAATAGCTCAAAGTTAGGGGGACCTTTCTTTTGAACGGGAGAAAAAAGGAGAGAAAGACAGAATTTCTGCCAAAACACTTGTATTGCTTTAAATGAAGTGCTGAAACTCATTGAACCCGAGTTCTCTGATCACACTTCTGATTTCATATCAATATAATTCTAAGTGGACGTAGGTCATTACCAGATCCTGGGGCCGAACCACTATAAATTGCTGTGTTTTCTTCACTTTCGTCATTATATTATTTTCTTTATATTTGTTCATATCATCCATATTTTGACTCCGTGTCAGTTGGCCAAATCGTGGGTCAACAATATTATTTCCTACATCTCTGTGGTAAATCAACATATTGCAGGCTTTAAACACGTAATCCCTTAACTACAGAATTTATAGAGGTACTCTCGTCTAATATAAAATTGTGATTATCTACCTATGGCATAATTAGCCTTCTCTTCTCAGAGCATAGGTTAAAATCATATAAACATGTAAATGGTGATCAATAATTCACAAGCATTAAGCATAAGATAAATAATTTGCAATAGTAGAAAGAAACTTAGAAAAACTGCATTAAGAAATCAAAAGCTTCAAGAAGAATCCACTAACACCCTAACAACAAGATTAGTTCAAGATAAACATAATTGAATCAATCAAATTAAATATAAACATAAACTCAAGAATAGAGAATAAAGAAGAGATCAAGAAATAAAACTCTCAGATCTTCAATGTTCTCTCCCATGTCTCTAGTAATCTCTGAACATAAAAATTAATGACTCCTCTTAATTAACTATTAAAAACGTATTTAAATAGGAACCCTAAATTTGTTTTTCAAAATAAATGACGATTTCTCCCTTCTGATGGCCACGAAAAAAATACACGCGCCCCAGCCCTGGTATTTAAGCGTCGCGGGACGCCTCTCTATCTTTCCGCAATCATGGTCTCTGATTCCAGCAAGCGCCGCGACCCTTGAAAATTCCAGAAAATGGCGCTCTCTGTTTTTCCCTTGCACTGCAGCTCTTCATTTAAGCGCCACAACCCTTCATATTGACCTCAAAACTTATTTCCAAGGTTCCAAAAATGAACAAGTCTCTCTGCATATGAATCCTCAACTGTCTTCTTGTCCACTTTTAGCACAATTTTCCCAATTTCTATGATTTTTTGTTCATATCCTCAACTCCATGCTTCCATATTCTATTTCCTGAAAACATACCAAAATAAGCATAATGGCGCATAACATTCCACCAAATTGACTCAAACTTACCCTAAACACAAGTAAAAAACTATGCTAAAAACTGACTCATCACATTCAAACGACCCTAAACCCTTGAACGTTGCACCACCAGAGATCCAACCTAAGCCCCATCTACATGAAGGCCCACGAGCAAAGGTACCCTGGTACATTGCCCCTCCAAGCATCATATCGACCAAGATGGTGGGAAAGTATCCCAAGAAGTATGGGCTTCCGACCAGAGCAGAGGGAAAACTTGCCCGGAGGTGCCTTTAGCGCTTGGTCGAGGTACCACATAGAAGCAGGGGCAATTTTTCCCTAGCACTACTTTTTCCGAGGGGTAGCTAATTATTTCGATGTTGCCCCATTCCAAATAACTCTGAATGGATATAGAGTACTTTCAACACTCTATATCTTGTATAATCTTAAGAATTGGCATGTGCCTACCCCTCACGAGATCAACTACCTGTTCGATCTCAAATCCAACCCTAACCAAAGCAACATGGGGTTCTTCCATTTTTGTCACCAGGAATTTGGTAGCACATTCCTGAGTGATATAACTTATAAATCCAACGTGGGAAAGTACTTCCTCACGACCAACTTGGTCGCAAATAACATGCCCTTCATATGAGGAAGTAAACTCTTTAGTCTTTATTAGGCATTCTTCTAGTCGCTTTGTATCTTTTCCTTGTTCTTTGTCGATTTGCATTGTGCCTAGGTCCATGGAATCGAATAGAGCCCACTCCAGAGATGGAGATAAGGGTTGCAGCCCTAGCCAGCATGACACATATAGAAAAAAGCATCAAGGAGCTAGTCACAGAAAATAATTTGAGGTAGGTTGTCCGTCTAGAGCCTCACCAAGAGGTCAGGGAGTCAACTGCGGGGAGTGCCACTAGAGATGGCACTGAAAACAAGAAAACCCCGAACAATAATAGGATGTGTCACAGCCTCAAGGGCGTCGACCAATGGGAGTGACCATTCAAGAGCCCAATCCCAACACTCGACCAGTCAATATTCTTCCCCTACATGGGAGGGGAAAACAAAAATTACCTGAATATGCTGGTTCTTTACTTGAATCCTCTGAGGAGAACGATGTAGATTTTTCACTTTTAGATACCTTAACCATCCCTTATCATCTATTCGATAATTTTTTGACCAGCAATTTTAGCTTGGACTTATTCGAGGCAGATAGTGAGTGTAGGAGTAGTTCCTTAGATCACGTAGCAACAAATAATTGTAGTTCAGGTGTATTACTTAGAATTTCTTTTGACTTGTTTCATTATCATGAAAAACTATTTCTTGACATATTTGCTTGTGTTTTTTTTCTTGTAGTCATGAAAACTAATGATGCATTTGACATTTATGCTTGTGGAGGCAAATCAGCTAGCTCGAAGAAATCGAACAGGAAAAATTCTGGAGGTGTCGGTGGGGAACCTTTCGAGAAAAAAGGCTCGACTAGAAAACCCTCTAGCTGCTGTTCCTTCCAGAAAAATTACTCATCCTCCTCCTCCGCACACTGAACCCTCCACTGACCAGGCAGGAGAATCTTTGGTGGCAGAATTGTTGAGCAACGCTTCTTACTTAACAATCGATAAACTTCAGAAGATAGCCAAGCATCGCTGCAACCGAGAGACCTTTGCTTCTCTTCCTTCACTGAGACCCAGTCAGGTCCTTTCTCGTGGGTACAAAGAAGTACTTAGAGTAGGTTTCTTTTATATTTTATTTTAGTCTAACAATATTTCTTTTTATTAGCTCTGACAACTTCATCTTTCCACTATTCGCAAGGTCTTCTAACTGTGAACAATGGTTGGCACCTGTAATATCCTCCTAATCCAGGATTGTTACACTATGTACTTTAAATAATGTCAGACTTGCTAATCAAGTCATTTGGTTATAAATGTGTAACTAAGGTTAATGTCAAGGGTTAGGGTTAAAAATTTTGGTAAAAGGAACTATTGACTTTTCATTTAAAAAGTTTCATACATGCAGGGGATCCCAAAATATTACAAACAAACGTTTAAAAGGGTGTATAAACATCAAAAGTTACAACCGGCCAACCTAAATGGAAAAATTAAGAATACAACCCTAGTTCCTCCGAGATCACCTTGGCTGTGGTCGACGAGCAGCCGCATATGTTCACACCACCACTGAAGCTCTCCAACTAATGGCTAGTCAAGCTTTCCTTTTCCCTTATCTGCACCAAATAGCACCTGTGAGCCAATGCTCAGCAAGAAAACTTAAACATGAGCATGAACAGTAAATACAAATTCCAAATACATGTCTAGCATGCCCAACAGTAATAATCTACTCATGCATGCATACAATTAAAATTAAATGATCATTCAATCATCCTGGGGCATGCTGCCCTGAATAGTTGACCATAGAGTCAACCCTAGGGCCCTATACCCTAGCTATGTGACCATAGAGTCACTTGGGGCCCTTGCCCTTAGCTCTGATTAACTAGCCATAGAGCTAGCCAAATGCTTTGTTTTCCAATGACCCTATGGTCGACCAACGTATTAGTACATTGCCGATTGAGCCTAAGCCCTTCGACCAGTGCGCAGAGCACTATTGCCGCCCTTGACTAAGAAGTCAAGCCAGAAACTAGGTATTCAGATACAGATATAGATACAGATACAGATACAGATAAGCATACCTCAGACAATACACGTATGCATACATATTAATTATATAATACCATCAATTAAAAGCAAACATAGTAACAACCACGTTCATTAACAGGGCTGAGCCAGAAACTCACAGACTAATCGAGTTTGTCCTGGAAGATCCTCTAGAAACACATCCAGAAACTCACAGACAAATCGAGTTTGTCCTGGTCCCACTGGCATGACCTGAGTGGTATCGACCACGCTAGCTCAGAACCCTATGCATCCCCCTTGCAATAGGTCTATAGCTCTAAGTACAGATACCATAGGTATACGGGGTCCATGCACAGTGCCAACGAATACAAAGGGGTCCTCACCCTCAGGCTCAAAGGTTGCCATTTTCTTCTTGCAATCTATCATTGCCCCATACTTCTCTAGCCAATCCATACCCAGAATTATATCAAAATCAATCATCACCAACTCCACTAAGTCAACCGACAACTCCCTGCCATCCAATGTAACTAGTAGTGATCTAACTCATCTCCTGGAAACCACTAATTCCCCAATGGGCAGTATAGTACCAAACCCCATAAGATAAAAGTCACATGGTCTACAAAATCCATCAATTATCCTACTAGCAACAAAAGAGTACATAGTACCTAAATCAATCAAAGCAGTATAGAGGGTTTTAATGCTAGAAAGCTGACCTGTAACCATCGAGGGACTAGCCTCGGCCTTTCCCTAGGTCAAGGTGAACACCCGAACTGGCGTTAGGCTGTCCACCTTCTTGGGCTCTTCTATTTTGGCTCTCGGTTAGTCCTTCTTTAAGTGTCCCACACTGCCACAGACAAAGCAAGCCTTTGCCCAACATCCCCCAATATGGTGCCTTCTGCATCGAGTACATTCTGGGAGTACTTTCCAGGTTTCACCGCCACCCTGGCGGCCTATCTGTATGCCCTGTGGCCTCCTATCTGGCCCTGGAGCTGAAATTGTATCAGGAGTCTTTCTCTTTTGGTCACTAGGGCCTCCGCCCCTACCAAAGTCGGTAAATGGAGGTCCTGGCCTCCTAGAATCCCTTCTGGAAGCATTCTCATACTAGATCTTGTTCTCTGCGCTCTCAGCTGTAAGCGCCTTCTCCACAGCCTGTGCATATGTGGTCAATCCTTGCACAGTGGTAATACGAACATTCAGGTATTCAGATACATATACAGATAAGCATACCTCAGACAGTACAAGTATGCATACATATTAACCATATAATACCATCAATTAAAAGCAAACATGGTAATAACCACGTTCTTTAACGGGGCTGAGCCCTAGCTACACAAACCATGCGAACAATCATATAACACTTAGCCAGAAACATAATATTCAAGTATGTTTAACCAACAAGCACGAACATAACTCAATCACGTTCATTCTCAGGGGCCCGAGCCCTAATCATAGTTATAATCAGCAATCGAGCCAAGCCATAATCACATATATCATGTATTGGGTGCATATTTCTTACCTCAGGTCCAAGTGCACAATAATATAAGAACGTCCCTCGAGAACGATCTTGGTTCAAATCCCCTAGAGATAACCTAGTCACAACCATAATATAGGATCCCATCAATAACGAGAAAATAAAGGCTTCTGGATCGAGTCCTAGCCTCTGGGACGTCGAATTCTACCAAACCGGGTAGTAGGATCGATCTCAAGCACTTACAGTTGAGTTCCCGCACTCAAAAACCTTTCCTGGGCTCAAAACCCCTTAAGCTCTGCGACCCTAACCATCTGAGCCACGATCTGCTCAAGTCAGAGGCCCTAGCCTCCCTTCTTACTAAACACGTGCCGTGGTGTGACATCGCATCAGAACCCTCCACTCGCTTGGATTCAAGAGGGCAGCGACACCCCAAGAATAGGGCCGCGACCCGACCCTACGAACCCATAATTCTATGGTTTTCTTTAGCCAAAATCAACTACAAACCACGCCAAATCATCCTAGAACCATAATTCAATCCCCATAACACATTCTACATAATTCCAGCTACAAAATGCCAGCTCAACACACTCTAAACTCCACCCAAAACTCAAGTTAACAACCTTGAGCCACAAAACTCAAGAACAGTCTAACCAACACAAAAATTTTGTGGAAAACAGAGTCTAAAGGTTTCCTCAGCTGTGATTAACTCTCCCTAGTTGTAGCTAATCCAATCCCAAGTTTAGGCCTTCAATTCCCAAGCTTTCAGCCCAAAGATCTCCTTAATTCTCAAGGAATTCACTTAGAAAAGTTGAGAGGGAATGAGAGAGAGAGTGAGAGAGAGTAGGCTGGGAGCAGCTAACAAAGTGTTTGTTATGTTTTGTTTTTGTCTTTCTTAAGGCTTAAGTAACTTAAGATAATCCTGAGGCTCGAGGTCCCAAAAACATCCCCGAGGGAAAAATGGTCAAAATTCCCAATATTCCCTCCGAATAATACTAACTCCAAATATATCCTCGATTATTCATTCCCGTTACCCGAACCCGATAATGAGCTAGATACCTAAAATACCCCTTGACTCGCCCCGAGTCGGGTATTGGGTCCCGTTGTGACTTTCCCACTAACTTGCTCCCTAGGATCATCTTGTGCCGAGTAACCCAAATAAACTCACATAATAATGCGGTCTCTCACATATATGCACATATATAGAATTATGCCCATAACGGCCCAAATTACGAAAATTTCCCTTCTAATAAGAAGCGGGCCCACATGCATATTTAATACATGCGAACATGCATATCTAGTCATATTATCATATAACTCACATAATCACATGATTATACACAAATATATCTCATATAAGCATATAATTCCATAAATTGCCATCCTGGCTCCCTAATTAAGGCCCTAAGCCTTATTAGACAATTCGAGACGTTACAAAGCCATGCTGAGGAGGTCGACTCAAAGCATGTTGAGGAGATCAAGGCATGGGAGGCCAATGTAAGAGTGTTGGAGGGCAAGGTTAAGACAGTTGAAGATAAAGTTGTTGTTTTAACCGAGGAGTTGAAGAAGAGCCAAGAAGATCTGGCTAGGGCTATTGCTACTAAGGACAAGTTCAAGAAAGCCATCGAAACCAAATATAAAGAGGTAGCCAAGCTGCAAGAAGATCTTGAGGCGAGCATGAAGGAGGCTAACAGTCTGGAGGATCGAGTTAAGCTGCTCGAAGATCAGAATGCCCAAAACTTGGAGAGGTTCTGACGAGCCACCTTTAACTGCTTTTAGATTTCTGGAAGAATAATCAAGATGCAAACTTAGATTACATTCTTGAGTAGGTAAAACAGACTAAACTTGCCAAGTGCGCTGCTCGCCTAGAAGATTATATAAATCCCTCAGAATCTCCTAAAATGTCCTCAGTAATGGGTTTTATTGGAGCCGAAGAGGAAGTCGGAACCTTCATCGATCTGCAACCTCAGCAGGACCCCCTACAACTGCACAGTAATTATAATTTTTTTTTGTAACTAGAACACCCGAACATACTATTCGCGGTGTTAAGACAATTTTCTGCCTAAGGCAGTTTCATTTACTTTTAATATTTTTATTTACATCCGAGCAACAATTGCTCATATTTCATTTTGATATTACAATTTCTATTATAACATCTGCTTGTATGACCGAACCTACATAACACTTTATTATCTTACAAAATCAGCTAATTTTTTTAAAAAAATACTCTATGTTTCATAGTATGTTTTCCCTTATTTTGCTCGTGTGTTTACAAATGTTTATAATTTACTTTGCTCGCTTAGTATCTTATATGTCCCTAGTGATTGAGGAGTTTAAGGTTCTCGGTTACTTTCCATTGACCAATACCTGTTCGAACATTACTGCTCGCGTACTTATAAATAATCAATGATAATATAGCAAAACAACACACGTAATGAGCAAATACTTGTAATAAATACAATAATTTGCAAGAATAACTGGCTGTGCACAGTTCCTTTTATTTCTCGTAAAAAATGGACAAAAATTCATGTCTGTACCAGTGATAAAAAATTTATCTTACACTTATAAGCAACGAGTCATCTAACTAGCTAGTCCTTGTTCAAAAACTTGTAAAAGGTAAATTAATACAAGCCATTTATTTGAAAATAAATGTTCATTGATAATACTTGCGGAGGTGTTCTCCATTCCATTAGCGAGGAACAAGATCTCCGTTTAAGCGAGCAAGTTTGTATGTGCCTGGTTCAAGAATTTCTTCAATTTGATACGGACCCTCCCCATTTGGTCCAAGTACTCCAGTAGCCTCATTGAGAGTGTTGAGAAAAACTCTTCTAAGTACCAAGTCTCCTACATCAAACTTTCTTTTGCATACTGTAGAATTAAAATATCAAGCGACCTTTTGCTGGTAAGATGCAACTCGTAATTGGGCTTGTTCGCACCTTTCATTAACCAAGTCCAAAGACTCCATTAGCAACTGGTTATTCATATTCTGGTCGTATGTTATCCTTCTATGCGAGGGTGGATCTAACTGAACTAGTAACATGGCCTCGTACCCATATGCTAAGGAAAATGGCGTATGAACTGTTGTCATTCGGTGTGATGTTCTATATGACCAGAGTGCTTTGGGAAATTGTTCCGGCTACACCCCCTTTGCTTCTTCAAGCCTTTTCTTCAGTGTGTCCTTCAGAGTTTTGTTTACAACTTCTACAAGTCCATTGGCTTTTGGATGGGAAACTGATGAAAAACTCTTCGTTATGCCATGCCGCTCGCAGAAATCAGTAAATAGGTTGCTATCAAATTGTGTGCCATTATCTTATACAATCTTTTTCGGCAGCCCATATCGGCATACAATGTTTTTAACAACGAAATCTAGCATTTTCTTTGTCATGATTGTCGCGAGTGGTTCAGCTTCAACCCACTTCATAAAGTAGTTGACAACAACTGTTGTGTACTTGACATTCCCCTTTCCTGTGGGAAAAGATCCGACTAGATCTATTCCCCAAACTACGAATGGCCATGGGCTTTGAATCTGTTTAAGCTTATTTGGGGCTGTGTGAGGTATCTTGGAGAATCTTTGGCATTTATCACACTTATTAACAAATTCCATAGAATCCTTGATCATTGTAGGCTAGAAATATCCTTGTTGAACAATCTTTTTTGACGGAGTTTGCCCCCCCAGCATGATCTCCACAGAACCCTTCATGTACTTCTCGCATCAATTCCTTAGCTTTTTCCCTAGAAATACATCTCAATAAAGGCATTGAAGATCCCCATCGATATAGAATTCCATCGAGCAGGATAAAATGAGCTAATTTCCATTGTAGTGTGTTCGCCTTATTCTTATCTGCAGGTAGCAATCCTCGTTCGAGATATTGAATAATGAGAGTCATCCACATGTCGACCACTTATATTACTAGGGAGGATTCTTCTACTTGAATGCTGGGAATGTCAAACTTTTGACCGACACTATACTCTAAGTGCCGGCGTCTTTGGCACTTGCTAATTTGGCTAAGGCATCAGCGTTCGAGTTTTATCGCGAGGTACTTGCTGGAGAGCATACTTCTTGAATTGTGCTAGCAAGTCTTTTGCCTTGTTTAGATATGCAACCATCCTAAGACCTCTAGCCTGATATTCTCAAATGATTTGATTAACAACTAGTTGAGAATCTCTGTATATCTCTAATGACTTTATATTCATATCCTTTGCTAGTCTCAATCCTACGAGCAGTGCTTCGTACTCAGCCTCATTGTTGGAGGTAGTAAAGTTAAATCTTATTGCACAGTAAAATCGATGCCTTTTGGGGGTAATTAAAATCAACCCTACCCCTAAGTTTTGCTCATTAGATGACCTGTCTACGAACAATCTCCAGGCAGGAGTTTGGTCTTGATCTTCAGGTTCTATAATCGGCTCGTCGGCTGGGAGTCCGATGAATTCAGCTACAAAGTCCGCTAAGGCTTGACCCTTTATGGCTGCTTGAGGTGCATAGGAAATTTATATTTTCCCTAGCTCAACTTCCCATTTTTGTAGTCCACCAAGGACTTCTGGGTTTTGCAAAACTTGCCATAGTGGCTGGTTGGTAAAAAAACTATGGGATGAGCATGAAAGTAGGGTCGTAGTTTTCTTGATGCTAGTATTAAGTAGTAAGCCAATTTCTTTATAGCTGGATAGCATAATTCTGCTCCCACTAGCCTTTTACTTATGTAGTGTACTACCTTTTGAATGTTGTCCTCCTCCCTGATTAAAATAGCACTAGCAACATACTTTGTTAATGCTAAGTAGATGTACAAAGTTTCTCCTTCGACTGGCTTGGACATCGTGACATATGGTCCTTAAGTGCCTAAAAAACTTGTTCGCACTCTTTTGTCCACTCAAACTTTTTGTTTCCTCTAAGTAGATTAAAAAATGGGACACACTTGTTTGTAGATTTAGATATGAATCTACTCAGAGCTGTGATTCTCCCTGTCAGGCTTTGTACATCTTTAACTTTGGTTGGTGATTTCATCTTGGTCAGTGCTATCTTTTCAAGATTGGCTTCGATTCCTCGTGAGTTACTATGAATCCCAAAATTATTCCTGATCCTACTCCAAAAGAACACTTAAGAGGATTAAGCTTCATCTGATATTTGTTCAAGATGTTGAATCATTCTTGCAAGTCCTTGATGTGTTCATCAGCTATCCTCAACTTAAGTAGCATATCACTGACGTAAACCTCCATGTTATTGCCGATTTGATCTTTGAACATGTAATTTACTAGTCGTTGGTAAGTCGCACCAGCGTTTTTCAAAACCAAAGGGCATTACTTTGAGCAGTAAAGCCCCGTATCTGTTCGAAAGATAACGTGTTCTTCATCAGGTGGATGCATACTAATTTGATTATAGCTGGAGTATGCATCCATGAATGACAAAATTTCATGTCTTGATGTAGCATCGACTAGCTGGTTGATTCTTTGAAGTGGGAAACAATCTTTTTGACAGGCTTTATTGAGGTCTGTGAAATCTATGCACGTCCTCCATTTACCATTTGGTTTAGGAACTAGTACGAGATTAGAGACCCGAGATGGATAAAACGCTACCCTGATGAATCCATTTTCCTTCAACTTCTCGACTTCTTCCTTTCAGGCTTTAGACTTGTCTTTGTCGAGCAGCCTTCTATTTTGTTAAACTGGTGGGTGGTTTGTTTCTATGTTTAGGACATGGCTAATAACGGCTGGGTCTATCCCAATCATCTCTTTATGCGACCAGGCAAAGACCTCCTAGTTCCTCCTTAAAACTCTAGCAGCTTTATTTTGATTGTTGTCTCCAAGTTTTTACCGACTTTCACAACTCTGGTTGAATCTTTTTCTTCTAGTTAGACCTTCTTGAGGTCTTCCACTGGTCCAATTCTCTCTTCATTATCCCTAAAGTGAGGATCTAAGTCCCTATCCTCACTTTGGGAAACACCCTATTTGGTTACTTATTCACCTGTTTGGGCTTGTGACTCATTTACCACCAGCAGCCTTTTTTCTGCTCCGCTCCCCAACCCGCCCCTTCTTTCCTTTTTGATCGAGGAGTTGTAACATTCTGTGGACTCTCTCTGATTTCATAACACGTACCCAACTCCTACATCGGTTGGAAACTTCATGGCCAGATGCTAGACTGAAGTTACTGCTGGCATATCTACCAGGATAGGTCTTCAAATCACGGCATTAGACAAGGATGGACAATCAACTACTATAAAAGTAGTGAGTAATTTCTTGTTCGTGGGTGTTGTTCCTGCTGTGACCGGGAGTCTAATTGACCATGTTGGTGCTAGTCCATCACCAGAGAAACCGTAGATGGTCTAGTTGCATGGTTCTAAATCTTGAACTGATAGTTTCATTCTTTCCAGTGAAGACTTGTAAAGAATGTTCACCGAGCTTCCAGTGTCTACCAATACTTGTTTCACCATCATGTTGGCAATTTGTACATCCACGACCAAAGGATTTGAGTGGGGGAATCAGACATGTTGTGCGTCCAGCTCAGAGAAAGTTATTAACTCTTCCTCTCTTAGAGATTTTTTGGGAGTTTTCTCCTCGATGTTTAGCATCTCTATGTCCTAATCGTGACATAGGCTTCTGGAATATCTCTCCATTACTTTACCACTGTCACCAAATATATGCAATCCCCCGCAGATGGTTAGCAAAGTACCAACGACTGAAGCTGGCTGCAGAAGAGACGAGCGTTGGCGTACACGTGCCTGATCGTTGCCTCCATTAGCCCATTGCTGGTAATTCCCCCTGGTCATACATAATTCCTCAGATGTCCCTATCGGAGAAGGAACTTGATTTCATCCTTCAGCTAGTTACACTCATTGGTCATAGACATAGTCGTTGTGGAAACGACAAAACTTGGTTGTGTCCTTCTTGGATATTGTGAGAATATAAAAGAAAATGTTGAAGGAAATAAATGTGTGGTATTCCTTGAATTACTAAATGAGGTACAAGGTACATTTATGGGGTTTTGGCTCAGCAATTCCAGGAGCATAATAGAATTTTTTACAACCGTGTACAACCTCAATTGTAATGACAAAAAAAGCATATATTAACATATTTTGTAATTAGAGCAAAGACTATCATTAATCACTGTTTAACATTCCCCTCGAGGGAGGACTGTGAGTTTGAAGCGTAACACTTAGAAACAAGCAGTGACGAGAGGTTTAATGAGACAATCAACAATCTGTTCTGCACTAAGAGCATAAGCCAACGTCAAAGCTTGTTGAGTAACTTTTTCATGCACAAAGTGTTGATCTATTTCAACGTGTTTAGTGCAAGAGTGAAGCACAGGATTGGAAGCAAGACGCAAGGTGCTAATGTTATCACAATAGAGCCCAGGCCGAGCTGTCAAAGGAACATGTAACTTGGTGAGGAGAGACTAAATCTAGGACAATTCAGCAGCACCATTGGCCAACACGCGGTATTTAGACTCCGTGCTTGAGCGAGAAACCACCTTTTGCTTATACGAGGACTAGGAGATAAGATTGTGGCTGAGAAAAACCCAATAAGCACTCATGCTTTGATGATCATCTGGGCAAGAAGCCCAATCAGCATCAGTGTAACAAACAAGATGAGCAGAGTTGCGATGCAAAGAAAGACCATAGTGTCTCGTACCTTTGAGATAATGCAAAATACACTTCACGAACTGTAAATGAACATCAGTAGGTGCGTGCATAAATTTGCAGAGTTTGTTAACAACAAAGGAAATATCAGTGTGGGTCAAGGTGCAGTATTGAAAGGCGCCAAGAATACTCCAATACTATGTAGCCAAAGAGAGAGGGATGCCATCGTGTAAGGAAAAAGAACCAAGAGCTAGTGGTGTAGGTAGAGGCTTGGATTCTGTCATGCCAGTTTTCTAAAGAATATCATGTATGTACTTTGTCTGACTGAGATGAAGGCAGTAAACAAAAGAATGCACCTCCACGCCAAGAAATAATGAAGAGGACCAAGGTCCTTGACAGCAAATTGAGACTTCAAGAAGGTCAGTAAGCAAGAGAGAAGCTCTGAAGAGGACCCTATAAGGATGATATCATCAATGTATATGACAATAGCCAGAGTATGACCCTCTTGATGCCAAATAAACATAGAAGTATCTGCCTTTGAAGCAACAAAACCCCAGCTAGAAAGAGCAGTAGTAAGCTTAGTGAACCAAGCCCGAGGCGACTGTTTTAACCCGTAAATAGTTTTGTGAAGCTTGTAAACATGACTGGGAAAATTTTGGTCAACGAAGCCTTACAAATGGGACATATAGACATCTTCCTGAAGATCACCATGAAGAAAGGTGTTATGAATATCAATTTGATGAAGGGGCCAATGAAGAGTGACAATCACACCTGGGATTAGACGAATGATTGTAGGCTTGATAACGGGACTAAAATTCTCATGATACTCCAAGCCTGTCGTCTCATGAAAGCCTTTGGCCACGAGACGGGCCTTGTACCTGTCCATGGTACCATCAGGATGAAGCTTGATACAGTAGACCCATTTACAACCAACCACACGAGAGCCAGGTGGAAGAGGAACAAGGGTCCAAGTGTGTTGATCTTGCAAAGCAGTGAACTCAGCTTGCATAGCAGCTTGCCATTTAGGGTCCTTGTTTTCCTCAGAGAAAGAGGACGACTCACATGGGGTACCTGCAGCCGCACTAAAAAACACACGGGGTTTAACAATACCAACTTTAGATCTTGTTATCATGGGATGTTCCTTAGCAGTAGTAACGGTAGGCAGATTAAGAAGGCCACAAAGATTAATAGATAAGGGAATAGTGGGCAGTGATGAAGGAGAGGAGGAATAATATGGAGGAGAAGAGTAGGAAGGTGAGGAAAAAAATGAGGGAGTAGCATTAGTAGGTGGGATATGAGTAGTATGAGGTAAAGGATACACTAGTTATTGAGGGTGACATGAGGGAAAACAACTACCAGGAAAGGGTAGAGAGGAAATAATAGTTGGGGAAGGAGAGGATGAACCTGAATTTGTGGAAGCAGGCTATGCAAAACGGAAGCATAGTTCATTGAACACTACGTGTCGAGTAACATATAGGCGAGTCATGTCAAGTTGCAAGCAAATATACCCTTTATGATGGCTGCTATAGCCATGAAAAACAAACAGACGATATCGAAATTCAAATTTATGGGAGTTATATGGGTGTAGCAATGGAAAGCATTGATAGCCAGACAATTTTAAGTGAGTGTAAGAGGGAAGTTTATTATAGAGAACCTACTGTGGAGAGGCATGAGATAAGAGACGATTGGGAAGCCTATTGATCAGGTAAGTAGCTGTACTAAATGCATAGGGTCAATAAGTGAGATGCATGGAAGAGTGAGCGAGGAGTGTAAGTCCAGTTTTGACAACATGCCGATTTTTACGCTCGACGCGACCGTTTTGTTTAGGGGTATAAGGACACGAGCGTTCATGACGAATACCAAGTGATGTAAAAAATGTAGAGAGAGACCGAAATTCCCCACTCTAGTCAGAACGAACATGCTTAATAGTGGCCTGAAATTGTGTTTGGACCATTGTGCGAAATTGAACAAAAGCAGTATATGCCTCATCTTTTGATTTAAGAAAAATAAAATGAATAAAATCGAAAGTATTCATCAATAAACAAAACAAAATACTTAACGCCAGTAACATGCCGCACTGGGGAAGAACCCCACAAATCAGTATGAACCAAAGCAAAAGGACTAGAAGCTCGAGTTACAAAATTAGAAAATGGTAGCCTGTGGGATTTTGCTAATGGAGAAGAAGAACGAAAATCCATACAAGGAGGCTTAACATTGGAAACATTACAAAATGAAATTAAAAAAGAAACAACATCTTTGGATGGGTGCCCCAGATGGTATTGCCACAAATTTGAGGGATTGCTAACAATAAGATGGAGTTGAGGAGAGGAAGGAGCAAAAGCGGATGAGGGAGAACAGAAGCAATACAATCCCTGGTCAAGTAGACCCTTGAGGAGCAGTTGATAGGTCACCTGATGTTGAACCAAGAAAAAAGAGGGATAAAACTCAATGAATGTTTGGTAATCATGACATAGTTTAGATACACTAAGGAGATTTTTTGTTAAGGCAGTAGAATGATAAACGTGTCTTAGTTTAAGAAGAGTGTTATAAGCAAGAAGGGAAGCATAGACAATATGAGAGATGGTAGAGGCCTTGCCATTACAAATCGTTACCTGATCATGCCCATGATAAGGAGATGCATAGTCAAGCATGTTAAGATTGGGTGTGAAATGATGTGACACACCAGAGTCCATGTACCAGTTTGGGTCAGTACCGGAAGAGGGTATGGCAGGTGGGTTTTGAGATGGGAATGGAGGTGGAGGGTTGGGAGATGTTGTAGTGTTGAAGTTTCTGGGAGGAGGTGGGGTCGGGTGATATTGAAAATTGCCACAATGATAACAAATATTGGCGCTGAGACCGGGCTTGAGGCAGATCTGGCAACGGGGTCGATAGGGTGGTTTGGGAGAAGATTGATTAGGAGGGAAAGGCCAGGGCGAGTTAGGAGGCTCAAAAGGAGGGTGAGGGTAAATGGTGGGTCAAGCGTGAAATCGATTATGATGGATTTGTGGAGGAGGACAAATGATAGAAGAAAGGATTTAGGCTTTTTTTGTTGGTTTGGGAAATGACATTGGCTTGAAGGGAGCTGAGGGAATCAATAGCAAGCTGACACTCTAAACGAGCATCACAAGTCAAGAAGAGGTTATACAACTCTCCACAGAAGGTTTGGGGACCCTAATATGAATGGATTCGACAAATGAGTAGTACTCACGACCCAAGCCCTGCAAAAAATACAGAAATTGATCTTGGTGAGGTATAGGTTCACCAATAGAGGTCAAAGTTTTGGAGGCCATTCAAATTTTTTGGATATATACCATAGCGGTGAGGTGCTCTTTCTTGATGGTTTGGAGCTTGGTGCGAAGCCTAGAGATGTGAGAAAAAGCAACAGACAAGTAGATTTACTCAAGAGCAAGGCAGATCTCAGATGTCGTGGTGTACCCCATGATTTGGCCAAGCATAGACTCATGAATAGATGCATAAATCCAGCTCATGACAAGCCTGTTGTACTGCTGCCATTGTTGATACGCCGGATTTAGCTGAGAGCAAGCAACATCTCTGAAAGAAGAAGGACAAGGATAAGAACCATCAAGAAAAGATTCAAGACCATTAGCAATAACAATATTTAAGAGTTGATTCTTCCAGACAACAAAGTTGTTTTTTTCCAACTTGACACCTAAGGGTTGATTTACTGGGGGTAACGAAGGAAGAGTAGTGGTCTGAGAAAGAGAAGAGGGTAGAGAAAAGGACACAGAGGTGGAGATAGGTGTCTGCATGGCATAGGTGTCAAGGTTGGCCTTTGAAGAGTGAGGTTGCGGTGGGGAATTAGGAGGAGGTGTGGAGCCTCCAGACTCATTTATACTAAGACCAGAAGCCATGTTGCTGTTAATGCACTGATACCATGCCAGAATATAAAAGTCAATATTGAAGGAAATAAATGTGTTGTATTCCTTGAATTACCAAATGAGGTACATGGTACATTTATAAGGTTTTGGCTCAGTAATTCCAAGAGCATAATGGAATTTGTTACAACCTAAATTGTAATGACAAATAATCATATTGTAACTAATTATGTAATTAGAGCAAAGACCATGATTAATCATTGTTTAACAGATATGTCTTTCCTGATCAGGGTTGGTCACCTAAAAGGGACCGTGGTATGGCTGGCTTGATACACTTCAGCTTAGCTGTCGACTAGGGTCGTGTAGTTAGTGAACCTCGACTTGTATCTGTTCTACTTAGGGCTCTTGTTATCATATGTCACATGCTTAGTGTTTGCCCCTTTTCCTCCATTCTTATTATTACCTTTGTCGTTGTTGTCGTTGGGTATGCCAGACCCACTAGTGGCTTTGGTCGACTCTTCCTTCTTTCCCTGGTCAGCCTTTGGGGACTTTCCTTCATTGGCAATAGCCTCCTCCAGTTAATGTACTTGTCTGCTCGAACTAGAAATTCTTGAGTGCTGTTAACTCCATTTTTCTATAGGCTGCCCTAGAGGGGAGAATGGAGTTGCACTCCAGCTGTGATGGCCATCATCTTTCCCTCATCTCCAACAATCTTGGCCCGAGCACCTGCTCTCATAAACCTCTGTATATACTCTTTGAAAGACTCTCCCTCCTTCTATCGATATTGACCAGCTTATTGGCCTCTGTCAGATGTATCCGATCAGCTAAAACTGTCCATAAAATTCTTTTACAAAAATCTCCCATGAAATTATGCTAGCCAGTGGAAATTTGAAGTACCATTCCTAGAAATTCGAGCATCTTCGGATACTTTATGGATGTCCATTTGTATCTTAAACTTATTCACGTGAGATACTGAGTCTTCTCTTCCATTAAAGTTGGGAAGTACTGGCATTTTGAACTTGCTCGGGATTTCTGCCACAACAATTCTATTGATGAATGGGGTGTCCTTTCTATGGTCATATTTTATATGGGACATTTTATTCCCGACCAGCTGTTGCATAGCTTGATTCAGGGCATCTATTTGAGCCTAAACAATGTCTGGTATGGCAAGGACAGAAGGGTCGTTGCAGGTTGGGCGTACTCATCGTGCCTTTCCCTTCAGCCATTATGTAAATCCCTTAGATCCTCATCCATTCGCCTCTGCTTGCGCTAACCTAGTCGGTCAAAGACTTTTGGTTGCTTGGGTTGCCCCCAGCGTTTTGGCTTATTGATCGGTTGTCCATCGGAGGAGGGTCTTGCTCCCCATTCCTTTCCTCCTGTTGTCAACCATTGTTTCTCCTATCATACCCGGAGTCTGCTTCATGGTAATCATGGTCATCTCTGAATTACTATCTGTGAGTACGCGACCTGCTATACACACTATTCCCCTTTCTTCTCCCAGGCCAATTTTAGTAAATAGGTGAATGCCTGCATTGGTCGTTGGGTCCCCGAACATTGCTCGGTCGTGGGGGTTCTCAGATCGCAGAGCCGGAGTCCATCTATCTCCTACTTCCTAAGGGACGTTGTCCCCTACCAGGAGGGTTTTGTCCGTCAGCTGTTTGACGTCTAGGGCTTCTGGGACACTGCTCGTCCCTATTATGTCTATGCTGCTGCATATTATCTCGACCAACATGAGAGGGTTGTTGCTGCTCGTTATTTTTATTAGGATTCTGGGTTTGCCTTTCCTACTGAGCAGCTGGGTGTTGTTCCGATCGGTGTGGACTCCTTGGGTATTGTGGATTTGGAGGACACTAGGGGTGATCTGATTGTGGATTTTGGGGAGGGTGAGGGTTTGGTGGCAGATCTAGCTGAGAGGTTGGTGCAGGTAGAGCAGGTGGTTGTCCCCAAGCCAACTGAATGACTGCCTCTAAAGCTGTTGTAGCGTCTCTTTGCTTACGACCCATGTTTACCTTTCATTCATTCAACTCTTGGTGTTGTTGGTCGATCTCCATTTGTTGCATTACCATGGTTTCAGCCATGTTTTCTTGTTTAGATTTTAAGGTAACTAACTCGTCTTGCAACACTCCTATAGTTGTTCGCAAGGTTTCAACATCCATCTCCTCCTCTTCCAATTCCACCTATGGCTTGTCCTCCGCTACACCTGGTCGAGGAGGAGGATTTGGCACATTTTTCAATGTCTATCCAGCTTGACCCGCTCTCCTGGAGTTCTTCGCCATTGTTATCTTGAAGTTCTTGACTTTGACTCTCAAAGAAAGCACCAAAATGTTGATCATTGATTTAGTCAACGAAACGGAGTCACAAAAAATGATAGGAATTATTGATATGAATGCAAGAATCAAAATGACAAAATTGTTTTATAGTGGTTCGACCCCAGAGATTGGTAATAACCTACATCCACAAAGTTTTTTTATTGATGTAGACTCCAAAAACCTGCGATTGGTGAACTAGGGTTCACTAAGTTTCACAAGCTCCAAAGTTGAATACAAAGATCAAGTATAAAATATTTTGCATGAAATAAATGAATCCCATGAGTCCTATTTATAGGCTCAAGGATGTACATATGGACCTATGGCTCGTCCTTAACTTATGTTACACGCATAACCAAACAAAAATAGAAATAAATATATTTAAATATAAAAATAATCAAATATTTTGGGAATATCTAACTTATAACTATCCCAAAGTGTTTGGCTCGGTCCTACGAACATATCTGTTTGCATGTGTCCGCATATCTTCTTTTCCTGTTGCTCAACATATTCTTTGTGCCTATCGATCAGCTTTAATTTCATCTCGATATCCTGGTCGTTGATCAACTAGGTCTTCATCCATAACCAGCCACGTGATGTCCATGTGCCTCTTAAACATGCCACGTCATCATGCAAATATTTTAGAGAAACACCAACAAACAAGCAAGCCATAGTTCATGATTCTAGATTTCCTTCATTTTCCTCACAACATGAGCAGGACACCAACAAATTCTATAATGACATAAACTAGGTTCACTCCCATTCCATAGTTGTGGAGGCATTTTGGTGAAAGCCTTAGTCGGTACAACATTTAAAATGTTGTTAGCGGTCTGAATGGCATACCTCCTGAAAGACGGTGGTAGGGTTGAATAACTAATCATTGACCTAACAATTTCTAACAACGTTCGGTTCTGACGCTCAACAACACCATTTTTCTATGGAGTCCCTAGGATAGTGAATTGAAACATAATCCCACACTAAGTAAGATGATCTTGGAGCTGATTATCCAAATAGTCTCCACCTCTATCAGATCTCAAGATCCTTAAAGCTTTACCTAATTAGTTTTGGGCCATTGCTAAGAATACCTTAAACTTGTTAAAGGTTTCAGATTTCCTTCGCATTAGGTAAAGACATGAATATTGAGAATAATCATCAATGAAAGTGACAAAATGTTCATTACCACATCTTGCTTGAACATTAATCATCCACAGACGTCAATATGAACAAGCCCTAGGGGTACTTTGGTCCTTTCCCCTTTGGAAGAGAATGGACGCTAAGTCATTTTACCTTCAAGATAATATTTGCAGACAGGTAAGTCACCCATTGTGAGTTCCCTCAATGGCCCATCCTTTGTAAGTCTTTTAATGCTATTGTAGTTAATATGACCAAGGTGAAGATGCCTAAGGTATGTCATGTGATCATTATAGATCTTTTCCCGTTTAGCGGTTCTAGGATTAGGTACCTTAAACAATTCATTGTTAAGCGTGAGGGATTCGTTAGGTTACATACAAGTCATTTTTCATACATCCAACACACAATTCACATCCATTAAATGAAATAGATATATTAAAACTTCTGAAAGTAACAACAAATTGTTGTTGATGTAATATAGAAACTGAAACTAAATTCCTACAAAAGTTTGGAATAAAATAAACATCATCCAATAACATAAATTTATTTCCAAAATTTAAACAGGCTTGTCCTTTAATTTTGACCTCAACAAATTCACCATTGCCAACTCTAAGCTTTCACTCGTCCTCCTCCACCGCTTTCCAGTTGCTAAGTTGCTTGGGTTCCAGTTGCCTTGAAGGGGGGGGGGGGGGGGGCAATGATGCTTCCAATGCCCCCTTCTGCAGTGGAAACATTGTCCTTTAGCCTTCTTGCCAGTTGACTTTTCTCCAGCAGGCTTTTCAGTTGTCGATGCTTTTCCAAATGCTTGCTTCTTAGCCTTCTTCTTCTGCTTCCTTTCTTTTCTCTTCTTGCTCTTCGAGGATGAAGCTAGGATAGCTTCACCCTGAGCACCGCCGATGTAATGCCCTGGATAGCCAAGACCTCTACAATGTGTGCTTATAAAGATGCAGGACTTGCTAATCAAGTCATTTAGTTAAAACGTGAACCTGAAACCACTAATGAACTAGGGATAAAATATTTTTGTCTCAAAAGTGTACATTCTATATAACAAAATATTTTATACATGGGATCCCAAAAAGGAACAGCGTTTGAAAGTCAATTTACAAAATTTCCAAAGTTTGAACAACCATTAGCCATTCTAAGGCAAAGCAAACATTTCTGGTTCCCCTGTTCCTGTCTACTCCTCAACCGTGGCGGCTGAGCAGCTGGTTATGTACATTAAACTCACAGAGCTCTCCAAGCCAGGGCTGATCAAGCTTGACCTTGCCTTTACCAGCACCACATAGCACCCGTGAGCCAAGGCTCAGGAAGAAAACATAATATGCATCATAACAACAATAACAGATGAATAATTCTACAAGCATAATCAAACACTTAACACTCTCATTAATCACATAGCACGTTTTCAGAATCAAAGATGCAACTAAGCATTAATAACAATCAAGTTACATGTTAATCAGGGCCGACAACTTAGGCCGCACCCTATGTTTACTCCACTGACTCTGGCCCGCTTAAACCGAGCTCAGTGCATAATAAGCTGTCCTCGGCTACAAGTGGCCAAGCCGCGCCCTGTGCACTGGTGTAACCTTGGGCAATCTTAGGTTGTGGTTTACTGTTTCCATGGAATAATACCATTCTTTCAAAGCATACATATAAGGAAACCCTTAGTCACTCTACAAATACACAACCGGATGTAGTTTTCTTACCTTTGATTTCCACGTTCACTGACTACGAGCGACAACTCTCGAGCACGATCTGCTTCCCGAGCCCTAGCTTAACACATAGTCACAACCAAGGTAATGGATTTCATTAATATTCAAATAAAGGTTTTTGGGTACAATGCTAGCTTTCGGGACATCGAATTCCACCAAACACGGTGGTGGAATCCATCCCGAGCACCCTAGGTTAGGTTCCCGCGCTTAAAATCCCCAAAAGATAAAAAATGCACCTAAGGGTTGCAATCCCTGAAACCTAGCCACGGCCCGCCCCTGAAACAGAGGCTATGCCTCTTTGTAGGCAGACACGTTCCGCGACCCTACCCTTTGGCGCCGCAGCGCTCCCCTTCGGCAGAACCTGCCTGGCTCATTTGCTTCGTAGGGCCGCAGGGCTCTAGAACAGAGCCGCGGCCCAACCCTTCGTGCCCAGAAAACCCTCCATTTCTAACATCCTAACCTTATTCAAAACCACCCCAAAGCACCCTAATTCCAACACCTATTGATCTCAAGACCTTTAACATGATTCTAGCAACATAATCCAATAGAAAACCTAGCTTTGAAACTCATTAAAATCCCATTTTGATTTCTGAAACCCAACAACTCAAAAACACCAAAAACCAGTCATGCAAACTCAGATTTTAACCTCTAAATTATGAATTAAAGCTTACCTTCTTTAATGAACCACTTCCTTAACAACTTCTAAGCTAAAACCCAAGATTCCCAGCTCTAATTCAGTCCTTAATATATTCAAACCATAAACACCCTTAATATTCAGCCAAAACTTAGAATTCTAACACTAAAAAATAAAACTCAATTCTTACCCTGGCCTTGGTTGAGTGTTCCTTGGTTAGAGCTGAGCTAATTCTTCAAACTTCAGCTCAAATCACAAAATTTCCAGCTAAACTCCCTTAGGTTTCTATATCCTTCTTGAGGAAGAAAGGAAGTGAGGATAGGAAGTATTAAAGGGTCGGTTTGGGTTTTCTGTTCCACTAACCTCTATTTACTTAGTTAGTCTTAGTTAATTAAATCAATCCCAAGGCTTGGGTTACTAGAAACGTCCCCGAGGGCAAACCGGTAAAATTCCCCAAAATTCCCACCTAAGCTTCCTAACCTCAAATATATCTCCATATATTTATTTCCATAACCCGATAACCCAACTAATCATCTAATACCCAAATTACCCCTTGACTTACCCCAAGTCAAACATTAAGCCCCGTTGTGACTTCCCGCTAACTACCTCATTGGGATCGCCTCGAGTCGCACGCTACAGATTTACCCACATAATAATGTGGTTCTCACAATTGAAGCATATAATCACATTAACATTTACATAATCATTCAAGCACGCTTATCATAAAATCATGCATTAAATGAATAAATTCACACATGAACCAATTATGCCCTCCCGACACACTAATCAAGGTCCTTAAGCCACATTAGTGATTTTGGGTCGTTATAACTATCCCCTCCTACTGAAAATTTCGTCCTCGAAATTTACCCGAATTGTTCGGGATAATGATCCCGCATCACTGCCTCTAACTCCTAGGTCGCTTCCTCAACCTTGCTATTTCTCCACAGCACCTTAACTAATGGAATCGTCTTGTTCCGTAGAACTTTGTCCTTCCGATCCAAAATCTGAACCAGTCGCTCTTCATAGAACAAATTTGTCTATAACTCTAAGTCCTCATACTTCAGCACATGCGTCGTATCTGAAACATACTTCCGCAACATGGAGACATGGAATACATCATGAACTCCTAACAGCGACGGTGGCAAGGCCAACCTGTAAGCCACCTGTCCAATCCTCCATAGGATCTCGAATGGTCCAACAAACTAAGGGCTCAGCTTGCCCTTTAGTCCAAATCTCCTCACCCCTCTCAGTGGTGAAACTCACAGAAACACGTGGTCCCCAACTTGGAACTCCACGTCCCTACGCTTAGGATTAGCGTAGCTTTTCTTTCTACTCTACGAAGTAAGCATTCTTGCTTGAATCTTCTCAATAGCTTCATTAGTCTTCTAAACCATGTCTGGCCCTAAATACTTTCTCCCACCCATCTCATCCCAATGAATGGGTGATTTGCACTTCCTTCCATATAACATCTCATAAGGAGCCACTCCAATCATGGACTGATAACTGTTGTTATACGAGAACTAAATCAACAAAAGATACTTACTCCAAGATCCCTTGAAACCAATCACACACGCTCTAAGCATGTCCTCCAACACTTGAATCTTCCTCTCAGACTGTCCATCAGTCTGAGGATGAAAAGTTGTGCTAAACATCAACTGGGTTCCCATAGTTCTCTGCAAAGCTTCCCAAAACTTAGAGGTAAAGATAGGGTCTCGATCAGATACAATAGACTATGGAACCCCATGGAGACGAACTATCTCCCTCACATACAACTCTGCATACTGTTCCACTATATAGGTCGACTTCACTGGCAGAAAATGAGCTAACTTGGTATATCTGTCTACTATTACCCACACCGAGTCACAAAGCCCCACTGTCCTGGGTAGTCCTCCCACAAAATCTATCATGATGTCCTCCCACTTCCACTTTAGGATACCCAAAGGCTGAAGCAATCCCGCTGGTCGCTGATGGTCAGCCTTTACCTGCTGACATGTCAAACATTTAGCCATATACTCCACCACATCCTTCTTCATCTTCGTGGTACCCGGATGAAGCGAGTACGGTGTAGTGTGAGATTCATCCAAAATCTCTCGTCTGATCCCCACATCTGCCGGAACACAAATCCGTCCGTGATATCGAAGCATACCAGTTTCAAAAACAGAATAATCCTTAGCTGTCCTCGCCAAGATATGTTGTCTAACCTCCTGCAACTGCGCATCCACCAATTGTCCCTCTTTGATCCTCTCTAGCAGGGTCGACTGCAAGGTAATATTAGCTAACTGACCCACCACCAATTCTATCTTTGCCCTGGCCATCTCATCAGCTAAATCTCTTGAGATCTAGGTGGAACTATACAACTTTCTTGGCCCCTCCTACTCAATGCATCTGCCACCACATTGGCCTTCCCTGGGTGGTAAAGGATATCGCAGTCATAATCCTTAACCAGCTCCAACCAATGCCTCTGTCTCATATTCAGATCTTTCTAAGTGAAGAAATATTTCAAACTCTTATGGTCAGTGTATATCTCGCATTTCTCCCCATACAGGTAATGACGCCACACCTTCAGCGCGAATACCGCTACTGCTAGTTCCAAATCATGAGTAGGATACCGCTGTTCATACTCCTTCTGCTGTCGCGACGCATAAGCTAGAACTTTCTCATTCTGCATCAGCACATAGCCTAAACCCATCCTCGATGCATCACAATAAACTACAAACTTTCCTTCCTCCGAAGGAAGACTCAGCACAGGTGCAGAAATAAGTCGTCACCAAAAAAACTTCTAATTCTTTCTTGTCAATTCTGTCATCGGTGAAGAGATCTTCGAAAATCAATCCATAAACCGCCTTTAATAACTTGCCAACCCAAGGAAACTCTGCACCTCTGAGGTGTTCCTTGGCCTTGGCCAATCTCTCACCGCTTCCACCTTAGACATATCCACCTTCATTCCTTCTACGCCAACTATATGTCCAAGAAAAGTCACCTCTGGCAACCAAAACTCACACTTCTTAAACTTCGCCTACAACTGATGATCCCTTAACCTCTGTTAAACCTGTCCAAGATGCTGCTCATGCTCTGCCTCTGAACTGGAGTAAACCAAGATGCCGTCGATGAAGACAATGACGAACTGATCCAAGAAGTCCTTGAACACCCTGTTCATCAAATCCATAAAAGATGTCGGGGCATTGGTCAAATAAAAAGGGCATGAACAAGAACTCATAGTGCCCATATCACGTCCAGAAAGCCATCTTCAGTATATCTTCATATTTGATCCTCAACTGGTGATAACCAGATCGTAGATCAATCTTTGAGAACACCGTCTTTCCCTGCAGCTAATCGAACAAGTCATCAATCCTTGGTAGATGGTACTTATTCTTGATAGTCAACTTTTTCAATTCTCTGTAGTCTATACACATTCTCAGAGTCTCGTCCTTCTTATTAATAAACAACACCGAAGCGCCCCATGGAGAGTAACTAGGCCTGATGAATCCCAAGTCCATAAGCTCCTGCAACTGTATCTTTAGTTCCTTCAACTCTGCTGGTGCCATTCTATATAGTATTCTTGATAATGGCTCTGTCCCCGGTGCTAACTCAGTAACAAACTGAATCTCCCTGTGTAACGACCCAAATTCGCTAATAAGGCTGAAGGGCCTTGATTAGTGTGCCTGGAGGGCATAATGGGAATTATGTGACTTTAATGAGTAAAATGCATGATTAAGATTTAAAGCATGTTGTATGATTAATTGAATATTTGTGACGCATGACTATGGGTATTAGTATGCATGTAGGCCTAGATTAGGTTAGAAGGGTGTAACCGTAATTTTGGCCATTATGGGCATAACTGTGTATATATATGTGATAACTGTTGAGACCACATTATTATGTGGATATATCTGTGATATGTGACTCGAGACGATCCTAGTGAGGAGATTAGCGAAAAAGTCATGGTGAGGATTTATACCCGGCTCGGGGTGAGCCTAGGGGTATAAATGGGAATTTAGTGAGTATATTGGAGACTATTTTGACATCGAGGAATATAATTGGAGATTAAATAGGTATCGGGAATTAAGCGGTAAATATTAGAGACACTCGAGGAATTAGTGGGAATTGGGTGAAATGACTAAAATGCCCTTAAGTGGACTAAAGGACTTGGGATTAAAGGGGAGGGTATTGTGGTTATTTGGAAGATAGAGATAAGTAAAACTGAGGCTTTATGTTAGTGGAAGTTGTAGAAAAATATAGAAGTTTGAGAGAAGGAAAAGAAAGAAAAGAGAAAAGGAAGGAAAAACAGAGTTGTACTCTCTAGGGTCAGTTTGTGGTTCTCTCACCACTTTTCTTGGGTTTTCTTGGAGCAAAGCTCAGAGGAGAGCTGGGTTAGGCTGAGCATCAAGGATCCTAAGCTAGGCTTGAAGAATTGATAGGGGTTTAGCAAGAACACACCATCACTTGAGGTAAGACCTTGTAGCTTCTTCAGTTTCTGGTTTTAGTTTTTAACATACGGTGCATAAGCTGGATTTGATGGGAACTTTAGAGAATTCAAGCCAAAAGGTTGAGGAAGAGAAAGCTAAGGAGGTTTGGAGGTTGTCTTGAAATTGAAATCCCATTAAAGGTATAAATTCTAAGCTTTTAACTTTGATGTTTAACTGGTTTCTGCTGGGTTTTGATGTCTAGAAGTGGCTATGGTGAATTTTGAGATTAGGGATGCATGTACTTGAGTTTTGGGTATTTGGGGTGCTTGGGATGAGTGGAGTATGTTAATAAGGTTTTTTTTGAGTTTGGTGAAGGTTTGGAGAAGTTTTGGTTGAGTTTGGTTCTAGGAAATCGCAGGAGGGAAAATCTGGAAGTTGCCTGTTTGTGACTAGCGCTATAGCGCTAGCCTTTGGGCACTGTAGCGCTAGGCCAAGCTTCCTGGGGGATTTTGCTTCTGCTTGTAGTGCTGTAGCGCCCTCCTAAGAGCGCTGTAGCACTGCCCTATTTTCAGAAAGGGATTTTAGGGTTGTTTGCAAGGGTTCTTGACCAAGAGTTTGGGGTTTGATTCCACCACCTTGTTTGGTGGAACTTGGACTTCTAGGGGGCTTAGGATTAGCCCCGAGGCTAGGTTTTGGACTTGAGGTTTGATGATGAATTTGAACTATGGTTGTGTTTAGGGGAGCATTAGGGTTCGAGAGGGATTCTGCTCAAGGAGTTAAGTGATCAAAGCTAGCGGATTGAAAGGTAAGAAAACTGCACCCGGTTATATGTTTGTGATGGGACTAAGTGCTCCTGATGTTTGTATTATGTCAATGATGGTATTATGCCATGGGACATGTGATAGCGGCCTAAGGGTGCCATACATAATATTTGCGCACAGGGTACGACTTGGCCACTAGTAGCCGAGGACAGCTTTATATTCACTGAGCTCGGTTTAAGCGGGCCAGAGTCAGTGGGATAACGGAGGGAGCGGCCTGAGGGCGCTAGCCCTAGTTATCATTTGCGAACTGATATATGATATGAGTTGATATGTTTAGTATGTGGAATACTTGATTATACTGAATACTTATATGGTTGAGAATATGTGATGCAATATGAGATATTGATTTGTCTGTTGATTGTTTATGCTCTGCTGTTGTGTTTTCTTGCTAGGCCTTGGCTCACGGGTGCTACGTGGTGCAGGTAAAGGCAAAGGAAAGCTGGACCAATCCTGAGATGGAGAGCTGCGAGGTTGAATGTACATAGCTAGCTATTCGATCGCCATGGTCGAGGAGTGGATCAGGACAGGGATTGCCTAACTGTCTGTTTTGCCTTAATATGGCTTAATATTGTACTTAAACCTTATGACTTTTGTAAACGGTCATTAAATTTATTATTTTTGGGATCCCGTGTAAACAGATAATGTTTCTTAATGAAAAATGTGACTTTTGAGACCAAAACATTTTAACCCTAGTTCCTTTATAGTTTCAATAGCACGTTTTCAATTAAACGACTTGATTAGCAAGTTTAGCACTTTATAAACACACAGTGTAACAGTCTTGGCTATCCTAGCCGTTACACCCTGCATGGCCGCAACTCCGGTAGCTCCTCAGGGAATACATCCAAAAACTCACAAACCACCTTGGTCTCTCCCGACCCTACTGGAAACACCTTGGTAGTGTCCACCACACTAGCTAGAAAACCTATACATCCACCTTGTAACAAGTCTCTAGCTCTCAATGCTGATATCAGGGGTATACGGGGTCCACATACCGCACCCACGAAGACAAAAGGATCCTCGCCCTTAGGCCCAAAAGTCACCATCTTCTTCCTACAATCAATAGTAGCCTCGTACCTGACCAACCAATCCATCCCTAAGATCATATCAAAATCCTCGATGTCCAACTCAATCAGATCTACCGAAAGCTCCCTACTATCAACCATCACTGGCAGTGCCCTAATCCATCTCCTAGAAACTACTAACTCCCCTGTAGGCAATAAAGTCCCAAACCATGTACTCCAATATTCACTAGGTCTACACAATCTATCAATCACTTTACTAAAAACAAAGGAATGTGTAGCACCAGAATCAATCAATACAGTAAAAGAAGAGCTAGCGCTAGAAAGATGACCTGTCACTACCGAGAGACTACCCTCAGCCTCTGCCTGTGTCAAAGTGAATACTCGAGCTGGAGTCAAGCTATCCACCTTTCCTGCTTCACCTTTCTTCATTGTTGGGTAGTCTTTCTTTAGATGCCCCACTGTTCTGCACACAAAAAAATCTTTGGTCCGACCTTCGCCCAAGTGATGCCTTCTACACCTTGGGCACTCTGGATAGGTCCGCCACGCCTCGCCGCCACGCTGATGGCCACCCTGACCACCCCGACCCCTCCTATCAGGACTAGGAACGACCGAAGTGTCAGGAGTCTTTCTCTTGAAGTCACTGGGGCCTCCGCCCCTACCTGTCCCTGAATATGGAGGCACCACTCTGCGGCCCTCGTACCTCACCGTACTTTCCCTCCAAATCTTGTTCTCCGCTTCCTCAGCTATAAGAGCCTTCTCAACAGCCTAGGCATACGTTGTTCCTCCAGGTACCGTTGTAATCCTAACATCCCGAGCTATCATAGCATTAAGCCCCCTGATAAATCTGTCCTGCTTAGCTGCATCAGTAGGCACAAGATCTAGTGCAAATTTTGCCAGCCTGTCAAATTTTAGGGCATACTCAGTAACAGTCATTTTTCCCTGCACCAAACCCACAAACTCATTAACTTTTGCTGCCCTGACAGCAACATTATAGTATTTTTGGCTAAACAAGTCTCTGAGACTTCCCAACTCAAAGCGGTCACATCCCTAATCTGCGATGCCACTTCCCACCAGATGCGGGCATCCTCTCTCAACATATATGTGGCACAGGCCACTCTGTCATGTCCCTCTATCCTCATGAAATCCAAGATAGTAGTAATCATAGTCAGCCATTGCTAGGCCTTCAATGGGTCTGGTCCACCCTCAAAGATTGGGGGTTGCTGCTTTCTGAACCGCTCATATAACGGCTCCCACCTGCTCCCAATCTCTCCTGACTGTACAACTGGTACCACTGCAGGTGGTACAACAGGGGCAGCACTCCCTAATGGAGCCTGCTGACGCAGTAGACGAATCTGTTCATCTTGGCTCTGTAATCGAGCTTGCATATCTGCATTGAGTTACTGCCAGTTCTCATGGACTAGCAGAGGAATCTGACCCTAGTCATCAGCCCCGGTCCCAGACCTAGTGCCGGCTAGTCGTGTAGATTTTCTTGTACGTATAGCTATCCAAGTCAATCTGCAATCAACGACTCAGCAATCAGACCATGAAGACAGGGTAAAAGCTTCTCCAATATCCACCAATGGAATATAAGCAATCACAAACAATATGAATATAGACATTTATCTGCTTGCACCAGTTGCTAATAAGCATGCCCCAACATTACCACACCATAGTTAAGATAAAAGCATTCACCAATACACAATATGCACTTAATCATCCAAATAATCATTTACATGCACAACGATGCTAATCAGCATGCCTTAATATTTTCATACAACAGTCAAGGGCCAGGCCCCATCAGTGTCTCATGCTTCCTATTAATCCAATAAATAATAACAACATTCATAACTCATTCCAGACATACAAGCATATATACACATATTCACATTACCAAACCTTGAATCGAGCTTGTCTCTAGCAGCGAATGTACATGTCCAGCTGGTCTTCTGGAACCCTTAAACCTAGGAGCTCTGATACCAAGTTGTAATGCCCTAGATAGCCAAGACCGCTACACTGTGTGCTTATCAAGATGCAGGACTTGCTAATCAAGTCATTTAGTTTAAATGTGAACCTGAAACCACTAACGAACTAGGGATAAAAGATTTTTGTCTCAAAAGTGTACATTCTGTATAACAAAACATTTTATACATGGGATCCCAAAAAGGAACAGTGTTCGAAAGTCAGTTTACAAAATTTCCAAAGTTTGAACAACCATTAGCCATTCTAAGGTAAATCAAACATTTCTGGTTCCCTTTTTCCTGTCTACTCCTCAACCATGGAGGCTGAGCAGCTAGTCATGTACATTTCGCTCATAGAGTTCTCCAAGTCAGGGATGATCAAGCATGCTTTTGCCTTTACCTGCACCTCGTAGCACCTGTGAGCCAAGGCTCAGCAAGAAAACATAATATGCATCACAACAACAATAACAGATGAATAATTCTTCAAGCATAATCAAACACTTAACACTCTCATTAATCACATAGCATGTTTTCAGAATCAACGATGCAACTAAGCATTAATAACAATCAAATTACATGATAATTAGGGCAGACAACTTAGGCCACACCCTCTGTTTACTCTACTGACTCCGACCCTCTTAAATCGAGCTCAGTGCATAATAAGCTGTCCTTAGCTACTAGTGGCCAAGCCGCGCCCTATGCGCTAGTGTAACCTTGGGCACTCTTAGGTCGTGATTTACTGTTTGCATGGCATAATATCATTCTTTCAAAGCATACATATAAGGGAACCCTTAGTCCCTCTACAAATACACAACCGGGTGTAGTGTTCTTACCTTTGATTTCCGCATTCATAGACTATGAGCGATGACTCTCGAGCACGATCCGCTTCTCGAGCCCTACCTTAATACCTAGTCACAACCAAGGTAATAGATTCCATTAATATTCAAATAAAAGTTTCAGGGTACAATGCTAGCGGCCGGGGCATCGAATTCCACCAAACACAGTGGTGGAATCGATCCTGAGCACCCTAGGTTAGGTTCCCGCGCTTAAAATCCCCAAAAGATCAAAAATGCACCTAAGGGTTGCGGCCCCGGAAACCAAGCCGCGACCCGCCCCTGAAATAGAGGCTAAGCCTCTCTGTAGCCAAAAACATGCCACGGCCCTGCCCTGTTGTGTCGTGGCGCTCCCCTTCGGTAGAGCCTCCCTAGCTCCTTTGCTTCGTAGGCTGCATTGCTCTAGAACAGAATCGCGGCCCAACACTTCATGCCCAGAAAACCCTCCATTTCTAACATCCTAACCTTATTCAAAACCACCCCAAAGCACTCTAATTCCAACACCTATTGATCTCAAGACCTTTAACATGATTCTAGCAACATAATCCAACAGAAAACCTAGCTTTAAAACTCATTAAAATCCCATTTTGATTTCTGAAACTCAACAGCTCAAAAACACCAAAAACCAGTCATGCAAACTAAGATTTTAACCTCTAAATTATGAATTAAATCTTACCTTCTTTAATGAACCACTTCCTTAACAACTTCTAAGCTAAAACCCAAGCTTCCCAGCTCCAATTCAGTCCTTAAATATTCAAACCATAAACACCCTTAATATTCAGCCAAAACTTAGAATTCTAACACTCAAAAGTAAAACTTAATTCTTACCTTGGCCTTAGTTGAGTGTTCCTTGGTTAGAGATGAGCTAATTCTTCAAACTTCAGCTCAAATCACAAAATTTCTAGCGAAACTCCCTTAGGTTTCTATATCCTTCTTGAGGAAGAAAGGAGACGTGAGGAGAAGAAGTATTAAAGGGTCGGTTTGGGTTTTCTGTTCTACTAAACTATATTTACTTGGTTAATCTTAGTTAATTAAATCAATCCCGAGGCTCGCGGTACCAAAAACGTCCCCGAGGGCAAAACGGTAAAATTCCCCAAAATTCCCGCGTAAGCTTCCTAACCTCAAATATATCTCCATATATTTTCTTCCATAACCCGATTACCCAAATAATCATCTAATACCCAAATTACCCCTTGACTTACCCCAAGTCAAACATTAAGCCTCGTTGTGACTTCCCGCTAACTAGCTCCTTGGGATTGCCTCAAGTCGCACGTTGCAGATTTACCCACATAATAATGTGGTTCTCACAATTGAAGCATATAATCACATTAACATTTACATAACCATTCAAGCACGCTTATCATATAATCATGCATTAAATGAATAAATTCACACATGAACCAATTATTCTCTCCCGGCACATTAATCAAGGTCATTAAGCCACATTAGTGATTTTGGGTCGTTACACCCGACAGTGGTAGCCTTGTTCTTAGGTCCTTTACTCGATCCAGCATTTTTTCCTTCATACATTTGGAACTCATTCAACAACCAAGTCATTCCATAGTCCACCTTGTAAGGAAATAATTTGTGCTGAATGTAAGAAAACTAGGTGCAAGGTTGTTGAGAATTAATCCAACTTTAATCTTCTCTTCTAGTGTTGCTTCATACAACTCATCTTCTTGGAAGTAATTCTTCATCTTAATTAAATGGTCACGAAGATGTTGGCCAGGTGCAATCCTACAGTTCACATTCTTCTTGGTAGCCTCGAAACTAGCTTGCGCTACTTATGCCCAAACATTTCTTGGACTTTCTCCATGATTTCGTTGTTGGTATTAAATAGAATAAAATCAAGGATGTATCGGAAGGTTGGGGAGATGAATTTTTAAAAATCATTAATACCAACGAGGATCAATACATATATATACATTAAATTCGCACATACAAGAAAATAGAGATTACCCCTTGGAGCCTATCAAGATTCCTTAAGTCTTTTAGTGTAATCGACGATATTCCTATCCAAGTAAAAGCTCACACCTAGCCTTCCAAGTTGTTCATCTAACACACAAGGATATGTGTGGGAGTGTAGGATTCATAGGTTTTATTATTTTGGCTCTCTAGATGTTCTTAGCAAGTGAGATCTAGAGGGTTTGGATAAGAGAGAAAGCTAATGGAAAGTTTTAGAATTTCAGGACTAGAAAATTCTATCGTTTATTTTCTTGTATAAAGTCTGATAATAAAAAAAACTGATTGAAAAGAAACGCTTCTTTTCAAGTTTTTAAAGATAAAATAAAACTATTTTGTATTTCTTTAAAATTAATCATTCAAAATACTGATCAGTTATGATTTAATTTAATTATTAATTTAAAATCAATAATTAAATAAAAAAATTAATTTAAAATTCAAAATTCAAATCTCAGGGATGATGTGGCACCTTAAGTGGTGCCACTGACTGTCTAGCACAGTGAGTGGCGTGAGCCACTGTTGTGGTCTCCCCCATTTTCTCATTTGTTTGTTTTATTAATTTTAAAACAATATATTTATTTTAAAAAATATATATAAGTTAATTCAAAATTAACCTTGTCTTAAAAATTATATGTTGACTGCATTTTTCGCTATCAACCTTAAAACGAGAGATCAAAGAAATAAATACCACGAACGCAAAGGTTTTTTTATTAGTTCAGGCTATAAAATTGCCCTAGTCCATGAGTCTCTGGTATTCAGAGGATTGGAAGCTTGGGTGGCAAGTTCCAATGGTATATTCTCAGGCAGCTTTTAGATTGCTCTATGTACAATGTATTTTTCTCTCTAAAATACTTAACCCTTTACATTTAGACTCCGAGCCCTATTTATAGAGGCTGGGGTCATTAATACTAATCATCAGTAATTAATACACATTCTTCCCATTACTGAGGGATTAATACCAGTTCAATGCATTGGGCTGCATTAAATAGAGACCATGGCCCAAGCGAGATCTGCGGGGCCCACTACAGAAAGGTACCTACTTTATGGGGAACATGCCCCAGGTATTGTCAGGGCATGCTGTATGTATCTCCATGTCAAAAGGCATAGTGGGAGTGAAAATTATCGAGTCGTACACTTGACAACACTATGGATGGATCGCCAAAATGGTGGTTAGACGATCCTCTAGCGCTGCAAACCCGCATCGGCTAATACTTGGCGCCTATCTTAGGTTCGAGAACCAGAACCTCGGACCTGGGGGACGATTGAAGGAGAACTATTGTCGTAGTTGCTTCACCTTTAGAACCCCTAACTCCGAGGGCAATCCTCGAGGGGTAATATACCTTTAGGGTACCCACGGTTTACCACCTAGCGAAGACAAATGACCTCAATTGGAAGGACCCTCGCCCCAAAGAGAGACCTCGAGGGATAACATATCCCGAAGATGTCTGCAAGTGTCTAAGCCATTCACTGTGAGTTGGCACATGTCAGGAGGTGAAAATACGTACAAAATTTTCCCCCCAAGTCTCTAATCGCCCTTGGGCAATGGAGACTTAAATTAGGAGGAGTGGTTTGAAAAAACAGAGGGAAAAACATTTGAGCTTTCCTCTGACATCATTCTGATAAGTACACCCACGTGTCAATGCCCCATTTCTTGGCCTGTTAATCTGCACATTTAATTAGGGGTCAAATATGCAATCCCAAATGTATACTCTGCCCGAGGCATCTTTTCCCAAAGAAAAAATTACTACAATCCCCACCTTTTTGAACGCTGACCGTCGGATCACCCTCATGATCTCATCATTGTAAGCAATCTGACAGTCGTGGGGAGATGGCTTCCCTCTTAAGCCTTACTGGGTATAAGACCCAGATAAATCCATCTTTAGTCTCACACTAGCCATAAGAAAATAAAAAACCCTTACAGAAACCTCTCTTCTCTCTCGTCCTCATCTTTAACCATTTTTTCCCGAAGCTCTGGACGATTGGTGTGAATCGTCATATTTCTGGGCAGACTGCAGGCGTTACTTTAGAGTCAAGACTCGCCTTAATAGTTACCTACGTTTCAACTCGAGTAAGTGCCCTTGACCTGTCTTTTTTTTTTTGTGTGTATGGTTTAGGGTTCTTGGTATACATTTAGGAATGCCAATAGTATGGTATTGAAGAGTCTGTTTTTGGTTTTCACGAGTCACTCTAGGCATATTTTGATAATAGCGTTCAAAATGGCACTCAAATTTTTTTTTGTCACTTCTGCAGATTCCGATAGGTTTATCCCTTACGATCTGTCTTTAGGTGCCGAGTGTCACGGGCCGCCAACTTCGATACTTGAATGGACGAAACGTGCGGCACTTGTTAGCACTTTTAACTAGCAAGTTAGCCTAGAATTCACACCTGCGGCAAGCAAACTCAATGGTTAGCCACGTTACAAGTCTCACACAAGTAAGGGCAATTATGAAGCGGGAGCAAGCACGAGGCAAGCTATCCAGAGGCAACATCCCACACAACAATCAGAGCCAACAACACAGTCAAGCGCACGCAATGGCCCAACGAAGGTAACAAACAAGCAACACATAGACTGTAAAGAATGCATACACAAAGAGACATGGAAAAGCATCATTTTATTCATATAAGGCCTTGATAGGGCAAGGGAGTACACAGCTTAAGCCCCTATCTGCTGGTGGCCATGGTGCTTCCTTAAGTCACCAGGTCACCCCCCCCTAAGGAGCATTCTAAGCAAATGAAGTATTCCCAAGAACATATATGATTTTTGTCTGGGAGACATATGCATAATTACAAAAGTGCCATTCCCTACCCCTGAGGTTACTTGATGCAAGACTTGACTAATGATCAAGCACCAAGGCATGCTCATATATACAAAATGGTCCCCTGGAGATGTGCCATGACGCAGCACGTCACACTCCCCCCCACTTAAATCTTCGGCGTCCTCGACGAGCTTGCCCCTTGCTGATCTTCAATCTTCTGAAGATGCTTGTGCAAGTCCTCCGCCCTTTCCTAAAAAATTTCTTCATCTTCAAGCCCTTTCCACTTCACCAGAAACTCTTTCTTCTTCTTTCTGTCCACGACCACGGTCCTCTCTGCTAGGATTTCTTCAGGTTGTCTGCTTCTTCGTGGCTTGACGCTGACTCCTTCTCTGGTAGACTGGTTACACGCTGGCTCTTCTGGATCTTCGTGATACGGTTTGAGGTTGCTGACGTGCAAGACCGGGTGTATCTTCATCCATTCTGGTAAGCTCACTTTGTAGGAGGTCAGGCCCACTTTCGAGATGACTGGAACAGGACCCTCGTATTTGCGGACGAGTCTCATGTCCTTATTCCCTCAGAATCTCAGTTGTTCGGGCCTCAGCTTGATCATCACTAAGTCGCCTGCTTTGAATTCTAGCGGTCGTCTCTTCTGATCTGCCCATTTTTTCATTCTCTTTGATGCCTTCTCCAGGTAGGCTCGGGCAATCTCGGTGGTTTTCTTCCAGTCTTTCGTGAAATTGAAGGCTCTAGGATTTCTTCCGCGATACTCATCCACTGTGTGGGGTAACAGCGGTTGCTGACCGTTAACAACTTCAAAAGCGCTGTTGTTTGATGAAGAACTCTTCTGAGAGTTGAAACAAAATTGAGCTACGTCTAGTAGTTGCGGCCAATTCTTTTGGTTAGCACTGACGAAATGTCGCAAATACTCTTCCAGCATCCCATTGAATCTTTCAGTTTGTCCATCTGTTTGAGGATGGTAGCTCGAGGAAATATTTAATTGTGACCCCAAAAGGTTGAATAACTCCGACCAAAAGGTCCCTGTGAATCTTCCATCACGGTCACTAACTATATTTTGGGGTACTCCCCAATACTTAACTACATACTTGAAGAAAACTCTCGCTATCTCTTCTGTCGAGCAATATTTTGACACTGGTATGAAGGTTGCATACTTTGAAAATCTGTCCACGATCACCAAGATCGCACTCAAGTCTCCCGTCTTCGGTAAACTAGTAATGAAGTCAAGCGACACACTCTCCCATGGTCGGCTTGGGACTAACAAAGGTTCCAACAACCCTGGCGTCTTGTGTCTCTCCACTTTGTCTTGTTGGCAGGTGAGACAGGTTTTGGTATACTCCACAATATTGTCAAGCATCTGTGGCCAGTAGTACCCCTGGTTCAACAAGGCATGGGTTCTCTGCCACCCTGGATGACCCGCCCACAAGGTGTCGTGACACTCACTCATTAGTGTCCTCCACAAATCTACTGTCTTGGGAACATATAAGCGGCCACCCTTGGCCCACAAAAGATCGTCTTCTACCCAAAATTGGCGAGTCTTTCCCTCTTTTGCGAGATTCATGATGGTCTTCACCACCGAGTCTTTCACCAGGTTCTCCTTAATGCTCTCTCGGAGTGGAGTGGTCACCATGCTAGCCGACATATTAGCCAGCAATTTTAGAGCTGCTAACTCAGCTTTGCGACTCAGGGCATCTGCTGCCTGGTTTAGACGGCCCGCCTTGTGTTCGAAATGAAAGTCGAATTCTGCTATGAACTCCTGCCATCGTGCTTGTTTAGGGGTAAGCTTTGGCTGGGTGAGGAAATGACTCACCGCGGCATTATCTGTCTTCACCACAAACTTCGACCCCAACAAGTAGTGCCTCCACACTCGTAGACAATGAATTACTGCGAGAAGCTCCTTCTCTTGGGTAGTGTACCGCCTCTCTACCTCTGTGAGTTTGCGGCTTTCATAAGCTATGGGGTGGCCCTCTTATACAAGCACCACTCCCAAGGCAAAATCAAACGCGTCTGTCTGCACTTTAAAGGGTCTACCAGCATCTGGTAAGGCTAGGACAGGATCTCGCATCATGGCTTCTTTCAGACTCTGAAATGCTTTGACACACCTATCGGTCCACGTCCAAGTTACACCCTTCTTCAACAACTCTGTCAAGGGTGTCGCCCTTCTTGAATAGCCCTCCACAAATCTTCGATAATAGTTGGCTAAACCAAGGAAATAGCGTAATTCCTTCAAATTTGTGGGGGCCTTCCAGTCTTGAATGGCCCGCACCTTCTCTAGATCCATGCGGATTCAACCACGCTCTACTATGTGGCCTAGGAACTTGATCCTCTCTTGTCCGAAGGAGCACTTTTCTCACTTCACATAGAGTTGGTTCTCTCTCAATTTCTGAAACACTTGGGATAACTGTCGTTGATATTCTTCTATTGTGGAGCTATAGACCACAATGTCATCCAAGTAGACTACCACGAACTTGTCTAGATATTCTTGGAAAACTTGGTTCATCAATGTACAGAATGTGGCTGGTGCGTTCGTCAACCCAAACGGCATGACTCGGAACTTGTATGCTCCATATTGAGTCACACACATTGTCTTCGGCTCATCCCCTTCGGCTATCCGCACTTGATAGTAGCCTGATCTCAAGTCCAGTTTTGTAAAGAATTTAGCTCCACTCAACTAGTCGAATAAGTCGGCGATCAAGGGGATGGGGTACGTATTACGCACTGTCACTTTATTTAGAGCCCGGTAATCAATACATAGTCTCAAGCTCCCGTCGTGCTTTTTCTGGAATAGCACGGGTGCACCATATGGTGCCTTCGATGGCCTGATGAAGCCTGCCTCTAGTAAATCCTTCAACTGCTTCCTCAGTTCTGCTAGTTCGGGGGGCGCCATTCTATAGGCCGCCTTTGCAGGTGGTTTGGCTCCCAGCACCAGCTCAATCTGGTGATCAATCCCTCTTCTAGGTGGTAAGGCTTTGGGGAGTTGGTCCGGCATCACATCCCCATACTTCTTCAAGACCCTTCGAATTTCTGGTGGGATGACTTCATCCACCGTATCCTCGTATATTGTGGGTAGGATAATATACGTGGCTTTTTCCTTCTCACGCCCTTCTTCAATTGCAAGGCTGACAGCAGCTTGGTTTCTGGGGGCTGCTCTACTATAGCAGCCACCACTGCCGGTGTCTCCCCCATTATGAGTAAGCTTCCCGTCGCTGGGATGGGAATGGCTCCCTTTTCCGTAAGGAAGTCCATACCCAATACCACATCAAAGTCGTCCATTCGCACGACCACCAAGTCAGTCTGCCCCTCCCACGAGCCAATCTTCATGTTCACCTTTTTAGCCACGCCGGTTGTGGCCAAGTCTTCTGAGTTAACCGCTTTCATGCGGCCATGGTCCTTCTCCCATTTCAGTCCCAAACGTTTAGCTTCGATCTCCGAAATGAAGTTGTGAGTGGCGCCCGTGTCGATCATCACACTTGCAGTCATTTTACCGTTTAGAGCGGCGTCCAAATGCATTAGTCCCTTTCCGGGGGTCTTCTTCACTTTCGCACCGTGTTTCTTGAGAGAATTTAGCATCCGGAGGGCACCCATGTGCGTATACTCCTCCTCCTCCTCTTCGTTGTTTTGTTCTGCTTGGACAAATGTCGCCTGGAGGGCACTCATCTTGCCTTTGTGAGGACACTCTATTGACTTATGAGGTCCGGTACAGATCCAACATGTAAGAGGCTTCTTGAACTGGGGGTTGCCACCTTTGCTAAGAGCGTTAGACTCCACAATCCTTTTCTCTCCTCCCCCACTCTTGCTCTGCCAAGACTTCCCAAACTTTTTACTCCCAACATTACTTCCACTAGTCCATGGATTGGTCTTCTTGGATTGAATGTTCCCTGATGAGTAATCAGTTAATCGTTCGGCAGCAGCCTGAGCAGTGGCTACGTCAGCCACTCTCTGTCTCTTGAGCTCTTGCTTTGCCAAAGGCTTCAGACCTTCTAAAAACACGAAGAGTTTGTCCACTTCGAACATGTCTTTTATATCTAGCATCAATCCAGAGAATTTCTTAACGTATTCTCGGATTGTGCCAGTGTGCTTCAGCCCTCTCAACTGGCGTCGAGCTATGTAGGCAACATTTTTGGGGAAGAACTGCGCCTTCAACTCTCTCTTGAGATCTTCCCAGGTTATTATGGTGCATCTGCCGTTCTGAATATCATCATACTTTGTCCTCCACCACACTTTGGCATCCGCAGACAAGTACATCGTCGCCATGGCAACCTTGCCATCTTCCAATTCAGCTCTTACGACTCGGAAGTAATGCTCCATATCAAAAGGGAAGTTCTCTAAGTCCTTCGCGTCTCTAGCCCAACCATAAGGCCTTGGCTCCGGGACTTTTACTCTGCCATATTCCATGCCAATGGGTCCGGTTGTAGGCTGGCTCCCAACTGCCCTCATGGTAAGGTTCAGCTTGGTGTTCATCTCCAACATTTCATCTTTAATTGCCTCAACCGACATCCTGCAATTCTCTACAAGGTCATTTAATGATTCTTGTAGGTCCTTCACCGCTCGTTTCATTGCCTCCATACGTTCCTCCCTCAGAGGACTATGGGACGTGCTTGAAAGGTTTTCTCTCCTCTCAATTGCTGTTATGCGGGCCAGCAGATTGGTCGTATCCCACTCCAACACAGCCACGCGGTTTAGTGCGTTAGTCGTCTCCGGTTCTAGCCTGACAGAGCTAAGATCCCTGACTCTTTCGTCTAGGCCATCTAGTTCTCTGACGCGCCTCTCTAGCGCTTCAATCCTTTGAGTGTTGCTCACCATTCTGTAGGGTCCCCAAGCTTTCTCAACTTAGCTCTGATACCAACTATCACGGGCCGCCAACTTTGATACTCGAATGGACGGAACGTGCGACACTTGTTAGCACTTTTAACTAGCAAGTCAGCCTAGAATTCACACCTGCGGCAAGCAAACTCAATGGTTAGCCACGTTACAAGTCTCACACAAGTAAGGGAAATTATGAAGCGGGAGCAAGCACGAGGCAAGCTATCCAGAGGCAACATCCCACACAACAATCAGAGCCAACAACACAGTCAAGCGGCACGCAATGGCCCAACGAAGGTAGCAAACAAGCAACACATAGACTGTAAAGAATGCATACACAAAGGGACATGGCAAAGCATCATTTTATTCATATAAGGCCTTGATAGGGCAAGGGAGTACACAGCTTAAGCCCCTATCTGCTGGTGGCCATGGTGCTTCCTTAAGTCACCAGGTCACCCCCCCCCCCTAAGGAGCATTCTAAGCAAATGAAGTCTTCCCAGGAACATATATGATTTTTGTCTGGGAGACATATGCATAATTACAAAAGTGTCATTCCCTACCCCTGAGGTTACTTGGTGCAAGACTTGACTAATGATCAAGCACCAAGGCATGCTCATACATACAAAATGGCCCCCTGGGGATGTGCCATGACGCAGCACGTCACACCGAGGATACCCGTATTTCCAAAATCTTCCTCTTCTCCCCGAGCAGTATCCTTATAGTCATCAGTGTTTTGGACATCCTTCCTTCGGTAAGAATACTAACTGCTTGGTTTTTGTCTTAAATGCTCGAGGAACTTTAACAACTACAAGAGCACATATTCTATTTCTTTCCCAGGAGAAATCTGACATGGACCACGAACAAGGCACTTCCGGGGACATCGCGAGGGTGGGCATCCGAGAACCAATTAGGGAGTTGGTCATTTGTCCCAAGAGCCAAATGGCTGAGAGGCCTAAAATGCCTAAAGGTAGGGGGTTGACTGTTGAGGAAGTCAACAGAGCTCTGATTCCACACCCTACCCAGACGTACGAGGGTCATGGGTTTGAAGTGGGGGATTACCATACACTTCTTTGACACCTCGATACCATAGAGGCCATCATAAGGCACTACTCAATTGGGGACAAGTGTCACATCCGCCACTATCTGGACTCCGAAAGGACCACATCGTTAATGGCCTAGACGCCTAAAGCCAGGCCCACCTGATGGTAGGGGCTACCCTACCCCTTAAACAATATTTCGTGAACATTTTGAAGTTCGTGGGGATAGCCCATTTCCAGCTTTCCTCCAATGCCTACAGAGTGCTCGCAGGGATGTACATTCTATATTGGAAGCAGAAGTGGCCTGAGCCTTCACTGGTGGAGATCCTGTATTTCTAACTCTTCCGCACCACTCCAAGGTAAAAGAAAACCAATATAGACAGGTACTATGCTCTGGCGAAGTACACAGCCTCGTCACTCGACTACAAGGATCCTCACCACAATGAGAATCATTCTCGAGACTACAAGGACACCTTCTTCTTCACAGACAGTTTCTCGACTCGTAGCAATCCGACCTTAATTCTTGACTTCGCCAAGGTTGGTGAGTATCCTCCCAACCATTTTATCTTTCATGTTTTTAGGGGTCTTTTGAGTTCGATACTTAGTCATTCTTTTGAATAGGCCCTTTTCGCCGAACCCATTACATCTAGCTCTTCGAGGATCATCTTCAGGGGATGAATTCTTCTCCCGACTGAGATTCAGACCTTAGAGTCTTGGTAATGGAAGTCAATCTCATTAGGTCGGGGTTCCTCAGCGTGGAACAAAGAATCAGCAACCTGGAGCTGACCAAGTATTGCCAGTCCAAGAAGTCTCGGCAGTTGGCATCCCGTCATATCAACTACATAGACGGGCTTCTTCGGAGGGCTTTATAGAAGCAGCTTGCGGAGGAACGACTGGAGAACAAGCGCTTCGCGAAAGAAGCTTGAGAAGCCCAGGAGGATCGAGAGCTTAACGAAGAGCTTTAGGCGGCGATTGAAGCCTCTCATGTTGCTTTAGATAAACTACCTCTCACCGGGTAAGGGATAGGATAAGTCTCGAGCACTTTTGGGACTCTCCAACTCTCCTTCATTGTGGTTAGATTTCACATTGGCTCTGGACTACGGAAGAATTTCCAGATTATTTAGATTTAATAGACGTGTATCTACACCACCCAAGGAGACAATCAACTCTCCGGGGCTTCAAAACCCTAGACCGAGTGACGTCTTTCAACTCTAACTGGTTTTGCCAATATGGCACCAACATGAGTTGTGAGGTCGAAAATAAGATAAGACACCCTCACTGCCTGCACCAAGGCTTAACTTAGGGTGGGCCTCCAAGTAGCTTATGTTATTGCACTACCTTATTGTGGAGAAATACACTGGCTGTCTTATTTGTTCTTGTAGCTCACATGGGATTAGTTGATATTTCCTGGTCCTCCTTGAAGCTAGGGGCACCCCCAAGCTCTTCAGCAGGACAGGGGTCGTCAAGTCCTCGGGAGCATCTAGAACCCTCTCCTCCAACCAAGAGACTGAGAGTTCCTACTCCCCCCGTGGCAATTTCTGCAGTCGACCAGCCCCCGATCTTGGAGTTCCCATCTCCACCCAGGCTAGAAGAGGCGGTCCAAGATTCGGAGCAAGTTGGGGTGCCACCCCAGGTCCATCTTCTAGTGTACCGCGAGAAGTACGAGGGGCCCTGCTAAATCAATATGAGAGGATACTTTAGCATTTCTAAGCAAGTCTGGACGAAGGCAACAAAGCTCTCCATGAAACAGTTGAGGCCCTTCACCAATTGAAGCCACCCCGAGAGAGGCCAACCATTCCTTTAGTAGGTCGGGGCAAGCTAGATACTTTATTCTCTGCCAAGCTAGGGGAGATCGTCGCCCCTTCCCCATCAAGCTTCCTCAGGGGGTCAGCTCCACTATGTGTGAGCTAACCGCCCGAAGTTTCGCCCAACTGGGCGACAACAACAAGGCTTCTCTCATGGCCTTGTGTCAGTATGCTTATATCTGGGTAAGTCATTTATTCTCCACGTTATAATTTAATTCAGCAATGCTTTGAGCTAACCTTTTCCTTTTCTACAGTTTTCCTTGGCCTGCCAATGCTTGGGAGACATCATCGTGGAGAAGTCATATGAAATCCAGAGGTCCTAAGACAAGATAACCTCCCTCAAGGAAAATATCCAAGGCCCTCGAGAAGAGCTCGCCCGAGTTTAGGCTGCCCTAGAAGCCAAGAAAAAATGCTCTCGGGAGCTTGAAGAGGATGTCCAAAAGGTCACCAAGGACAAGCAGCAGGCCCAAGAGGAAACAAAGACGACCTTGAAGGGTATGCAATGAGCCCAAGAAGAGGCTAAGAAAGCCACAGTTGAGGTTGCCTGAATGGTCCTTGAAAACTCCCAACTTCAGAAGCAGGCTAAGGAGACTATCGATTGAGCTAAACTAGGGAAGAAATAAGCCCTCCAAGCCATGGAGATGAACAAGTCCTCTCGGTGTCAGGTGGACAAGCTGAAGAAAGAAGTTGAGATAATCATTGAGGATTCCTTCTACGTGGCCTGGTACCACAACCAATACATGAGCTTGGATTTCACTGGAGAGACCATGAAGTATAGACTCCTCTTTAAAGAGCGTCTTCGAGCGACCCAGGCTGCAAAAGCAGCTTTAGCTGCCAAGGCCATCCAAGTGGTTCAAATGGCCAAGGCGACCCAGTCTACCAAGGCCATCTAGTCAACTGAGGCGACTCCGGCTACTGAAGTTTCCCAGGTTGTGGTCCACTCGGCAGAGTGCCCCGAGAACAACCCCAATCATCGACCTGGTGGAGGATGTCTTCGAGGTTCATTCATAAATTTTAAACTGAGTAGTCCTGCGTGCCATAGCTTATTTGGGTATAGACAAATAACGCTCGAGCCCCCGAGCACAGTTGTAATTACTTTCCCATTTAAGAACTATGCAGCTTGCCTTACTTTACTCTGGTTCTTTTAGTTCGTCATAATATTGCATTAACGAGAACCAAAACCTTAGGTCCTTTTTTATTTTGTTTGGTTCTATGAATTCAACGTAACCTAATTGCCACGAGAATAAGCACTCAAACTACTTTAAACACTCGGTTCTATAAATTCAACATAACACGACTGCCACGAGAACAAGAAATCAAATCGTTATAAACACTTGGTTCTATAAATTCAACGTAATATGACTGTCAGGGGAACAAGAACTCAAACAACTTTAAGCACCTGGTTCTATAAATTCAATGTAGCATGATTGCCACGAAAACAAGAACTCAAACAGTTTTAAACGCTTGGCTCTATAATTTCAACGTAACATGCTGCCATGAGAACAAGAACTCCAACCACTTTAAGCACCCGGTTCTATAAATTCAATGTAGCATGACTGCTAGGAGAACAAGAACTCAAACCATTTTAAACACTTGGTGATTTCAACGTTTAGTGTCTCTTATGGGCTCATAGTCCTAAAAGTAACTTTAACACAAAATTTACCATTGGTCTAACATAGCTAACCAGCTCTAGGACCTCGGCCTAACTCAGCGTCCTCCTGTGTCCCCGCAATCCAAAGATTCAGGCTTTCAGGAGTCCTTGTACATGAAATTGCTTGTCCTTCGAGTAGGCATTACTCAAGAAGTCAGCCAAGGGCTTCAAGACTGCTCTCCGAGTGCATATCTCGTCGCTTTCAATATCGTCTCACACCTCCTCGGGATCGACGTCCTCAGGAGGTGAGGTTTACGATGTGTCCAAGCAAAAATGGCTCAGGCATCCTTCCTTATCTCGAATATTAGGATTTAGTTTTTACTCATCGGGTGCGCCGTCCTCGGGAGGTAACCTGAATCTCTAAGATCGCGCTACTAGACTTTTCCACTGGGTTTTCTCCAAGTTTCCTATGGGATAAGGTGACACTAGGGGTGTTTCGCTCATCGACTAGCCAAGCTCCCCATGTCACGGATCTCCTAGACTTGGGTCCAAGCTCCTCGGGCACAATGTCCATGTGAGGCATCCCAAGTTTGCCCCAGGACCAAGTACAAGGTACTCAGCCTTCCGTTCGCATCTCAAGATTAAAAGACTTGGTCAAAGCTTCTCGGGATCAGTGACCACGGGAGGTGACAAAAGTCTATTCTCGTGCTACTAAGATTATATAACTCTTAGGTGCTAAGCCCTGTTCTACCTAGAACAAGCAACAAGCTTAGTCTTCTAGGCTACCGGATTAGTTTCCTAGGATTTTCTATTCTCGGAGTGGTATCGCTAGGCTTATTCCATTTGACAAGCTTAGTTTCCTAGGACGTTCCCTAACTCCATGCCCCTAAATGATCAGAGACTTATTTGCGATCACTTATCCAGGCGAGCAGGTGCACTTGCATATCATTAATAGAATATAGGAAACCACAAAGTATAAGCAGACAGTAAATATCTTAGCGTGTTTTACATAGACAATTTCCATTAAATGTGCCCAAAGGCTACAAGGGGTATTACAGAAATAAATAATGTTTGCTGCTCATATCACTAGTAATACCAACAAAGATGCTCGACATTCCAAGCATGAGGAATCAACTCCCCACTTATTCAGGCTAACTTGTATGTTCCCAGACATACAACACTCTGGACTTGGTATGGGCCTTCCCAGTTACGTCCCAACACTCCTGCACCGGGGTCTCGGGTGGTTAAGAAAATACTTTGCAACACCAGGTCATCGACCCCAAACTTTCTATCTTTCACCTTAGAGTTGAAATACCTAGCTACCTTCTACGGGTAGGACGCTACCCAAAGCTGAGAAGCTTCGCGCAACTCCTCCATGAGGTCCAGGGATTCCCGTAGTAAAGCATGGTTTGTGGTTGGGACATACGTATCTCGTCGGTGTGTGGAGATTGCTGCCTCAACTGGGAGCATAGCCTCATAGCCATAGGCCATCGAGAAGGGCGAATGGTCAGCGAAGGTCCTGGCAGTGGCATAGTAGCTCCACAATGCCCTAGGCAGCTCCTCGGGCCAAGCTCCTTTTGCTTGCTCTAGCCTTTTCTTCAAAGTGAACTTGAGTGTCTTGTTAACTAATTCCACTTGGCTATTTTCCTGTGAATGGGCCACGAAGGAAAAGCTTTTGATAACTCCATGGAATTGACAAAAGTCCATGAACACTTTACTTTCAAACTGCAATCCATTATCAGAGACTATCTTCCTCTATAGTCCATACCGGCAAACTATGTCCTTAATGACAAAGTCCAAGGCCTTTTTGGAGGTGATCGTAGCGAGTGGCTCAGCGTCGACCCACTTCATGAAGTATTTGATGGCCACTATGGCATGTTTCAGTCCTTCCTTCCCTATTGGCAGGGACCCGATAAGTTCGATACCCCAGACAACAAAAGGCCATGGGCTGGTCATCTTTGTAAGCTCATTTGGAGGCGCTTGGGGGATGTTAGCGAAGCGCTGACACTTGTTGCATTTCTTGATATTATCCATCACGTCCCCATTCATGGTGGGCCAAAAGTATCCTTTCCTTAAGATCTTTTTGAAAAGGCTCTGCCCCCAACGTGATCTCAACAAAAACCCTTGTGTACTTCTCAGAGTATTAGATTGGCTTCTTGCTTGGGCACACATCGAAGCAAAGGCAAAGAATACACTCGTCGATAAAGCCTATTTTCCATGATTATGTATCTGGGTACTTGATAAAGAAACTTCTAAGCGGCCCTTTAATCTTGGGGCAGTTCCCCGTAGATGAGATACTTTACTACTGGCTCCATCCACCCATCTTGGGGTTGTATAGATTCCACCTCATCTAGAGCTAAGATACTCGGAGACTCCAAGTAATCAATGTGGACAACATTGATCAAATCAGCATTTTTGGTTGTGCCTCACTTAGCCAGGGCGTCAACATTTGAATTCTGCTTTCGCGGCACCTGCTGAATAGTGAATCTTCTGATGTTATGTAGCATTTCTTGAGCCTTGGCCAGATATGCTACCATATTTGTTCCCCTAGCCTGGTACTCTCTGAGTACCTGGCTCACAACGAGTTGGGAATCGCTAAAAATGTTGAGGCCCTTGACCTTGAGCTCCAATACCACACGGAGCCCAGCGATTAAGGCTTCATACTCTGCTTTATTGTTAGAGGTGCTGAACCTAAAGCATAGGGCACTATGCGCTTTGTGCCACTTGAGGGAAACCAAAATAATATCAGCCCCAACACCATTTTTCAATTAAAGATTCTTCCACAAACAACTTCCACACTAATATGATCGTTGGGGTACCATCATCCTTTTCCTGATTCCCTGTGCACTCAGTGATGAAATCAGCAAGTGTTTCACCTTTCATGGTGGTCCTTGGATGGTAGCTAATGTCGAACTGACTCAACTCCACCGACCACTTCAAGAGTCTTCCTGATGACTCTGGATTTTGAAGGAATTGTCAAAGGGGATGGTTTATGAGGACCTTAATCGGATGCGCATAAAAGTGGGGCCTCAGCTTTTGAGAAGCCATCATTAGACAAAAAGATAATTTCTCCATCAGTGGGTACCTAGATTCTGTACCAAGGGGTCTTTTGCTAAAATAATAGACAGGGTGCTGAACACGACCTTCCTCGCGCACCAAGGAAGCACTGATACCATTCTCTGAGACTGCCATATAGAGTAGGTTAGGCTCTCCATCTACTGGTTTAGATAGAATCGATTGATTTTCCATGTGCGCCTTGAGTTGCTGGAATGCCTGTTCGCATTCTTTTGACCATTTAAATCTCTGACTTCGTTAGAGAACATTAAAGGAAGTAATGCACTTGTCTGTCACCTTGGAGAAGGATCCTCTCTGTCAGGCTCTGCACGTCTTTATGCTTCTGAGGAGGTGGCATCACAATTAGGGCCTTGATCATCTTGTTGTTTGCCTAAATTTCCCCAACACTGACAATGAAGCCTATGACCTTACCAGAGGCAACCCCAAAGGTGCACTTTTGGGGGTTTAATTTCATTCTGAACCAGCGGAGCACTGTGAAAACCTTCGCTTAGTTGCCCACATGGTCAGGGGTTGTCCTAGATTTTTCCAGCATGTCATCCATGTATCGCCCTAACTGGTTCTTGAACATCTTATTAACCAGCCTTAGGTAGGTAACACCAGCATTCTTCAGCCTGAAGGGCATCACAATGTAACAATAGACACCCTTATCAGTTTGAGAACTAGTATGCTTCTGGCCTGCTATATGCATAGATATTTGGTTATATCCTAAGTATGTGTCCATCAACGATAGCAATTTGTAGCCAGAGGTGGCGTCGACCATCTCATCCATCTTGGGTAGCGGAAAGCACTCCTTCAAAAAAGCCTTGTTAAGGTCCGAGAAATCGATGCACGTCCTCTAGGTGCCATTTGGATTTGGCACGAGAACAAGATTGGATAGCCACTTGTGGTACTAGGCTTCTCAAATAAATTCATTTGAGAGGAGCTTGTCTACTTCGGCCTTCAGAGCATCTTTCCGAGTGTGATCAAACGTCTATTGCTTCTATTGGACGGGAGCAAAGTTAGGTTCAAGGTGTGGCATATGATTTTCGGATCAATACTAGTCATGTTGGAATGTGACCATGGGTACACGTCTTGGTTTTCTCGGAGGAAGCCCACCAATGCCTTTCAGACTTCTGTTTTCAAGCTTCCCCCAACTTTTATTTTTCTATTGGGGGTGGAGGTATCGAGAAATACCTCCTCCACCTTCTCTATTAGTTTCATGGACCTCTCCTCTTGAACCCTCTAGTCCAATCTGTCAAGCCTAGTCTCTTGGATGGCTTGTACCTCAGATTCCTCGGGCTTCTTGGGGCCTTCTTCCTCCACCAACGTCACAGGGGTTTTGAGGGAGACATTGTAACATTGTCTTGCCTTTTTTTGGTCTCTGCAAACCATACCAATTCCTTCCTCCATGGGGAACTTCATGCACAAATGGAGGATTGAAGTGACGCCTCTGAACTTCACAAGTTCAGGTCGTCCCAAGATGCATTATACGCTGAGTAACAATCTACCACCACAATGGTGCAATATTTGAAGGCCTGGCGAGGCACCTCTCCAAGCGTTACAGGGAGCTTTATCAGTCCCATTGGGATAAGGGCCTCTCCCAAGAATCCATAGAGAGTCAAGGTGCACATGGAAAAATCTGCCCTGGTCAGCCCTATTTTCTCGAAGGCTGACCTAAACAGGATGTTCACCGAACTCTCGTTGTCTACCAGAATCTGTATCACCATTTTGTTGGAGATTTGATCTCAATTTCCAACGGGTCGCGGTGTGGGAAATGCACTCTCCGAGCATCAACATCGGAGAATGTTATGACTTGCTCAGTCATTCGGGGAATTTGGGTAGGTAACTGAGCCAAAGCCATCACCTCATCATCGTGATTCAAAGCTCGTGCATACCTAATCTGCAAGCTTCGGGAGGTGCCACCCATGTGGGGCTCTCCTGAGATTTTTCCTACTTGCCTGTTCACCAGAAGAGGTCCTTGTGCCACTGGATGTTGTGGGACCACAGGAGCAACTCTTGGAACCTACGGAACAATAGGTAGCATGAGCGGTCGTGCCGCGGGGGGTTGTGCATGACGTGTTCCACCCTTAGCATATTGGTGGAGATGTCCTAGCTTGATGAGGTTCTCGATCACATCCTAGAGCCGGCGGCACACATTGGTATGGTGCCCTATGTCGTTATGGAAACGACAAAATTTGCAAGGGTCCTGCCTTTCCCTGTCTCTCCGGATAGGCTATGGCTTCCTATAGTGAACATGTTGTGCCAAGGCTACAAATATATTTTCTTTGGAGTCTACCAAGTCAGTATACTCAGAGTATTGCGAGACATACCTCTCACCAGAGGAAGTTCCCTACTCAACCTATGTTGTTCCATTTCCCTTGGGCTTCCGGCCATTGCCCTTCCCCCCATCTACTGCTGCCGGGGGCTTGAATGGATTCAGCAGGCTGAGATGGTGCAACAACTCCTACACTGAATGCAGGCTGAAACGCACTGTATCCAGTGGGCGCTGCTCCATATTCTGCTATAGCCATGTTGAATCCAAAAGTGAGTATGGCACCAAAACAGCAAGACGGAACACTTTGGCTGGGTTGGACTCCCCCCATACCTTGTTGGATGAGAGTGTAAGGGGAATATTGGATTCCTGAAGCCATAGGGCCAGGCATGGTCGAAGTGAGGAAAGTGAAAGATACTCAGAATGCTCCAATCTGGGCATCCTCTTAGCTTATGTACTCTTATGCTCGACGAATGAAGTCTTCGAGCCGTCAACATCCTCTCCGCTGGAGATCATCCCAAAGTGGGGACCCCGTGCGGATGCCAGCCTGCAAGGCCATCAACTGCTGGCCAACATCAACCCTCTTGGTTCTTGCTACCTCCTCCTTGTAGCATTTTATGTATGCCTTGAGGTTCTCGAAGGGCCCTTATTTAATTTGGCCAAATCATTGACCTCGAAGCTCACCTTTCGAGCACCTACGAATTTCCTTCGTAAGGCAGATGACAGCTAGTGCCATGAATGAATTGATCATGGTCGATGATTCTTGAACCATTTGTTGGCTCGTTCCATTAGAGTGATCGGGAACACCTGACATTTAGCATCGTTGGAGACGCAATGGACCGGGATCAATATGTTGAACTTGGAAAGGTGGTATGTGCGATCTTAGCCGCCATCATCAGGCACGATGGTCGACATCTTGAAACCATGCGGCAAAGGCGCTTCCACTATGTGGGGAGCGTATGGCTCTACCTCTTCTTCTTTCGAGTCTGAGTTGTGGCCTTTCCGTCTGATCATTCTTAGCATGATCTTTTTTAGACTCTCTAGCTCCGCACGGAGAGGATCTCGGTCTTGATTAACGTTCTACGCTGGATAATCTCTTCTCCAGGCATTGAGGTTGTCCTACAAGTCAGATAGACCTTTGTTGGCTAGCCCACACCCATTGGCCTTATTGCACCTTCAAGCGTTAAGGTTATCTAGTAGGTCAGCCAGACCTCGGAACGCCCCGTTATCCTTAAGAAGAGCCACTTCGGTTTCTTCGTTGGGCTTGATATTTTTGTTTACCGAGATACTGACACCACGTTCTCGGTTATGTGGGGCATTCTTTGGGCGGATCCCTAGACCGCAATTCCTATGGGGTTGGCTAGGTCCCGAGGGAACACCACCTCTAGTCCTCACGCGGTCCATATGGGCGCGTCGGGTCAGAACGCCTCGAGCTCCACAGGTGCTGATAGCCTGGTGGTGTCCTTGGGCCCCTGGGCCATTGCCCTTACCAGCCTTCTGCGGAACCTGGTGGCCCTCAGGATCTTGACGAGCCCTCTTCTTCTTTGAAGCAGGATTATCGTCAACCTTTCCTTTATCGTGATCCTGTGCTAGCATCGAGGTTCCAACTCTTGCTGGGTGCCCAGTGGGCACCCCAGCTGGTTGATCTCGCACCTCTGTGGCTGGGTGCTTAGGAGGCACTCTGGCTGTATTGACAGCTGGCATTCGAATAGGGTGCACAGGTGGCCGGCTAGTTGGATGCCCAGCTAGTACATTGCCATTGGGGTCCACTTGCAGCCCCTGGGCTGCATGAGTGGCCTTCATTGCAAGTACCATCTCATGTTAGGTGGCAACATTACCCTCTTAAGCATCGATCTTTTATTGATGGGTGCCCCCTGCTCACGGAGCACAACCTCTTCCGGTGTCTCCTTTGCGTCAATGGGCTGACGATACTCTTCCTCATAATACCCCTGGTCGATGCCATCATTTTCATCGTCGTACTCAGTGTCTTCGTCATAATCTTTCACCATTTTAGGCATGTCCTAAGGTGGCTGCCGGTTGGATTCCCATTCTTCAACTTCTGCAGGAGGGAGTACATCATCTGTATCGTTTCTTCTTGTATTTACCATGTCTGTAAGTGTTCTGAATGCTTTCTTCAAACTCTCAATGAAAGCACCAAAATGTTGACTGCCTTTTTTACTATCAACCTTAAAACGAAAGATCAAAGAAATAAATAACACGAACGCAAAGGTTTTTACATGGTTCAGGCTATAAAAGAGCCCTAGTCCACGAGTCTCTTGTGATAAGAGGATTGGAAGCTTGTTGTGGCAAGTTCCAATGGTATATTCTCAGGCAGTGTTTAGATTGCTCTGAGTACAATGTATTTTTCTCTCTAAAAGCCGAACCCTTTACAATGAGACTCCTAACCCTATTTATAGAGGCTAGGGTCATTAATACTAATCACCATTAATTAAGACACATTCTTCCCATTATTGGGGGATTAATCCAATTCAATGCATTGGGTTGCATTGATTAGAAACCATAGCCCAAGCGAGATCTGTGGGGCCCACTGCAGAAAGGTACCTACTTTATTGGGAACATGCCCCAGGTACTGTCAGGGCATGCTGTAAGTATCTCCATGTTAGACGGCGCAGTGGGAATGCAAATTGTCAAATTGTAAACTCGACAACACTTTGGACGGATCGCTAAAAAGGTTGTCAGACGATCCTTTGGCACTACAAATTCACATCAGTTGACACCTGGCCCTTATATTAGGTCCGAGAACCAGAACCTCAAACCTGGGGGACGACTGAGGGAGAACTATTATCTTAGTTGCTTCACCTTGGGAACCCCTGACTTCGAGGGAAATCCTCGGGGGGTAATCTACCTTTAGGGCACCCACGGTTAAATCTCCTGGCTAAGAAAAATGACCTAAACTGAAAGGACCCTTGCCCCGAAGAGAGACCTTGGGGGATAACATATCCCGAAGTTGTTTGTGAGCATCTAAGCCATTCACTGTGAGTTACCACGTGCCGGGAGGTGAAAACATGGACAACACTACCATTTTGAATAATTATCTTATAATAAGGTAATAATTAATTCTCTCCAATGTTAATCCAAAGACTGATTAATATTTATTTGAACTAATATAAAGTTTTTCAAATAAAAACTAATAAGTTAATTAATTAAATCACAACTAATTAATTACACACAGCTATCACATAATTATCTCTTTTCCCTCAACTATTAATTCATTTGCAATTTAGTCATTTTCTCCATTAATCTTACTTGTGACATCCTTACCCTTGACAGTGTAGGAAAGAGGCGACCCGAGGACCATGGAATTATAATACGAAGCCACAATAAACTTAATTATTAATTAAACTCTTTAATTTAACAATCTTATTTATTAATTCCGTTATCACTCCACTATAAATATGGAATTGCTCTCTAAGTAATTATAAAATTATATTTACAGAGTTTTCTCTTGTAGTCCATTGATGTAATCAATAAATGTAGTTATGTCCTCCATTTATTGGTTTGCTAATTAGAGTCGGTCAAGAATTACCGTTTTACCCTTCTAATCACCTCTTGTTCATTAATTACCGTTAATTCATCAGTGAATAATTAGTCTACAATCATATTATAGATTTGAGCTCAATAACTATTCAGTCCCATAGTTAACCCTTAAGGGAACCAATATTCGATCTATTAGGAAAGCATGGATTCCATTATTGTAAAATCATGTTCCCAGCCATTCATGATTTTGAATTTCCAAAATAAAAGTCACTAGCCTCATTATATCAAGAGACCTTAACGAATGAATCAAAAGATCCAATAAACATAAATAGGAGTTCATGATAACTCAAGATTTAGACTAATCTACAAATGATCATTTTAAGATATGAATTAAATCTTTATGGCAAACAACAAGTTTATAAAGATAATTAATTCACATCGGTCCTTGATAACTCTAAGATTTAGAGTTATTTTTATATCTTTAAACCTAATTTTCAAACTAAAATAAAAGAGTAATGAGTTGTAATTAGTGAAATTGTGTCCATTTAGTTTATCTGTGTAGCAAGGGATTGTGTGTTTGTATTGTCATATTTTTTTAGTGATCTATGTAGTTTAGTGTTTGTGTTAAACAGGAAAGGAGGCTGGAATAGGTGATCGGGAACTTTGGATCAAGAAGGGGAACAAATCTGGAAATAGCATGTTGCTGTTCTATCAATGCTGTAGCAACCACAACGTAGCATCGGGCAGAGCCAGGGAAGAAACGTGACAAATGCCAGCTGGACTTAATGAGACATAAGTGGCACTGAGGTGGCGAGAATATTGTACAATTAAGTCAGCTGGATGGTGTGGCAAAGGGAGGGAGCAAGATTGACTTTGACTTGCTAATTAGGGTAAACCAAGTACCCTAAAAGGAGGCCAGCCGAAATATTGAAGGACCCATTATCATTGAAGTATTCGGCATATTTTTTTAGAGAGAAGTACAGAGAGAAGAAGAGAAAAAATAGAAGAAAAAAAAGTACCAAACAGAGGAGAAGAAGGCAGACGCTCTAAAGGGGGACTTGAGCTCATCACTCATCTCTCTCTCTAATCTTAACCTCTCATTTTGTATTAATTTCCTATCTAGTTTTTCTGCTCATACTCTATGGAACTTCTAAGTTCTAGTTATGTTTTTATAATTTCAGTTATGAACTAAGCTTTTGAGGATTTGGGTGGTTATGAACCCTTTGTATGAATTAATATTTGGAATGCATGGTTAAGGTTTTGATATCACTGTTCAATCGAATGTGCTGGAATGTTAATTGAATGTTAATTACTGGCCATATTTAGCATTTATCGAGCTGGATCTAACTTGGAAAAGGGATATCCAGCTGAACCCATTCAATTGACGCAAGAACTACCTAGTTTTAGGTAATTTTGAATAGTGGAATAGGAATATTTTGCTGACTTGTATAATTGAAGATTTGGTGCTTGATGGATTGTTCATAGCCTGATTTAATGCAGGAATGTTTTGAGGGGGTTATAGATAATAGAGTGTAAGTTTTGGGAAAAACTTGCTGGGCATTTATGAAATTTGTTAACTGTTATATAATTGCTGAGACATTGCTGTAACAACTGGAACGAAACAGAGGGGAATTGTAACGACCCAAATTCGCTAATAAGGCTTAAGGGCCTTGATTAGCGTGCCGGGAGGGCATGATGGGATTTATGTGTGATTTTAATGATTTAAATGCATGGTTATGATTTAAAGCATGTTATATGACTATTTGTTTATCTGAGATGCATGACTATGTAAGTTAGTGTGCATATAGGCCCGGATCGTGTTAGAAGGGCATAATTGTAATTTTGGCCATGATTGGGCGTAACTGTATTGATATGTGTTGATTGTTGAGGCCACAGTGGTATGTGGATGTATCTGTGCTTTGTGACTCGAGGCGATCCCAGTGAGCAGGCTAGCGGAAAGTGTTGACAGGAATTTATACCCGGCTCGGGGCGAGCCTGGGGGTATAAGCAGGAATTCAGAGAATAGATTGAGATTTATTTTGATGATGGGGGATATTTATTTGGTGGTTTATCAAGTGTTGGAAAGCAACGGGAAAATATTAGGGACACTTGAGGATTAGCGGGAATTGGGTAAAATGACTAAAACGCCCCTATTGGGACAAAAGGATTTAGAGTTAATAGGAAGGGCATTTTGGTCATTTGGCTTTTAAAAATAGGTTTTATGAGGCTTTACACTTAGTAGATTTTGTAGAAAAGAGTATAGGCTGAAAAGAAAGAAAGAAAAAGAAAGAAAGAAAGAGAGGAAAACAGATGGGTTTTGAAGGGATCGGTTTGGGGATTCTAGCACCTCTTCTCTTCAAATTTCTTGGGGCAAAGCTTAGTGGAGAGCAAGGATAGGCTGAGCATCAAGGATCTTGGGTTAGACTCGAAGATTTGGCAAGAACACATCAATGTTTGAGGTAAGTGTTAGAGATTTTCGGTTTTAAGGGTTTTGATGGTTTGAGCTGTGTTTTGAGCTGGGTTAATGGGAATTTTAGGTATTTCTGGGCAAACTTTGAGGGAGAGCGAGCTAAGGAGGCCTAGGGTTGAATCAAGGTCGAAATTTGCAGCAATGGTATGATTTCTAAGACTCTATCTTTGTGGTTTGCATAAATTTCTGGTTTAGGGTTGTTCATGGTAGATTTTGAGATTTGGGATAAATGTTCTTGGGATTTGAGGATTTGGGATGCTTGGGATGAATGGAGAGTGATCATAAGATTGATTTTTGAGTTTGGTAAGGATTTGGGGAAGTTTGGTTTGAGATTGGTTGGAAGAAATCGCAGAAATGCGATTTTGGGATTTCTGGGCTGCAACTAGCGCTACAGCGCTAGTCAGTGGGCGCTGTAGCGCTAGTCCCTGTTTCTGGGGGGTGCATTCTGCTTGTAGCGCTACAGCGCCCTCTTTAGAGCGCTGTAGCGCTGCACTGTTCACAGAAGGGAATTTTTGGGTTTTGATGAGGGATTTTGACCTAGGGTTCGGGGCTCGGTTCCGCCACTTTGTTTTGGGGATTTAGGACTTCCCGGGGGCTCGGGATTGATCCCGAGGCTAGGTATTCAGACTTGGGGTTCGGTGTTGACTTTGACCTATGTTTGTGCCTAGGTGTGCGGTAAGGCTCGAGTGGGATCGTGCTCAAGGAGTCAGGTGATCTAAGCTATTGAAGGGAAAGGTAAGAAAACTATAACACCCGTAGGATAGGGCGTGGGCCCATAGTGTGATTGCGGGGCACGGCCCTATATTGCATGATGAGATGATTGCCGGGCATGGCCCTATATTGCATTACATGTTAGGGTGTAGACTTACATGTATTGATAATTGTATGATTGTTGTTTGATTTATGCTTTGTATGATTATAATGAAATGAACGGCAAGGGCCGAGTGCGGCGTAGGCCGGGTACGGCAGCGGAGCCGGAAGTAACACCTAGCACATGGGATGCTATGGTCAGGGCAGGGCCCGGGACCCACAGGATATGTGTAAGATCCTGCGGTGAAGACCGAGACCCCAGGCTTCGGTAAGGCTTCGGGGACGGCATGGCCGTGTTTGCTTAGTCTAATGGTTGACTTGTTTATGTGTGGATTATCTGTTATGATAAATTGTATAAATTGCATATGTCATGTTCTGCATGAGTTTTCTTGCTGAGCTTCGGCTCACGGGTGCTCTGTGTTGCAGGTAAGGGCAATGACTGAGTCAACCAACCATGAGTACGGAGAGCGTGAAGCGACGTGTACATGTTAGGTCTGCCCGACTGCTTTGGTTGGGGGTTTATTCGAAAATGGCTGTAATAATCTATGATTTTATGATTTCTCAACTGTAACCTTATTTCAAGATGTAATTAGTTTTTAAACCTTATTTTGGGATCCCAAATGTTTAATAATAGAAGTTTTAATGAAATGACGCATTTTCAAAGATTACAGCCTTAACTTTTAATTAGTCACACTTTTGTTTCAAAACCTCGGTTAGCGAGTCCATTGCACACTGTTTTGTCTTAAAAAAAAACTCACTTAGTAACGGCTCTAAGGAAGTAGGGCGTTACAGGAATTAACCACCCAGACCTATTTTTCTCGTATCTGAAATCTACACAGAATTCCTTCATTTTGATCTCTGAATTTTAGTTTAATTAAATTGCTCATTTACATTTATTTTCAGAATTAATCACTCAAATTTTCTCTTGATTTGGTCACTGAATTGTAAACTGTTTTTTGTTGATATTTCATTTATTTAGTTTAAAAGTCCCTGTGGAGACGAACTTTGATACTCTATCACTGTATTACTTGTTTTCGATTGTGTATACTTGCGCATATTTTAATCGTTAGAAAATTCACAACAAGTTTTTGGCGCCGTTGCCGGGGACTTTAAAATTAAATTCTGTTTTATCAACTATTTGACAATTTATTTTGGTTGTTGTTAACCTTGTTGGTTCGGGTTGTGCAATCTCAGGTACCTACAGTGTATGAACCAGCAAGAGGACAGTGAACTTGCTCCTATTGACCCCGAGATCGAACGTACTTTCAGAAAAAGGAGGAAGGCTCAAAAGGCTAACAGCCGAGGCACTATGGCTGAGCAAGTTGATGAAGAGGGGGATGGCCAGCAAGTCACTAATCCCATTGTTTTGGCAGATAACAGAGCCAGAGCAATACGGGAATACGCTGCCCCCATGTTTAATGAGCTAAATCCAGGCATTGTGAGGCCAGAAATACAAGCAGCTCAATTCGAGCTCAAGCCAGTGATGTTTCAAATGCTCCAAACCGTGGGGCAGTTTAGTGGGATGCCAACGGAAGATCCTCATCTCCATCTTCGTTCATTTTTGGAGGTGAGCGATTCTTTCAAGCTACAAGGAGTGAGTGAAGAAGCATTGAGGTTGAAGCTAATTCCGTTCTCTTTAAGGGACCGAGCAAGATCATGGCTCAACACCCTTCCTCCCGATTCAGTTACAAATTGGAATGACTTGGCTGAGAAATTTCTATGAAAATACTTCCCTCCCACCAAAAATGCAATGTTTAGAAGTGAAATCATGTCGTTTCACCAGCTTGAAGATGAGTCCACTAGTGACGCGTGGGAGAGATTCAAAGAGCTTTTAAGAAAATGTCCACACCACGGTATCCCACATTGTATACAAATGGAGACATTCTACAATGGTCTCAATTCAGTCTCTCGAATGGTTTTGGACGCTTCAGCCAATGGAGCCATTCTTTCCAAGTCTTACAACGAAGCATTTGAGATTTTGGAAAGGATTGCAAGTAACAACAACCAATGGTCAAATACTAGAGCTCCTACAAGTCGAAAAGTAGCGGGTGTTCTTGAAGTAGATGCTCTAACCGCTCTAACCGCTCAAATGGCCTCAATGACCAACATTTTAAAGAACATGAGTATTGGAGGAAATGTACAGCCAGCTGCTGCCATTCAGAGTGCAGAAGTATCATGTGTGTATTGTGGGGATGGGCATACTTTTGACAATTGCCCTTCTAACCCAGTGGCAGTTTGTTATGTGGGAAACCAGAATTTTAACCGAAATAGTGGCCCATACTCAAATTCGTATAACCCAACTAGGAGGCAGCATCCGAATCTGTCTTGGGGGGGTCAAGGAGCAAGTTCCAGCAACACACCAGCACCAGGAAAGCAAGCTTACCCACCCGGTTTTTCACAACAACAAAGACTTTCACAACCTGTCCAACACTCCCAGCCGAACTCTTTGGAGAATCTAATGAGGGAGTATATGGCTAAGAACGATGCAGTAATACAGAGCCAAGCAGCTTCTCTTCGTAATCTTGAGATGCAGCTCGGCCAGCTAGCCAATCAAATGAAAACTAGGCCGCAAGGATCTTTGCCTAGTGATACAGAAAACCCAAGGAGAGATGGGAAAGAACATTGTAAAGCTATTCAGCTGAGGAATGGAAAAAATCTGGGAAATTCTGAGGAAATACAGGGTAGTGGGGAGCCCACTTCAATCCAAAGCGAAGGAGAAACAAGTAACAAAACTGCCCAGGAAATTGCTGAAACTGGCCCAGTTGCTACAACAAAGGGTCAGCAAAATGCTCCAGTAAATTTTGGTCCTAAACCGCCTCTTCCATTTCCGCAGCGATTTTGCAAACAACAACAGGATGGTCAGTTCAGAAAGTTTTTGGATGTACTGAAACAGTTGCATATTAATATCCCCTTGGTCGAAGCATTGGAGCAAATGTCGAATTATGTCAAGTTCTTAAAGGATATTTTGACAAAGAAAAGGCGATTGGGGGAGTTTGAGACTGTAGCTCTCACAGAAGGATGTAGCGCGATGTTGAAAAGAAAGATCCCTCCTAAGTTAAAAGATCCTGGCAGTTTCACGATTCCGTGTTCTATTGGAGGTAGAGATGTTGGAAGAGCATTATGCGATTTGGGCGCTAGCATTAACCTTATGCCTATGTCAATCTTTAAAAAGTTGGGTATTGGTAAAGCACGACCCACGACTGTTACATTACAGCTTGCCGACAGATCCATGGCTCATCCCGAGGGCAAAATCAAGGATGTTCTAGTCCAAGTTGATAAGTTTATCTTTCCGGCCGACTTCATCATTCTAAACTATGAAGCGGATAGAGAAGTTCCTATAATATTGGGTCGGCCCTTTCTTGCTATAGGGCGTACTCTCATTGATGTACAGAACGGAGAACTTACTATGCGGGTGAATGACCAACAAGTCACTTTTAGTGTATTCAAAGCCATGAAGTTTCCGGATGAAGTTGAAGAATGCTCTAGAGTTGATGTTATTGACACTTTAGTGGCTGAAAGAATCAGTAGAAGTGTGGAAAAAACTGCTATGGGTACCCAGATTTTTGTAGATGAAAAGGATTATAGTAGTGAGGAAGAGCAGATTATTACATGGGTGGATTCTTATCAACCAGTAAAGAAATTCAATAAAGTCTTTGAAGCTCTAAATCTACCAGAAAAGCACTTCCAGCCACCCAAACCATCTGTTGAAGAGCCACCCCAGCTGGAGTTAAAGCCACTGCCTAGTCATTTAAAGTATGTGTACTTGGGCGACAATGATACTTTGGCTGTAATAATTTCAAGCTGTCTAGAGTCTGTTGCTGAGGAGTCATTGCTGAGATTACTGAAGCAGCATAAAAGGGCAATTGGATGGACAATGGCTGATATTAGAGGGATTAGTCCAACATTGTGTATGCACAAGATCTTGCTGGAAGCTGATTGTACTCACTCTGTGGAGCCGCAAAGGAGGTTGAATCCAGTGATGAAGGACGTGGTTAGAAAAGAGGTCATTAAGTGGCTTGATTATGGGATAATCCATCCGATTTCCGAGATCACTTGGGTTAGTCCTGTCCAATGTGTTCTGAAGAAGGGGGGTGTTACAGTAGTTACAAATGACAGCAACCAACTTATTCCTACTCGCACAGTTACTGGGTGGCAGGTTTGTATGGATTATAGAAAACTGAACAAAGCCACTAGAAAGGACCATTTCCCTTTGCCCTTCATCGACCAAATGTTGGACCGCTTGGCGGGTAAGGAGTTCTTTTGTTTTCTTGACGGGTATTCTGGGTATAATCAGATATCTATCACGCCTGAAGACCAAGAGAAGACTACTTTCACCTGCCCATACGGCACATTCGCTTTCAGGAGGATGCCCTTTGGGTTATGTAATGCACCAGCCACATTTCAGCGATGCATGATGGCTATTTTCTCGGATATGGCTGAGAGTATCTTGGAGATATTCATGGACGATTTCTCTGTCTATGGGGATTCTTTTGAAGTTTGCTTGGAGAACTTAGAAAAGGTCTTAAAGAGGTGCGAAGAAACCCATCTAGTGTTGAATTGGGAAAAATGCCATTTCATGGTGTAAGAGGGCATTGTATTGGGGCATAAAGTGTCTAGCAAGGGGATAGAGATTGACAAAGCTAAACTGGAAGTTATTGAGAAACTACCAGCCCCTACCACGGTAAAAGGAATTAGAAGTTTCCTCGGCCATGCTGGCTTTTACAGGCGTTTTATAAAGGATTTTTCAAAGGTGTCCAAACCCTTATGCAGCTTGCTGGAGCAAAATAGGCCTTTTGAGTTTACTGATGAATGTCAAGAGGCATTTTTGAGATTGAAGTCAGCCCTTGTTACAGCACCAGTGATCACAGCACCCGACTGGTCGTTACCTTTTGAACTTATGTGTGACGCCAGTGACTTCGCGATTGGAGCTGTTCTTGGGCAGCGGAAGAACAAAATTTTTCATTCTATTTACTATGCAAGCAAAACATTGGTGGACGCCCAGATTAATAACACTACAACTGAAAAAGAGCTACTGGCCGTGATTTTTGCCTTTGAAAAATTTTGATCCTATCTTGTGGGGACTAAGGTTATTGTGTACACGGACCACTCTGCTATCAAGTATTTAATAGCCAAAAAGGATTCTAAACAGAGGCTTATATGTTGGGTTCTATTGCTGCAAGAATTCGATTTAGAAATCCGAGATAGGAAAGGCACTAAAAATCAAGTAGCGGACCATTTATCAAGGCTGGAAACTCAGAATAACAGCAGCAAATCAGAGGCAGAATTGCAGATTCAAGACTCCTTTCTTGATGAACAATTACTAGTTGTGGAACAAGAGCAGGTACCATGGTATGCAGACATTGTAAACTTTTTAGTTAGGGGCGTACATCCACCAGATTTCAACAAACAGCAGCTAAAAAGATTCTTACATGATGCCAGATTTTATTTCTGGGATGAGCCATACCTGTATAAGCAATGCCCAGACCATATAATGAGAAGATGTGTCTCAGCAAATGAAGTTTCCAGCATCCTAGAACACTGCCATTCAGCTCCTTATGGCGGTCATTTTGGTGGGCAACGCACCGCTGCCAAAGTATTTCAGTCAGGGTACTATTGGCCTTCTATCTTTAAGGATGCTCACGATTTTGTTCAACGTTGTGACCGCTGCCAGCGAGTGGGTAACATCTTAACCAGGAATGAAATGCCTATTAATTGCATTTTGGAGGTGGAATTGTTTGACGTATGGGGCATTGACTTTATGGGTCCTTTCCCGCAATCTTTTGGGAATCTCTACATTCTAGTGGCTGTGGATTATGTGTCAAAATGGGTGGAGGCAGTAGCTAGTCCTACGAATGATGCAAAAGTGGTTATGAAGTTCCTGCATAAACATGTTTTTACAAGATTCGGTACGCCAAGAGCTTTGATTAGCGATGAGGGGACGCACTTTGTAAACAAAGTCTTGGCTGCCCTATTGGCTTAATATAGTGTCAAGCACAAAATCGCCACTGCCTATCACCCGTAGACCAACGGGCAAGCTGAAATCTCTAATAGAGAAATCAAGGGCATTCTTGAAAAAGTTGTGAATCCGAGCAGGAAGGATTGGTCCCAGCGATTAGATGATGCACTCTGGGCCTATCGTACAGCTTATAAAACTCCATTAGGCATGTCTCCTTATTGCCTAGTCTATGGGAAGGCATGCCATCTTCCCGTGGAGTTGGAGCACAAGGCATTTTGGGCGCTAAAAAATCTGAATATGGATATCTCAACAGCTAGGGAGGCCAGGAAATTGCAGCTTAATGAGCTAGATGAGCTGTTCTTATTCGCCTATGAAAATGCCAAGCTGTATAAAGAGAAGACGAAGCAATGGCATGATCGCCGAATCAAGGAAAGAGCATTTGAGGAAGGTCAGCAAGTATTACTCTTTAACAACAAGTTGAAGCTCTTTCCTGGGAAACTCAAGTCCCGTTGGTCTGGGCCATTCACTGTGCGAGAAGTATATCCATTTGGCGCTGTCCTAGTAAAAGATGAGCAATCGGGAAGGGAATTTAAAGTGAATGGACAGCGGTTAAAACACTATTGGGGAGGCGAGGTCAACCGAGAAAAGACCTCGATCTCCTTGAAGGATGGTTGAACAAATTGTAACTTGGGGTGCCTTACAAAAAGAAAAGAGAGAAAAGAACAGAATTGAAACAAAAAAAACAGCAAAGAGTGAGGAAAAAAAAATCAATGGCACCCCATAAAAAAAAAAAAAAAAGAAATATAAATATATATAGTAGATAGGAATAAATTGTTATGTTTATTTCTGAGAAGGTGTATTTTCTGTGCAGGTCGATTCTGGGAAGGTTGCAGTGGACTTGGGCGAAATTTGAATCTGGGAAGCAAGATTAAGTTTGGGGTGGAAAGTGTTGCTCAGTTGCTATAGCAACTAGTCAGCAATGCTGAGCAGCAAATCAATGAGGCTGGATCCAAGAGAAAAGTATCGGGGCTTAACACGGGATTGCTTGGTTCGAAAAGAAAAATCGCACGTGTTTGAAAAGAAAAAAAAAGTGGAGCAAATGATTAAGGTATTAAATAGGCAATCATTGGGTACGTTTTAAATTTTTCGGACCAAGTAATGGTATTATTTTGCTTATTTGTGGACCCAGCAGGCCTGTTGTTTTCAAAAACAAAGAAAAAGGGTCCATTTGACCCTATTAGTTTATTGGGCTACTTATATAAAGTCAACTGGGCCCCTATGACACTTAGTTGACCCTTACACTCGGTAGGCCAAAGAAACCACCATTGACCCACCATTGGCCCACAAAGATAATTCCCCTATCTTCCACCCCTTCCTCACCCTCACTCCGAGCCGCCTCCAGCTGAACCAGTCCCATACTCCACGCCCAAGCCGTCACCCATTCCATCCGTGCTTCCCTTCCACGAACACCACGAACCACCTCTTCTCACTCCCACGCAATCCGCAGGTAAAACCAGCCATTTCACCTACACCCCACATAACTCCAGATTTCAACCATGCCAAGAACCAAGAAAGTGGCACATAAAGTGAAGAAGAAGCCCTTCCATGAGGTGAAGAAATTCTATTGTCCAACGGCAGAGGCTAAATACAACAATACAGTGGTCAATCGAGATTTGTACATGGAGCGGGGTTTGGTGGCTGATAAAGCTGGACTGGATGAGTTGCCCAAGTGGTTGAGTACCACGATACGTGATCGGCATTGGGAGAACTTCGTGGTGCAACCCGAGCCAGCAGTCATTGAGCTTGTCCGAGAGTTCTATGCAAACTTTCTCTCTCATGAATGGCCCACCGAAGTCCTTGTACGAGAAGTTGAGGTGCCCTTCAATGCTGAAGCAATTAATAATTTGTTTGAGCTGGAATCAATTGAGTGCTCTTTTACCCCAAGCAAAGGGCAGGTGACAGAGGAAGAACTAGCCAATATTATGGAATCAATAGCTCAGGCCGACTCTACCTGGGATGTGGATGACCATGACAACTTGTATTTTCGGAGGATAGAATTGGAGCATGACCTTCAGTGTCTGTATTCATTTGTCCAGACCACTCTCTGCCCCACCTCACACGATTCCACAGTGAACAAGGACTGCGCCCACATGCTCTATTTCCTGAAGACAGGATTCAATGTTGATGTTGGGACAGTGCTGGCACAAGAGATATTTGACTGTGCGCTCCGAGGCAAAGGAAAGTTGTTCTTGCCTGCCACCATCACTGCCCTTTGCCGCAATGCTGGAGTTCCTGTGTGGCCTGAGGAGGGATTGCTCCATGCTAGGGCGCCTGTCAGTTTTGGCCCATCCCGAGCTACCAAGGCCACCCGAGCCCCTGCCTCCTGCTCGGCATCTGCTTCTGCCCCAGTTAATGATGCTCTCTTGGAGCGGTTTACTCAGTTCGAAGTGATGCAGCAACAAATGCATCACCGACAAGAGGAGATGTGTGACCGTTTGCAATCCTTCTAGCAGTATGAGCAGCAGCGCGATGGCATCATGGAGCGCACCTTCAAGAAGTTCACTCCGAGAGTTGTTCCCCAATTCCCACCATTCCCGCAGTAGATTCTTGATCCTTGGACTGCGCAATCAGCGCCTGAGCCTAATCCGGATGCTCCTAACGAGGCCTCCGAGTGAAGGGGGTTTCCTTGTCCTGTTAGCTATTTTAATTCCTGTTCTGTTTTATGTTATTGTTGTTAGTTTTTTTTATGTTATGTTTTAGACTATGTTTTTCGTTTTCTGTTTCTGTGTGGTTCTGTTGTTGTTTGTTTGTTTGAGTGTGTCGTTGAGAGATTTGAAAATATATTCCTGTGGCCTAGTGTTTTGCTCGATGATGATATTTTTTCCATTCGCTCCTTTCATGTAACTGCCTGGCTTTATATGTTGCTTCTGCCTGTTTAATTTCTGGATATTATGGATGTTTCTTTTTAGTCTCTTTTCAATAGTGTATAATGTTGTTTTCCCACCATACTTTGCATTTTTTCCAATGATTACTGAGTATATGCTATTAGCATCTAGAATTGGTTAGTGCATTTCCTTGAGGCGAAATCCTAGCTAGACTTATCCCTAAGACATGATTTAGGCCATCTTTGGACGTTTAAGCCTTTCTAGCCTTCCTTATAAGCATATTTTTCCCTTAGTCACCCATTTTTGAGCCGATTAGCCTATTCTTGTGTTTAACCCAATCATACATGTAACGACCCGGATTTTCAAGACTCGATAATGCGGAAATATAAATGCTTTCATTTAACAAAATGTCTCAAAAACCCATAGAAAAAAAAACTTTTTAAAAAGTCGTATGGCCATACTTAACATTTAGTTACAAACATGTTTTATAAAGATTAGAGTGAGCCTAGTTTAGGAAAATTACACAACATTTCCAAAAATAAAAAGGCTTCCCAAAAGGTCGGTCCACATGTACATTTGCAAGGAAGACTCCAGCGCTCACTGCTCTGCCTTGCCCTTGCTTTTACCTACAACATGAAACAACTAGGTAAGCGAAAACGCTTAGTAAGATCAACTTTCAAACAAAGCATGTAGAGAAATAAGGATCTGGACCCATCCGGACCCTACACAATCAATTTCAAGAACGCTAAAGCGTCCTGGCAAACTTATGGTCATGCCTGATAACCAAGGATAAATTAATTCACATCTAGATAAAAATCCTGCACTCAGAAAAATCCCAGAACAAGCAGATATATTATATCACAACTATATCTTATCAACAATTATATCCCTGCACTCAGAAAATCCCAGAGCAAGCAGATATATTATATCACAACTACATCTTATCAACAATTATATCCCTGCACTCAGAAAATTCCAGAGCAAGCAGATATATTATATCACAACATAATTCGAGACCAACGCTCGACAATTTCCAACAATTCATGCGTAACGCGCCCTCCAACATAATTGCTAATCTGTAAAAGAGAACCGAGTCCCCACACTAAGATCTAGCCAATAAATATTCTCATCAAGGGTAACTATCGTGTTACCTAGGGCATCGCTACTTATCCAAGAGCGTAATCCAATTTACACGGTTTTACGGAGACTTCTATGTTAATCAGTGGTGCTGGTGAGCAGCTGCCCCTAGGGTGTTCAACCTCACTCAATCTTGGCAACCCCTAGTATCTCTAGGCACTCTCACGGAATGGCCAATATTCACGGCTGCTATCCGGGAATAACTTATCAGAGCACTTGCTCGGATTCTAACCGTCCAATGATTAAGTAAGCATGAGGGCCCCTAGGTCCCATTTATCTTGGCGCCCCTAGGTTTAACCATCTTATCCTCATCTCATGGCCACTCGTCGCGGTAATGAACCGGACATAAATAAAATCAAGCAGTGTGACGGGGATCAACCGTCTAGGATATGACGGACTTCTATCGTTCATATTTTCTAAATCAGCACTCACTAGACTAACGTCTCTAAGCAACTTTCTATGAGAGCCTATATATATGCATGTATCCCTATACTAACATACAAGACAATAATCATTTCATGTTGCAGCCATACAATATAAGTTGACTTACTTGGAGTCCTTAGCACTCAGCAAGTTTTCACCCTCCAACGTTCAGTCCAGTTACGCTTAGCCAATACTGTAGTTATCCATACAGTATACTCGGATTAATTATGGCACTAATAATTCATTATTATTATTTTGGGCAGTTTGGTCATTTTAATAAAAGTCATTTGTAAGGATTTACAATCCTTATTTGGTTTTAAACCTATTAAGGAAAGTTATACAAAATATTCGAGACTAAACCCTAAGTCTCGGGGAGACCTATCCTAAGGTCTCGATACCTAGGCTCGGTATCACAATGGTATTTCCCACAATCCGCTAAAAATCTTATTCTTTCCAGGTATCGCTATTAACCCGCACTTTCGACTAGTAGGTTAAAATATGTAAGATTTTAGCCGGTATTATATCCAGAAAATACAAATAAATTCCTTAATTATTTTTAAAGAAAATAAACTCTTTAAATTTTCCTTTTATTTTTCTTAAGGTTTTAATATCTAAAAACTGTTTTAAGAAAATTGCCTAATTTGTCTTAATTAGGAAAACCGTTATAAATTTCTCATCTTGACTAATTAATTTTCCAAAAGAAATTAATCAATTTTTACTTACTAGAAAAATAATTCATTTAATTATTTTCTCAAAATATAGGGTTTTAAACCCTATTTTAATTTATTAACTATTAATAAATTAAATCTCTTATTTTTAGAAAGAATAAAAACTCTTTAATAAAAATAATTCATTTAAACTCAAAGGATAAATTTTAGTGAAAATATGATTTCAAGACTTACCAATTTATATCTTGAAATAAGCAAAATTTTACTTTTTACCTTATGTTCCAAAATCTCATTTTTACACTAAGTGTGAAAAACCTAATTTTCACATTTTTAACTACATACTTCGTTAGTTCATAACTTGAAATTTACTTACCCAATTGTTACCAAAATTTCCCAATTCCATTTTTGTTATGCCATTTAGGTCTTTGTAAAATCTTAGGTCAAAATGAGCATTTTTGATTGGTGAAATCATTTTCCAACAATGAGGTAAAAATGACCTTATTTTCAAGTCCTTATTTTTTCCAAACTTTGACAGTTAATAACTTTCAAACCGTTTAATATTTTCTTACCGAATTTTACAGTGGACTAATAGGTTATGCCAGAAATATGTCCAAAATTTTTTAGAAAAAACTGGGTTCATTTACCCTATACAGTGGCTGTCCAAACTTGGTTCCGAAAATAAGAATACGAAAAAAACAGTTTTTTACCTAATCTTTGAACTAGCATAACTTACACATTTCTAAACATTTTTTAGTGTTTCAAAAGTTCAATTTTATGTACTCAATCTCAACAACATCACAGTACAATTTAATTTTACAAAAACAATATACAGTGGCTGCTTGACCCCTTGGAAGTCACAGCTCAAAACATGTTTTGTTTTAGGGTATCCTACAAAACCCTTGGGGGTTTTGGTTCCCATTTTCAAAAATCAATACACATGCATCATAAAAATTATTAAACAACTACCATAACCTTATTACATCACCAACAAGAAACTTTAAGCATTAGATATACAAAATAATGCTTAAAACTAAAAACCCTACAACAAAATCATCAAAAGTAAACTTTTTACCTCTTTGGTGTTCTTGCTTAAGGTTTGGACCTTCCTATTAGCTTTGGCTCCTCCAAAACCTTTCAAAAACCCTAAACAACTTCCCCCAACAACATTGGTAATTAGATATTTGAAACTATATGATTAAAACTTGACAAAAGTCTAGATTAATGAAATTTTACCTTAGGGAAAACCCTTCCTAGACCAAGACTTAGCTTCCAAGTTTCTTTGGTGTTCTTGGGGTTGAAAATGGAGAGAACACTTGAGAGAGTCTTAAAAAATCAGATGAGAGTGAATGAGGGAGGGAGAGTGGTCGGATTTGGGGGTTAGAATGGCTCACACAACTCTTCAAAATATCACAAAACACTTGAGTGCTTTTCTACCCACTTGCCCACTTGACTTCTTACACCTTTTTCACTCTCATTAAGTTTTAATCACCAAACTTACTATTAATTAATTAAATTAAATGTCTCTCATATTTAATTTAATTAACCACAAAATAAAATTTAACCTAAGGTCCATTCATGGAATAAAATTCCCCATTTCGGCAAAATTAGGCATTTACCACAAAATGCCTTAAAATTTCCATTTTCTTTTAGGTATATTATTTTTGACCAAACTTTAACTTTTATGAATGTATTTTATGCCCAAAATATAATTGCCATGATTTTTCGTTTTATTTTCCGAGATTTTTACCCGATCAGGGTTTTTGTGTCGGTCCAGGACCGAAAGTCTTATCTTGACTTTTAAAATCACAAAATTCATATTTTGGCTAGCAATAACTCATGGAATACTTACAAACAAAATATAATATTATTTAAAATAATATTCTTAACCCGGGGGAAAAATCCCGACCCGAGTCGTTTAAAGGTACCCGAAAATGCAGGACGTTACAATACATACCCATTACCCCTATATTTCACTTTCCATATATGTCCCAACTTGATTGCTATCACTTGTCAAAAATTAATTTTCACACTAAGTTTGGGGTGAGTGCGGTGAGTGTAGCTTGTGGCGAGCTAATTCTTGATTACTATTTTAGCAAGAAAAATAGATTACAACCACATGTCTTAGTGAGTAGAATTAATTATAGGGAAGTGAGTCAAGAGAGAAAAATAATGAAGGAGAGGTTCGGTTTTTGACAAGTAAGGTGGTTAGGTTTAAGCTAGTAAAATATATCCTTTACCATACCCTAGCCCAAGCCTTACATTACAAGCTTAGTAAAGTCCTATTGATCAAGGGGATACCCTAGCAAGGGACTGTGTGTTTGTATTGCCATATTTTTTTAGTGATCTGTGTAGTTTAGTGTTTGTGTTAAACAGGAAAGGAGGCTGGAATAGGTGATCGGGAACTTTGGATCAAGAAGGGGAACAAATCTGGAAAGAGCATGTTGCTGTTCTATCAATGCTGTAGCAACCACAACGTCGCATTGGGCAGAGCCAGGGAAGAAACGTGACAAATGCCAACTGGACTTAATGAGACATAAGTGGCGCTGAGGTGGCAAGAATATTGTACAATTAAGTCAGCTGGATGGTGTGGCAAAGGGAGGGAGCAAGATTGACTTTGACTTGCTAATTAGGGTAAACCAAGTACCCTAAAAGGAGGCCAGCCGAAATATTGAAGGACCCATTATCATTGAAGTATTCGGCATATTTTTTTAGAGAGAAGTACAGAGAGAAGAAGAGAAAAAATAGAAGAAAAAAAAGTACCAAACAGAGGAGAAGAAGGCAGACGCTCTAAAGGGGGACTTGAGCTCATCACTCATCTCTCTCTCTAATCTTCACCTCTCATTTTGTGTTAATTTCCTATCTAGTTTTTCTGCTCATACTCTATGGAACTTCTAAGTTCTAGTTATGTTTTTATAATTTCAGTTATGAATTAAGCTTTTGAGGATTTGGGTGGTCATGAACCCTTTGTATGAATTAATATTTGGAATGCATGGTTAAGGTTTTGATATCACTGTTCAATTGAATGTGCTGGAATGTTAATTGAGTGTTAATTACTGGCCATATTTAGCATTTATCGAGCTGGATCTAACTTGGAAAAGGGATATCCAGCTGAACCCATTCAATTGATGCAAGAACTACCTAGTTTTAGGTAATTTTGAGTAGTGGAATAGGAAAATTTTGCTGACTTGTATAACTGAAGATTTGGTGCTTGATGGATTGTTTATAGCTTGATTTAATGAAGGAATATGTTGAGGGGGTTATAGATAATAGAGTGTAAGTTTTGGGAAAAACTTGCTGGGCATTTATGAAATCTGTTAACTGTGATATAATTGCTGAGCCATTGCTGTAACAACTGGAACGAAACAGAGGGGAATTAACCACCCAGACCTATTTTTCTTGTATCTGAAATCTACACAGAATTCCTTCATTTTGATCTCTGAATTTTAGTTTAATTAAATTGCTCATTTACATTTATTTTCAGAATTAATCACTCAAATTTTCTCTTGATTTGGTCACTGAATTGTAAACTGTTTTTGGTTGATATTTCATTTATTTAGTTTAAAAGTCCCTGTGGAGACGAACTTTGATACTCTATCACTGTATTACTTGTTGTCGATTGTGTATACTTGCGCATATTTTAATCGTTAGAAAATTCACAACAGTCCTATTATATATAATCACTATTATATACAACACATTTACCAAGATGTTCATCAACATCAGTAATCTAAAGCTAGATTACTTGCATCCCATATGCTTAGTAAACCATACTAGCAACCATTCATTAAAGAATATGTACTTTAATAAGTTGCTGACTATTTTATTCATTATATATGATCTTAATTCTCTCGTACGCATACAAAATCACATTCCCATAAAAAAAATATGGAATTTTCTAATATTTATACAAACTATTCATACAATAATTATAATATTCAAATATAATAATAATGTATTTTTATTTAAATAAATAAAATGGCTTTTCACATGCTTTTAGGGCACAAATCCTAACATTATCCCACTTGCCCTCAAAGCAATTGAGGCATCCTTCTCAATCTCATATTGCGTACATGACCCATAAACTACTTTATAGGAAGTGTCTTGGTGAACAGGTTTGCTAGTGTAATGCCCTACTAATCCAGGACCGATATGTCGTGTGTTAGAAATAAAGCTTAACTTGTTAAGCGAGTCATTTGGAATAAAAAGTGTAATTAAGGTTAAAAAGTATTTTAGGTATTAAAAATTTTGGTCATTGAAGTTAAACATTCATTACAAAGGGTTTGAATATCTACTAGGGATCCCAAAGGTTTCAAATCAAAATACATATATAAGCGGCAAAATCGAGCTAATATCCCATGTTCCTCCAAAGTATCTCGACTGTGATGCCAGAGCAGGCTAAGTATTTACACGCCGCCGCTAGAGCTCTCCATCTCATGGCTGGTCTAGTTTTATGTTGCCCTTACCTGCACCACAAAGCACACTTGAGCCAAGGCCCTGCAAGAAAACTCAATCAAGTAAAATAAATATTTAGATAAGCATTTATATCGAATACATGCTTTATAAATCATAACCAAATTCACGTTGATTTTCCAACAAGTATAACGCACTCCTGTGATGGCCATGCCATAACAGCCTACATTACGCATTTATATTGCCGATAACGACCCCCATGTCGATCAATCACAAATGATAATCGATCATTACAAAAAACTATAGTAATAGATGCATATACATAACAGGAATTTAACTTTAAACAAATTCAAGGCACGGTCATAATCGTGTTCGATAATCATGGGCAATGTCCTACACTATGTGCATGTGCCAGTTTTCTTACCTCGTGTCCTAAGCAGATAGAGGAGCGACCTAAAGTACGAATGCTTTCCCAAGCCTTGAAGAAACCCTAGTCATAACATAAATGATATGTTTATGAAGAACTAATTCCGATAATGGGATTCAATACTAATCCATAGCTTTCGGGACCTCGGATTTCACGAAACTAGATAGTGAGAATCGTCCCCCGAGCCTCCCAAGGTAACTCCACAAACACTAGAAAAATCCACCCTAGAACTGCATTAGCATCATGGCGCCCCCTACAATGTCGCGGCTCCACAACATACCGAGAAGCCCCCCATCTCTAAAAATTCCACATTTTGGGATGCAGTGCCCCTCTAAAGGGTCACGATGCCACAACTGTCTGAGAGCTTCCATATAGATTTTTCCCATTTTAAAGGGTCGCAGGGCTACAACGGTTCGAGGGAAAACCCACCCTCGAAGAAACCCATACGCGCTGCGACCCTCATCCCAGGCATTGCGACGCCATCAAGACAACCTAGAAAATGTGTTTTTCCCTGCATTTTCAAACACCAAACTCCATTTCTAACACAATTCCAGCCAATCTTTCACAACCAAACGACCACAAACTATCTCTATAACCCCAATACAACATCAAAATGCACTTAAACACCCCAAAACACAAAATTACAAAATTTTACCACTTGAGCTTGAACTTTGAAAACTTACCCCAAAATCTGAAATCCAAGTTCAATTCAGAGTTTTGAGCTGAATTCCGAGCTTCACAAGAGTTTTCTAGGTCCCAACCACCATCAACACAACCCTAACTCCATTGAAACACCAAGGATTTCGAAAAATTAAGCTAACCTCAACTATTTTCTTCAAGAATGTGAAGAACACAAAGATGCTTAAATGATCCTTACCTCAGCAGCGAAATTTGAACTCCTAGCTTATGGATGATCTACTTAGCAATTCTATCCTCCAATCAATTCCAATTGTCCACTAGAAACCTTAAAAATCTTCAAGAATTGGTCACTTTGAAGCTCTTAGGTGTGAGAGAGAGCTCACGTGTGAATGGAACCTCCCTTTGACACTTAACCCCTAATCCACTAATCGAATGGTCCAAAAGACCATTATACCCTTCCCCTTTAATTCTCATGATAGTATCCCCAAGGGAAAAATGGTCATTTAACCGAATTTCCCACTAAACCTCAAATTATACCCCAAATCTCAATATTAATCAACTAATCCACCAAATATCATTATTTCCCACAAAATACTTCATTTATCAATTAATCCCGAAATATGGAGAATTACCAAAATACCTTTTGGTTCACCCCGAGTCGAGTATTTATCCCCGTCGTGACTTTTTTGCTAAATTGCTCAAAAGGATCGAATCTTGCCAAATATCAAGAATACCCACATAATAATGTGTTCCCAAACACATAAAAATTACAGTTATACCCTCAACAAGTCAAAATTACTAAAATGCCCATTTTTAACAAAAGCGGGTCTTTAAACATATTTACGACACATAACACATACATATTCAACCATATAATCGTATAAGTCACATAAATCAATTAACTAACACAAAACTGGCCTGTGTGCCCTTCCTACGCGCAAACTGAGGCACTAATCACATTAGGAGTTTCGGGACGCTACAACTAGGTTTTGTTCCAATGTTATCTTCACAACTGTCACATCACCTCGGTGCACAATTTCTATAACTAGATCAAATTTCCTTTCTATATGATTTCCCCTTTTTTGGCTACTAGGTTCCTTTGACTTAGCTACTACTCCACTATTTAGTGTCTTTCCATATCGGGAACTACTTCTAGATCAGTTTAGAACTTCCTGGGCCAAACTGCTTCCTTAGCTGCTTCACAAGCCACTATAGACTTGGCTGCCATGGTTGAATCTGCAATGCTTGATTATTTGATACCTCTCTAGACTACAACTCCTCCACCAAGAGTAATTACTGACCCAGCTGTCGACTTACGACTGTCTTTGTCTGATTGGAAATAAGAATCAGTGTATCCAGTAGGGTTTAACTCACCCAGTGAATATACAATAATATAATCTCTCGTTCTCTGAAGATACTTGAGAGTGTGCTTTAATACAATTCAATGTTCCAAACCAATATTTTATTGATAACGACTTACAATTCCCTCTTCATAGCATATGTCGGGCCTAGTACACAACATAGTATACATTAGACTCTCAACTGCTGAAGGATAGGGATAATTTCTCATGTCTTCTTCTTCCTGAGGTGTCTAATGCATGTCTTGTCCTTGCTGTTGGTTGCAGTCCTAAGTGTTCATACTTTTCCCTCATGGAATTCGTGGCAAGCTCTCCGGGAAAATCAGGTTTGTTTTCGGTGATCACAAATTTCAAGTTGTCGCTAATCAACACTATGTTGATATTTGACTTCCATTTTATGAAGTTCTCGCAAGATAGCAACTCTTAGGACAGAAGAGAGATAATGGGCTTGGGGGCCATAGAGCTACAATTTTGAAATAAGCAGAAATCAATGCATTGCGACAAACATGAATTCATACAAGTTTCAGAAATAGCACAACATATAAACAATGTTCAAAGATATGAAAAATACTAAAAACACTAATCTTTCTATTTCATAGATATTTCAATTAGCCATGAACCTATGTGTCCCGGTAGGCAAGAGTCACAAATATTCACATATTCAAATAGAGAAATGTAACGTCCCAAAATTTCTAATAAGGCTTAGTTGCTTGATTAGAGGATCAGGAGGGCAATATTGAAATATTATGTCTATATGTGAATTAATTGGATATTTATGTGATTATGTGAATTGCATGGGTTATATTATTATATGACTGATTATTCATGTTTAAGTGTATAAAATGTGGGAAACACACCTGCTTTTATTCAAAGAGGAATATTTGTAATTTTTACCCGGTTAGGGTCTAATTGTAATTTTGATATTGTATGATTGAGACCACATTCTTATGTGGATATATTTGAGATACTCGACAAGAGTCAGTCCTTTCAAGCAAGATAGTGGGTTAGTCACAACAGGGGATTTATACCCAGCTCACAATGAGCCAATGGGTGTTTCAGTAATTTGGTGAGTTACCGGAACTCACTATAGTATGAGTCGTATTTTGAGAGAATTAGTGAAATTTCGAGTTTAGCGAAATTAACTGTCAATCTTAAGTATAATGTGAGACGGAAGTGTAAATGATGATTTTTCCCCTGAGGGGCATTGAGAGGAGAGAGTTGCCTTGGGGGCATTTTGGTCTTTTGGACCCTTAAGCTTTGTTTCAGCTATGTTTATCAACTCATTAGGAGGGGAGAAACAAGGCAAAAACAGAACAAAAATTCCCTCTCACTCTCTCTCTCCAAGTGATTTGTTTTAGAACTTTTGAATTTTAAGAAGATTAAGAGCAAGTTGGAATTTTAAGAAGATTAAAGGAGTATGGATGGATTCGATTCCTATCAAAGGTAACTCAATTATTTGAGTTTTGGTTTTGGTTTTTATAGTTTTTTAAAGTTTAATTGAATTCTAAAGTTTGAAAGAGTTTTGATTGAGTTTAAGGTTTGTTTTAATGTTTCTAAGCTGCTGGGACCATTATTATGGTCGAAACTGGTTAAAATCTTGTTTGGCATGATTTTTGGGAGGTTGGAGATTATGAAAATCACTAGAAATTTGAGTTCATAGGGATGTACCGTGGCCGTGTTCTTGGGGCCCTACAGGTCTTATGAACTCAGAGGGAAAAGGAGGCGCCTCGAACCTCCTTGGTGCCACGACGCTATGCTGGTTGCGCCGCAATGCGTGCCCTGTGGTTTTGGGCTCAGGGTTCTCTGACTTGTTCCGTCGCGACCCTTAGTGGGGGGGTACCACAACACTAATTAGGGAAATGTGAAAAAGTAGGTTTTGGGAACTGGGAACCCAAACCTAAGGGCTCGAGAATGGTTCTACTACCCGAGTTAGTAGAATGCAGGGTCCTGGAAGCTAGGACTCGGTCTGAAAGCCTTTATTAGTTCGTTCCCTGATAATTATTCCTTGTTATGGTTGTGACTATAGAGAACCGTTAGGCTCGAGAGGAAATGACCATACTTGGGATTGTCATACACTATTCACTCAAGACCTGAGTTGAGAAAGCTACACCCAGTCTATGATTAGAGCTTGGCCCGACTATAGAACATAGTTATAACCATGCTGAGAATGTTTTATTAAACTTGTTGATTGTGTTGTGCTTACTTGTGTTAAGTAATGACTGCCTATCTTTATGTCTAATTGAAAGGCTCAGCTTATAAGTCGAGGGTTATCTGTTATATCTGATTGAAAGGCTCGGCTTATAAGTTGAGAGTTTATCGATTATATTCGACTGAAAGGTTTAGCTTATAAGTCAAGGATCTATTTACTATATCTGATTAAAACTTTGTCTTATAAGTCGAGGATCTATTTATGATATCAGATTAAAAGCTTGTTTTATTAGTCGATTATATATTTGGATAAAGGACTTGGCTTATAAGTCAAGGGTTTAAAGGCTTGGATTATAAGTCGAGGGTTTAAAGGCTCAGCTTATGAGTCAAGGGCGACAATAGCATGTTGAACGTCGACGGATGTGGTTAAGATAACCTGGAAGTGTGATATACGCTTGAACGGTCCTATGGTCACCTGAAATAATAAGTGTCAGGTACGCTTGGCTAGCCCTAAGGCTAGTTGTATAAGGAATTGGGCTATGGGCCCTGGTGTGACTCTATAGTCACTTATCTGGATTAAGTGCATGCACGAGTAGGGTTATTACTACTAGGCATGCTAATTATGATTTTGTGATCTGATGATTTACTGCTTATGAACATGATTATATTTCTTCCTGAGGCTTGGCGTAAGGGTGCTAAATGATGCAAGTAAAAGAAAAAGGAAAGTTGGACCAGCCATGAGTTGGAGAGCTTCAGGGCTCATCCGCCACAGCCGAGGGTATAAGTTGGAACTAGGGTTGGACCCTAAGTTTGCCGCTTAGGTTGGATTTTGTATTCATCTTGATTTTGTAACAGTTTTAAATTATGTTGGGATCCCATGTATTGCACTCAAACTCTTTGAATGAAATGGTTGACTTTTAACCAAATTTTTTAGTACCTAAACCTGTGGTTAGTTTTAATTACACGTTTTAAGTCTAATTGACTCGTTTATGGAGTTAACCACTATTTAATTACACAGTGTAACGGTCCTGGATTAGGAGGACATTACAACTTAGTATCATAATGGTTTAGGTTTAAGGGTTCCTGAAGATTGGCTGGGCATGTACACTCGTTGCTGAAGACAAGCTCGACTCAGGGTTCGGTAAATATTGATATTAATTTTTGTTTACTTGCCTATTTGATATATGAATGTCTTCTTTTCATGATTGATTAGGAAGCATGAGTTATACTGATAGGTTCTGGCCCTTGACTGTTGTGTGAATGATAAAGAACGTGCTTATTAGCACCATTGCTGCTATGAATATGGAAGAAATGCTTATTAGCACTGTTATTTGTTTATAACTACTAAGTGTGTGCTTGTTAGCACTAGTATTGCTTATTAAAGCTAGGAAATGCTTATTATCTTTGTTATATGCATATGAATATTAAGAATGTGCTTATTAGCACCCTGATTGATCATGAATACGAACTGACTTGCTTATTGGCATGACTGTTGTATGAGAAAGCTATTGAACTGCTTATTAGCACTATTATTGCATGTGTATGCTTATTCGTTCGGTCTTGGGTCGTGGGGTGGTGTTGGGTTTCGTTATTTTTGCATGATGTGTCGAGTCATTGATTTCAGATAGTGATGTAAATAGTGCCCTTAAAGCAATTGTAGTTGACAAATGTTTTAAATGAAACAAATAATTTAATTGAATTATTATATATATAGAATATGTCCGATATTATGTTGATAATATTAAGTAAATATCGAAAAATTCCAAAGTTTATCTATGTGGTCTTAATCTCATATTGGTATGCGATGATCGAGATTAAGATAATAAACTTGAAACAGTTTGCATTAAAATAAAGTTATGGAATCTTTATATTAATTACTGCTAGTACGGTTCGCTAGTATTGTCAATACAAGTGACCTAGATCCGGGTCACTAGTGTAGTAGGACACTTTAGTGAAGGTACTTTATATATAGTGATATATAGAACTCGACTAGATGTGATTTGTTAATACATGTTTAAACATCATTTCATAGTATTAATCAAATACATCAAACGATGATCATATACACGATGATCTTAATCTTGAGGTTGCTATGAACTCTTATATATGTCATCTGATCCATTGATTCATCCGTTAAGGTTTGTCAGAATGATCAGGCTAAGAACAAATATTTTGGGGACTCAATGATATATATGGTTGGGAACATAGTTTAACAGATACAAAATATATACCTTCTTATAGATTGAATAATGGTTCCCTATTAGGTTGACTTTTGGAACTGAAAAAGTCAAAAAAGTAATTTGTCAAAACACAGGGTCCAAACAGGTAATGGGACAAACACAGGGTCCAAAAGGATATAAACCCTATAAAATAATTAAAAAGTTGTATAATTTAAAATGGATATGGAAATGGTGGCATTGGCTCAACAAGACTACATCTCAATGTTCAAGATCAATGTCCTCTTCATCAGGCCTTAGATAGTCTAGGTTACATTTTCATGTATTTTTTAAAAGTGTTGTAATTTTTCTAGAAATACCTAAAAGTTACCAACCCACTTTTATTTACGTATTACAAATGTTTGAATGTGATTAAAATGTTTAATATTTTGTCATACATTATAACATGACATTCATATACCCACACATTATACAATTAGCATGAAGTACATTCGTGTTGAAATATGCTATTAGGAACGTCCTACATTTTATTACATGTTTATATATGATAATTCATATGATAATAAATTTAGTCTTAATTAGTTAAGGTGGTAAATCAAAATTAAAGTTGTTTAATTTGTTGTTTTAATGAAATTTTTTTATTAAAATAAAAATGACTCTTAGTTAAAGAAAAATTAAAATTAGAATTAAGGGCACAAATTTTTATGTTTTGCTTAATTGGATTAGTAATTATTAGAATATCAGTTGGTAAAAATAATAAAGTTTATTTTTACAACTAAATTAAAAAATATTAATTTTGGGAAAAATGCACTTTTTCAAAATAGTGAGTGGGAGAGGAAGTTATAACAAAAAGTTGCATGCTCTCCATTATTGGTTGAACAACGACAGGCATAGGAAGGGCCTCATGTCACCTCCGTTTTCAGCCTCCCTAAGGAAGGGCTTCAGAATATGTTTATTTTATTTCAAGTTTGACTGACCCTAAGGCACATTCTTGAGTTAAGTCATTGATTGAGAATAATGAGTTACACTCCAAAGGTGTATCTAGGCTTTCGAGCACGACTAGTGCATCTTCACCAAATTAGTTGTAGTTCATAAGCAAAAGAGAAAAATGCATTTTTAAGTTTTCACATATGAAATTGTGATTTTTCTTAAAATTAATTTGAAGTTAGTCTGACCTACTCCAAGGCGGTCCATTAATTTTCAAATTAATTTATCGTGGATAAGTATATATTTTTATGTGTTTTTATATATTGCATTCATGCATCATGTTTACTTTTCCAAATAAAATATGGTATTTATTAGATGTTTTAATTCATTATATGTTATTTATTTATTTCCAGCAACAATGGTTAATTCTCTTAATTCTGATCAAGTACTTGAAAACTTGGTAAATAAAACACACCTCATTGACAAACTATTGGAAATTATTCCATTTAGTCTTAACCACATAAGAAGATGGTACAAAGGGATTCACATTGTCTTCAGAGCACAAAACTTGTAAGGAGCGATCTAAGATCTATCTCTAGAGGTTCCAAGTTTTTCATCCAGCTTTGATGAACATAAAAAATATGGTGAATGGATGAGATTGAATCACCCGGCACGTCAATGCATGTTATCGACCATGCATGGATATATTAAAGAAAGATATATGGTTATAGAAACTACATATGGGATGTGGGCCATGATAAAGAGTGATGTTATAGCACATGCTCAATTTTTGAAATACGGGATAAATTCGATTTACTCAAAAACTCTTCTTTAATATTTTGAATGGTTGATTCAAGATTATGCCACTAATATTATTTTTCATTTGTTCTTGTCTTCAGGGATGCAGAAATCTTTTGAGAAAAAGGGTAATTGCATTGAAAGCAAAGCAAAGAAGAAATGATGAAGATGATTGAATAAAGAAAAGATTAGTTTAGAAATTTATTTTGTTTATTTTCAAAACAATTTAAATTTTTTGTCATTTTAAAATATTTTATTTTCATTATGAAAGAAACTAATAAGTTCTTTCTTTAAAATTAGTTATAAAATTCTTTCTAGGAACTATATTTAAGATTCCTTTATTTGATGAGTGAATAAGTTTGATATTTCTTTTGAATAATAAATTCAGTTGTTATTTTTTGAAATATATTTGTTCAACCTATTTCATCAATGAGTATAAATGATAATTATGATTCATTCATTATTCTGCAAATCATAGGGTTAATAAATAAGACATATTATTCCAACAACAATTAAGTGAAACATATATGTGAATTATTTTTTAGATTTACTTGTAATTAATTAGACACATAAAACAAATAAAAGACAGTCTTTTATTTAAACCACTACTACAAAAAGGCTTTATGGGACTCGCAGGGAACGATCCCTCTATTTGAGAGCCTTAAAAAGGGAGGTTTTTTAGGACTCATGTTGCGAGCTCAAAAAGAAAGTTTTTAGGGCTTGTAATGCGAGTCCTAAGAGATCATGTTGACTGCCTTTAAGTAAAGTTTTTAGGGCTCTCTTCGCGTGCCCCTAAAAGAATGTTTTTAGGACTCGCAATGCGTGTCCTAAAAGATCTTGTTGAATGTCTTTAAATAAAGCGTTTAGTGCTCTCTTTGCATGCCCGTAGAAGTTAATTTTTTTTAGAAAAAATGCAGCTACATTTTTCATTTTGATTTAAAAAATATATCGCATTGAGTGTTCAAAACAAAATACTAAAAAAATGCCAAAAATATTTTTAAAAGAAATTTAAATTTCTCAACATGTATTGTAAGCTAGCGTATAACATTTTTCATTTTGTTCTAACTAATTGTAAAAGTGACATCACCCATTCTTCTCAAACTTCGTCAATTTCTTGAGTAGTATATGCTTTGTCAAAGGTGAACTGAAAAAACAAAGTAATAAAATTTTATTTAGAATTATATTAGCAATAATAAATTCAAAGCATATAGAAAAATTATACTATATTAATATTATGTAGTTGTATATTCATTGTTATCTGTTTCGACAAGAAAGGTTTGATATGAGGGGCATTGATGAGTACATTCTTTATCATCCTCATAACGTAATATCTGTAGTTGATATTGTTTGATTGTTTACGACATTGTATAAAGATTAGTAATACATGTACAAATATTAGTTTTAAATATCTTAAACATCTTTATATATACATAAACATATATACAAATAAAATACATTACTTCCGCTGGACGTTTGTTGATATTTTTACATGCTTTCATTATTTCCGTGAAATACATCTCAAATGCATCATGGATGGTCTCCTTGATGACTATCCTGTTATCTAATGGTGCATTAAGAGGATCGAAAGAACAACATCCAATGCTCCCTGTTGAAAGAACAAGTATTACAAAGCTTTTAACTTTAGATCCTATTTTTTTGTATCAATGAAAAACATATTAATTAAATTTACCCAAGGTTATAAGGCATAACTATCCAATCATGCTTTTTAGACGTGTAGCATAACATCCTATCACATAAAGCTTGAGCACGAATATCTGCACGAGTCACGGAAGTAGAAACCTTATTCGAATTCATAAACAACAACGATCCTCTCTTTTCATCGTCAAATAATAATGTCTAGTACAAAATCCTACTAATAGATATCATTAAATAAAAAGAAAAGTTAAAAGAAAACTAAAAAGTTGATGATAGAAAATCCTTACAATAATTTTATTAACTTCATATAGAGCATACTCATGCAAAAGACAATGCATGATTGTCTAATCATCGCCTTTCTACAAAATTCAAGTATTTCATCCTGAAATAGAGCAAAGTATTCACAAGCATGACCAAACACATCAAATTCAATGGACACTTCAATGATATAATAATTTTTAGGCAAATCATTGATGATTTCATTTACTTGTCTCAACTTAGGCGACAACGGAGATGGTTGTTGTATCTCTTGTGACAATGACGCCTTAGGTGCTCGTTTTGGAACTAGTTTTTGTGTTTGTGGTGCTAATGGCAGAGAAGTTTTTTTCCCAGCTTGCTTTCCTGTTTTATTCACGAGCTCCTAATAAACCCATAACAAATAATTAATAATGTAATAAGTAAATGAAAAATTAATAGTCCTAAAATAAAATAATTACCCGTGTCTCTCCATTGAAAATGACTAGCGACTTGGGCCAACGTATCAAAGTCCCAATAGCTTCTTTTACCGTATAAATCTCACTGGTAGGGATCGAGTTAACAAGTGGAGCATCATGTTGGTTAGCAAACTCAATTGCACCACGGTAGTTTTCTCCTATGTTTTCTCCATGGATGTCTATGCTACTAGTAACAAGAATGTATCCCCTACCAACGATGTTGGTGATGGACCCTAACTCAAATTTGCATTCAATCATTTTATCTTGTACATATTTGTAAAATTTTATGTACAAATATGTTATACAAGTTCAAGAATTTAGATTTTAAAAAGATAAAGTTATACCTGATTTGAGCCAAGAGTGGGGATAAACATAGGTGCCTCCTCTAGCTGTGGGGGTGGTGGTGCTAGAGGTTGATGCTGCGATTGCTGTGATGCCTGATAAGATGGTGTCGCCTGATCTATGGGTGATCCATCTTGTAAAAACATTCAAAGCATGCAGCGAAAACGGCGTGGTTGGCCCATTGTTTACAACAATTAAATTTTCATCACTCATATAAACAGTTTATATGAACAAGCAAACAATCCACAAACATTAACATACAATATTATTAATCATGCAACTTATATATAAATATACAATATATTTATATATAACATATAAACATACAAGAAAAAGAACTTTTACCTCTTGAAGCCTATCACGTGTCATTGAGTCTTTTCGTATATTTATCAATCTTCCTATCTAAAGCTTTAAACACTCAAACCACGATTTCCCGGAATGTTCTCTACACCTCAAGATGTGTGTGGGCACATAGAGAACATGAGTTTGTATTTTAGGAATCACAAGTATTTCTCAACACATGAGAACTTGAATTATGGTCTGAGAATGACTAGAATAAAGAAGAAGAAGAAAAAGTTTTGTCTCACAAAAGCTCTAAGAACTATTCAGAATTGTTTATTGTGTTGTCTATGTTATATTTCTCTTCTTCTTTTTCTATATCATATATATAGAGAATTATATTACCTTATTATTCATAATAATAATATTAATATAATAATAATATTTTAATGATGATAGGATTTGATTTAGGTAAATATCGAACTTACCAAATTTGAAAAAACTATTTTCAAATAATTAAATAATTAAATAAATAAAATAAAAACAACACTGATACAATATTAGCATAGTCATACACGCATGGCACAATCCTTGGAGTGTGTCATGCGTGGACTGCAATATCCTTCAGGGATATTGCATTTTTCTTTTATTTAATTATTTAATTAAAATCAATCTTCCACAAAATAAGGTGTTAATTTTTTTAAGGAAAAGATGACAACCATATTTCAAAATTTAAATTTTAAATTCAAAATTCAAAAGTCAAATTGATGATCATCATTATCATCATCTTTTATATTTTAATAAGTCAAAAACAATTTTTGACTTACCAATTTTATTTCTCCCACTCGAATAAAATAATTAATTTCAAAAATTAATTAATTTATTTATATATATGAAATTCGAAATTTAAATATTTAAATTAATAAATATATTTTTTAAAATTAATAATTAATTCCCAATTATAATCTCAATTATCATATAATTGTATACTTGACCCGAAGAATAAAATTCTTCTCAAATTTCCAAATTACAGCTATAACCTTTTATCAACTCTCACCTTGATATTGTGTTGTTAGAGCCACCATGGGGACCTATGGACCTATAATATGAAGCTCCAATAAATATTACATTATTAATCAAAGCTCTTTGATTAAATAATCATATTTATTAATCTCACGATTACTGCACTATAAATATGAGATTGAACTTTTAATAATTATAGACATATATTTATAGAGTACTTTATTAAAAAAATAAAGTGTCCATTGATATAATCACTACATACATCACTAATCCTCTATTAATGGTGCATAATTAAAAGGGAATAAAATTAACGTTTTACCCATTTAGCTATATCGTGTTCCTAGATTACCATTGATTTTACTAGTGAAGATTGTGTCACAACAAGTTTGAGACGTGAGCGTTCATAACCTTTTCAGTTCCAAAAGCCAACCCAATAGGGAACGATTATTCAATCTATAAAAAGGTATAGATTCCATATCTGTTAAACTACGTCCCTAGCCATATATTTCATCGAGTCCCCAAAACTATTGTTCTTAGCTTGATCATTCTGACAAACCTTAACGCATGACTTAAATGATCAAATGGCATATATAGGAGTTCATAACAACCTCAGGATTAAGATCATCATGTATATGATAATTGTTTGATGTGTATGATTAATACTATGAAACGGTGTTTAAACTAGTATTAACAAATCACATTTGGTCCAGTTCTACATACTCTTACCATGCAAAGTACCTCCACTAAAGCGTCCTACTACATTGGTAACCCAGATCTAGGTCACATGTATTCATAATACTAATGGAATGTACTAGTAGTAATTAATCTAAAGATTCCATAACTTTATTTTAATGTGAATTGTTTTAAGTTTATTATCTTAATCTTGATCATCTCATACCAATATGAGATTAAGACCACATAGATAAACTTTGAAATTTTATGATATTTACTTAATATTATCAATATAATATCGGACATAGTCTATATATATAATAATTAAATTAAATTATTTACTTCATTTAAAACATTTAGTAAGTACAATTTCTTTAAGGGCACTATTCCCAACAATCTCCCACTTGCCCTAAAACAAATTGAGGCATCTCTTTCAATATGTCAATCACATTCTCCTGACTGAATTGGTCTAACAAAGTCTTTGTAATAGTTTTCTAAGAAATTGTTTTGAAGTTATCTTCAAGATCATTACATCAATTATGTAAAATTGTCTTGAATTAAATGATACTTCATTTCATGTGCTTTACCCTCTCATGATTTATAGTTCTTCTAGAATAGCAGTATCTCCATTGCTTTCGCAAAGAAATACTAGTTGTTTATTCTAGTCTAAAATCCTTTCCAGAATGACAAAGAACTTCACTAATTCAAATAGCATATTTAACAAGTCGTAGCTATTATATATCTGCTTTTGTGGTGAAACATATAAATCTAAAATGTCTAACACATTTCTAGATTAATGTGTCTACTCCATAGTTATGGAAGCTAATTCTGGTATCAATCTTTGAAGATTTAAAATTAGTTAATCCTTTGGGATTTTAGGTCTCTGCCTAAATGCCCATACATATAATCTCTATTATATTCAAGATAGGAAAAATTAAGTCTTTATAATTATTCAATGACTCAATCTATAATGGATTGAAAATTGTTGACTATTCCCACTGTTTAACAAATTTCAAAACATAACATTGATATATTAAATAGTTTATCACTGAGTTGTAGGAATACTGTCTCATGTCCTCCTTTTATAGTAAAAGAATAAATGGACATTTATTGTTTAGATAATACATCCTTTTGTCCGTGAAGGCAAAAAACTTTTCTTGGATTTTTGTAAACTAAAGCATTTAAGCTTCTCATTTATATAAGTCGCTTGAAAGAGTGCCTAAAGATTGTTCTAACAATCTCTTTAGATTTGAATGTACAGAATATTCTTGGATTTTCTAAATCCAATATTAGAAATGTCCAACTAACCATTTCTTTTTCTATTGATGATTTCTCTACATCATTCCTAATGATTAGAATGTTTTCAATATTAAGAATAAGAATCCCAACAGAATCTTTCAGGTCGAGATCTTGAAATGATTTTGTCATGTCAGTCATTCAGTAAAGACTACCTAGACATCCATTTAAATTAATCTCATGATCCATGCATAAAGCAGTTGATAAGAGTATGTAAATAGATTTAAGTTTTGTTATAGTAGAAGATGTTTATTCAAGTAATAAATTCTTCTTTCTATTCATAGCCTTAGGCTATTAACCTGTAGAGTCCAAGAACTTTACTTAGCTAGTTAGATAGTAGTAGCAATAGTAATAATTGTAGTATTTTTATGACTGTGGATTTTGGTTCAGACCGGGATTTAGTTGGACACTCGTAGTAACACTTGTAGATTTTCTAAGTTTAACCTAAAGTTTAAGAATATTAATTTTAACCTAATGTTTGATTAATATGACTGATATTGATGGTGATATTTATTATATTATAAGGTTTAGATAGACCCAATAAGATAGTAACACTTGTCATGTGTATGTTTAATGATAATTAAGTATTTTTGAGGAATAAGTTTATTAAGATCAATATTTAAATATCCTAAGGTCTGTCAGCAGCTTTGAAATCGTTAGAGGACTTAGTCAAGGTTGTTTACTCAATTCATATTAGGCTGAAAATGTGCAATTTTGTGTTTAAATATTCAACATATGCCGATATATCGCAGCTATAGGGGCGATATATCGCAATACGGGGATACGAAAAACACGTAACTTTGACGATCACCTCGACGAGCCTCGGGCATATTAGCCCAGGCGATATATCGCCTACTAGGGGAAAAATATCGGCTCCTTTCAATGATTTTTGAATGTTTTTGAAACCGAGCTTAATTTAATCTTTAACCTCTTGATAAGTCCAGCATCTTTCTGACTGAGTCTTCAGCCTCTGCTGAACGATAATTCAAATATTTTGTAATTAAAAAACCATTATTTTATTCAAGTTAAATGAAGATCTTTTCATTCTTGAACTCTATAAATAGGACCTAGTACCCAGCCATTTATTCATTCATCAAGCTAAATTCGGAGGATGCAAGCTGCTAGGTTATTTTTGAGTGCTTAAACACTTGGGTTGGGAATATAAGCTTTAACTTTATAAGCTTAATAAACACTCGGGAAGTAAGGTTCATAGTATATTTCGGTTCGAGGTGTAGTTCGGTCATAGAAGCATTAAAGGTATTCAAAATTCTAGTTCATTTCTGTATTGTTTCCTTAAGTTCTTATAGTTTTCTACTCAAAATCTTCACTCTATTCTTTATTCTTGGTTAGGAAATCTAAGATCTTGAACGTAAGATTTTTGGTAAGTATATTCTCGATGGTATAGTTCATCCATTCTTTTCATCCATTTTTCTTTAAGTATACTCACCTTTCTTTGATGGTTTTTAGGAGTGTTCCAAAGTCCCAATCCTGTTCTCATATCCCGGTATTTTTGGTAAGGAAAATAGGACAGGATTTGATATGTTATGTTATCTTATGATTTATGTGTTATGTTATATGTTATATTATGTATGTTGTAGACTTGGGCATATGACTTGTATAACTAACAAGTCCCAATAAATTTATGGGCATATGACTTGCTTAGCCAGCAAGCCCCACAAATCTAATGGGCATATGACTTGTTTAGTTTACGAGCCCCAAGTAATAATGGCCATTATAGTATATGTGACATATGTTTATGATATGTTTTAGTATATGTTGCGGTATGAATTTTATGTATATGATTTATGTGTTAGATTTTCCTTGCTAGGCATTAGGCTCATTCCTTTATGTTTATATGTGCAGGAAAATAGCTATGGTGGCGGAAAGGTTCTTCACAGCTTGGGGGTTGTGTATTGAGGCAGAATAGAAATGGATGGATTGAGCGTTCGGTTCGAGGATGAAGTCGCTTCTTAGTCTTTTAAAAATTATGCTTTATGGTATTTTCCGCACTTTATTTTGTAATCCATTTATTTAAAGTTATGTTATGTTTTTATTTTAAAAACCATGGGATCCCATATCCTATTTTTAATTTTATGTAGTTTAACATTTGTTTTTACAAGTTTTAATGAAGTTATGATTATTTCACTTGTAAGTTTTATTAAAAATTAGTGTCTATGTATAGTAGTCATTAATGGTCCAAAGTCTAGAGTAGTTGGGTCATTACATAACATATCTTTGAAAAGTCTGTACTTTCCTCTGTTCATAGCCTTAGGCTATTCTCCTCTTCATCTTGAATATCATGTTTCAAACTGAAGTTCAATAAACTCTAGCTGGATGTTCAAGAATCCAGATGTCATAGAATTCTAAATTACATTTCTAGATTCATGGTGTTTCAACTTTTGTTTTCCGTAAAACTTTTTCATTTCATGTACTAGTTTGTAAATGAAGTATACTTAGATTGTGTTATACAAAATTTAACTGCCTTTTCATTTGTAACGGAGTATTTACTAACTAACGTTCCCACTACAACAACGCTTTACAGAATTTGTGATATTTTTTGGTTTTATCATTGTTAATTACCAGTAACTTGCTTACTTGACTTGCACTCGTTATTTCTAGTACAACTTAACTAGAAAATATTGTCATTATAATAATCATGCTTTATTAAAGTAGAATTAAAGAGGTACAAACTCTTTTGTAATATTTTATGATTATTAAACTATTTCACTCAATGAATTGATGGAAAATTTTCAATATATTCACATAACCACTTGTGAATCCCAACTTCCGAGTCTTTAATGTTGTACAACCAAACATGTACATGGTATAACAAGTGTCAAAATTATAGAAATAATAAAGACAATAATGATTACTCATTATCTATTTAATCTTATCTAATATGATTATATTCCATTTCTAAAATACTAATTTTGCTTCGCATTCTAGTTGTATGTGAGTTAGGTTATAATTCCAAGTTCACATGAAAATTACTTGAATTCCAAATTCGAGTTTAGACATCCTTTTGATCAGATCAAACAAGTCTCTAAGTGACTTTATTTTGAATGTTGCATGAAAATTTCTAGAAATTATATTTGCATTTGATCAAACTTAAACATATCTTAAATAAATGCCAATCAATATTGACTTACTATTTATTATTATTTCTTTTAGCTTTGAACATTAAAATGTTCAACATACATCTCTATGTATTAGCGATTATGTGACTTTTGAGCATTTATTAAAGAAAAGTCTTTTGGTTAACTTTAATTAATAGAGTATAGAACCAGGAAGAGAACCATTGAATGGTTGCAATAAAAGACTGTCTTTTATTTGTTTTATGTGTCTAAATAATTACAAGTCAATCTCAAAAATAATTCACATATATGTTTCACTTAATTGTGGTGGAATAAGATGTCTTATTAAATATATGATTCACACAATAATAAATAATTCATAATTATCATTTACACTTATTGATGAACTTGGTGGAACAAGTATATTTCAAAAATAACAAATGAATTTATTATTCAAAAGAAATACTAAACTTCTTTATTCATCAAATAAAGGAATCTAAAACATAGTTTCTAGAAAGAATTCTAGAACTACTTTAAAGAAAAGGAACTTATTAACTTCTTTCATAATGAAAATCAACTATTTTAAAATGAAAAAAATTTAAATTGTTTTAAACTAAACAAAATAAATGTCTAAACTAATTTTTTCCTTATTCAATTATCTTCATCATTTCTTTTTCGCTTTGGTTTCAATGCAACTATTTTTTTTCTCAAAAGATTACTATATCCTTGAAAACAAGAACATATGAAAAATAATATTAGTAGCATAATTTTGAATCAACAATTAAAAATATTAAAGAAGAGTTATTGAGTAAATCTAATTTACCCCGTATTTAAAAAATTGAGCATGTGCTATAGCATCGTCCTTTATCATGGCCCACATCTCGTATGCAGTTTCAATAACCATATATCTTTCTTTAATTTCGCCATGCATAGTCGATAACTGGCATTGACGTGCCAGGTGATTCGATGTCGTCCATTCACCATATTTTTCATGTTCATCAAAGCTGGATGAAAAGCTTGGAACCTTTGGTGGTAGATCATAGATCGCTCCATAAAAGTTTTGTGTTCCGAAGACATGTGAATCCCATTGTACCATCTTTTCATGTTGTTAAGACTAAATAGTTACCTTTCCAAGAGCTTGTCAATGAGGTATGTTTGATTTCCCAAGTTTTCAAAAACATGATCAAGATTAAGATAATCAACCATTGTTGCTAGAAATAAATAAATAAAAGATAATGAATTTAAACATATAATAAATATAAGATTTTATTTGGAAACGTAAATATGATGCATGAATGCAACATATAAAAAATATATACTAATCCACGATAAATTAATGGACCGCCTTAGGGTAGGTCAGACTAACTCTAAATTAATTTTGAGACAAATCTCAACTTCATAAGTGAAAACATAAAAACACATTTTTCGCTTTTGACTTATCAACTACCGCTAGGTTGGTCAAGATGCACTAGTCGTGCTCGAAAGCCTAGAAACACCTTTGGAGAGTAACCCATTATTTTCAATCAATGACTTACTCAAGAGTGTACCATAGGGCCAGTCAAACTTGGAACACATCACTAATTATATTCTCATAAGAGAAGTCAACCTTGAGATAAAATAAACATATTCGAAATCGTTTCCTTAGGGAGGCCGCAAATGAAGGCGACACGAGGCCCTTCCTATGCCTCTTGGTGTTCAACTAATAATGGAGAGAATGAGACTTATTGTTATAACTCCTTCTCCCTCTCACTATTTTGAAAAAGTGTGTTTTTCACAAAATTAATATTTTTTTTAATTTAGTTGTAAAAATATATTTAATTATTTTTACCAAATGATATTCTAATAATTACTAAGTGTGCATGGGGCTGGCAGCAAGCAGGCTCGCGGATGGTGCACGAGGGCGCTTTGCTTGGCGCAGGGGCGCGGCTGGGCTGGGCACGCAGGAAGACGTGAGGCTGGCTGGCGCACGCTGGCTGGGCAGCAGCTCGGGGCTTGGGCTGCAACAAAATTTTTATCCATAATTTTTAAAGAAAAAATTATAAAATTCCTATGTCCCAAAAAGGCTTACATATCTCATCTAAAATTTTTAAGAACAATACCTAAACCCAAAAGCACCATTATAAATAACCCTTAAGAATCTATTATCATGAAAATAAACATTTATCCATTCAAACATATATCTCATATAATATAAAAATGCATATAATCCCACAACAATTAATAATATGTACAGATTATTGACCTGCTCGGGTACCAATTGTTGGAAAAACATTTAGAGCACACAGCGAAAATGGCGTGGTGGGCCATTGTTTACAACAATAAAATTTTCATCACTCATATAAAAAAATTTATATGAACAAGAAAACAATCCATAAATATTAACATACAATATTATTATTCATGCAACATATATACATATAAGGGTGCACTCTTAATGGTTACTAACCATGGATGGTTACTTTAATGTTAACCATTTGGTGACTTGCTATACCAAGTCACTATGTTGCCACATCATCATAATTGTTAGTACTCATCTATAGGTAGTAACCATTGAGAAGTCTTCCATACATATAAATATACAATATATTTATATATACCATATAAACATATAAACAAACAAGAACATGAACTTTTACCTATTGAAGCCTATCAAGTATCCTGAGTGTTTTCGTATATTTGTCGATATTCCAATCCAAAGCTTTAAGCACTCAAACCACGATCTTCCGGAGTGTTCTCTACACCTCAAGATGTGTGTGGGAACATATAGAACATTGTTTTGTATTTTAGGAATCACAAGTATTTCTCAACACATGAGAACTTGGATTATAGTCTGAGAATGGCTAGAATAAAGAGGAAGAAGAAAGAGTTTTCTCTGACAAAAACTATAAAAACTATTATGAATTGTGTATTATGTTGTATATTGCAGCACCTCAAAATTTTACTTAGTTAGATAGAAGTAGCTTATGCTGCATTATTTTAGTTTTCGAGGTTATTGGTTCAAGCCAGGAATTATTTGGAAACTGATAGAGATAGTTGTGGATTTTATAAGTTTAACCTATAGTTTAGAAATATTAATTTTATCATATGGTTTAATTATTGAAGCTGGTCCTAGAAATATTATACATTATAACCTAAGGTTTTGATAGAATTATTAAGAACGTGACATTTGTCACATGTATGCTTATTAAGGATTTTAGATGAATAAAATAATCAAGGATAAACCTAGGAAGTCTAGAACCTTACCTCAATTGTTAGGATCTCGTATTACTCAGTCAAAGTGGTTTAAACAACTTCAAGTGTGTTGAATATGTGCAAAAACGTGGTTTAATGTATCAATGTAAGCCGATATATCACAGCGATAGGGGTTGATATATCGCTTATGTTGATACGGAAAACAAGTCGACTTCGCACGAACGAAACCATGGAGGCTTGGGAAAATAGGGCAGGCGATATATCAACTCTCTCAGCCATTTTTTAAAATCTGTGGAATTCGAAGTGGAAATAGCCCTCAACAACTTGGACTTTCTTTTGAACGATTTTGACTGAGTTCTGGGCATTAGTTGAGCAAAAAATTCAATTTTTATTCATTTTAAAGGTATTTAGTTTCACTCCTTGAACTCTATAAATAAGACCCTTCACTTAGCCATTTGCTTCATCTTTCAAACACTTCCCAGGGCCTCCAAGCTGCCAATTTCATTCTAGAGAGAAAGACTAGGGCTTTGGGGTTAAAAGCTTTCAAATCCAAGCTTTTATAAACACTTGGGAAGTAAGCTAGAGTGTGATTTTGATATTGAGGTATAGATCGAAGCTCTAATATATCTAAGGTACTCTTAATCCTCAGGTTTATTTCCTTACTATTCCTCTTATTCTTTTCTTTTACTCCAAATTTTAACTCGTTATAATGGCTTTTTGGTTAGGTGCTTGATTTCTTTAAAAATTAAGGTTTCCTGGTAAATTCTTATCGTGGTGGTGCTGGGAAAACTTATACAGGATCTTCTTTATTTTTATGTAAATCATATATTAAACATATTAATATAAGATAACCAAGAACATGTTTCTAAAATTTAATTCAAACAGAAATAATGATAAGAACACTTACATTATACGCAACGGAATGATTGAGTCATTCCTTCAATTTCTCTAACCCTTGTATCCTTTCTATCGCATAGTATTACCAAGAAACTGAATCGTTCTTCAATTTTTTTCACAGCCTTCCAAACTATCCTTAGAATCACCTAGACTAGGGTGGGAAATTCTCAACCCATGAGATAGATACTAAGAGAAGAAGAGAAAATAGGCTTAGAAAAGGACTTATGTTGTAGAGAGAATCTAAAACCTATTAGAACTTCTGATTTCCAGTCAGATGGTCTTTTTGTAATCCATTTTCAACTCTCACTTAGCATTCCTTTTATAGGCTCAATTAGGTCATTTATTTAATAAAAAAAATCAATAAAATAATAGCCAATAATCAGCCCTAGGTCGAAATTATCACGGGCTATAAGCCCGTGAAATTTTCCTTTTAATTATAAGTCCATTGGACTTAAAATCAAGGTCTGTATTATTTTCTATTGATTTAATTATTTAAATTCTTTACCAAATTAATTATTTATAATTTGAACCTTCATTTAAATTTATTTATTAATTTAGACACAAATTTGTCTTAATTAGTAAATCTATCCTAATTTCTCTTTTCTTCTCTAAATTGTATAACTCTGTGAAACTATCCAAAATTGACCTAGCAAACTTTGATAATTCTAATTGATAATTAAATCAATCAATTGAGACTATCCAGATGATTTTATCCAAGGTACAATGGGGACCACAGGCCTATGAAATTAAGCTCCAATAATGTAAAACGCCCTAGTCTAATACTTTGTAAAATATTTGCATGCTCATATGTTTATAGAAGAAAAGCCACTTATTATAAAAGTCCCAGTGGGGCCTTGCTAAAAACATGCAAGTTGGACCCAATAGTTTTAAAAAGAAAATAATAGTTTTTATGCAACGTTTTAAAAATAATAAAAGTTCAAGTCCCACTGATAAGTTCTAAAAGTCAAAAAATAAACATAACAATATTCTTTAGAAATTGGCGTTAAATTGATGATTTTCTCGTCCATAGGATGCCCCCACGCCATACACACCCCGACATTGGAACTTCCCACATCACCACACGTGGCACAGAGAAATCCTATTTGCTACCTAGAAGGGAAAGTAAGGGGGGAGGGGGGGGGGGGGGGGTGAGCTAAAAAAAGCCTAGTAAGGAAGTACAAATAACACACAAGTAAAACACAACAAAACATATTCATAATCAAACATCGTCATACATCATAAGTGTCATTATCGTAACCATCATCATCATACACATAAACGTAATCATCATAAACAGAACATCATATACATAGTCATCATAAACATAACATCATAACATAAATATCTTATACATAGTAATCGTAAACATAACATCATATCTTTGTGAACATGACCTGCTAACTTGTCCATGTCACATCTTGAGGTAAACAGGATCTCTGGTCCTTGAATAACATCGGCACGTCTGCCCTATGAGTTACATCTTCATATCCTTAGTAACTCAGGTTACGTCTTCACTACTTAGTAACCCATTTTTGTTGTGTCGCGTTCATCATGCTAACAACCATTACATAACATACAACATTCATACAATCCAGTCATATCAACACAAAATAGCATCTCCTAATTCATATCGCAAAAGGTATCATCATACATAACATTCTTATTCATACATGCCAACCTTACCATTCACAGCATAAATAACCAAAATTCGATCTAACTTCCTCACCTCAGGTCCAAGCAAAGCAAAACTAGCAAACTTCACAACAAGCCTATACCATAATCAAATAACATCCTTTAGCATCACATAAGACTTGCTTGTGCCCAACTCATATATCTCATGTGTGCATGCCCATGCACACATGGTGAAAACTACTCATAATTTCCAAATAGGCATAATTACACATAAAATCACCAAAAGAACAATGCAAATTATACCTATGTTACATGCATGTTTTTTAAATAAAAACATATGGTTGAATATTAGACATATTTTTTAATGTAAAAGTGCATTTGCATGCGACATACATACGTGGTAACGTTGTGAAAAACGATAATTGCTACACGCTTATTTCTATCATTTTAAAAAATAATGATTTAATAACCTACTTTTCTTATAATTATTTTTCTATTTAAAATAACTAAGTTAACTAAACCTCTAAAACATTATTTTTATTTCATAAAATAATTTATTTAGCTATTTAAAAATATAATAATTCTATTATTTATTTTTAAATTACATAAAAATAATAAAGGCTAGATATTATGTGAAATTCTTATAATTAACATGTTTCCTTAGAAAATAACAATTTAATTCAAATTAATAAAATTACAAACTTGGTGTGAGAAAAATATAATTTTTAGGTGTGGAAAAAATATATTTTACTTGTATTATTTTAAGACTTAATTTTAAGTAGATTAATTTCATAAGTGAAAATCTAATAATTATTTTTAAATCATTAAACTAAACTTTCAGCCACCATTCTATTTATTCAAAAATCACAAGTGAAATAATCTCAACATTTTTTCTAAATTAAAACAAAGAAAAAAAAAATCATACCTATTAAAATGAACACTCATGGTTACATTGAAAATTATAATTTTTAATATTGACATAACTTGAGGTTATATAATTTCACAAACACACAAATTTTCCCTTCATTTTAATTTTTTTTTTCAATATTTTACCAAAAATTCCAGCAACCATATACACTCTCAAAAATCACCACATTGAATCTAAAACCTAATATTTTCTCTAAAAATATTTAAAAAATATATGTACGTATTTATTTGAGTAAAAATATCATTTTAATGCATTTTAAAGTTCCATTTAATTTCTTAAAACATTATAGCACTTGCAAAATTATTTAAGCATGCAAAAACATTATTTTCATCATATTCTAAACAATTTAAACACCAAAATCAGCAAGCTTATCAAATCAAAAATCCATCTTTTACATCATGCTTCACAAAATTTACATCATTACCATACATGTTTAAATCCACAAAAAATTAATTCACAAACCCTAGCATGTTCCTAATATGCATGGATGATACATAATCAAAAAACTCATCATCCATCATCCTTTTGCCAAAACCCTCATGAATTAAACATAAATATGAAACAAAATTTCTCATTTACATTCACATGCATCCTAGCATGTTTCTATCATCACCCATGCATACAATAACCTATTGATACATAATCTCATAAACATATTCATCCAATTTCATGGATTCAATCATTAAGAGTCCAAATTATTATTATACCAAAAATTATATGGGGTCCTAGAACATGGATCTAACATAAAAACACAATAACAATAACAAAACATAAAGGGGATTCCTAGACATGCATAGGCTGAAACATACATAAACACAAACACAAAATATCATCAATCATCATACTTAGCAAATCGATACCAAATCCCTTCATACATTAAATCACAAAACCCTTAATGCATTGAACCACCATAACCCTTCATCCTTTGATCAAAATGACATACCACCAACAATTAAAAGAAAAAAAAACAAGACAACATAATATTACAATTCACAAATCTTTAATCTCCCCAAGAAAACAAAATCAACACATAGATTGAGGAGGAGTCTAATACCTTCCTTGAGAGAACACAAGAACCAACACCCAAATAGAAATCACTCTTGAATACCCTAGGGTTTTTCGAAACCCATGAGAAGAAGAATACAAAAACTTAGGATGGTGGGGAAAAGAAACCTTAGACTTAAAAATTAATAAAGGATCAACAATATAAAAACCATACCTATGACTTCCCAAGACCTTCTTCTTCTTCCTCCCTTCTTTTATTCCTTTCTCTCCTTCTCACTCTAGAACACGCATCTCTCTCTCTCTCCTTCTCTCTAGGTCGACGGCACCAATTGATCATAATGCTCTCTTCCTTTTTCCTTCCCTGTTTATTCTAATCTACCCATAATAGCCTAAGGAAAATAATTGGCAAGTTTCCTAATTGTACCTGTTTTCTTTTAATTTTATTATTTGATTGAAGAAGAAAAAGAAACAAAATAAATGGGACAACTCAATTTCCTCCATTCCCTCTTGCCGTCCACCCTTGGTGCCCTTTCTCTCATTTATTATTATTATTTTAATTAAATAAATAATTCTAATAAAAAGGAAACTAAAGTGTGCCGAAAAATATACACAAGTGCACCATGCAACCATGCATATGCACACACTTAATCACTAGGGTGCATCAATACCTACCATGCACCTTAGTGCATTCAACCAAAACTCAATTATTCACATTTTAAAATAAATAAATAAATAACATTTAACAATGAAATTCACAAAAATTCTACCAAACAATTCTAACAATTAATTTTAAACAAATAAATAAAATAATTCACAACACTTAACAAAATAAAGCACAAAATTTAATAACTAAAAAAAAAATTTGGTGCGCTACAAATAAGTTATCATAAATCTAAAAAATAAATTTACTAACTTATTTAATTCCTTGTGACTCCATTAAAGACTCAGAATTGCACTCTTGAATTCAGAACGCTCCATAACAAATATAGATACGTTATTAATTATCCATTATTACAACAATAATGGTCACTCAATCCTCTATAGACGGTCTATAATGGGATGAGACTAAAATACTTTTTTACCCATCATTGTATTTTATCCTTCAAACACGTAGTTCCTTGTAAATGATATTTCAGTAAACTAATATTAATTACTGAAATGAGATCTCTATCATTTAGCACCTTGAACCAAACTAAAAGGAAACCATCGTTTCACTTCTTCATCAAAAGCTATAGATGTCCATATCTATGATTAACACTCTCACTCAATTATACTACCGAGTTCGCAAGATGTAAGTACGGGCTAGTCCGTAGGGTAAGCTGGTAACGAACATGTCAAAGAACTCAAATAATACAATCAATTAGAATACTAACTACTCAGAATTGAGATTGAATTGACCTATGGTCAACTATATGATATGACTAGAATAGATAATAACGGTATGTTTACTTATCTTATCAACTGTCAATATCAGTCCTGCCCGATGTAACAAATACATACGATCTTATATACTTTGCTAATGTTCTGGAAAGAACATAACACTGTAATGTGTAAGTAGATCATATCGTAGATTGGCAAGTCAGTGTAAATCCTGTGCACTGACTAATCTTAGGACTAACTTATATTTGAACATATAATCATATTTATATTCCACTGTGATTATGTCACTATATATACTATTAGCTATACGCTCTGGATTTAATAGAAGTTTATATTAAATAAATAATCATGAAAATAAAACATGTGAGCAAAGTGATAGACCAAGTCAAAAAATGATTTATATTCTTTTATTGATAATAAAATGAGATTACAAAGAAATTGGGTTTTAATTAGGGCATAAAAGCCCAATAGGTAGTTTGGATCTTCTTTTCTTAAGGAAACTTATGGTTTTAATTTTTAGTTTTAGGAGTTTCCGATCCCGCACTTGTCTCCAATACCCAAATTTTAGGTATGGAAAATAAGTTAGATTTTATGTGCCATGTGCTTGTTTGTATGTTTTTTTTTTGTCTTTAGTCACTTGGGAAATATGGTTGTTAGATAGCAAATCCCGAGATTTTTATGTCTTTTAGTCGCTTGGAAAATATAGTTGCTTAGATAGCAAATATCAAGATTTTTATCATCATCGTAGACTATAGTTGTGTTTAAACCAACCTCTAAATAGCAGCAAGAGGACTATAGCGGTTTCTATTACATACTACGGTAATGAGTTAATGGCCATTAATTTGTAGTCCATTTTTATGTTTTATGTATTATGTTTTATGTTTTATGTTTTATGTTTTATGTTTTATGTTTTATGTTTTATGTTTTGTGTTTTATATTTTATGTTATGCTTTAGTAGTTTTTCCTTACTGGGCATTAGGCTCATTCCTTTTTATTTAAATTGTACATGGAAGGCGGGACAGATCCTAGGTGGCTTTGGCATGTGTATTGGGAGAGAACTAAAGGAATGGATAGATGGGATCGATCAAGGATGACGTTGACATTTGAGTCTTTTTATTATGTATTTGTGATTTCTGTATTTAGTATTTGAACATTTAAAATAAAGGTTTAATTTTCTTTCATGTATAAACAATGGGATTCCGTATTCATTTGGATTTTCTATAATAAAGCTTTATTATTTTATGTATGTATCCAATGATAGTAGGTATTGTCTTAGTAGTTTTAAAGGTCTGAGGTCTTTAAGTTAGTCGGGTCTTTACAATTTGTATCAGAGCCACGGTTCATATGCATAAAGTTCTTCTTGATACACATGTAAACGCTTCGGATCTAACTGCCAATGTAAGTGTTTATGTTATGAATATTATGTTTATGTTAAAACTAACGTTTTAGTCATTATGTTTTCAGCCAAAATGAATGGAGCCATGACTTATCAAGATATTTGTGCCATTAAGGCATTGAAAAGGATTAGAGAGCCAAGGGATACAATAGGTGTGCAAGAAAGAATCACTCAAAGATTAATTTGATTTCACAAGGAGATAGTTCACGTTCAAATCACTAGGAAAATTATGATGAGAGCCATAGAACAATATGTCCTTGTAATTAGGCTTTTTAAGGATATGTCTTCTGTGGTTTCAAAATTTGAAGAATTATGGAAAACTATAGATGATGAAAATGACTTACCGGTAGCCATTAGATATTATTTTCCTATACTTAGGTTTACCAATAGGGTTGAGATTCAATTCACCAATGAACAAAAGAATAATATCCTAATGAATATTCCCCATGGTATTTTCGAAGCTTATGATATTGATGATTATGAGGAAATAACTAATGATATTCTAGATTAAGGGTCAGATGTAGAAGATCCTAAATTTTAGAAATTTACCCTGGTTATTATTAGTATTGTTTCTTTATTTTGAATTATTATTGTAATAAGTGAATTTTTTTCCAAATAAAGTTATTATTATTTTTGAATGGCGTGTATGAATTTTGTTTTGAATTTATTTTATTCTTGAAATCATAATTAATTCAGAATAAATTCAATAATTAATGATTGAGTTCGGTGAGGGTGGATACAAATCAATGAACCGGGTTCTGTATTGAGAGTTTGGGGGGCTATAGTGTTGGAAACGATTTTACTGATCCTAGCCCTCCTTCAATATGGTTAACTTTTGAACAACGATAAGTTCTGAGCCTAAGAACTAAGTCATATAGGGTTGTTAGAAACTGACTTAGAAAATAATAAAGATGGTCTAATAGTCTAAGTATAGAAACACACCCTAATTTATAAAGATGACTGACATAAATTTTTTCATAAGAAATCATAACTGATAGGTTCGAGTTATGTTTGCTTAGATTAAGTTTTTTCCTTGGAAACTATTAGGTTATGTACTTACGTTTTTTCTCGACTGTTAGAACTTTGCTGAAGAAGTCGCTCTGAAGGTCTGCACGCACTAATGGAAATGCCCCCAGCACCACCAACAACTCACGAGGCCCTTCTAGTCCGAAGAAAGAGAAAACGTACAGCCACTACTGCTGCTAGTAGAAATGCACCAGAAAGTTTACATAGCCTAGTTAGGTAGTAGTAGCAGTAGCACCTGCAGCATCAGTAGTAGTAGTCGTGGTAGTAGTAGCAGTAGCAGTAGCAGCATCAGCATCAGCGGGTGCAAGTAGCAGTAGCACCAGCAGCATCAGTAGTAGTAATAGTAGTAGTAGTCGTGGTAGTAGTAGTAGTAGCAGTAGCAGTAGCAGCATCAGCATCAGCGAGAGCAGTAGTAGCAGTCACAGTAGCAGCAGTAGGAGCAACAGTAGAAGAAGAAGAAGAAGTAGTAGTAGTAGTAGTAGTAGTAGTAGTAGTAGTAGTACTAGTAGTAGTAGTAGTAGTAGTAGTAGTAGTAGTAGTAGTAGTAGTAGTAGTAGTAGTAGTAGTAGTAGTAGTAGTAGTAGTAGTAGTGGTAGTAGTGGTAGTAGTGGTAGTAGTGGTAGTAGTGGTAGTAGTGGTAGTAGTGGTAGTAGTGGTAGTAGTAGTAATAGTGGTAGTGGTAGTTGTAGTGGTAGTAGTAGTAGTGGTAGTGGTAGTTGTAGTCGATGATAACGTTTATTTAGTCTTTTGAATTATATTTCTTTTGTAATTCCGCATTTATTTTTTGAACAATTGATTTGAAGTTATGTTTTATGTTTTGCAAACAATAGGTACCCATGCCATATTACATTTTAAACTTATAATTTTATGTTATTGATACAATATTTATTTTGGAGTTTTAATAAAGTTATGATTATTTCTTATGTTTCCTTCAAAAGTAGTAGTAAGGTCTAGTAGTTTTTAATGGTCCAAGGTCATAAAAATAGTTTGGTCATTACAAACAAGTTGAAGAACTATTGCAGCAACAACAACAATCTCAGCCGTAGCATCAGCTAGCGGCACAAGCACCCCGACAAGAGCTGAATGGAGGATATCCGTATGGGGGATGGCCGATGGAAAATTACGCGCCCTATCCAGCTTAATACATAGAGCAAGTCTACGAGCGTTTCAAAAAACAACACGCTAAAAAATTTTAAGGGACAACCGACCCCTTTGAGGGTGAAGAATAGCTCAGGAATGTAGAGCTCATTTTGGAACACATGAACCTCAGCAACGCGGATTGCATGTCCTGCGTTTCTTCTATTCTGAAAAAAGGATGCTATAATTTGGTGGGATTTGGCACAGTAGACTCATGATATCACCACCATGACTTGGGCCAGATTTGTGGAGTTGTTTCACAAAAAGTACTACAACACGATAGTCATCGCTACAAGGTTGGAAGAATTCGCCAGTCTGAAACATGGCAGTTTATCGGTAGTCGAGTATGCTCGGAAATTTGATGGGCTAGCCAAGTTTGCACCAGAGTAAGTCCCAAACGACTAGTTAGGGTAACCAAGTTCACTAGGGGACTCAGACCTAAGATTGATTTACGGTTCAAGCTTGCGAACTCCTGAACCACTTCGAACGCCGATGTTCTAGAAATGGCTATAGAGGTGAAAATACTCCAAGAAAATGTTAGCAATGAGGAGGAAAGCAAGTCAGAACCCAAAGGACCAGAATCATACTTAGAATGGTCGAAACCACAACAACCAGCATAACAATAATGGGCAGAAAAGATAGCATCCCGATAATAAGCAGACCGACACTGACAAAAGAGCACAGACTAACTATGGTAATAACAGACCGGGTTATGTGGAATACCCTCAATGCTTCAAGTGCCATAAATGACATACTAAGGAGTATCGTGCAAACTGCAAGGGTTGTTACAATTATGGACAGGAAGTTCATCCAAAAAGAGATTGTCCGTAGCTCAAAACAGAAGAAAAGGACAATAAAATGGTTCCAGCCAGAGTCTTCGTTTTGACCCAGGGAGAAGTCGAAACTAGTAACAAGGTGGTCATAGGTAAACGTCCTATCCTAAATAATATATGCTCAATATTGTTTGATTCAGGAGCAACACAGTCGTATATCTCGTTAGGAATGATGGAGAAATTAGACAAACCTTGTAACGACCCAAAATCACTAATAAGGCTTAAAGGCCTTGATTAGTGCTCCAGGAGGGCACGATCGATTTATGTGTGAATTAAATAGTTTAATGCATGATTCTGTAATAATCATGCTTGTATGATTAAACGAGTATATATGAATTGCATGTCTACGATTATTAGTATGCATGTAGGCCCCGTTTAGCTTAAAAGGGTATATTTGTAATTTTAGCCCGTTAAGGGGGTAAATGTGATTATATGTTATAATTGTAAGGACCACATTATTATGTGGGTAAATCTACAGCATGCGACTTGAGGCGATCCTGGGGAGTCAGTTAGTGGGAAAGTCACAACGGGACCTAGTACTTGACTTGGGGCAAGTCAAGGGGTATTTCGGGTATTAGATGGTTATTTGGGCTATCGGGTTATGGACATAAATAATTGGAGATATATTTGAGGTTAGGAAGCTTAGGTGGGAATACTGGGGAATTTTACTATTTTACCCTCGAGGACGTTTTTGGTACCACGAGCCTCGGGATTGACTTAATTGCTCAAGAATAAACTAGGTAAAACTCATCAAGTGGTAGAACAAGGCCAACCAACCCTTCTCTCTCTCTTTGCTCACTCTCTCAAGGGAAACTAAAGAAAAAAAAACTAAGGAAACTTGGTTGGAACTCAGAGAAATTGAGCTGGGATTTTGGAGGTTAGCTTAGGGTTAGCTAAAGAATATAACCAAGAGTTAAGGTAAGTTATGAGTTTTATCTTTGGTGGTTGAATTCTGTGAAAATGGATGTGTTCTAAAGTGTTTATGGGATTTTGGCATTAAAGGTTGAATTAAGGCAGAAGGCTTGGGAGCTAGCTCAATAATTGTTTGGAGGATTGAGTCTTCAGTGAAGGTAAGCCTCAATTTATGATATAGTGTTTGAATTCAGGGTTTTTCTGACTGGTTTTGGTGTTCTTGAGCTTGTGGGTTTTAGAAATTAAAATGATGTTCTGAGGAGTTTCTAGGCTAGGTTTCTGTTGGCTTATGTTGCTGAAATGATGTTAGAAAGTTTGTGATAATTGGATTATATCATTAAGATGGTTATGGGTGGTTTTGAGTGAGGTTTGAGTGTTAAAAATGGTGGATTTTCTGGGTTCGAAGGGGTCGGGCCGCGACATAGTTCTTGGTGAGTCGCGGCTCTCTAGAATAGATGGTGGCTAGGAATGAAGGGTGAGCCGCGGCATGGGGAAGGCTTAGCCACGGCCCGTGTTTGATTTTGGGTTAGGCTGGGCCTCTGGTCCGGGGAATGCCGCGACATAGGAAGCTTGAGCCTAGGGTGCTCAGGAGTTTTTGGAGTTTTTAAGTGCGGGAACATAACGTAGGGTGCTCGGGATCGATTCCACTACCGTGTTTGGTGGAATTCCATGTCCCGGAGGCTAGAACTTTAACCGGAAACCTTTATACAATTATTAATGGTATCCCTTATCTTGGTTGTGACTAGGTATAAACTAGGGCTTGGGAAACGGATTGTGCTCAAGAGGCATCTCTCGTAATCAATACACTTGGAAATTAAAGGGAAGAAAACTGCACCCAGTTGTGAATTTATAATGGGACTAAAGGTTCCCTGTTTTGTATGCTTTATGAAGGATATTATGCCATGTGAATAATAAACAAACAGCCTAAGAGTGCCGGAGTTTACATTGGCGCACAGGGCACGGATCAGCCACAGTAGCTAAGGACAGCTTAATATTCACTAAGCTTGGTTTAAGCAGACCGGAGTCAGTTGGGTAAACGGAGGGTGCGACCTAAGGGCGTTGACCCTGATTATCTTGTGATTTGGTTGTTTATTGATTGATGAATTTTTCATGCTGAACAGTTGAGTATTGGTTTGTAGATTCTCTAGTTATTTCTATGGACTATGTGATTAATGTGGATTGCTAAGTGTATGAACATGCTTTAAGAGTTATTTAATTGTTATCATTGTTTGTGATATGATGTCATGTTTTCTTGCTGGGCCTTGGCTCACGGGTGCTACGTGGTGTAGGCAAAGGTAAGGGTAAGCTTGATCAGCCCTGACTCGGAGAGCTCTGAAGGCAGAATGTACACGACCAGCTGCTCGACCACCACGGTTGAGGAAGAGACAGGAACAGGAGGACAATAAATGTCTGTTTTGTCCTTAGAGTGGCTAGTGGTTGTCTATACTTTGAAATTTTTTGTAAACTGAATTTCTAAAACTGTTTTTTTTGGGTTCCCTTGTACAAAACGTTTAATTATATGAAATGTGTCTTGTATGACCAAAACCTTTTTAACTCTAGTTCATTAACGGTTTTTAGTGACACATTTTCAAATAAATGACTTGATTAGCAAGTCCTGCACCATTATAAATACACAGTGTAACGGTCTTGGCTATCCAGGGCGTTACAACTTGGTATCAGAGCATCCTAGGTTTAAGGGTTCCTGAAGACCGGCTGAACATGTACATTCGTTGCTAGAGACAAGCTCGATTCAAGGTTGGTAAATGTGTATATGTGCTTATATGTTTATGTGTTTTGGATAGAATTATGATTGTTGCTATCTGTTGGATTAATAGGAAGCATGAAATACTGATAAGGCCTGGCCCTTGACTGTTGTGTAATAATATTGAGGCGTGCTCATTAGCATTGTTGTTCATGTAAATGAATATCTGAATGATTAACTGCATATTGTGTATACATGGATGAATGTATGGATCGATGTCTATATGTTAACTGTTGTGTGGTGGAGTTGGGGCATGCTTATTAGCAATGCCGGTGCATGTGGATAGATTCTTATATCTTGATTGATTGTGATTGGTTATGTTCTATTGGTGGATTTTGGAAAAGCTTTTTCCTTGTCATCATGGTCTAATTGTCGAGTCATTGATTGCAGATTAACTTAGATAGCTATGAGCCCAAGGAAATCTACGTGACTATCCGGCACTAGGTTTGGGACCAGAGGTGATGACCAGGGCCAGATTCCTCCACCAGTCTCTAAGAACTGGTAGCAGATTAAGGCAGAGATGCAAGCGTGGCTTTAGAGCCAAGATTAGCAGATCAGTCTTCTACTACAGCAGGCTCCATCAGGGAGTGCTGCACCTATTGTGTCACTTGTAGTGGCACAAGTTATTTAGCCAATAGAAGTTGGGAATAGGTGGGAGCCATTGTATGAGTGGTTTCGGAAGCAGCATCCCCTAACTTTTGAGGGAGGACCTGATCCACTGAAGGATGAACAGTGGATGACTATGATTACTACTATCCAGGACTTCATGAGGATAGAAGGTTATGACAGAGTGGCCTGTGCCACATATATGCTGAGAGAGGATGCCCGTATCTGGTGGGAAGTGGCATCACAGACTAGGGACGTCACTGCTTTTAGTTGGGATGGATTCAAGGATTTGTTCAGCCAGAAATACTACAATGTTGTCATCAGGGCAATGAAGGTTTGTGGGGTTGGTGTAGGGCAACATGACAGTTACTGAGTACAACCTAAAGTTTGATAGACTTGCAAAATTTGCACCAGATCTTGTGCCTACAGATGCAGCTAGGCAAGATAGGTTTATTCGAGGGCTTAATGCTATGATAGCCTGGGATGTGAGGATTACAACAGTGCCTGGGGGGACCACCTATGCTTAGGCTGTTGAGAAGACTCTTATTGCTGAAGAAGAAGAGAACAAGATTTGGAAGGAAAGTGCTGCGAGGCGAGAGGGTCGCAGAGTGGCGCCTCCATATTCTGGGTCAGGTAGGGGCAGAGGCCCCAGTGATGTGAAGAGGAAGACCCCTGACACTTCGACCACTGTTGGTCTTGTTATGACGGGTCGGGGTGCTCAGGGTGGCTGTCAGGGAGGCGGTGAAGCATGGAGGAGTTATCCGGAGTGCCCAAGGTGCAGAAGACGCCATCAGGGTGAGTGTTGGGCCAAGGCCTGCTATGTGTGCGGAATAGTGGGACACCTCAAGAAGGATTGCCCAACAGTGAAGAAAGGGGAAGCAGGAAAGGTGGACAGCTTGACTCCAGCTCGAGTGTTTACCTTGACATAGGCAGAGGCCAAGGTTAGTACCTCGGTGGTGACAGGTCAGCTTTCTAGCATTGGCTCTCCTTTTACTATATTGATTGACTCTGGTGCTACACATTCATTTGTATCTAGTAAGGTGATTGGTAGATTGTGTAGACCTAGTGATTATCGGACTGCGGGGTTTGGGACTTTATTGCCTACTGGGGAACTGGTACTTTCTAGGAGGTGGATTAGAGAACTGCCAGTGATGGTTGATAGTAGATAGCGTTCAGTAGACTTGATTGAGCTCGACATGGAGGATTTTGATATGATTTTAGGGATGGATTGGCTGGTCAGATATGGGGCTACTATTGACTGCAAGAAGAAGATGGTGACTTTTAAGCCTGAGGGCGAGAATCCTTTCGTTTTCGTGGGTGCAGTATGTGGACCCTGTGTATCCATGATATCAACATTGAGAGCTAGAGACTTGTTACAGGGAGGATGTATAGGTTTTCTGGCTAGTGTGGTGGACACTACTAGGGTTTTGCCAGCAGGACCGGGAGAGACCAGATTGGTGTGTGAGTTCTGAGATGTATTCCCTGAGGATCTACCAGGATTGCCGCCGCATAGGGAGATTCAGTTTGTTATTGAGTTAGCAACGGGGACAAAACTAGTATCAAGGGCACCATAAAGGATGGCACCAATAGAGTTAAAGGAATTGAAGATACAGCTACAGGAACTTCTTGATTTGGGATTCATTATGGCCTAGCTACTCTCCTTGGGGCGTTCCAGTTTTGTTTGTGAAGAAGAAGGACAGGACTCTGAGGATGTGTATAGATTACAGAGAATTGAACAAGTTAACCATCAAGAGTAAGTACCCTCTACAAAGGATGGACGACTTGTTTGATCAGCTGTACGGAAAGACGGTGTTCTCAAAGATTGATCTTCGATCTGGTTATCACCAGCTGAGGATCAAAGATGAGGACATACTGAAGATGGCCTTCTGAACGAGGTATGGGCATTATGAATTTTTGGTCATGTGTTTTGGTTTGACCAATGCCCCGACAACTTTCATGGATCTAATGAACAGGGTGTTCAAAGATTTCTTGGATCAGTTCGTCATTGTCTTCATCGATGACATCTTAGTATACTCCAGTTAAGAGGTAGAGCACGAGCAACATCTTCGTCGAGTCTTGCAGAGGCTAAAGGAGCATTAGTTATATGCCAAGTTTAATAAGTGTAAGTTTTGGTTACCAGAAGTGACTTTTCTTGGGCATATAGTTGGCCCAGAAGGGATTAAGGTGGATCCGTCCAAGGTGGAGGCAGTGAGAGATTGGCCGAGACCAAGAATGCCTTGGAGGTTCAGAGTTTCCTCGGATTAGCAGGTTACTACAGGTAGTTTGTAGAAGGATTCTCAAAGATTGATACATCGAAGACTGAGTTGACAAGGAAAAATCAGAAGTTCATTTGGTCAGAGAAGTGTGAGAACAGTTTTCAAGAATTGAAGCGACGACTTATTACTGCACCTGTGCTGAGTCTTCCTTCGAAGGAAGGAAAGTTTGTGGTATACTATGATACGTCAAGGTTGGGTTTAGGCTGTGTGCTGATGCAGAATGAGAAAGTTATAGCTTATGCATCGCGGCAAGTGAAAGAGTATGAGCAGCGATATCCTACCCATGATCTGGAACTGGTGGCAATGGTATTTGCACTAAAGGTTTGGCAACATTATCTCTATGGGGAGAAGTGCGAGATATACACTGACCAAAAGAGTTTGAAGTATTTCTTCACCTAGAAGGATCTAAACATGAGGCAGAGGCATTGGTTAGAGTTGGTAAAGGACTATGACTGTGACATTCTTTACCACCTAGGGAAAGCCAATGTTGTGGCATATGCATTGAGTCGGAGGGGCTTGGGGCAGTTATTTAGTTCTGTTCAGATTTCTAGAGAGTTTGCAAATGAGATGACCAGGGCAAGGATAGAACTGGTGGTGGGTCGATTGGCCAATATTACGTTGCAGCCGGCCCTACTAGAGCGGATCAGGAAGGGTCAATTGATGGACGCCCAATTACAAGAAGTTAGACAGAATGTCTTAGCAGGGATAACTAAGGATTATTCTATTTCTGAGGTTGGTATGCGTCGATATCAGGGGCGGATTTGTGTTCCAGCTGATGAAGGAATTAGACAAGAGATAATAGATGAGTCTCACACTACGCCGTAGTCGCTTCATCCAGGTACCACGAAGATGTATCAGGATCTACGTACATTATATTAGTTGCCCGGGATGAAGAATGATGTGGTGGAGTATGTGGCCACGTGTTTGATGTGTCAGCAAGTGAAAGCTGAGCATCAGCGACCAGCGGGGTTGCTTTATCCTTTGGGTATTCCCGAGTTGAAATGGGAGGATGTTACTATGGATTTTGTGGGAGGTTTACCCAAAACTGTAGGGCTTCATGACTCAGTGTCAGTGATAGTGGACAATTACACCAAGTTAGCTCATTTTCTGCCAGTGAAGTCGACTTACACGATGGAACAATATGCAGAGTTGTATGTGAGGGAGATAGTCTATCTTCATGGGGTTCCTAAGTCTATTGTGTCTGATCGAGACCCTATCTTTACCTCCAAGTTCTGGGGTGCTCTGTAGAAATCCATGGGGACTCAGTTAAAGTTTAACACATCCTTTCACCCTCAGACTGATGGACAGTCTGAGAGAACCATTCAGGTGTTGGAGGATATGCTTAAGACGTGTGTGATTGACTTCGAGGGATCTTGGAGTAAGTATCTCCAATTGATTAAATTTTCGTATAACAACAATTATCAATCCACGATTGGAGTGGCTCCTTATGAGATGTTATATGGGAAAAAGTGTAGGTCGCCCATTCATTTGGATGAGATGGGTGAGAGAAAATATTTGGGGCCAGACATGGTTCAGAAGACAAATGAAGCTATTGAGAAGATCCGAGCCAGAATGCTTGCTTCACAGAGTAGACAGAAAAGCTATGGTGATCCTAAGCGTAGAGACGTGGAGTTCCAGGTTGGGGACCACGTGTTTCTGCGAGTTTCACCACTGCGAGGGGTGAGGAGATTTGGAGTAAAGGGCAAGCTGAGCCCTCGGTTTGTTGGGCCTTTTGAGATTCTAGAAAGGATTGGATAGGTGGCTTATAGGTTGGCCTTAGCACCGTCATTGTCAGGAGTTCATGACGTATTCCATGTTTCAATGTTGCGGAAGTATGTCTCTGATTCAACACATGTGCTAAAATATAAGGATTTGGAATTGCAGAAAGATTTGTCCTATGAGGAACGACCGATTAAGATTTTAGATCGGAAGGATAAGGTTCTACAAAATAAGACAATACCACTAGTTAAAGTATTGTGGAGGAATAGCAAGGTTGAGGAAGTGACCTGGGAGCTAGAGTTGGTGATGCGAGATCAGTATCCCGAGCTATTCAGGTAAATTTTGAGGACGAAATTCTCAATACGAGGGGGATAGTTGTAACGATCCAAAATCACTAATAAGGCTTAAGGGCCTTGATTAGTGTGCCAGGAGGGCACGATCGGTTTATGTGTGAATTAAATAGTTTAATGCATGATTCTGTAATAAGCATGCTTGTATGATTAAATGAATATATTTGAAATGCATGTCTACGAGTATTAGTATGCATGTAGGCCCCGTTTAGCTTAAAAGGGTATATTTGTAATTTTAGCCCATTGAGGGCGTAAATGTGATTATATGTTATAATTGTAAGGACCACATTATTATGTTGGTAAATCTGCAGCATGCGACTTGAGGCGATCCTGGGGAGTTAGTTAGCAAGAAAGTCACAACGGGACCTAGAACTTGACTTGGGGCAAGTCAAGGGGTATTTTGGGTATTAGATGGTTATTTGGGTTATCGGGTTATGGAAATAAATAATTGGAGATATATTTGAGGTTAGGAAGCTTAGGTGGGAATACTGGGGAAATTTACTATTTTGCCCTCGGGGACGTTTTTGGTACCCCAATCCTCGGGATTTACTTAATTGCTTAAGGATAGACTAGGTAAAACTTAGAAAGTGGTAGAACAAGGCCAGCCGGCCCTTCTCTCTCTTTTTGCTCACTCTCTCAGGGGAAACTACAGAAGAAAAAAAACTAAGGAAACTTGGCTAGAACTCAGAGAAATTGAGCTGGGATTTTGGAGGTTAGCTCATGGTTAGCTAAAGAATCTAACCAAGAGTTAAGGTAAGTTATGAGTTTTATCTTTGGTGGTTAAATTATGTGAAAATGGCTGTGTTCTAAAGTGTTTATGGGTTTTTAGCATTAAAGGTTGAATTAAGGTAGAAGGCTTGGGAGCTAGCTCAATAATTGTTTGGAGGATTGAGTCTTCAGTGAAGGTAAGCCTCAATTTATGATATAGTGTTTGAATTCTGGGTTTTTCTAACTGGTTTTGGTGTTCTTGAGCTTGTGGGTTTCAGAAATTAAAATGATGTTCTGAGGAGTTTCTAGGCTAGGTTTCTGCTTGCTTATGTTGCTTAAATCATGTTAGAAAGTTTGTGATAATTGGATTATATCATTAGGATGGTTATGGGTGGTTTTGAGTGTTAAAAATGGTGGATTTTCTGGGTTCAAAGGGGACGGACCGCCACATATTTATTGGTGAGCCACGACCCTCTAGAATAGATCGTGGCTGGGAATGAAGGGCGGGCCGCGGCATGGGGAAGGCTGAGTCGCAGCTCGTTTGTTTTTGGGCGATGCTGGGCCTCTAGTTGGGGGCAGGCCACTGCATAGGAAGCTTGAGCCACGGCCCTTAAGGGCATTTTGGCCTTTTGGATTTTTTAAGCGCGGGAACCTATCCTAGGGGTGCTCGGGATCGCTTCCACTACCGTATTTGGTGGAATTCGATGTCCCGGAGGCTAGAACATTAACTGGAAACCTTTATACAATTATTAATGGCATCCCTTATCTTGGTTGTGACTAGGTATAAACTAGGGCTCGGGAAACGGAGCGTGCACAAGAGGCATCTCTCGTAATCACTACACTTGGAAATTAAAGGTATGAAAACTGCACCCGGTTATGAATTTATAATTGGATTAAGGGTTCCCTATTTTGTATGCTTTATGAAGGATGGTATCATGCCATGTGAATAATAAACAAACGGCCTAAGAGAAGTCGGAGTTTACATTGGCATACAGGGCGTGGCTCAGCCACTGGTAGCTGAGGACAACTTAATATTCATTGAGCTCAATTTAAGCGGACCAGAGTCCCTGGGGTAAACGGAGGATGCGACCTAAGGGCATTGACCCTGATTATCTTGTTATTTGGTTGTCATTATTGATTGATGAATTTGTCATGCTGAATAGCTGAGTATTGGTTTGTAGATTCTCTAGTTATGTCTATGGACTATGTTATTAATGTGGATTGCTAAGTGTATGACATGCTTTAAGAGTTATTTACTTGTTATCATTGTTTGTAATATGATGTCATGTTTTCTTGCTGGGCCTTGGCTCACGGTTGCTACGTGGTGCAGGCAAAGGCAAGGGTAAGTTTGATCAGCCTTGACTCGGAGAGCTCTGAAGGCAGAATCTACATGACCAGCTGCTCGACCGCCACGGTTGAGGAAGAGATAGGAACAGGAGGACCATAAATGTCTGTTTTTCCCTTAGAGTGGCTAGCGTTTGTTTATACTTTGAATTTTTTTGTAAACTGACTTTCAAACACTATTTCTTTTGGGATCCCTTGTACAAAGCGTTTAATTATATGAAATGTGTCTTTTATGACCAAAACCTTTTTAACCCTAGTTCATTAACGGTTTTAATGACACGTTTTCAACTAAATGACTTGATTAGCAAGTCCTGCACCATTATAAATACACTGTGTAATGGTCTTGACTACCCAGGGCGTTACAAACCTTGTGAAAGATTTATAAATAGGTTTGTTATGGAACTACCTTCGGGAAAAATTGTTCTATCATCATGAATAGTACGAGGAGTACCGATCAAATTTGAGGGCATGGCGCTAGAAGGAGATTTGATAGAGCTAGAGATCAAGGACTTTGACGTTATAATGGGCATGGATTGGCTAGCGAGACATGGTGCAACCATCGAATGTCAATGTTTTATGGGAAAGGTTTCAGGACTACGGACACCGCATATCTCATCTCTCAAAGCTCAATGGATGATAGAGAAAGGATGTCACGCATTCTTAGCCAAAGTCACGGATGTGGCACAAGAAACACCATTAAAGGTTGGAGACGTCCGCATTTTAAAGGAATTTCCAGAGATATTTCCTGATGACTTACAAGGGTTACCCCCTACTTGGGAAATTGACTTCACAATCGAACTAGTACCAGTTACTGAGCCTATCTCAAAGGCACCATACCGGATGGCACCTACCGAACCCAAAGAGTTGAAAATGCAGTTACAAGAGCTCTTAGACTTGGGATTCATCAGATCGAGACATTCGCCATGGGGGGCACCTATTCCATTTGTGAAGAAGGATGGAAGCATGCAGATGTGTATCGATTACCGCAAGCTGAACAAGGTGACAATTAAGAACAAGTACCCGCTACCCTGGATCGACGACTTATTTAATCAACTCTGAGGAGCGATTGTATTTTCAAAGATTTATCTATGGTCCGATTATCACTAGCTCAAGGTAAGGGAAGAAGATATACCATAGACAACTTTTAGGACTCGATACGAACATTATGAGTTCCTAGTTATGTCTTTTGGTCTTACAAATGGTCCAGCCACATTTATGGACTTAATTAACCGGGTATTCAAGGATTTCTTGGACAAATTCATCGTGGTATTCATTTACAATATATTGGTGTACTCCAAGGATGAAGTCGAGCATGAGGAACACTTAAGACTGACCATGTTGTAACTAAAGGAGCATCAACTTTATGCCAAGTCCAAGAAATGCAAAAATTTTCTATCACAAGTAGCGTTCCTTGGGCACATAGTATCCAAGGATGGAGTCGCAGTAGACCCAACTAAAGTAGAGGCTGTTAAGGATTGGCCAAGACCTATGAATGCATCAAAGGTTAGAAGATTTCTCAGGCTAGCAGGTTATTACATGAGATTTGTAGATGGTTTTTCGAAGATAGCCACTCCACTTACCAATCTGACCCAGAAGCAGCAAAAGTTCAACTCGACGGATAAATTTTAAGGAAGCTTCCATTTTCTCAAAGAAAAACTTTGTTGAGCACCAGTACTTTGCATACCAACAACCAACGACAAGTTTGTAATATTTTGTGATGCGTCCAAGCAAGGTTTGGGTTGTGTGCTGATGCAAAATGACAAGGTGATACCTATGCCTCAAGACAACTGAAGGAATGCGAGCAACGCTATCCAACACATGACATGGAGTTGGCAGTGGTGGTCTTTACACTAAAAATCTGGTGCCACTATCTTTATGGAGAACAGTGTGAGATTTATACGGACCATAAAAGCTTAAAATATTACTTCACACAAAAGGAGCTCAATATGAGGTAGCGTAGGTATTTGGAACTAGTAAAGGACTATGATTGCGAAATCCTATACCACCTAGGAAAGGCGAATGTAGTTGTAGATGCATTAAGTTGGAAGAGTTATTGAAATCTTGCATCATTAATCAGAATTGAAAAGTCGCTATAGTAAGAGCTGATTAATGTTGGGATATAAATAGTCATGGGTCAACTGGCTAACTTGTCCATCCAGTCGAGTTTACTAGAGGATATACGGATCAGGCAAGGGAGTGATGACACACTATTATCGCATATAGTTGCAGTCAAAGAAGGCAAGACTACCAATTTCTCTATATCAGGACAAGGGTTCTTGAAATATAAAGGTCGAGTATGTGTGCAGAATGACCATGGGATTAAGATGAAGATATTATAAGAGGCACACACTACCCCATAATCTGTTCACCTGGGGTCTACCAAGAAGACTCAAGACACTAAGGCACTATATTGGTGGTCGGGAATGAAGAAAGACGTAGCAGAATATGTGTCCAAATGCCTAATATGCCAGCAAGTAAAGGTAGAACATCAGTGACCCACAGGCTTATTACGCCGCTTAGTATTCCAAAATGGAAGTGGGAAGACATAGCCATGGACTTCGTGATAGGATTACCACAGACAAGTAAGCAACACGACTTGGCCTGAGTTGTGGTGGATAGACTCACCAAGCCAGCTCACTTCCTGCCAGTCAAGACTAGGTACACTGTGGACCAGTACGCAGACGTTTATGTTTGAGAAATTGTACGACTGTATGGAATCCCTAAGACTATAGTATCAGACAGAGGTTTGGTGTTCACATCGAGATTTTGGGGAGGCTTGCAGCAAGCCAGGGGTACCAAATCAAGTCTCAGTATGGCATTTCATCCTCAGACCGTACAGATTTTAGAATATATGTTGCGCGCTTGTGTGCTAGACTTTGGAGGATCATGGAGTAAGTATTTGCCACTTATAGAGTTCTCCTCCAATAATAGCTATGAGGAAATGATCGGTATGGCACCTTATGAACTACTTTATGGAAGGAAATGCCGGTTGTCGCTCCATTGGGATGAGGTAGGAGAAAGACAACTTCCTGGACCCGAGGCTGTTAGAGAGGTTCAAGATGTTGTGGAACTGATTAAAAAGTGTATGGTCGCTGCTCAGAGTTGACAAAAGATTTATGCGGATGCCAAGCGACGAGATGTGGAATTCAAGGTTGAAGATCAAGTCTTCTTAAGAATATCTCCAATGAAAGGAGTGAAGCGGTTCAGGAAGAAAGGAAAACTTAGTCCATAGTACATATGTCCTTTTGAGATATTGGACAAGGTGGGACTAGTAGCCTATAGATTAGCTCTACCGCTAGCTCTAGCGGACAACCACAATGTGTTTCAAATATCGATGTTGCGTAGATATGTGTCAGACCCATCCCATGTTCTCAAGTGCGATATGTTAGCACTTTAGAAAGACCTAACTTATGAGGAACGATTGATTCACATCCTGGAGAAGGGAATAAAGGAATTATGGTCTAAGAGTATTCCGATAGTCAATGTCTTATGGAGTAATAGTACAGAACGGGAGGCAACGTGGGAATTGGAGGAAGATATCTGAACACGATATCCGGAATTGTTTGGTAAGTAAATTTCAGGGATGAAATTCTTTTAAATAGAGGAGAAATGTAGCGCCTCATAATTTTACTTAGTTAGATAGTAGTAGCTTATGCTATAGTATTTTAGTTTTCGTGGTTATTGGTTCAAGCCGGGAATTATTTAGAAACTCATAGAGATAGTTGTAGATTTTATAAGTTTAACCTATAGTTTAGAAAAATTTATCATAAGGTTTAATTATTGAAGTTGATCCTAGAAATATTATTTATTATACCCTAAGGTTGTGTGAATGTGAAAAATTTCCTAAGAAATATTTAAAGTAGTGTTCATTCTTGAAGGATTTGTATAGCGAGGTCCGATGTGCCTGCGCTAGGATGATAAGCTCAAGAGTTGAGATGCATAGACACATGCATCCAAGTATAGGTCTTCAAGGGATGTCATATGAGGAACTCGCCATGTAAGGCTACCATATGTCTTGCTACGCGAGGCTACCTTGTGTTGCGCTGTGCAAGGCTCCCACGCGCACCCAAGCCCCCGAACACGAGTACCCCGAGGTGCCACCCTCGCTATGCGAGGTTCAAGGCTAGCCTCCCGCATGCAGCGTCTACGCGAATCATCACGCCAAGCCTCTATGTGATCACCAAAGGCCAACCTTGCTACATCTCGTGTGTCCCGCGCCCATAGGCGTATGCGTCGCAACAAAGGCCAGTCTCGCAATGCGAAGGAGCAGCCTCGCTACATCTTGCATGTCCCGCGCCCATAGGCATATGCATCCACACCTAGCCCAGCCTCGCTACCTCTCACGTGTCCTGCGCCTGTAGGCGCATACGTCCACACCTAGGCCAGCCTTGCTATGCGAGGCACATTCGCTATGTGAGGGTGCAGCTTCGCATGGTCTCTCGTAGACCATTGCATCCAAACGAGGGTCTCCAAGGGTCGTCTCGCTATGTCATACCCTCAAAGGATCCTTAGCATCTTATTATGCGAGACCTTCGCTAGGCCTCCCTCATACACCTTGTCTCGCCATAAACACCCCATGCCTCACTGAGGAGGCCCTAATTCCCTTCGAGAAGTAGGTGCACCCAGCGGGGCACCCCCACGCCTTGGTTTCCCATGACATGTGAAGTTTGGAGCCTCCTCGATATGTGTATGAGGAACACTTGGAAACACCAAACGGGTATGTCAAATAATCATTAGGCACCAAACATGAATTGATGAGGACGACTGGGTACAAGGTACGTGTACTGATATAGGATGTACAATCATGAAGAGGATAAAAGCGTGACCCTGTCTTCCGCGTCTGATGAGTAGTGGCGGTATGAACTAGTACAGAGAGTGGAGGCACTACTTGAGCACCCCTGACCATCTACCAGAGTCGACAGTACGATGTCCTGCACCACTACTTTGGCATTGTCAGGATAGACACCACTATGTCCTAAGCCACTACCCTGACCTTATACCTGCATACGTCCTTGCCTCCTGGGACCTACTTGTATTAGGGGCCAATAGAGCCCACCTATAAATAGGTTTCGACTCCTCAGGTTAAGGGGTTGGAAAACTGATTGTATGTAGAGACATTAAAGAAATATATGACCCTTGCTCCATTGTAGTTCTATATTTTCTACTGATTCAAGTTCTTTCCATCTTATTCTTAGCTATCTTTACAATCTAATTTGAGTTTTCTGACCTTGTACCGTTGACGAGTTCTTACCGTGAACAGGTTGAGATAGAATAATTAAGAACGTGACATTTGTCACATGTATGTTTATTAAGGATTTAAGGATTTTAGATGAATAAAATAGTCAAGGATAAACCTAGGAAGTCTAGACCTTCCCTCAGCTGTTAAGATCTCGTATTACTCAGTCAAAGTGGATTAAACAACTTCAAGTGTGCTGAAAATGTGAAAATATGTGGTTTAATTTATCAGCGTAAGCCGATATATCACAGCTATTGGGGTCGATATATTGCTTATGTTGATTTAAGGATTTTAGATGAATAAAATAGTCAAGGATAAACCTAGGAAGTCTAGACCTTCCCTCAGCTGTTAAGATCTCGTATTACTTAGTCAAAGTGGATTAAACAACTTCAAGTGTGCTGAAAATGTGAACAAATGTGGTTTAATTTATCAGCGTAAGCCGATATATCACAGCTATTGGGGTCGATATATTGCTTATGTTGATACGGAGAACATGTCAACTTCGCACGAATGAAACCATGGAGGCTCGGGAAAATGGCGCAGGAGATATATCCCCTATAGGGGGCAATATATCGGCTCCCTCAGCCATTTTTGAAAATCCATGGAATCTGAAGTTGAAACAGCCCTCAACAACTTGGACTTGGTTTTGAACGAATTTGACCGAATTCTAGGCATCGGTTGAGCAGAAAAATCAATTTGTATTCATTGTAAATGGAGTTAGTTTCACTCCTTGCACTCTATAAATAGGACCCTTCACTTAGCCATTCGCTTCATCTTTCAAACACTTCTCAGAACCTCCAAGCTGCCAATTTCATTATAGAGAGAAACACTAGGTCTTTGGGGTTAAAAGATTTCGAATCTAAGATTTTAGAAAAACTTGGGAAGTAATCTAGAGTGTGATTTCAATATTGAGGTATAGATCAAAGCTCTAAGCTATTTAAGGTACTCTTAATCCTCATGTTTAGTTCCTTACTATTCTTCTTCTTCTTTTCTTTTACTTCAAATTTTAACTCAGTATAATGACTTTTTGGTTACGTGCTTCATTTCCTTACAACTTAAGGTTTTCCGGTAAGTTCTTATCTTGATGGTGTAGATCTTCTTTTCATCTTCTTTCCTTTAGGAAACTTATGGTTTTACTATTTGGTTTAATGAGTTTCCAATCTCGCACTTGTCTCCAATACCTCGATTTTTGGTAAGGAAAATAAGTTAGATTTTTTGTGATATGTCTTCAGTCACTTGGGATATATGGTTGCTTAGATAGAAAATCCTGAGATTTTTATGTCTTTTAGTCGCTTGGGAAATATAGTTGCTTAGATAGCAAATATCGAGATTTTTATCATTATCGTAGACTATAGTGGTGTTTAAACTAACCTCTAAATAGTAGTAAGAGGACTATAGCGGTTTCTATCACATACTATGGTAATGAGTTAACCATTAATATTGTAGTCCATTTTTATGTTTAATGTTATGCTTATGCTCATTCCTTGTTATTTAGATTGTGCAGGTAAATGAACATGGAAGGCGGGACAGATCCTAGGTGGCTTTGACATGTGTATTGGGAGAGGACTAAAGGAATGGACTGATGGGATCGATCGAGGATGACGTTGACATTTGAGTCTTTTTATTATGTATTTGTGATTTCTGCATTTAGTATTTGAACATTTAAAATAAAGGTTTAATTTTCTTTCATATATAAACAATGGGATCCCATATTTATTTGGATTTTCTATAATAAAGTTTTATTATTTTATGTATGTATCCAAAGATAGTAGTTATTGTCTTAGTAGTTTTAAATGTTCGAGGTCTTTAAGTTAGTTGGGTCTTTACATATATGTGATATTTCTCTTCTTCTTCTTCTTCTTCTTCTATATCATATATATATAGAGATTTATATTACCTTATTATTCCTAATAATAATAATAAAATAATAATAATATCATAATGATGATAGGATTTGATTTAGGTAAATATCTAACTTACCTAATTTGAAAAATAAATATTTTCAAATTATTAAATAATTAAATAAATTAAATAAAAACAACACTGATACAATATTAGTGTAGTCATACACGCATGGCACAGTCCTCGGACTGTGTCATGCGTGGACTGCAATATCCTTTATAAGGATATTGTATTTTTCTTTTATTTAATTATTTAATTAAAATCAATCTTCCACAAAATAAGGTGTTAATCTATTTAAGGAAAATATGACAACCATATTTCAAAATTTAAATTTTAAATTCAAAATTCAAAATTCAAATTGGTGATCATCATTATCATCATCTTTTTAAATTCAATAAATCAAAAACTATTTTTGACTTACAAATTTTATTTTCTCCCACTCAAATAAAATAATTAATTTAAAAAATTAATGTATTTATTTACATATATTAAATTCGAAATTTAAATATTTAAATTAATAAATATATTTTCAAAAATTAATAATTAATTCTAAATTAATAATTCAGCCTAAATTATCATATAATTGTATACTTGACCCAAAGAATAAAATTCTTCTCAAATTCCTAAATTAGTGTTATACCATTGTATCAACTATTACCTTTATATGGTGTTGATAGAGCCACCCTGGGGACCTATTGACCTATAATATCAAGTTCCAATAAATATTACATTATTAATCAAAGTTATTTGATTAAATAATCATATTTGTTAATCTCATGATTACCACACTGTAAATATAAGATTGAACTCTTGATAATTGTAGACATATATTTACTGAGTACTATATTAAAGAATAAAGTGTCCATTGATATAATCATTACATACAACGGTAATCCTGTATTAATGGTTCATAATTAAAAGGGAATAAAATTATCGTTTTACCCTTTTAGCTATATCTTGTTCCTAGAGTACTATTGACTTTACTAGTGAAGGTTGTGTCACAACAAGTTTGCGACGTGAGCATTCATAACATTTTCAGTTCCAAAAGCCAACCCAATAGGGAACCATTATTCAATCTATAAGAATGTATAGATTCCATACTACGTCCCAACCATATATATCATTGAGTCCCGAAAATAATTGTTCTTAGCCTGATCATTCTAACGAACCTTAACGCATGAATCAAAGGATCAGATGACATATGTTGGAGTTCATAGCAACCTCATAATTAAGATCATCGTCTATATGATAATTGTTGATGTGTGTTGATTAATACTATGAAACATTGTTTAAACAAGTAGTAACAAATCACATCTGGTCCAGTTCTACATACGCTTAGCATGAAAAGGACCTCCACTAAAGTGTCCTATTACACTAGTAACCCGGATCTCGGTCACATGTATTCATAATACTAGTGGACCGTACTAGCATTAATTAATCTAAAGATTCAATAACTTTATTTTACTGCGAACTGTTTTAAGTTTATTATCTTAATCTCGATCCTCTCATACCAATATGAGATTAAGACCACATAGATAAACTTTGGAATTTTCTGATATTTACTTAATATTATCAATATAATATAAGACATAGTCTATATATATAATAATTCAATTCAATTATTTATTTCATTTAAAACATTTGGCAACTACAATTGCTTTAAGGGCACTATTCCCAACAATCCATAATTTGGCACTGACGCATGACAAGATCCTCCAAAGCCTCCATGTTATGCTTTCATCTGTTCTATAAATTGTCTCATCATTTCCTCCTGTCGTTTGATCATTTCCTGTTGTTGTTTCATTATTTCTTCTTGTTGACGATATTTTTCTTCCATCATTACAAATCGAGTGTCAACTGAGGAAGTCTCAAATTCTTTTCCCTTCTTCTTATTGGATCATGGGGTTTTCGAAAATTGGTTAGGTGTTACACCGAGCCCAATACCCCTCACTCGCCCTCTACCCTCAGGTGTGCTTAATGCCATAGTAAGCACATCCTTAGACCCATCACGTTCAAATTTTCCATCACTCATAAGTTGATTATAGTGCTCCTGCAAAAAATATATAAAAAAGAATAGTTTTACTCATTAAAACTAAGTAATCCAATCATACAAAAAGTAGTACACTTACTATGTTGCAAGCTACGCTTATTGCCTCCGTACCAATCGGCTCACCCTTTTTGTTAGAATGTCCCACCAACCACAACTGTGACCTATCAATTTCGGACACCTCGAGTCCAAAATTTTGTTGTTGCAGCCTTTCCGCTACAAAAAAATACCCATCTCATGACATATGGTGGACATGTTTCTTTTTTTCGAAGATCTTGATGTATTTTCTTTTTTTCTTCCAATAATCAGTCATACGAGAAGCACAGAACTCATCCCATTATGTTTTAGTGATCAACTGTGAGTAACCTCTTAGCATTTTGAACGTCGTGATTGTCGAATTTTCATCTAGCTTATCGTGGATGCATACTTTAGTCATATAGGATTTCAATGCTCTCCATCGTTTTGTCACCCTTGACAAAAATTTTCTTTTTGCTTTAAAGTCTATGTCAAACGTAGCCTACAATTGAAAACAATACATATCATTAGTCTATATTAAAAATACAAACAACATATATTATAGTGATAGAGAAAATACCTTAATGATATGCCAAAATTTTTCTTTGTCTGATTTTGGGACTTTATCCCAACTCGCGTGTGTGATTGAAGCACACATATTTATTGTTGATCCGATCATTGATCCTAATTTTGATCTTGTTGTACCGATCGCTTGTCCATATTTGTGGAACTTGATCGATACCTTAACACCTTCCCTTCGCATCTTGGCTATGTTTGGCATGGTACATATTCCTCTACCAGATCCCACCTCCTCTATACCATCATCATCATTCTCCTCGTGACCAACATCATCAAGTCCAAGAAGTAGTCAATCATCATCAAGTCCAGAAAGTGGAAAATCATCATCAAAACCTCCTGGATCAGCCATGGAAATATCTGAAAAGGAAATGATTATTTATAATGTTAATAGACAATCATTAACATATTAGGAAAAATAAATACAGAATGAACACAAAAAAACTATTATCATGTTTAAAATATCAAACCTTAAAAAGCAGGAAAAAAAACAAGTCAACATTTATCCACTTATATGATCTACCCATACACCGTCACCTCAAAATGCAAACAAATATCATCGTCATCTACACCATCATCAATAGAGTATTCGGTAAGCTATGGTTCGGGAAATGTGACAGGTTACTGAAGGAGTGTTAGGTCATGTACATCATTCTCTTTGTCTCGCCAATCTATCGGTTGAGTAGGAACCACGATTAGCCATTTCTTGTCTGATGGATCATTAACATAAAAAACTAGTTTGGTTTGTGTTGCCATTATGAAACGATCATTTTTGTGCCCAATTCGATTTAAATCAGCACATGTAAAACCTAAATCATCAACCTATACTCCCTTGTCACTTTTCACCCAATCACACAAGAAGACTGACACTCTAGTTATAACATAATCTAATTCCCAAATCTCTTGGATTACTCCATAAAATTTCATATCACACTCTACAAGATTTTTTCCTTTGAACTAGAGATTTACATAGTTTTTGCTACAATACAAACTCCACTATTCTGTGTGGTTCTTACATTATCTCATTCCAAAGTATTGAATTGATTACCATTGATGATGTATGATGGATACTTAAACTCAATCACAGAAGGACCACGGGAAATCCACTTAACTATGTTTGACACATGACTTGATGTTTTAGTCACTTCAATTGCAACCTTTGTTAAAATAAAAAAATGAAATAAAAATTAATGACATGTCATGTCATGTCATGTAATCAAAACAAAAGATATAAAATTATTTACCCAAATCAATACCTTGTTCTCTAACCAAGTACTAAACGTACGATAGTGTTAATCTTGGATCCATTTTTGGTTCTTTGACTTAGATGGATATTTTTTTTTGAATCCAAACGAAATGATCCCTTCATAAATGTATACAAAATTAGTATGAATCAATACAAATATCACAACAATATTTTATCATATCGTACTATCAAAGATAACTTACTTGATGTAAGGTTGAATCTCATCAATGTTTTGCAAAACAAGACAGTGTGCTTCAGGTCTTTCATCTTGACTTATTGAGCATACAACACCGCCCTTACCATCATAACCACCATTAATTTTATCAAATGTAGATTGATCACCCATGCTTGTCACACCATGCAAGTATTCTGAAAAAAAAAATCAATGGCTTCTTTTGCAATATAACATTCAACAATACATCCTTCGGGTCTACTTTTATTTCTAACAAAACTCTTAAGCATCGTCATGTATCGCTCAAAGGATACATCCATCTTAGGTAAACAGGTATGCATAGTTTAATCTTTGTAACCAAATGGACTGTAAGATGAACCATTATGTCAAAAAAATGTGGGAAGAATCGCTCCAAGTAACACAGGATTACGGCAATCTCCACTTGTGTAACTGTCCAACATTGACACATCAATCGCCTTACAACACAAATACTTGAAAAACAAATACATCTGTGTGATTATCTCTCGAACTTTTTTAGGTAGCACACCACGAATAGCCACGGGTAGAATGTGTTGGAATAGGACATGACAATCATGAGATTTCATGCCTACCAAATTCAAATTCTTCATATCCACCAATGTTCTTATGTTTGAAAAATACCCTTCTGGAACTTTAATATTGTATAAACAACCACAAAGTTCTATTTTCTCATCCTTAGTGAGTGTGTAACAAGCACCCAGTAAAAATGTTCTCTTAGGGCCAACTTTTGAATGTAGCTTTTTTTGCAAGCCCATTGCAGCCAAGTCTTTCCGAGCATTAATGCCATCCTTACTTTTATTATGAATATTTAACAAAGTTCATATTAGACTATCGAACAAATTTTTCTTGATGTGCACAACATCTAAATTATGTCACAAAAGTAAGTTTTCCCAATATTCAAGCTCATCAAAGAAAATTGATTTTGTCTTCCAAGGTCTTTTAGACTCATCTGGACTAGTCATACTAACTTCAGTCTTATCCTTGCCAACACCCTTTCCACGACCCTTCCTCTTCTTAATTGGACAAACAATAGGCTATCCTACCTTAAACTGAATTGCAGATACTTAATTAAGTACTTGATTCCCAGTCAAAGGAACTGGATCCAAACCAAACCCTTCTTCACCATTGAATGCATTTTTCCAAGTTCTAAAATAATATCTATGGGGAAAAAAATTTCTATGTCCCATATAATAAACCTTGCAGGAATGTTTCAAATATTGAGAAAAAGTCTTCTCCTCACAAATAGGACAAGCTTTGTATCCTTTTACATTATAACCGGATAAATTTCCATAAGTAGGGAAGTCGTTGATTGTCCATAACAACACCGCTCGAAAGGTAAACTCTTCTTTTTGGTATGCGTCATAAGCCCTAACCCCTTCATTCCGTTAAGTTTTCAAGTCATCAATTAGGGGAGCTAAGTAGATGTCAATATTGTTACCAGGTTGTTTAGGTCCTGATATCAGCAAGGTCAATAAGGTGAACTTCCTCTTCATACATAGCCATGGCAGTAAATTATATATGACTAGCATAATAGACCAACAACTATACTTACTAATGAGAGAAGTATGAGGATTAATTCCATCCGTAGAAAGAGCTAGATGAATATTTCTAGGTTCATTGGAAAATGAAGGCCATTCAAAATCTACTGTCTTCCACGTTGGTGAGTCAGTAGGATGTATATGTCTACAGTCCTTTATTCTCTCATCCCTATGCCAAGTCAAATTCTTAGCATGATAAACATTTCGATAAAATCGAATCAAACGAGAAATTAGATGAATATACCAAAACTTTTGCTGGTACTCCTACAAGGCTATTTCGATATAATACGCAATCATTAGGACAGCCATGTATTTTTTCATATTGCAAGCCTAATGAGCACATAGTTTTCTTAGGCTCATAAAATGACACGGGCATCTCATTTTCTTCAGGAAATAAATCTTTCAAAAAAACTAACAATTTCGTGAAACTTTTATCACTCAATCCATTTTTGGCATTCTTATTGTACAATCTATGAAGGGCTGACAACTTTGTAAATTTAGTGCAACCGGGGTAAATCGGCTTTTCAACGTCATTTAGAAGATTTTCAAACTTAATGGGATCTACTTCTTATTCGTAATATGCATCATCAATCATTTCATCTCAATTATCCTCAAGATCAAATTGCCTAATATTCTGAACTTCATTAATCCTAGGAGGGTCTGGAGTAACATGAAGCTTTTCACCATGCCAATACCATATTTTATAACCTTTGTCTATCCTGTGGAAATATAAGTTCTCTTTTATCATTGTGGCGGTCATCTTTTTCATATTTCCACTCTTACTACAAGAACAACAAATATAGTTTGGATCTTTGGCATGATCCAAACTAAATTTAAGAAACTCATCAACCCCTTTTATATATTCTACTGACAACCTATCAGCTGACATCCATGCCTTTTCCATAATGTGCCTATTTTTTTTAATAAAAAGATAAAAATTAAGAAAATAAAATAAACATACAAAAAAACTAACTATAAAAGAATCTACAGAAAATCGGACAACATATCCCCTAATTTACTAGCATATCCATCCATCACAATCAACACCACCAATTCAAACAAATAAAACAACACACAAGTTTTCATCCATATATCACCGTAGCACACATAATTATCAGAACCTACTTCACTAAGACATGCAAGTTTCAACCTTCTGTTATCCACGTAGCATACATAATTCCTAGATGCTACTTCACTACGGATGAATATCTTTGATATTCAAACTCCACTAAAGTTATACAGCTATTCAAAATTGTAAAAGATTGAAATTTTTAAAAAATAAATCAAATACAACATACCTCTTGCAATTAGCTACCAATCCAATGCTTTAAGACCAATCAAAATATTAACCTAAACATTATTATCAACATTATAAAAAAGAAAAAGGTGAGATGTTGACATTTAATTTAAAAAAGTGACATAAGTATAATTTAAATAGTAAATCATGTTGATTCCTAGAGAGCATATACCATGTGTTTCAAACCACTAAATCTTTTCTTTTTAAAAGGAATCACTAAAATATTTTATAAATCATAAACAAATTATTTTATAATTATCAATAAATAGAATAATGTTCATGAATGTTTTCCTCTAATCATTTCCATATTCCATGGACCCTATTTACTTTTTCTCTAGTATTTACTCTTTGACCCTTTTTCATCAACCCAATAATGAAAGTTCCAGTTAGAAATTTCAACATGTGTTTTGATGACAACTTTTCAAAAGCTAGCTAGCACTTTCATTTTTTTGTTAACTAGTGCCATATTTCAATGAGAAAACAAAACTAAAATCGAACATTTTTTTTAGAATAAAAATATATTCTTCATTTTTTTGTTAACTAGTGTCATATTTCAATTAGAAAACAAAACTAAAATCGTATCATATATTATTATAATTAAATCAACCACAAAAAAATAACTCAAAATATAACAAGAAATATTGTAATTAGTTAAAAAAAAAACAAAGAAATATCCTCAATGAATTACTATCTATTATAACAATAAAGATTTATAAAATGTGTTTCATGTATACTTATATATATTATATGTAATTACTCTAAATTTTAGATTTTTAGTAACAGAAACTTAACAATTTAGTAAAAACTTATTGTAACATTAACAAAATAAAAAAAAAAATACTTACCCACTCAATATTAGAAAATAAGGAAGACATGTACAAATAATTAAGAATTTGAAATATCTCCAAACCCTAAACACATGTACAAATTAAAATTCAAGACAAATAATTATATTTTAAAGAGAGCATTTAAATAATTAATATATGAATTAAAAGAGTTATTCATCAAAGAAATGAAGAAAAAAAAACATGCTGTCTCTGCCATGAACCCACACAGCTGCTAAGAATCTATGCCGCCGCCGAGAACCCACGCCATCGTTGAAGAAGACTTCCCTGGGTGCCAAGAGCCCATGGTTGTTGGAGCCGAGAACCCACGCCTCCTCCGTCGTCATTCACCACCCACAAATCCCTGTAGTCGCCGTTAACCTCACATCAACCTTCGGCCAGCCACCCCAACCCCAAGAACACCGAACCCTAAATCCCCAAATGATAGAGTTCTTTTTCCTTTTTCTTGTGTTTGTGCTAAAAAATTTACTAAACCCCCTAATTTTCTAAAAAGTGAATAGTTTCGAGTCTCTTTTACTTAACAATTTTAGGGGATTGCTTTGGGAGGCCTTAATACTCTTTTAGAACTCGCAAAGCGAGCCCTTAAAAGTCACCATTCCTATTCTTCAGCACATATTTTTTTAGAACTCGTATATTTTTTAGGACACTCATTGCGTGTCCTAAATTGTGTTTTATCAGGATTCTCAATGAGTATCCTGAAAACTCCATAGAAAATTTTAAGGACTTGCATTTAAGTGCGCGTCCTAAAAAAGTGTCCTGTGAAGGGTATTTTGTAGTAGTGAACTAGTCATTGGTTCTCTCCCTGCTTATATATAGTCTAGGAATTAAAGTGTAGTAGGAATTTTTCGAAGCTAGATAGTAGTAGTAGTAGCTTGTAATATTTTAGTTTTCGCGAATATTGGTTCAAGCTGGGATTTAGTTGGAAACTCGTAGAAATAGTTATGGATTTTTCAAGTTTAACCTATAGTTTAGAAATATTAATTTTAACATAAGGTTTGATTAATATAGCTGGTCCTAGAAATATTGTTTATTATAACCTAAGGTTTAGATAGAATAATTAAGAACGTGACACTTGTCACATGTATGTTTATTAAGGATTTAAGCATTTTAGATGAATAAATTAATAAAGGATAGATCTAGAAGTTCTAGAACCTTCCAACAGTTGTTAGGATCACGTTTTACTCAGTCAAAGTTCTTTTAACAAACTTCAAGTGTGCTTAAAATGTGCCAAAACGTGTTTAAAATATCAATGTATGCTGATATATCGCAGCTATAGGGGTCGACATGTCGCCTAAGGTTGATACGGAAAACACGTTGACTTCGCACGAACGAAACCACGAAGTCTCAAGACATAGGGGTAGGCGATATATCACCTAGGGGGGGGGGTGAAATATCGGATCTTTTAGGGTATTTTTGAAACTTTGTGGAAACTGAATTAGAAACAGCCTCAACAACTTGGACTTGCTCTTGAACATTTTTGACCAAGTTCTGGGCATCTGTTGAACATATAATTCAAATTTATTCAATTAATATTCATTTATTTATTCTTTTTAAAAATGGGTTAGTTTCACTCCTTGAACTTTATAAATAGGACCTTTCACTCAGGCATTTCTGTAGTGTCCTAGAATATTTGCTTAGCTATCTAGATAGTAGTAGTAGTTGGTATTAGTTTGTAGTATGTTACCGTGGATTTTGGTTCAAGCCGAGAATTAGTTGGAAACTCATAGTAACAATTAAGGATTTTATAAGTTTAAACTATTGTTTAAGAATATTAATTATAACATAAGGTTTGATTAATATTGCTGGTCTTAGATATATATTTGTTATAACCTAAGATTTAGGAGCATGACACTTGTCATAATCATGATTATTAAGAAATTAAGTATTTTTTATGGATAATTTTAATAAAAGAAAGATCTAGAAGCTCTAGAACCTTCCAGAAACTATTAGGATCATATTATGACTCAGTCAAAGCTGTTTACGCAATTCAAAATATGCTGAAAAAGTGCAATTACGTGTTTGATATATCAATGTATGCCGATATATCGCAGCTATAGGGGCCGATATATCGCCTACGGAGGATACGGAAAAACACATCGACTTTGCACGAATGATCGAACGGGGCTTGGGAATATAGGGGGAGGCGATATATCGCCTATGGGGGGGGGGGGGGGGGGGGATATATCGGCTCCAAGCTTGATTTTTGAAAAGTTTGTGATTTTGAATTTTAAAATACCGTTAACCACTTAGACATGTCTTTGAACGATTTTGACCGAGTTCTAGGAGTCTGTTGAACGAATTCAAATCTTTTTTTCATTTTATAATCATTTATTTATTCAAATTAAAAGGGGTTAGTTTTCACTCCTTGAACTCTATAAATAGGACCTAGTACTCAGCCATTTTCTTCATTCTTCAAGCAGTCTTCAAAGCCTCCAAGTTGCTAGTGTTACTATAGAGAGATACACTTGGGTTTTGGGTTAAAAGCTTTATTGTTCTAAACTTTTCTAAACACTTGGGAAGTGAGATATAGTGAGATTTCAGTATTGAAGTTTAGATCAATCTATAAGATCATTCAAGGTATTCTTACTCCTAAGTTCAGTTCTTTATGGTTCTTTAGTTTTCTTTAGTTTTCTTTTATTCAGATCCTAACTCTTGTTTATGATTCTTGATTAGTGTTATCCAGATTTCCGGATAGCGTTTAGATTGATGACCTCGGGGAAGCAGAATTATCGATGTCTTTCACGGTAGGTGACCAGAGCTCGCGGATGAACAGAAAGGCTTCGCCCCTCCCGTTTAGTGTCCGGACTACTCTTCCAAGCAAACACAATACGGAAACTCGTCAACTCTCCCGGACTCCCGAAGGGGTATCCTTCGGGGAAGCTCCTTCCAGGAGAAGCTCTTCGAGTGGTCTCCGCGGAAGCAGTTCCGTGCCTCGCACGGAACAAAGCCAAACGGTCGAGTCCTGGAGGAGGCATATTTGGAATGATATCCGCCTGACACAGGATCCCGCCTGACACGCCCGTCAGGTCAAAGGCGCACACATCCCAGCACGCCTAAGGGTACCTTTTCGCCTACTGTTCCGCTGACAACTTGGAAAAGACGGCTGACCTTGTGTGTTCCCCATACTTTCACGTAAATATACCCACATAGAGTCTTGTAGCCATGCTACTACAGTAATTGTATCCCTATTTATGGCTGGTGTAATTAAGACTCATGTACGTAGAGAAAAACCCTAATCCAAAACCCTAGCTATAAAGACCCCTTCATTTTACAAGAAGAGGGACGAACAAATCATATAGCAAAAACTCTACTAAAATCTCTCTAGCTTCATCTTCTTCAAGAGAACCCGAGAGAAACACTGTGAGTGTGTGAAGTTCTTGTGCACCAGCCATCTTACTGTAACCTTTCCCAAGTATAATAACATCGACTCGTGGACTAGGGCTTGTTAACACCTGAACCACGTAAAAACACTGTTGTTTAGTAACATTTCAGCATTTCTACAGTTCTTATCTTTTTATTATTCTGTTAGTTATTCGTTTCCGAAAAACTCGGTAAACATTTTGGTGCTTTCATTGAGAGCTGTAGGAAGTTGTTAGTCAGCTCTTTTTCTGTGTACGTTTTTTGTATTCACTTCGTGCTAAAGAGATGGTGACTACGAGAAAATCCGCTGTTGACAAAAATGCTACGGTCAACCCCGATACCGTGATGGAAGATGTGGTGCAAAGCGAACCCTTAGACTACCAAGGTGAAGACCCGACATCCCGCCAGGATCGGGTCAGTACCGAAGATACAACATACTTAGAAGACGAAGAAGAGTATGTCCAAGACGGTTATTACAAGGACGGCTGCTACTATGAGAAGGACCCAGAACTGGTCCAAGTAGCCGAAGAACTGGTGGCCACTAAGGCCAAGCTTGCTGAGCAGGAGCGCGTCTCCGAAAGAATGCAACGCATGATGGAACGCCTCCAAAGTAAGTTCGGAGATCTAGGCGACTCGGACGAGGATGCCTCTGTTCTAGGTGGTGCTGATGCCCCCATGCCGGATCCAGCCGCTGCTGGACCATCCAAAGCCGCCCCTAACAAGGGCAAAGAAAAAGTTGGAGAGCCTGTGCGCGCTGACGCCCCTGCACCTCCTAAAGGCGTGAATCACCAGGCCGACTGCCCCCCCCGCGCGCAGAAGGTCTCTGGCGCTCCTAAGCCCAGACGTCCTTCAGCCCCAAGGGGGCACTCTGTTCCTAAAGGGCCCGGTGCTAAGGCACCCAGGCCTAGGGGAAGGAACAACCGCCCCAGTGATTCCGTCAATTAGGACGGTCGGGCTGCGAACTCGCACTCCGAAGATAGCTGGTCCACGGTGGACCTAAGAAGAAGGTTGGAGGCCAAGTATGAAAAGGCCAAAGGAGAAAAGGCCCGGCCTCGCGAAGATGACCTCCGAAATCATATTAATGACAAGCTCCGGGGACGTGACCTCCCGGAAAGTGATACGAAGAGGCTCGAGGAACAGATTGCTGCCTTGACCAAGCTGGTCCGGAAGCAAAGTGGGGCCCTGTCAAACTCTGAGGAGGAAGACCCGGAACCATGTATTAGGAGGATCGCGGAAACGTCCCTCCCGGATAACTTCAAAATGCCTCACATAGAATTATATGATGGGAGGACAGACCCGCGTACCCACCTAGCTAAATACAATAAAATGATGCAAGTGGCGCGTGTCAGTGAGGACGCCAAATGCATGTGCTTCTCACTCACCCTTACCAAGTCCGCGGAGGACTGGTGGAAAAGATTAGCTCCCGGATCAATCCACAGTTGGAAGGAGCTACAGTCCGCGTTTAGGAGGCAGTTTATTGCTGCCCGCGACCACGACATGGAGGTTGGTTCCTTAACCAACATCAAGGAGCAACCCACTGAGAACCTCAAAGCTTTCATTCAGAGAATGATTGAAGCTGCTGCAAAAACCAAGGTCAGCGATGACATGAAGCTGATCGCCCTTCAATCGGGCCTTACTGTCGGCTCCCTGCTATGGGGGGAAATGCAAAGGAGACGGGCAGAAACGCTGTCCGAATTCATGTCAAAAGCTCAGGGAATCATCAACCTTGAGGATTCCTACCAGCAGGCCTTTGGAGTTCCCCCGGCTCCAACGCCTTCCGTGACTGTGCCGAGCTTTGCTTCGCAAGCTCCCGCACCAGCCCTCACGCTTCCAGGAGCCCGATTCACTCAAAGTGTGTATGGGCCTTCCGCGTCTGCTCAGACGCCGAGTCAAACCCATTTCTCTGGGTACGGAGCAGTACAAACCGGATGTAGTATCGCTCCTGGCATGCCGCAGCCGCAAGCGGAAGCCCCAGAACGAAATTTGAGCCAATCGCGGAGCAAACGAAGCGGAAGAAACTCCAACCGGGGAGACCATTCAAAGAAACCCCGGAAGGACTATGAGCCCAAGTTCACGGAATATACCAGTTTGATAGACTCGCGAGAGAATGTCTATCGGGCGACTTGTAATATGGTCAACTACAGGAAGCCCCCGAAAGTGTCTCACGGAGGAAGGCGTCCGCGAGACTCCAATAAGAGGTGTGAGTTCCACGGAGACGTGGGGCACACCACGAACGAGTGCCTTCAGCTGAAGGATGAGATCGAGTCCCTGGCAAGAGCGGGACACCTCGGTCAGTGGGTGAGGATACCCATTATCTATCCCGGACAGGGGATAGTTCACGGAGCTGCATATTCCCCGGGACAGAGGGGGGCCGCTAGCGCTCCTGGAGCCAGTCACCCCCAAACTACCGGGTCTCAGTTCCCCGCACTTCCTGCTCCACCCGCTCCGGCGCCCATTGCCTTGTTGTCTCCAGGACCAGGCAACCCATATCCGCCCGGCCTTGCTCCGCCACCCGTTGACGGACACGTCGCCACCATTTCCGGAGGACCACACCTTGCCGGAAGCACCCGCAACTCCCAGAAGAGGTACTTGAGGGAGTTAGAGCACGCCGAGGAGATGTGCGCCTTGGTTCAATCACCTGCTCAACGTCCCCGAATGATGGATCTTCCCATCACCTTCACGGAGGACGATGCTCGACATGTGCACTTCCCCCACAACGATCCCCTCGTGGTGGAAGCCCAGATTGCCAATAAGAAGGTCTCACGAATCTTGGTCGATAACGGAAGCTCCGTGAACATCCTCTTCAAAGCGGCCTTCCACGCGATCGGATTGACCGAGACAGACCTGGACCCATGCCCCATCCAGCTTCAAGGTTTCAATGGGGACGCACTCATGCCATTAGGGAAAATTCAACTGCCAGTCACCCTCAGAGGAGAAAGCGACGCTTGTGCCTTCAAGCATAGCACATTCGTGGTGGTCGACTGCCCCACGGCGTATAATGCCATCTTAGGCCGACCGGTCCTGATCGATTGTGGGGCCATAACCTCGATACGCCACTTATGTTTGAAGTTTCCATGCGACGATGGGCGTATTGGCACCCTCCGAGGAGACCAAAGAAGTGCACAGAGCTGTTATAACATCTCCGTCCGATCCGTCTACACGGTCCAAGAGACGTTTGCTGCCATTCCTTTGGCGGAAGAATTGCCAGAAACTGGGGGTGCTCAGGAGGCATACTTTGACGAACTCGACCACAGAGTGGGAATCGAGAAAGAAATAGAGCCGATGGAGGAAGTCGAAGAGGTGATCCTCAACCCGGGAGAACCCACCAAGGTCATTCAGGTGGGGAAAAACCTGCCGTCGGCCGTTCGAGATAAGATCGTAGCCACTGTGAAGGATAATCAGGATATCCTGGCATGGTGCCACGCTGATATGACGGGGATTAATCACAATGTTGCGTGCCACGCACTCAACATAGACTCATCTGCAACTCCAATTCGCCAAAAGAGGAGGCCGCTGGACCCAGTGAGAGCCGAAGCCGTCAAAGCTGAAGTGGACAAATTGATGTCCATAGGCTTTCTCCAGGAGTCGCACTATCCCGTGTGGTTGGCCAACCCAGTTCTGGTCCCGAAACCTGATGGGTCCTAGAGAATGTGCATTGACTTCACGGACCTAAACAAGGCCTGCCCGAAAGATTGTTTCCCTCTCCCGCGAATCGATCAGATGGTAGACGCTACTTCCGGGTACGAACTCTTATCCTTCATGGATGCGTACTCCGGGTACAACCAGATCAAGATGCATGTCGCGGACCAGGAACACACCAGCTTCCTCACGGACAAGGGTGTCTACTGTTACGTGGTCATGCCTTTCGGTTTGAAGAATGCTGGGGCGACGTACCAGCGTCTGGTAAAGAGAATGTTCAAGGACCAACTGGGGAGGAACATGGAGGTGTACGTGGACGACATGTTGGTAAAGTCCAAGACCTCCGGGGACCACAGTGACGACCTTGAGGAAGCTTTCGCCGTGATCCAAAAGTACGGGATGAAACTAAATCCAAAGAAATGTACTTTCGGGGTCTCGTCTGGGAAGTTCCTCGGTTTCATTGTCAGCTCCCGCGGAGTGGAAGCCAACCCTGAGAAAATAAAGGCGTTCATAGATATGCCTTCCCCCCGGAAACATAAGGATGTCTAGAGCGTTACCGGAAGGATGGCTGCTCTCAGCCGCTTCGTATCCAAGGCCACTGACAAGTGTATCCCCTTCTTCAATGTGTTGCGAGGAAACAAGAAGTTCGAGTGGACCCCCGAATGCGAAGCAGCCTTCCAACACCTCAAAGAACATTTAACCCGAGCTCCCATTCTGTCCAAACCTGTCGAAGGAGAGGCGTTGTTCTTATACTTAGCTGTGACTGAGCACGCAGTAAGTGCCGCTCTCGTCCGGGAAGATGGCCGTATCCAGCTCCCTGTGTATTACGTAAGCAAGAGGTTATTGGACGTCGAGTCCAGATATTCGATGATCGAGAAACTCTCCCTCTGCTTGCTGATCGCCTCACGGAAGCTGAGGCCATATTTCCAGGCGCACACCATCAAAGTACTCACCAACCACCCTCTCCGACAAGTCCTGCAGAAGCTCGAGTCTTGTGGCAGATTGCTTAAGTGGGCCATGGAACTGAGCCAGTTCGACGTCCACTACCAACCACGTGTTTCCATAAAAGGTCAAGCTCTCGCGGACTTTATTGTGGAATGCTCGGGAATGAATGACCTCCCGGAAGATCCTGTCCCAAAACTTCCCACCTGGAAGGTCTATGTAGACGGAGCCTCAAATGAAAAAGGAGCTGGAGCGGGGGTCATCCTAATATCTCCCCAAGGGCATCAGCTCCAGCGCGCCATCCGTTTTGCGTTCCCAGCATCCAACAACGAGGCAGAACACGAAGCCATGTTAGCTGGGTTACGACTGGCCAGAGAAGTCGGAGCCCAAAAAATCGAAGTATACAGCGACTCCCTACTTGTGGTAAACCAAATATCCGGGGAATACCAGACGAAAGGCGAAAGGATGGCTGCCTACGTGTCTCTCTCCCGTGACCTACTGCAGCATTTCAAAGGCTACCAAATCCGCCAGGTCCCCCGGGACCAGAACTCACTTGCGGACACACTGGCCAAGCTTGCAACGGACCCGGAGATTGAACAGAATGGCTTAGTCCCCATCGGGCACTTAGAAGCCCCCAGTACTGAGACACGAAGGATAAACGCCATCATCGACCATTCCCACTCCAGGATAGGGCCCATCCTTAGATTTCTCACCACCGGAGAGCTCCCCACTGATAAAGCTGACGCAAGGAAGCTCCAATATCAAGCTCCCCGATACGTGGTTATGGATGGAAAGCTTTACCGCAGGGGGTTGTCCATACCCTTCCTTAGGTGTGTTGCCGGGACCGAAGTCAGCACCATCATCCATGAGATTCACGGAGGCTTCTGTGGCGATCATACCTCCGGGCTGAGCCTCTCCAAAAAGATCCTTCGACAAGGATACTTCTGGCCCACCATGAAGAAGGATTGTGTGGATTATGTCAGGAAGTGTGAGCAGTGCCAGAGGTACGCCAAGGTTCCGCGAGCGCCGCCTACAGAAATTACCCTAATGACCAGCCCCTGGCCGTTCGCCGTTTGGGGCATTGACCTAGTAGGTTCCCTCCCAACTGGAAAGGGTGGAGTGAAGTACGCCATAGTCGCGGTAGACTACTTCACCAAATGGGCTGAAGCTGAACCTATGAACACGGTCACATCTAAAAAAGCACTGGATTTTGTCATCAGGAATATAGTGTGTCGTTTTGGGCTTCCATGGAAAATTGTGTCTGACAACGGAAAGCAGTTTGACAGTGAACACTTCACGAACTTCTGTGCTTCGCATGGAATTATCAAAAGCTTTTCCGCAGTCGCCAGACCCCAGGCTAATGGGCAAGTGGAAGCTATAAACAAAATATTAAAGACCACGTTGAAGAAAAAACTCCAAGCCTGCAAGGCTCACTGGCCGGAAGAACTTCCGCGAGTACTTTGGGCCTATCGCACAACAGAGAGAACTTCGACGGGGCACACGCCTTATTCCATGACCTTCGGTTGCGAGGCCGTCATCCCAGTAGAAGCTATGATCCCCTCTCATAGGCAAGACACCTACGATCCTACCCGGAACCATGCCCTCCTCCAGGAGTCCTTGGACATGATCGAAGAGCTCCGGGAGCAGTCGCAGGTCCAACTAAAAATGTACCAAGGCAAGATTGCCCGACACTTTAACATGAGAGTCCAGAGCCGTACATTCGAAGTTGGGGATCTTGTCCTACGGAGAGTATTTCCTGCTACGCAGGATCCGGGAGTAGGAGTCCTCGGACCCAACTGGGAAGGCCCCTACGAAGTCCAAGAAAAAGTGGGCCATGGGACGTATCACTTAAAGAGACTCGACGGATCTAAAGTCCCGCGCGCCTGAAACGCGGAGCACCTCCGCCGTTACTACCAGTAGGCCCCGGACCATCAGTCGGAAGTCCTTGGTGAAAATAGCAAAAGTGAAAAATGTGGAAATAATCCTCCCTGTTGTAAAACTCACGCCTAGCAGGCTAATTTAATGAAACACGGAGAGATTCACTCCGCTTTTACTGCACTTTTTATCCCTGTGTTCAAAGCTGCGTTTTAACAAGTGACCACGCGGTCCGGAGACGTCCGGACCCCACGCTCACTTGGGGGGTATACATGGCCAAGGCATAGCCATACGCCCCTTGAACAAAACGTACACAGAACACCACTTATGTGCTAGCATTGTGTTTGAAACTTTTAAATTGTTTGAAATGTTTAAATTGTTAAGCTTAGGTTTATTTGTTGCCATGAACATGCTTGCATTACGTGTCATATGTGCATTATGTGCTTATGTGAAAATTGCCATGGAAATGCCTGCCATTATGTATCATGAGAATTATCTCCTGTGTAGCCCAGCGATGGACGGGACTGGGGGTTGAGGCACGTTCATAGAGCTACGCCACAACACCCCCAACTCCCTGACAAGTCCTTTGCAGAATTCTCCGCGATCGCTGTAGATCTTTGCTTCGCAAACTCCAGCTCCGAGTCTCGGAAGGCAAAAGATGGCAAGATCCGCGAGCGCTGTAGAGCTTTGCTTCGCAAGCTCCATCTCCGGATCTCGCAAGGTGAAAGATGGCAAGATCCGCGAGCACTGTAGAGCTTTGCTTCGCAAGCTCCAGCTCTGGGTCCCGCAAGGCGAAAGATGGCAAGATCCGCGAGCGCTGTAGAGCTTTGCTTCGCAAGCTCCAGCTCTGGATCCCGCAAGGCGAAAGATGGCAAGATCCGCGAGCGCTGTAGAGCTTTGCTTCGCAAACTCCGGCTCCGGGTCCCGCAAGGCGAAAGATGGCAAGATCCGCGAGCGCTGTAGAGCTTTGCTTCGCAAGCTCCAGCTCCGGGTCCCGCAAGGCGAAAGATGGCAAGATGCGCGAGCGCTGTAGAGCTTTGCTTCGCAAGCTCCAGCCCCGGGACCCGCAAGGCGAAAGATGGCTAGACCCGTGATCGCTGTAAAGCTCTGCATCGCAAGCTCCAGCTCCGGGTCCAGCGAGGCGAAAGATGGTAAGATCCGCGACCGTTGTAAGCCTTGCTTCGCAGGCTCCAACTCCGGATCTCACAAAATAATGCATGGCAAGCTCCATGGCCATTGCAAGTTTCAGCTCCAGAAGCAGACATGCTCGATCCCCCCACTCACAGCCGGCTTTGCTTCGCAAAGCCCCTGCTCCAGGATCACACCTGGTGGGCGTGGCGATTTCCCCTACAGCAATAAGCCTTGCCTCGCAGGGCTCCATGCCAGGTCCCTGAAGTCAGCCACCATGAGGTTCGCAACAACAGTTAGTTTTGCTTCGCAAAGATCTAACCTTAAGTCTAGCGACGCTCACCAAAAGAACTCCCGTTCCAAACAATGGAACGACTCACCTTAGCAATCCCAGCGAACAGTATAACTACAAGTCCCGGGATTGGCTATTTGCCTCAGGAAAGCTAAAGTACGGTGAAAGGAGCCTGGCCGTTGGAACCAGGAAACCTTCGTAACCTAGAAACTACATGGGAAAAGACATCATCCGTTAAAGCTTCAAGTGGGAAGTGCATAGGTTTTGGCCGTTGGAACCAAAACCCCATACGCCCCTACAACAGTTTCTACCGTATAAATGTCTACCCTAAGCGCAAAGATAAATAAAGAACTCGGCAGAAAAGAAAGGAGAATGCTATGATTATGGCAAAAATGTCCGCAATGAAAAATAATTAAAGATAAAACCCCTTCAAGCATTGGGGGTAACTACAGCTTCCACGACCGCAGCTTCGGGGGCATCGGTTTCAACTGAGGCTGGCGGAGTCGGCTCATTGGAAGGAGGAACTTGGTCATGAGAAGGTTCAGAGGTCCCCGCCTCTCCGGGATCTCCCGCCTCAGGATCTTCAGCACGTTCGTCAATGTTGTAAGTTTGCACGTACGCCTCTGGGCCCTGATCCCACACGAGTAGCTTCTCCCTCATGGCTTCGGCATCATCTCCCAGATAGCCTAATACCTCCGGGTTCACTTTCCAGAGTTGATGCATGAGGACCACATGCGATATATTAATCATCCTGTTCAGTATCACCTCAGCATCCTCCTTCTCCTTCAAGCGCTCTGCCTCGGAGGTTGCCAGCTGTGCTTCCGCGACAGTTAGTTGGGCCCTCAATTTTTCCATTTCGGCCTTGGAGGCATCCCGCTCCCCCTTAAGAGAATAATCTCCTTGCGCTGCTCCCTATTTTGGTTCAGCACGGATTGCTTCTCGGTCACATGCCCCCTGGCAGTGAATTGCAAGGCCCCGATCCCTTTATCCTTCTCGGCGAGCCCCAACTGCAGCATAGACACGAGATCCCTGCTCCTCTTATGGAGTTGCTCCTCCTCGTGCAGCTTACTCTGAAGAGTGGAATATTCCTCTTGCCGCTTAAGGAGGAGATCGTTTTTTGATTGCAAGCGGGCTTCCAGGGTATCCTTCTCCACCTTGGCTTGGGACAGCTCTTCCCGGAGCTTGGAGTTTTCGGCCTTCATCCCATCCGACCGCTGTCTAAACTAATTCTCTGCCTTGGCCCGGTACTCTTGATATTTGGCAAGATATTTCTTCTCCGCCTCTTCTTCATCCGTGCGCCGGGCCTGATCAATCTTCTCCGAAGCCCCCAAGGCTTGTTGGGTCAGTTTCTGTTTCTTCGCCTCCAAGGCCTGGCGAGCCAGTTGGCTCTCCTCCAGCTGAACCAGAGCTGCACCAACCTCCTGGAACGAGCGTTCCGCGATCATAGAGGCCTGCAAGGAAAGACAACAGAATGAGCTAAAGCCGGACCAAAAGACAGGTGATCCCAAAAAATAACAACTGACGGCTTACCCCGGACAGTTGCTGCTTCAAAGCGTGTGTCAGCAACAGCGGATCCTTGCTGCTACTGATGGCCCATTTCTCAGAATTGAGCTCGCATAAGCTCAGCGCCATGTCCTCCATCATCTCAGCTCCGAACGGCGCCAATGCACGTCCGAGCCTAGGCACCAGCCTCTTCTCCAAGGCTGGACCATCCAGAACCGCCCCGGCCGGGTGAAGAGATCTCACCCCCTCGGCCAGCTCAGATCTCTTCACGGCAGACTAGTTATCTGCCCTTCCCTGGGTAACAGCCTTCTCCGCCTCTAACCGCCTCTTCAAAAAACTATCGGCCCGTCTTACACCCTCCAGGAGGGCAGCGGGGAAACTGGTTGGCTTCCGTGGGAAGTGGAACTTCAGGCCAGGCAGAGGAAGGTTGGTTGTCTGAGAAGAAAGAGACCCCGGAAGGGTGGACCCCCTTTGAGCTGGGGGAGGAGGTAGACGGGGTATTAAGGCCCCGGTCTGTTGCTTTTGCTGCTGCGGCATCAGAAGTAATTACCCTTGTTGCTGCTGCTGGTTTGGATGTTGTGGTTGCTGCAGCTGTGACGTTGGTGATTGTCTCTGTTGTTCTTGTTGCTGCTGTTGTTGTAGTTGTGCTTGCTGTCGTTGCTGTTGTTGTTGCCTTCGACCAGGAGAAGAGTGTCTAAGGCGTTTCTTCTTAGCACCCTCAGCATCTTCTCCCGGATGCTTGCTCACCCCAGTTGTCTTCACGGGGAACACAAGCCCTTCCCCGTCGCTGCTGCTACTCGAGACCATCATGGTCTCGGAAGGCCCGTCAGCAGGAGACTTCTCTACCCTCGGAGATACTTGCGCCTCGCCACTCGTCTTCTTGGGGGAGGCAGTTTTACCTCCCCTACCAGCCTTGGTCTTCCGTCCTTTCCCCGTGGACGGGTCTTGGCTAGTGGCAGCCTTCTTAATGAGCAAAGTCACTCTCCCCAACATCTTGGCTTCCGGATACTCTGCAAGAAACGTACAAAGCAAGGTTAACGAACCAACGAGCAATGAGAAAGAAAATAAGTAAGAAGCGGCAATCAACAAAAAAAAAAAAAAAAGCACAAGCAAGCGCGCCAGCAGGGAACAAGAAACGAGAAAAAGAAAAGTTTGAAAGGGACGACCATGCACGAGAAACGTGGATGGCCTTCCCCGAGCAAAACAAAACATCGCTTCCTGCTCCAGGAAACTCCCGTACTCCTTGAAGTCCGGGAATGACATGCTGAGAGAAGAAGGGTCAACCATGATGACACCTTCTGGCAGACTACCGTCACTCAGACACCAGAGGAGCTCATCTACCCTATCGCAATACCTGTCGAAAGGTATCCTACGCGGATCTAGCCTAAGGAAACGGGGATCAAACCCCATCTGAGAGGTCCGGGAAACCTCAGACAGGCTGGGGGTGTGAATCAACCGAAAACTAGTCTTACCTCTCCCGGAGGTACTAGCCCCCGGAGCCCCTATGTTAGGGTAAGCCGCGGCGTGGCGAGCCTCGATCTCCTCTTCCTCCGGCTGGGGGTCGGGGAACCTCTCCGCCCAACTAGGAGATAAAGTATTTTCGTCCCGGGCTGCTTGGGTGATCACCTTAGACAGCTCCAGGGCAATCTGCTCCCGGATATCAGCCGACACCTGAGTCTGCCCCCTGCCACTCACTGGCTCGATATTTTGGAAGGAGGCGAGTAACCCATACTCCCTCAACGATTCGGAGGTCACAAGTCCCTCCACTTTCAACTCTTCCTCAGAAAGCCCTTCGTAGAACTTGGACCTCCTTATCATCTCCGCGCAGCGAGGTGTCCGTGGAACGACTTCTGCAAAAATCAAATACAAGCGTTAGAGATCCTCCCAAAAGGCAACTCAAACGCAAAGAAACAAAGTTGAAAAGGAGAGGAAGGAGCGCTTACCAGGGATTTTGAAGTCCAAAGATAGGGCTGGCACCCTCTTCAGCGGGAAGCCAGTCGTCAGGAACCAGTATTCCCGGAGGTCTGGAACCCTCGCGGTATGACAAGTGGGGCACATCACGTCCGGGTGCCTTTCTAGCCTGTAAAACCCCACCTTGTCTGAATGACCCCTCATAGGCTGAGACTTCAACCCGTAAAAGTACAGCACCTCCTCCGGGGTAGGAGCTTCCAGTCTCCGGGACTTGCAAAAGATGAACCACCCTGCTAAGAGATTGTAGCTGGGAGGAATTAACTGGAAGGGGGCAATCCCCGCCTTCACACAGAAATTGGCGAAGTAACTCCTTAGGGGCAAGTGCGCCCCACACACTATGTGTTCCCAGCTCCAGGCACCGAAGCCCTCGTGACTCTGGCTAGCTAACTCGCCCAGCACCGACAGACGGTGCCACATCAGACGTGGGATGTTCTTCAGGCCTGCCTCAGAGGAATACAGCTCCAGCATGCCATAATTCCTGAAAAGGTTCGGCTTTTGGTCCATCACCCAGATGGAACTATTGGAGGTTGGTGGGCTAGCCGCGACCACTTTCGCCTTTCCTTTCCCCTTTCCACCAGCGACAGGAGAGCCCTTCTCTTGGGCAGAATCAGCCTCCCCCACAGCAAGGAGTTGTTCCTTTGAGATGTTCGTCACTGGACAAAAGAAAAGAAAGAAGAAAACACTCTAAGCAGTCAGCACCCTTGTCATACCCTAGTGGTATCAAAGGCGTCGGGGAGACCCTCCCCGAAAACTGCTTGGAGAGGCTCCCACCGAGCTTACCGAGGGATTGGCACCATGCCACCCGAAGGGCAGCAAGGAACCAGACTCAGACCCCGAGCCTAAGCCCACCAAAAGAAGTGTTTTTCCAGAGAAAGACACCCTAAAGGCGTTCATGCTTATGCCCTAAAACAGCAAAACAAGGGACGACTTTCCAAACGCAAATCGCCAAAGCATGGAGAAAAGGCTACTTATCGACTCACAATCGATCACATGCCTACCAAAGCCCTATTCACGCATGCACATAAGCAATAATGGCAGAAACCTCTACTCTAACAACTACCAACAACCTAAGGTCTGGGAGGAAAGAGCAAAGTAGAAATACTTACTGATATTCGGGTAGTTGGAGGTTGAAGGAGTAACTGGATCACTGCACAGCACGATCGCGAGAAGTAAAAGCTGCAAAGACGAACGGCGATTCAAACCAGGAACTTCGGGGAATAAACCCACTACCAAATCAAAAAGAAAAGTTTCCAAATACTTACCAAAAGAAATGGCAAGTTCGGGGGAACGTAAGCTGGGAAGCCTGAGAGTTCGAAGGTTTGGAAATCTGAAAATCCTAAAGATGGAGAATCTGAAAGCGTAAAGAGGAAGAAAGATCCTTTCCCTCGTTTTTATAGCAGGGAAGAAGCCGTTTCGAATTCCTCAAGTGGACGGTCCCGATCTTCCCATTCCATGTGCATCAGATCCAACGGCTGGAGAGGAAGCGACGATCCTATTTATGACTCCTCGGATGGGAATAAAGTATTTATTTCCCATCATTACACCACCTCGGGCCCTGAGTACCATTAAAAACCGTCAAATCATTAGTCAGATGACTGACGCACGCATCCTCAACCAGTCGCCTCACGCACACGTCTTGGTCGCAGAACCATTCCCAGAATGACACGTGGTCCTTGCCGCACTTGAGTACTTGATCTCAAATAGAAGAAATTCCCTTTCTTTTTCATACTAACACTCAGGCGGGAAAAAGGAACCCTTCCGGGAACACAGAAGGTGCCCCCTCGCCTAGTCTAAGAAACCGATTGTACAAGCTCCCGGATCTCTCAAAGCTCCGTGACCTTGGGGGGTAAATGTTATCCAGATTTCCGGATAGCGTTTAGATTGATGACCTCGGGGAAGCAGAATTATCGATGTCTTTCACGGTAGGTGACCAGAGCTCGCGGATGAACAGAAAGGCTTCGCCCCTCCCGTTTAGTGTCCGGACTACTCTTCCAAGCAAACACAATACGGAAACTCGTCAACTCTCCCGGACTCCCGAAGGGGTATCCTTCGGGGAAGCTCCTTCTAGGAGAAGCTCTTCGAGTGGTCTCCGCGGAAGCAGTTCCGTGCCTCGCACGGAACAAAGCCAAACGGTCGAGTCCTGGAGGAGGCATATTTGGAATGATATCCGCCTGACACAGGATCCCGCCTGACACGCCCGTCAGGTCAAAGCCGCACACATCCCAGCACGCCTAAGGGTACCTTTTCGCCTACTGTTCCGCTGACAACTTGGAAAAGACGGCTGACCTTGTGTGTTCCCCATACTTTCACGTAAATATACCCACATAGAGTCTTGTAGCCATGCTACTACAGTAATTGTATCCCTATTTATGGCTGGTGTAATTAAGACTCATGTACGTAGAGAAAAACCCTAATCCAAAACCCTAGCTATAAAGACCCCTTCATTTTACAAGAAGAGGGACGAACAAATCATATAGCAAAAACTCTACTAAAATCTCTCTAGCTTCATCTTCTTCAAGAGAACCCGAGAGAAACACTGTGAGTGTGTGAAGTTCTTGTGCACCAGCCATCTTACTGTAACCTTTCCCAAGTATAATAACATCGACTCGTGGACTAGGGCTTGTTAACGCCTGAACCACGTAAAAACACTGTTTGTTTAGTTACATTTCAGCATTTCTACAGTTCTTATCTTTTTATTATTCTGTTAGTTATTCGTTTCCGAAAAACTCGGTAAACAATTAGGTATTTAAGTTTCTTGAAACTTAAGGTTCTTCTTGATGGTTTAGTTCTCATTTCATCTTTATTCTTTAGAGATACCGACCATTTTTACTGTTGGTTTATAGGAGTGTTCTAATCCCGTTCTTGTTCCCAAATATCCCGGCTTTTGGTAAGGAAAATAGGATAGATATTATGTGCTTATATGTTTATGTGATGATATGTATATGTATGTATAAATATGTCTTGTAGTCAATTAGGGCTTATAGTTGCTTAGATAGCAAACCCCAATATTTTATGTCGCTCAGGGCTTATAGTTGCTTAGATAGCATACCCCAAGATTATTTATCATTTTCATGGGTTAGAGTTATTATTTACCCTACCTCGACTAGTAGAGGACCTAGATGGGTTATCATATACTACCATGTGATCTAACCTACCTCGATTAGTAGACATAGGACCTAGATGGTTTATCACATGCCATGTTAATGAGTTAATGTCCATTAATATTGTAGTCCTATGTGATATATATTTCTATAGTCATATGTTTTATAGTATATGTTTATGATATAGTCTTATGTTTATGACTTATGATTTATGTGTTAGTAGATTTTCCTTGTTGGGCATTAGGCTCACTCCTTTATTTTTTTAGCTTGATGCAGGAAAATGATTATGGAAGGCGGAAAGATTCATGGAAACTTGGATTGTGTGTTAAGGATGAATGGATTCAATGGACTGCGTGTTGATGGAGGATGACGTTAATTTTTAGTCTTTTGAATTATGTTTCTTTTGTAATTCTGCACTTAGTTTTTGAAAAATTGAATTAAAGTTTATGTTTTATGTTTTATAAATAATGGGATCCCATACCATGTCTATCACATTTTATATTTTATATTTTATTATTATCTTGTATTAGATACAATATTTTGGGTTTTTAATAAAGTTATGTTATTTCTTATGTTTGTATCAAAATAGTAGTAGCTATGTGTAGTAGTTTTAATGGTCCAAGGTCTTAGAAATAGTTGGGTCATTACAATTTCATTCATTATTCAAGCATTATTCAGAGCCTCCAAGCTGCTAAGTTTATTCTAGAGAGAAAACACTCGGGTTTTGGGATTTAAAAGCTTTTCAATCTAAGCTTTTCTAAGGTTTTCGGTAAGTTTCTATCTTGATTGTTTAGATCTCCTTTTCATCTCCATTTTCTTTAGAAACTTATGATTCCTATTGTTTGATTTTAGGAGTTTTCCAATCCTGTTCTTGTCTCCAATATCCCAATTTTCGATAAGGAAAATAGGTTAGATTGTATGTGTTATGGTATGTTTATATGCTATGTTATGTTCATGTATATATGTATGTATATGTTTTATGTTGTTGTCACTTGGGAAATATAGTAGCTTAGGTAGCAAATAAATCCCAAGACTTTTTTATCATTATCGTAGATTAGAGTTATGGTTAAACCTACCTCGATTAGTAGACAGAGGACCTAGATGGTTTATCATATACTATTTTGTGATCTAACCTACCTCGATTAGTAGATAGAGGATCTAGATGGTTTTATCACATACTACGGTAATGAGTTAATGGCCATTAATATTTTAGTCCTACGTTATATGATATACGTTTTTACGTCATATGTTTTGATGATATATGTATTTAGTCTTATGTTTTATAGTATTTTTTAGTAGATTTTTCTTGCTGGGCATTAGGCTCATTCCTTTTATTTTAGATGGAGCAGGAAAATAAGCTTGAATGGCGGGACGAATTCATGGAAACTTTGACATGTGTATTGGGCGAGAACTGAATTAATGGACTGCTAGAAAAGATCGAGGGTGAAGTTTATATTTTGAGTCTTTATAATTTATGTATTTATTTTTCCATGTTTAGTATTTGAACGATTATAATAAAAGTTTTGTTTTCTTAAGGTTTTATGTAATAATAATGGGATATGGTACTTTGGATTTTTATAATAAAGTTCTATTATTTTAAGTATGTATTCCAAAATAGTAGTTATGCTTAGTAGTTTTAATGGTCTGAGGTCTTAGAATTAGTCGGGACATTACATAAAGTTAACCAGAAGACCTTTCTCTAATAAAGGCTCAAAAATCAAATAATCATTTAGCTAATAGGTATGTTGAAATTTTTATTGTTCAAAGCTAAAAGAAATAATAAATAGGAAGTTAATGTCGATTGACATTTATTTAAGATATGTTAATTTTTGTTGAATGCAATGAAAATTTCTAGAAACTTTGATGGAACATTCAAAGTAAAGTCGCTAAAAGACTTGTTTGATCTAATCAAAAGGAAGCCTAAACTCGAATTTGGAATTCAAGCAATTTGCATGTGAACTTGGAATTCAAACCCAACTCACATACAGCTAGAATGCTTAGAAAAATTAGTATTTTAGAAATGGAATATAATCATATTAGATAAGTTAAAAACATAATGAGTGATCATTATCATCTTTATTATCTCTATAATTTTAATACTTGTTATACTCTATACATGTTTGATTGTACAACATCAAAATCTTAAAAGTTGGGATTCACAAGTGGTTATGTGAATAAATTGAAAATTTTCCATGAAGTCATTTAGCGAAAAAGTTTAATAATCATAAAAGATTACAAAAGAGTTTGTTTCTCTTAAATGTTACTTTAATGAAGCATGAGTATTATAATCACTATATTTTCTAGTTAACTTGTACTAGAAATAATGTCTGCAAGTTAAGTAAGCAAGTTATTGTTAATTAACAATGATAAAACCAAATAACATCACAAATTTTGTAAAGGATTATTGTAGTGGGAGCGTTAGTTAGTAACTACTCCGTTACAAACGTAAGGTTTAGTTAATTGTGTGTAGAAAAATATAACTATATTTTATTCACATACTAGTATGTAATGAAAAGGTTTTTATAGAAAACAATGGTTGAAACACCATGAATCTAGAAATGGAATTTGAAATTCTATGACATCTAGATCCTTGAACATCCAACTAAAGTCCATTGAACTTCAATTTGAATCTGGACATTCAAGATGAAGATGAGAACAGAGAAAAGTACAGACTTTTCAAAGTAAGGTTAATAGTCTAAGGCTATAAATAGAAAGAAGAATTTATTACTTGAATAAATACCTTTTATTGTAACCAAGATTAAATCTATATACATACTCTTATCCATTTCATTATGCATGGATTATGAGATTAATTTAAATGGATGTCTAGGTAGTCTTTACTGAATGGATGACATGATGAAACCGTTTGAAGATCTCGACCAGATTTTGTTGTGATTCTTATTCTTAATATTGAAAACGTTCTGATCATTGGGAATGATGTAGAGAAATCATCAATAGAAAAGAAATGGTTAGTTGGACATTTCTAAATATTAGAATTAGATAAGCCAAGAATGTTCTATACATTCAAGTCTATAGAGAATGAAATAACAATCTTTTGGCATTGTCTCAAGCGACTTATATAGATAAGAAGGACATGAGACAGTATTCCTACAACTCGGTGATGGACTGTTTAATGTATCAAATGTTATCTTTTCGAAATAACAATTGGGAATAGTCAGCAGTTGTCAATCCAATGATGGATTGAGTCTTTGAATAATTATAAGGACTTAATTTTGAGTATCATGAATATAATGGAGATTATATGTTTGTGCATTTAGGCAATGACCTAAAATCCCAAAGGATGAACTGATTTTAAACCAGATAGCAATCTTCAAAGATTGATATTAGAATTAGCTTCCATAATTGTGGAGGAAACACAGTAACCTGGAAATGTATTAGACATTTCAGATTTATATGTTTCACCATATAAACCGAAATGTAACAGCTACGAGCAGATAAGTAGGTGATTTGATTTTGTTGAGTTCTTTGTCATTCTCGAAAGGGTTTCAAACGAGAATAAAAAACTAGTATCTCATTGTGAAAGCGATGGAGATACAACCATTCTAGAAGAACTAGAAATCATGAGAGGGTAAAGCACATGAAATGAAATATCATTTAATTCAAGACAATTTTACATAACTGATGTAATGATCTTGAAGATAACTTCAAAACAGTTTCTTACAAAACTGCTAATAAAGACTTTGTTAAAAAAATTCTTTCAGGATAATGTGATTGACACATTGAGAGAGATGTCTCAATTTTCTTTAGATCAAGTGGGAGATTGTTGGGAATAGTGCCATTAAAGAAATTTTAGTTGACAAATGTTTTAAATGAAATAAATAATTGAATTGAATTATTATATATATAGACTATGTCTAAAATTATGTTAATAATATTAAGTAAATATCAGAAATTTCCAAAGTTTATCTATGTGGTCTTAATTTCATATTAGTATGAGAGGATCGAGATTAAGATAATAAACTTGAAATAGTTCTTAGTAAAATAAAGTTACAGAATCTTTAGATTAATTACTACTAGTGCGGTTCGCTAGTATTATGAATACAAGTGACCTAGATTCGGGTCACTAGTGTAGCAGGAAACTTTAATGAAGGTACTTTTTATATAGTGATATATAGAACTAGACTAGATGTGATTTCTTAATACTTGTTTAAACACTGTTTCGTAGTATTAATCAAACGATGATCATATACACGATGATCTTAATCTTGAGGTTGCTATGAACTCCTATATATGTCATCTGATCCTTTGATTCATGCATTAAGGTTTGTCAGAATGATCAGGTTAAGAACAATTGTTTTGGGGACTCAATAATATATATGGCTGTGGACATAGTTTAATAGATATGGAATCTATACCTTCTTATAGACTAAATAATGGTTCCCTATTGGGTTGACCTACCATCAAAACAATAACTTTAATAAAACATCACCGTAACATAATAACTTTAGATAATTTACTATCATAAACGTGCAAGCCTCAATTTAACCCCAAAACCTTAAGTTACCATCATAGACCAAAAATATCACCATTTCCCATCACAATGTAATGACCCAACTATTTCTAAGACCTTCGACCATTGAAACTACTAGACATAGCTATTACTTTAAAGAAAATATACATAAGAAATAATCATAACTTTATTAAAACTCCAAAATAAATATTGTGAAAATTACAATATGTAATATAAAATATGGCTACGTAATTACAATATGTAATATAAAATTACATACCACATTTTATATTACATATTGTAATTTTCACAATATTTATTTTGGAGTTTTAATAAAGTTATGATTATTTCTTATGTATGTTTTCTTCAAAGTAGTGGCTATGTCTAGTAGTTTTAATGGTCCAAGGTCTTAGAAATAGTTGGGTCATTACATACAACTTGTGCCACACACCCCTTGCATTGGCCATGCATACTAATAGCCTCCAAAGTAATTTTCTTAAAACCTCTATCAATATCACATGTTACCCTCCTATTTTATCATACTTATAAAAGTAAAGAATATACAAAATAACAAGATACCTCCTTAAAACTATGGACACCGAAGTCTACACTTTTTGTAATGCCCTACTACCCAGGGACCGTTACGTTGTGCATTTTAAACAGTGCTAAACTCGCTAACCGAGCCATTTGGCCATAATCGTGTAACTAAGTGCGATTACGGTTTAGGATTAAGAATTTTGGTTAAGATACAATGTTTCACTAAAACGTTTACTGTATACATTGGGATCCAAAAAATATAATTTAAAGGTTAATTACAACAAAAGATTTACAACAAGCTGACAAAATAGGGTTTAACCCTAGTTCCTCTTTAAACCCTCGGCCGTGGCGGTCGAACAGCCGCATATGTATACATCGTCACCTATGCTCTCCAACTTAAGGATGGTCCAACTTTCTTTTGCCTTTACCTGCACTACATAGCACCTGTGAGCCGAAGCTCAGCAAGAAAACTCAATATGCTCATGAACAAGTAATGACATGTTACTAAGTCATAATAGGCATGCCTAGCAGTAATAACCTTACTCATGCATGCAAGCAGGTATAGATAAATGTTTCTGGAGTCCTGCGCTTAGAGCGGATGACTAATAAGTCTCCCGCTCTAAGGTAGATGACTAATAAGTCTCTCTGAGGTAGACGACTAATAAGTCTCTCTGAATAGTTGACTAATAAGTCCCTCTCTAAATAGATGACTGATAATTCTATCTCTGTTTAGATGACTAATAAGGCTATCTCTATATGGATAGCTGATAAGTCTATCTCGGTTAGATGACTAATAAGTCTATCTTGATTAGATGATTGATAAGTCTATCTCGGTTAGATGACTAATAAGTCCATCTCGGTTAGATGACTGATAAGTCTATCTCTTAGGTAGATGACTAATAAGTCTTGCTATATAGATAACTAATAAGTCTCTCTGTATAGATGACTAATAAGTCTCTCTGTGTAGATAACTAATAAGACTATCCTTATGTAGATGACTGATAAGTCTATCTCTGTGTAGATGACTGATAAGTCTATCTCTGAGGTCTCATACCCTCCTAGCCATGTGACGTGTAGGTCACCTTAGCCTTTTGGCTCTAGCTCTAAATAACTAGCATTTAGACTAGACAAGCGCTTTTATTTTTCATCAAACTTAAGGTCGATCAAGCATCTCATGCATATGATGATAATGCTTATGTCGATTAGATCTAATCTTTCCGGCTTGCGTTAAACACGCTAATACGGTTCATGACTAATAAGTCAATACCATACGACCAGTGCTCAGTACTACTGCCGAACATGACTAATAATGTAACACCCTGGGTAACCAAGACCATTACACTGTGTGTTTAAAATAGTGCAATACTTGCTAATCAAGTCATTTAAATAAAAATGTGAATCTAACATCTTCAACAGATTAGGAATAAAAGATTTTAGTCTTAAACTGGTTATTTTTCGTTAAAATGAAAATTTAGTAAACGTGATCTCAAAACAGAGTTTAGAGAACATATTTACAAAATTTCCAGAAGTAATAAATAACCAAGGCCACTCTAATGGAAAAATACACAATTTATGTTTCCGTCCCTGTACAATCCCTCGACCATGGAAGTCGAGCAGCTGACAATGTACACCTCGCCCCCAGAGCTCTCCAACTCATGATTGATCCAACATACCCTTGCCTTTACCTGCACCACGTAGCACCCGTGAGCCGAGGCCCAGCAAAAAAACCGTAATATCATAGCATGCTCATTATCAATAACCAATATTCCACAAAACGTAATCAAGCATTCCACAATTCATAACATTTGCCTATTCAGTGATAACAATCAACAAATCAACAATTTGTCATCCAGATAATCAACATATCACATTCATTAGATTAACAACAATAATCACGTTCATAATCAACGATTTATCGCAACCATTACACAAAATTCAAGGTCAGCACCCTTAGGCCTCACCCTCTATTTAACCCACTATCTTCTGCTCACTTAGGCCGCCCTAGTGTTATACCTACTGACTCTGGCCAGCTTAACCGAGCTCAGTGATTATTAAGTTGTCCTCAGCTACTAGTGGCTAAGCCGCACCCTCTGCGCAAATATTAGTTTCGGCACTCTTAGTCCGTTCATCCCACGTTCACAAGGTGTGTCACACTCAAATATCTATTCCGGCACTCTTAGGCCGTTTATTTTATTTTCACATGGTTTTCACAATCATATAACAGTGCATACAAATATAGGGAACACTTACTCCCAACTTATTCACCTAATCGGGTGCAATTTTCTTACCTCTGGTTCAAGTAAGTAATAGCAGATAACCGACCCCTGAGAACGATCGATCCTTTGATCCCTTAGCGATCACCTAGTCATAAAAAAATATGGAATCCAATTAATGAAAACAACAATAAAAGGGTCTTAACCTAAACCTCACTCCCAGGACCCTGAATTGTACCCAGACGGTGAGTAGATTCGATCCCGAGCCTTAGGAATTGAAAACCCGAGCCAAAAACCCTAAAAATGTCAAAAACCAAAATCTGAACGAGCAGGGTAGTGCTGTAGCGCTACCCCCCTAGCGCCCCAGCGCTCAAGTCAGCAAAATTCCATCCCTGAGTAGCGTTGTAGCGCCCACTTGTGGGCACTATACCGCTACATACAACCAGCTTTGCCCAAAACTTTTCCCCCTTCGACTCCACCATTCCCAACCTAAACCAAAATACCTCATTTTAAGTCCCAATTGAACCCAAATACCATATACACAAGTCATAGGCATCCTAATCCTACCAAGCTTTGCCAAAAACCCCATTGAATTCTCTACTTTCAAACCCAAAATCTAACCAGACTCAATAAAAAAAACAGAGCAGAAAACCAGAGTTCCAATGGTTAGAATCTTACCTCAAGCTCAGTATGAACTCCTCTTCAATGGTGGAACACAATCCTAAGCCCTCAAGATCCACTTCCCTAGCTTCAATCCTCAAGAAAAGCTCAAAAAATCAAAAAGAAAAGAGAAGAAAAATGATTTACGGGAGAAGAGGTTGAAAAGCTCTATTTTGCTTCTATTGATGCCAAAAATCCACCAAAAAAAAACCTATAGTCTCTGGTTGGAACACAGGGATAACAGTCACTTAGTCATGTTACCGAGCTCATGCCCATAGGTCTCACGAGACCGCGTTCTAGCCAAAACTCTTAAAGCCCCGCAAGTCTCTGCCTTTCTAAAGACTAAGTCACCTTACGCGAAGGAACCACGCACCATTATGCCTAGTGAGACCCACATGCCCAACAGGACCATCCCGCCTCACATGTAGCCAAGGAGCCCCGCGCACTGATGCCTCGGCCAGGAGGGCCTCACGTGCACGCTGGTGGCCTCGTACACATCCTGGTGTCTCGGCCAGGAAGGCCTCGCGCGAGCACTGTTGTCTCGGCCAGGAGGGCCTCGCGCGCATGCTGGTGTCTCGGCCAGGAGGGACTCACACGCACACCGGTGTCTCGGCCTCGCGCGAGTGCTCCAGCCGCCCATGCACCTCGCCTCACCCGCCTCGATGGAGACCCCATGGTCTCGCGCACTTATGGCTCTCGCTCAGGTGCCATCTCACGCGAGTGCTCCAGGCACCTCGAACCTTAGGTGATGCGCACCTATGGACTGCGCCCAGGCACCATCTCCCACATGCATCTCGCGGCACCCAAGAAACCTTGGCTCTATGGTCTCGCCCCCCTCAGTGCCTCGCGTCCATCAGCGCATCGCACCCATTAGGGCCTCACGTTCATCAGCGCCTCACGCCCCTTAGGGCCTTGCGCCCCTCAGCGCCTCGCGCCCATCAGGGCCTCACACCCATCAGGGCCACGCGCCCATCAGTGCCTTGCACCCCTCAGCGCCTCGCACCCATCAGTGCCTCGCGCACATCAAGGCCTCACACCCATCAGCGCCTCACGCCCATCAGCGCCTCGAGTCCCTCAGCACCTCGCGCCCCTCAGGGCCTCGAGCCCATCAGGGGTGTCGTGAGGGCCTTCCCTCATAAGCATCTTGGAACCATGTCATTCAAGGTAGCTCATAAGGGTTTCAATACCTTAAGCTTGTGGGAATAAGGTGCCTTGTGAGTGTAAGAACTCACATATGACTCAAAGAGCTAGTACAGGTACAAAATGCACCTACTAACCAAGAGGAATTAGGTATGGATATGACGTCCACGCCAGACAATTAGTGGCAGTGCAAGAATGGTACATGCTGAGGACTCTCTCAGCACACTTATGAGGTCTGTACCCGACAAGTAGTGGAGGCATAATATGGTACCAAGGCAGGAGTACTTTTGCAGGCCCCTTGGTGCATGGCTCTACTCACGTGGCCACTAGGTGACATAGCTCTCATTCCTTCGCGAGGCCCCCTTGGAAGGCTTATTGATGGCGCAGCTCTCTTGGCTGTTCACGAGGTCGAGTGTGCTGCGGATGTGACCTCCATGAGGCCATGGGCGAGGCCATCATTCGGGCCTAAATGGCGAGGCCACTCTGGAGCCATGGGCGAGGCCATCACGGGGCCTAGATGGCGAGGCCACTCCGTGGGCATGGGCGAGGCCACCACGGGGCCTAGATGGCGAGGCCACTCTGTGGGCATGGGCGAGGCCACCACGGGGCCTAGATGGCGAGGCCACTCCATGGGCATGGGCGAGGCCACCCCGAGGCCTAGATGGCGAGGCCACTCCGTGGGCATGGGCGAGGCCATGGCGGGGCCTAGATGGCGAGGCCACTCCGTGGGCATGGGCGAGGCCACCACGGGGCCTAGATGGCGAGGCCACTTCGTGGGCATGGGCGAGGCCACCACGGGGTCTAGATGGCGAGGCCACTCCGTGGGCATGGGTGAGGCCATTCGGGCCTAGATGACGCGTGCCCATATTTGCGAGGCCACCAGGCGTGCGGGCGTGGCTGAGCGAGGCCACCTGGTGCGTGCGGGCGTGGCCGAGCGAGGCCACCTGGTGCATGCGGGTGTGGCCGAGCGAGGCCACCTGGTGCGTGCGGGCGTGGCCGAGCGAGGCCATGGCTTCTATGTCGTGTAAATGGGCGCTTCATGGCATCGATCTCATATTTTCCCTTGGTGAGATTTTGAGCATCAACACTTCCCCCCCAGTCTAGGAGAGTACCTTTAGGTGCTCTTGTAGACTATTCACCTTAGTTCTTATAAGTAGGCCTTCATGCGTGGCTTAATATTTCCACCTTACTTCCTTGGCTTAGTGGTTTAGAGAACCCTTCCTTCAAGAGGTAAGGGGTTCAATCCCCCATCACCTCACTTTTTCCATAGTTTTTTTTTTTTTTTTTTTTTTTTTAAGTATGGGCTAATTTCTTGGGGTATCTATTTGGAGACTAATACATCCTTTTGGTCTATTTTTGCAAGCCAATACTGTGGCTCTACGGTTTCCTGACTCGTCTAGCAACCTCTCTGCGTCTACTGCTGAGAGGGACTGCCTTACAGCCCGGGTCCAGGAGCTCGAGAAAGAGCTTGAGAAAACCCAGTCTGAGCTAAAGAAGGTTCAGGCCGAACTTGCCACCTCGTCGAGGAGGAAGCTGAAGGTGGTTGCCAAGGCCAAGGAGCTGAAGGACCAAGTTGCCATCCTGAAGAGCGAACTCCAAGCGACCAAGGATATCATGACGGTGTCGCAGGAGATGGTTACTTATTTAGAGGCCGAAGTCGAGTCTATCAGGGTTGAACTCCAGACTGCAAGGGCCGAAGTCGAGGTTACCAGGACCCCTTGGAGGAGAGAAGTGCTTCCTTGGAGGCAGAGAAGACTGTCATTGAGTACAGATCAATAGACAGCGCCCTTTACAACGTATGGAGGCAGGATCCCAATTTTGATTTCTCTTCTTTTGGTGAGCATGTCGTCGCTCGAGAGACCATGTGGAGTGTCTCTTATTCTACTGCATTCGAGGCCCTTTTGAGCCTGTATGATGGGTTTTGGTTGGTTCCCCTCTTTTATTTATCAGGCTGGAGGTCCTTGGGAGCCCTTGTGAAAGGGTTCACTGGGACCTCTTTTGATGCCCCTTGATTACTCTTATAAGGATATTTTGACCCCTTGGGTCCTAGCTATCCTTTTATATATTCTTGCGCGCGCTTATTATTTTTTGCGAGAAGCGTCCCTCTCGTCATTATGCATAGTACTATTTTTGCAAGGGTCTCTTTTAGGACCCTTTTTGGCTAGACGGCTTGGTGGCCGCTCTAGACTTATTAGTGTTGTCACTATATATTTTTCTTTAGTAAGACCTTTTGGCCTCCTTGATGTTCACAAGGGTAGCTAATCCTTGTAAACCCAAGGGATGCCTTGCCAGGTCCTCTCCCTGTTTTCTGTATCTAAGGACTTCGCATAAGGCCCCGATATAAGGGGCCCTTCTAGGACCTCCCATTAAAGGGTCCTTTTTAGGGCCATGGTCCCTTTTGGGTCCTCCTGATGGAGGGCCCTTTTTAGGATCCTCCTGGTGCATAGGATCCTTTTTAGGATCCCGGTGCAAGGGGTCCTTCTTTGGGTTCTCCTGCTTGTTGCTTGCTTTGTCTTCACGGGCCACTTCCTCCTGATGGAGGGCCCTTTTTAAGATCCCCTATTAGAGGGTCTTTTTTAGGAGCCTCTTTTTAAGGAGTCTCCTTTTTAGGAGGGCGAGGGGTCCTTTTTAGGATCCTCCGTTAGAGGGCCCTTTTTAGGTTCCCCTCGCTAGCTGCATGTTATTGCCTCCTGTCCTGCCCCCCAAGTGTTTGGTGAAATTTATTTCGGCTGACACTTTGGCTGATGCCCGCGTAGTGAAGAAAAATAACACATGAAGTTGCAAACAGTTTCATTCATAACACGCGGTTTACAACTGACTTTGTAAATAAAAAAGGGGGTTACATCTAACTAGGAGGTTACCTAGGTAGCCTCTTTGATTCTTACTTGCTTAAGCTAAAACAACGAAGAACAAACTAAACATAGGTTCTTTTGGCCCTGAGAGCTTAAGCCTTGCTGGTAGTACTTCTTGAAAGGCTCCGTAACCCGTGGGTCCAATCTTGTGCGGATCTAACTTGTGTGGGTCGCTCCTTCATACACAGCCATTGTCATTGGTATAGATGGTTTGGTGGCTGCGCGGAGGGACATGTTATAGCATTCCCTCGCTTCCTTCTGCTCCCCTTTCACGCATGCTACTCCCCCAGGGGTTGGGAATTTCATAGCTAGGTGATACATAGAAGTTATCGCCTTCAATTCTCTCAGAGAGGGTCTCCCTAATACCGCATTGAAGGCTGAGGTGCACTCCACCACGAAAAAGTTAGCCATTATGGTGGTTTGCTTGGGTTGCTCCCCCATGGTGAGGGCTAATTTGATTGTCCCTAGGGGTTGCATCGAATCTCCCATAAACCCATACAAAGTCGTAGTGCAAGGTTTTAGGTGACGGAGGCTCAACCCCATCTTCTCCAGCGCTGGTCGATACAAAATGTCCACAGAGCTCCCGTTATCCACCATGACCCGACGTACCCTCATGTTAGCAAGCTGAGCGGTTAGCACCAGGGGGTCATTATGAGGGAAACACACTCCCTGTGCATCTTCTTCAGTGAAAGTTATTGAGTCATTCTCCCCTTTGAAGCTCTTCGGGGGGCGCTGCTCCAAACATAAAACACAAGGTGGTGGACTTCGTTTGGCCTCCTTGGCCTACTTGTCTCGCCCCTTCCTTGAATCACCTCCGACTCCTGGTCCTCCAAAGATGGTCCTGACCTCTCCCAGCACTTCTGGGGCCACCCCTCGTGCCCGCGGAGGGGACTCTTCTTCTTCTGGCCTTTGGTTCTCCTTGCGCACATATCTGCCCAAATGTCCCCGGCGGATGAGCTCCACGATTTCCACCTTCAAATGGCTGCACTCCGCGGTGGTGTGGCCGATATCCTTGTGATATTGGCAATACTTGCCCGGGTATCTTTTAGACCGATCCTTTTTTATTGGCGGGGGCCTTTTAAAAGGGACCCGGTTTTCGTTCGTAACGAAAATATCCTCTCTCGCATGGGTGAGGTCTGTGTAGAAAGTGTAGGGGCTCTGTATGCACTCGCCAGAACGTTGGTGCTTCCGGGGAGGATCGTCCCTCGTTGTCTCATATACACCCTTCTTCTTGGCACGACTTTGGTTTTCCTGGGCAGAAGGTTTTGGGGGCGATGGGCCTTTACCAGCTTTAAGGTATTCGTGACCATCCTCCACACGAATGTACTTTTGTGCCCGCTCGTAGAAATCATCCAAGTTTGTGACCTCTCTCTTGAGCATGTTATCCCATAACTTGCTCCCTGGGCATACTCCAGTGGTGATGGCCATTTTCAGCTCTCGGCGGGTCAGGCTCCCTACCTTAGCCGCCTCCATATTGAACCGGTGGATATAGCTCTTCAAACTCTCATTTTCTCCTTGTTTCACATTGGCAAGGCTGGTGCCTGGCATTGTGTAATCTCGCATGGCGTGGTGCTGCTGGAGGAATTCATCAGAAAGTTGCTGCCAAGATCGGATGGACCCCGGTCTAAGCCTCCTGAACCATTTGTAGGCAGGTCCTCTTAAGGTGACAGCAAAGCAATGACATCGCGCCCCGTAGCCAATTCCCCTCAGCTTCATCAGGTCATTAAATGTATCTAGATGATATTTTGGATCCGTGTCTCCTTCGTAGGGGGTCATGTGGGGCTCTTTAAAGTTGGCAGGGAGCCTGATGGCCTGGATCTCCCTGACGAAGGGTGACTCATGGTCGAATTCTTCCTGAAAGACCTGGCCGCTAGATGCGGTGACGATCTTGCTTTGGAGGCTCCTCATCTCCGTGTCCAGGTCCTGCCTCCTCTTCCTTAGAGCGTCCCTCAGAGCGGACGGGCTAAGATCCGCTTTTCCCTTGCCTTCACGAGGCGCCACAGGGGGCGTGGTCCCTTTGCCTGCCTTCTTTTTATTGAGCTCCTCCCGTAAGTCTAAGGGTGCTCTTTTAGAGGTGACCTCGTCCTCATTGCGAGGGGCAGCGTTGGTCCTCGGCGCTAGTTTCTGGGCCTGCTTAGGCGGTTCAGGGTGCTCACGGTTCTTCGCTCGGGGGGTGTTACTGGTTGAGTGTCGGGTTCTCCCATCATCTACCGGTACAGTGGTCTCCACCCCATCCTTGCCCTTCTCCTTCTCTTAGGCAAGGTCACGCTCAACTTACCCTGCAACAGGCCGTTCAGGACCTCTTGCATGTTCTCCAAGGTGGTTTCCAACCTTTGGTTCTTACGGTGGAGCTCACGTATTTCCTCTTCATAAAACCAAGATTTCGAACTCGAGCTCACGGACTGGACCCGGGGGTGCTTATCATGCCTATGGGCAGAAGGGCCCGGGTCCTGCCGGCCGGAGTTCGGTACCTGCAGTGGTTTTGGAGGAGGGAACTCATTAGCATTTCCCGGTGGTGCTCTTGGAGAACGTTCTCCAGGTGGAGCGGCCAGTGACGAGGCCACTCTATCACCTCCGTGAACCTCAGCGTCCTTCGGGGGCTCCACGTCTCTGGGTGGAGGAGCATCCTACATGGAGGCCTTTAGCTGGACTCCGTTCAGGTGAACCTCTACCTCACGTGGCTCCCTCAGTTGCTTTGAACGTCTTGGCATTTTCTTCTTGCTGGAAACAATGGTGGAACAGTAGTTTGAAACTAACGTTCCCACAGACGGCGCCAAACTGTTGACTGTGAGAACTCGTCAACTAAGTTGAGTTGGAAAAATTATCAAGTCAAGGTCTCTAATGGAAAAGCTGTAGAAACTTAAACAATCACTCAAGAACAATGATAGAACAATAATGGAGAATTCAGTCTTTCATTCACACTCAAGCCTTTGCTACAGTAAAATTTCCAACCCCCTTTCAGGTGGTGTTCAAGTTCATTTTATAGTAGGCTCTAATGGCCTTAGGTACATGGTGGTCCAGGAGACCAAGTGGTACATAAGTACTATGTCAGGGGAGTGGCTTCAAAGGTTGTGGTCGTACCTCCAGTACAGGAGCAGGTGTCAGGAGGATGTCTCCAATACTTGTCTGTACCCATGTTTGATGAGAGGTGGCAGGCATAGTGGCGCAGGTGGTAGTGGTGTCGACTCTGACCCTTGGCCGTAGGTGTACGGGCCATAACTCTTATCCCAGCAGTCCCACTGATACCAGTGTCCGTACTCAGTACTAGGTCGTACAAGTATGTCCCATTCGACTCGTACTGGAGCCTCTAAGCATAGGGGTCTCAAGGTGTAAGGAATGGGACCCTTGGTGCATGGCTCTACTCACGTGGCCACTAGGTGACGTAGCTCTCATTCCTTCGCGAGGCCCCCTTGGAAGGCTTATTGATGGCGCGGCTCTCTTGGCTGTTCATGAGGTCGAGTGTGCTGCAGATGTGACCTCCATGAGGCCATGGGCGAGGCCATCATTCGGGCCTAAATGGCGAGGCCACTCTAGAGCCATGGGCGAGGCCATCACGGGGCCTAGATGGCGAGGCCACTCCGTGGGCATGGGCGAGGCCACCACGGGGCCTAGATGGCGAGCCCACTCTGTGGGCATGGGCGAGGCCACCACGGGGCCTAGATGGCGAGGCCACTCCGTGGGCATGGGCGAGGCCACCACGAGGCCTAGATGGCGAGGCCACTCTGTGGGCATGGGCGAGGCCATGGCGGGGCCTAGATGGCGAGGCCACTCCGTGGGCATGGGCGAGGCCACCACGGGGTATAGATGGCGACGCCACTCCGTGGGCATGGGCAAGGCCATTCGGGCCTAGATGACGCATGCCCATATTTGCGAGGCCACCAGGCGTGCGGGCGTGGCTGAGCGACGCCACCTGGTGCGTGCGGGCGTGGCTGAGCGAGGCCACCTGGTGCGTGGGGGCGTGGCCGAGCGAGGCCACCTGGTGCGTGCGGGCATGGCCGAGCGAGGCCACCTGGTGTCCGAGCGTGGCCGAGCGAGGCCATGGCTTCTATGTCGTGTAAATGGGGGCTTCATGGCATCGATCTCATATTTTCCCTTGGTGAGATTTTGAGCGTCAACAGACGAGATTTCACCGTCAACAGTTTGGTGCCGTCTGTGGGAAGAACATGCATCAAGCCAACGTTCTTTCATCACTTCCAACAAAGAAAGATGCTAAGGCGTTCAAAACGCCTACGACAACTACAAGATGATAAAGTTCGCCGGGAGGGATTAGAGAGGAGGGATTCCAAGGAAGACCCCCCACCGCCTAAGCATGGAGGTACGCTAGAGGAACCACTTCTAGCAAGGGAGGAGAAGGAAGCATCGTCCTTGGCTATTTGGCCCGACGGAGGTCACTCAGAGCCGCCAGTGCATCCACTTCACCGGCTCTCGGTGGCACCACTCTCAGGCCACGAAGACCCAGGTCCATCGACGCACGGGCCAGGCAAGGGTTCTAGGGTGCACTCGGTAAGTTCCAGCTCAAGGACTCGTTTCTACAAGGATGAGATTCAAGAGTTTCATAAAAAGACTCGAAGGCTGGAAACCATGATAGATAGCATGCAAGAGATCTTAAAAAAGTACCATGACGGACCTAGACCGACGAAATGCCCCCAGGAGCAAAGGTGGAGGGAAGATAATGGTTGTAAGAACGAAGCATAAGTCACCTAAAAAGAGGTGCCCCCTGGCCTAAGGGAAAAACTCAATAGGAAGAGGTCAGAAGTAAGAAACACGTCCCCCCCGGTTCCCCTGAGGAGCACAACAAAGGCAAGGGATCAGTCTGAGAACCCGCAAGACTCCTTAAGCAAAAATAGGAGGGAACTAGACATCAAAATGCAGCACCCTCAAGGCAAGGTTATCACCGCACCTGGGGGGCACAGAGAAGATGAAGGATTCGAATATGATTCGCCCTTCACAAGGGAGATCCAGGCTGAGAAAATCCCCGCCAACCTTAGAGAGCCTCGCATGACTCCATACTAGGGTACTACAGACCCAAAGTATCACTTAGACTACTTCAATAACTTAATGAGGTTAAGAGGGGTCAACAGCAGAGAAAAATGTCATTTCTTTGTTGTTACACTTAAAGGTGTTGCATACAAGTGGCTCAAGAGGTTAAGGCCAAGAACAATCAAATCATGGCAGCAATTCTCTGGCGAATTTCTTCAGCAGCACCATGCGGTCTGTGATTACGTTAAGCCAATTACCAGCCTCGCTAACATAAAGCAAGGCAAAAATGAAAGTCTGAAGATCTATATCCATAAGTTCAATATGGAAGCAACGAAGGTGGGAAGTTTAACCAAAGCGGCGATCAAGATGGCTATTACAGCCGAAGTTCGTCTAGGAAGCAAGTTATGGTGTAACATTCTCAAAAGAGAAGTTTCAAATTTAGATGACTTCGAGAGAGAGAACAGAAGTACATACATGTGGAAGAGGGCCATAAGAACTCTCATGTTGAAGAAAGAAAACCTTCCTCCAGTCGCCCTACTACCAATACGTCTAAAGATTCCATATAGAAGGGGGCGTCGTGATAGAGGGGCGCTGACCAAGTTTAAAATTGAACAAGGACCATCTAGCCATAAAAGTCCTGACTTGAGGGGAGACCACCTCAAAAATCGCAAAACGTGTCTCAAAGTAAATGCTTGCAAAAAGGTTCTCAAAGTAAACGCTCGATAAAAGGGTCTCAAAGTAGATGCTTGCAAAAAGGGTGTCAAAGTAGACGCTTGCAAAAAGGGTCTAAAAGTAGACGCTCGCAAAAAGGGTGTCAAAGTAGACCCTTGCAAAAAGGGTGTCAAAGTAGACCCTTGCAAAAAGGGTCTCAAAGTAGACGCTCGCAAAAAGGGTCTCAAAGTAGGCGCTTACCAAAAAGGGTCTCAAAGAAGACGCTTGCAAAAATAGTACTATGCCCAATGACGAGAAGGACGCTTCTCGCAAGAAATAATATGCGCGCACAAAAGTATGTAAAAGGATAACTAGAATCCAAGGGGACAACATATCCATATCGATACAATCAAGGTGCACCAAAGAGAGACCTACCGAACCCCCTTTCGCGTGGGTTCCAAAGGACCTCGAGCATGATAAATACAATAAAAATAAAAAGAATAATAAAAAGGAAGAAAATAGTCTACAAGAACGCCTAAAGGCCTCCCTATAGACTAGGGGGCAAGTGTGGATGCCAAAAATCCACCAAAGAAAAAAAAACCTATAGTCCCTGGATGGAACACAGGGATAACAGTCACTTAGTCATGTTACCGAGCTCGTGCCCATAGGTCTCACGAGATCGCGTTCTGGCCAAAACCCTTAAAGCCCCGCAAGTCTCTGCCCTTTTGGAGACTAAGTCACCTTATGCCAAGGAACTATGCACCATTACGCCTAGCGAGACCCGCATACCCAACAAGACCATCCCGCCTCACATGCAGCCAAGGAGCCCCGCGCACTGATGCCTTGGCTAGGAGGGCCTCACGCGCACGTCGATGGCCTTGCACACATGCTGGTATCTCAGCCAAGAAGGCCTCACGCGCGCACTGTTGTCTCGGCTAGGAAGGCCTCGCGTGCACACCGGTGTCTCAGCCAGGAGGGACTTGCGCGAGTGCTCCAGCCACCCATGCACCTCGCCTCGCCCGCCTCGATGGAGACCCCATGGTCTCGCCCACCTATGGATCTCACCAAGGTTTCGTCTCGTTTGAGTGCTCCAGCCACCTCGCGTCTCATGTAGTCGCGGCCCTCATCTCGCGCTTAGGTGATGCGCACCTGCAGACCGCGCCCAGGCACCGTCTTGCACATGCGTCTCGCGGCACCCAAGAAACATTGGCTCGATGGTCTCACGCCCCTTAGCGCCTCACGCTCATTAGGGCCATGCGCCCATCAATGCCTCGCGCCTCTCAGTGCCTCGCACCCTTCAGCACCTCGCGCCCATCAGGGCCTCGTGCCCATCAGGGCTACACGCCCATCAGCGCCTTGCAACCCTCAGCGCTTCGCGCCCATCAACGCCTCACACCCCTCAGTGCCTCGCACTCATTAGGGCCTTGAGTCCCTCAGCACCTCGCGCCCCTTAGGGCCTCACGCCCATCAGGGTCTCGTTCCCTCAGGGCCTCAAGCCCATCAGGGGTGTCGTGAAGGCCTTCCCTCTTAAGCATCTTGGAACCATGTTATCCGAGGTAGCGCATAAGGGTTTCAATACCTTAAGCTTGTGGGAATAAGGTGTCTTGTGAGAGGAAGAACTCATGTATGACTCAAAGAGCTAGTACAGGTATGAAATGCACCTACTAACCAAGAGGAATTAGAGTACGGATATGACTTCCACGCCAGACAAGTAGTGGTAGTACAAGAATGGTAGATGGTGAAGACTCCCTCAGCACGCTTATGAGGTCCGTAGCCAACAAGTAGTGAAGGCATAATATAGTACCAAAGTAGAAGTACTTTTGCAGGCCCCTAACACGTACTAAAGCCGACCACCACTCCTTCAACACCACTACGACCTGTGCCACAACCCTGACAATGTACCTATGTAAAATCTTGTCCCCTGGGACCACGATGTACACGGAGCCATTAGAGCTCCAATATAAATAGACTTTCACCCCTCCAGCAAAGGGGTTGGAAAACTCATTGTACACCCAGATTATTGAGCAATATACAAAGGCTTACTCCATTGTTGATCTGTGTTTTACCTTTCCTTAAGCTTATTCTAAGTTCTTATCTAAATCTAAATATCTTCATACTTATCTTTGAGTTTTCCGATCTTATTTCTTTGACGAGATTTTACCGTCAACAGCTTCCTATTTTCTATAGCCTTCTTTGACTCATATACATCTTTAAGGTAAAAATACCTAGATTCCCTAAAGTCTAACTAAAATCCTTAACAGCCACCAAGTGCAAAATCGTCCTTCTGCACCTATCTTGTTAACCGTAATTAACACCCTCCAATTCCCGTTATTCTCAATATTCTCGAATACCAATAATTCATATCCCGTTATCCTTTAACTCCCGGCAACGCTCTAATCACCAAATTACCCCAGAACTCACCCTAAGCCCCAAACTCAATCCCGTTATGACCAAACCGCTAGCTTATACTCAAAGATCGTCTCATGCTGAATAGCTCAAACAAATCCACATTATAATGTGGCCTCAACAATAGTTTACCAATATGCATACAAATATATAATTACGCCCTCAACGGGAAAAATGACCAAAATGCCCTCAAAACAACATATATACACATATGCAAGCATTTATCATCATATAATAATATGATCCACATAAACTTGCACATAATCATATAATGGCATAATAAATCAATTATGGCCCTCTCAGCCTCCTAATCAAGGTCCTAAACCTCATTAGGAAATTTGGGTCGTTACAACTATCCCCTCCTTACAGAAATTTCGTCCTCGAAATTTATCTTAACCGGCCCGAAATATCAATTCCACACAACTGATTCCAGTTTCCCAGGTTATTTCCTCGACCTCACTGTTTCTAAAATATTACTTTAAATCAAGGTAAAAATTTTGTTCCTCAGAAACTTATTCTTTCAATCTCATAACTGAACTGGCCACTCCTCATAGAATAACTCCACCTTCAGCTACAGATCCACATAACTTATGTAATGACCCAACTAATTCTAGACTTTGGACCATTAATAACTACTATACATAGACACTAATCTTATGAAAACATACATACGAAATAGTCATAACTATATTAAAAACTGTAAAGCAATGGTTGAAATACATAAAAATTTGAGGTAGGATATGGGATCCTATTGTTTGAAAATAAAACATATTTTAAATCTTAAATAAATTCGTTACAACAACAGGTGCAGAAAATACATAGAAAATATAATTGCAATAGCTAAAAACAACTTCGTCCTCGAATCGTTCACGCAGTCCACCAGATCCATTCTTCCTCAATACACAATCCCAAGCCGCCAAGAATCTTCCCGCCGCCATAATTATTTCCCTACACATATAAAATAAAAGAATGAGCCTAATGCCCAGCAAGGAAAATCTACTAATAACATAAAACAAAACTATATCATAAACATATATCACAATTATAACCCATGTACATGGTAAATATTTGGGTTTGCTAACTAAGCAACTATAAGCCTCAAAATACAATGAGGTTTGCTAGCTAAGCAACTATATGCCCCAAGAACATAAAAGTGTTGGGGTTTGCTATTTAAGCAACTATAAGCCCCAAGACATATATATCATAACATATAAAAACATATAATAGCATAATCATATAAGCATATAATAACAGTCCTATTTTCCTTAGCAATACCGAGATGTGAGAACAAGAACGGGATTTGGGAAAACTCCTAAAACCAATAATAGAAAGGTGAGTATTTCCTAAAAGAAAATATGAAAAGAAATGAACTAAAACCACCGAGAAGATACTTACCGACAAGAAACCTCAAGTTCAAAGAACTTAGATGCCTAACCAAGAATTGAAAACAGTGAGTTAAGATTTGAGTAGAGAAAAACTATAAAAACATACAGAAATTAACTAGGAATAGGAATACCTTTAAATGCACTATAACCGAACTACACCTCGATATCTAAAAACACACTATTATCCTTACTTCCCAAGTGTTTAATAAGCTTAAGATGAGAAAGATTATAACCCCAACCCAAGTGTTTAACACTCTAAAGAAAACATAGCTACTTGAAGGCTCTGAACTCAGCTTGAAGGATGAAAGAAATGGCTGGGTACTAGGTCCTATTTATAGTGTTCAAGAATGAAAAGATCTTCTTTTAGATTGAATAAAAATAATGACTATTTAATTGAATAACCGTTCAACAGAGGCTTAAGACTCGGTCAAAAGATTCTAAGGCTAGCTAAGAGGTTATGGGTTGAATTAAGCTCGGTTTCAAAATTATTCAAAAATATTGCCCTAGAGCCGATATATCACCTGGGCTTATATTCCCGAGGCTCGTTGTAGTGTTCGTGCGAAGTTACGTGTTTTTTGTATTCCCCGAGTGGCGATATATTGGCATACGCTGAAATATTATACACGTAATTGCACTTTTTTCAGCCTAATTTGAATTGAGTAAACAACTTTGACTGAGTCCCATAACAATTTCAAAGCTGCTGGCAGACTCTAGGGTTTTCAAATATTCTTCTTATAAAACTATTCCTCAAAAATACTTAATTTCTTAATAAACATGCACACGACAAGTGTCATTAACTTATTGGATCTATCTAAACCTTATAGTATAATAAATATCATCTTCATAATCAGCTATATTAATCAAACCTTATGTTATAATTAATATTCTTAAACTATAGGTTAAACTTATAAAATCTACAAGTGTTGCTACGAGTGTCCAACTGAGTCTCGGCTTGAACCAAAATCCACAGTAATAAACATACTATAACTACTACTAGCTATTACTACTACTACTACTACTATCTAACTAGCTAAGTAAAGTTCTTGGACTCTACAGTTCTCCCCTACTAAGAAGAATTTCATCCTCGAAATTTACTTACCAAATAATTACGGATACTGTCTTTGCATGTCTTCCTCCAACTCCCACGTTGCCTTCCGTTCATTACTATTACTCCATAGGGCTTTGACTATCAGAATACTCTTGGACCATAACTGCTTCATCTCTCTATCTACGATTCTAAATGGTCATTCCTCGTAACTCAAGTCTTTCTGGAGTGCTATCGTATCGTACTTGAGGACGTGAGATGGGTCTGACACATACTTTCGTAGCATTGAGATGTGGAACACGTTGTGGCTACCTGTAGGGCTAATCTATATGCAACTGCTCCCACTTTATCCTATATCTCAAAAGGACCTACAAACTGGGGACTAAGCTTGCCTTTCTTCCCAAACTGCTTCACACCTTTCATAGGAGATATCTTCAAGAAGACTTGATCTCCGACCTTGAATTCCACATCACGTTGCTTGGAATCCACATAGCTTTTCTGACGGCTTTGAGCCGCAAGCATACACTTTCTAATCAGCACTACTGCTTCTTGAGCTTTTCTAACAGCTTTGGGACTGAGAATCTGCTTTTCTCCTACCTCATCCCAATGTAACGGTGATCTACACCTTCTTCCATAAAGTAACTCATAAGGTGCCATCCCGATTGTTGACTGGTAGCTATTGTTGTAGGAGAACTCTATCAGCAGCAAGTACTTATTCTGTGATCCTCCGAAATCAAGTACACATGTGCGCAACATATCTTCTAAAATCTGTATCGTACGCTCGGACTGACTGTCTGTTTGAGGATGAAAAGCTTTACTAAGACTTAACTTAGTACCCATGGCATGCTATAAACTTCCCCAAAATCTCGATGTAAACACCGATCCTCTATTAGACACTATTATCTTGGGGATTCCATGCAACCTTACTATCTCTTGGACATAGATGTCTGTGTATTGATCCGCTGTGTATGAAGTCTTAACAGGCAAGAAATGAGCCGACTTGGTTAGTCTATCTATTACTACCCAAGCTGAATCATGCTGCTTACTTGTTCGTGGCAAACCCGTCACGAAATCCATAGTTATATCGCCCCATTTCTATTCTGGTACGCTAAGTGGTTGCAATAAGCCTGCAGGCTGCTGATGTTCTGCTTTCACTTGTTGGCATACTAAGCATTTAGACACAAATTTTTCTATGTCCTTCTTCATCCCTGGCCACCAATATATTGCCTTGATGTCGTGAGTCATCTTGGTCAACCCTGGGTGAACTGAGTATGGGGTACTGTGCGCAGCCTCATGTTGAGCTCCTTCTGAGTATAGAAGTACTTTAAAATTTTGTGGTCCGTATAAATCTCACACCGTTCTCCGTAAAGATAACGGCGCCAGCTTTTCAACGCAAATACCACCGCTGCCAACTCCATATCGTGAGTTGGATAGCGTTGCTCGTACTCCTTCAGCTGCCTTGAGGCGTAGGCTATCACCTTGTCATTCTACATCAGCATTCAACCCAACCCTTGCTTCGACGCAACACAGTAGACTACAAACTTATGTTGGGTGTCGGTACACAAAGTACTGGTGTTGAGCAAAGCTTATCCTTAAGCAAATGGAAGCTTTCTTCACATTTATCAATCCAGTTGAATCTTTGTTGTTTCCAGGTCAGGTTGGTGAGCGGAGTGGCTATCTTATAAAAGCCTTCTACGAACCTCCGATAATAACCTGCTAATCCGAGAAAACTTCTTACTTCTGATGCGTTCTTTGGTCTTGGCCAATCCTTCACGGCCTCTACCTTAGATGGGTCTACTTCAACTCCGTCCTTGGATATAATGTGCCCGAGGAATGCTTCTTGCGAAAGCCAAAACTCGCATTTCTTGAACTTGGTGTAGATTTGATGCTCCTTTAGTCGTGATAAGATCAACCTCAAATGTTCCTCATGCTCGACTTCGTCCCTTGAGTATACTAAGATGTCATCGATGAACACTACGAAAAATTTATCCAAGTAGTCCTTGAAGACCCTATTCATTAAGTCCATAAACGCAACCGGAGCGTTGTTAAGACCAAAAGACATAACTAAGAACTCGTAATGCCCATAACGATTTCTAAAATTTGTCTTAGGAATATCCTCTCCCCGCACCTTGAGCTGATGGTACCCGGACCGTAAATCAATCTTTGAAAACACGGTCGCACCTCGAAGTTGATCAAACAAGACATCAATCCGGGGTAGCGGGTACTTATTCTTAATTGTCACCTAATTCAGCTCATGGTAATCTATGCACATCCGCATGCTTCCGTCCTTTTTCTTCACAAATAGAACTGGTGCTCCCCATGGCGAATGGCTCGGCCTAATGAAACACAAGTCTAGGAGTTCTTGTAGCTGCATCTTTAACTCCTTAAGTTCTATAGGTGTCATCCAGTATGGTGCCTTGGAGATAGGCTCGGTGCTCGGTACTAATTCGATTGTGAATTCAATTTCCCGAGTCGGCGGCAACCCTGGTAAGTCATCGAGAAATACTCCTGGGAATTCTCTTACAATACGGACGTCTCCAAATTTAAGTGGTGTTTCCTTTACCACATCTATGATGCTGGCTAAGAATGCTTGACATCCTTTTTCTATCATCATTTGAGCTTTGAGAGATGATATTTGCAGTGTGCGTAATCTTGAAACTTGTCCCATGAAGCATAGTCTTTGGCCGTCAGGAGTCTCGAACATCACTTTCTTACGTTTGCAGTCAATGGTTGCACCATGCCTTGCTAGCCAGTCCATGCCTAGTATCACGTCGAAGTCCTTGATCTCTAGCTCTATCAGGTCTCCTTCTAGTTCTATGTCCTCAATCTTATACGCCACGTACTATCCGTGATGATAGAACTACTTTACCCGAAGGCAACTCGGTTAAAAACCTAGTTATAAATCTTTCACAAGGTTTGTCTAGTTTTTCTATCATTCCTAACGAGATATATGGATGAGTGGCTCCCAAATCAAATAATTCAGAACATATATTATTAAGGATAAAAACTAGACCTGTGGCCACCTTATTGCATGCATCAGCTTCTCCTTGGGTTAAGGCAAATATCCTGGAAGGAACCATCTTGTCTTCCTTTTTCCCTTCTGGCTTGAACTGAGGATATTATTTCTTCCGGTGTCCTTCTTGACCACAATTGTAACATCCCTTGGTGTTTTCCCGGCATTTCCCAGGATGTTTCTTCTAGTACTTAGTACATTGCAGGTATTCTACATAACCCGACCTACTGCTTCCATTGTTCGTCCGTGCCTTTTCATCGCTATCAGACTGCCTATTGTTAGAGTGGGTTTCTATACTTAGAAAAATAAGCCATCTTTATTATTTTCTAAGTTTGTTTCTAATCATACTATATGACTTTATTCTCAGGCTCGAAACTCATCTTTGTTCCAAAATTAACCATATTGAGGGAGGACTGGGATCAGTAAAATCGTTCCCACTACTATGGCCCCCTAACTCTCAATATAGAAACTCAATTCATTGATTTGTATCCACCCTCACCAAACTTAGTCATTATTTATTATATTTATTATTTATTATGATTGCAAAACATTGATATTAATTTGGAAAAAAAAATCACTATTTACAATCACAATGCAAAGAAATAAGAAAACTAATCTATTCTAAAAATCAGGATGTTCTACATCCGATCCTTCATCTAACATATCATCATCTATTTCTTTGTAGTCATCATTGTCTTGTGCCTCAAAATGCCCTCGAGGAAGATTCATAAAAGTTCTATGTTTTTGTTCATTTGTAAACTGAAACTCCATTTTTGAAGTGAACCTAAGTATGAGAAAATAATATCTCATAGCTACCGGCAATTCATCTTCATCATCTATCGTCTCCCAAATTTATTCTAAGGCTGCAATCACAGTAGGATAATCTCTAAAAAGTCTAATTACTTAAACGTATTGCTCTGTTGATCTCATCATGATCTGCTTATATTCTTGGAGGTGACCTATCTCCCAGTGGAACGAAAGTAGTCTTCGAGTGATTCTTTCTAGCACTCCTACGGTGTTTCATGGTTCTCTAATTCTTTTTAGGGCCTTAATGGCTCAGATATCCTCATAAGTTAATGCTCCGTTCATTCTTAACTGAAAACATAAAGGCAAAAATCGTTAGCTATACACATAAACATAATAACTATAATCATAAACACTTACTTGCCGATCAGATTCGGAGCTTGAGCGTGTGTATCAAGGAGAACTTCATGCGAATGAACCGTTGCTCTGATACCAACTGTAATGACCCAACTAATTCTAGACTTTGGACCATTAATAACTACTATACATAGACACTAGTCTTAAGAAAACATACATACGAAATAGTCATAACTATATTAAAAACTGTAAAGCAAAGGTTAAAATACATAAAAATTCGAGGTAGGATATGGGATCCCATTGTTTGAAAATAAAACATATCTTAAATCTTAAATAAATTCGTTACAAGATCAGGTGCGGAAAATACATAGAAAATATAATTGCAATGACTAAAAACAACTTTGTCCTCGAATCGTTGACGCAGTCCACCGAATCCATTCTTCCTCAATACACAATCCCAAGCCGCCAAGAATCTTCCCCCCACAATAATTATTTTCGTGCACATATAAAATAAAGGAATGAGCCTAATGCCCATCAAGGAAAATCTACTAATAACATAAAACAAAACTATATCATAAACATATACTATAAACATATATCACAATTCTAACCCATGTACATGGTAAATATTGGGTTTTGCTAACTAAGCAACTATAAGCCACAAAATACAACGAGGTTTGCTAGCTAAGCAACTATAAGCCCCAAGAACATAAAAGTGTTGGGGTTTGCTATTTAAGCAACTATAAGCCCCAAAACATATATATATATCATAACATATAAAAACATATAATAGCATAATCATATAAGCATATAATAACTATCTTATTTTCCTTACCAATACTGTGATGTGAGAACAAGGAAGGGATTTTGGAACTCTCCTAAAACCAATAATAGAAAGGTGAGTACTTCTAAAAGAAAAGAGATGAAAATGAATGAACTAAACCACCGAGAAGATACTTACCGACAAGAAACCTCAAGTTCAAGGAACTAAGATGCCTAACCAAGAATGGAAAACAGTGAGTTAGGATTTGAGTAAAGAAAAACTATAAAAAAAAATACAAAAATGAACTAGGAATAGGAATACCTTTAAATGCACTATAACCGAACTACACCTCGATATCAAAAAACACACTATTAACCTTACTTTCCAAGTGTTTAATAAGCTTAAGATGATAAAGCTTATAACCCCAACCAAAAGTGTTTAACACTCTAAAGTAAATCTAGCTGCTTGAAGGCTCTGAACTCAACTTGAAGGATGAAAGAAATTGCTAGGTACTAGATCCTATTTATAGAGTTCAAGAATGAAAAGATCATTTAGCTTGAATAAAAATAATGACTATTTAATTGAAAAACATTTGAATAACCATTCAGCAGAGGCTTAAGACTCGGTCAAAAGATTCTGAGGCTAGCTAAGAGGTTATGGTTTGAATTGAGCTCGGTTTCAAAATTATTCAAAAATATTAGCCTAGAGCCGATATATCGCCCATGGTAGGTGATATATCGCCTGGGATTATATTCCTGAGGCTCGTCGAAGTGTTTGTGCGAAGTTACGTATTTTTCGTATTCCTCGAGTGGCGATATATCGGCATACGCTCACGTAATTGCACTTTTTCAGCCTAATTTGAATTGAGTAAACAGCTTTGACTGAGTCCTATAACGATTTCAAAGCTGCTGGTAGACTCTTGGGTTTTCAAATATTCTTCTTATAAAACTATTCCTCATAAATACTTAATTTCTTAATAAACATGCACACGACAAGTGTCATTATCTTATTGGATCTATCTCAACCTTATAGTATAATAAATATCATCTTCATAATCAGTTATATTAATCAAACCTTATGTTATAATTAATATTCTTAAACTATAGGTTAAACTTATAAAATCTACAAGTGTTGCTACGAGTGTCCAACTGAGTCCCGGCTAGAACCAAAATCCACAGTAATAAACATACTATAACTACTACTATCTATTACTATTACTACTACTACTACTATCTAACTAGCTAAGTAAAATGCTTGGACTCTACAACTTAACTCATGAGTTTCTTCTAACCCATGTCCTCAACATGGAATATATATGATACACTGCGTACAGCCGACAGTGCCAAAATTGTGGTCAACTTAAAAGCAACCTAACTGATCCTTTCCAGGTTTCAAACAATCTTAATAATCTAGGGCCCAACTTGCCCTTATCTCTTCACCCCTTTTTCCTTGGTGATATCCTAAGGAAGATATAATCTTCTACTTGGAACTCCATATTCTTGCTTTCTAATTCAGTAATAGCTTTTCCATTTACTTTGAAAAGTGAGCCTTTTAATAATCTCAATGATCCCTTGAACTACCTCAAGATCCAAATATAACATCTCACTTATCTCATTCCAACTAATGGGTGATATACATTCTCTATCATACCTCATCTCATAAAGTGTCCTTCCAATAATTGGATAACTCTCTCTCTCTCTCTCTCTGATTTACCGTCAGTCTGAGAATAATCAACTGTACCAAATTCCAATTATATACTCATCGTCTTCCTTAACCCTCCCAAGACCTGGAAGTAAGAACAAAGTCCTCATCTGATAAGATAGACCTCGAATTCCATGAAGGCATACTATCTATCTCACATAGAGATCTGAATATTGGTCAGTTGTGTAACTTGTCCTTACTGATAAAAATGAATTCACCCTAAATACTGGTCCATAATGACCCAACCGCACCATGCTGACCCATTGCCCTGGGCAGCCCACCGTAAAACCCATCGCGATGTTTCTTTATTCCCATTATAAAATACTTAAAGGCTGCATTAGCCTTACTGGTTTCTGGTACCTTGTCCTGACCTGCTAATAGGATAAGAACTTTGTCATATATTCCATTATGTCCCTCTCCATCCCAGGCCACCAATATAAAACCTTCAAACTTTAGTACCTTTTTCCTAATGCCTGGATGAAAAGGCCAAGAGAGTATTATGAGATTCATCCACAATTTCCATTTAATTCTAGTGTCCATCAGATTCCAGATCCGATCCCTATATTACAATAGACTTATACCTAACATTGTATAATCCTTAGCTAATCCAGCTAAGACTTTTCCTTCAATTCTCCCATCTATGGTTCACTTAATTGTCTCTCCTTGATCTTTTATGAGATAATAATCTCAAGTATCAAACTGGCCACTTATCCCACTAGAAACTCTACTCTAGTTCTAGTCGGATCCTTTAACCAACATGATGCATAGAAAATAACTTTTTCCTGTCACCGAGGTGTCATAACAACTCACAAACTAATTCTGACCTGTAAAAGACTCAGAACTCATCCTGAAATACATATACTATCATGCCCGTCCAAGGAAACTCCTACTCCTAAGTCGTTCCTTGACATTGGTAAATTTCCAACCGAAAATACATCACAACACCGTCGACCAAGACAATCACAAATCCAATTAAGATAATCTTTGAATACTCCATTCGTCTAGTTCATAAAAATAACTTAGCATTACCAAATCTTCAGAACATGACTCAGCACCCCCAGTGCCCTTGTCTAATATAATAACAGTCTTTTGTACATCCTTATCTCTGATCTCTAGCTGGTAATAACCAAATCAAAGATCCACCTTGAAGAATACCATCCTATTCAATAATTGAGCCTTTTGTTTCTACAGCTTTGCTGAAGTTGTTCAATACAGTGCCCTATATCTTATTCCATCCCTGGCACCAATCTAATCACCATTCTATCTTCATATATAAATGTATATCCTTAACAAATCTCTTGGAAACCTATCTAGAAACTCACAGACTAATCCAATCTGTCTTGATCCCACTGGTACAACCTAAGTAGTGTCCATCACACTAGCTAAGCGTTCTAAGCATCCCCCTGCAGCATCCCCCTGCAGTAGATCTCCAGCTCTAAATACAAATATCATAAACACAGTGCCAACTACTTCAAGGGTTTCTCCCTTTTAACTCAAGAGTTACTATCCTTTCCATGCAACCCATCACTGCCCCATACTTGGCTAACCATTCCATATCCAAAATCCTTACGTTACAGCTGTCTTAAAAGATGCTTTGGATAGTAGATGACATGTTCACCGGTCTCTATGTGCCTCTGATTGAATCCCTTCATTCCCGATCCCATCTCTTCCTGTAGCATGACCTTGAATACCCTTGAAAATCAAAGTTGATACCTTCTGGAGCCTTACCCATGACCCTGTTGCTTCAGTCGTAGTATCATTAGTGTAGTAGTCATTCACATTCTGCTTCTAATTGGGGAGTAGTTCAACACATCGTTAATGAATCTGAATGTATCCCATTCATGTTGTTCCTGTATTCTCTGCCTGTCGGACTTACCTATGTTGTTGAAGTATAAATTGGTTAGGAACTTTTACTATTAATCCATCACACCCCACTTGGTACAAGTAATAATTCCTAAAAGGTCTTTTTCCTTGATCCTCAGCTGGTAATAACCAGATCAGGGATCAATTCCTGAAGACATTGTCCTGTCTTGTAACCGGGCATTTAAACTCTTCATCCCTAATAGGCGATATTAACGAGTCCCATGCTACAACGCTCTGTCCAATCCATCCTTAAGTCAAATAATTCTTCAGGTGAACCAGTAATTTCTTCCACCAAACTAATACCATTCTTTATAATGTCCTTGATACCAAATCCGCCCATACCCAACAACTCCTTGCATACTCTGCTGCATCCTTACTGACCAATTTAGTTTCCATTCAGTCTAATCAATATACTTCAGGAGAAGTTCTCGACAGTCCAGGGTTGTTCCTTGTGTAACACATTAGATTTCCCTCAGGCCCATATCAAAGCACTCATATGACAAGCTCAACCACTTCCCCTATGAACCCCTTTACCACTCATATTCTAATTCTTCCATCTAGAGTTGCTAACCCTTCCTCAACAAGTACTCATATCTCAAGCCCCTCGTATAACAATCTTGCGGTATGTACTTCATATCTGAATATTTCCTAGTGACACGCAACACTGAACTCTACCAGCTCATCATCTAACCAAAAATGAAGACTATCAAACCCACTGGTCACTTCCGAGTAACTAGCCTCGGGCTCTGAATGTACAAGGCATCCCAGTCTTCCCTTCTCTACTCCTGGGAAATCTGCCCTAGCGTACAAAATCATCCCATATAGAAAACGTGCCCTTACTTGGCATATTTCCAGATAGCGTCTTCCGCTTCTGGTGCATACTAAATAACATCACTAGGCCTCATCCCTGCCTTGATGGCCAACTTGTGAACTAAACCCCCTTCCTGTCAAAACCAGGAGCCATAGAACCATCAAAGGTTCTTCTTTTCCGATAACTGAGTATCCACCCTTACTAAATCCCATGAATACGAATATCATCACCTTATATGTTAAATAACATGGCCGTCCCTGCTACCAAAGCACAGATAAAAATCTCACGCACTAGAGCGGCCTTGACTCTCCGACTCATTCCAGAGTTTAATCCATAGATGAATCATCATCTCCGGGCTACATCCATTTGTATCATAATCCAAAGTTGATTGATCAACCCACCAAACTCATTGACATACACTGTCGCTATCTTACCGCTTTCGACATCCTTCTACCACAAATACTTAGTGCAACTACTATGTCTCGATCTGTTATCCTCCTATTATCAAGAATGGGATTAGCCATACCCATTCACTAACCGATTCCTGAACAAACCCAAACCTTCCTCAAAACTAGAGGATAATGCTTCCAAAGCCTTCCATGCAATAATTCTTATCTGTTTCCCCCTCGAGTCAAACCAACACTAGTGCCCCGCACGGTCATGGTATACAAAGCAGTTTATTTCCCCTGGTAAACCTGCTGTTTCGCCCATCTATTCTCCTCTATCAGACCTCACAGCCTGACTCACATACCAGTAAACGTCTGGTACAAATCTCAGGGGAATGTGGAGGATTCCAACCCTAACTATCATCTGCAACCCTCACTAAAACAAAACCAGGTCCAACTAACCATCCTGAGCACATACAATCTGAATTAATCCATCTTCACCGACTAAACCCCTCAGCCCTGATGTTCATACCCAGAACCATCCCAATGGCAGATCCAAATAACCATAATAATCAAGCACACATAAAACATACGAAACACCAATATACAATATTATGCATAAATTATTAAATTTAATTACCACCAGGTACATACATACTTACTATGCTTTCCATATACCGATAAATAGGTATAGTATATAAGTTCAATCTAAACATATAATCACCCGCAATCCATATACCAATCATTATCCAAGTATTTATCCACATGAAATAGCAATTCTAATCAGCATGCCTCAATATCATCACACAACAATCAAGGGCCAGGCCCTATCAGTATCTCATGCTCCATATTGATCATATCAATTAATACATTCATATTTCATTCAAGCACTTAAGCATATAATTTCATGTATTCAATTACAAAACCTTGAGTCGAGCTTGTCTTTAGCGGCGAGTGTACATGTCCAGCCAGTCCTTAGGAACCCTTAAACCTAGATCGCTCTGATACCAAGTTGTAACGTCCTAGGTATCCAAGACTGTTACACTGTGTGTTTAAAATAGTGTAAGACTTGCTAATCAAGTCATTAAAATAAAAATATGAATCTAACATCATCAATGGATTAGGAATAAAAGATTTTAGTCTTAAACAGGTTATTTTCGTTAAAATTAAAATTTAGTACACGGGATCCCAAAACAGAGTTTAGAGAACATATTTACAAAATTTCCAGAAGTAATAAATAACCAAGGCCACTATAATGGAAAAATACACAATTTAGGTTTCCGTCCCTGACAATCCCTCGACCGTGGCAGCCGAGCAGCTGAACATGTACACCTCGCCCCCAGAGCTCTCCAACTCATGGTTGATCCAACATACCCTTGCCTTTACCTACACCACGTAGCACCCGTGAGCCGAGGCCTAGCAAGAAAAATGTAATATCATAGCATGTTAATTATCAATAACCAAATATTCCACAAAACATAATCAAGCAATCCACAATTCATAAAATTTTCCTATTCAGTGATAACAATCAACAAATCAACAATTTATCATCCAGATAATCAACATATCACATTCATCAGATTAACAACAATAATCACGTTCATAATCAACGATTTATCACAACCATTACACAATATTCAGGGTCGGCGCCCTTAGGCCGCACCCTTTATTTAACCCACTGTCTTCGGCTCACTTAGGCCGCCCCCAGTGTTATACCCACTAACTCCGGCCAGCTTAACCGAGCTCAGTGATTATTAAGTTGTCCTCAACTACAAGTGGTTGAGCCGCTCCCTGTGCGCAAATATTAGTTTCGACACTCTTAGGCCGTTCATCCCATACTCAAATATCGATTCCGGCACTCTTAGGCCATTTATTTTATATTCACATTGTTATCACAATCATATAACAATGCATACAAATATAGGGAACACTTAGTCCAAACTTATCCACCTAATCGGGTGCAGTTTTCTTACCTCTGGTTCGAGCGAGTAATAGTAGATAACCGACCCCTAAGAATGATCAATCCTTTGATCACTTAGTGGTCACCTAGTCATAACAAAATATGGAATCCAATTAATGAAAACAACAATAAAAGGGTCTTAACCTAAACCTCACTCCCGAGACCCCAAAATGTACCCAAACGGTGAGTAGATTTGATCCCGACCCTTAGGAATTGAAACACCGAGCCAAAAACCCCTAAAAATGCGGAAAACCAAAATCTGAAGGAGCAAGGTAGCGTTGTAATGCAACCCCCCTAACGCCACAGCACTGAAGTCAGCAAAATTCCATCCCTGAGTACCGCTGTAGCGCCTACTTGTGGACACTATAGCACTACACACAGCCAGCTTTGCCCAGAACTGTTCCCCCTTCAACTCCACCATTCCCAACCTGAACCAAAAGCTTCCAAACCTCTTTTTAAGTACCAATTGAACCCAAATACCATATACACAAGTCCTAGACATCATAACCCAACCAAGCTTTGCCAAAAACCCCATTGAATTCTCAACTTTCAAACTCAAAATCTCAACTGAACTCAATAAGAAAAACAGAGCAGAAAACTAGAGTTCTAATGGTTAGAATTTTACCTCAAGCTCAGTATGAACTCCTCTTCAATGGTGGAACACAATCCTAAGCCCTCAAGATCCACTTCCCTAGCTTGAATCTTCAAGAAAAGCTCCAAATATCCAAAAGAAAAGAGAAGAGAATGATGAGTAGTAGCAGAAGCAATAGCAGCAGTTGCAGTAGTAGCAGCAACATCAGTAGTAGTAGTAGTAGTCGTACTAGAAGTAGGAGTAGCAACAGCAGTTGTAGTAGTGGTAGGAGTAGCATCATTAGTTGCAGTAGCAGTAGTAGTAGTAGCAGTATTAGCAGCATCAGTACGAGTAGTAGTAGCAGCAGTAAAAGTAGCAGTAGCACCAACATCATTAGTAATAGTAATAGTAGTAGTAGTCGTGGTAGTAGTAGTAGTAGTAGTAGCAGTAGTAGTAGTAGCAGTAGCAGCATCAGCATCAGCGGGAGTAGTAGTAGCAGTCACAGTAGTAGCAGGAGGAGCAACAGTAGAAGAAGAAGAAGAAGTAGTAGTAGTAGTAGTAGTAGTAGTAGTCGTGGAAGTAGTAGTAGGAGTAGCAGTAGCAGAAGCAGCATCAGTAGTAGCAGTAGCAGCAGTAGGAGCAACAGTAGAAGTAGCAGTAGCAATCACAATTAGTAGTAGTAGTACTACTAACAACAATAGTAGTAGTGGTTGCAACATCAGAACTAGCAGTCGCAAGTAGTAGTAGTAGCAATAGAAACAGCAATAGTAGCAGCAGCAGTAGTAAAAGAAGGAGCAGCAACAGTAGTAACAATAGCAGCAGTAGCAGTATTAGTTGCATCAACAGGAGTCGCAGCAACAGCAGTCACAGCAGTAGTAGCTGCACCAGCAGTAGTGGCAGTAGCAGTATTAGCAATAGTAGTAGTAGTAGTATCTGCAGCAGCAACAGTAGTAGCAATAGCAGCAACAGTAGCAGTCACAAGTAGTAGTAGTAGTAGTACTACTACTAGCAGCAGCAGTAGTAGCAGCAGCAGCAGCAATAGCAGCCGCAGTAGTAGCAGCAGTAATAAAAGTGGTAGCTGTAGCATCAGCAGCAGTTGCAGCAGCAGCAGTTGCAGCAGCAGCAGTTGCAGTTGCAACAACATTAGTCGCATTAGTAGCAGCATTAGCTGCAATAGGAGACGCAACAATAGGAGTCGCAGCAGTACTAGTAGCACCAGCCGTAGTAGCAGCAGCATCAGCAGCAGTAGTAGCAGCAGCAGTAGCAGTAGTAGTATCATTAGCAGCAACAGCAGTAGCAGTATCAAGTAGTAGTAGTGGTATTAGCAGCAATAGCAGTAGTAGCAGCAGCAGCAGTAGCAGTCGCAAGTAGTAGGAGCAGTAGCAACAACAGTAGAAGTAGGAGCAGCAGCAGTATTAGCAGTAGCAGCGGTTGTAGTAGAAGTATTAGTAGTAGTAGTAGCAGCATTCACAAGTAGTAACTGTAGTAGCAGTAGTCACAAGTAGTAGCTATAGTAGCTGCAGCTGCAGCAGCAGTAGTGGCAGTAGTAGTAGTAGCAGCAACAGTCGCAAGTCGTAGTAATAGTAGTACAGCAGCATCAGGAGGAGTAGTAGCAATAGTAGTAGTAGCAGCATCAACAACAACATTAGTAGCAGTTGCACCAGCAGTAGTAGTAGCAGTAGCAGGAGCAGTCGCAAGTAGTAGTAGTAGTAGTAGCAGCAGCTGCAGCTGCAAGAAGTAGTAGTTGCAGAAGCAATAGCAGCAGCAGTTGCAGTCGCAATAGCAGTTGCAGTTGCAATAGCAGCAACAATACTCACAGTAGTAGCCGTAACATTAGCAGTAGAAGCAGTCGCAGCAACAGGAGTCATAGCAAGAGCAGTCATAGAAACATCAGTCACAGATAGTAGTAGCAGCAGCAGCAGCAGCAGTAGTAGCAGTTGTAGCACCAGTAGTAGTAGTAGTTGGAGTAGCAGCAGCAGCAATAGTAGTTGTAGCAGTAGTAGCAGCAGTAGCAGTAGTAGCAGTAGCAGCAGTAGCGGTAGCAGTTACAGTAGTAGCAGTCTTAGCAACAACAGTCGTAGCAGCAATAGCAGAAGTTGCAGCTGTAGTAGCCCTAGCAGTCGCAGTAGTAGCAGCAGTAGTAGCAGTCACAATAACATCAATCGCAGTAGTAGTAGCAGCAGCAGTAGCAGTCGCAGCAACAACTTTCGCAGCAATTGTTGCATTAGCTAAAGCAGCAGTAGCTGTCTTAGCAACAGCAATCGCAGCAGTAGTAGCAGTAGCAGTTGCTGCAGTAGTAGCAGCAGTAGCAGTCACAGTAACATTAGTCGCAGTAGTAGTAGTAACTGCAGTAGCAGCAATAGAAGCAGTAGCACCAGCAACAGTAGCAGTCGCATCAGCAGTAGTAGTCGTAGCAGTAGTAGTTGACGTTGCAGTCTCAGCAACAACTGTTGCAGCAGTAGTTACATTAGCTGCAGCAGCAATAGCAGTCACAGCAGTAGTGGTCGCAGCAATAGCAGTCGAAGTAGTTGTAGGAGTAGTAGTAGAACCAGTAGTAGTCACAGTTGTAGTAGAAGCAACAACAGTAGTAATAGCAGCAGCAACAGAAGTAGTAGCAGTAGCAGTAGCAATAGCGGCAGTAGTAGTAGCATTTGCAGAAGCAGCACTTGTAGCAGTAGTAGATGCAGCAGTAGTAGTCAAAAGTAGTTGTAGTTGTATTAGCATCAGCAGTAGAAGTAATAGTCGTAGGAGAAGCATTTGCAGAAATATCAGTCGCAGTATTAGCAACAGAAGCAACTGTAGTAGCACCAATAGTAGCAGCTCAACAATAGTAGCACCACCAGCAGTAGTAGCAGTAGAAGGAGCAACAGTAGCAATCGCAGTGGTGGCAGCAGCAGTAGCAGTAGTAGCAGTACAAGCAGCAGCATTAGAAGTCGCAGCACCAGCAGTCGCAGCAGTAGTAGCAACACAAGTAGTAGTAGCAGTAGCAGCAGTAGTAGTCGCAGTAGTAGTAGTAGTAGTAGCAGCAGCAGTAGCAGTCGCATGAAGTAGTAGTAGTAATAGTACAGCAGCAGCAGTAGTAGTAGTATCAGCGGCTGCAGCACCAGTAGTAGAAGCAGTAGTAGTAGTAGTAATAGCAGCAGCACAAGTAGCAGTCGCAAGTAGTAGTAGTTGTACAACTAGAAGCAGTAGCAGTAGTAGCAGCAGCAGCAGCAGCAGCAACAGTAGCAGTCGCAGTAGTTGTAGCAGCAATAGTTGTAGTGGCAGTAGAAGTCGCAGCATCAGCAGTAGCAGTTGCAGCAACATCTGTCGTACTAGTAGCAGCATTAGCAGCAACAGGAGTCGCAGTAACAGCAGCCGCAGCAGTAGTAGTTGCAGCAGCAGTAGTAGCAGAAGCAGTAGTAGTAGTAGCAGTGGCAGTAGTAGTAGTTGCAGCAGCAGTAGTAGTAGAAGCAGCAGCAACAGCAGTCCCATTAGGAGCAGTAGCAATAGCAGTAGAAAGTAGTAGTAGTAGTACTAGCAGCAATAGTAGTAGTAGTAGTAGCAATAGCAACAGCAACAGTAGAAGTAGGAGCAGCCGTAGTAGTAGCAATACAAGCAGCATCATTAGAAGTCGCAGCAGGAGTAGTCGCAGCAGTAGTAGCTACATAGGCAGTAGTAGCAGTAGCAATAGTTGCAGTCACAGTAGTAATAGTAGTAGCAGCTGCAGTAGTAGTAGTAGCAATAGTTGCAGCAGCAGTACCAGTCACAAATAGCAGTAGAAGTAGTAGCATCCGCAGTAGTAGCAGTAACAGCAGCAGCAGTAGCAGTAGCAGCAGTAGCATTCGCAACTAGTAGTAGTAGCAGCAGGAGTCGCAATTAGTAGCTGTAGTAGCAGCAGTAGTAGTAGTAGCAGCAGCAGTAGTACTCGCAAGTAGTAAAAATAGTAGTATAGCACTAGCACTAGCAGCGGCAGCAGTTGCAAGTAGTAGTAGCAGCAGAAACAGTAGAAGTTGGAGCAGCTACAGTAGTAGCAGTACAAGCAGCAGCATTAGAAGTCGCAGCACCCGTAGTCGCAACAGTATTAGCAACACAAGCAGTAGTAGCAGTAGCAGCAGTAGCAGTAGCAGCAGTAGTAGTCGCAATAGTAGTAGTAGCTGCAGCAGTAGTAGTAGTAGCAATTGCTGCAGTAGCAGTACCAGTCACAAGTAGTAGTAGTAGTAGCAGCAGTAGCAGTAGCAGTAGCAGTCGCAAGTAGTAGTAGTAGTAGTAGTAGCAGCAGCGATCACAATAGTGGTAGTGGTAGCAGCAGTAGTAGTAGTAGCAGTAGCAGCAACAACAGCAATAACAGTAGTAGGAGAAGCAGTAGGAGCAGCTGCAGCAGCAATAGGAGCAAAAGCAGCAGCGTAGTAGCAGTAGCAGCAGCAGTAGTTGCAGTAGCAGCACCAGCAGCTGTAGTCGCAGGAACAGTAGCAGTAGGAGCAGCAGTAGTAGTCGCGGCAGTCGCATCAACGACAGTCATACAAGTGGCAGAAGCAATAATCGCAATAGCCGCAGCAGTAGTAGTAGCAGTCGTAGCAACAGCAATAGCATTCACATTAACAACAATCGCAGTAGTAGTAGTAGTAGTACTTGTAGAAGCAGCAGCAGCAGTAGAAGCTGCAGCAACAACAACCGTAGTAGTAGTAGCAGCAGCAATAACAATTGTAGCAGTAGCATCAGCAGTAGTAGCAGTCGCAGCAGCAGTAGTAGCAGTTTCAACAACATCAGTCGCAGTAGTAGCAGCATGAGTAGCAATAGCATTCACAACAAAAGCAGTCGCAGCATTAATAGTTGCAGCAACAACAGTAGTAGCATTAGCTGTAGCAGTAGTAGCAGTCGCAACTAGTAGTAGTAGTACTGGCAGGAGTAGTAAAAGTACTAGCAGCAGCATCAGTAGCAGTCGCAAGTAGTAGAAGTAGCAGCAGCAACAGTAGCAGAAGTAGCAGGAGGAGCAACAGCAGTAGAAGTAGCAGCAACAACAGTAGTAGTCGTAGCAATAAGAGTCGCAGCAGTAGTAGCAGCTCCAACACCAGTAGAAGTTGCAGTAGTAGTAGTATCAGTCGCACTTGTAGTAGTAGTTGTAGCAGCAGCAGTAGTAGTAGCAATAACAGAAGTAATAGTAGTAGTAGTAGTAGTAGTAGTAGTAGAATAGTAGTAGCAGCAGCAATAGTAGAAGTAGTAGTAGTAGCAGTAGCAGTCATAAGTAGTAGCAGTAGTAGCACCAGTAGTGGCAGTAGTGGAAGTAGCAGCAGCAGCAGTAGTAGCAGTAGTAGAAGCAGCAATCGTAGAAGTAGTAGTAACAGCGCTGCAGTCATAAGTCGTAGCCGTAGTAGCAGCAGTAGTAGCAGTAGTAGTGGCAGTAGTAGAAGCAGTAGTGGCAGTAGTAGAAGCAGTAGTAGCAGTAGTAGAAGCAGCAGCAGTAGTAGTAGCAGTAGTAGTAGCAGTCGCAGCAGCAGTAGTCTCAGCAACATCAGTCACAGTAGTTATAGTAGCAGCAGCGGTAGTAGCAGTCACAGTAGCAGCAGTAGCAGCCGTAGCATAGCAGTAGCTGTCGCAGAAACAAATTTCGCAGCTGTAGTTGCTTTAGTTGCAATAGTAGTAGTAGTCGCAGCAGTAGCAGTCACAGCAATAGCAGTCGCAGCAGTAGTAGTCGAAGTAGTAGTAGCAGAAGCAGTTACAATAGTATTGATAGCAGCAACAGTAGTAGTAGTAGCAGTAGTAGTGATAGCAGCAGCAATAGTAGTAGCAGTAGTAGTAGTAGCGGTAGCAGAAGTAGTAGTTGGAGTTGCAGTAGCAGTAGTTCTATTAGTTGCAGCAGCAACAGTAGGAGTCACAAGTAGTAGTAGTTGTAGTAGCAACAGTAGCAGCAACAGAATCAGCTAGTAGCAGCAGCAGTAGCAGTCGCAGCAACAGCAGTTGCAACAACACCAGATGCAGCAGTAGTAGTAGCAGCAGCAATAGTAGCAGTTGTAGCAGCAGCAGCAACAACAGTAGCAGTCGCAAGTAGTAGTAATAGTAGAACAGCAACAGTTGCAACAGTAGTAGCAGTAGTGGTAGTATTAGCAGCAGCGGCAGCAACAGTAGTAGTAGTAGTAGTAGCAGTAGCAACATTAGCAGTAGTAGTAGCAGCAGCAATAGCAGTAGCAAGTAGTAGTAGGAGTAGTATTAGTAGTAGTAGCAGCTATAGTAGTAGTAGTAGTAGCGGCAGCAGTAGCAGCTGTAGTAGGCACAAGTAGTAGTAGTAGCAGTAGCAGTAGCAATAGTAGCAGTAGCAACAATAGCAGCAACAGTAGTAGCAGTTGTAGCAATAACAGTAGTAGTCGCAGCAATAGTAGTCGCAATAGTAATAGTAGCAGCAGCAGCAATAGCTGTAGTCGCAGCAACAACATTCGCAATAGTAGTAGCAACAGCAACAGCAGCAGCAGTCGTAGAAACATCAGTCGCAGCAATAGTAGCAGCAGCAGTAGTAGCAGTTGTAGCCGCAGTAGCAGCAGTAGTAGCAGTATTAGTAGTAACAGTAGTAGTAGCAGCAGCAGCAGCAGTAGTAGTTGCAGTAGCAGTAGGAGTAAGAGTAGTAGCAGTAGCAGCAGTAGCGGTTGCAGTTGCAATAGTAGCAGTTTTAGCAACAACAATTGCAGCAGCAGTAGCAGAAGCAGCAACAGTAGTAGCAGTTGTAGTCGCAACAGTAGTAGTCACAGTAAAAGCAATCGCAGTATTAGTAGCAGGAGTAGCAGTCACAGCAACAGCAGTCTCAGCAACATCTGCCGCAGTAGTAGTAGATGCAGCAGCAGTAGTAGCAGTAACATCAGCAGCAGCAGCAGTCGCAGCAGCAGCAGTAGTAGTCATAGCAGTAGCAGTCGCAATAAAAACTGTCGCAGCAGTAGTTGCATTAAGAACGTGAGACTTGTCACATGTATGTTTATTTAAGGATTTTAGATAAAAAATTAATAATTGATAAATCTAAAAGGTTTAGAACCTTCCAGCAGCTGTTAGGATCACGTTTTACTAAGTCAAAGTTGTTTAAACAAATTCAAGTGTGTTGAAAGTGTGTAGAAACATGTTTAATATATCAGCGTATGCGGATATATCGCAGTCATAGGGGCCGATATCTCGCCTAAGGTTGATACAGAAAACACGTCGACTTTGCATGAACGAAACCACAGAGGCTAGGGATATAAGGGCAGGTGATATATCGCCTATGGGGGGAGATATATCGGCTCCTTCAGTGTAGTTTGAAAATCCATGGAATCCGATCTTAAAACAACTTTCAACAACATGGACTTGCTCTTAAACGTTTTTGACCGAGTTCTGAGCATCTTTGAAAAGGAAATTCAAATTTATTCAATTATTATTTATTTATTTATCAATTTTAAAAGTGGTTAGTTTCACTCCTTGAACTCTATAAATAGGACCTTTCACTCAACCATTTCCCTCATTCTTCAAGCATTCTTCAGAACCTTCAAGCTGCTAAGTTGATTCTACAGAGAAAACACTAAAGTTTTGGGATTAAAAGCTTTTCAATCTAAGCTTTTCTAAACACTTGGGAAGTGAGATAGAGTAACATTTCGGTATTAAGGAGTAGATTAAAGTCCTAGTCCATCCAAGGTACTCTTATCCTTATATTCAGTCCATTATAGTTCTTTTATTTTATTTTATTTTATTTTCTTTCAGATCCTAACTTGTTATTATGGCTAAGGTTTTCGGTAAGTGTAATTCCCCACTAATTCTAGACCTCGGACTATTAAAAACTACTAAACATAACTACTATTTTGGAATACATTCAATAAATAATAGAAACTTTATTAAAAATCCAAAATACGGTAGAAATACAAAATATGGTATGGGATCCCATTGTTATAAAAATATAAACATAAACGTAATCTTTAATTAATCTTTTAAAAAGTAAGTGCTAAAATACATAAGAACATAAATTGAAAAGACTTTAAAGAACTTCATCCTCGATCTTCTAGCAGTCCATTCAGTCAGTTCATCCCCAATACACATGCCAAGCTGCCATAAATCCATCTCATCTTTAAAGTTTATTTTCCTGCACCATCTAAAATAAAAGGAATGAGTACCCAGGAAGGAAAATCTAATAAAAAACATATATCATACATAATAAGACTATAATAAAATATATACTATAAAACATATGACGTAAAAACATATATCATATTGGACTATAATATTAATGGCCATTAACTCATTACCGTAGCATGTGATAAAACCATCTAGGTCCTCAGTCTACTAATCGAGGTAGGTTAGATCACAAAATAGTACATGATAACCCATCTAGGTCCTCAGTCTACTAATCGAGTTAGGGTAAATTATAACTCTAATCCACGATAATGATAAAAATATTGGGGTTTGCAATCTAAGCAACTATAAGCTCCAGGCGACTATAAGATCAAACATATTCATATACATATATAACATAACATATCACATAAACATATCAGAACACATATAATCTAACCTACTTTCCTTACCAAAACCTGGGATATTGGAGACAAAAATGAGATTGGAAAAATCCTAAAACCAACAGTAAGAACCATGAATTTCTAAAGAAAAGGAGAAGAAAAAAAAAGAACTAAACCGTCAAAGTAAAAACTTACCAAAAACCTTTAGTTTCAAGAAACTTAAACACCTAACCAAAAAGCCATAACAATAAGTTAGGATTTGAAAGAAAATGGAAGGAAATAAAAGAACTATGAAGGATTAAACCTGATGATAAGAATACCTTAAATGGACTATGACTTTGATCTACAACTCGATACTGAAATAACACTCTATCTTACTTCCTAAGTGTTTAGAAAAGCTTAGAATGGAAATCTTTTAACCCAAAACCCAAATGTTTTCTCTCTAGAGTAATCTTAGTAGCTTGGATTCTCTAAAGAATGCTTGAATGATGAGTGAAATGGATGAGTACTAGGTACTATTTATAGAGTTCAAGGAGTGAAACTAACCCCTTTTAAAATGAATAAATAAATTAATATAAATTGAAAAGATTTGAATTTTTGTTTTAACAGATGCCTAGAACTCGGTCAGAAACATTCAAGAGCTAACCCAAGTGGTTGAGGGTTGTTTCTAGCTCGGATTCCATGAAATTTAAAAAACCAACCCAAGGGGCGCTAGATCGCCCTACCCTAGGCGATATATCTCCTAAGCCTATGCCCCAAGCCTTCGTGGTTTCGTTCATGCGAAGTTGACATGTTTTTCGTATCTTCCGTAGGAGACATATCGACCCCTATAGCTGCGATATATCGGCATACACAGATATTTTAAACACGTTTTTGCACACTTTTAGCATATTTGAAGTTTGTTAAAACAACTTTGACTAAGTAAAATGTAATCATAACAGTTGTTGGAAGGTTCTAGAGCTTCTAGATTCATCCATTATTAATTAATTTATCTAAAATCCTTAAATATTTAAATAAACAACATGTGAATAGTGTCGTGCTCTTAATTATTCTATCTAAATCTTAGGTTATAATAAATAATATTTCTAGGACCAGCTATATTAATCAAATCTCATGTTATAATTAATATTTCTAAACTGTAGCTTAAACTTATAAAATACATAACTATTTCTATGAGTTTCCAAAAATATCACGGCTTGAACCAATATCCACGAAAACTAAAATACTACAAGCTATTACTAACTACTATTACTATCTAGCTAAGTAAATTCTGAGACGCTACAGTAAGTTTCTATCTTTATGGTTTAGATATCTTTTTCATCTCCATTTCTTTAGAAAACTCATGATTCTTACTGTTGGTTTTAGGAGTTTTCCAATCCTGTTCTTATCTCCAATATCTCAATTTTTGGTAAGGAAAATAGGTTAGATTATATGTGTTATGATATGTTATGTGATAGTTCTATGTATAAATGTATGTATATGTTTTATGTTGTAGTCACTTAGGAAATATAGTGTCTTAGATAGCAAATCAATCCCAAGATTTTTATCATTATCATAGACTAGTTATGATTAAACCTACCTCGATTAGTAGACAAAGGACCTAGATGGTTCATCATATGCTATTTTGTGATCTAACCTACCTCGATTAGCAGACAGAGGACCTAGATGGTTTTATCACATACTACGATAATGAGTTAATGGCCATTAATTGTAGTCCTATGTTTTTATACTATATGTTTTTAGTCTTATGATTTATGACATGTTTTTAGTAGATTTTTCTTGTTTGGCATTAGGCTCATTCCTTTTATTTTAGATGGTCCAGGAAAATGAGCTTGGAAGGTGAGATGAATTCATGGAAACTTTGGCATATGTATTGGGGGTGGACTGAATGGATGGACTGCTGGAAGATCGAGGATGAAGTTTATATTTCTGAGTCTTTAATTTATTTTTTTACTTTTTCGCATTTAGTGTTTGAATGATGAATTAAAGGTTTAAGTTTTCTTTATGTTTTTATGTAATAACAATGGGATCCTGTATTTTGGATTTTTATAATAAAGCTCTATTTTTTTATGCATGTATTCCAAAATAGTAGCTATGTCTTAGTAGTTTTAATGGTCCAAGGTCTTAGAATTAGTCGGGGCATTAGAGTTGGTATCAGAGCCCACAGTTCATATGCATGATGTTCTCTATGATACACATGCAAAAGCTCCGGATCTAACCGCCAATGTAAGTGTTTATGTTAAGAATAATATGTTTATGTTAATAACTAACATTTAGTCATTATGTTTTCAGTCTAAATGAATGGAGCTCTGACCTATCATGATATCCAAGCCATTAAGGCATTGAAAAGGATTAGAGAACTAAGGGTTACAATAAGAGTGCTAGAAAGAATCACTCAAAGATTGGTCAAATTTCACAAGGAGATAGTTCACCTTCAAACCACTAAGCAAATTATGATGAGAGCCATGGAATATGTCTTAGTAATTAGGATTTTTAAAGATTTTCCTACTATAGTTTCAAAATTAGAAGAATTATGGGAGACTATGGATGATGAAGATAATTTACCAGTAGCCATGAGATAATATTTTCTTATACTTAGCCTCTAAGTTTGAGTTTCAATTCACTAATGAACAAAAGAAAAATATCTTAATGAATATTCCCCGAGGTAGTGTCGAGGCTCATAGTAATGATGATTATGGAGAAATAGATGATGATATGTTAGATGAAGTGTTAGATGTAGAAGATCCTGATTTTTAGAAACTTTACCCTAGATTACTATTAGTATAGTTTCTTTATTTATTTTGAATTTATGGTTGTAATAAGTGAAAATCTTTTTCCAAATGAATAAAGTTGTTATTTTTAATGGCATGTATGAGTTTGATTTTTTTTTTTACAATCATAATAAATTTAGAATAAATTCAATAAATAATGACTGAGTTCGGCGAGGGTGGATACAAATCATTGGAGCAGGTTCTGTATTGAGAGTTTAGGAGGCCATAGTAGTGGGAATGATTTTACTGATCCCAGCCCTCCGTCAATATGGTTAACTTTGGAATAGCGACGAGTTTCAAGCCTGAGAATTAAGTCATATAGGGTGGTTAGAAACAAACTTAGAAAATAATAAATATGGCTTAATGTTCTAAGTATAGAAACACACCCTAATTTATAAAGAAGGCTTACATAATTTTTCATAAGAAATCATAACTGATAGGTCCGAGTTATGTTCGCTTAGACTAAGTCTGGCCTTAGAACCTATTAGGGTAAGTTATAATGTGTTTTCTTGATTGTTAGAACTTTGTTGAAGATGTCGCTATGAAGTTCTGCACGCACAAACGACAATGTCTCCAGCACCGCCAACGAGACTCATGAAGCCCCTCTAGTCCAAAGAAGGGGAACATGTGCTACTAATGTTGTTGCCAATAGAAATGCATCACCACAAGTTGACAACACTGATGAAATTATCCGATTACGACAGCAAGTGGAAGAACTACTGTAGCAACAACGTCAACAGCCTCAGCCCCAGCCTCAGTCGCAACCTCAGTCGCAGCCTCAGCCATTGGCTCAAGCACCCCAGCATGTAGGTCCATATAGGGATGGCCGATGGAAAACTATGCACCTTATCAAGCTCAGTACATAGAGCCAATCTACAAGTGTTTCTGTGAGCAGCACCCCTTCGAGGCAGAAGAATGGCTCAGGAATGTAGAGCCTATTCTAGCACAATTGAACCTCGGCAACGCGGATCACATATCCTGTGTTTTTTCTCTTTTTAAGAAGGATGCTAGAATTCGGTGGAATTTAGTACAACAAACTCATGACGTCGCCACCATGACTTGGGCTAGATTTGTGGAGCTGTTTCACAAAAATTATTACAACTCGGCTGTTATCACTGCGAAGGTGGAAGAGTTTGCCAGTCTGAAGTAGGGAAATTTGTCAGTAGTTGAGTACGCTAGAAAATTTGATCGTCTAGCCAAATTTGCACCAGAGTTGGTCCCATCCAATTTCTTGAGGGTTACCAAGTTTTCCAGGGGGCTAAGACCCAAGATTGAGTTAGGTGTCAAGCTGGAAAATCTTGGAACCACTTCTTACGCCGATGTTCTTGAAACGGATATAGAGGTGGAAAGGCTCCAAGAAAATGTTAGTAAGGAGGAGGCAAACAAGTTTGAACCCAAGCAGTAGAATCAGAGTCAAAATTGTAGAAACAACAACAACCACCAACATAATAATAATTGGCAGAAAAGAAAGCATCCTGATAGTAAGCAAGCCGATGGTGACAAAAGAGCACGATCTAATAATGGTAATAATAAGTCGAGTTATGTGGAATATCCTCAGTGCTCCAAGTGCCAAAAAAGACATCCTGGGGAGTGTCATGCAAACACCAAGGGTTGTTTCAATTGTGGCCAGGAAGGTAATTAGAAAAAGGAATGTCCGCAGCTAAAAACAGAAGAAAAAAAGGACAATAAGATGGTTCCAGCCAGAGTCTTTGCCTTGACCCAAGGAGAAGCCGAAGCTAGTAACAAAGTGGTCACAGGTCTGCTTCATATCCTCGATAATATATGTTCAGTATTGTTTGATTCAGGAGCAACACACTCGTATATCTCATTAGGAATGATAGTGAAATTAGACAAACCTTGTGAAAGATTTAGAACTAGGTTTGTTACGGAATTGCCTTCCGGGGAAGTAGTCCTATGATCACAAATAGTATGAGGGGTACCGATCAAAATCTAGGACATAGAACTAGAAGGAGACCTGATAGAGCTAGAGATCAAGGACTTCGACGTAATACTGGGCATGGACTGGTTAGCAAGGCATGGCACAACTATCGACTTTAGACGTAAGCAAGTGACGTTCGAAACTCCTGACGGCTAGAAATTATGTTTTACGGGAAAGCTTTCAGGACTGTGGACACTTAGAGGATGATAGAGAAAGGATGTCACAGATTCTTAGCAAGCGTCACAGATGTGGCACAGGAAACACCACTAAAGGCTGGAGACGTCTGCATTATAAAGAAATTTCTAGGGATATTTCACGACGACTTACCAATGTTACCGCCTACTCAGGAAATTGACTTCACAATCGAACTAGTACCAGCTCAAGGTACGGTCCAATTATCACCAGCTCAAGGTACGGGAAGAGGATATACCAAAGTGAACTTTTAGAACTCGATATGGACATTACGATTTTCTAGTTATGTCTTTTGGACTTACCAATGCTCTAGCCGCCTTTATGGATTTAATGAATCAGGTCTTCAAGATTACTTGGACAAATTTGTCGTAGTATTCATTGACGATATTTTGGTGTACTCCAAGGACGAAGTCGAGCACGAGGAATATTTAAGATTGACCATGCTGGGACTAAAGGAGCATCAACTTTACGCCAAGTTCAAGAAATGCGAATTTTGGCTATCGCAAGTAGCGTTCCTCGGCCACATAGTATCCAAGGACAAAGTTATAGTACACCCATCTAAAGTTTACGCTGTGAAGGATTGGCCAAGACCTAAGAATGCGTCAGAGGTTAGGAGTTTTCTCGGGCTAACAGGCTATTATCAGAGATTTGTAGAAGGCTTTTCTAAGATAGCCACTCTGCTTCCCAACCTGACCTGGAAACAACAAAAGTTTAACTAGATGGATAGATGTCAAGAGATCTTCCAGTTTCTCAAGGATAAATTATGCTCAGCATCAGTACTTTGTGTACCGACACCCAATGACAACTTTTGTAGTATACTGTGATGCATCGAAGCAAGGGTTAGGCTGTGTGCTGATGCAGAATGGCAAAGTGATAGCCTATGCCTCAAGGAAGCTGAAGGAATATGAGCAACGCTATCAAACACATGATATGGAGTTGGCGGCGGTGATCTTTGCATTGAAAATCTGGTGCCACTATCTTTATGGAGAACGGTGTGAAATTTATACGGACCACAAGAGTTTAAAATATTTCTTCACACAAAAAGAGCTCAACATGAGGCAGTACAGGTAGTTAGAACAAGTAAAGGATTATGACTGTGAATTCCTATACAACTTAGGAAAAGCGAATGTAGTTCCAGATGCGTTAAGCCAAAACAGTTACAGAAATCTGGCAGCATTATCCGGAATAGAAAAGCTGCTTCAGAAAGAGCTTATTAATGCCAGAATAGAACTAGGCAGGGGTCAACTGGCTGACTTGTCCATCTAGTCGAGTTTACTAGATGATATATCGATTGGGTAAGGTCATGATGGCATTTTAGTATTGCATATGGTTGGAATCAAAGAAGGAAATACCACAAATTTCTGTATATCAGGACAAGGGTTCTTGAGATATAAGGGTCGTGTATGTGTACCAAATGACTATGGGATTAAGATGAAGATGTTAGAAGAGGTACACATTACTCCATACTCAGTTCACTCGGGGTCGACTAAGATGACTCATGACCTTAAGGCACTATATTGGTTGCTGGGAATGAAGAAAGACGTAGCAGAATATGTGTCCAAATGCCTTATATGCCAGTAAGTAAAGGCGGAATATCAGCGACCTGCAGGCTTATTGCAACCGCTTAGCATTCCGGAATGGAAGTGGGAAGACATAGCCATGGACTTCGTGACAGGATTACCACATACAAATAAGCAGCATGACTCGACTTGGGTTGTGGTAGATAGACTCACCAAGTCAGCTCACTTCCTGCTTGTCAAGACTAAGTGTACTGCAGATCAATATGCACACATTTATGTTAGAGAAATAGTACGACTGCATGGAATCCCTAAGACCATAGTATCTGATAGAGGATTGGTGTTTACATCAAGATTTTGGGGAAGCTTGCACCAAGCCATGGGTACCAAGCTAAGTCTTAGTACAACATTTCATCCTCAGACAGACGGTTAGTCCGAGCGTACCATACAGATTTTAGAAGATATGTTGCGCGCTTGTGTACTAGACTTCGGAGGATCATGGAGTAAGCATTTGCCACTTATGAGTTACTTTATGGAAGGAAATGCCGATCGCCATTACATTAGGATAAGGTAGGAGAAAGATAACTTCTTGGACCCGTAGCTGTTAGAGAGGCTCAAGATGTAGTAGAGCTGATTACAAAGCATATGTTCGCTGCTCAGAGTCAACGAAAGAGTTATACGGATGCCAAGTGGTGAGATGTGAAATTCAAAGTCGAAGATCAAGTCTTCTTAAGAATATCTCCTGTGAAGGGAGTGAAGCGGTTTGGGAAGAAAAGAAAACTTAGTCCCTCGCTTATAGGTCCTTTTGAGATATTGGACAAGGTGGGACCAGTAGCATACACTACAACAATTTTTAGTATATATTACATTAAAAAATAACACATATTTAGAAGTGTTATTAATGGGTGATTAAAATAAAACACACGGAATATTTTGGCGCCATATGAAATACACCTCAGGCGCCAAATAATTTTTTTTTTTGAGTCTCATCTCTCTCAGCCAAATTTTAATCCCTAAATCTAAGTTACCCAAACAATTTCTCTCAGCCTCCATCTCTCACTCTCGTCTCGTCTCAACTCATCTCTCACTCTCCTCTCATCTCATCTCTCTCTGCCTCACGAAGTCACGCCTTCCAGAGTTCTTTCTCTACCTCACGAAGTCACGCCTCACGAAGTCATGCCTTCCAGAGTTCTATCTTTGCCTCACGAAGTCACGCCTTCCAGAGATCTATCTCTGCCTCATGACTTCACGCCGACTATCACAAGCTTTTGGAGTTCTATCTCTGCCTCACGCCCACTATCTCAGGTTCTATTCTCTCCTCGGCTTACATCTTTTTTAAGGAACGATACCATATGATTCATCCCTAATAATACAAATTGTTGGCTGAATTTCTTACTGTTTCTCCCACGACTCGATAATACATAATGTTGTAGATGATTTGCTTACTTTTGCTCCTCTCCTTTTCTTTTTCATAGCTGTAGTTGATTTGATAATAAAGAATGTTGGCTGATGTGAAAAATGGAAGAACAAATGGAATTCTGCAAGTTGTTTTCCCTTTTGTCTTCGTGAAATTTGATCTTTTAAGTGTCTCAGGTTTTAGTTATCAGATATTTTAAGTGTTTCATTATTGTACCTTTTATAGATTATGTTCCCTCTTGGTTTTTCCCCCTTGAAGATGGTTAGATTATCTGTAAACGTTTGTTTGGACATAGAAGGGCACTGTTTACTTTTGGTTAAAGTTGTGCATTTGGTATTTTCTGTATTTAGTTTATAAATAATCTATTAGGACATATTTTGTGCGTACTCATTGCATAGGTGGTTGTATTTAAGTTTAACCATCTTTCTGTTATATTCAGTGGTAAGGGAATAACTACATATATATTGGTTATATATATAAGGAAAGGGAATAACTACATATATTGTTGAGAAACTGGAAAGAGAAACCTAAATACTGAATTGACTTTTGCATTGGGACTTCAAAGTTCATATTCCCATGCTGATATCTCTTCTGATATATTGGTTGGTAACTAGACTTATAATTGGTTCCAATATGTGAGGTCAAGTGATATTTATTGCTTCTGCTAGATTCCGTACATGGTTGAATTAGCATGTTTTGTTGATTATGTATTGAAAAGAAGATGCTATCTTATAAGCATTTGGTTGCATACATATATGTAAATTGACACCTTGACATTTTGTACCATGTTTCTGCATGATGTTAGTTTGGCTTCCCTTTATATGATTGTATTTCTTACTACGATTTGAAACATATGAAGAACCTATGTTATTAAACCTCTCCCATACAATTCCCAATGCCTGAAGTTATTGTAGAGAAATCTAGATCAGTGAAGAAGATAAAGACAGAAGAATATGAGAAAAACTAAAAACCATATCTACTGAAATTGAAAGTAAGACCTGAACTTTTTCCCTACAAGTAACGTATAAACATAACCTTGATGGATTTTTCATATTTGATCTCTAAGACAATTAGCATAATGTGAAAAAAAAAAATTCCTACTTGACTAGGCATCTACTAATTTGGTTCTAATATAATATGGCACACTCATGAAACGAAGCTGACATATAGTTGAGTCAAGTCCATAAAACTTGTTTTTACATTAGTTAAATTATAATTAATTAAGGTAAGTGATGTTTTAATTTTCAAAGCCAATTCTAGGTTCCAAATAAATAAAAACTTGTGCTTGTTTTACCAATTTGCTCACACATTACAACTAGCAACTAAATTTTCTTGCCATATTTGGTTTTTATTTTTTGAAGTCTTGTATATCATTTTCAGTGCCTAGTCTAGTTTTCACAACTTTAATTAATTACAAGCATTTTTTGTCATAAAAATATAAAAAGTTATGCAAATTTGAATCAAACAACACAAATCTAAACCATGCATTTCGTTATATAATTAATTATCATGCCATCATACCTGAAATCTACTCAACAATGGTGTCGCAGTGTATAATCCAGCCGCCATAACTGATATATCAAAAGAATACTATATATACAAACATGTACATGCTTTATTGTCTATGGTATAAGGTTTTAGTAGCACTAGAATGTTGATATTTTTTTAATCAATTATCATTTGAGTATGTAAATAATCTCTATGTCTTTGTTCATGTAATTTTTATTTTGATCTTATAAGCATGTTGTTCTTTCAATATGAGATAATTGTGAGATGACTTTTTGATTTATTGGGTTCTCTACACAAGTTATAAATTTCTTTAACTCTTTCAGAAATTCAAAAAAGAAGACAAGCAACTTTAGGGAACTGAGGCATTTATAAAGGGATCTCATATTTTCATCTCAGCTAGGTTTGGTTCATTTGGCTATTTTTTCACTTTCAACGTATTCATTATTGTAGAGAAAATGCTCAAGACAGAACAAACTTTCATGGATTTATCATTTCCCTTATTTGTATTGATAATAAATTTGATTTTTTTTCATCCTTTTAAATTGGAATACAAACTGTTTTTGGTTTTTTGTTCTTTCTACGTGTGTTGTGTCTGCTTTTCTTTTTATTGTTGGTTTTATTTCAAACTGTTGCATTATTGTTGGCCTTTGCTATTAGTTTTTTTGCTGGTTTTGCTGCCTCTTGTCGTTGTATTTAAGAGTTTTGTTGTTCTTTTTTTTTTGTGAACTCTAGTTTCCAAGGACTCTATAGTGGGTTTGGATAGTTTCTTGGTTGTAAAAGTTGTAATTTTTTTTAATGATGACTCCTAATTAAAGGTCGAATGATGTTGATAGTTTATTAATTGGTATGTAATTTTTCTTTCATTTTAGTGGCTTCATTGGATTTCAAATTGGAGGGAACTTTATTTGCAGCAGTTTGCAAGAGGTATGTTCTCTTTTATTTTTGTTAAAATATTTTGCAAATGTTAGAGGAGTTTGAATATCTTAAATATTCATCCATAGTGAAGTAGGTTATGAGATTATTATTATTGTGTGCTACGGTGATAATGGAAGGTTGAGAACTTGTGTGTATTAGTGAAGTAGGTTCTGAGAAATTTGTGTGCTGCGGTGAGATAAGGAAGAAAACTTGTGTGTTGTTTGAATATTTTGAATTGATAATGATTGATGGTTGGTTAATAAATATGGCTGGAATGTTTTCTGATTTTCTGTTAGTTATTTGATGTATATCTAATAAACTTCAAAAACCATAGAAATTTGAAAGTAGAATCCAAACCCACGTGGGGAAATGTATTAGAATAATTATAGAAATAGCTTCTTGCAATTCAAAAACTTGAGTAATAAAATGTAAAACATTTTTTAGTGCAAGGCCAGTACATAAAATTTTTTAGTTTGAATATATACATCAAAAACCAAATAGAAAAGAAAGAGTAACATCCCATTAACAAAAGTACTATTTATGAGAAAAGGAAAAAAAAAAACTCAATTGGAATATGATACAAGTTCTAGGCAACATGTAAGTGGTCACAATAAATAAATCAGCACAAGCATCTGCACCTAGATTGCCCCTTTCCATAGTCACTTCAGTATCCACCTTCATTTCCTCTGCAACGCCATTTCTCTCTTGTCCTTGAATTGCTTTCCTAGTGACACTAGAAATAGCAATGACGACATCACGAGAGAGAATTGAATTCATGCGCCTATCCCAAATGCAGGATGCTAGTAGAAGTTCCCACAGTAATCGGTTCAAACTGAGAAGTCTATAAGCAGCCTGTTCTGAATTCCCATTCTTAGAGAAAATTCTCTGGATATTTTCCTGTTTAAAATTTATATATTAAGTGCAAGTCTTGTAGAATACCAAAAAAAAGTAGTTCTAGCATATGAAAAACAAATGCATACATTGAAAACAAAGAAAAGAACTAAAGAAGTTAACACGTTCCTTTTTATTTTATTATTTTTTTTTATGGAAAGTAAAGAAAAGAACTAAAGAAATTAACATGTTCCTTTTACTTTGTATTTTATCCCATTGATTCATACAAAGTTTAGTTTCTATTTAAAAATGAATAAATAACCTTAAAACTAACATATTGGGAAACCAAAGCTCCTCGAAAAAAACTTCATAGGTATGAAAGCATTTAAGACTAAATGCAACATAATAACCATGCGAAACTCAAACTTATCACAAAAGTTCCTGATTACTATAAGATGTGGATACACAGGAAAAGGGAAATTGTTAGCTGATTATCTAAGTGCTGACCTCAAATTCTGATCTTTCCTGCATTAACATATCCTCAATATCCGAGAATTCTTTTATAGAACCTTGAAGATCCAAAGACAAGCTTCCTTTTGTAAACAGTAGTATCCCTTTTGTATACACCTATAAAAGATTAGAGGATCAACTTAATAAGTGAAGGAACAAAATAGTTCAGTAGTTGATGAAAAATATGTTAAAAACATCATAACAAACAAACAAAAATATATTACAAGAAAAAATTTACATTCTCGATTTCATCCCTAAGAACATCATGCTTAAGTGAATGGCTGAGCTGCAACTTCTGAGGTGGCATAGCCACGGTATAAGTGGCAACTGGGGAATACCTTAACAGTGCAACCATGGGACGTAACCTGTGACATGCTAAACTTATTTGAAAAGGGCACTAAAATGAAAACCAATTGAAAGCACGAATGGAAGTGTAGAACAAGTAATCTGTAACAGAATTGCAGAATATGATTAATTGTATAATAATTTACTCTTTCCCTGAGATATCTCATAGGAGAAAATGATGTCGAGTTTTTTTCTTTTTTTAAAAAAATATTAATCATATGCTATTCTGGTGCTAATCTCCCAAATTCTACATATTGTAAATACATGGTCCCAAATTCTTTTCGTAGATTTTATTACTCCATCTCCATGTTTGCACTTGCCACATCGACTCCACATCCAAATTTTTCTTTCAGTTTTACCACTTAAACTCTTTTCAGAACGAAGCTGGTGGACCTTTATGGTCAACTGCTTCTTATGATGTGCATAGTAGTATATGTGAGCTTGAGGCAGTTCACCACAAACATTGCACTGAGTTCTCTGCATCCAGTAGTTTTCATGAGTGGCATTCAAATTCAAAACATCTAACATAGATGGAAATGGAATAAAACTTTAATCAAGTGTTATAAAATAGAGAATTACAGAAGTTCATGACAAAAAACATGAATTAATTAGCCATTTAAACATATAAAAGCATAATCATATTCCCACACATTTAGAAAATAATGATAAATGTTTTGATATTAAATCTAATTTAAAGAGTTAAAAAAAAATACATGAGTAAGTAAATTATCAAGCAGGAATTGTCCAAGTGGAACATCAAAATTCTTGTAGAACATGATATGAGAAAAATGGCTTTGCTCACATACAGTTCCTCTTAAGGCATTACTCTTAAACATTAAAACCAAAATACTCTGGGAACACATTCCATTGATGCCATCCTTAGTTTGCACTTCACCATAGTCACCATCATTTTTCAACTCTTGAGTGGCCTCCGAGCTTTCATTTGAAGAATCAGAGTGTTCAACATTTAGCCAAATTTAGCCAAATTGAATTTACAGTCTATCATAGCTAACTAGTGCGCCGTAGATACCATTAATTCTTTCAGTAAAAAAACATGATGAAACAAGTTATCATTTACTCATCATTCCTATTTCTCTTTTTCTGCCACTGCAAAGGAGCAACTTTAGCTCACTCTCCAGCCCAAGCTCCATCAAAACCCATAGCTAAAGCCCCAGCAAAAGCTCAAACCTTAACCCATTTAGTAACCTCAAACCTTAACACAATTCTTACTCTTAGTAGTAAGGTGGTCAATGTTAATTAGCCTTCAATGAAATCCTCTTATTTAAATATATATATATATTTGATATAAATATATATTTATAATTATATATATATAAATATAAATATATATAATATTTTTTTGAGATGAGGATTGGAAATGCCAGAATTATCTTAAGTTTATTAATAAGACTAAATAAATAGCTTAAATTCATTTCTGAACTCAAAATCAAGTAATTTTAAAAATCAAATCATATAGTATATTTTGGTTGATACAATTTTGTATTTACCATTACATAGACTTATCAAAATTTTGCTTTTTGTTGGTTAGAACCGGACAACTAAGTTGGTGATCATGTTAGATAAAAATTGGCTACGCTTCAATAGGTAATAAGAATTAGGGATTTAATTAGTGTTAGGTTAGTAAAATTAGTAACTTACTATATTTGTTACTAATATATTATAAATATGAACTTGTCAATGCAAAGATTTGAAAGACAAAATGCAACACATGGAGCAACTCATTGTTTCTTTAATGAAAAATCAAGTAAGTATTTTGATGCTGAAACTATATTTTCATGTGGCTGAATTGCAATAATAACTAAGATTCATGTTTAATTTTTTGGTTAGTCTTTACTTTTGTATTTTTTTTAATTATGTTGTTGAATTCATGTCTTTCTATCTTACTTGTAAATAGAATACATATACTTAGAGTGAGGAGCAATCAAATGTCAATGTTCAATCAAATTCTCATGTTCATTCCACTCAGGTAATTATGATACTAATTATATGAAAATGATAAAATCTAAAACATATAATATTAAATATAAAATCATTTACTGCTACTGAATTTGTTTTATTGATAAATTGTTAGCGTGTCAAGAATCCCACATTTGGCTCAAAATGAAAAATATTAGATTGGATTGGATCTGGAGAAATTATTGCAGAAGGTTATTTTATCTCAAGTGACCCAAAGGATGAGGTTCACCATGTTCCTCTTGGGCCTAGTGCTATGAAAGTGGGGATAGATCTTGTGAGAAAGAATGATGCATTTCTGTGGAGGCCTTCAACTGTTATGTCTACCATAGAAGATGCTATAGGTAGTATAATTGCATGGCCAGCTGATAAAGTTATAATTAGGTAATTAACTTTTTTTATGTACTCTTTTAGTTTACTATAACTTTATGTTGAAGCATTACTTATTTAAATTTTGTTGTAGCTAAGCAAATGGACTCACAACAAAGACAAGTGCACAAAGGATGATGAATTGAAGGATGAAGCAAGTTTCACGCATGGTTTACTTTTGTCTATCTTGTAATGTTTCTATTTTAAATTTTTGAAGTAAAAAATGTTCAAGATTATAAAACTTTATTATGTTATGCTTTCAAACTTAAGATAGAACTAAGATCTCATGAAGTAGACATTCATGGTTTGAATTAGTTATTGTTTAATGTAATACTTATGGTTTATCAATCTATTGAGAATTACATTTTATGATTAATTTTGATTTTTTTTTATCAAAATATAATAATGAAAATATTTTAATTTAAAAAAAACCATATAAGTATACTTATCAAAATAAAATTTAAAATTTTATTACTATATGTTATGATTTAAAAACATATTATAAGCGTAAAAAATTGATATGATTTATATAATATAACAAACTAAAAATGTTATCAAAATAATCAAATGTAACAGTTGAAAAGTGTTATGAAAAAAGTATAAGATTAAACTTCAAATTTATAACCAAAAACTCTATCTAAATGTTATTGTTTGAATATTATAGCAACTAAAAATGTGTTATTGAATAGTTTAAGATAACATCAAACATAACATTCAAATACTGTTATAGAAAAGACAGGATATTTAATAACAGGGGCTATGTTAGCATTTTCAGAAGCGTTATCAATAGTCCCGGTTAGCAGTTTTTAAGTGTTATGAATACTGTTTTTTCTTGTAGTGATATAGATTAGCCCTACCGCCTACTCTGGCAGGTAGCCACAATGTGTTTCACATCTCGATGCTTCATAGATATGTGTCAGACCCATCCCACATTCTCAAGTATGATATGTTAGTACTTCAGAAAGACCTGAGTTATGAGGAATGACCGGTAGTAGTAGAAGAAATATTAATTTTAACATAAGGTTTAATTAATATAGGTGGTCCTAGAAATAGTTGTAGCAGTAGTAGTAGAAATATTAATTTTAACATAACGTTTGATTAATATAACTACTACTATTAATTTTAAATAGTAGTAGTAGTAGTAGTAGTAGTAGTAGTAGTAGTAGTAGTAGTAGTAGTAGTAGTAGTAGTAGTAGTAGTAGTAGTAGTAGTAGTAGTAGTAGTAGTAGTAGTAGTAGTAGTAGTAGTAGTAGTAGTAGCAGTAGTAGCAATAGTAGCAATAGTAGTAGAAATATTAATTTTAACATAAGATTTGATTAATATAGCTGGTTCTAGAAATATTATTTATAATAACTTAAGGTTTAGATAGAATAACTAAGAACGTGACACTTGTCAATTGTATGTTTATTTAAGGATTTAAGGATTGTAGATAAAAAAATTTAATAAATGATAGATCTAGAAGGTCTAAAACTTCTAGCAGCTGTTAGGATCACGTTTTACTAAGTCAAAGTTGTTTAAACAAATTCAAGTGTGCTGAAAGTGTGCAAAAACGTGTTTAAAATATCAGTGTATGTCGATATATTATAGTCATAGGGGCAGATACATCGCCTAAGGTTGATACAGAAAACACGTCGACTTTGCACGAACAAAACCACGGAGGCTCAAGATATAGGGGCATGCAATATATCACCTATGGGGGGCGATATATCGGCTCCTTCAGTGTAGTTTGAAAATCCGTGGAATTCGAGCTTAAAACAGCCTTTAACAACTTGGACTTGCTCTTGAACGTTTTTGATCGAGTTCTGGGCATCTGTTGAACATGAAATTCAATTTTATTCAATTATTATTCATTTATTTTAAAAGGGGTTAGTTTCACTCCTTGAACTCTATAAATAGGACCTTTCACTCAACCATTTCACTCATCGTTCAAGCATTCTTTAGAACCTTCAAGATGCTAAGTTTATTCTAGAGAGAAAACACTAGGGTTTTGGGATTAAAAGCTTTTCAATGTGAAAAGTGTCATGCTCTTAATTATTCTATCTAAATCTTAGGTTATAATAAATAATATTTCTAGGACTAGCTATATTAATCAAATCTCATGTTATAATTAATATTTCTAAACTGTAGGTTAAACTTATAAAATACATAACTATTTCTATGAGTTTCCAAAAATATCACGGCTTGAACCAATATCCATGAAAACTAAAATACTACAAGCTATTACTGTCCAGCTAAGTAAATTCTGAGACGCTACAGTAAGTTTCTATCTTGATGGTTTAGATCTCTTTTTCATCTACATTTCTTTAGAAAACTCATGATTCTTACTGTTGGTTTTAGGAGTTTTCCAATCCCCTTCTTGTCTCCAATATCCCGGTTTTTGGTAATGAAAATAGGTTAGATTATATGTGTTATGATATGTTATGTAATAGTGTTATGTATAAATGTATGCATATGTTTTATGTTGTAATCACTTGGGAAATATAGTTGCTTAGGTAGCAAATGAATCCCAAGATTTTTATCATTATCGTAGACTAGAGTTATGATTAAACCTACCTCGATTAGTAGATAGAGGACCTAGATGGTTTATCATATACTATTTTGTGATCTAACCTACCTCGATTAGTAGACAAAGGACCTAGATGGTTTTATCCCAAACTACGGTAATGAGTTAATGGCCATTAACATTGTAGTCCTATGATTTTATGATTTACGTTTTTAAGTCATATGTTTTATAGTATATGTTTTTATTCATATGATTTATGATATGTTTTTAGTAGATTTTCCTTGCTGGGCATTAGCCTCATTCAGGACTGATTCATGGCAGCTTTGTCATGTGTATTGGGGATGAACTGAATGGATGGATTGCTGGAAGATCGAGGATGAAGTTTATATTACTGAATCTTTAATTTATGTATTTATTTTTCCGCATTTAGTATTTGAATGATTAATTAAAGGTTTAAGTTTTCTTTACGTTTTTATGTAATAACCATGGGATCCCATATTTTGGATTTTTATAATAAAGCTCTATTATTTTATGCATGTATTCCAAAATAGTAGCTATGTCTTATGTAATGACCCAACTAATTCAAGACTTTGAACCATTAAATCTACTATACATAGACACTAATCTTAAGAAAACATACATACGAAATAGTCATAACTTTATTAAAGACTGTAAAGCAAAGGTTAAAATACATAAAATTATGGGTATGATATGGGATCCCATTGTTTGAAAATAAAACATATCTTCTAAATAAATTCGTTACAAGATCAGGTGCGAAAAATACATAGAAAACATAATTGAGATGACTAAAAACTACTTTGTCCTCAAATTGTTCATGCAGTCCACCGAATCAATTCTTCCTCAATACACAATCCCAAGCCGCCAAGAATCTTCCCGCCGCCATAACTATTGTCCTGCACATATAAAATAAAGGAGTGAGCCTAATGCCCAGCAAGGAAAATCTACTAAAAGCAAGAAACATAAACTATAAACATATAACATATACTATAAACATATATCATAATTCTAACCCATGTACATGGTAAACATTGGGGTTTGATAACTAAGAAATTATAAGCCTCAAAATACAATGAGGTTTGCTAGCTAAGCAACTATAAGCCCCAAGAACATAAAAGTGTTGGGGTTTTCTATTTAAGCAACTATAAGCCCCAAAACATATATATATCATAACATATAAAAACATATTATAAAATAATCATATAAGCATATAGTAACTATCCTATTTTCCTTACCAATACCGGGATGTGAGAACAAGGTCGGGATTTCGGAACACTCCGAAAACCAATAATAGAAAGGTGAGTACTTCTAAAAGAAAAGAGATGAAAAGGAATGAACTAAACCACCGAGAAGATCCTTACCGACAAGAAACCTCAAGTTAAAAGAACTTAGATGCCTAACCAAGAATGGAAAACAGCGAGTTAGGATTTGAGTAGAGAAAAACTATAAAACTAATGAAACATACAAAAATGAACTAGGACTAGGAATACCTTTGAATGCACTATAACCGAACTACACCTTGATATAAAAAAAAACACTATTAACCTCACTTCCGAAGTGTTTAATAAGCTTAAGATGATAAAGCTTATAACCCCAACCCAAGTGTTTTACATTCTAAAGTAAACCTAGCTGCTTGAAGGCTCTGAACTCAGCTTGAAGAATGAAATAAATGGCTGGGTACTAGGTCCTATTTCTAGAGTTCAAGAATGAAAAGATCACCTTTTAGCTTGAATAAAATAATGACTATTTAATTGAAAAACATTTGAATAATCATTCAGCAGAGGCTTAAGACTCTGTCAAAAAGATTATGAGGCTTGCTAAGAGGTTATGGGTTGAATTGAGCTCGGTTTCAAAACCATTTAAAAAATTGCCCTAGAGCCTATATATTGCCCATGGTAGGCGATATATCGCCTGGGCTTATATTACCGAGGCTCGTCGAAGTGTTCGTACGAAGTTACGTGTTTTTCGTATTCCCCGAGTTGCGATATATCGCCCCCTAGAGCTGCGATATATCGGCATACGCTGGAATAATATACACGTAATTGCACTTTTTCAGCCTAATTTGAATTTAGTAAATAGCTTTGACTGAGTCATATAACGATTTCAAAGCTGCTGGCAGGCTCTGGGGTTTTCAAATATTCCTCTTATAAAACTATTCCTCAAAAATACTTAATTTCTTAATAAACATGCATATGACAAGTGTCATTCTCTTATCGGGTCTATCTTAACCTTATAGTATAATAAATATCATCTTCATAATCAACTATATTAATCAAACCTTATGTTATAATTAATATTCTTAAACTATAGGTTAAGCTTATAAAATCTATAAGTGTTGCTACGAGTGTTCAACTAAGTCCCGACTTGAACCAAAATCCACAGTAATAAACATACTACAACTATTACGAGCTATTACTACTACTACTACTATGTAACTAGCTAAGTAAAGTTCTTGGACTCTACAATTCTCCTATACTAAAAAGAATTTCTTCCTCGAAATTTACTTACCAAAAAATTCCGGAAACCGTCCTTGCATGTCTTCCTCCAACTCCCACGTTGCCTCCCGTTCAGAACTATTACTCCACAGGACTTTGACTAGCGGAATACTCTTGGACCGTAATTGCTTCATCCCTCTATCTTGGATGCTAACCGGTCGTTCCTCGTAACTCAAGTCTTTCTGGAGTGCTATTGTATCGTACTTGAGGAAGTGAGATGGGTCTGACACATACTTTCATCGCATTGAGATGTGAAACACATTGTGGCTATCTGCTAGGGATGGCGGTAGGGCTAATCTATATGCAACTGCTCCCACTTTGTCCAATATCTCAAAAGGAACCATAAACGGGGGACTAAGCTTTCCTTTCTTGCCAAACTGCTTTACGCCTTTCATAGGAAATATCTTCAGGAAGACTTGATCTTCGACTTTGAATTCCACATCGCGTCGCTTGGCATCCGCATAGCTTTTCTGACAACTTTGAGCAGCGAGCATACGCTTTATAAACAGCGCTACCTCTTCTTAAGCTTTCCTAACAGCTTCGGAACCAAGGAGATTCCTTTCTCCTACCTCGTTCCAATGTAACGGTGATCGACATCTTCTTCCATAAAGTAACTCATAAGGTGCCATCCTGATCGTTGATTGGTAGCTATTGTTGTAGGAGAACTCTATCAGAGGCAAGTACTTATTCCATGATCCTCTGAAATCAGGTACTTATCTTCTAAAATCTGTATCGTACGCTCGGACTGACCGTCTATTTGAGGATGAAAAGTCGTACTAAGACTTAACATAGTACCCATGGCTTGTTGTAAACTTCCCCAAAATCTTGATGTAATCACCGATCCTCTATCGGACCCTATTGTCTTGGGGATTCCATGCAACCTTACTATCTCTTGGACATAGATGTCTGTGTATTGATCCTCTTTGTATGAAGTCTTAATAGGCAGGAAATGAGCGGACTTGGTTAGTCTATCTGTTACTACCCAAGCTGAATCATGCTGCTTACTTGTTCGTGGAAAACCTGTCACGAAATCCATAGCTATATTGTCCCATTTCCATTATGGTATGCTAAGTGGTTGCAATAAGCCTACAGGTCGCTGATGTTCTGCTTGCACTTGCTAGCATAATAAGCATTTAGACACAAATTCTGCTATGTCCTTCTTCATCCCTGGCCACCAATATATTGCCTTGATGTCGTGAGTCATCTTGGTCGACCCTGGGTGAACTGAGTACGAGGTACTTTGCGCTTCTTCTAGAATCATCATCTTAATCCTTTGATCATTTGGCACGCATACTCGATCCTTATATCTCAATAACCCTTGACCTGATATTGAGAAATATGTGGCCTTGCCTTCTCTAATTACATCCATATGTGCCACTAATGTGTCATCATGCCCTTGCCCAATCCGTATATCTTCTAACAGATTTGACTGAATAGACAAATTGGCCAGCTTACCAATAACTACTTCTATTCCGGCACTGATCAGCTCCTACTGTAGCAGCTTTTCTATTCCGGCTAGTGCTGCTAAACTTCCATAATTCTTCCTACTTAGCGCATCGACAACTATGTTTTCCTTTCCCAGGTGGTATAGGATTTCACAGTTGTAATCCTTCACTAGCTCTAACCATCTGCGTTGCCTTATGTTGAGCTCCTTCTGAGTGAAGAAGTACTTTAAACTTTTGTGGTCCATATAAATCTCACACCGTTCTCCATAAAGATGATGGCGCCAGATTTTTAATGCAAATACCACCGCTGCCAACTCCATATCGTGAATTGGATACCGTTGCTCGTACACCTTCAGCTGCCTTGAGGCGTAGGCTATCACCTTGTCATTTTGCATCAGCACGCAACCCAACCCTTGCTTCGACGCATCGCACTAGACTACAAACTTATCATTGGCTGTCGGTACATAGAGTACTGGTGCTGAGCAAAGCTTATCCTTAAGAAACTGGAAGCTTTCTTCATATGTATCAGTCTAGTTGAATCTTTGCTGTTTCTGGGTCAGGTTGGTGAGCGGAGTGGCCATCTTAGAAAAGCCCTCTACGAACCTCCGATAATAACCTACTAATCCCAGAAAGCTCCTTACTTTGGATGCATTCTTTGGTCTTGGCAAATCCTTCACAGCCTCTACCTTGGATGGGTCTATTGCAACTCTTTCCTTGGATATAATGTGCCCGAGGAACGCAACTTGCGAAAGTAAAAACTTGCATTTCGTGAACTTGGCGTAGATTTGATGCTCCTTTAGTCATGATAAGATCAACCTTAATTATTCCTCGTGCTCGACTTCGTCCTTTGAGTATACTAAGATGTCATCGATGAACACTACGATGAATTTATCCAAGTAGTCCTTGAAGACCTTATTCATTAAGTCCATAAACGCGGCTGGAGCATTGGTAAGACTGAAAGACATAACTAAGAACTCGTAATGCCCATAACAAGTTCTAAAAGTTGTCTTAGGAATGTCCTCTCCCCGCACCTTGAGCTGATGGTACCCGGACCGTAAATTAATCTTTGAAAACATGGTCGCACGTTGAAGTTGATCAAACTAGTCGTCAATCCAGGGTAGCGGGTACTTATTCTGAATCGTTACCTTATTCAGCTCGCGGTACTCTATGCACATCAGCATGCTTCCGTCCTTTTTCTTCACAAATAGAACCGGTGCTCCCCATGACGAATGGCTCGGTCTAATGAAACCCAAGTCTAGGAGTTCTTGTAGCTGCATCTTTAACTCCTTGAGTTCTGTAGGTGCCATCTGATACGGTGCCTTTGAGATAGGCTCAGTTCCCGGTACTAATTCGATCGTGAAGTCAATTTCCTGAGTCGGCGTCAATCCTAGTAAGTCATCGGGAAATACTTCTTTGAATTCTCTTACAATAAGGACGTCTCAAACTTTTTATGGTGTTTCCTTTACCACATTCGTGATGCTGGCTAAGAGTGTCTGACATCCTTTTTCTCCCATTCTTTGAGCTTTGGGAGATGATACTAGCGGAATGCGTAGTCCTAAAACTTGTCCCATGAAACATAGTCTATGGTCGTCAGGAGTCTCGAACGTCACTTTCTTGTGTTTGCAGTCGATGGTTGTGCCATGCCTTGCTAGCCACTCCATGCCTAGTATCACATCGAAGTCTTTGATCTCCAATTCTATCAGGTCTCCTTCTAGTTCTACGTCCTCAATCTTGATCGATACGCCTCATACTATACGTGATGATAGAACTACTTTGCCCGAAGGCAACTCGCTTACAAACAAGGTTTGTCTAGCTTTTCTATCATTCTTAACGAGATATACGAATGAGTGGCTCCCAAATCAAATAATATAGAACATATATTACTGAGGATAGAAACCTGACCTATGACGACCTTATTGCTAGCATCAGCCTCTCCTTGGGTTAAGGCAAATACCCTGGCAGGAACCATCTTGTCGTCTCTTTTTCCCTTTGGCTTGAGCTGGGGACATTATTTCTTCCGGTGTCCTTCTCGACCACAGTTGTAACATCCTTTGGTGTTTTCCCGGCATTCACTAGGATGTTTCTTCTGGCACTTAGTACATTGCAGGTATTCTACATAACCCGACCTATTGCTTCCATTGTTCGTCTGTACCCTTTTATTGCTATCGAACTGCTTATTGTCAGGATGCCTTATTTTCTGAACATTGTTGGACTGATTGTTGTTGTTGTGGTGGTTGTTGTTCTGACTGTTCTGAGGTTGACTTGATTGTTTAGGCGCAGGCTTACTGGCCTCCTCTTTACTAACATTAGCCTGCAACATTTCTACTTCTATTGCCGTTTCTAGAACATCGGCATAGGTAGTATTTCCTGGGTTTGCTAGCTTAACCCCTAGCTCGATCTTTGGTTAAATTCCTCTAACAAACTTAGACACCCTCAGATAGTAAGTTGGAACCATTTCCGGTGCAAACTTAGCTAATCGGTCGAACTGCCGAACATATTCTTCCACTGATAAACTTCCTTGCTTCAGGCCAATGAACTCCTCGACTCTTGAAGCAATGACAGCCGACTTATAATACTTTTTGTGGAACAGCTCCACAAATTAGGTCCAAGTCTTGGTGGAAATATCATGCATTTGCTGGACTAAGTCCCACCATATTCTGGCATCTTTCTTGAGCAGAGACGAAAAGTAGGATATGCGGTCCGTGTTGCCGAGGTTCATGTGCGTTAGGATTGGCTTCACATTCCTGAGCCACTCTTCTGCCTCGAAGGGGCCTGTAGTCCCTTCAAAGTTCAGAGCGTGTTGCTTACGAAACCGATCATAAACTGGCTCCATGTGCTAAACTGGATATGGCGCATAGTTCGCCACTGGCCATCCCCCATATGGACCAACTTGTTGGGGTGCTGGGGCTGTGGTTGCGGCAGAGGCAGAGGCTGAGTCTCAGGCTGAGCTTATTGTCGTTGTTGCTGTAATAACTCCTCAACTTGTTGTTGCAGTCTGGTAATTTCCACGGTGTTATCAATTGGCGGCGGCGGCGCGTTGCGGTTGGCAGTAGCACGCACTCCCCTTTTGCGAACTGGAGGGGCTTCATTGTTCACCGGAGCAGCGTTGGAGGCATTTCCATTGGTGCGAGCAGACCTTTGGAGCGACATCTTCAATATAGTTCTAACAGTTGAGAAAAACATGTCAGAACTTTACCCTGATAGGCTCTAAGGCAAAAACTTAATCTAAACAATCATAAGTCAAACCTATTAATTATGACTTTTTATGAAAATTGTATAAGCCTTCTTTATTATTAGTGTGGGTTTCTTTACTAAAAAAAAAAGCCATCATTATTATTTTCTAAGTCTATTTCTAATCAGCCTAAATGACTTAATTCTCAGGCTTAAAACTCATCTTTGTTCCAAAATTAACCATATTGAGGGAGGGCTGGGATCAGTAAAATTGTTCCCACTACTATGGTCCCCTAACTCTCAATATAGAAACTCAGATCATTGATTTGTATCCACCCTCACCGAACTTAGTCATTATTTATTAGATTTATTATTTATTATTGTAATGCCCCGAATTCTCCGATGTGTTTTAATGGCAGGAATAGTAGGCTGGGAGGACCATACTTCCTTAATTATGCCATTAATTGATAGAATGCATGTAAATATGAATTATATTATAATATGATGTTAAATGCATGCATGTGAGTCCACATTTTAATTACATGGGTGTGATGGTAATTTGGCCCGTTGAGGGTATAATTGTATAATTGTATGCATGTCGGTGATATGTTGTTGAGACCACATTATGATGTGGGTTTGTTCGAGCAATTCGGCTTGAGATGACCATGGTATATTAATTAGCGGTCTAGTCATAACAGGTTTAAGTTCAGAGCTCGGGATGAGTCTCGGGGTGATTTTAATGATTAGAGCGTCACCGGGAGTTAAAGGGTAATGGGATATGGATTATTGGTGTTTGAGACTACCGAGAATAGCGGGAATTGGAGAGCGTTAGTTATGATTAACGAGATAGGTTGGAAAGGACAATTTTGCCCTTGGGAGCCTTTAGAAACCCTTAATTGACCTAGGGGTATGTTGATGCTCATAATCTCATCAAGGGAAAATGCAAGGTCGTCACCTGGGCGTACTCCCCCCCCCCCCCATTTCGCATGGCCATCAAATGGGCGAGGCCCTCCTGATCCGCGAGGCCACCAAGTCGCGAGGCGCCATGTCGCGTGGCCATCAAATGGGCGAGGCCCTCCTGATCCGCGAGGTCACCAAGTCGCGAGGCGCCATGTCGCGTGGCCATCAAATGGGCGAGGCCCTCCTGATCCGCGAGGCCACCAAGTCGCGAGGCGCCATGTCGCGTGGCCATCAAATGGGCGAGGCCCTCCTGATCCGCGAGGCCACCAAGTCGCGAGGCGCCGTGTCGCGTGGCCATCAAATGGGCGGGGCCCTCCTGATCCGCGAGGCCACCAAGTCGCGAGGCGCCATGTCGCATGGCCATCAAATGGGCGAGGCCCTCCTGATCCGCGAGACCGTCCTAGGGGCGAGGCGCCCTATTCCGCGAGGCCATCACAAGGGCGAGGCCATCACATGGCGAGGCCCTCATATGGCGAAGCCGTCCCGTTCCGTGAGGCCTCTGGGCCACTCCTACCATGCCCATTCATGGGGCCGAGGGAAGCTGCGAGACGTTAATTCATCTCGCGAGGCCCGTCCCACGAGGCCATTTCGCGGGGCCGTCGTATGGGCAAAACCTCCCCACCTCGCGAGGCCATCTCACGGAGCCGTCGCGCGGGCGAGGTCCCCCTATCTCACGGGGCCCTTAGGCCACTCCAACCGCGCGAGGCCATCAGCAGCGCCCCGTACGCGGGGCCGCGCAAGGAGCAAGGGTCGAACCCCTGAAAGTCTATCAACCCGCCATCTTCTCGGGACGCCGATGCCCCGTAACTTGACACGTATGGCCCAGAGGCGTCTTGCCTCGTACGCTAAGACGTAGAGCGAGGCCAAGCACTTATCGCCCACGCCCGTGGGTAACTTTAGAATGCTCCAGGCATCCTGTACCAAAGGCCCTGTTCTCTACACCTCGGGATCCCCATGTTTAGGAGGTCCCGAACGGGTCGAATGCGACATATTTGTACGACCAAGTACTAGGTACGGATACCAGTGCCAGTAAGGTTGCTGGGGTAAGGATCATGGTCCGTACGTCTACGGCCATGGGTCAGAACCGACACCACTACCCTCTGCACCAATACACCTGCTACCACACCTCAGGAAGGGGTATAGACAAGTAGTGGAAACATCCCCCTGACACCTGCTCCTGTACGGGATGTACAACCACTACCACTGAAACCGTACCCCTAATACAGTACGTTTGTACCACCTGGTCCCCTGGACCACCATGTACCTAAGGCCATTAGAGCCTACTATAAAATGAATTCCAAGGCCACCTGAAAGGGGGTTGGAAATTTTACTGTAGTAGAGACATTAGTGTGAATGAGATACTAAATTCTCCATTGTTGTTATCCCATTGTTCTTGAGTCATTGTTTAAGTTTTCATAGCTTTCTAATTAGCGATTTCAATTTGATAATTTTTCCAACTTAACTTCGTTGACGAGTTCTCACCGTCAACAGTTTGGCGCCGTCTGTGGGAACGTTAGTTTTAAGCTACTGTTCCACCATTATTTCCGACAAGAAGAAGATGTCGAGACGCTCGAAGCGACTAAGGGAGACGCAGGAGGTCGAAGTTCACTTAAACGGAGTCCAGCTGAAGGCCTCCATGAAGGACGCTCCTCCACCCAGGGACGTGGAGCCCCCGAAAGACCCTGAGGTTCAAGGAGGAGACAGGGTGGCCTCATCACCGGCTTCTCCACCTGGGGGGAGTCCTCCCAGAGCACCACCGGTGCACGCTGATGAGTTCCCTCCTCCAAAACCACCGCGGGCACCGAACTCCGGCCGGCAAGACCCGGGCCCTTCTACCCATAGGCCAGACAAACACCCCCGGGTCCACTCCGTGAGCTCGAGTTCAAAGTCCCAATTTTACGAAGAGGAGATACGTGAGCTCCACCGTAAAAACCAAAGGTTAGAAACTACCTTGGAAAACATGCAAGAGGTCCTTAACGGCCTACTGAAGGGTAAATCCAGCATAACCTTGCCCAAGGGAAAGGAGAAAGGCAAGGGTGGGGTGGAGACCACTGTGCCAGTAGATGATGGAAGAACCCGACACTCAACTAGCAACACCCCCCGCACGAGGCAACGTGATCACCCTGAACCGCCTAAGCAGGCCCAAAAGCCAACGCCGAGAACCACTGCTGCCCCTCGACGCGAGGATGAGGTCACCTCCAAAAGAACGCCTCCAGACTTGCGGGAGGAGATCAACAGGAAAAGGGCAGGCAAAGGGACCACACCCCCTGAGGCGCCTCGAGAAGGCAAGGGAAAGGCAGGTCTTAGCCCGTCCACTCTAAGAGACTCCCTCAGCAAAAGGAGGCAAGACTTAGACACAGAGATGCGGAGCTTGCGGAGCAAGATTGTCACCGCGTCGGGTGGCCAGGCCTTTGAGGAAGAATTCGACCATGAGTCACCCTTCGTGCGAGAAATTCAGGCAATCCGGCTCCTTGCCAATTTTAAGGAGCCCAACATGACCCCTTACGAAGGGAGCACGGCTCCAAAGTACCACTTGGATGCGTTTAACGATCTCATGAAATTGAGGGGGATTGGAAGTGGTGCCAGGTGACATTGCTTCGCTGTTACTCTGAAAGGACCCGCCTACAAATGGTTCAAAAGGCTAAGGCCGGGGTCCATCAGGTCCTGGCAGCAGTTCTCTGACGAGTTCCTCCAGCATCACCATGCCGTGCGGGACTAAACGATGCCAGGCACCAGCTTAGCCAACGTGAAGCAAGGGGAAAAGGAGAGCCTAAAAAGCTACATTCACCGGTTCAATATGGAGGCCGCAAAAGTGGGGAGCCTGACGCGCCGGGAGTTAAAAATGGCCATTACTGCTGGGGTACTCCCAGGGAGCAAGTTGTGGGACAACATGCTGAAGAGGGAAGTCACCGACTTGGACGACTTCTATGATAGAGCACAGAAGTACATCCGTGTGGAGGATGGCCACGTAAACCTGAAGGCCGGAAAGGAGGAGTCCCACGCAAAGCCCCCAATTAACGACGGGCCGAATATAGCTAAGAAGAAGAGGACGTATGAGGGGTCGAGAGATGACCAGCAGAGGAAAACCAAACGAGGGGGTGATCATAGGCCAGCGGCCTATACTTACTATACGAACCTCACTGACACCAGGGAGCATATTTACGTCACCAACGAAGATCGAGTGCCCTTCAAGAAGCCCCCACCAATGAGAAAGGATCGGTCTAAGAGGGACCCCAGTAAATACTGCCAATACCACAAAGACATTGGACACACCACGGCAGAGTGTATCCACTTGAAAGAGGAAATTGAGGAGCTCATCCGCCGGGGGCACTTAGGCCGTTATGTCAAGAAAGAAAGGCAAAGGCCAGAAAACGAGCCCAAAGTGCCCCAGGCACAGGAGCGAGCCCCAGAGATACAAGGGGAGGTCCGCACCATTTTTGGAGGCCCAGGATTTGGAGGAGATTCTCGGAAGGGACGAGATAAATATGCAAGAGAGGCTCGACGAAGTCCGCCCCCCTGCGTCATGAGTTTAGAACAGCGACCCCCGAAGAGTTTCAAGGGGGAAAACGACTCAATAACGTTCACTGAGGAAGATGCACGGGGGGTACACTTCCCCCACAATGATCCGCTGGTGCTTACAGTCCAGTTGGCAAATATGCGTGTGCATCGAGTCCTGGTGGACAACGGGAGCTCAGTGGACATCCTATATCGCCCGGCTTTGGAAAAAATGGGACTGGGCATTCGTCACCTAAAGCCTTGCCAGTCGTCACTATACGGATTCACAGGGGATTCAGTGCAACCCCTTGGGATGATTGAGTTGACACTTACCATGGGGGAGCAACCCCGCCAAACCACAATTATGTCTAACTTTGTTGTTGTAGATTGCGCATCAGCTTTCAACGCGGTATTAGGGAGACCCTCCCTGAGAGAATTGAAAGCCATAACTTCAATATATAACTTAGTTGTCAAGTTCCCGACTCCAGGAGGGATCGCGAGTATGAAAGGAGAACAGAAGGAAGCAAGGGAGTGTTACAACACCTCACTCCGCACGCCTGCAAAGCCACGTGAGCCGATGGCCATGGTGGTGCACGAGGCGATAAGCATGCCCACAGGGGGTCCGCAGGAGCTGGACCCTCGGGTCGTGGATGAGGCAAGAGCAGAACCGGTAGAAGAAGTAGAGGAGGCTACGGTGACGGAAGAGCCCTTAAGGAAATTGAAGATAGGGAGAAGCTTACAAGGTGACGTGAAGGAAGAATTGATAAGATTTTTGAAGGACAATCTAGACGTGTTTGCATGGAGTCACGAGGACATGGTGGGCATACACCCCAGCGTAATGTGCCACCACCTGAACATCTCCCCAGGAGCTAGGCCCGTCAGGCAGAAGAGGCGGGCGCTCGATCCAACAAGGTACGCAGCGTTAAAGGAAGAGGTTGACAAATTGAAGGCCAACGGGTTCATCCGTGAGTCTTTCTATCCTGTGTGGGTATCAAACCCAGTACTCGTGCCGAAGCCAAACGGGAAGTGGAGGACTTGCGTCGATTTCACGAATTTGAATAAAGCTTGTCCTAAGGACAGCTTCCCACTCCCTAGGATAGATCAGTTAGTAGACGCAACAACGGGGCATGAGTTACTAAGCTTTATGGACGCCTACTCGGGATACAACCAAATCCCAATGAACCCTGCAGATGAGGAACACACGTCATTCATTACAGACAAAGGGCTCTACTGTTATAAGGTGATGCCCTTCGGGCTCAAAAACGCGGGAGCCACCTATCAAAGGCTAGTGAATAAAATGTTTGCAAATCAAATAGGGAGGAATATGGAAGTGTATGTGGATGACATGCTAGTGAAGACCAAAGTTGCAGCAGAGCTCAACAAAGACCTTGGTGAGATGTTTAACACGCTCAGGAAATATCGGATGAAACTGAACCCAGCCAAATGCACCTTCGGGGTATCCTCGGGAAAATTCTTGGGCTTCATGGTCAACTCCAGAGGAATCGAGGCCAACCCCGACAAGATAAAGGCGCTCACAGAAATGAGCCCGCCGAAGAATAAGAAGGAGGTACAATGCCTAACAGGAAGGGTGGCGGCCCTTAACAGGTTTATCTCAAGGTCCACCGACAAGTGCCTCCCATTCTTTGACATCCTCAAAGGGAGCAAAAAGTTCGCTTGGGATGAAAGATGTGAGGAAGCCTTTGTCAGGTTGAAAGAGCACCTGGGGAAGCCGCTCCTGTTAGCAAAGCCAGAGAAGGGCGAGAAGCTGTACCTATACTTGGCGGTGTCGGAGCATGCCATCAGCGCAGCCTTAGTTAAGGGAGAGAAGAAGCAACAACAGCCCGTATACTATATCAGCAAGCGTCTGGTGGACGCAGAGAGCCGGTATCCAGAGATCGAAAAACTGGCCTATGCGCTAGTAGTGGCGTCGAGGAAGTTGAAGCCTTACTTCCATGCTCATACGATTGATGTCTTAACGGATAGTCCTTTGAGACAAGTCTTACATAAGCCAGAGACCTCAGGGAGGCTAATGAAATGGTCGATTGAGCTAAGTCAGTTTGATATTGTCTACACCCCAAGGGCCTACATCAATGGACAGGTGCTGGCAGATTTTATAGTAGAATTCACCCATCAGCCGAATGAAGGACAGAGTGAAGGAGGGGCGCAGCCTGTTGTGGAGGATGAACTGGGAAATGTAGAGAAGTGGAGTTTGCATGTTGATGGGGCGTCAAATGAAGGAGGATCAGGAGCGGGCATCATGATGACTGGGCCCGAGGGACACAAAATGTACTGCGCAATCCGGTTTGGGTTCGAGGCCTCTAATAATGAGGCGGAGTACGAGGCGCTCTTAGCTGGCCTGCGCCTAGCCCAGGAATTGAAAGTAACGCGCCTCCATATTTTCAGTGACTCGCAATTGGTGGTATGCCAAATAAAGGGGGAGTACCAGGCAAGGGGGCCCAAGATGGCAGCATATTTAGAGAAGGTGAAGGGCTACCTGGGGCGAATGGTGGCATATACTATAGAGCAAATCCCCAGAGAAAAGAACACCCATGCCGATGCACTTGCAAAGCTGGCATCCACCAAGGATGGTGACGTCTTGGAATCAATACCCGTGGAGTACTTGCCAAAGCCCAGCATCGGAGGCGTAGATGTGCACATGATCAGCGTCCCAAAGAAATCATGGACCGAGCCAATCAAGAAGTACCTGGAGGAAGGAGTCTTGCCTGCGGATAAAAACGAATCTCGGAGGTTGGCGTACAAGGCCGCGAGGTACGCCTTGGTAGATGGGGTCCTTTACAGAAGAGGATTCTCCATGCCTCTCCTGCGGTGTGTAGAAGGAGAGGAGGCGTTGAAGGTGTTACAAGAGATCCATGAGGGAGAGTGCGGCAACCACGAAAGTGGACCCTCCACGGCTAGGAAAGCCATAAGACAAGGATACTACTGGCCTTCCATGGAGAAATACGCGCAGGACTTTGCCACGAAATGCGACAAGTGCCAGAGGCACTCCAATTACCCTCGAAGACCCCCAAGCGAACTGACCAGCATGCCCAGCCCCTGGCCCTTCGCCATCTGGGGGATAGACCTAATCGGCGCTCTTCCTACAGGTAAAGGTGGAGCAAAGTACGCGGTGGTGGCAGTAGATTATTTCACCAAGTGGGTAGAAGCGGAACCCCTTGTGAAAATAACCGCTAAGCACATCACCTCTTTTGTCAACAAATTCATTGTGTGCCGGTATGGGGTACCCTACAAAATTATTTCCGACAATGGTACCCAATTTGAAGGAGGAGCCTTCGATGAATATTGTAAGAAAAGAGGTATAAGGAGGAGCTTCTCCGCAGTGGTGCACCCCCAGGCCAATGGGCAAGTGGAGGCCATCAACAGGGTCCTAAAGAAGAACCTAAAGACAAAGCTAGAGAAGATGAAAGGAGCCTGGGCAGATGAGCTACCAAATGTGCTGTGGGCTTACAGAACCACCCCACGCACGACGACTGGGGAGTCCCCATTCTCCTTGGCCTATGGATGCGAGGCTGTGCTCCCAGTCGAAATGCGAGTCATATCCCACAGGGTGCAGGCGTATGAAGACGAAGCCAACCACACAGCCCTGACCGAAAGCTTAGACCTCCTGGTGGAAAAGAGAGAAAAAGCCCAGATGAGGGTGGCAGTATACCAGCAACGCGCCGCAAGGTACTACAATTCGAGGGTGCGAGAGAGAACTTTCAAAGTCGGCGACCTGGTGCTGAGAAAGGTGCTCCCAAACACACGAGACCCAGGTGCAGGAGTGCTGGGGACAAATTGGGAGGGACCCTACCAAGTCGCTCAGTGCATCCCCCCAAACACTTACAAGCTGGCGCGCATGGACGACACCATCATACCCCGGGCATGGAACGCGGAACACCTGAGGAAGTACTACCAGTAAGACGCCCATGCCCATGGATAAAAGCACAAGTGTAGCACGCTGCCTTGATATGGTAGGAAGAAATCAAAGAGGTTACCTAGATAACCTCCTAAGTAGGCGTGAGCCATTTTATTTTGTTTTATGTGAAAATCACCTATGTACCGTTGCAACTACGTGTATGAAACCATTATGTTACGAATATAATGAATGAAACCACGTATTATAAGTAAAACTGTTAGCCTCTTCGTGTGTTATTTTTTCTTGAATACCAGGGCATCAGCCAAAGTGTCCGCCGAAATAAATTTCACCAAACACTTGGGGGGCAGGACAGGGGGCGATAACACAGCTAGCAAGGGAGGCCTGAAAAGGACCCTCTAATGGAGGGTCTTGGAAAGGACCCCTCGCCCTCCTAAAAAAGAGGCTCCTAAAAAAGACCCTCTGATAAGGGATCTTAAAAAGGGCCCTCAATTAGGAGTAGCCTAAAAACGACCCCCTATGCATCAGGAGGACCCGAGAAGGACCATAGCCCTAAAAAGGACCGTTCAATGGGAGGTCCTAGAAGGACCCCTTATATCGGGGCCCTAGACGAAGTTTCTAAACACAGAAAGCAGTAAAAAGACCTTGCAAGGCCTCCCCTGAGTTTATGAGGATTAGCTACCCTCGTGAACATCAAGGAGGCCAAAAGGCCTTACGAAAGAAAAATATATATATAGTGACAACACTAATAAGTCTAGAGCGGCCACCAAGCCGCCTAGCCAAAAAGGGTCCCAAAAGAGACCCTTGCCGAAATAGTACTATGCAAAAGGACGAGAGGGACGCCTCTCGCAAAGAAATAATAAGCGCGCGCAAGAAAAACCCAAAAGGATAGCTAAGACCCAAGGGGTCAAAATATCCTTACAAAAACCGCCAAGAGGCACAAAAAGAGGTCCCAGTGAACCCTCTCACATGGGATCCAAAGGACCTCCAGCCTGACAAATAAAAGAAGGGAACCAACCAAACCGCGTCATACAGGCATAAAAGGGCCTCAAATGCAGTAGAACAAGAAATAAACAACAACATCACATGTATTCATACATAAAAAAGAAAGGAGTTCTCAAAACAATACAAAGGTTACTAACAGAAAAGTAGCACTAGTAATGACGTTACAAAATAAATAAAATAAAAAAAAAGGAGCGAAACTAGTTCAAGGCCTCCTGTAGTGGGCACTCCACCAGGCCGCTCGGGCAACAGCTTGCTCGCCAAAAGAGGAGAAGTCGAAGTTGGGATCCTGCCTCCACACATTGTAAAGAGCCCGGTCTATAGACTTGCGCTCGATTACAGCCTTCTCCGCCTCCAAGGAAGCGACCTTCTCCTGAACTGACTGTAGTTCAGTCCTAAGGGCCTCAACTTCAGTCCCCTGTCGAACAACCATCTCATGCGACCCGGACGCAGCGGCCTTGGCCTCCTTGAGCTCGCGCTCCAAACATTTAGCCTTGCCCTTCAACACCTTGATCTTAGCTTTCAGCTGCTCATTCTTCGAGTCCGACTTGGTGTACTTAGTCCGGGCTTTTGACAATTGGACCTTGGTTGCGCTAAGCTCATTTTCGAGCTCCTAGACCTGGACTATGAGGCCGTCCCTCTCAGTGGTAGATGCGGAAAGGATGCCAGTTGAGTCAGCATGTCGAAGAGACACGATATAGACCTGCACAAGAAAACCAATGGCATCAGCAATAAGTAACAAAAAGAAGAACACAGGTGCATCTATGCATAATACTAATCAACGCAAAGTGAAAAGCCTCACCCAGGCCGCAGCACGCCTTAGCATCTCCCCGAGGTCTGATTGAGTCACATTCCCTAGGCCCCTCCAGTCGGAGACAGGGAGACTCTCAGCTATTGGAACGAAATGCTGCCCATAAACTGAGGCCATCCTGGTCACCCAAGCCTCTGCCTCCACTCTAGGAGCATCTGGTTGGACTGGGACAGACGACCCACTCGCCGAGGCAGGAGGAGGCGCAGCAGAAGAGAAAAATTGAGACTCTGGTGCATCGGCATGGAGCTCCGTGAGCCCGACGAAGTCAGCAGCCGGTATGCCGAGATCATGATGAATTGGAGGGAAGGCATCGCCGCCACCATGGCCAGGAGAGGCGTAGCATCCTGCCGCGGCCTGCGGGCCTAGAGGGTGAAAGGCCATGTCCTGGTCATGGGAGTCATGAGGAGGATGTCCCCTGGGGGACAGGGGGGCATCCTCCATCTCCACCTCGGCCTCATCTTCATGCAGTGATGGCCCAGCCGGCGTAGCCACAACCTTCTTAGACCCGGTGATTGACCATAGGAACTTGGGGTTAGAGACCGGAGACAATTGGTGGCGATTGAGATTCGTCATGGTAAATAGGACTGCTGCCTTCTTCAGGGCGGGGTCTGCTTCAATGAGTCTGTTTATCGCCTCCGCGTCCGACCCGATGACCGAGGGATCAGCAAATTGCCCTGCAAGAACCGCACCAATATCAGTACAGGCAAGAGTGCAAAACGGTGTGTTCTAATAAGAAAAAGAAAAAGACCTGGATACTTACTAGGTTCAGTGCGAAAGCCTTCACGAACTGAAAGAGGCCCCTGTACCCAGAAAAACTCTTGTTTCCAGGACCCTGGGTTAGACACCGAGCCATCTATCAAGGGAAGCTCACTATTGGCCTTCTACAAGTAATAGAAGCCCTTGGAATTGTGCACCCCAATAAGGTTGTACAAGGAATGCACCTCTTGTGCCGTCGGGGCGCGTTGCTCATTATCCTTGAACCAAAGAAAGAGGAAACTTAAAGTCAACCAACTGTTGGGCGACAGTTGGAGAGGGGCCAAATCAAAATAGTTGAGAACCGCCACAAAGAACGGGTGTAGAGGAATGGTGCCACCCGCCTTCATAATATGCTCACTCAAAGCCACAAAGCCCTTCTCAGGGCGGTCGGCCCGGCAGGTCTCCTGAGGAACATGCAGGGCGTATTCTGGAGGAGTTCGGTAGCGCTTCACGATGGTCTTCAGTTTGTTCGAAGACATATGGGACACTAGGCTGGACGCCAGTAGGGGGGCGTCGTCTTCTTCCTGGACGGACACCTGTCTGCGTACCTTCGACATATCTGCAAAATCAAAAGAAACATGTGAGGAAGAGGCAGAACACTTAACCCTCCATTTTCTCTTCCTAGCAAGGGTTTTCCATCGAGGGAGCAATGGCGGAAGCGCTAAGCCAGGATCAACGGAGACTAGGGGCTGAGGAGAGGAGTTAATAGCCCCGTGATCGTCATCAGGTGAAGGGGGAGTGGGAGGTTCTGGCAGAATGTGTCCCTCCATAAACTCTAACTCCCACCGCAATTCAAAAAGAGCCGTCCTAAGACGCGCTATATGGTCGCTAAGGCCCGGGGGTGAAGGTCCTCCGTCTCCCCTAGACACCGAGTCGATTTCGCTCTCTACCACCCAAATTTTATGCCTAAGATCAGCCAGGCACTCGAGGTGGCGAATGCGGGCCTGCCTCAAAGAATCATAGTCCTGGTAAGGGCTGCCCTCAGGGGACTCGGGATCTGAAGACAGGTCGATAAACTCAGCCCTCGAGGGTATGTCGGACGGGCCCTCACTGGCCATGAAACTGCGTCCCAACAGTAAAAAGGGGGTCACGTTTAAACAAGGGGAAGACTACAAAACACAAAGGAACAAGCTTAATACCCCTAGGTACAAACGCCCTAAATGGACTACTACAAGGTACATGTATAAAAAGAAAGAGGAGGGGCGCGCGTATGGTCAAAACAAGCTCGGGCTAACGTACCCCATCCCAAGTGTTGTTGGTCTGAATCCGATAAAATAAGTAAATAAACGGGAGAAGAAAAGAAAATATACCTCAAGCAATTGAAAGAATGAAGTCGGAGTCCAAGGAAGGTTGGGAGGCGAAAAGCACCAAAGCGTTGAAAACACGCGTCTGCAAGAGTTAATCAGAAAAGTGTGTTAGCCCAAAAATGTACACACCAAGAAACTAGCTAAAAAAAAAAAAATGAATGAAAATGATGATGAAAAAATGGAAAAGTGATAAAATAATAGAGAAAGTGTGGTTGTGGGGGATTGAACCCTTTACCACTTGAAAGGAGCAAGGGTCTAACTACCACTAAGCCAAGGAGGTAAGATGTAAATATTAAGCCATGCATGAAGGCCTATATATAGGAACCAAGATGAATAGTCTACAAGAGCACCTTAAGGCCCTCTCCTAGACTAGGGGGGCAAGTGTTGAAGCTCATAATCTCATCAAGGGAAAATGCAAGGTCGTCACCTGGGCGTACTCCCCCCCCCCCCCCCCCCATTTCGCATGGCCATCAAATGGGCGAGGCCCTCCTGATCCGCGAGGCCACCAAGTCGCGAGGCGCCATGTCGCGTGGCCATCAAATGGGCGAGGCCCTCCTGATCCGCGAGGCCACCAAGTCGCGAGGCTCCATGTCGCGTGGCCATCAAATGGGCGAGGCCCTCCTGATCCGCGAGGCCACCAAGTCGCGAGGCGCCATGTCGCGTGGCCATCAAATGGGCGAGGCCCTCCTGATCCGCGAGGCCACCAAGTCGCGAGGCGCCGTGTCGCGTGGCCATCAAATGGGCGGGGCCCTCCTGATCCGCGAGGCCACCAAGTCGCGAGGCGCCATGTCGCGCGGCCATTAAATGGGCGAGGCCCTCCTGATCCGCGAGGCCACCAAGTCGCGAGGCGCCATGTCGCGTGGCCATAAAATGGGCGAGGCCCTCCTGATCCGCGAGGCCACCAAGTCGCGAGGCGCCGTGTCGCGTGGCCATCAAATGGGCGGGGCCCTCCTGATTCGCGAGGCCACCAAGTCGCGAGGCGCCATGTCGCGTGGCCATCAAATGGGCGAGGCCCTCCTGATCCGCGAGACCGTCCTAGGGGCGAGGCGCCCTATTCCGCGAGGCCATCACAAGGGCGAGGCCATCACATGGCGAGGCCATCACAAGGGTGAAGCCATCACATGGCGAGGCCCTCATAATGCGAAGCCGTCCCGTTCCGTGAGGCCCCTGGGCCATTCCTACCATGCCCATGCACGGGGCCGAGGGAAGCTGCGAGACGTTAATTCATCTCGCTAGGCCCGTCCCGCGAGGCCATTTCGCGGGGCCGTCGCATGGGCAAAACCTCCCCACCTCGCGAGGCCATCTCACGGAGCCATCGCGCGGGCGAGGTCCCCCTATCTCACGGGGCCCTTAGGCCACTCCAACTGCGCGAGGCCATCAGCAGCGCCCCGTACGCGGGGCCGCGCAAGGAGCAAGGGTCGAACCCCTGAAAGTCTATTAACCCGCCATCTTCTCGGGACGCCGATGCCCCGTAACTTGACACGTATGGCCCAGAGGCGTCTTGCCTCGTACGCTAAGACGTAGAGCGAGGCCAAGCACTTATCGCCCACGCCCGTGGGTAACTTTAGAATGCTCCAGGCATCCTGTACCAAAGGCCCCGTTCTCTACACCTCGGGATCCCCATGTTTAGGAGGTCCCGAACGGGTCGAATGCGACATATTTGTACGACCAAGTACTAGGTACGGATACCAGTGCCAGTAAGGTTGCTGGGGTAAGGATCATGGTCCGTACGTCTACGGCCATGGGTCAGAACCGACACCACTACCCTCTGCACCAATACACCTGCTACCACACCTCAGGAAGGGGTACAGACAAGTAGTGGAAACATCCCCCTGACACCTGCTCCTGTACGGGATGTACAACCACTACCACTGAAACCGTACCCCTAATACAGTACGTTTGTACCACCTGGTCCCCTAGACCACCATGTACCTAAGGCCATTAGAGCCTACTATAAAATGAATTCCAAGGCCACCTGAAAGGGGGTTGGAAATTTTACTGTAGCAGAGACATTAGTGTGAATGAGATACTGAATTCTCCATTGTTGTTATCCCATTGTTCTTGAGTCATTGTTTAAGTTTTCATAGCTTTCTAATTAGCGATTTCAATTTGATAATTTTTCCAACTTAACTTCGTTGACGAGTTCTCACCGTCAACAGGGTATAATGGTCTTTTTACCCCTATGATTGATATAAACTACCTTTGCTGTGAAATAGAGGGAAAACAGAGCAAGTTCTTGAGCTTACCTGTACCTTCCTTCTCCTTCATTTCCTTTGTGAATTTTTGAGCACTTTTTGAGGATTCAAGCTTGGGAAGTAGACCTTGGGAGTTTGGGAGAGTGTTCTACCATTGAAGAGCATCACAACCTGAGTTTGAGGTAAGTTTCTAGCCACTAGTTTCCTGGTTTACTCTGCTTTGGTGTTTAGTTTCAGCTTGCGATTTTGTTGTGGATAGTTGGAATTAATGGAAGCTTTGGTTGGGGTTTAACTTGGGTTTTGATTAGGGTGTGATATAGATCAAGTTTAGGGGTTGTATTGAATGTTTGAATGGTGTTTGAGCTTGGTTTGAAAGGTTGGTTCCAAGGAAAAATCACAAGGGAAGAAAAAACCAGAGTATTGGCTGAATTGTAGGTTAGGCCGCGACATGGCCAAGGAGGGCTACGACTCTTGAGAGGTGCTGAAGGAGGGCGCCTCTGTTTGAGGGGCGGGCCGTGGCATGGCTAGGGAGGGCCACGGCCCTTAGTGGCATTTTTCCCAGAAATGAGTTTTTTCTCGAGGACGCTAGCCTTAAGCCTCGGGATCGACCTTACTACCCGGTTTAGTAGTACTCGATGTCTCAGAGGCTAGGTTTTGGTTTGGGAACCATTGTTATTCATTTTATTGATGGAATCCCATAATTGGTTATGACCAGGTAACCGCTAAGGGGCAAAAAGACAGGTCGTTCTTATATTAATTCTCGCTCGAACCAAAGGTAAGAAAACTGCACCCCAAATGTGACATGCATGATTGTTCATGAGACATGTTGATTGTATAAATGTGGACATGGGTTGATTATTGAATGCTTTGAAAATCTTGCTTACTTGTGCATGGTACCGACTCATTAGTCAGAATTGGCAAAGGTGTCAGTATCAACTGTGAAGCTGTGACTCATTAGTCAGGTTCGGCAGTGGTACTGGGCACTAGTCACATAGTGTTGACTCATAAGTCAGGAATGGCCTTAGCGTGTTCAACGCAAGCCAATAAAGATTAGATCTAATTGATATCTACATTGGGTGACTCCAAGAGCTCTAATGCCGGACCGACCTGAAGTTCGATGAATACTATAAGTGCTTGTGTGACTTACCCATCAGTCACTCATCTATTAAGTAAGAGACTTACCCATCAGTCTCGCATCAGTTTAAGGCTAGTGGCTTACCCAGCAGCCACTATTCTATTTAAATTAGTGACCTTCTTGTCAGTCACTCATTATGGTTTATCAGAACCTCAAGTGATATTCACTCATCTGTTTGAGAGCTATAAGCTCTGTGTGATTATAATTCTAATCAGTTGTTAATATCTTTATGTGTTACTGTGTTTTCTTGCAGGGCTTTGGCTCATGGGTGCTATGTGGTGCAGGTAAAGGGAAAGAAAAGCTCACCCAGCCCTGAGTGGAGAGATTAGGTGGTGATGTGTACATAAGCAGCCGCTTAACCGCCACGGCCAAGGAGTTCTCAGAGGAACTAGGGGGTTTACCCTATTTTTGCCGCTTAGGTCGACGGGTTTGTAATTTTGAAACTGTAATGACCATTTTGAGTTGTAAATAACTTGTAAATGTTCTTGTGGGCCCACGAATAGTTTTATGTATTTAATAAAATATATCCTTTCCTTTTTATTTATTTTTCCACCTTAGCCTGTTAATAACACTTAGAACATGTTTTTTACCAAAGGACTCGTGTAGCGGGTTAAATTTTTGGTTCACCGTTCACCGTAACGGTTCTAGGGTAACCAAGGCGTTACAACTTGGTATCAGAGCATGCTAAGGTTAAGGTTCCTGTAGGCTGCCTGGGTATGTACACACATCATTGAAGTCAAGCTCAACTCATGGTTTTGTAACTATTTATGTAGTTATATGTATATCTGCTTAAATATGGTATATATGCTTTACCTGTATGCATGAGATACCATGTTAAACCTGTGCCCTGAAACATTATATCCTCAGCAAATGTGTACTAATTAGTACTGAGATTGTTGGAACATACTCATTATTATGGTTGATTGTGAACTATTGTGCGATACATGCTAAGTGTTAAATGCTATAAACATGTATCTGCTTGTATATTGTATGAATATGGAATATGATAATTGTCTGCTTGTTCTTGGACCGTAAGGCGGCAAGAGGTTTAGTTATTACTACCTGACTGGTCACATTGATCATTATTTCAGCAAGGTGTCAGATAAGAATGAATCCAGGGCAGACAGATACTTCAGCTGGCCAGAGTGATCAGGGCCAAAATAATAATAATAGTCAGGGTTAGGAAAATGACCAGTCTTAGATTCCACAGTCGGCTCCTGAAAATTGGTAGCAGTTGTTTAATGATTTGCAGGCAACAGTGTTGAAACAGGGAGAGGAGCTTCGTCTCCTGAGACAACAGTAAGCGCCTACAGTGGCTAGTGTATTAGAGGCATCTCCTGTGTCGATGCCAATGGCAGAGCAGCTGCCTGAGTTTGGAAATAAGTGGGAACCTCTCTATGAAAGGTTTAGGAAGCAATAACCTACAGTTTTTTAGAGCAGTGCAGATCCTGCCAAGGCTGAGCAATGGATGAGTATGATTACCACTATCCTTGATTTCATGAGGGTAATTGGTAATGAGAGGGTGGCCTGTGCCACCTATATGTTTCGGGAGGATGCTCGGATTTGGTGGGAGGTGATTACCCAGGCCAAGAATGTTAATTCCCTGAGTTGGGAGGAGTTTCATACTCTGTTTAATGAAAAATATTATAATGATGCTATCAGGGCAGCTAAAGCTAAGGAATTCATTAGGCTACTTTAGGGGACTTTATCAGTCACTGAGTATGCCTTAAAGTTTGATCGTTTGGCAAAGTTTGCTATGGAGCTGGTGCCCACTGATGGGACCAGGAGAGAGAGATTCCTTCAGGGGCTACAGCCCAGATTAGCCCGTGATGTACGTATCACCGCTGTGGCTGGGGTTACTACCTCTGCACATGTGGTTGAGAAGGAACTGACAGCTAAGAGTGCAAAGAACAAGATCTTGCGTGACAGTGCAGCCAAAAAGGATTTTAGGAGGACAGGTCCTCCATTTGTGGGTTCAGGTAGGGGTGTTGGCCCCAGTGATCAGAAGAGGAAGGTTCCTGACACCTTCCTAGTTCCAGGTCCTGACAGGCGGCCTCGTGGTATTACAATGGGTTGTCTAGGGTGTAGTGAAGCCTGAAAGACTCGTCTTGAATGCCCTAGATGCAAGAGGCGTCATTTGGGAGAGTGTAGGGCAAAGGCCTGCTACTTGTGTGGAGTAGTGGGTCATTTTAAGAAGGATTGCCCTCAGGCAAGAAAAGAAGAACCCAGGAAGGCGGACAGCTCGGCCCCAGGTCGAGTGTTCGCATTGACTCAAGTAGAAGCTGAGGCTTCTCCCTAAGTTGTTACAGGTCAGCTTCTTTGTGCTGGAACCCCTTATAATGTGTTGATTGATTCTTGTGCTACACATTCTTTTGTTGCTAGTAGTATTATTGATAGACTGTGTAGACCTTGTGATTTCTATGCTGTGGGATTTGGTACGTTGTTACCCACTGGAGAGTTAGTGGTATCGCGGAGATGGGTTAGGGCTTTGCCAGTGACAATGGAGGGCAGAGAGTTATCAGTGGACTTGATATAGTTGGTTATGACTGACTTCGATATGATATTGGGTATCGATTGGATGGCAAAGTATGGGGCAACCATTGATTGCAAAAGGAAGATGGTCACCTTTGAGCCTGAAGGTGAGGATCCTTTTGTGTTTGTTGGTGCTGTGCATGGACCTCGCATTCCTATGATTTCTGCATTGAGGGCTAGGGATCTATTGCAAGGAGGTTGCATTGGGTTCTTAGCCAATGTGGTTGATAACACTCAGGTCATGCCAGTGAGACCAGAGGATACTAGACTTGTATGTGAGTTCCTTGATGTGTTTCCAGAAGATTTGTCAGGGTTGCCATCACACAGAGAAATTGAGTTCATTATAGAACTTGCACCAGGGACGGAGCCTGTGTCTAGAGCACCTTATAGAATGGCCCCATCTGAGTTGAAAGAATTAAAAGTGTAGTTGCAAGAGCTGTTAGATTTGGGTTTTATCATTCCTAGTTTCTTACCTTGGGGTGCGCCAGTTCTGTTTGTGAAGAAGAAGGATGGTTCTTTGAGAATGTGTATTGATTACAGAGATCTGAATAAGCTGACAATTAAGAACAAGTATCCTTTGCCAAGGATAGATGATTTGTTTGATCAGTTGCAAGGTAAGAAGGTATTCTCTAAGATCGACCTTCGTTCTGGTTATCATTAGTTGAGGGTCAAGGAAGGAGACATACCAAAGACCGCTTTTCATAATAGGTATGGGCATTATGAGTTTTTAGTCATGTCATTTGGACTGACTAATGCCCCTGCTGCTTTTATGGATCTGATGAACAAAGTATTCAAGGATTATCTGGACCAGTTTGTGATCGTCTTCAGCGATGATATTCTAGTATATTCTCAGACTGAGTCAGAGCATGAGCAGTATCTGAGGTTGGTTCTACAAAGACTGAGGGAACACAGATTGTTTGCTAAATTCAAGAAGTGTGAGTTCTGGTTGTCTCAGGTATTCTTTCTTGGGCATATTGTCAGTAAGGAGGGGATTAAGGTAGATCCAGCGAAGATTGAGGTGGTCAGAGATTGGCCAAAGCCATAGAATGCTTCTGAGGTTAGAAGTTTCCTTAGGTTGGCAGGTTATTATAGGCGTTTCGTGGAAGGGTTCTCAAAGATAGCTAGTGATTTGACTGAACTGACATGCAAGAGCCAGAAGTTTGTGTGGTCAGATAAATGTGAGAACAGCTTCCAGGAATTGGAGCAGAGGTTGATTACAGCTCTGATTATGAGTCTTCCGATAGATCAGGAGAAGTTTGTCATTTACTGTGATGCTTCTCATCAGGGTTTGGGCTGTGTTCTGATGCAATAAGATAAGGTAATTGCTTATGCTTCTCGTCAGTTGTAGGAGTATGAAAAGAGATATCCTACTCATGATTTAGAGTTCGCGGCTGTGGTTTTTGCCTTAAAGATATGGAGGCATTATCTTTATGGAGAAAAGTGTGAAATCTATACAGACCACAAGAGCCTGAAGTACTTCTTCACCCAGAAAGATCTAAATATGAGACAAAGGCGTTGGGTGGAGTTAGTATAAGATTATGATTGTGAGATTCTGTATCATCCAGGAAAAGCCAATGTGGTAGCTGATGCTTTAAGCCAGAAGGGTCCGGGATAGATTCATGGTATGAGGCTCATAGCCAGAGAGTTAGCAGATGATATGACCAGAGCTAGTATAGAGTTGTTGGTAGGCCAGTTGGCTAACATTACGCTACAGTCTACGTTATTGGAGAGGATCAAGGAGTGTTAGTTGAGTGATCCACAGCTGATCAAGAATAGAGAGGATGTTCTGGCTAGAGCATCCAGAGATTACACAGTGTCTGAGTTAGGCTTGCTGAGAAACAAGGGCGGATATGTGTTCCACTGGAGACTATTTTGAGGCGAGAGATTCTGGATGAATCTCATACTATACCTTACTCTTTGCATCCAGGCACCACGAAGATTTATCAGGATGTGAGATCATTGTATTGGTGGCCAGGGATGAAGAGAGATGTAGTGGAGTATGTGGCTAAGTGCTTCACTTGTCAACAGGTGAAGGTTGAGCATCAGAGGCCGGCATGATTATTGCAGCCTCTGGATATCCCAGAGTGGAAATGGGAAGACATCACAATGGATTTCGTGGTGGGCTTACCCAGGATTGTTGGTCAGTATGATTCTATTTGGGTGATAGTGGATCGCTACACCAAGTCAGCTCACTTTCTGCCAGTGAGGACTACATATACAGTTGACCAATATGCAGATCTTTATGTGAGAGAGATCGTGCGTCTCCATGGAGCACCTAGGTCGATCGTGTCAGATCCGGACCCCACTTTTACTTCCAAGTTCTGGGGGAGTTTGCAGAAGGCCATGGGGACACAACTGAAGTTCAGTACTGCTTATCATCCTCAGACAGATGGGCAATCTGAGATGACGATCTAGATTCTGGAAGACATGCTGAGAGCATGTGTGCTGGAATTTGGTGGATCTTGGAGTAAGTATTTGCCTTTGATAGAGTTCTCCTACAACAACAGTTATCAGTCTACCATTGGAGTTGCACCTTATGAGATGCTGTATGGTAGGAAGTGCAGATCTCCCATTCATTAGGACGAGATAGTTGAAAGGAGATACTTAGGTCCTGAGGCAGTTCAGATGATCAGTGAGGCCATTGAAAAGATTAGGGCTCGGATGCTTACATCTCAGAGTAGACAGAAGAGCTATGCAGATCCCAAGCGCAGGAATGTGGAGTTTCAAGTGAGAGACTATGTTTTCCTTAGGGTCTTGCCATGTAAAGGGGTGAGAAGGTTTGGGAAGAAAGGCAACCTGAGTCCTAGATTTGTAGGTCCATTTGAGATCCTGGAGAGGGTTGGTCAGGTGGCTTACAGATTGGCTTTGCCTCCAGCGTTGTCAGTCGTACATAATGTATTTCATGTTTCAGCTCTTCGGGGGTATGTATCTGATGTGAGCCATGTGTTGAGTTATGAAGATTTGTAGCTTGAGCCAGATCTCTCCTTTGAGGAACAACCAGTTCAGATACTTGACAAAATGGATAAAGTCCTCAGAAATAAGACTATACCTTTGGTTAAGGTATTGTGGAGGAAAAGCAAGGTCGAGGAAGCGACCTAGGAGCTGGAGTCAGATATGCAGGGTCAGTATCCCGAGCTGTTCAGGTAAATTTCGAGGACAAAATTTCTGTAAGGAGGGGATAGTTGTAATGCCTCGAATTCTCCGATGAGTTTTAATGGCGGGAATAGTAGGCCGGGAAGGCCATACTTGCTTAATTATGCCATTAATTGATAGAATGCATGTAAATGTGAATTATATTATAATATGATGTTAAATGCATGCATGTGGGTCCACATTTTAATTACATGGGTGTGATGGTAATTTGGCCTGTTGAGGGCATAATTGTATAATTGTATGCATGTCGGTGATATGTTGTTGAGACCACATTATAATGTGGGTTTGTTCGAGCAATTCGGCTTGAGACGACCATGGTATATTAATTAGCGGTCTAGTCATAACAGGTTTAAGTTTGGGGCTCGGGATGAGTCTCGGGGTGATTTTAATGATTAGAGCGATATCGGGAGTTAAATGGTAATGGGATATGGATTATTGGTGTTTGAGACTATCGAGAATAGAGGGAATTGGAGAGTATTAGTTATGATTAACGAGATAGGTTGGAAAGGAAAATTTTGCCCTTGGGAGCCTTTAGAAACCCTTAATCGACCTAGGGGTTTAATGGTCTTTTTACCCCTATGATAGATATAAACTACCTTTGCTGTGAAACAGAGGGAAAACAGAGCAAGTTCTTGAGCTTACTCGTACCTTCCTTCTCCTTCATTTCCTTTGTGAATTTTTGAGCACTTGTTGAGGATTCAAGCTTGAGAAGTAGACCTTGGGAGTTTGGGAGAGTGTTCTACCATTGAAGAGCATCACAACCTGAGTTTAAGGTAAGTTTCTAGCCACTAGTTTCTTGGTTTGCTCTGCTTTGGTGTTTAGTTTCAGATTGTGATTTTGTTGTGGATAGTTGAAATTAATGGAAGTTTTGGTTGGGGTTTAACTTGGGTTTTGATTAGGGTTTGATATAGATCAAGTTTAGGGGTTGTATTGAATGTTTGATTGGTGTTAGAGCTTGGTTTGAAAGGTTGGTCCCAATTAAAAATCGCAAGGGAAGAAAAAACCAGAGTATTGGCTGAACTGTAGGTTAGGCCGCGGCATGGCCAAGGAGGGCTGCGACTCTTGAGAGGTGCTGAAGGAGGGCGCCTCTGTTTGAGGGGCGGGCCACGGCATGGATAGGGAGGGTCGCGGCCCTTAGTGGCATTTTTGCCAGAAATGAGATTTTGTCTCGAGGACGCTAGCCTTAAGCCTCGGGATCGACCCTACTACCCGATTTAGTAGTACTCGATGTCTCGGAGGCTAGGTTTTGGTTTGGGAACCATTGTTATTCATTTTATTGATGGAATCCCATAATTGGTTATGACCAGGTAACTGCTAAGGGGCAAAAAGATAGGTCGTTCTCAAGGGTCGTTCTTATATTAATTCTCGCTCGAACCAAAGGTAAGAAAACTGCACCCCAAATGTGACATGCATGGTTGTTCATGAGAGATGTTGATTGTATAAATGTGGACATGGGTTGATTATTGAATGCTTTGAAAATCTTGCTTACTTGTGCATGGTACCGACTCATTAGTCAGAATTGGCAAAGGTGTCAGTATCAACTGTGAAGCTGTGACTCATTAGTCAGGTTCGGCAGTGGTACTGGGCACTAGTCACATAGTGTTGACTCATAAGTCGGGAATGGCCTTAGCGTGTTCAATGCAAGCCAATAAAGATTAGATCTAATCGATATCTACATTGTGTGACTCAAAGAGCACTAATGGCGGACCGACCTGAAGTTTGATGAATACTATAAGCGCTTGTGTGACTTACCCATCAGTCACTCATCTATTAAGTAAGAGACTTACCCATCAGTCTCTCATCTGTTTAAGGCAAGTGGCTTACCTAGCAGCCACTCTTCTGTTTAAATTAGAGACTTGCTTGTCAGTCACTCATTATGGTTTATCAGAACCTCAAGTGATATTCACTCATCTGTTTGAGAGCTATAATCTCTGTGTGATTATAATTATAATCAGTTATTAATATCCTTATGCATTGCTGTGTTTTCTTGCTGGGCTTTGGCTCATGGGTGCTATGTGGTGCAGGTAAAGGGAAAGAAAAGCTCACCCAGCCCTGAGTGGAGAGCATATGTGGTGATGTGTACATATGCGGCCGCTTGACCACCACGGCCAAGGAGTTCTCAGAGGAACTAGAGGGTTTACCCTATTTTTGCCGCTTAGGTCGGCGGGTTTGTAATTTTGAAACTGTAATGACCATTTTGAGTTGTAAATAACTTGTAAATGTTCTTGTGGGCCCATGAACAGTTTTAGGTATTTAATAAAATATTTCCTTTCCTTTTTATTGATTTTTCCACCTTATCCTGTTAATAACACTTAGAACACGTTTTTAACCAAAGGACTCGGGTAGCAGGTCAAATTTCCGGTTCACCGTAATGGTTCTAGGGTAACCAGGGCGTTACAATTATGATTGCAAAAGGAAAATCAAACTCATACATTTTAACAAAATAACATTGATATTAATTTGGAAAAAAAAGTTTTCACTATTTACAATCATAAAAGAAAACAAATAATAAATTAAATTAAACAAGGAAACTAATCTATTCTAAAAATCGAGATCTTCTACATCCGATCCTTCATCTAACATATCGTCATCTATTTCTTCATAGTCATCATTTTCTTGTGCCTCAAAATGCCCTCGAGGAAGATTCGTAAAAATTCTATGTTTTTGTTCATTTGTAAACTGAAATTCCATTTTTGAAGTGAACCTAAGTATGAGAAAATAAAATCTCATAGCTACCGGCAATTCATCTTCATCATCTATCGTCTCCCAAATTTCTTCTAAGGCTGCAATCACGGTAGGATAATCTCTAAAAAGTCTAATTACTAAAACGTATTGCTCTGTTGATCTCATCATGATCTGCTTAGATTATTGGAGGTGACCTATCTCCCCGTGGAACAAAAGTAGCCTCCGAGTGATTCTTTCTAGCACTCCTACGGTGTTTAGGGGTTCTCTAATTCTTTTTAAAGCCTCAATGGCTTGGATATCCTCATAATTTAATGCTCCATACATTCTTAACTGAAAACATAAAGACTAAAATCGTTAGCTATACATATAAACATAATAACTATAACCTAAACACTTACTTGGCGGTCGGATTCAGAGCTTTGAGTGTGTGTATCGAGGAGAACTTCATTCGAATGAACCGTTGCTCTGATACCAACTATAATGACCCAACTAATTCTAGACTTTGGACCATTAAATCTACTATACATAGACACTAATCTTAAAAAAATATACATACGAAATAGTCATAACTTTATTAAGAACTATAAAGCAAAGGTTAAAATACATTAAATTTGGGGTATGATATGGGATCCCATTGTTTCAAAATAAAACATATCTTCTAAATAAATTCGTTACAAGATCAGGTGCGAAAAATACATGGAAAATATAATTGAGATGACTAAAAACAACTTCGTCCTCAAATCGTTCACGCAGTCCACCAAATCCATTCTTCCTCAATACATAATCCCAAGTCGCCAAGAATCTTCCCGCCGCCATAACTATTTTCCTGCACATATAAAATAAAGGAATGAGCCTAATGCCCAGCAAGGAAAATCTACTAAAAGCATGAAACATAAATATAAACATAAACTATAAACATATATCATAATTCTAACCCATGTACATGGTAAGCATTGGGGTTTGCTAACTAAGCAACTATAAGCCTCAAAATACAATGAGGTTTGCTAGCTAAGCAACTATAAGCCCCAAGAACATAAAAGTGTTGGGGTTTTCTATTTAAGCAACTATATGCCCCAAAACATATATATATATCATAACATATAAAAACATATTATAACATAATCATATAAGCATATAGTAACTATCCTATTTTCCTTACCAATACCGGGATGTGAGAACAAGGTCGGGATTTTGGAACACTCCTAAAACCAATAATAGAAAGGTGAGTACTTCTAAAAGAAAAGAGATGAAAAGGAATGAACTAAACCACCGAGAAGATACTTACCGACAAGAAACCTAAAGTTTAATGAACTTAAATACCAAGAATGGAAAACAGCGAGTTAGGATTTGAGTAGAGAAAAACTATAAAACTAATGAAACATACAGAAATGAACTAGGAATAGGAATACCTTTGAATGCACTATAACCGAACTACACCTCGATATCAAAAAAACACACTATTAACCTCACTTCCCAAGTGTTTAATAAGCTTAAGATGATAAAGCTTATAACCCCAACCCAAGTGTTTAACACTCTAAAGTAAACCTAGATGCTTGAAGGCTCTGAACTCAGCTTGAAGAATGAAAGAAATGGTTGGATACTAGGTCCTATTTATAGAGTTCAAGAATGAAAAGATCTTCTTTTAGCTTGAATAAAATAATGACTATTTAATTGAAAAACACTTGAACAATCGTTCAGCAGAGGTTTAAGACTCGGTCAAAAAGATTCTGAGGCTTGCTAAGAGGTTATGGGTTGAATTGAGCTCGGTTTCAAAACCATTTAAAAAATTTCCCTAGAGCCGATATATCGCCTGGGCTTATATTCCCAAGGCTCATCGAAGTGTTCATGTGAAGTTACGTGTTTTTCGTATTCCCCGAGTGGCGATATATCGCCCCCTAGAGCTGTAATATATCGGCATACGCTTAAATATTATACACGTAATTGCACTTTTTCAGCCGAATTTGAATTGATTATACAGCTTTGACTGAGTCCTATAACGATTTTAAACCTGTGGCAGACTCTGGGGTATTTAAATATTCCTATTATAAAAGTATTCCTCAAAAATACTTAATTTCTTAATAAACATGCACACGACAAATGTCATTCTCTTATTGGGTCTATCTAAACCTTATAGTATAATAAATATTATCTTCATAATCAGCTATATTAATCAAACCTTATGTTATAATTAATATTCTTAAACTATAGGTTAAACTTATAAAATCTATAAGTGTTGCTACGAGTGTTCAACTAAGTCCCGACTTGAACCAAAATCCACATAATAAACATACTACAACTATTACTAGTTATTACTACTACTACTACTACTACTACTACTACTACTACTACTACTACTACTACTATCTGACTAGCTAAGTAAAGTTCTTGGACTCTACATCTTAATAGTTTTAATGGTCCAAGGTCTTAGAATTAGTTGGGGCATTACATCTTCACACCACTTGCCTCTTGTTTGTGTGAAGAATATGAGAGCAAAGGCTCTCTAATTGTAGGCTCTAAAAGCCTTCACCACCAAGACACCAATTAATTCTAATTGGTTTTCATTTCCATAAATACACCAATGTATCATCTCATTCCAATCGTTAAATCAATTAGCAAGATTTCAATCCATTAATACCCCAAAATTTGAAAATCACTCTCTAAAAGTCTTTTAAATCATCATGCCATGAATGGTACCAAATCCCTTAATTCCATCTCTTAGTTTTCAAAAAAATCATATAATGAAAAGATAGGTTATTTCATTCCAAAAATTCTCCAATGACTTACCCTATCTCTTATCAGAAAATCAATTAGACTTGTATTCTCCATTAATTTCGAAATCAACACTAGTTTCCAAAAATTTCTTTATTATCTACCCACTTGATCAAATCTCCTTTACTTAGTTACCAAAATAAATCATCAAAATCTCTAGAAGATGTACATATGAATTTTCGAAAATCATAGGGAAATCCCTACATAATTGTACAATCATCATCTAGTCATCTCTTATTTTTGTTTTGAAAATTGCCCAACCCCTTAACATTACAACTAAGGTATAACTTTGATTCTTCTCTTCTTATCCCTTAGTACAATTCCATAGACAGAAAATGTGTCAAGTAATTCTCTCTCTTTCTCCTCTCTTACACGCCCAAGGGCATTCATGCACGCACATATAGTTTATTCAAAGCGCACGCACACAAATAAATAAATAAATAATAATCAATATAGTAAATAAGATGATAAATAATTATAATAAGTATACAAAAATAATAATAAAAGAATAGCCAAATAAAATAATAAAATTAAAATAAGTAAATTAAACAATAATTAATTGAAATAAATAAATAAACAAATAAAACAATAAATAATTAAATAAAAAATGTGTTTCGGGATATTACAATGGGGACCTTGGTTCCATGAATACAAGCTTCAATAAATTCCCATGAGTTTATTTATTAAATAAATTATCTCATAATTTATTAATTCCTCATGACTCCACTATAGATTCAGAATTTAAATCTTAAATTCATAAAACGTATTTTCCAAACCTCAAATACGTTATTCATTGTTATACAGTCAGTCAACCCTTTATTGATGCTTTACTAACAAGCTGTGTGCAAACTACCATTTTACCAATCATCAGTATTTTATCCATAACTCCCACTAAGTTCCTTATAAATAATATTTCTATAAACTTAATCACATAAATGAGAACTCAATCATTTAACCTTTTGAACAAAGAAATCAAGGAAATCATCTTTTCATTTCTCACGCAGAAGTTATAAATTTCATATCTTTGAATAATACTCCCACTCAATTACAGTACTAAATCTTCAAGATGTAAGTATCGGCTAGACCATAGGGTAAGCTAGTAACGAACAAGTCAACAGATTTAAATAATATAATTACCATAATAGTATCACTCAGAATTACGATCGGTTGACCTATGGTCAACATTGTGACATTGATTAGATTCGATAACAAGGATACTTATTTATCTATCAATAATCAATATCGGTCTCAGTCTGATGTAACCAAATACATCTGATCTTATCTACTTGGTCAATGCCTTGGACAAGACATCACACCCCGAACGTGTAAGTAGATCATATTGTAGATTACCAAATTAGTGAAAATACAATGCATTGATTTAATCTTAGGACTCATTCTTTTGAACATATAATTGAACTATAATTCACTGTGGCCTAGTCACTATAATTGTAACTATCCATATGTTCGAAATTTTATTAATGTTTGTATTATTGAATAAACATGTAATAAAATGGGCGAACAATATTATTGAATAAACAAAATGATTTTTACTTCTTTTATTGATAATAAAAATGTGTTACATGAGAAATATGATTTTAATAAGGGCATAAAATCCAACACAAGAGAGCCTAAATTTATCCTTAATATCCTACATGGCCACACACATCTTTGTGTGTTGAGGATTGACTAGGAAGATTTTTGTGTGAATGTCCAAGTTGTCTCAATTGATTGGATGTTCATTATTGTTTTATGAAAAGATAGTGAGGATTCTTGATAGGCTACTAGAGATGTGATTCTATCTTTTGTGAATCTTGATTTAATGTATAGGTATGTATATGATCTTGGATTTGGTATGATTAAATTTTTATTGTCACCCTTCCACCGCGCACTCTAATTTACACAAACAACAACAACAATATTGTGTTTGTATTGTAAAATTAAATAAACTTGTCAATTTCATGTCTGTGCCATATAACCTATTTAATCGTACGGTAAACATGTCAATCTTGTGTCTGGGTCACAAGACTCATTTATTAAACGCACTAAGCATGTCGTGTCGTGTGACTTGCAAACTAAATGTGTCGTGTTTGTGTTTAGGTTCTTCACATGTTTAATAATCGTGTCTTGTTTGTGTGTTGCCTTTATCGTGTGTGTCATAATTGTGTCCTTGTGTTTGTGTCATATAACACGTTTAATTGTGTGTTAAATGTGTCAATCTCGTGTCTAGGTCATACAACCCATTTATAAAATGTGTTAAGTGTGTCTTGTCTTGTCATGTCGTGTGACTTGCTAACTAAATGTGTCATGTTCATGTTTAGGTTCTTGATACGTTTAATAAATGCGTCATGTTCATGTTTGGCCTAATTATTTCATGTCATAAATGGGTTGAAAAGAACTTGACACGTTGACACGAATTGTCAACCATAGTAGTTAGTCTTTTAACTATTAGAAAAAAGGTTGGGGTTAATCTTCTATTATATCCTTAATTTCTTTTGATTGTTTTAGTAATAATTTACTAGGTCGTAATTTGAACCCGAATTTGAAAAGTGGTTCAACACAAATAAAGCACGATACGACCTAAGGCACAACTCATTTGGGTTGTGTTGGGCCCTCCCTCCACAAATATGACCTAATCCGACCCAATCCAAATTTTTACACAGTTTAGTTTGATCTAGCCCATATTTTTAGGAAGTACAAGAATGTGTGTCGTGCCAGACTAGGCCGACCCACATATACAGCTCAATTTGGTACAATGATTACAATGTTTGAAAGTTCCTAATAAATCTTAGTGCTTTGATTAGGGGGCGTGACAAAATTATTTGATTAATATGTGATTATGTGAATTGCATGAGTTATATTATGACATGCACTACAACAAATTTGACTAAATATTACAGTAGAATATAACACAATTTTAAAAGCGTTATTATTGATTAGCCAAAAAAGTAATTAAATTTAATACTGGCGCCAAATTATTATTTTTGTTAAAACATCCCGCTTTAATTTTTCCCCCACTATTAACTCACATTTTCATTCTCTAAAATCATAAAACAAAAGAAAATCCTCTGCTGAAATGGGTTCTCTCTCTACCCTAACGCCTCACGCCTCACGCCTCTCCCCTTCACTCGGTCTCTCTCTCTCTCTCTCTCTCTCTCGCAGGGCCGAAGGATGAATGGAAGGGTACATGGGCTTCTATGTCTCAGCGATGGGCTTCGGGCAGGGACTGTTTGCCTTCCCTTCGTGTTCTTTCTCAGTCTCAGCGATGGAACGGTGTCTCTCTCTCTCTACTTGCAATTATAGAGACGATGTGTGGGATTTGAGCACGCGATGGGGCTTAAAAAAAAGTCCACTGCTAAACTTCAGGTTCTCTTTCTCTTTCCAAACTGAGTTTTATTTTGGTATTTTCTCTTTTTTTTTTTATTTGAGTGGAGTGAGATTTTGAACTTGAACTAGGGTTTTATGTTTAGATGTTTGTAAAGTCTGATGAGGCCGAAACGGTTTGCATTTTATGGGGGTTTGGGTTGATCTAGCTTTTGTGAAATTATGATTTTAGGGGTTTTATTTGGAGAAAGAAAGAAAGGAAATGTAGTGTTTTTTTTTAAATGTACTTTTGCTGGAAATTAAAATTCATTAGGTTTGATTTGATCTTGGAATTGGCTCTTTTTTGCATAATCTTACTGAACTTTGATACTCAATTAAGCCCAACAGGTGTATGAATTTATGTTTAGTTTTTGGGGATAGAGGAAATAGAGAGAGATTTAGCTATATCCCTTACCCCATGAGGCATGAGCCTTGAAATTTGGATTATTTTAGATTGTGTAGTTTTATAAGAAATGGAGATTGAATTAGTTAGAGTCTATGTTAAATAAAAACAGGGAGTTGGCAATGCTCATGTGTTGGAATCATTTTATGTTGATGAACAAAAGATTATCTTCTCTTATTGGTTGTTTTTGTGTAGAACGATGAGGAAGATTGTGAATTTGGATGATCACATTGCATTGGCCTGTGCTGGGCTCAAAGCTGATGCTCATGCCTTGATAAACAAGGTGAGAATTGAATGTCAAAGCCACCAACTTACGGTTGAGGATCCAGTAACTGTTGAGTATATTACTCGCTACATTGCTGGTCTTCAACAGAAGTATACACAAAGTGGTGGTGTTAGACCGTTTGGGCTTTCAACTTTGATTATTGGCTTTGACCCATACACAGGTGCACCGGCACTATATCAGACAGATCCTTTTGGGACATTTTCAGCCTGGAAAGCAAATGCTACTAGAAGAAACTCTAACTCATTACGTGAGTTTCTTGAGAAAAACTACAAGGAGGCAGCTGGGCAAGAAACCGTCAAGTTCGCCATTCGTGCTTTGCATGAGGTAAGTAATCACAAACGATGCATATTTAATCAAGTTTCTTAAAATAAATGAATCATTAGAAATGATGATTATGTAACTCACCTTTAAGTTTTAAAAATTACAAGAACTTCATCTTAAAACTAAATCCACCTCTAAGTTAAAATATGTTAAAAAAATAGAGTAAGCTAACCTCAACAGTACGGCTGTCTTCACCTTTCTGTGTCCTCACTGTAAGGTTGTCCCAAAGCTTCCCTTATCCATTCTGTGGAAAAGTACTTTAATTTTCATATATAAGGTAATCCGTTTATGTGAGTATGTGATTTAGTAAAAGCATTGTAGTATCTGCGTTTTTTCATGTGGGTGGGCAGGATATGTTTTTATCAAGGTAAATAATTTATTTTTATCACATGGCATCTAATGTGAACATATTGCTTTCAGGGGAATCAACAACGAAGAGAAAGTACATCTGAGGCAAAAACTGGTATCCCATTTAAGAGAAGAAAACTATCAGGTGTTTGTTGCCCTTACTTCTTTTTTGTACAAATGGAACATGGTCTCTTTCTCTCTCTCTAAATATATGTATATAAATATATCTATCTCATCATATATCGTTCAAGATTCATCATCCTAGCCCTAGTCCTAACTCTTCATATGAGATTTTCTTTTATATATTTATTTTAGAGGTGACATTATTTTAGTGAAAGAATCCACTTTTACTATGCTCTTTATATGTCATATACAGACAACTCTCATGTTGGCTATGCTCATCTCAAAAATTGCTCAAAATGATTATCCAGTAGAATTGTGAGTTTTTTTTCCCTTCTAGGTCTGTTATTGGTTTTCTTCTTGTAACTGTGATGTTTGTTGAAAATATGTTGTTTCAATAAAAATGCCTGATTTCATAAAGACTAAGATATATAATTTTATGATATGTATTTGTAGTTTTCTCTCCTATTCCCATTTAAAAGGGTAGACTGGTTGGGTCACACAATGTCGCGTAGAGTTTGCAGCTTTCTGTATAAGAAAATTTAATTTACTTCTCTGCAATTTCGTTCTGAGTTTGTGATGCCCAAGATTTGTTAGGAGTTTTATGGTTAGTTGAATGGACATGATTTGTCTAAGCATTTTGAGCTGATGAGAAATCACTACAACAATTTTGACTATATGTAACAGTAAAAAAAATTACATAAATGAAGAAGCAGTATAACAATATTGGGTTATGCTTTGTGATCCGTATTTATTTTGCAGATGATTCTCATAGCACTACCGATTGTTGATCTGCTCTTGGGATTTTTTATCAGTATTTATATGCGTTTTGTGGTTCTATGCAACCACTTTTGGTTTAATGGTATTGGTTTGCCACTATTGTTTTGATAAAGCCTTTGACAAGTTCTATGACTTGTACAATGCAACTTGGTATGATATGGATATGTTTAGAGCTGTTATTATCTTCATAATTGATCAACATTTTCACTTCATAATTGACATAAATCCAAACTTTATTACAGGAAAGGTTATGGGTTGTAGATATTGATGCAATGTGGATTATATATATACATATATGTTATGTAATGCTGTTTATTTAGGTTGTAATTGTTACTTTGAATTAGATATATTAATATGATTTAAGCATTATTCTGATGAGATTTCAGTCGACATTGTTTATGCTATGTTTTGTTACTCCATTGTTTATCCTAATTCCTATAAATATTTATATTTTTGTACAAATATGGCAATCTTTGTTTCTTCCATTATCTTTGGAAAAATAAAAATATCTCTTAAATGATGAAATCTCTGATTATCTGAGCATGTAATCTTTAGCAAGAGCTTCTCTTTACCATGAAATCATCTGATCAAGAATATAATGCACTTTTAATGGATTGAATTCAAACTTTCTTGACTATGTAGTCTAATTGTATCGTATATGATGTATGTGATTATGAAGTGGCTGTAATTACTAGAAATCAAGTATATTCTAGTTCTATATGCATTAAGGATTGTAGTTTTGTTAAATTTGTTTTCTTTATTGTTGGAATGCAATTCTCTTTTTCTTTTCTTCCCGCCGTTTAATGTGAGTGTAATTATCATTCTCCTTTCTTTCCTACATAAACCTATCCTCATAAATTTATATTAATGGTATTAGTAAATTAATCTTGATATAGTTGTTGCTCCTGCTTATGGTTGCAAGTGCCATATGTGAGGCCATTCCATATGATGTTGCTGCTATTGAGAAAGTTAATATCCAGATAAGAACTCCTCTTGTTAACAGATGAAAATATTGATCTTTTTCACCAATCTTTTTTGTCTTTTGATTATTTCCTTTGATCTTTGTTTTGGTACCCTTCTTTTAAAACATTTTTCATGTCAATCACCTTATTATATTCCTAAGCTATTCTTAACCAATGGTGGTCCCCTATCTGTTATGGTGTATTCAATATTTTCATATGTTTTCTGTTAATTTTGTTTGCTTGTAGGGTCTGCTTTTGTTTACAGCTTGTGCTGCAGCTGCATTTTGATCTTGTTTCACGCTACTGTTACTGGTATCTTTTATGCTCCGCAACTAGTTTTGTTTTCTATTTTTTATTCTTCTACATTATTAGTATTTTTGTTTTTTTATATACTCAATTGACTATAGAACAATTAAAATGGATTCTGTTTTATTCTTTCAAAATTTTACTTTGTGTAAATAGAATTATTGATCACATGTGTTGACGCTTTTAACCTTTGAAAAATGGCACTACTAAATTTATTTTTTATTTAAGTCTTTTAACTCTAAAGCTAAAATGGTATCTACAAAGGGGATACCTCCCAAAGACTAGGAGCCTAAGACAATTGGCATCTAATTATATTTCTGAATGCTTTGTCTATGCTTTGTGCATTTGCATTGGTACTATTCTATTATGCAATGTTCTATCTGATATTTGAATTTAATGAATATGGCTTTGTTTTTCCATAAAATAAAGTTAGTATTTGATTCCTTAATGCGCAACAAATAAATCATGGTGATTAAGTTGTGAAATCCTCCCCCTTATCCTTTTCTACAAGTTTTTTTCATATGATATTTTAAATATAGTATTTTCTTTCTTATTAAGTAGAAGCGAGCGACTAAAACTTCCATTATTGATTAAGGATAAATTTTGTTTAAGCCATGTTATCACAATGGTGAAATAAATGAAATGAGAATTTAAAATTTTCATGTTTCTTAAATTTGTTATTCTATTTTATTACTTCTCTATTTGCTTGAAATACTCAATTAATCATTGCCTTTTGGCCCAACCATTGTGAAGGAACCATGAAATTGCTAAAACAGTAAATTTGGCCACAAACTTGATAAATATTATATATATATATGCAGTAAGATTATGTATATTTAGAGAGGCCATCAATGTATTTGTTCTATCTATACTCTAGAATGTCATTCATTAATAGAAGAAGAAAAAGGATATAAACGTCATAGATGATGTACTATAGTTGAGTATATCTATATTATATACTGGTGAGTAGTGGGTTTGATGATTTTTCTGAATTTTAAATTAGAAAGAATGTTTGATGGTTAAAACTTCACTAAAATATGTCAAAAACCAATGTTAATTCTAATGTTTGATTACTCAATGAATAAACATAATATTTGAAATGAAACATGTTTCAATCCACTCTTACTGTCAAATTTGTTTTATGCATTAAAGAGTGTAGTTTTTGAGTTTGAATAATGGATTGGTTATATACATGCATTTTCAATCCTTTTTGGAGTATGGCTTCTGCCTTTTATCAACTCAAATAAAGTTGTGTGTTTCTACTTAAAATTGCAGTCACTTTTATATAGAATTAGTAGCACGTTGAAATCTGAATACTTAAATTACTTTTATGGACAATGATAATAGATTTGATGAGATTATTGGAATGGATCGTGTTATGGTGTCACATATAAGCTATCTATGACAGTTGTAAATTTTCCATCTATTAAATTTAGGGAGATTATGGCAACTAACATGGTTCGACTTATTTTTGTTTGTGATTAGTTTTGTATAAAATTCTTCCCAAGATTGTATATAAGTTTGAAAGAGAATCACTTAATTCTTGATACTATGGTCTTATAGTTACTTTTATTATTATTATTATTATGCATGCTCACTTCTTTCAGCATAACCCCATTAAATTCTTGGTGACACGTTTACGTCTACATTTGAAAGAGAAACTTAACATAGTTGGTTATGAATATCTTAATTAACATACCTGCTCTTATTTTATTTTGGTGTATCTTCATTGTTTTTTTTCTTCAGATATTTGATTTTGGACTAGCAAACTGGTTGATATCTCAATAGACTAATCATTCATTTGTTCCTATAGATGCAACTTTATGCATGGTTTCTTTGCCAATACTTCTATAAAAACAATGTAGTATTAATCGCCAAACTATTTTTTTTTTCATTTCTTAACATGTATACCATGCCCTGTTGTTGCTGTTGCCTATTAAAAAATGTTGTGTTGCTGCTTGTAAATAAGAAAATTAGGTATAGTTCAGAACCAGATGGAGCACCATGCCCTGTTGCTTTTATTGTACGTAATGCTTTATTTATTTTCTTATATTATTTATATAATAAACTTTTGTTTTACAAATAACATTATTATATATAGTATATGTAACATTACTATCGTATATGATGTATTATTAACTGGTTTTTGCAGGCATTGTTAAAGAAAGGTGCAAAGTATTCAAAATCTCAGTGCTCTTGGTGATCACTTTTCATGCCAGCTACTTCTGAAGTTACCCAACAAACTGTCGAGCATGCTTTTTTGGTAAAAAAAAAACTGTGAATGTATCTTTCATTTCATATGAGCATGCTTTTTTGGTAAAAAAAAACTGTGAATGTTTAGACATATACCTGTCCCTCTCATATTAGTGATGCTTTTAATTTGTCTCATTCTTGGTTGATGAATACTTAATTCTTACTTTTGGCACTTTTTATTAATAACTTTGTCAACTATATTTTTTGTTTTTACATTGATGGGCTCCTTGAAGATTCTTTGCTGGGACTATATTCTTTGTTTTATAGATGATTCATATTTAATTTTGTTAATCGCTATAAAAAGGTGTACTGTAGGTTTATTGCATTCAGTAAGAAGAACATAATGCAAGAGTGCATTTCTTGAACTACTCTTAGATTCTACCAATGCTATTAGACCAGAATGGAAGATTTTATTTGTGTAGATATTTCTGCTTGGTCTTTTGTTGGCAGACTGAGTTTTATGTAATTTAATTATTAATGGGCTTATTCTCTCCATACATAATCTTTTTTTTTTTGCTAGATACATCAAAATTGTATGTAGAGAACGATTGGAAATATCTCAGCCAGCATTAGATCCAAATTTGACAGAGATACATCATAGAATTACTATTCTTTGCTAGAGCAAAGAAGTTTCATAGGTTGATAGACATGTTTATTATATCTGTCATTAAAATTTTCTAACTAGCATGCGAGCCTTATAGAAACTTTCTATATACTTGTAGTGGTACCCACTTATTTGTCCTTTTCACAGGTTGATAGACATGTTTATTTGATCTTTAGCTTGGGAATTTTTCTCAGTTTCCATTAGGGGCTTATAGTGTCCTTTTCATTTCTGATCAAACTTTTCAGCAGGTTCCTCAAATTTTAGTGTTGTTGTGTTTGATTTGTTGTACTTGCATCCTGAAGATAACAATTTGTACTCTCCTTTATTTATTTTTTAGAATAAATTTAAGTTGGGGCCAAATTAAAAACAGAACTGTTAGGCCATATGCATCCACAAGCTGTGAATTATGATCCACGTAAGCCTTGACCAATATCACTCACATGCAAATGTAAGCATAAATAAGTGTGAAAACATGATATTATACATAGTAAATAGTAATGCAACTTGTGTTTTTCTTCTTATTTTGAATGTGTAATGACCCACTAATCTAGACTATTTGGACCATTAACGAAACTATACATAAAATTACATTTTTACGAAAATACCACAATTTTATTTAGTAACTTGTAAAATAAGAGTTACTTACAAATAAATAAAATTCTAATAAGGATATGGGATCCCATTGTCTTTAAAAACAAAAGATGATTTAAAATAAAAGACATTACATAATTGGTGCGGAAAAATACACATAAAACCATAAAAAGTAAAATGAGACTACATCCTCGAATCGAATAATGCTCGGCCCCTTGACTCCATTCGCCATCGATACACATCCTCTAAGCGTCACGAATCTTACCGCCTCTAAAGCTTATTTTCCTGCACATAAACAGAAAGGAATGAGCCTAATGCCCAGCAAGGAAAATCTAACACTCATATACATAATTTCTTAAAAACATAAAGACTTAACATAATACATATAACATACACTTATATAATGGCCATTATTACTTGGGGTCCCATAGAATAAACAAGCATATGCCCATGGGATTAGTGGGGTCCTACTAGCTAAGTAGGTCATATGCCCATAACCCATTTGGGGTCTTGTTAGTCATATGGCTCATATGCCCAAGCCTACAAACATACATGCAAACATATCATAACACATTTTAACAACATAAAACATAAGATAACATAAGCATATATCATATTGATTCTAGCCTATTTTCCTTACCAAGGTTACCGGGATATAATGGACTGAGTTAGGACTGTTGGAACACTCCTAAAACCATATGAAAAAGAGTGAGTCTTAAGAAGAAGAAGAGATGAAAATGAATAGGAAGACTAAACCATTAAAAGAAAATATGCTTACCACAACTTATGTGCTTAAGAACTTGGATTCCCTAACCAAAATGAAGATTAAGGTTAGAGATTGAGTATAACACTATGAGAAAGAAAATAACATAATACAGAAAGGAACTAGAGTTTTGGTTACCTCAAAGACTTGAAAGACCAATCTACACCTCCACCGAAATACTATAGAACTCACTTCCCAAAGTGTTTGATAAGCTTATGATGTTTAAGCTTATAGTTTTCCCAAACCAGGTGTTTACACTCTCACACTCACTTAACACTAGCAGCTTCTGAACTTAGAGCAAAAGGTGAATAATGGCTGGGTACTAGGTCCTATTTATAGAGTTTGGGAATGAAAGTATCTTGATTTTACTTAAATAAAAATAATGGCTTTTTAGGTGAAAATCCTTTGAATAATCGTTCAGCAGAGGCTGAAGACTCGTTCAAAAGATGCTGGACTGTTGAAGGAGTTTGAATGGCATAAAGGAAATAAATTCAAAAACGTTTGAAAACACACTGGAGGAGGCGATATATTGCCCCCTGTAGGCGATATATCGCCCCCTATAGCTGCGATATATTGGCACACGCTGAATAATTAAACACGAAATTACACATTTTTAGCTAAGTTTGAAAGGAGTAAACAGCCTTGACTAAGCCCTCAACGTATTCAAAGCTGCTGACTAACCCTATAACATTCAAACTTTACTCCTTATTAAATTTAATCCTCAAAAATCTTTAATCCTTAATCACCATTCATAACATGTGCTTAAAATCCTATTGGTTGATGTCTAAACCTTATAATATAATAAATATAATTCTTAATATCAGTCACATTAATCAAACCTGAGGTTATACTTAATATTCTTAAACTATAGATTAAACTTAGAAAATCTATAAGTACTACTATGAGTGTCCAAATAATTCCCGGTCTGAACCAAAAATCCACAGTTACAAAGATAATACTAAACATACTATAATACTACTAACAATTAGCTAAGTAAAGTTCTTGGACTCTACAATTCTCCCCTACTAAAAAGAATTTCGTCCTCGAAATTTACTTACCAAATAACTTCGGATACCGGCTCTGCATGTCCTCTTCCAACTCCCACGTTGCCTCGCGTTCAGAACTATTGCTCCTTAGGACTTTGACTATAGGAAAGCTCTTGGACCGTAACTGCTTCATCCCTCTATCTAGGATACTAACCGGTCGTTCCTCATAACTTAATTCTTTCTGGAGCGCTATGGTATCGTACTTGAGGACGTGAGATGGGTCTGACACATACTTGCGTAACATCGAGATGTGGAAGACGTTGTGACTATCGGCTAGTGCTGGCGGTAGGGCTAGTCTATATGCAACTGGTCCCACTTTGTCCAATATCTCAAAAGGACCTATGAATCGGGGACTGAGCTTGCCTTTCTTCCCGAACCGCTTGACACCCTTCATAGGAGATATCTTTAAGAAGACTTGATCTCCAACTTGGAACTCCACATCGCGTCGCTTGGTATCCGCATAGCTTTTCTGACGGCTTTGAGCAGCAAGCATACGCTGTCTAATAAGCGTTACTGCTTCTTGAGCTTGTCTAACAGCTTCAGGCCCTAGAAGATGTCTTTCTCCTACCTCGTCCCAGTGCAACGGTGATCGGCACCTTCTTCCATATAGCAACTCATAAGGTGCCATCTCGATCGTCGACTGGTAGCTGTTGTTGTATGAGAACTCGATCAGCGGTAAGTACTTGTTCCACGATCCTCCGAAATCAAGTATACATGCACGTAGAATATCCTTTAAGATCTGAATCGTACGTTCGGACTGCCCATCTGTCTGAGGATGGAAAGCTGTACTAAGACTTAACTTAGCACCCATGGCTTGCTGTAAGCTTCTCCAAAATCTTGACGTAAACACTGATCCTCTATCTGATACTATCGTCTTGGGGATTCCATGCAATCGTACAATCTCTTGGATGTAGATGTCTGCATATTGGTCTGTCGTATAAGAAGTCTTAACAGGCAGAAAATGAGCCGACTTGGTTAGTCTATCTATGACTATCCAAGCAGAATCATGCTGCTTATTCGTCTTTGGCAGACCCGTCACGAAGTCCATGGCTATATCGTCCCACTTCCATTCCGGTATGCTAAGCGGTTACAATAATCCTATAGGGCGCTGATGCTCCGCCTTCACTTGCTGGCATACCAGACACTTAGATACATACTTCGCTATGTCCTTCTTCATCCCTGGCCACCAATAGACTGCGTTGATGTCATGAGTCATCTTGGTAGACCCTGGATGAACTGAGTACGGGGTGTTGTGTGCTTCTTCTAGGATCGTCTTTTTAATACTTTGATCGTCTGGCACGCATACCCGATCCTTATATCTCAATAAACCTTGACTGGATATTGAGAAATCTGTAGTCTTGCCTTCTCTGACTGCATCCGTGTGTGCTGCTAGCGAGTCATCATGTCTCTGACCATTCCGTTTGTCCTCTAGCAGATTCGATTGGATAGACAAGTTAGCCAGCTTGCCTACAACCACTTCTATTCCAGCACTGATAAGCTCCTGCTGTAGCGGCTTTTCTATTCCCGATAAGGCTGCTAAGTTCCCATAACTTTTTCGGCTAAGTGCATCGGCAACTACGTTTGCCTTCCCCGGGTGGTATAGGATTTCGCAGTCGTAATCCTTTACTAATTCCAACCACCGGCGCTGCCTCATGTTAATCTCCTTCTGAGTAAAGAAGTATTTTAAACTTTTGTGGTCCGTATAAATCTCGCACCGTTCTCTGTAAAGATAATGGCGCCAGATTTTTAACGTAAAGACCACCGCTGCCAACTCCATATCGTGAGTTGGATAGCGTTGTTCATACTCCTTTAACTGACGTGAGGCGTAGGCTATCACCTTGTCATTTTGCATCAGTACGCATCCCAATCCTAACTTTGATGCATCACAGTAGACAACGAACTTGTCGTTGGGTGTTGGGACACTAAGTACTGGTGTTGAGCAAAGCTTATCCTTAAGCAACTGGAAGATTTCCTCACACTTATCATTCTAGTTAAACTTTTGTTGCTTCTGGGTCAGATTGGTGAGTGGAGTGGCTATCTTAGAAAAGCCCTCTACAAACTTTCTATAGTAACCTGCTAGCCCTAAGAAGCTTCTTACTTCTGATGCGTTCTTTGGTCTAGGCCAATCCTTCACGGCCTCTACCTTCGATGGATCTACTGCAACTCTGTCTTTCGATATGATGTGCCCGAGGAACGCCACTTGTGAGAGCCAAAACTCGCATTTCTTAAACTTCGCGTAGAGTTGGTGCTCCTTCAATCGCGTCAAAATCATCCTCAAGTGTTCCTCGTGCTCCACTTCATCCTTGGAGTAAATTAAAATGTCGTCGATGAACACAACGACAAATTTATCCAAGTAGTCTTTGAAGACCCTATTCATTAAGTCCATAAACGCGGCTGGCGCGTTAGTAAGACCAAAAGACATAGCCAAGAACCCGTAGTGTCCATAACGAGTCCTAAAGGCTGTCTTAGGAATATCTTCTCCCTTTACCTTGAGCTGATGATACCCGGACCGTAAATCGATCTTACAAAATACAGTTGCGCCTCGGAGTTGATCAAACAAATCATCAATCTGAGGTAACGGGTATTTGTTCTTAATTGTTACTTTATTCAGCTCACGGTAGTCTATGCACATCCGCATACTTCTGTCCTTCTTCTTCACGAATAGTACCGGAGCTCCCCATGGTGAATGGCTTGGCCTAATAAAACCCAAGTCTAGGAGTTCTTGTCGCTGTGTCTTTAACTCCTTGAGTTCCGTAGGTGCCATCCGGTATGGTGCCTTAGAGATAGGCTTGGTGTCTGGTACTAATTCTATCGTGAAGTCTATTTCTCGAGTTGGCGGCAATCCTGGCAAGTCATCGGGAAATACCTCTGGAAATTCTTATTTAACTCGGACATCTCCAACCTTAAGTGGCGTCTCCCTTTCCACGTTCGTGATGGTGGCTAAGAATGCTTGACATCCTTTCTCCATCATTCTCTGAGTTTTGAGAGATGACACTAACGGGGTGCGTAATCCTGAAGCTTGTCCCATGAAACATCGTCTCTGGCCGTGTCTCGAACATCACCTTCTTGCGTTTGCAGTCGATCGTTGCGCCATGCCATGCTAGCCAGTCCATGCCTAGTATCACGTCAAAGTCCTTGATCACTAGCTCTATCAGGTCTCCTTCTAGTTCTATGTCCTCAATCTTGATCGGTACGCCTCGTACTATCGGTGATGATAGAACTACTTTGCCCGAAGGCAACTCAGTTACAAACCTAGTTCTAAATCTTTCACAAGGTTTGCCTAGTTTTTCTATCATTCCTAACGAGATATATGAATCAGTGGCTCCTGAATCAAATAATACATAACATAAGTTATTGAGGATAGAAACCTGACCTATGACCACCTTGTTGCTAGCATCCGCCTCTCCTTGGGTTAAAGCAAAAACCCGAGCAGGAACCATCTTTTCGTCCTTCTTCCCTTCTGGCTTTTGCTGAGGACAGTCTCTTTTACGATGCCCTTCTTGACCACAGTTGAAACACTCCTTGGTGTTGGCGCGGCATTCTCCAGGATGCTTCTTCTGACATTTGGCACATGGCGGATATTCCACGTAGCCCGACCTATTTCCCCCATTATTTGGTCGTGCCCTTTTATTGTTGTCGGCTTGCTTGTTGTCAGGATGCCTTCTCTTCTGTCCGTTACCGTTGTTGTTGGACTGATTGTTTCCGCTATTGTTAGACTGATTGTTGCCGCTATTGCTAGACTGATTGTTGTTCCGACTGGCCTGAGGTTGGCTCTGCTGTCTGGGTTCAGGCTTGCTGGCTTCTTCTTTGCTCACGTTGGCCTGCAACCTTTCTACTTCAATTGCCATCTCAAGAACGTCGGCATATGAAGTATTTCCCGGGTTTGCTAGTTTAACCCCCATCTTGATCTTCGGGCGAAGTCCTCTAACAAACTTGTTCACCCTTAGATAGTCGGTTGGAACCAACTCTGCTGCGAACTTTGCTAAGCGGTCGAACTGACGAGCATATTCTGCCACTGTTAAATTTCCTTGCTTCAGATTGGTGAACTCGTCAACTCTCGTAGCAAGTACCGCTGAATTGTAGTACTTCTTGTGGAAGACCTCCACAAATCGGGTCCACGTCATGGTGGCAGCATCGTGGGATTGCTGGACCAAATCCCACCATATCCTGGCATCTTTCTTGAGTAAAGATGAGACGCAGGATATGCGGTCAGCATTACTGAGGTTCATGTGGGCTGGGATCGGCTCCACATTCCTTAGCCATTCTTCTGCTTCAAAGGGGTCCGTAGTCCCTTCGAAGTTCAGAGCGTGCTTCTTGCGGAACCTCTCGTACACTAGCTCCATGTGCTGTATAGGATATGGAGCGTAGTTCGTCATAGGCCATCCCCCCATATGGACCAACTTGTTGGGGTGCTGGGGCCATTGGCTGTGGCTGCGGCTGCGGCTGTGGCGGAGGCTGAGGCTGAGATTGAGCCTGTTGGCGTTGTTGCTGCAGAAGTTCCTCGACTTGTTGTCGCTGTCTGGAAATCTCTGCAGTGTTGTCAGCTGGCTGTGCCGGCGCGTTGCGGCGAGCAGTAGCACGCACTCCCCTTCGGCAAACTGTTGGAACTGCATTGGTCGCTGGAACATCGTTGGAGGCGTTTCCGTTGGTGCGTGCGGATCTTCGGAGAGACATCGTAGCAGAGTTCTAACAGTTGAAAGAAACATGTTAGAACTTTTCCTAATAGGCTCTAAGGCAAAAACTTATTCTAACACAAACATATCTCGGACTTATTTATTATGACTTCTTATGAAAATTATATAGGTCTTTATTTATTATTAGAGCGGGTTTCTATACTTAGAAAAACAAGTCATCTTTATTTTCTAAGTGTGTTTCTAATCATCCTATATGACTTAATTCTCAGGCTCGAAACTTATCTTTGTTCCAAAGTTAGCCATATTGAGGGAGGGCTGGGATCAGTAAAATCGTTCCCACTACTAAGGCCCCCTAACTCTCAATAAGGAAACCAGGTTCATTGATTTGTATCCACCCTCACCGAAACTAGTCATTATTCATTTTATTTAGTATTTATTATGATTGTGAAAATAGAATCAAACTCACACATGATATTCAAATAGCATGTTATTCATTTGGAAAAACAATTTCACTTATTACAATCAAAAGTAAATAAAACAAATAAAAACTACTAATCTAAAAATCGGGATCTTCTACATCCGATCTGTCATCTAGCATATCATCATCTATTTGTTCATAATCATCATTGTCATGAGCATCAAAACGTCCTATAGGAAGGTTGGTGAGAATCCTATTCTTTTGCTCATTGGTGAACTGAAACTTAATTTTTGAGGTGAACCTAACTAAGAGGAAATAGTATCTCATTGCTAAGGGTAGTTCATCATCCTCATGCATCTCTTCCCATATCTCTTCTAATGCTGCTATTACAGAATGGAAATCTTTAAACAACCTAATTACTAATACATATTGCTCGGATGATCTTAGCATTATTTGTTTAGCTTCTTGAAGGCCACCTATCTCTTGGTGAAACAAAAGCAACCTTCGAGTGATCCTTTCTAGGGCTCCTACGGTGTTTCTTGGCTCCCTTATTCTTTTTAAGGCCGTAATGGCTCGGATATCTTGGTAGGTTAAAGCTCCGTTCATTCTTAACTGAAACATAAACACTAAAGTTGTTAGCTATACACATAGGCAAAGTAACTTGTAACTTAAACACTTACTTGGCGGTCCGATTCAGAGCTTTGAGCGTGTGTATCGAGGAGAACTTCATGCGAAGGAACCGTTTCTCTGATACCAACTGTAATGACCCACTAATCTAGACTATTTGGACCATTAACGAAACTATACATAAACTTACATTTTTACGAAAATACCACAATTTTATTTAGTAACTTGTAAAATAAGAGTTACTTACAAATAAATAAAATTCTAATAAGGATAAATAAAATTCATGCGAAGGATCCCATTGTCTTTAAAAACAAAAGATGATTTAAAATAAAAGACATTACATAATTGGTGCAGAAAAATACACATAAAACCATAAAAAGTAAAATGAGACTACATCCTCGAATCGAATAACGCTCGGCCCCTTGACTCCATTCGCCATCGATACACATCCTCTAAGCGTCACGAATCATACCGCCTCTAAAGCTAATTTTCCTGCACATAAACAGAAAGGAATGAGCCTAATGCCCAGCAAGGAAAATCTAACACTTAGTCATATACATAATTTCTTAAAAACATAAAGACTTAACATAATACATATAACATACACTTATTATAATGGCCATTATTACTTGGGGTCCCATAGAATAAACAAGCATATGCCCATGGGATTAGTGGGGTCCTACTAGCTAAGTAGGTCATATGCCCATAACCCATTTGGGGTCTTGTTAGTCATATGGCTCATATGCCCAAGCCTACAAGCATACATGCAAACATATCATAACACATTTTAACAACATAAAACATAAGATAACATAAGCATATATCATATTGATTCTAGCCTATTTTCCTTACCAAGGTTACCGGGATATAATGGACTGAGTTAGGACTGTTGGAACACTCCTAAAACCATATGAGAAAGAGTGAGTCTTAAGAAGAAGAAGAGATGAAAATGAATAGGAAGACTAAACCATTAAAAGAAAATATGCTTACCACAACTTATGTGCTTAAGAACTTGGATTCCCTAACCAAAATGAAGATTAAGGTTAGAGATTGAGTATAACACTATGAGAAAGAAAATAACATAATACAGAAAGGAACTAGAGTTTTGGTTACCTCAAAGACTTGAAAGACCAATCTACACCTCCACCGAAATACTATAGAACTCACTTCCCAAAGTGTTTGATAAGCTTATGATGTTTAAGCTTATAGTTTTCCCAAACCAGGTGTTTACACTCTCACACTCACTTAACACTAGCAGCTTCTGAACTTAGAGCAAAAGGTGAATAATGGCTGGGTACTAGGTCCTATTTATAGAGTTTGGGAATGAAAGTATCTTGATTTTACTTGAATAAAAATAATGGCTTTTTAGGTGAAAATCCTTTGAATAATCGTTCAGCAGAGGCTGAAGACTCGTTCAAAAGATGCTGGACTGTTGAAGGAGTTTGAATGGCATAAAGGAAATAAATTCAAAAACGTTTGAAAACACACTGGAGGAGGCGATATATCGCCCCCTGTAGGCGATATATCGCCTGGGCCAGTATGCCGGAGGCGACCGTGCATCTTTTCGTGTTTTCCGTATTTACGTGCTGCGATATATCGCCCCCTATAGCTGCGATATATTGGCACACGCTGAATAATTAAACACGAAATTACACATTTTTAGCTAAGTTTGAATGGAGTAAACAGCCTTGACTAAGCCCTCAACGTATTCAAAGCTGCTGACTGACCCTATAACATTCAAACTTTACTCCATATTAAATTTAATCCTCAAAAATCTTTAATCCTTAATCACCATTCATAACATGTGCTTAAAATCCTATTGGTTGATGTCTAAACCTTATAATATAATAAATATAATTCTTAATATCAGTCACATTAATCAAACCTTAGGTTATACTTAATATTCTTAAACTATAGATTAAACTTAGAAAATCTATAAGTACTACTATGTGTGTCCAAATAATTCCCGGTCTGAACCAAAAATCCACAGTTACAAAGATAATACTAAACATACTATAATACTACTAACAATTAGCTAAGTAAAGTTCTTGGACTCTACAGAATGTTTATATATGTAGAATTTGTAACTTGTTTGGTTTGCAGAATTAGTGTAGTACAATCATTCAAACTTCACTCTACAAACACTCACACTCCCATTGAGCTGCCGAAGCACACCACGACCATGCCACCTTCCCCATCCTTCTCCCTCTCTATGTATGTACTCTGTTAGTTTACTATTAACTTTAAGTTGAAGCATTAATTATTTAAATTTTGTTGTAGCTAAGCAAATGGACTCACAACAAAGACAAGTGCACAAAGGATGATGAATTGAAGGATGGAGCAAGTTTCATGCATGGTTTACTTTTGTGTATCTTGTAATGTTTTTGTTTTTTATTTTTTGAAGTAAAAAATGTTCAAGATTATAAAACTTTATTATGTTATGCTTTCAAACTTAAAGTTAGAACTAAGATCTCATGAAGCAGACACATTCATGATTTGAATTAGTTATTGTTTAATGTAATACTTACGTTTTATCAATCAATTGAGAATTACATTTTATGATTAATTTTTTGTTCATCAAAATACAATAATGAAAATATTTTAATTAAAAAAAAAGCTTATAAGTATACTTATCAAAATAAAGTTTAAAATATATTATCCACACTAAAGTAACCAAATTTTATTACTAGACTTTTAATATGTTATGATTTAGAAACATATTATAAGTGTAACAAATCGTTATGATTTATATAATATAACAAATTAAAAATGCTATCAAAATAATCGAATGTAACAGTTGAAAAGTGTTATGCAAAAAGTATAAGATTAAACGTCAAATTTATAATCAAATACTCTAACTAAATGTTATTATTTGAATATTATAGCAACTAAAAATGTGTTATTGGTTGTTTAAGAAAACATCGAACATAACATTCAAATACTGTTATAGAAAAGAGAGGACTTTTAATAACAGGGGCTATGTTAGCGTTTTCAGAAGCATTATCAATACTCCCGGTTAGCAGTTTTTAAGTGTTATGAATACTGTTTTTTCTTGTAGTGATGATTGATTATGCATGTGTTAAGTGTATTAAATGTGCGAAACAGACCCGCTTTTATTGAAAGGGGCAATTTTGTAATTTTGACCCGCTAAGGGTATAATTGTGAATATATGATAGTATATGAGTGAGAACACATTATTATGTGGATATATTTGAGATATTCGGCAGGAGTCGACCCTTATGAGCAAAGGAAAGGGTTTAGTCACAACGTGGATTAATATCCGGCTTGGGGTGAGCTAAGGGGTATTTTGGTAGTTAGGCAAGTTACTGGGACTCATTGGAAAATAAGTTGTATTTTTGGGAAATAGTGATATTCCGTGTTTAGTGGGATTATCTGGGAATTTCGAGTATAGAGCGGGAGTTAGAAAGTCAAAATGTCATTTTTTCCCTTGAAGGGCATTGAGAGGAAAGTGTTGCCTTAGGGGAATTTCAGTCATTTAGACCATTAGTCTTACTTGAGCTAGGTGATTCGATTAACTAAGAAGCAACATTCTCTCTCTCTCTCTCTCTCTCTCTTGTTTACTCTCTCTCTCTCTCTATTCTTTTACACTTTGAAGCAAAACTCTAGAATTCTTGATCCTAAAGCTTGGAAGCAAGCTTGCTAAGGAATTGATTTGTTTTAGGCAGAGTTTGGAAGCTTGTAAACTTAGTAATCAGTTGGGACACGTTTTTAGCAGAGGTAAATTTAAGTTTATGCAGTTTATAGTTTTGGTTTTTACAGTTTTTGAAGATTTATTGAATTTCGTGTTTTAATGGAGTTTTGGATGAGTTTTAAAGTGGGTTATTATGTTCTGACTTGTTGAGACCAATTTTGTGGTCAAAATTGATTAAAATCGTGTGTCGGGACGATTTTGGGAAGATTGGAGATTTTTAAAGTCGCTGGAATTCTGGGTTCGCAGGGTTGGACCATGGCACTGTTCTTGAGGTGACGCGGCCCACATGAACTTTGTAAGGCAGAGAGGTGCCTCAAACTATCTTGGCGCCGTGGTACTTGGCAGGTTGCACTGCGGTGCGTGCCAGTGGTTTTGAGCTCGGGGCACTCTACTTAGTCGAGCATCGTGGCCTTTTTAAGGTATTTCATGTTGTGTGAACCCAAACTTAAGGGCTCATGAATGATTCAATGACCCGGTTTAGTGGAAATCAAGGTCCCGGAGGCTAGGGCTCGGCCCAGGAGACTTTATAGATTCGTTTCTTGATAGTTGTACATTTTTTTGCACTACACCAAATACCCCCTAGCATAACACAAGAATATAATACTACTGAAAAAGTATTATTACATACATATATGTGGTAAAATAAAAAAATTGGCGCTAATTTATTTTGGTGCCCGCCTATTATTTTTTTCTAGCTAATTCTTTTTTCCCTTCTTCTTTTTTCCTAGCCCACCGTTCTCTTCTTCGCACCCATTGTTTTTTCCTAGCCCACCCATTCTTCTGCGCCTCTCCCTACTTGAAATTTTCCTTTAAGCATCTCTACCATCTCGACTGCATTCTGCCCTGGCTCTCTCACTATAACTCCTGCCCCGTTTGTCAGTTTCGGTTACCAGCAGAGCAAGCCAAGATGGACTATTTTGGGTCCCCGGAAGGGGTTTTGAGGATAGGGGACTTGATGATGGGGGATGAGGACTGGTTTGAGGACTAGTAGCGGCGGCGTTCAGAGCTCATTCTCTCCCAACCAGATTGCAGAGGTGGAGACAGAGACGGAGACGGAAAGAGACTCTTCGTCCAGTGTTTCTTTCGTTCAGGGCTTGAGGCAATGTTGATGAAATGGAAGAAGAAGAAGAATATGAGTAATGGAGCGACGATTCCTGATTCATGATTTTTGAATTTGTGAATCTCAATCATGACGATTCCTGATTCGGGATTCATGATTGCTAATGGAGCGAGTTGCTTGCCGCTTCCCCCAGACGAAGAGAGTCGGATTATTGCTGAGCTTGCCAACCAATCTGAGAAGAATTTGAAGGAAGGAAATTTGTACTACGTTATTTCAAATAGGTAGATTTCTTTTTTCCACTTTGCGTTCTTAATGCTTGGTTTCGAATTTCTGGATGTACTTATGATTGTTTTCTTTAATGAATTGTTCATATGGAAACAAAGTATGCTTATATTGCCCCATCAGATGCTAAACTTATATAATTGATTTTTTTTAATTAAGTTCAAAACATCTGATGAGTGCACTAGGTTTTGCAAGCCCAGTCTTCTAGTTACTCGTTGTTATATTTCTTTCTTTTTGGGCAATAGTTTCAAGATGGACATGTATTATTTGTGGGCTATTGGATGTTTGGCTAGGTTTTCGAATATTTGGTGGCTCTCAGAGCCTAGTTTAACTAAAAAGCCTGGTATCTTTCTTTGCTTGGTGCAAGTAAAGAATTTCATAAAAATTTTCTTTATGTGAAGTGAAGGCAATATATGTTCTGTTCTTATTTATTGAGTTATCCTGGTTTTCGTACATGTGGGTGTATCATCTAGAATAACTCTATGAAATTCTAATTGTTGACTATATTAAAAATTGATTTCTTTTTTCTTTGGGCCAAATTAACAAGGTAAAAAAGTGAAATTAGAAAAATGAACTCGTTGGTTTTACATTGAGCAACCATAATAGCCGGTCAGTGTAATAGAATATGCTTGCTTAGCCACCACTAAAGTTATTTTGCAAATAATTTTTGAAGAGTCATTTGTAAGAATGACTCTTAAATTTTTTTATCAGTAAACCAAGTTTAAAAAATATTATTTTCATAATAATTTCATAGTTTTTCAGTGTCCATAAATTTATACTAAGCGATCATCATGGTCATTTGAGCAACCATAATTTATGCTGAGCGATCATCATGGCTACTTAGTGCAAAATGAGTGAGATTATTTTTCTAAGTTCTAACTTTAATTTGGTTATTTTAGCAAATATCTTGCTCCTTGCATGCCGATTATTCTACTTTTGAACCTCTGGTAAAGCAATACACAATTCTTGTTTATGTTCTATTAGTAAAAAAAACCAATGGAAGAACTCTGATTAGGAAAATTAATCAGGTATCTTCTCCATGGATTTATCACTTTATTTAAAATAAAGGTAAATGTTTCTTATATAAAATTAAAAAGTGTAGAATGCTTAGATGATTGGCAAGTACAGTTACTAGTGCATGTATTGGGCTGGCGTCACTCATTTTTTTAGTAGATCTCATTTGACCATTAATATTGTTTTTTTTTTTTGCACAGATGGTTTTCAAGCTGGCAGAGATATACGAAGCAAGGCGTGGCTGAATCTTTGGTTGATGAGCAGTCTTCTGGATCTCAAAATATGGATGTTATTACTTTAAAGAGTGCAAATAGACCTGGGCAGATTGATAATTATGATATAGTTCTAAATAACAAAGATAGTGATGGTGATGAACTAGAGCTTCGTAGAATGCTAAAGGAAGGACGTGACTATGTTCTAGTTTTCCAACAAGTTTGGGAAAGACTACTGTCTTGGTATATTTATATATTTCTCTTCCTTTTTTTTTTTTGGCTCCTATTCTCTTTATGGTGTGTCTTTTTGTTGTCATATATTATCTTTGTTGTTACATATATATTTAGCTAATATGTTACTTTATGTTGGTCTAAGGTAGTTTAATCAGGGAGCCCCCTTTTTTGTGATCTTTTTGGGGTTTAGTGTTGGTAGAATGAGGTTGATTTTTAAAGTTGCATCAAGTAGCAATAGGTAATGACTGGTGTGCACCACTTATTTTTATTTTTTGTGCTTTAAATCATCAGGTACAAAGGAGGACCAGCAATACCAAGAAAATTGATATCTCAGGGTACTTTTCACAAGAATTTTCTTGTAGAGGTTTACCCGCTTTGTCTTAAGTTGATTGATTCTAGGGACCAAAACCAATCAGTATCAGTATTAAGATTAAGCAAAAAGGTAATTTTTTTAGTGATTTTCACTCAACTATTATCATTAATCACTAGTGCTTCCACTGATTTTTTTTCCTAATGTCCAATCTTTTGCAAGCGCACACATTGCACTTCCTGGTTTCTACCTGTCTATTGTTTTTGCATTTTTCCCTGTTTGTTTGATGTCAATGCTATGGCTACAATTTACACTATGTTTGGTAGTGAAGAAAAGAGAGGAAAGAAAGTATATGTGAGAAAAGTGGAAAGAAAATAGTAATACAAGTATATGTTTGGTAGAGCTTCTATTTGGTTTAAAGGTCTCTGAGATTTCCTGCAATGAGAATGTTTTAACATGTTTTATTTTTTCAGGCCTCTACAAGGGAGCTTTATGAGAGGGTGTGTAGCCTTCGTGGAGTAGAAAAAGGAAAGGTTCTTTTTATTTTGTTGGTATTGTTGTATGGTTTTGTTTATTTAATTTAAAAGTAATTTTTTTAACTGTAGTCTTTCTTTAAATGTCAGGTACTTATTTGGGACTATTTCAATAAACTGCGAACTCAAGGCTGAGTAACTCAAACCAAACTTTGGAGGAGGCAAACTTGCAGATGGATCAAGAAGTGAGTAATTGATAACATTGAAGATTATTTAAATCATTGATTCGAATCATAACATTTTTTTGATTTATTTTTCCCTGCACTTGATTCCCTCTTTCTGTCATGGAGACTTTTCCTTCTTATTCGTGCACTTTTTTTTGTTCAAACTAATTAAGAAGTTATCACTAAGGTTACCCTAAATTGAAATTTGGTTGTCATTGTTGAGTATTAATGTAATAAGTGCTATGAAAATCTGGCTTTTGTTGTATTATACACGTTAATTTAGTTAGCCATTTACATTCCTCAAGTATGGTGACAGTATCACCAGCTACCCAGCAAAAAGAATTGTCTCTGACTGTATGGTGGGTATGTAGTTTTTAATACGACTAAAGACACCCTCTTGATGAATTCTTTATATGCAGATTCTTCTTGAGGTGCAAGATGTAAATAATGCTTCTCCATTCGGCAAGGATTCAACAAGAAATGAGTTGGCTTTGGTATCTATAAAACCATCCAGGTCTTCAGTTCCAATTGCTGGGGGTCCTACAATGTCAAATGGCCATTCAACTGGATATAGCTCTAATTTATATCAGGGAAATGCTGTAAGTTCGTCATTCTCGGATATTGATGATGGATATGATGTTTACAAGTCAACAAAAGGAGAGCTGTTGAGGAAATTATGGTCCTCAAGGCAAACTACAATTGCACCACGTGTTTTCAAGGGAAAATTAGCTCGATTTGCTCCCCAGTTTAGTGGCTATAACCAGCATGATTCTCAAGTTAGTATTGTATATTGAATAATAATCGCAAAGCTTTCAATACTGAATACTTCAATGTTTAATGTATTTTTATGTCCTGATGTTTATTTTTGGGAGAAATTTTAGCGCATGAAGTTGGAGAAATCAATCAGTTATTTATGTTTATAGTACTCTGGTTTTGGACTTGTGCTTGCAAATGATACTGGGACTAAGTCTAAGTTTTTCATTTATTTTTTCTCAGCCTTTTTAAATTGGGCAAATGCTTTTCTTACTAATATTTAGTCACTTCATTGAGCTGATGATCAGGTCTAATCTCACCCTTTCTCTGTCTATATACATATATAAATTTATATGGTATATGTTCCCCCCTTTTTTTTTTCTTTTTTCTTCTATTATTGTATTTTATAAGATTAGAAATGAGTAGAAATTTTCATGAATTCTATTTCTTTGGGTAATGCCTTTTATTGGTTTCTTTCTGTTCATTATGTACCAGGGTAAATGATTATCAAATGGGCTTTTCTTATTCATTTATATATTTATGTTTTGAATTATTTGGATGTATGTGTTTTAACTTTTTCTTCCTGGGGTTGGGGTGGCCTGAATGGGATTACATTTTTTTAAAATGTTTTCATCTTAACTTTTTGCCTTGAACAGGTCTACCTGGAGTTATCTTTGTACTCCCTGATTCTTACATCGATCCACAAAACAAGGAGTATGGAGGTATTTAACATGAACTTTGTTTGTTTGTTACAATATCTATTTATTGTGTACTCAGTTGCATTTATATCCAATGATTTTTAGAGAACTATATTATATCATAGACTATAGTTGGACCTGTGTAGCACTTATTTATTTATCCAAGTGTTGTAGGCTCAGTTGTAAATTGTTGATTGAAAGTTTCTGTTTTGGATTTATTTTCTGTAGATGGTGTTGCGCCTCGAGCTAAGATGAACCAGCAAAGGTCACGGCGTTTCAAGACTGCTAAGGATGCAGCTGAGGAGGTGAGTTTTGTTGTCTTTGAGCTATGAAAATTGCCTCTGTTATCTGTTATGATTGGGGTAGTGTTTTAAGATCCAACACTCGTTAAGAACACAATCAAGGACGTATTACAAGAACAATGAGAGTAGTGTAAACTAGCAAGATGTAAATGGAAATTGGACCTTTCATGGTTTTCGTGTCCTCTTCACAACTTTAAGAATAACATGGTGCATCATATATACTTGGTTTATTTCATCTGTTGTAGGAATTTGGGCTACAATTTCTTGACATGCTCTCTTTCTCCATCAATTGGAAACCTTATTAACATGAAATCCTTGTAAGCTTACCTAAAGTTAGAGCTTGGAATTAACAAGATTAGTATGATATATTAAAAATATTTCTCTCCACTTGATCATTATTTTTTGGCAATTACTAGGGCCTTAAGCGCAAATGAACTGTCAGGGGAGGTACCAAAGGAATTGGGACTACTTACTGACCTATCTTTTTTGTAAGTTATAGGCATTTTTTCATTTTAATGGTAACTATATTGGTTTTTCTCCTTTCTTTCGGAATTTTCCATTGCCCATTTCAAGCATATCATTGAAGACTATTTCATAGTTTATGATATTAATGACATTTATTCTTGGAAATAATTTTGTCTATAGGTACTTACCAATGAACAATTTCTCTGGTCAGCTACCGCCAGAACTAGGGAATTTAAACAACAAAAGGATGACTTTCATCAGCCCTTGTCAAGGTATAAAGAAGAAAGTCTTCTGTTGTGCTTTAGAATTATGCTGCTGAATGTTTCTTTCATTTTCATTAAGTTTTTGGTATTGATAGAGTACTCTTTTTGGCAGTGGAATTTTTTCTTCGTTCATCTCTTAGCTTATTGTTTTAAGTTGCATGTTTTGTTGGTTCAGTCGTTTTTCATGGTAGTACATCTTGCTATACCCTGCTATTTCGTCAAGTTTTGGAGTTATTACTAATTTAATTTAAACTTTATATGCTTACAGGTGGAAACTAGCTTAAGTCTTATGTTCTTAATAATAAAAGGACTTTTTTTTTATAATGTGCAGGTATATTGAGATGATTTCTTTGGAGCAATTCTTGACAACATTTGTAGTTGAGGCCTTTAGAATGGAAGAATGTATTTCACTAATTTTTTTATACATTTCTTGTTTTGTATTTAGTGATAAAGGAATCTGAATTGGGCATAAATTATGTTGTAATATGATTTCTTAAGCCTAGACTAGTAGACTAAATATTGTAATTACATTTGAGTAATTAATAAAAATCTATTTATGTTACCTTATTTGGCTTCAACTTTCATATTTGTTTTCCTAGTTTTGTGTAAGTAAAAAAAGATTATGTTTCTCTAAGATAATATAACACATGTGTTATACTAAAGTGTAGTATAACACAAAAAATGTGTTATACTAAAGTGTAGTATAACACAAAAAAAGTGTTATATAATCGACTATAAATAACATAATTCAACACTTATCTATATATTAAAATAACACAGAATTTGTGTTATCGTTGACAGTACAATAACACATTTGTATAACACTGATAAAGTGTTATGTAAAGTACCCTGACCTACGATAACATAGTCGGTCTTAACACATCAGAAAGTGTTATCGTATGTTTTGATAACACATTTTAGGTGTTATTAAAAGCATTTTTTCTTGTAGTGTTGGTTGTGACTAGGGTATATCGTTATGCTCGGGAGGAAAGGATCACGCTCGAGGTCGCTATACGTGTTTCATTAAGGACTTGAGGTAAGAAAACTGCACCCGGTCTATGCTTAGGGCTTGGCCCGGTTATCGAACATGGTTATAACCATGCTTAGGATGTTTTATTAAATAGTCACCATTTATTTTGTATTTTTTTATGTATTTTAAAAGAAAAATGAAATAAATATAGCATTTAGGGACCTAAATGATACAATTTGAAGAAGTTGGGGATCTAACTGATACCAAATCAACTTTAGGGACCTAAGTGTTATAAAGTGTAAAGAATGAGGACTGCAACTGAAAAAAACTCTTATTATAATAATATTTAATACAAAACTAGATATTTAATAATTATCTTCTACCAAGAATAAACAAGTTTCTTCTCCAATCATATCATGAATGTTTTATACCTTAAGTAGGGTAGCTTGTGATCTAAAAGGTTATCGTATTATTTTAAAAAAAACATAAACAATGTTTTGGTTTAATTTTTCTTTTAATATGTATATGTAGAGTCCAAGAACTTTACTTAGCTAGTTAGATAGTAGTATTATAGTATTTATAGTATTATCTTTATGACTGTGGATTTTTGGTTCAAACCGGGAATTATTTGGACACTCATAGTAGTACTTGTAGATTTTCTACGTTTAACCTATAGTTTAAGAATATTAATTTTAACCTAAGGTTTGATTAATATGACTGATATTAAGGATAATATTTATTATACTATAAGGTTTAGACAACAACCAATAGGATTTTAAGCACATGTTATGAATGGGTGATTAAGGATTAAGTATTTTGAGGATTAAATTTAATAAAGGTAAAGTTTGAATGCTCTAAGGTCAGTCAGCAGCTTTGAATACGTTTAAGGGCTTAGTCAAGGCTGTTTACTCCATTCAAACTTAGCTAAAAATGTGTAATTTCGTGTTTAAATAATCAGCGTGTGCCGATATATCACAGCTATAGGGGGCGATATATCGCAGCACGTAGATACGGAAAACACGAAACGATGCACGACAGCCTCGGGCATACTGGCCCAGGCGATATATCGCCCCTCTCAGATTATTTTGAAAGTTTTCGAATTCTTTTCCCATTAAGCCATTCAACCTCTTGATAAGTCCAACACCTTTTTGAACGATTCTTCAGCCTCTGCTGAATGATTATTCAAATTATTTTCACCTAAAAAGCCATTATTTTTATTCAAGTGAAATTAAGATCCTTTCATTCCTAAACTCTATAAATAGGACCTAGTACCCAGCCATTATTCACCTTTTACTCTAAGTTCAGAGGCTGCAAGTTGCTAGGTGAGTGTGAGAGTTAAACACTTGGGTGGGGAAATCATAAGCTTGATCATCATAAGCTTATCAAACACTTGGGGAAGTAAGGTTTTATAGTATTTCGGTTTGAGGTGTAGATTGGTCTTACAAGTCTTCAAGGTAACCCAAAACTCTAGTTCAATTATGTACTTTTCTTTCAAGTTCTTGTAGTCTTCTACTCAGCTTCTAACCTTATTCTTATTCTTGGTTAGGAAATCCAAGTTCTTAAGCACAAGGTTTTTGGTAAGTATATTTTGATAGCATAGTCCCTTTTTCACTTCCATTCCTTTCATTTCTTTTTCTTCAAATCTACTCACCCTGTTATATATGGTTTTAGGAGTGTTCCAAAAGTCCCAACTCTGTCCTCACATCCTAGTAACTTTGGTAAGGAAAATAGGATAGAATCTATATGTTATATGCTTATGTTATCTTATGTTTTATGCTATGAAATATGTTATAAAATATGTTATGAAATATGTATGTTTGTAGGCTTGGGCATATGACCCATTTGACTAACAAGCCCCAAATAGATTATGGGCATATGACCTACTTAGCTAGTAGGACCCCACTAATCTAATGGGCATATGACTTGATTAGTCTATGGGACCCCAAGTAATAATGGCCATTATAGTATGTGCATGATATAAGTGTTATGTTAAGTTTTTATGTTTCTTATGAAATTTATGTATATGAACTATGTGTTTGATTTTTCCTTGCTGGGCATTAGGCTCATTCCTTTTTGTTTATATGTGCAGGAAAATAGCTTTAGTGGCGGTAAGATTCGTGGATGCTTGGGGAATGTGTATCGGTGGTGAATGGAGTCAAGGAGTCGAGAGTTCGATTTTTCGAGGATGTAGTCTTGTTTTATGGTTTTACATGTATTTTTCCGCACTTATTATGTAACTCCTTTTATTTTAAATTATGTTTTGTTTTTAAGACAATGGGATCCCATATCCTTCTTGATATTTTATGTAAGTAACTCTTATTTCTACAAGTTTTCTAATAAAGTTATGGTATTTTCGCAATGTAAGTTTTATTAAGGGTTTGTATGTATAGTTTCGTTAATGGTCCAAAACTCTAGAGTAGTAGGGTCTTTACATATATGTCTTTCTTTTGCATATAATATGTTTTATTCTTTAAAATTTATAAGACAATCGTAAAACTTAATAAAAATAATTAGTAAATTTTTTAAATAAAACTGAGCAAACGTGCATTGCGCATTGTTTGTAGCTAGTAAATAAATAAATGTAAATACCCAACTAACTAAAAGACCCCAGACCTTTAAAAACTACTAAGACATACCACTATCTTTTGGATATATATACATAAAATAATAGAAATTTATTATAGAAAATCCAAAATACGGGATCTCATTGTTTATTACATAAAATCATAAAGAAAAACAAAACCTTTTATTAAATGTTCAAATACTAAATGTGAAAATCATAAATACATAATTAAAAGAATCAAATGCCAACGTCATCCTCGATCGATTCTATTGGTACATTTCTTTAGTCCTATCCCAATACACATGCCAAAGCCACCTAGAATATGTCCCGCTTTCCATGTTCATTTACCTGCACCATCTAAATAAAAAGGAATGAGCGTAATACCCAATAAGAAAAAACTACTAAAACATAACATAAAACATAAGACTACAAATTAATGTTCATTAACTCATTACCGTAGTATGTGATAGAAACCATCTAGGTCCTATTGCTACTATTTAGAGGTAGGTTTAAACACAACTATAGTCTACGATAATGATAAAAATCTCGGGATTTGTTTATTTGCTATCTAAGCAACCATATTTCCCAAGAGACTACAAACATAAAAAACAACATACATACATACATAGCACATAATCATAGGACATAAAATCTAGCTTATTTTCCTTACCAAAACCATGGTATTGGAGACAAGTGCGGGATTGGAAATTCCTAAAACCATAAGTTTCCTAAAGAAAAGAAGATGAAAAGAAGATCTAAACCATCAAGATAAAAACTCACTGAAAATCTTAACTTTAAAAAAAAATCAAACACCTATCCAAAAAGCCAATATAAAAAGTTAGGATTTGAGGTAAAAGAAAAGAATAAGAGGAACTGTAATGAACTAAACTTGAGGATTAAGAGTATCTTAGATAGCTTAGCACTTTGATCTACACCTCAATACTGAAATCACACTCTATCTTACTTCCAAAGTGTTTATAAAAGCTTAGATTTGAAAGCTTTCAACCCCAAAACCCTAGTGTTTCTCTCTAGAACGAATTTAGCAGCTTGGAGGCTCTGAGAAGTGTTTGAAAGATGATGCAAATGGCTGAGTGAAGGGTCCTATTTATGTAGTTCAAGGAGTGAAGCTAACTCCATTAAAATGAATAAAAATTGAATTTTTTGCTCAACAGATGCCCAAAACTCGGTCAAAATCTTTCAAGACATGTCCAAGTTGTTGAGGGCTGTTTCTAGCTCGGATTCCACAGATTTTCAAAAATGGCTGAGGGAGCAGGAGCCGCTATATCGCCTACCCCATATTCCCGAGCCTCCGTGGTTTCATTCGTGTGAAGTCAACGTGTTTTCCATATCAATCATAGGCGATATATCAGCCCCTATAGTTGCGATATATCGTCTTACGCTGATATATCAAACACATTTTTGCACACTTTCATTACACTTGAAGTTGTTTAAAACCACATGGACTTAGTAATACGAGATCGTAACACATGAGGGAAGGTTTTAGACTTCCTAGGTTTATACTTGATTAATTTATTCATCTAAAATTCTTAATAAACATACATGTGACAAAAGTCACATCCTTAATTATTCTATCTAAACCTTAGGTTATAATAAATAATATTTCTAGGACCAACTATATTAATCAAACCTTATGATAAAATTAATATTTCTAAACTATATGTTAAACTTATATAATCCATAACTATCTCTATGAGTTTCTAAATAAATTACCAACTCGAACCAATAACTACGAAAACTAAAATACTACAACACAAGCTACTACTATCTAACTAGGTAAAATTCTGAGACACTACAATAAATGTGTACACATTAGATGAGAAGAAGAAAATTAGTACACGCTAAGTACATTAGATGTATAATATACAATTCTTTCCAAAATATTTTCAAAACTCCTTTCCACACATTGTATTAGGAATCAATGAACAGCTTGTTAATTATAATTTTCAAACGGCAAAAACACAAATAAAAAAGTAGATCATATTAAGGTTTCCCCTAAACAGGGAAAAAGAAAAGAAAAGAAAGTGATAATAAATAAATAAAAGAATAAGTTAGTGACAAAGCATAGTATTCCATTTCATTTGTGATGGGTTTAAAATTAAGGCAAAATTTAGTGGATTTCCACATATATTTTGTCGTCTAATTACACCAATTTTATGGCCATCATAATTCATATCTACCAAACTTTCTGGGGGCTGTACAATGGGCCAAGCCTCCATTTTGTTCACCAAAAGTCTTTAATGCATGAAAGCTTTTTCATTTTTCCACTTGCTCGGAGATCAAATTATTTAAGCTATCTTTCTCTCTTTTTATAACAATTGAAAACGATGTCACTAATTTCAAGTCAACACAAATGAAAATGGTCGTATAGTCTATAGGGTATGCATAAGCAGGTTTTATATATATACTAGGTGATAGCAACATACTATTTTATTTTATTTTATTTGAATTATTAATTAATTTATTTTTATTATATTTTTTAATTATTATATAAATTTTAAATAAATAAACATTGTCATATATATTATAAAAGAATAACATAAATATATTAAAAAATAATTAAAGCAAAATATTATCTATTCTAAATAAAATAATATGATAACTTTTAAAATTATAAATTATCATACTTAAGTATTTTCGCCACAAATTACTTTTTAAAAAATGAGAATATACTCATTTAGTACCCTATGTTTTTGCAAAGTATCATTTTGGTACCCTCTGTTTTTAATATTACTCATATAGTACCCTGTATTTTAAAATCGTACATATTTGGTACCCTAAAGTCAGATTTGATAAATAAAATTTTGTCAATATGATCAAACTGTCATCAGTTATATGTAATTATGTAATTAAATTTAAATTTATAACTTACATAATTGACAGCAGTTTGATTAAATTGATAAAATTTTATCTATCAAATCTGAGTTTAGGGTACCAAATATGTACGATTTTAAAATACAATGTATCATATGAGCATTATTGAAAACAGAAGGTACCAAAATGATACTTTACAAAAACATAGGGTACCAAATAAGTATATTCCCTTAAAAAATTAAACTAAAACATTGTTTATAGTTTTTAAAAAATAAATAATGTGATCACTTTTAAAATCACAAATTTCCCTATTTAACTCTATTCAAAGTACAAAACATTCATTTATGATATTCTTCAAAACATGCTTCAATGATTAGACAATAAACTTGTTTATTCTTTTGAAATTCCGCTTTTAGTAATTACCAAATTAATTAAACAATAAATTAATTAAAATGCGGAATGGTAATTAACTGTTACACAGATAGCAGTTCTGTCGGGACAAAATCCAAACTTGTCACGACAGAAATTGAACACAATAAAAATACAGTGCACAACAATAAAGAACACAGCGAATTTTTACAAGGTTCAGAAACCCTTTCGGATAACCTACTCCTTGGGGCCACGCCTAGAGAATAAAACCAATTAATAAAGAATCACAAGTACAAAATATTTACTTAAACAAAACAAGACTCCCTCTTGAGATTTACCGCAACTTTGTTGTACTTCTCTTCACTAATCTGATTTTAATTGAAACGCTCAACCACTTGAACTCCCTTCAATGGCCAGTGAGTGCTTGCATCCTCCCGACGCAAGGCTTGTAAAATCTTCTCCCGAAGACTATAAATGTTGTGTTCAAATTACAATGTGTATTCACTCATGAACATGGTATAAACTCACCACTAAAAACTAAACACGCATATTTCTACAAGATCATGTGAATACTTATGATCTTGAATACAAAGTGGAACTCTCACAAATATTACAATAATGCTCACGAATAATGCACAAAAGATTTCACTTTTCTCACTGCCTTTAGAGCCCTATTTATAGGGTCATTTTTTGTGCTCATAAAGGCTGTGAAAAAATTATTCTAATAAAGGCAAGAATCATAGAAGTTATTCTTGATTGATGAAGAGTTGCCTTTTTTAGAAGATGCTGATCCGATAGATACGATATTGGTGGGGATAGCTCAGACCTGTGTCGGATCAAAAACAAGCTCAAAAAGGAAACAACAATTAATGACATTAAGGTACTAGTTTCCTGTTTGTAATTTTTGAGCTGCACGAAAATATATAAGCAAATAAACCAGAAACAACTTTGGGTAAGTACTGAATATTTGCAATATAACTCTTCCCTTTATAAACAAAATGAGACAATATAAGCTAAATAAGGCAGCTCATAATTATCCAAAATTCACAAAATGGGAAAGTGGATTTCTGAAAAATATAATAAAGGGAAACAACCAATTCCGAAAATTATAATAAAGGGAAACAACCAATTTATCTTTTAAGAAAAAGATATTTCTATAATATGTCGATTATAGGATTTACAATCTCCCCCTTTGGCAATTTTATAGACAAAGAATATCTATTTTTAAAAGATCCCTGCAAAACACAAGTAAGTGCTTAAAATCATAAGAGTCACAAAATGACTCCTCCTGCGAAAGATAACCAAAGCACAAGATAAAACAGTTAACAAAAACCAATAAGAAACAACAGATCAGTCAACATATCGATGTATCAAAAAATAGAGTTACTCTCTCTCCCCCTCATTGTCTAAGAAAAATGCCAAAGAACAATGAAAACAAAACCAAAAGAAAGACACATTAAGTGTTCTTTTACATCTAACAAAAGTAAAATAAAAACAGATCAAAGGTACTGTGATCATCATGGGGCAGGAGAGTTGGATGCACTGAGAATGGCCAATGAAGCACGCTGAGTCTCCTCCATTAGAGAGAACCGGTCAGAAAGACTTGTAATTCCTGTCTAGACAACAGCAAGATCAGTTGGGACAGCAGGAGTGTCAGTCACAACAATGCCAGAACCAGGACCAGCCAGATTAATTCCTTTGACTTTGTGAGCTGTGGATGGAGCATGATCATCTTTGAAAGTATAGGTGGGACCAACCACAGGAGAAGCCAAGGTCTCATGGGACTTCTTCAAAGGACGTTGAGAGTCCAAAAGTTTGTAAATGACCTGTGGAAACATCAAGTGTTGCCCCTTGCGTTTGGCACCACTTAAAGACATGATTTGGTCAAAAATAACAGTAGCAAGATCTATGGCGACTCCAGTACCAATTTTGAACAATAGAAAGCCCATGTCTTGAGTGGTGGTGGAGGAATGTGTGGTAGGCATCCAATTAAACATGGAGAATTTGTAAAAGAGCACCATAATAATGAGTGAGATCTGTGACTCGAAGAGAGGTGCTCGGTTCCCACACCATAGCTTGACCAACCAATTCAGACAAAACTTGGTCCTTTGCAAACTCAATAGAATCATCAATCTCAACAGGGACGAGATTGAGGGCCTTAGCAATTTCAGACGGACTAAACTTATACCAATGTCCCCTAACATACACTTTATGGAACATAAAAGAAGATTGGTCTAATAACTCATCATTCAAATTTGCATAAAATTCTTTAATAACCCGAGGCACAAACCCATCAAACCCAGACAAGGATCGCAACCAACCTCTTTCCTCTAAAGTAAGTAATACCCCAAAAACATGATGAGGAGCAAAAAGAAAATTTCGCTCACTAATAAAATGACGATGGTCATAAAATTGCACGTTCTTCTAATTATCATTAAAACATAATGTAAGAGAATGGGCTTTGAAAGAACCTGAGGTACGGACAAGAGCACCTTTTTGCTTAGCAAGTTTGGAAGACAATTCGGGAAATGCCAATGGTGTGGTGCCTTTTGGGTCAGATGCCACAGGAGAGGCTTCAGCTGGGTCTTCTTCAGATTCAGTCTCTAGAGCCAAATCATCAAAAGGAACATCAGGATTTGGCTCGGTCAAAGAAGGGCCCAACTCAGGCTGAGAGTCTTTCGTCTCGGGAGAGACATCCTCCGATGAGGTGTAAGGAGGAGGGTTGATTTTGGCCTTTAATTTAAAATGATATAAAGGAGATGAATCAAAGATGGAGCTAGTACCTTTAGATTGTGCCACTTTGGCCTTCTTCCCTTTCTTCGTTCCAATAGCTTTGGTCTTACGTTTGCCCTTTGCCTTGGGTGTTAACACATCATGAGATAGCGAGGATTCAGAGTCATGATCAGATGGATCAGACATAGCTTCAGTGGAAATTGATTTGGACTGACTAGTTGCCAAGGCCGGTTTGGCTTTTATTTGACCTTCGGGAGAGGCGAGTGAAATCGCCGAGGCTGGGATTGGCTCAGCATCCAAGTTGGGGAACGTAACTCCTTTGCTAGAAGCTCCAAGAACAGAAGAACCTATAGGACCCGAAAGAGGAAGAATCTTCTTTCTTGCTGTGGTTTTAGATCGACGGCTTGGAGTAGGAGAGACAACAGGGATTGATGCTAGGACCGAAGGAGTGGCAGAGGGAACTAATTCAGGAATAGTCTCCTGCTGAGACTTGAAGGACTTGGAAGATGAACCACGACCTCGAGTCTTCATGGCTACTAAGAGAGAAACAAGTGAAACACACAAAGAAAGAAACCCTAAACACTTCGGTTATATGTGAGAGATTTAACAAGAAAACCCTGATTATAAAACAACCAAAGTGAATCTAAATATATAAAGTATTCGGTGTACAAATGAGGCAAGTTCAAAAATGGGTAACCGGATTTTAAGTGATAAATGCCAAAATATCTACTTTTTAAAACAAATTCTTTCACACCTCAAAATTGGAAACTTTTTGAATATTTTTAGAATATGTTGAGATAAAACAAATAAATTGCATCAATTAAATTTTTTTTAAACCCTTTTAAAATACACGGTACAAAATAGATTTTATTTTTCAATTATTTTTATATTTTATTTTATTACAAAATTGCCGAAAAGAGAGTGTAAATTGCCATACCATATGTGTCCATGTAAATGCCAAGTCCTTTTCAGAAGAAACAAGATAACCATATTTTTTACAAGTTAGAGAAATGAGTTATAATTCAGATACTAAGAGACCATAATTCGAAAAATATACCAATCACAAAACATATTTGAATCAATTCATTATATGTATGAGTCTTACAACCATCTTACATAGTCTAGTCAACAGGCATGTGTGTGTGCATGTGTAATCAATTTGGCGTTTCTTTTTGGCCTTTTAAAGCTAGGGTCATTGCCCATATTTGGCGATTTTAGCCTTTTCCAAATTGTAACCATAATGGAGGCTATAACTATTATACTGATGGTAGCCCTTTACGCTGGTAGAGTATCCTCCAATATAATTGCTAATTACCTGGTACCAACTTACTCAGTGTCGGCTTTCACACATCAGTATAGGTAGCTCTTTTCCAAAATGGAGCCTAAAAAAGAAACTGGATTAGGAATGCTCATACAAAGATAATGATTTGATCAAATATAAATTGGATGGTCTATAATTTTTCAAATATGGTTTTTTTATTCCAACAAAGTATAGGACTTATAACGATCATTTTCTAAAATACAAAAAATATGCTCTTCAAATTTCTTCCATACAGGACAAGAGAGTTACGCAAACACATATGCAAGGCAAGATAATCAATTTATTGGCAATTTCAAATAAAGAAAAACCCCAAGGACATCCTGAGGGAATCAAATCTGACCGTTTCTAAAGCTTTAGTAAAAATATCTGCAATTTGTTTGTTAGTCTCAACATATTCTAAAATCAATGTTTTGTTTTCAACAAGTTCCCTAATAAATTGATGACGAATGTCAATATGTTTGGTGCGAGAGTGCTGAACAGGATTTTTGGAGATATTAATAGCACTGGTATTATCACAAAAAATGGTTAAAGTTTTAATATCAAACCCATAGTCTGCCATCATTTGTTTCATCCATAAAAGTTGAGTACAACAGCTTCCAGCAGCAATGTACTCAGCTTCGGCTGTTGACAAGGAGATGGAGTTTTGTTTTTTACTGTGCCAGGAGACCAAATTGTGTCCTAAGTAAAAACAACCACCACTTGTACTTTTGCGATCATCAGTGTTTCCTGCCCAATCTGCATCACTATAACACACAAGGTTAGAATTTGTTTCTTTGGAGTACCAAATGCCTAAATCAAGAGTATTATTGATGTAACGAATAATTTTTTTAACAGCAGTCACAAGAGACTCCATGGGGTTCCCTTGGAAATGAGCGCACACTCCAACACTGTAACTAATGTCAGGGCAACTTGCAGTTAAGTAAAGGAGACTCCCAATCGTACTCCTGTAAAGAGTTGGGTCAACTTTCTTCCCATTTTCATCTTTAGATAATTTGACCGTAGTACCCATTGGAGTTTTAGCAGGTTTAGATGCGTCGAGTCCAAATCTTTTCACTAGACTTCTTGCATACTTGCTTTGTGAAATGAAAATTCCTTCATCTGACTGCTTCACTTGAAGTCCTAGGAAGAAATTGAGTTCTCCTGCCATGCTCATCTCAAACTCTTCCTACATTTGTTTCACAAATTCTTGCACTAGAGAATCATTAGTAGAACCAAACACTATCTCATCAACATAGATTTGTGCTATCATAATATTTTGATCAACATTTTTTATAAGAAAGTGTTTTGTCTACTCCCCCTCTCTTGTACCCCTTTTTAGAACAAAAAATGAGTTAGTCTCTCATACCAAGCCCGTGGGGCTTGTTTCAGCCCATACAAAGCTTTTTGCAATTTAAAAACATGATTAGGATTGTAAGGATCCTCAAACCCTTTGGGCTGTTCCACATAAGCTTCTTCATTCAAAAATCCATTTCAAAAGGCCGATTTTACATCCATTTGGAACAATTTAAAACCAAGAACACATGAAATAGCTAGTAATAATCTTATGGATTCAAGTCCTGCAACAGGGGCAAATGTCTCATCAAAATCAATTCCTTCAACTTGAGTGTACCTCTATGCAACTAGTCTAGCTTTATTTCTTATTATGGTCCCAAATTCATCAGTTTTATTTTTAAATATCCACTTTGTACCTATAACATTGGTATGACTCGGTCTAGGGACAAGAATCCATACCTCATTCCTTGTGAATTGATCTAACTCTTCTTGCATAGCATTGATCCATGATTCATCATTTAAGGCCTCCTTCACATCTTTTGGTTTCAAAATATGTTGATAAAAAAATGTGATAGAAGGAGGATCTATCACATTTTTTGGTTCCAAAGTGGAAGTAAAACAAACAAATTGAACCAAATTTACATACCTCTTTCGAGTGACCATACTCCCTTCAAGATTTCCAAAAATAAGGTCAGAAGGGTGATTCTTTTTTACTCTGGTTGATGGTTCTTTTTGAAAGGATTCAGAGGAAGTAACTAGATTTTCCTTCTCTGTTTGCCCAGTTGTTGTTTTGACAGAATCGACATTTGATACATCAGCAGTGGCTGTTGTCCCCTTCGAAGGCTGTGCTGTCAGATCCATCATTTCTTTATGATGTTGAACATCAATGAGCCTATCAATTTCCTCCTCATGGGAGTACTCAGAAAAATCTTTTAAATCATCTACAACCACATTAGCTGATTCCATAATAATTTGGGTTCTCATATTACAGACACGATAAGCCCTACTATTGGTGGAATAACCAAGAAAAACTCCCATATCACTTTTGGCATCAAATTTTCCCAGATTCTCACGATCTTTAAGAATATAACATAGACACCCAAAAACATGAAAGTAATTAACATTGGGTTTTCTACCTTTCCAGATTTCATAAGGAGTTTTGTTTGTACCTGGACGTAGAAAAACACGATTTATTGTGTAACAAGCTGTATTAATTTCTTCTGCCCACAATTTCTTTGTGAGTTTTTTGCTATTAAGCATAACTCTGGCCATTTCCTGCAAGGTACGATTTTTCCGTTCCACTACCCCATTTTTTTCAGGGGTTTTGGGAGCAGAAAATTCATGCAAAATTCCAAAAGATTTACAATATTCATCATAAACAGAATTTTCAAACTCCTTACCATGGTCACTCCTTATTTGTACAATTTTTCCAATGTTCCAATTTTTTTCAACTCTCAATCTAGTACATAGAGTTTGAAAAGCTTCAAAAGTATTTGATTTTTCTCTTAAGAAATCTACCCAAGTAAATCTAGAAAAATCATCCACACATATAAAAATGTATCTCTTACCATTAATACTTTCAACTTGTATAGGACCCATGAGATCCATATGCAATAATTCTAACACATTTGAAGTATTAATATCAGATAATGCTTTATGGGAAACTTTCAACTGTTTTCCCAATTGACATGATTCACACTTACCAAGAGATTCTTTACCCAGCTTGGGTATACCACGGATGAGACCTGCATTAGCAATCTTTTTCAAGTTTTTGAAATTTATATGACCATGTTTTTCATGCCACAAGTTAGTAATATTAAAACTTGATGAAGATGCATGACATGTGAATTTTTGTGTGAGAGTGTAACAATTATCCAAAGAACGAGAACCTTTGAGAACAATATCACCATTTTGATTTAAAACATTACACTCATCATGTGAAAAATTAACATAAAAACCTTGGTCACAAATTTGACTTATGCTAATTAAGTTGGCTTTCAGCCCATCAACAAGAAGCACATTTTTCAGTTTCGGTAACCCTTCAATGTTTAGAGTACCTTTACCTAAAATATTTCCTGTCATTCCATCCAAATGTTACTACTCCACACTTCAAGGATTTGAAGTTGGTAAGTATGTTGGCATTACCTGTCATATGTCTTGAACAACCGCTATCAAAGTACCATGAACTAGATGCATGCATTTTATGACAGGTAAAAGTAGCCAAGAAAATAGAGTTAACTTTCTTGACCCATATTGTTTTTGATTTTGAATTTCTTTTGGTCAAGAATTGATTCATACTACCAAAGTGTTTAACATAATTCTTTTTGAACAAGTTTAACAGAGAAAAACACTTAGGTCTTATGTGTCCTTTCATCCCACAAAAATGACAAACTAGTTCAAAATGTTCAATGTTTCTTTTTGGAGAAATTTTCTTTAGTTGTAGATCTGTTGCAATAGATGACAACTTTGTGCTCTCAGCAGAGTGACTTGTTCCTGCAAAACGGTTAGTTGGCACAACAGACGGATAATTTATAGATTTTACAAAAACCGTTTTGTTGAGGACTCAGATCCATTAGATCCTAATCCACTATAATCACCAACCTTTTTTCCTACAGAAAGAGTATCATCCAATATTCCAGATCTAGGATTAAGCATTTTGACAACTTTTTGCAAAAAATCAATTTCTTTATTCAAAGAATTAATTTCATCCTTTTTGGAAGCAATAATCATCTCATGTTCTTCAAGTTTTTCAACAAATTTTTTATTATTGCTAGCCATTAGACAATTCTCATAACACACTTTGAGCCATTGATTATACATTGTTTTATAAGACTCTTTCAATGACTCCACATCTAAGTCAAAATCATCAGAATCAATGTCAGAATTCTCATTATTCTGAACATAATTATTAAGGCATAACACATCCTTGTAATCAACTGAAGAGAAAACCATACCTTTGTGAATAGAGGTTAAGGCAACACTATTTTCCTCCTCATCACTATGTTCAGAGTCTTGATCACTCCATGTGTCTGTCATGACTTTCTTTTTCCTTAAGGTATTTGCACACTCAGATTGAATGTGTCCAAATCCTTCACATTCCCTGCACTGAATACCCTTTTTATTAGTCTCAAAGGGTTTAGAAAAATTACCTTTTGGGTTTTTGGATATGGCCTTTTTGTTTCCCAACTTCTTTATGTATTTTTGGAATTTGTTGTCAACAGAGCCATCTCATCATCCTCATCATCCGAACTTTCCTTCTTTTCTTTAGAAGATTTCAAGGCAATAGATTTTTCCTTGATTTCCTCTGTCTTACCTTTTTGTCTAATTTGTTGGTTTAGTTCAAAAGTTCGAAGTGAACCCATCAATTCCTCCACTTTTATTTTGTCTAGTTATTTTGCTTCTTCAATTACAGTTAGCTTTGTTTTAAACTTGTCAGGGAGAACTCTAACAATTTTTCGAACCAAAACATTCTCTTCAAGTTTTTCACCAAGAGCAAAATATTCGTTAGCAATATCTGACAATTTCTCATAAAATTCAGTGAGGGTTTCATTTTCAAATTTTGTTGTGAGCATAACAAGCGTAGAACGCTTGACATCAGTAGTTCTTTCAAATTGAGTTTGAAGAATTTGCCAAGCATCTTTGGCTGAAACACATGAAGAAATCAATTTAATGTAACCTTCACCAACACCATTAAAAATAGCATGTAATGCTTTATTGTTGTAACTGGACAGTTTATCTTCAGCATCAGTCCAATCAAGTTCAGATTTTACCTTAGTTATATCATCGCTTTCTACTGGAGGAGTCTAACCACTTCAAATAGCTCTCCAAGCCTTTTCATCTTGAGATTTGATGAAGGCTCTCATTCTAACTTTCCAATATGGATAGTTCGAATCGTTGAGTAAAGGGGGGCGAGTTATGGAACCTCCTTCTGTGAAAAAAGACATTGCAAGAACAAGAACAACAAACAGAATAAACCAAGATCACACTCAGAAATGAGTGACTCGCACTAATACCAATTGAAATTCCGTTTTTAGTAATTACCAAATTAATTAAACCATGAATTAATTAAAATGCGGAATGGTAATTAACTGTTTACATAGATAGCAGTTCTGTCGGGACAGAATCCAAACTTGTTACGACAGAAACAGAACACAATAAAAATACAGTGCAAAACAATAAAGAACACAGCGAATTTTTACAAGGTTCAGAAACCCTTTCAGATAACCTACTCCTTAGGGCCATGCCCAGAGAATAAAACCAATTAATAAAGAATCACAAGTACAAAATATTGACTTAAACAAAACAAGACTCCCTCTTGAGATTTACCACAACTTTGTTGTACTTCTCTTCACTAATCTGATTTTGATTGAAACGCTCAACCACTTGAACTCCCTTCAATGGCCAGTGAGTGCTTGCATCCTCCCGACGCAAGGCTTGTAAAAATCTTCTCCCGAAGACTATAAACGTTGTGTTCAAATTACAATGTGTATTCACTCATGAACATGGTATAAACTCACCACTAAAAACTAAACACGCATATTTCTACAAGATCATGTGAATACTTATGATCTTGAATACAAAGTGGAACTCTCACAAATATTACAATAATGCTCACGAATAATGCACAAAAGATTTCACTTTTCTCACTGCCTTTAGAGCCCTATTTATAGGGTCATTTTTTGTGCTCATAAAGGCTGTGAAAAAATTATTCTAATAAAGGCAAGAATCATAGAAGTTATTCTTGATTGATGAAGAGTTGCCTTTTTTAGAAGATGCTGATCCGATAGATACGATATTGGTGGGGACAGCTCAGACCTGTGTCTGATCAAAAACAAGCTCAAAAAGGAAACAACAATTAATGACATTAAGGTACTAGTTTCCTGTTTGTAATTCTTGAGCTGCACGAAAATATATAAGCAAATAAACCAGAAACAACTTTGGGTAAGTACTGAATATTTGCAATATAACTCTTCCCTTTATAAACAAAATGAGATAATATAAGCTAAATAAGGCAGCTCATAATTATCCAAAATTCACAAACTGGGAAAGTGGATTTCCGAAAAATATAATAAAGGGAAACAACCAATTCCGAAAATTATAATAAAGGGAAACAACCAATTTATCTTTTAAGAAAAAGATATTTCTATAAAAATGTCAATTATAGGATTTACATTCTTGACAGTATCTTTATGATTTTGTATTTTTTTATGTAGTTACACAATAATAACAATCTTTGTAAACACACGACAAATATACATAATGTGATTATAATATTTTTTATTATTAAATATGAAAGTATATTTATATAAATTAGATTAAGTAATAATGATAATAATGAAACGAGTAATGTGTTTTTTTAAAACAAAAATAAAATATAAATGATAAGAAATTAGAATTATGTATTAAATATTATTATAATAATGATATTTTATAATATTTGAATTTATATTAATATAATTGTTAAATATTTAGTTTACTGTATTTTTTAATTAGTTTTAAAGGTTTATTCTGTTAAATATATGTAAGATTTCATTAAAAGTGACAGAACTGTCAAACCAAAAATATGTTAAATACATAAATATATATATTTATATATGTGGAAGATATTGTGTAGTTAACTATTCGGTATAGTTATTTTATCCAATACATAAAACAATATATCAAATAGACATAGTTATATATTTGATAATTTTTTGTGAATTTAAATCTCATCCATTGGATCTCATTTCAACGTTTGAGATTATTAACTACACCATATCTTTGTTTTATATATATATATATATATATATATGTATATATATATTAAAATTTTATAAATAAAAATTTATGTGTAATGGGGTAGGATATAATCAGGTTGCATAGTAATCATATTAATTATGTGTAATTTTATATATGTACATCTATAATTATATATTTATCATAAATTAAAATGACTAAAAATGCACTTATTAAAATTTTTAATTATATTTATAAATTTTTGCACTTAATACACGTTCATTTCTAATAAAATTAAAACTATATTTTTTTCATTTAAATTGAGTCTTTCTAATCTTTATAAATAATAAAATAGGATCCCCTCGAATTATTACAACTACCAAATTGTGCTCCATCTTCCAAAATATTTGATGTGGCATACAGATGAATTGACACATAACTTTTTCACACCTACTAAAGTATCTCCACTGCATAATTGTGCCCCTTGAATTATTAATGAAGTTTAGATTTGTGCTGTAACGTCCCAAATTAGCTAATAAGATTGAGTGCCTTGATTAGTGTGTGGGAAGGGAATAAATAGATTAATATGTGAATTTAATTGAATATATGTGTGATTATGTGAACTATATGATTTGTGTGATAATATGACTATTTATGCATGCTTATGTGCATTAAATGTGATTGTGGGCCCGTTTTGGTGAAAAAGAACATTTTCGTAATTTTGACGCGTTGAGGGTATAATTGTAAATTATATGTGCCTTGTGAGTAGGATCACATTATTATGTGGATATATTGGAGATATGTGATACGAGGCGATCCTTGTGAGAAATTGGCGGAAAAGTCACAACGGGAAGTTATACTCGACTCAGGGTGAGCCTAGGAGTATTTTAGTAATTTGGTGAGTTACCATGGATATTAGAGTATGAGTTATAATTGGGGAAAAATATTAGTGTTTGGAATACTAGCTGGAATTAAAGGAAATCGTAAGTGAAATTTGAGGTTTAGCGGGAATAGGGTGACAAAAGTTGATTTTTCCCTTGGGGGCATTAGAGAACCAAGGTAAAGGCTAGGGTTATTTTGGTCTTTTCCCTAGCCTTGGAATACCTTAGTACTAGAATTTTGTAGAAGTTAAGGAAACAAAATTAGATCAAAACACCTTACTCAGTCCATTCTCTCTCTCTCCCCCTCTCTATATCTCTATTTCTCGTTGGCTCTCTCTCTCTCATAGCTTTGGATTGGAACTCTTCAATCTTTGAGTTTTGGGGCAAGGTTCATTAGGGATTGCAGTTTAATGGGAAATTAGAAGCATACAACTTAAAGAAGCAGCTAGGAAACAGTTTGATCAGAGGTAAATTCAAGTTTTAAAGTTATGAGTTTTAACTTCGTTTGAGTTTTTGAGTTTGCTTTGAATTTTTAGTTTAGGTGATATTTTGTTAGGTTTATGGGCTAGGATTTGTTGATTATGAGCTGCTGAGACCACTTTTGTGGTCTAACTGTATTAAAATCGTGTTTGGGACGATTTTTTGGGAGTTTAGAAATATGAAAATGTTGGAAAATCTGGGTTCGCGGGGTTGCATCACATCACTGTTCATGGAGCGTTGCGGCCTGCATGAAATCAGAGGCTGCGCCACGACGCATGTCCAGAGAAATGGCTTGGAGGGATCTCTGACTTGTAGAGCGCCATGATCCTTAGTGAAGGGCGCTGCGGGTCAAATGGGGAAAATTTTCCGTATAGGGCTTTTGAGTAAGGGAACCCAAACCTAAAGACTCAGGAAAGATTCTACTACCCGGTTTAGTGGAATTCGAGGTCTCTGAGTCTAGGAATCAATCTTGAAGCTTTTAATTGGATTAGTTCTTGATGATTATGCATTAATATGTTGTGACTAGGTTATATCACTAGGCTCAGAAGTAAGGATCATGCTCGACATCACCATATGTTACCTGCTTGGGACTTGAGGTAAGAAAACTACACACGGGTTGTGATTAGGGCTTGAGCCTTAGTTATTAAGTATGACTCTTATCATATTTTCGAATATTTGTTTAAACGTGAATGACTGTGTTATGTATGAACTATTCATTTGATTGAATCTGATTGAAAAGCTCGGCTTAAGACCGTGATCGGCATAAGCATATGGAATGCACGTCATATGGTTGAGCCAATTTGGAAGTGCGATATGCGCTCATTTGATCCTGTGGTCATGTAATTGAGTTGAACGCCTGCTTGAGTATGTTTGTTACCACTAAGCTTGCCATCTGGATATGTTGATTATCTGTATCTGTTTATTTGAGTTTTCTTGCTGGACCTCGGCTCACAGGTGATACGTGGTGCAGGTAAGGGCAAGGGTAAGGTGTACTAGCAATGAGTTGGAGAGCTTCGGGGGCGACGTGTACATAGGTAGCCTGCTCGACCGCCACGATCGAGATTTCTTTTGGGAAGCTAGGGTTTAGTGGTTTTGCTGCTTAGGAAAGTTGTTATGTACTTCATTTATTTTTCCCTTGTATCAACTTTTTAAACTTCTCTTTTCTTTAGGATCCCTTGTTATGTACTAAATCTTTTAATGAAAAGTTGTCAAGATTTAATAAAAAACTTTTATATCGAATTTTCACTAACCTTAACTACATGTTTTAGTCCAAATGAATTGGTTATTAGGGCGTTTGTGTTGACCAACATTTTGGTCAACGACACTAAGTCAATTTATACGATGGAATAAGAATTAAATGAACCTAAATCACATAAATGACACAGAATTTTATAGTGGTTCAGCCCCGAGAGTTGGTAATGACCTACGTCCACTTGCACTTTTATTAATCAAAGAGGTCTCAAACTCAAGATCAAGAAGAAACAAGGTTCAACTGAATTTCTTATGGTGAGAAAATAATAGAATTTGAAGGGTTTTGTATGTAAAGTGCATACATAAGAAATCTCTAGCCATTTCTCCTGTAATTTTCACTGAGGGTTAATGATTGAATTAACTCCCTATTTATAGAGAGTCTCAGTGGACTATGGATCCTTACAAATGAATCTAAGCCATACATGGGTTGGTGTGGGATCAGTACATTCAGTTAAAAATTCAAATAACACGAGAATAATAGAATTTAAATATCAATTACATAAATATCTTGGGATATTTGCTGGTATGTTATGAAATTTGGATCTTTGGGTAAAAGTGACTTGTTCATCGAGCAAGTCTTCCACTCCAAGTAGGTTCATGGGATGGTACTAGGCTCATCCATTATAAAGCAAGTTACTTGAACTTTGCTAAATAAACTTTTATCTTCTGATGTAGCCCTCTCGAGTAACTACTCCTTCATGACCAACACTCTAAGTTTAATGTAGTGTAATGTCACGTGTCTCTTTCTTAGATGTCAAGTCATCAAGTCAAAATTGGGTTAAACATTTGCCCCCCAAGTTTATCCTAGGGCGAAAAGCACTGGTAAGTATCTATTCACCTTCTGAATATTACTTTTCAACTCATAGCTTCTCTTTTATAGGCAATGATAATGCCTCCTTGAATACACAATTGACGGCTTTTGGGTTTCCTAGGCGTCTGACATGCTTTCTTACTTTGACATTATTGCACCTTTTCAGCGAAAAACGAGGCATCTTTTCACCAACCCACATGCATGACATCACATCACCCCAGAAACTCGAGATGAATTTTGCAAGATGACATCATCTGCTCACACCCAAGTCGTTGCCTATAAATAGGTCTTCCCATAACCTTTCACTCTTTTTTTCAAACTTTCCAAGCTTTCTTTTTCTCTAAAATTCTCTCAACCTGTGACCTTGCTCTTTATTTCCTCTTCCAAAAATCCCCTTTTTCTTTAAGTCCTCCAACCAAATCTTCAACAGAGTGAGCTTTTAACTTCATTTTTTGTATTTGTATGACTCTTTGTTACTTGTCGCATAGTATCCATGCATTTTTTGAAGATTTTGTATCTGTGTGTTCTTGATGTTCTTGATTTTTACGTAAATCCTTGGGTGTGTGTGTTTTTTTTTGTAAAAATCATTTATTTTATAGGAAAATGTCTATTTGGGGAGTAGGAAAATGATTTTAGGTATCAAGTTACCCTTAATCGTGTTGTTGGCTTTTTTGAAAACTCATTGTTTGCTTTTCTGAAAATGTTTGGTGAGAAAAATTTTCACGAAATTTTTTTTACTTGCCTTTTAGACCCACTCTAGTTTCTACTCGAGCGTAGAATCATATTTCTCAAACAACTCACACTTAGTTAGGCACACACATAGGTTGGTCGAATAACTCACCTCCCATATAATTTTCACCAGATGTATGCACGTGATCACTTGGGAGTGATTATTCTATTAACTCAGACTTGCTACAATCATTGGTCGATGAAGTGGAACGGAGTCGACCAGATATTGACCTCAATCGTGATATATTGGAACCATCTGATGAATTTGGTGAGAACTCTCATTATGATTTTCATTTTGTTCCCGATCAGGAGTATTGTCGAATGATTGAGGAATAAAACAAGAAACAAGAAAATTCCTTCCAAATAATTGGACTCTAATTGTACATTCTGACAATGTTGATCCGCTCCCAGTCGAAAGTCCGACCAACGGGAGGGCAACAAGTAGGTCTTCATTTGTTGAAGATGCCATAACTGTTGCTTTATTTTCTCTAGATATGGCTAGGATCAAGTATACTATAACGTCACAATTTCCCTAATAAGGCTTAGTGCCTTGATTAGGGAGCCAGGAGGGAAATAATTGATTTAATTGCATTATTATGTGATGATATGCATGATTTATGAATTATGAGCGTTATATTATAATATGACTATATTGGCAAGTGTAGGTGTATTAAGCATGCATGTGGGCCTGTGGGCCTATTTCTTATTAAAATGGCATTTTCAAAATTTAGCACGAGATGATCATAGGGAGAAAGTGTAACGCCCTACTACCTAGGGACTGTTATGTTGTGCATTTTAAACAGTGATAAACTCTCTAACCAAGCCATTTGGCCATAATCGTGTAACTAAGTATAATTAACGGTTTAGGGTTAAAATTTTTTGTCAAAGACACAACGTTTCACTAAAACATTAACTGTATGCATTGAGATCCCGAAAATATATTTTAAAGGTTAATTACAATAAAATATTTACAACTAGCCTACCTAAGCGGCAAAATAGGGTTTAGCCCTAGTTCCTCTTTAGACCCTCGGCCGTGGCAGTCGAGTAGCCGCATATGTACACATCGTCACCTAAGCTCTCCAATTCAAGGATTGTCCAACTTTCTTTTGCCTTTACCTGCACCACATAGCACCCGTGAGCCAAAGCTCGACAAGAAAACTCAATATGCTCTTGAACAGGTAATAACATGTCAATGAATCATAATAGCATGCCTAGCAATAATAGCCCTATACATGCATGCGAACAAGTCCAAATAAATGATTATGGGCCCTGCCCTCCTATACGGATGATTATCAAGTCAATCCTAAGTGAATATCAATAATTATTCTGGTAATCATGATGAGGCATGCAGCCTAAACAGATAAGTGATTATGGAGTCACGAACTTGGGTTCCACACCCTAACCAGATAAGTGACTATGGAGTCACGAACTTGGGTTCCACACCCTAACTAGATAAGTGACTATGAAGTCACGAACTTGAACCAGATAAGTGACTATGGAGTCACGAACTTGGGCTCCGCACCCTAAGCTATGTGACATTACAGTCACCTGAGCCTTTTGGCCCTGGCTCTAAGTAACTAGCCTTTAGACTAGACAATCACTTTTATTTTCATCGAACTTAAGGTCGGTCAAGCATTTCATACTTATGTTGATAATGCTTATGTCAATTAGATCTAATCTTTTCGAATCTACGTTCATTACGCTTATGCCGCTCTTGACTCATAGGTCAATTCCATACGACCTATACTACAATACTCAAATGAGAATTATGGGTTCTCAACTCGTGTTCTTCGAGCTTCAAAGCTCCAAATCCGACCCCAACGGGTCCCTAGCCCCTCAAATCAACATTTTAACCCCCTAAACAGTTCACCCAATAGCTTAGCAACATTAAAACAACAACAAATACCCAAAATCCCCATAGGAACTCATAATCCAAGTCTTGAGTTTGTAAAACTCAAGAACACCAAGAACATAGAATAAACTCAAGATCGTCTCGTGCTGAGTAACCCTGGCATAACCAAATAATGATGAAACACCACACACATGCCACATATATACCAAAAATATGAGAATTCCCCAATTGAACAGAAATGGGCCCACATGCATATTTAATACACCTAAACATGCATATCAAGTCATATTATGATATTAATCACATAATGATACACATAAATATCACATAATCATATAATTCTAAGATTTGCCAACCTGGCCCCCTAATCAAGTCCCTAAGCCTTATTATGAAATTTGGGTCGTTATAGCTATCCCCTCCTTGAAGAAATTTCGTCCTTGAAATTTATCTGAACTGCCCAGAATATAAATTCCGCATAACCAATTCCAGTTCCCAGGTCGCTGCCTCAACCTCACTGTTTCTGTATAATACCTTAATTAAAGGTACAACATTGTTCCTCAGAACCTTGTTCTTTCTGTCAAAATCTGAACTGGCTATTCCTCATAGGATAACTTAGCCTCAACACAACAGATTTCCCTCCTTTTCTCCAGATTCTCAGAACTCAACACATGAGTCTCTTCTAAAGGCAACCTGACCAACCCTATTCAAGATTCAAATGGTCCTTATTAATCTAAAGCTCAACTTGCCCTTATTTCCTCACCCCTTTCCATGGTGATATTCTAAGGAAGGTATAATCTTCCACTTGGAATTCTATATTCCTACATTTCAAATCAATATAACTTTCCCATGTACTCTGAGAAGCGAGCATCCAAGCTCTAACCTTCCCAATAGCCTCAATGATCCCCTAAACTAACTTAGGTTCCAAATATAACATCTTACCCATCCCATTCCAATGAATGGGTGATATACATTCTCTATCATATAGCATCTCCTAAGGTGCCCTTCCAATAACTAGATAACTCCCTCTCTGATTTACCATCAGTCTAAGGTTACTAAACTATAATAAACTATAACTGTATATTCATCGCCTTCTGCAACCTTCCCCAAGACTTGGAAGTAAAAACAGGGACCTTATCTAATAAGATAGACTTTGAATTCCATAAAGGTGTACTACCTCTCTCACATAAAGGTATATATATTGATCAACTGTATTACTCATCCTTACTGATACAAAGCGAGCTGACTTAAATACTGGTCCATAATGACCCAATCCAATTCACGCTGGTCCACTCTCCTGGGCAGCCCCACTGCAAAACCCATCACGATGTCCTTCCACTAAAGAATACACGAATGCTGCAAATGGCCCTACTGGTTCTTAATACTCTGTCTTGACCTGCTAACAGGTTAAGAACTTTACCACATATTTTAATACATCCTACTCTATCTCAGGCCACCAATATAAAGCTTTCAGATTCTGTTACATCCACATGATGCCTGGATGAAGAGAAAAAAAGGTAGTATGAGATTTATCCAGAATCTCCCAATTAATTGCAGTGTCCATCAGATCCCAAGTCTGATCCCTATACCACAATAAATTCATATCTGACAGTGTAAAATCCTTAGCTAATCCAAGTAAGACATTCCCCTCAATTCTTCCCCTCTATGGGTCACTTAACTATTTTCCCTTGATCCTCTTTGAAAGAGTAAATCAAACATATTGTTGGCCACCTGGCCCACCGATAACTCTACTCTAGTTCTGGTGATATGCTTTAAATGTAACGCCCTACTACCTTAGAGCCATTACTCAATGAGTTTAAAATGTGAAATTAACTCGCTAATCGAGATTTTAAAACAAGTGTAATTAAACCATAATCAGAGTCATAAACTTTGAAAATAAACCATTTACTAAAAATTATAAAGTGTTTAACATTTGGGATCCCAAAATACCCCTGGCCGTGGCAGCCAAGCAGGCCAAACATGTACACGTCGCTTCACGCTGTTCGTACTCATGGTTGGTCAACTTTCCCCTTGCCCTTACCTGCACCATAGAGCACCCGTGAGCCGAAGCCCAGCAAGAAAACCCTCACAAGCAGATAACATATGCATATCAACAATTAGCATTTAAATAAGCCATCAACAGGCAATACACATACGGCCATGCTATCCCAGGTGCTTTACCAGGCCCTGGGTTCGCGGTCCACACTGTAAGGATATCCCAGGTATCCTTTAGGGTCTCACCCTGGCAACTTGCACTCTGCATGCTAAACGTTGCTCTTGGCCCATTGTCGCGCTCGGCCTTGCACTTCATGTGCTTAACGCCGTTCCCGGCCCTCGCCATTCCTGGCTCTTGCCGTTCATTCACATATATGCACACATAGCATAATAAAGCAAATAATTAACATGAATAAACTCAATAAAAGAGCTGCGCCCTGCAATCAAATCATATAGGGCCCTGCCCTGCATACAAGCTCTGCGGGAACGACAGTTTTCTTGCCTGTGTCCCGAACCTTCCAAGCACCGATGTCTCGAGCACAGTCCCCTAGTCCGAGCCTCGCTGAAATCCTAGTCACAATGCATTAACAATATTCATCCATCAAGTTCTAATCCATTAAATAACTTCGAGCCATAATTCTAATCTCCGGGACATTGAATTTAATAAATTCGGGTGATAAAATCCATCCTGAACCTTAACTATTGAATTCCCAAGCCTAAAACCTCTTAAAAACCCAAAAATGCACTAAGCGTCGCGGCCCTAGGAACTCATGTCGTGGCCCCCAGCTCAATCCGAGGCCCTGCCTCACTTCATCCTACATATGCTGTGGCTCTTCCTGAAGGGTGACGCGGCGCGCCTCCATTTCCAGGCGCCCCAAAGTTCTAAAGGGCCACGACTCAACAAGAACAGCGCCGCGGCCCGATCCCTCGAGCCCAGAAAAACTCACCATTTTATCTACCAAAACCAAGCCAAATACCCTTGAAATCCATCTAACAACCTAATTTAATTATCCCAGAGGTTCCACTATGTTCCCAGCAGATAAACCTAACAAACTCCAGCTTTAAAACTCATCTAACCCAAAATTCAATCTCAAACTTTAGAACCTTAAGAAAACCAGAAACTCGCCAAATAATCACAGAATTCAATGGTTAGAATCACAATTAAAGGTTTACCTTAGCCCCTGTTTGAATTCTCAAAGTGATGCTGAGCAATTCTCCAAGTTTAAAGCTCAAATCCTAGCTTGATTTGCCAAGTCTCCCCTTGGCAAGGTTGAGAGAAAACAAGAGAAAAGGAAGAGAGGATTGGGTTGGTTCTCACAGTTCTGAAAGCTTCTTATGTTTTGTTTTATTTAACTTAGTCTCTAAGGTTACCTCAAGGCTCAGGGTACCAAAAACATCCCCGAGAGAAAAATGGTAAATTTCCCCCATATATCCTCCTAAACATCCCAACCTCAAATATATCTCCAAATATTTATTTCCATGACCCGATAACCCCATAAAACTGTTGGGTTAGCTTATATAGGATCTTTATTTATTTCCATGTATATCTAATATTAAACAAATTAATACGAGATAGCCTAAAACATGTTTCTAAAATTGAATTCAAAGAGAAACAAAGAATAGAATACTTACAGTATACGCAGCGGAATTAAAGAGTCCTTCCTTCGGTTTCTCTAACTCTTGTATCCTCTCTGTCGCAGAGTATTATCAAGAAACTGAACCGATCTTCTATTTTCTTCACAATCTTCCAATGTATCCTTAGAATCATCTAGACTAGTGTGGGCAATTCTCAACACATGAGATAGATATAGAGAGAAGAAGACACTACAAGAAAAAATGCTTTAAATAACACCGAAAATGTGTTATCAAAACATACCATAACACTTTCTGATGTGTTAAGACCGACTATGTTATCGTAGGTCAGGGTACTTTACATAACACTTTATCATTGTTATACAGATGTGTTATTATACTGTCAACGATAACACATTTTCTGTGTTATTTTAATATATAGATAAATGTTTAATTATGTTATTTATAGTCGATTATATAACACATTTCAATACTTATAAATTTGTGTTATACTACACTTTAGTATAACACTTTTTTTGTGTTATACTACACTTTAGTATAACACATTTTTTCTGTTATACTATACTTTAGTATAACACATTATTTGTGTTATATAATGAAGTTTTCATAACACAATTCTTTGCATAAAAAGTGTTATTGTAATAGATATTATAACACAATTTTTGTATTATTTTAATATTTAGATAAGTTTAAATTCTCATTATATATTTTATTTATATGACACTAATTTATTCTATTATATTTTAATTTTTTTATATAATTAAAATTAGCTTTCTAATATATACTAGCATCATCAAATGAACTTGATTTTCAAATAACAAAAAGTAAGAACATTCAACATTGTATTAACAATCCACAAATTAGTTTAAAACATTCAACACTGTCATCAACAACAAAATGTTCTTTAAGTATTCAAGGAGTCTTAAATATTCAACATAGTTAAAAGTTACTACTTTCAACACAAAGAAATAAACAACAGTTGCAATGACTGTACAGGTGCAGGGAGACGGTCCAATGGTCAGCAATGACTGTACAGTTGCAAAGAATGGGTAGTAATCCCAGACACATTAGAAATATTAGCCACGTCCTCGACAGATTCCATGTTTATCATGCCACCAAAACGCGAACTGAGACAAAAAAACTCCAGTGTCGAGAAAAGCAACACAAGTAAAAGCTTTATTGTTATGTTAACCTCTGTAGTTGATGGCCTGAAGTCACACAGTACCCGAAGGCCCGAACCTGATGTTTTCAACAAATGTATGCAAACAGATAAGTTGAGGCTTTTACATGCAGATCTCAAAAGAATTAGAAAGTAACATGTCCCAAATGACCCCAAACATAACACAGTACACAGGAAAAGAACAGTATTTACAACACTCGACTCTCCAATTACCCACTCACAGCAGTTTCTTGAGCATGAAATGAGCTGCCAATGCCCATTAAAGCAAAACACACCGCCTAGAGCATAAAGAAAAAAATATCAATAGAAAGAACATGGTAAACCAAAAAATTTATAGAAAAAAGAAACTCTTGGCAAATTTTTAAATAATCAAAACACAACAAATTGAAGATTCCCATTTGTGCCAATTCCAAAGTGCAAGAAATAGTTAACAGACCTTAAAGCCAATGTACAGTAAAACATATTTCAACAGAAAAATGCATGGGGACCATATGGTCAAAATGTCCATTCAGCATTCATAAAGGACTAGCCCATATCATGTCTGAACTAGAGAAAATGGTTCAGTAAGACTAAAAATGTGACCAAACCAAGTTCAATACCATAAATTGCATAGAAATACCAGGATTTTGAAAGATTGGTACTGCACTTGACACTTGAAAACAAAGGAATCATTGTTTTCCCCCTTGGAATAGGAACCATCCAATTTTTATTCCCTCTAAAGAACCATTTGAATAGCAAGAATCACATGCTATTATACTATTGTTTTCAGGTTTCAGCATTATACCTGAATCAACTACCTCTAATTCCAAGATAGATAAATCTTACCAGGAACAAATGGCCCAAATTTGACTGTATCCTAGGATAATATGTATGCTTGATGCTACTATCAAAGCACCTTGGACTGCTCTCATGGTGTTGAGAAATCTCTAGGAAAATGTACAAGAAAAGTAAGCTTCCTTACAACACATAGATAGCAAAGAAGTCATACCATAAAAGAATGCTTTAGTGATATCAAGGAAAAGGAAATGCCTTATTCAAGAATAGAAGGGTTGCACTTACGATATGAGGGTTCTCAATACTAGCCAGTGATGAATCATGAATGATAGATATAATAGGGACCATGAATGCATAAGACCTCCAATAACAGTAGGCAGTCTGGTTCCAAAGAGAGTTTGAAGAAGTATGTTAATTCCTTCAACAAACAGTAGAGTCTGTACTACTCTGACTTTATCACCCTGATGAAATTTTATTTTTCAAAGATGGTTCATAAAATCATAAACAAATTTTCAACTTTGATAGATAAACAACTCCAAAAACTTGACTTTATCACTTTAGTAAAGAAAAGTGGATGAGCAAAATTAGTATGAGGAAACATTAAAGGATCCACTCACAAACTATATTAATTTCTTGCTTAAAAATAAATATTGGTCTTTTATGAAAAATGAGCTCACATCAGTACCACCCATTTAAGGAACAAGGAAAGAAGGGATCATCACTGCAGTTCCAAGGGCCAAAATGTAGTGCTGAAAACCCAGAAATACTGCCTCCCTTGTTTTTCCAAATGAAACAAATAACACTTTAAAATAAGAAATAGAAGAAAAATAACATAAAGAATCAAGAAATGAACATACCCTAAGGGCAGCACTCTAACAGGGTAAAATCCAAGCATTGTCCCTGCGAGACTCAAAGCAGCCCTTCCACCAATACACAAACACTTGGCAAACATACCAGCGAGCAACAGATGTATAGCATGATCAAGTGCTAAGTCTTTCACATTATTTTGTCTAACAGCCACTTCTATATTTTAAACCATCACTAGAGTTTTTCCCTCTATTCAATTGACTATTTATTTATTTATTTTGGTCCTAAAATGTGATTGATCTGAATGGTTGTTGATACATAGAACTGACTGAAACATTATAATAAAATTAACTATAAAACAGTGCAGTAAAGGTTTCAACCGTCTAAATTACATGTTTACGAATAAAAAAATGCAATAAATGTTCTTGAGTAGCCATCTTGGATCTTAGATAAAAGCACAAACAAGAGAGGGACTACACAGAGGTTAAACAAAGATTAGAAACATACACGTTCAATGGCTGCCCGCTCCTCAGGAGTTACAGTCATAGCCTGTGGCATGGATGAAGCCATCAGGCTCAGAACGTTCCTGATTGTATAATAAAAATGAAAAAATAGCATGTGTCCAGTAGATAACAAAAACTAATAAATAATAAAAAAAAACTGCATTCATCTCACCCTTCTCCTCCCTCGACAGGTTCATTTATCAGGCGCAAAAAGTCAGCGTGAGGCTCTTGTATGAGATGCACAAGATGTGGATTTTGTTTCCCTAGCTCTTGAAGCATAGGCTACAAAACAACAATAATTATGCAATTTAAACCTAATTGAATATTTACTTCTATAAAATAATAATATTGTCTCAATAATCAGATGTTACTGTAATCCCCACAGTTCTTTACCATTGTTTCTAATAGCTACAGAACTCGAATTAATTCAACAAACCAGTTAGAAAAGATTGACCACAAAAAAAAGGGGTTTCTGGTAGAATATACATATATAAATATATATACATATTTATACATATAAAAATACCAGATTTAATTCAAAGAAGAAAGAACTCAAAATATGTAGTAAAGCTTTAGCTTACCATCTTAATACTGTGTCTAAGGTTTTTGCTGGCTCTCTGCTACGGATAGTTCATCTTCCAAAGCTCCCTATATATAGAAAATTTATAGTTACAGAGCACAAGTATTAAAAATAAAGGTTGAAAATTTTAATGAAATCCCAAGAGCCTAATTAGTCTCACTAGGAGTCCTAATCCTGATGCTAACTAATTAGACTCCTTAACTACATATAAAACTATCTTGAGTGGTCTTATGAAGTAATGCATTGACTATGCAGTCAGTAGACACAATTTAACCATGTAAGAGAATTTACTAAAAACTATCAGAAACAATATGAATAAAAGCAGTATAAACTCCAGCTAAAAAATTGATTTTTATCGGATTAAATTATGAAAATTCATTAACAAGATATGAATCAAAATGCTGCATTAATAATTTGAAATTCACATAAATATAAGTTCAGAGGCAATAAAATTAACTTCAATTACATAAGAGATCAATAACCCAAAAAAAAAAAAACCATATTATGCAATTATGGTGACTAAAATCGAAATTATACTGATACCCAAATGAAACGTTTGCAAGAAAAATTCAAAATCAAAACTTTGAATCAAATTATTGCTTTTCGCTCACACAACTAACTACTGTGGCGAATTCCTGTCAAAATTAGTTAAGATACCGACATTATGCACCCGTAGACAGTATGTTTTTCCTGTTCAAGATAAAGTTACAATGAGATTGACAGCCTACCTTCATAAATCAATTTAACAATCGTAACTAAACCTTACATAGCCAAAAAGAAAAATGAAAAAAGAGGCATACTATTTACTTTTTACCTGGTTCAACATTTACTAGAAGGTTTTGCAGTTTCTCAATGGCTTTGCAGTTTCTCGATGGTTCAACATTTACTAGGAGGTACAGCATCAATATCTCGATGGCTTTGCAATTTCTTTGAAAGTGTTATGCTTCAAAAACAGGTCAGTAAATGCCACCCTCAAGTTCTTAACCTCTCTATCTAATTCACTTGGTGTCCTTTGCCTGCAAGATCCTAGAAAATGGAGTAGGATCCACCAAAAACTGGGATAAGTCTACAGATCAGTGCTCAAAGTATCATACAAAAATAAAACTGTAAAACCCACATAGCTCTTACCATTTTCTGAAAGTTTGTTCAAGACTACAGTATGTATTCCATCTTTTAGATACCACAAATTGTCAACAGCAGCAACTAAATTACTTAAGATGTTCTTAGTCTGTTCAGCGTATCAAATCATCCTGGCAATCATATCAGATGACATGGATGAGACATCTATAAAATGCTCCACTTCTGATTGGATACGCAGCCAAAGACAGAACCCATCAGATGAGACAGAGGATGGTTACCAAAGTCGCTGCTAACATACCTGAATTCGAAACCAGTAACAGCGAATGAAAACAGACATAGGCAGTGGAAAGAATATAATAACCAGATTGAGTTACGTTACTATTAATCCTAACCCGAATCAAACTAATTGTCAACCACTTACATGTTTTACTGAAAATAAAACGACATAAATTCTAATAACACAACAAAAAATAGGGGATTGACCTTTTACCAGCTTCTCTTTGCTGCTTCAACTAGACCTTTTTTCGCCCAATCTTCATGGAAGGCAAACAAAGTTAAAGTGAAAGAAGCAAAAAGAAGCTTTGGAAAGATTTTACTATACATGAGAAAAAACAATAAAAAGAAGATCACTACCCAAAATAAAAACAAACAAGATTGGCTTACATCTTTTATATGCCCTCTTCCTAGTACACTTTAAAAAGACTGTGATTCCTAGTCTTTTGTTTTGTTAGAAATTCATAAGAGCACCATTGTTCAGGGTAAAATCGAAGCTTAGTTGATATGGAATGAATGGCCTACAGATAAAAAGAAAAGCAGGCTTGAGATTACCATATGAATATTGTAGAGAAAACAAATTATAGACACATGTTCCACCTTGGATTTTCTGTCAGCTAACTCAATCAGAGCCATTTTGATGTAAATAGTGATAACAATTACATATTTTAATTTTTTTCCTATATCACTATATATGTGTATGTTATGTGATTGAACTGAATTTTTCAATGAAACATAAAAGAATTTAAGGGACTGACTTCTGAATTTTTTTATTTTTTTATCTGAAGGACTTGTTCCATGCATTGTCTTACTGGTTGGTCATATTTTGTTTCTGAATCCCCTAGATGGTTGGTCTTACGGGGAATGTGATTTCGGACTGCTGTTATATTCATGCATATTGCAATCCCAAGTAATTTGAGACACTATAATTGCATTAAGGTTGGTTATCTACACAAACTAAACAACAAATGTACCCTGTTTTTTCTGCTCCAATCATATGCACAGATAACTTAATATCTGCAGATATGTTCCTTAATATATTGGCTATGTATTTTTTAATTAAATACAGTTTCCTATTTTTTTGTGATGAGTGCTAGACTCTATTTCAGCCTTTTTTAATAATATTATCTTTATCCTTTAGCTTTCTAGCCTTTTAATATATTATCTTCAATTCCAAAAATAAATAAAAAGTATGGGATATTGTTGTTGACGCAAATTAATATGGCATCATACTATTTTATTATAAATTTAAAATATACAAGGGCAAATATTAATTTGTGCCAATAATACTATGCTATATCAACTGGTGTTGTGCACCAAATAGCAATGCTCATTAAATTGGTTTATGATTTATTTTTCTTTTATTAACTTGCAATAAATAGTGAAAGGGGGGAAATGATTTTGTGCAAACTGCAAAGTGGTGTTTAATTATTTACTATTATCCAGTGCCAATTGAGACACAACACACACAAAAAAAGAGAGAGAGATTAACCTAAACACAACACACAATAAACAATAAACAATTGCAGAAATGCATTTAAATTTGATGCTTGACATTTTAACTGATATACCTCTAAAGGATTAAGCTAGGCCACGGAACCATCAGCATTTCAAAACTATATATATTCAAGTTTATTCAACATATGACAATGAAATTAACTATCATTTTCCAAGAGTATAAAATAGAGCCATTTTGATAACCAAACTTATCAGATTAAAATACATGCTCCTCCTCCATACCATACCATACCTGTTAAGAATTGACTCCAAGTGATGATGCAATAGGAGAAACGCAGGGGAACCAATATCGACATCTACCATCTCTATGGCCGTCATCAATCATTGCAAGACCTTCCTGTAGAATTCATTTTAAAAGGGTTCCAAGTCAGATTTTAATCACATAACAAGAATAGGGTAGGAAAATAAAGCAAAAATATCATAAAAACTTACATCTAGCAAAGTATCAAGTGCATCGGTTTCACGACCAGTGGTCTAAGAAAGCCGCCTTTCAACTTCATCAATGGTGACAAAACCCTGAGTCTGGAAAAGAAATGAAAGTGGAAGTGGTTGTTTTAATCATTTTGGTTGAAAGAGGAAAAATACATTGTGAATGGTACTTCTTCGTTTCCATTTCTGTTAGTTGGCTAAAGAGTGAATAGTTATTAAAGACTGATTATGAAATCCAGAAAACATTGAAGCATTATTCTTAAAAAGACTGATTATGCTTAAAAAGAAGTATTATTCCACGTATAAAACATAAACATTTCGACATTGAAGAAAGTATTTATTTATGACAAGATGGAAGATAAAACAATAGTAACCTGGGCAAGCTCCAAAATTTCATTATGGTCTTTGTTCAACTCTGTTGGAACATAACGAACAAGCTTTTTTCTTCCAACAGAAATCACCTCAAAACCACTCCCCAGAACCTGAAACCGAATGAAATAGATGTTAGTATAAGAATTTGCAAATAAGGTTTACGTGTAAAACTGATGTACGAATTCAAGAAAAAGTATAAAGTAGTATTTATAATTCTTCAGCCATGTGAAATAGTTACTTTTGTCATGGACTACTCAACAAATAACAATTATAGCAACATTTAATTTGACATCCCAAATAATCAAAATGCCAAAAACTACTACTAAGACAATAACAAAAGAATGAAAGAACTTAATATGTTTAGATCAACTACAGGTAGGGACAGCTGATTCTTCTAGTTGACAAGTATAATATAAAGTGTTTCGTGAATAAAAAACGTTCTACAGCTGTAGAAGGTTTAAAAATTTGAACCACACAATTTCTTTTTTTGTTTTTTTTTTTTTGACATTTGGGAGAGGATTTGAAGTTGGGACCTCATCCTCTTTGCGAGGAGATGTGCAGTACAATCCGCAACCACACAATTTCTTATAAGGCAACTAACCCATATTACCTTCAGTTTACTTATAGCTCGCAGGCAGTCATCCTCAGAGACAGCTTCTTGATCACTCTTTCGCCTCCGACGAAGCAGATTGCAGAGTTCCTGTAAGTTGATCAAACCTCCATTGTGAGGTCTTGTCGTCAAGAAAATATCAACAATTTGAATACCTGTCTAACCAATGAGATCCAAGTTCAGCAACTAATTTAACATATAATTCTCAATTTCAGCTTTCATGAGTTCTATACAGCTTTCATGACTCGAATAAAAGTTATTCAATAAAAATAAATACCATAACCAAAGTTACATCTTGAGTTATGAATTATGGAGCTTTAGGATCAACAGAAGGAGCAGTCTTTCCTTACATTATCTCTAAACTTCACATACAAAATGACAAAATTTGTGTATAACTACTGGAAAACAGATCAGTTCAGTTTCACATGTGAAAACTATCAATCCTCGTTTTTCAAAATACACATATACTTTCCTCTAAAAATCCAAGCAAAAGAAAATAAGAGAAAAGTGAAAAAGGAATAATCTTTTTTTTTTTAAAAATAAGGTCACCAAATTATGCTTGCATTCCCGATAATATCACAAAGTTATTGTGAGAAATATCTATGATACTGCTAATTAAAAGAAGAAAACATAGAAACAAATATATATATATATATATACACATGTACAAAGAGAAAAGTCGAAACATAAAAGGGCAGTACCTACAAAGTCAACTTCTAATTCTAAATATAATGTTCAATATTGATTCATTTGTGTGAAGTAAAAACTACTGAGCCATACTACTGTTCTAAAAAAAATCATATTAAAAAACAAACTTAATTCTTAAAAAACATAGCAAAATTCACAAATTCCAATTGACAAAAAAAAATACTAGATTTATTATTCAAGTATATAATTAAGCTTAACAACTAATAGAACACATTTATATGAAGAAAAAGAAAAGTGCTCCCAATGTCATTATTTTGTATATGGGTTAATACGAAACGTACTATTCTTGGGTTCTTTCCATCTGTTGGCCGATGTAATTCAAATGAAAAAAGCTTTGCAAAATATTTGTGTTTCCATTACGAAGTTTGGCTGAAAAATATTTAGTTACCTTCCCACCTCTCATCAAATTGGTTCTCAAGTGCCGATAACCCTTGAAAAATGATACATGATTCTTAAATATAATAAATCAAGATATAACTTATTTTAACTATTCTAGGGCAAAAGAACCCCTTGAGTAGAAGCAATCTAATTTATTTAAGCAAAATTTACACATTCTTTTGAGAAACATATAATTTTTTATAGAAAAATAAAAATTTCCCTTATATTCCAACAACACCGTAACATAAAACACAAGCAAAAAACCAAGGAAAAGAAAAAAAAAAACAAAACCAACAGAAAAGCTATGATCTAAGCCTTACCCAAATAGAGAGCCACTTCGTATATGACCAGAGACGAATGGAGACGTTGGACACAGCGGGAGGAGTTTTGTAGGAGTAGATCTTTAATTCTTTAACACTGATTTAGGGAGAATAAATGAAAAATCAATATGCAAAATCGAAAATTAATTTTGAAAACCACAGATTTTATAGATTCTATGAGATTCAAGCTGATAAATCTAACACCTACAACTAATTATTACCTGGCTTGCCAAGACCAAAGAGAAGAACAAATTTGATAAGCCCAACGACTGGAAATCGAAGGTTGACAGAGAGATAGAGAAAGACGAGAGAGAGAGTGAGGAGTTCGGAGACTGTACGACCAAGTCGAAGAAATGGGTCTCTTCTTTGTGTCGATATGTTGAAGGAAATGGGCAGAAATGTTGAAGGAAAGCTCAGAAATAGGGTCTCGGGTCTTAAAAATGGGGAAGAGAAAGGAGATGGGTGTCTGTCTCATAAATGAAAAAAAAAATCTAAGTGGCGGGATGTGAATATATTACCGCCCTCTTTACATAAAAAGTTGCCCAATATAATACTCTACAATAATACTTTTCTATTAGTATTATATTGATGTGTTATGGAAATGGGTATTTGGTGTAGTGAGAGAAAATAACAAAGAGGCTTAGAAAAGGACTTGTATTTAGAGAGAATCTAAAACTATCAGAAAATCTGACTTGTGACTTATGTTTTGACTTCTCTCTAAGCACTTCTTTTATAGACTCAATTAGGCCATTTGATTATAAGCCCATTGGACTTAAAATCAAGGCCTGTATTATTTTCTATTGATTTAATTAATTAAATAATTATTTAAATCCTTTATCAAATTAATTATTTATAATTTGAACCTTGATTTAAATTTATTTATTAATTTAGATACCAATTTATCTTAATTAATAAATCTGCCATAATTTCTGTTTTCTTCTCAAAATTACACAACTCTATGAAACTATCCAAAATTGACCTGGTCAACTTTGATAATTCTAATTGATGATTAAATCAATTAATTGAGACTATCTAGATGATTTTATCCAAGGTACAATGGGGACCATGGGCCTATGAAATCAAGCTCCAATAAGTTATCATAAATCTAACAAATAAATTTACTAACTTATTAATTCCTCATGACTCCACTATAGACTCGGAATTGCACTCTTGAATTCATAGAACGCTCTATAACAAATATAGATACGCTATTCATTATCCATTGTTACAACCATAATTGTCACTCAATCCTCTATAGACGGTCTACAATGAGACAGGACTAAAATACCGTTTTACCCCCCATTGTATTTTATCCTTAAAATACTTAGTTCCTTGTAAATGATATTTCAGTAAACTAATTTAAATACTGAAATGAGATCTCTATCATTTAACACCTTGAACCAAACTAAAAGGAAACCATCGTTTCACTTCTTCATCATAAGCTATAGATGTTCATATATATAATTAACACTCCCACTCAATTAAACTACCGAGTTCCCAAGATGTAAGTATGGGCTAGTCCGTAGGGTAAGCTAGTAACGAACAAGTCAAAGAAGTCAAATAATACAATCAGTTAGAATACTAGCCACTCAGAATTGAGATTGAATTGTCCTATGGTCAACTATATGATATGACTAGAATAGATAATAACGGTATGTTTACTTATCTTATCAATTGTCAATATCGGTCCAGTCCGATGTAACAAATACATCTGATCTTATCTACTTTGTTAGTGTTCTGGAAAGAACATAACAGTGTAATGTGTATGTAGATCATATCGTAGATTGGCAAGTAAGTGTAAATCCTGTGCACTGACTAATCTTAGGATTAACTTTTTTTTAACATATAATCATATTTATATTCCACTGTGATTACGTCAATATAAATAAGATTAGCTATATGCTCGGGATTTAATAAAAGTTTATATTAAACAAATAATCATGAAAATAAAACATGTGAGCAAAGTGATTAACCAAGTGAAAAAATGATTTCTATTCTTTTATTGATAATAAAATGAGATTACAAAGAATTTGGGTTTTAATTAGGGCATAAAATCCCAACAAAAACATGTAGTACCCGAAATACCCATCGACTCGCCCCAAGTCGGATTTTCAACCCTGTTGTGACTTTCTAGCTAACTGGTCCCTAGGACTGTCTCGGATCGTGCATCACAGATATTTCACAATTATTACAATTATCACATCTATGCCCTCAAGGGGCTAAAATTACAAACTTGCCCCTAATAACCAAACGGGCCCACACGCATATTTAAGCCACCTAAACATGCATCACTAATCACATATTCATACAAATTCACATATTATAACAATAAACCACGTATTTCCCTCCAGGCGCACTAATCAAGGCCCTAAGCCTTATTAGCAAATTTGGGTCGTTACATTAACTAACATGATGCATAGGCAATCCCTTTTCGCTATCGTTGAGGTGTCATAACAACCTACTAATTGGTTCTAATCTTTAAGAAGACTCAGAACTCTTTCCCAAAGCACTTGTAATATCCTACCTGTCCAAGGAAACTCCTGTCCCTAAGGCGCTCCTTGACCTTGGCAAATCTCCATAGAGAATATACCACAACACCGTCGATCAAGACGATTACAAATCCAATTAAGATAATCCTTGAATACTTTGTTCATCTAATCTATCAAAACAACTTGGCATTAACCAAATCCTCAAAACATAACTCAACACTCCCAGTGCCCTTATCTGATATAAGAAGGCAGTCTTCTGCATATCCTTCTCCTTGACCTTCAGCTGGTACTAACCAAATCAAAGATCCACCTTGGAAAATTCCATCTTACTCAATAATTGAGTCTTTAGCTCTTACAACTCTGTTGAAGCCATTCTATACAGTACCCTAGATCTAATTCCTTCTCTGGCACCAATCTAATCACCTTTTTATTATTTTGATTAAAGATAATCCTGACAAATCCCCTGAAAACCCATCCAGAAACTCACATACTAATCTAGTCGGTCTTGGTCCCACTGGCACAACCTAAGTGGTATCCTCCACACTAGCTAAGAGTTCTATGCATCCTCCTGCAATAGATCCCTAACTCTGAATACAGATGTCATTTGCACAGTACCAACTATTGCAAGGGTTTCTCACTCTCAAACTCAAGAGTTACTAATCTTTCCTTGCAATCCATTATTTCCCCATACTTGGTTAACCAATCTATATCCAGGAACATACTGAAGTCAGTCATAACCAGCTCTGTCAAAACAACTGATGAGTCATTTCCATAAGAATCCAACTCATCTCTGAAAATTACCAATAAAATATCACATTCTCATCACAACATAGGCATGCAATCTGCATAACAAGTGTATGCCTCTCTAGATGCAACAAGAAAAGAACAACATGGCACCAAAACCAGTCCATACAATACAAAAATCAAAAATAGAAATCTGACCTGCCACTCCTGAGGAACCAGCCTCAGTTTCAGTCTCCAACTCTAAATGCATCGGAGCGAACACTCAAGCTGGAGTCGAGTTGTCCATCCCCTTTTGCTCATTCTTCCTTCGCCTTGGGAAAATTTTCTTATGGTGCCCAACTATCCCACAAAAGAAACATGCCTTTGCTCGTCATTCTCCCAGATGACGCCTCTTACACAGAGTGCATTCTAGGTAAACTTTCCAATCCTTGTTCTTGCTCAATCCAATATATGGAGGTGTCACCGTCTGAGTTTTATGCTCTCCGGAACTCTCCTTCTCAATCTGATTTCCTGTGCTCTCAACAGCAAGAGCCTTCCCTACCACCTGAGCGTAGGTAGAGATTTCATACACTAGGGTAACTCTATTGCTCTTAGCTATTCTTGGATTCAATCACTGGATAAACCTTTCCTTCCGAGCTACATCTGTGGATGCCATATCAAAAGAAAACTTGGCCAACTCATTGAATCTGTTAACATACTATGTTACTGTTTCATTGCCCTGAACTAGGTTCAGATACCCATTCATCTTAGCAGCCTTGACTGCATCATAGTAATATCTATCATTAAACAATGGCCTAAATTCTTTCTAGTCCATTACAACTGTATCTCATGTCTAGGACACTACTTCCCACCATGTTCGGGCATCATCCCGCAATACATATGTAGCACAGATCACCCTATCGTGACCTACCACCCCCACACTGTCGAGAATGGAATTGATCATGCCCATCCGTTGCTTAGCTCTGAATGGATCTAGGCCTCCCTCAAAGACTGGAGGGTAGTACTCCTGGAAAATATATTTTAACGGTTAATTACAATAAAATATTTACAACCAGCCGACCTAAGCGGCAGAAAAGGTTTATACCTAGTTCCTCTTTAAATCCTCGGTCGTGGCGATCGAGTAGCCGTATATGTACACATCATCACCTAAGCTCTCCAACTCAAGGATGGCCCAACTTTCTTTTGCCCTTACTTGCACCACATAGCATCCGTGAGCCGAAGCTCAGTAAGAAAACTCAATATGCTCATGAAAAGGTAATAACAGGTCATTGAATCATAATAGCATGCCTAGCAATAATAGCCATATACATGCATGAAAACAAGTCCAAATAAATGATTGTGGGCCCTGCCCTCCTGTATGGATGACTATCAAGTCCATCCTAAGTGAATATCAATAATGATTATGGTAATCATGCTAGGCCTTGCAGCCCAATCAGATAAGTGACTATGGAGTCGCGAACTTGGGTTCCACACCCTAACCAGATAAGTGACTATGGAGTCATGAACTTTGGCTCCACACCCTAACCAGATAAGTGACTATGGAGTCACGAACTTGGGTTCCACACCCTAACTAGATAAGTGACTATGGAGTCACAAACTTGGGCTCCACACCCTAAACCATTTGACATTACAGTCACGTGAGCCTTTTGGCCCTGGCTCTAAGTAACTAGCCTTTAGACTAGACAAGTGCTTTTGTTTTCATCGAACTTAATGTCGGTCAAGCATTTCATACTTATATTGATAATGCTTACGTCGATTAGATCTAATCTTTTTGGCTCTGCGTTCATTACGCTTATGCTTCTCTTGACTCATAGGTCAATTCCATATGACCTGTGCTCAGTATTACTGCCGAACTTGACTAATGAGCCACAACTTCATAGGCAATGCTAATACCATTGTTGATTCTGACTATGGAGTCAGTTTCACTCACAAGTAAACAATGCAACAAGGCATATATCATATTTCAAATATCCAAATACAAGTCATTCAGCATGCTTACTCAACATTCACTAGCATAATTATGATCATGCACATTTACAGAGACTCAAGCTCTGATCAATCTTATATTCAACATTCATGCCATGCCCTAATCACATGTATCTTATGCATCAAATCATCACATACTGGGTGTAGTTTTCTTACCTATAGTCATCACTTTAAACCCCAAATAGACAACCCAGCACTGTAGCGCTACCAACCTAGTGCTACAACATTCAAACTAGAATTATGGGTTCTCAACTCGTGTTCTTCGAGCTTCAAAGCTCCAAATTCGACCCCAACGGGTCTTTGTCCCCTCAAATCAACATTTTAATCCCCCAAACAGTTCACCCAATAGCTTAGCAACATTAAAACAACAACAAATACCCAAAATCCCCATAGGAACTCATAATCCAAGTCCTGAGTTTGTAAAACTCAAGAACACCAAGAACATAGAATAAACTCAGGAATTCAAAGCTTAAATTACCTTTGATTACGTTGTTTCTCACTAAATCCTCCGGCTAATAAGCTTCTAATCTTCCCTAGAATCGCTATGCCTTGATCCTCGCTTGAATCCGAGTCCTAGAACTTAAGTTTCCTTGAAAATGCGAATGGTATCAAAAATGGAACGCGAGAAAGAGAGAGAGAGAAAGAGAGAGAGAGAATGTACTGAAACTTCTTTTATAATTCTAATAGGTTACTTCAAGCTTAAGTAACCTCAAGCAAATCCTACTACTCGGGGTCCCGAAAATGCCCCTAGGGGTAAAATAGTCAAAATTCCCTGAATTTCCCCCTCGTCTCACTAACTCCCAATTTATCATCATATATTTATCCCCATTTCCCAATATCCCGGTAATGTGCTAAATACCCCTTGACTCACGTCAAGTCAAGTATGAATCTTGTTGTGACTTTCCCATTAGCTTACTTCCTAGGATCGTCTCATGCTGAGTAACCCTAGCATAACCAAATAATGATGAAGCACCGCACACATACCACATATATGCCAAAAATAAGCTAAATGGCCAAAATATGAAAATTGCCCAATTGAACAAAAATGGGCCCACATGCATATTTATTACACCTAACACATGCATATCAAGTCATATTATGATTTTATTTACAAAACCACATAGTGATAGACATAAATATCACATAATCATATAATTCCAAGATTTTCCATCCTGGCCCCCTAATCAAGGCCCTAAGCCTTATTAGGAAATTTGGGTCGTTACAGAAAGTTAGTGGCTTAGTCACAACGAGGAGTAATACCCGGCTCGGGGCGAGCCAATGGGTACTATGGATGATTTGGAGAGTCACCGGGACTCATTGTAGCATGAGTCATACTTTGAGCAAAATAACAATATTCCGGGTTTAGCGGAATTATTTGGGGAGATTTTGGTATAGAGCGGTATTAGAGAGTGAAAATGACATTTTTGCCCTTATGGGGTGTTGAGATAGAGGTGGGTTGAGTGGGGGCATTTCGATCATTTGGGACTGTTCGAATATAAAGGTACGGCTGAGTTCATTAACTTAGAAAAACACAAAATCTCACTCTTGTTCTCTCTCTACGCTCATTAGTGTTTTCGAAGAAAAATCGAGTATTAGAGCTCAGATTCAAGCGAGGTTAGAGTCATAACGATTCTAGGGAAGATTAGAAGCTTTATAGCTTCAGAATTTAGCTAAAAAATGGATTTATCACAGGTAATTTGAGCTTTTAAGTTTTTGAGTTTTGCTTTCTTTAAGTTTATTAAGCTGTAATGAATTTTATTATTTTGGTGAGTGTTTGATTTGATTTTAAGTTGGGTTTTGCTGCTTGTGATGTGTTGATGATGTTCTAGGACTTAGTTATGGGTTTGGTACTGTTTTTAGGGTGAATTTTAAGGGAACTAACTCGAAGAAAATGTATGAAAAACTAGAATCGCGAGGCCGCATCGCGGCCCTGTTCTTGGTGCGCTGCAGCCATCAGGAACCCAGAAGCCTGGGCGGTTCCTTGAACTACCAACGTGTTGGGGTGACTATTGGGTTGCGTCACGACCTCTGTACAAAGGAAAGAGGGTTGGGCTCTCTGACTTGAGGAGAGTCATGACGCTTGTGAGGGGTGTCGCGACTCAAACGGGGAATTTTGGCCAAGTTTTGGGTGGCGAAAACTCAAACCTAAGGGTTCGGGAAGGATTCTACTACCTAGTTTAGTAGAATTCGAGGTCCCAAAGACTAGGACTCGGTCTGGAAGTCTTTATTTATTCGATATTGATGGATATCGTTTATTATGGTTATGACTAAGGTACCGCTATGGCTCAGAACATGATCGTGCTAGGGGGTCATGGTTAACTAACTTGTGCTTGAGCAAGAGGTAAGAAAACTGCACCATTATGTGATATATGTGATTAAGCCTTTGCGTGGTTGTTAAATATATATTTGATTAGGACTCAGGGCCCTGTGAATGAGCAGGATTGTGATTATGCATTTGATGGCTTCATGAAGCATGTGTGAATACTCTGTCTGTGGATAATTGTTAATGATGTATGCTTGTTTACATTATCTGATTGAAAAGCATTGACTTATAAGTCAAGGGCGGAGTAGCACGCTGACCATTGGTTGAAATCATTGACTTATACGTCAAGGGCGGCAATAGCACACTGAGCGTTGATCGATATGGTTAGGCTTAATCAAGAGTGTGATATACGCTTGACCGACCATATGAACGTTGGAAAATTAAAGTGCCAGGTACATTGGATCAGCTCTAAGGCTGGTTACACAGAGGATAGGACAGTTGGCCCCGGGGTGACTCTGCTATCCCATATCCTAGGGCAATGGGCCTTAGTATGACTTATTAGTCATTTATTTAGGGCAACAGCCCTGAGGTGACTTTATGGTCACGTGTCTAGGGCGACGGGCCCCAGTGTGACACTGTAGTGACTTATCTGAATAGAATGCATGCATGAGTAGGGTTATTACTGCTAGGCATGCTTATTATGATTCTATGATATGTTGTTAACAACTTATGAGCATGTTTAATTTTTCTTGTTGAACCATGGGTCACAGGTGCTATGTGGTGCAGGTAAGGGAAAAGGGAGGTTGGACCAGCCATGAGTTGGAGAGCTTTGATGGCGAGATGTATATATATGGCTGCTCGACCCCCACGGCTGGGGTTTCTTAGAGGAACTATGGTCATACCCTATTTTTCCGCTTAGTTCGGCTGGTTGTAACTTTTGAACTATAATTAGTCTTTTAAACATTATTTTTGGATCCCATGTAAGAACGTAAACATAATTAATGAAATGGTTATTCCTTTTCACCAAAAATTTTAACCATAAATCATTAATCACGTTTAGTTACACATTTATGACAAAGAGACTCGTTTTAGAGTGTCTAACACTATTTAAAACACAGTGTAACGGTCTTGGCAATCCAGGGCGTTACAACTTGGTATCAGAGTGTGCCAAGGTTAGGGGTTCCTGAAGACTGGCTGTGCATGTACACTCGCCACTAAAGACAAGCGTGAATCAGGATTTGGTAACTATTTATGTGGTAATGTGTTTAATTGCTCAAATAGGATATAGTTGCCTTATGTTATATTATTTTATAATATAATATAATGTAATATTATATTATATTATAATATAATGTTTTAGATTAAATAAATGTGACAAAGAGTGTCACATATTATAACATATAATATAGAGTTACAATATTTAGATATATGAGAAATATCCAAATATGTAACATATTTGGTGTTACAAATTCAGCTACAAATTTGTAACTTCCAAATTTTACCCTTTATTGTGTACATTTGTTGTTACACAATATTAAGATGAATTTCATAAAAGCCATATGTGTAATGGTTGTTAGAGATATGATTTTAACCCCAATAATGTGTTTTGGGGGTTACAAAATCATTTGGGAGGGTTTGGAACCGTTTGGAAAAAAATCATATTTTCAAGTGGTGAAATTGGTCAGTGGTCGCGGCCACAGAATGTTGGTGGTCGGGCCTGTGGGACAGAGAGCAGTGGCTGCGGCCACAGGTGTATTTCTCACCAAATTTTCAGTTTTTTCAATCTTTGCTGAACGGTTCCAAAAACCCAAATAACTCCCAAATCTTATTTTTAATTCCATAAAAATGCAATTAATCATTGGTAACAACCATGGGGGTTGGTGGAATTTGAAATTCAAAGGGTGTCTCTAAACTCTATAAATAGGAGCCTATTGCTCACTTGAAAGACACAACTTTTCTATCAATTAGAGCACTTGGCTAGAAACACCTTCAGGCTTGATTATTCCAGAAAGCATTTCCTATAATTTGTGAGAGATCCCTTAGTGCTTGAGTTGGGGGGAAATAAGCTTTTGGACAAAGGTTTCAAATCTTGTTCAAGTTGGTGATCCCCAACACTCTTCACTTTGGTAGTGTGAGTGACATTTGTTTATCTTTTCTTTCTTGAACCTTTCTTTCATTCTATTGCTTTTCATCTTTATATTCTTCTTCTTTATTTACTTGTATTTCTTGTTTAAGAGTTGTAATCTTTTCTTTTCTTTTGTTTCAAACACTTTACTTTATTTGTAATCTTTTGCTTAGAGTTGTATTTCACTATTCTCTTATTCTTCTTCTTCTTTTGTTCATTTGTATTTTTAGTTACAGAGTTGTAACACTTTATTTAATCAATCATTGTCTATTGTAATATTTTGCATAGAGTTGTAATTTTCATACCATTTCCATTGAGACAAATACATATTTTCCTTACAATCAAAAGCTTAACCTTGTTTGTTTCAAAGGAAGGTGAAACCATCAAGATAATGAATCAAGACCTAGTGAGGTTGGATAGGTTTGATGGGTCTAATTTCACTAGGTGGCAAGACAGGGTGAGATTCCTTTTGACCACTCTCAAAATTTCCTACATTATAGAGTCCACTTTAGAACCTCTCCCAATGCCACCCGACAAGGACACTCTCGAGGAGGTGGAGAAAAGAATGAAGAGGGAGGAGGACAATCTGCTTTGTAGTGGTCATATCCTCAATGCCCTTTCCGATAGGCTCTATGACCTCTACACCGAGACCAAATCGGGCAAGGAGATGTGGGATGCACTTGAGACAAAGTTCAAGGCGGAAGAGGAAGGTACCAAAAAGTTTTTGATATCTCAATACTTTGATTTCAAATTTTTTGGTTATAAACCTATTCTTTCTCAAATTCATGAATTGAAAATAATTGTTAACAAATTAAAAGTGTTAAAGATTGAGCTTCCCGAGGCCTTTCAAGTTGGTGCTATAGTGGCTAAATTACCACCAACTTGGAAGAGCTATAGGAAAAGAATCCTTCATAAAAATGAGGATTATTCTTTGGAGGAAATCCAAAAGCATATTCGAATCGAGGAGGAGTCGATATGTAGAGATAAACTTGTGGAGGGGTCTAATGGAGAGACTTCCAAAGCAAATGCTGGGTCACAACCAAAACATCCAAAAAACAATGGGAAAAAGGGTAACGAGAAATCCTTGGGTCCAAAAACCAACCCAAACAAGTTTAAGGGCAAGAAAGGTCCTTGCTTTATGTGTGGGAAAAAGGGACACTATGCTACAGAGCGTAGGCATAGAAAAGACCTAAGGTGAATGCAACTCAAGAGGAAAACATAGTTGCTACCCTTAGTGAGGTGAATACGATCCAAGGCAAGGTGAAATGGTGGTGGTATGATACATGTGCCACCATCCATGTCACCTATGACAAATCATTGTTCAAGACCTTTGAAGAGTCAAAGGGGAACCATGAGATTCAAATGGGCAATGAGGACAAATCCAAGGTACTTGGCAAATGTACCATTGAAGTCTTTTTCACCTCCGTCAAGAAAGTTACATTATTGAATGTACTTTATGTTCCCAAAATGAGTAGAAACTTGGTAAGTGTTGATTTGCTTGGCAAGCCCGGCATTAAAGCCATTTTTGAGTCTGGTAAAATTATACTTACCACATCAAGTGTATTTTTGGGAAAGGGGTACTCTTGTGAGGGTATACGGTTAAATTGTGCACCAATGATGTAATTTTCAATGTTATCAATAAAAATGTTAATTCCGCCTATATTGTTAAGTATGATTCTTTATTTTGTGGCATCTTAGACTATCGCATATATGTTTTTCTACCATGAAAAGAGTAGTAAAATGTGGTATGATTGCATGCAAGTTTAAAACTATGTTAAATGTGAAACATGTGTTAAAGAAAAAATGATTAAGAAACCATTTCCTAGTGTAGAAAGATCATCTAATTTACTAGATTTAATCCATAGTGATCTTTGTGAATTAAATGGTGTTTTAACTAGAGGTGGTAAAAGGTATTTTCTTACTTTTATAGATGATTTTAGTAGATATACCTATGTGTTTCTTTTAAAGCATAAAGATGAAACTATTGATGCTTTTAAAATATATAAATTAGAAGTTGAAAATCAACTAAATAAATAGATTAAGGTGCTAAGAAGTGATAGAGGGGAAGAGTACTTCTCTAATTAATTCATTACATTTTGTGAAGAAAATGATATAATTCATGAGTGTACCGCACCTTATACACCACAACACAATGGTGTTGCCGAAAGAAAAATAAGACTTATCTAGAGATGATAAATTCTATGTTGGTGTTTTCTAAGTTGAATTTCAACTTATGGGGTGAAGCGTTATTAACCGCTTGTCACATTCTTAATCGAATAGTGATGAAGAAAAATGAGACATCTCCATATGAGTTATGGAAAGGAAGAAATCCCAACATAGGGTACTTCAAAGTGTGGGGGTGTCTTGCATATTGCAAGAAAAATGAACCTAATAGAACAAAGTTAGGTTGAAGAGACATAAAGTGTGCTTTTGTTGGTTATGCCAACAATAGTAAAGCTTATAGGCTATCCAACTTAGAGTCTAATATTGTGATTGAATCTAGAGAAGTTGAATTCCTTGAGAACATGTTATGTGACAACAATTCTCAAGCTTCAACATCTCTAAAGGAGAATTTGTTACATGAGAACAATTCTCAAGCTTCTACATCCAAAGTTGATTCTCAAGAGCAGAATTCTCAAAGGAATGTAAAGCAACCCTTTGAACGTAGAAGAAGTCAAAGACTTAAAAAAGAGAAAAGTCTAGTAGTGGATGAGATAGATTCTCAACCAATTTCATTCTACATGGTAGAAGGAAATAGAGAGGAAGTCATTAGGAAAATCCCTATTGTACTTCTCATTGAGGATGATCCTAAGACTGATAGAGAAGCTACGTAATCGAGAGATAATGCATTTTGGAAAGAAGCCATCAATGATGAGATGGATTCCATTCTTTCCAATAACACTTGGGAATTGGTAGACCTCCCACCGGGGTCTAATCCAATCAGGTGTAAGTGGGTATTTAGGAGAAAATACCACACTGATGGCACTATCCAAACCTTTAAAGCTAGATTAGTAGCTAAAGGGTTTAGGCAAAAGGAGGGTATCGATTATTTCGATACCTATGCGCCTGTTGCAAGAACAACTTCCATAAGAATTTTGTTCGCTTTAGCTTCTATACACAACTTGTATGTTCATCAAATGGATGTCAAAACGACATTCCTTAATGGTCACCTCAATGAGGAAGTCTATATGGAACAACCGGAAGGGTTTTTTCTACCAAAATATGAACATAAAGTATGTAGACTTGTAAAATCCTTATATGGATTGAAACAAGCACCTAAGCAATGGCATGAGAAATTTGATCAAGCCATCATGTCTAATGGGTTTAGACATAACAATGAAGACAAGTGCTTGTATTCCAAAACATGTAAGGGATATGTGATCATTGTTTGCTTATATGTGGATGACATGCTTATTCTAAGTGATAGCATGAAAGAGATAGAAGAAACAAAGAGGTTTCTATCATCAACCTTCAAGATGAAAGATCTTGGAGAAGTTTACACCATACTTGGTATCAAAGTAAAGAAACATAGTGGGGGTTTTGCATTGGGTCAAGCCCACTATGTTGAGAAAGTACTGAACAAGTTTAACCCTCTCAAGGTTAAAGATGTCAATACTCCATTCAATCATGGTGTAAAACTAGAGAAGAATGAAGGAAGAGCAGTGGCTCAATTGGAGTATACTAGTGCTATAGGGAGTCTAATGTACGTTGCCCAATGTACTAGACCTGGTATAACATTTGCGGTAAGTAAACTTAGTAGGTTTACAAGTAATCCATGTGTGGATCACTGGAGGGAGATTGGAAGAGTCCTAGGTTATCTCAAGAAAACCAAAGGACAAAACCTTCACTACTCCAAATTTCCTTCAATCTTAGAAGGATATACAGATGCAAGCTGGATATCCAATCTTGGGGATAACTTATCCACAACTGGTTGGGTATTTACACTTGACGGAGGTGCAATTTCTCGGGGTTCCAAGAAACAAACTTGTATATCTCATTCCACTATGGAAGCAGAGTTTATAGCTCTAGCTGCTACCGGGAAAGAGGCCGAATGGTTAAGGGATCTGTTGATAGACATACCCCTAATCAAAGAGAATGTATCTGCTATAGCAATACATTGTGCTAGCCAAGCGACATTAGTCTAAGACATGGATATGTAGGAGAATTGATTGAAAGAGGAATCATCTCAATATCCTATGTGAGAACAAGTGAAAATATGGCGGATCCTTTCACTAAGCCACTAATGAGAGACATAGTGGTTGTATCATCTCAAGGAATGGGACTTAAACTCCCTAAACAGATTCACAATTGATGGTAACCTATCTTAACACTAGTTATTTAACTAGTGTTACGTTTAATAGGTAACAACAAGTCCATCAAGTGAATATTAGTTGTACTCAAAACAAGTCCCATCTGAGATATTGAGTACTTGTGAGTTACCAAGTTGCAGGTTAAAACCGATAGGGTTTTTAATAGAATTCAGTCTTGTGAAGACAAGTATTTTGCTAACAAAATACTATAAGAATTCTACCTATATGGACCTAGGGGTGGTGCCGCCTCTCATGAGATTGGGAGTATTCTCAAGAATGTCCATGAATGGAAAGTGCACATGGCCATTAATGGTGCAAAGCAAGACATAGAGGTCTCAAGTGAACATCGCAAAGGTGTGTTTGTTATCACCGATTTGTTATCATGAAAAGATGGTTCAATGCCTAGTGCAACAAAAATTTTGACAAATTTTGTGATAATTACACTATAGTAAAGTTCAAGTTGAAAAACACTTTACTTTATGCACTAATGCAATGACTCCTATTGCAACGCCCTGGCTACCCCAGAATAGTTACGGTGAACGGTGGACCGGAAATTTGACTCACTACCTGAGTCCTTTGGTCAAAAACGTGCTCTAAGTGAAATTAACAGGTCAAGGTATAAAACTAGTAAAAAGGTAATGGAGATTTTCATTACAAACTGCTCTGCAGAGCTAAACAAAACGTTTACAAGCTGTTCTCAGTACAAAATGGTCACTATTGTTGAAAAGTTACAATCCCACCGACCTAAGCGGCAAAAATAGGGTAAACCCCCTAGTTCCTCTGAGAACACCTTGACCGTGGTGGTCAAGCGGCTGCATATGTACACACCACCACATCAGCTCTCCACTCAAGGCTAGGTGAGCTTTTCTTTCCCTTTACCTGCACCACATAGCACCCATGAGCCAAGGCCCTGCAAGAAAACATAACACTTTATATAAGCATTATCAAATGATTATCATTATAATCACACTGAGCATAAAGCTTTCAAGCAAATGAGTAAACACCACACGAGGTCCTGATTAACCGTACTGAGTGACTGCCATGCATGTCACTAATTCAGATGGAAGAGTGGCTGATAGGTAAGCCACTAGCCTTCAACAGGTTCTGGTAACCGTACTGAGTGACTGCCATGCATATCACTAATTCAGATGGGAGAGTGGCTGCTACGTAAGCCACTAGCCTCCAATCGCTTATTTCATTCGTCGACCCTCGGGGTCAGTCTGGCATTAATGCTCTTTGAGTCATTCAATGCTGATAGTTGATTAGATCAAATCTTATTGGCTTGCGTGACACACGCTAAGGCCGTCCTGACTAATGAGCCAGCTCAACGTGATCAGTGCCCAGTACCACCGCCGAACCTGACTAATAAGTCACAGCTTCACAGCTGATACTAGCACCCTTGCCAAACCTGACTAATAAGTCAGTACCATGCACAGATGAGCAACATATGCTAAACATTCTATATTCAGTCCATGTCCACATTCTCACAGTCACATGCCTCATGAATATCCACACATGTCACATTTGGGGTGCAGTTTTCTTACCTTTGGTTCGAGCAAGAACGAATAAAAGAGCAACCCTGAGAACGATCGACTTTTTGGTCCTTTAGCGGTTACCTCAAATTCGAAACCAAACCCTCTTCAATGACTGAGCTATGTCTACAACCTCAACCTCCAAGTTCCCTAGCTTAATTCCACACCTTGAGCTCAAAACTCCAAAGAGGAAGAAGAGAGAAATGAACTTACGGGAAGGAGACGAAGCAAAACTCTATTTTGGTTATGTTTTCTCTACAGCCATCTAAACCATATATATCCAAATCCCAAATGACCATTATACCTCTAGGTCTTTAAAGCTTCTAAAACCAACTCAAGGGTAGTTTTGACATTTTCCACCTACACCGTTAATCATAATTAACGCTTCCCTTTTCCCGCTAATCTCAATATTCTCAAACTCCAATATTTCACATCCCGTTACCCTTTAATGCCCGGTAACACTCTACTCATTAAAACACCCCGAGACTCACCCCGAGCCCCGAGCTTATGCCTGTTATGACCAAACCGATAATCAACATTCCTTGATCGTCTCATGCCAAATGGCTCGAACAAACCCACATCATAATGTGGTCTCAATCTATATTACCAACATGCGTTCAAATAATCAATTTACCCTTAACGGGCCAAATTACCATCACACCCCTGTATAAAGAAATATGGACTCACATGCATGCATTTCACATCATATCATAATATAATCAACATATACATGCATTTTATCAATTAATAACATAATTAAGCAAGTACGGCCCTCCCGGCCTACTGTTCACGCCGTTAAATACATCGGAGAATTTGGGGCATTACACCTATAAGAGAGAGTTCTTATTTAATCAAGTGGGGAATTTTTTATATTTTAAATATAATGATTGATTAAATAAGTGTTACAATAGATAACTATTTAATCTAGAGGGGGAATGTTATATTATTTTATAATATCATGTAATATTATATTATATTATAATATAATGTAATATTATATTATATTATATTATAATGTTGTAGATTTAATAAATGTGACAAAGAGTGTCACATATTGTAACATATAATAGAGAGTTGCAATATTTAGATAGATGATAAATATCCAAATATGTAACATATTTGGTGTTACAAATTCCGCTACAAATTTGTATCTTCCAAATTTTACCCTTTATTGTGTAAATTTGTTGTTACACAATATTGAGATTAATTTCATAAAATCCATATGTGAAATGACTGTTAGAGATATAATTTTAACCCCGATAATGTGTTTTGAGGGTTACAAAATCATTTGGGAGGGTTTGGAACCATTTGGAAAAATAGCACATTTTCAAGTGCTGAAATTGGTCAGAGGCCGCGACCTCTGGGACAGAGAGCAGTGGCCGCGGCCACTAATGTCTCTGGCCACGGCCACAGGTGTATTTCTGACCAAATTTTCAGTTTTTTCAATCTTTGCTGAACGGTTACAAAAGCCGAAATAACTCACAAATCTCATTTTTAATTCCATAAAAATCCAATTAATCATTGGTAACAGCCATGGGGGTTGGTGGAATTTGAAATTCAAAAGGTGTCTCTAAACTATATAAATAGGAGCCTATTGCTCACTTGAAAGACACAACTTTTCTATCAATTAGAGCACTTGGCTACAAACACCTTCAGGCTTGATTATTCAAGAAAGCATTTCCTATGATCTATGAAAGATCCCTCAGTGCTTGAGTTAGGGGGAAATAAGCTTTTGGATAAAGGTTTCAAACCTTGTTCAAGTTGGTGATCCCCAACACTCTTCACTTTGGTAGTGTGAGTGAGAGTTGTTTATCTTTTGTTTCTTGTTCCTTTCTTTCATTCTATTGCTTTTAATCTTTATATTCTTCTTCTTTATTTACTTGTATTTCTTGTTTAAGAGTTGTAATCTTTTCTTTTGTTTCAAACACTTTACTTTAATTGTAATATTTTGCTTAGAGTTGTAATTCACTATTCTCTTATTCTTTTTCTTCTTTTGTTCATTTGTATTTTCAGTTACAGAGTTGTAACATTTTATTTAATCAATCATTGTCTATGTAATATTTTGCATAGAGTTGTAATTTTCTTACCATTTCCATTGAGACAAATACATATTTTCCTAACATTGCCTTACTGCCTGCCTTATTAGGGTGCATGAGATATTCTGATAGGGCATGGCCCTTGACTATTGAATGATTGATAAAGACATGCTTATTATCATTGATATTGTTTATGAATGCAAAAAGAAACGCTTATTACCGATATTATATGTTTATGTAGGCCATGAAATTTTTATTAGAACTATTAATACTGGTAAATGTTAAAGAGATGCTTATTACATAGCTATTCGTCTATAAATGCCGGAAAATGCTTATTAGTATCATTACTTGCTTATAAATGACTGGAAGTGCTTATTAGCACCATGCTTGTGTTGGGAATTGTGCCCTTAAAGAAATTGTAGTTGACAATAGTTTTATTGAAATAAATGAATGAATTGAATTATTGCATATATGTAGCTTATGTACTATATTAATGTTAATAATATTAAGTAATTATAAAAAAAAATCCCAAGCTCATCTATGTGGTCTCAATCTCATATTGGTACGTGAGGATCGAGATTGAGATTATGAACTCAAATAGTTCGCAATAAAATAAAGTTATGGAATGTTTAGATTAATTACTGCTAGTACGATCCACTAGTATTATGAATACATGTGACCTAGATCCGGGTTACTAGTGTAGTAGGACACTTTAGTGGATGTACTTTGCATGCTGAGAGTATGTAGAATTGGATCAGATGTGATTTAATAATACTTGTTTAAATACTGTTTCGTAGTATTATAAAACACATCAACTGATGATCATATTCAAACTGATCTTAATCCTAAAGTTACTATGAAATCCTATATATGTCATTTGATCCTTTGATTCATGTGTTACGGTTTGTCAAAAAGATCATGCTAAGAACTATTGTTTTGGGGACTTAGTGATGTATATGGTTGGGAACATAGCTTAACAGAAAATGGAATCTATACCTTCTTATAGATTGAATGGTGGTTCCCTATTGGGTTGGCTTTCGAAACTGAAAATGTTATTGACGTCAAATTCATAATCAAATTATGATTTAACCTTAACTAGTAAAGTTAATGATACACTAGGAATCAAGAAATAATTAAAATGGTAAAATGGTAATTATATTCCCACTTAATTATGAATCATCAGTAGAGGATTCATTTGTATGTAATGATTATATCAATGGACAATTTGTGGTTACAATAAAGTACTCAGTAAATATATATATTTAATTCTCAAGAGTGCAGTCTCATATTTATAGTGGAATAATCATAAGATTAATAAATATAATTATTGAATCAAAGAGTTTTGGTTAATAAACTTTTATTTATTGGAGCTTGGAATTATTGGTCCATAGGTCCCCAAGGTGGCTCTATCAATACTATTCAAGGTAAGAGTTGGTACATTGCTTGCCCTCATACTTCCAATAAACATGAAGACGCTCACACAGCTGAGTTTGAAGAGTCTCTTGCCTAGCCAACCGGTCTAAAATTGGGTCATTCATAGATGAAGAGGCAGCACCTTGTTGAACACGAGAATCGCGAAAACGGATAACACCTTTGTTGGACAGGCGCTCCTCATCCTTCCACATAGGCACACCAGCGGCCTTACACACTTGAGTCACTAAAGATGGAAGAAAAGTCTTCCCACTCGTCCGGTGGGCACAAGCAAAAATCTCTTGAGCAAGAATACTCCCCACATTAATAGACCGGCTAGTGAGAATACAATAAAGCAATATCATGCGCTCCCGGCTAATTGAAGAATCGTGTGATGTGGGCAAGAACTGAGTTTGAACAAACATATACCAACATTTAGCTTGGGGTTGTAAATCAGTGCGCTTGAAATGAAATGTCCCAGATGAATCAATACGCCAATCGACCCCAGGCTTAGAAAGCAAAGTCACAATCTCGTGCATTTTCTCCTCAGTGGCACTTTCAATGAGCTGAGAGTATTCGCACTCAACCTCAGGTAACCCAAATAACTGATTAATGGATGCTCCGGAAAATGGAACATTCATTTCACGAACAGTAACAAAATCAGGCCACATCGAGTTGATGAACTGGGAGTAGAATTCTCTGACTACGGGAACCACAGCTTCATCAGGGTGCTGGCAAAAAGATTCCCACTTCCTTGCCTTAATATTATCAGCTAGCCAAGATGGAACACCTGTGAATGGAGTCTTTTTAGGCAGAAAACCTCTCTCGGGATAGATATCTTTAAGTCGAATAAAATCGTCAAATTTCTGCCTAGCTTCTGGGGAAGAAAATTGTTCAATGGAGCTGAGATCTTTAACACTTTTTCTTTTTGGGCCACACTTCTGGTTTGGCCGAGACATATTTCAGTAAGAACAAAAACAACTACAACTTTCAACAGGGGTGCACACACACAGTACCAGCCAGTTAACACCCAAGAAATTGCCTCCAAATAAACTAGAATAAGCAGCGAAAATGCTAGCTGACCCCCAAGCAGAATAACAGACCAAAATAATGTACCCAAATGCCTCAGAGAAAAACAAAACCCAATAAAAATAGAGTCAATATTAGAGAAATGCCCAAACCTGAGTTACCCACGATGGAAAAATAAGTTGGAAATGTCCTGGGTGGGATGGAGATGGGAGACTCAGTACTGAGCTTGGAGGAACAAGTGGAAAACGAACGGAGGGGGCGGAGCTCAGTTAGCGGGGCTGACTTTTCTGGCGAAGCGCTTGAATAGGGCTGAGGAAAGGCGGGGTCGTACACCCGGGCTGTGTGGCTATGGCAGTCGGCTCAATGGGAGAGGCGGGGCTGAGATGGGGTCTGACGGACAGTGGGGTGGGTCTGACAGCAGCTTCGGCGGTGGGCTGGGTGGAGTACAGTGCGGGACAGGAATGGGAGGGGTGGGGCAGAGGAATCGTGGCTGGGGTTGGGTGATAGGAATGGGTATGGGTTATTCTGATTGCTCTGTTTTTTTTTTTTTTTAATGTGCTTTTACTGTCTCTTTTCCATGTTTTTGTTTTTTTCCTGTTTGTTTTTCTCTTACCCAGGCAAGCCCATTCCAAAGGGAACCCGATACCTTGCCAGGTGCTCTGTATTGCCTCAAATTTGTCTATTCAAGAAGCCTGCTTGCTAAATTTCATGCTGTAGCATCCTGGAGCATTCATAACTTGCTTGCCAAAACTGAATTCCCTCCCCAAGCTGAGAAAATCAGCAACTTTCACCCCCAAAACTGCACCAGTGCATCAAAATCAAGATTTAACCTGCCTCCAGTGGACCTAAAAAATAAAAATAAAAAACAGCAACACTAAAACAAAAATCAATAACACTAAAGTAAAGAAAATAAAATTTGAATTAAGTAATATAAAATATAACTATATGTATGTATATTTTTACCCTGTTTTTTTTTTCTTTTTCTTGTTATATATATATATATTTTTTCTTTTGCTTTTTTTATATATATAGGTATATTTACAAAATGACTTGCTTGAATCTCTCTCTTCGGGTCTCCCTTAAAATAACAGAAGGAGCACAAGGAACCCGAAGTACCATCCGCTTCATGCATCCTCCAAAGTAATGGAGGTCTTCGCTCGGTTGACCTCTCCTTCCCAATTAATGCTTAAGTCGCTGGCCATTCACTTTAAACTCTCTTCCTGAAATTTCATCACACAAGTCCAATGCACCACAAGGAAAGACTTTAATTATCAAGAATGAATCAGAGAAACTTGATGCTAGATGTCTGGAACTTGCTTTCATTTTAGAATTAGAGAAATACACCCGCTGCCCCACTTCAAACCTTTGGGAATGAGCTTTCCTACCACACTTCTTTTTCTTCTTTCTACGTGGCTCTTGCAAATGAGACGATGCCTTGTTTATACTTGCCCCTAGCTCATTGTTGCTCTCAAATTCTTTAAGAGATAGCCTCATCCTCACTTTCTTGCTATACCTTGTGGGTACCTCTTCCTCCATATTAGAGTTCTTGACAGTGATGGCAAAACAATCTCCTACTTCATCTCGAGAACGTTTAGGATTGAATACCTTGAAATTTACATGTTCTTCTTGAGCTCTCATTGTGAGCTCCCCTTTTTCCACGTCAATCAAGGTCCTCCCAGTAGCTAGAAATGGCCTACCCAAGATAATGGGAACATCTCTATCCAATTCATAATCAAGAATGATGAAATCGGCCGGAAAAATGAACTTATCAACTTGCACTAGAACATCTTCAATTTTTCCTTCTGGGTGCGCCATAGAAAGATCTGCCAATTGCAAAGTGACTGTAGTTGGCCTTACTTCTCCAATTCCCAACTTCTTAAAAGTAGACATGGGCATCAAGTTAATACTAGCTCCCAAGTCACATAAAGCTCTACCCACATCTCTTCCACCAATAGAGCAAGGAATTGTAAAGCTACCCGGATCCTTCAACTTAGGAGGAATTTTACTCTTCAACATGGCACTACAGCCTTCCGTCAAGGCCACCGTTTCAAACTCACCAAGTCTCCTTTTCTTAGTCAAAATGTCCTTAAAAAACTTTACATAATTTGGCATTTGCTCCAAGGCCTCCACTAGTGGTATATTGATATGGAGTTGCTTCAAAACGTCTAAAAACCTCCGGAATTGGCCATCTTGTTGTTGTTTTTATAATCTTTGAGGAAATGGTGGAGGTGGCTTGCTCAAAACTTTTCTGCTGCAGATTGCTGAACTGATGCTGTAGCATTCTGGGTAAATTCAGCAGCTGAACTTGCTGAGTTTTCCCTCTTCTCTTCTCCAATTTGGATTGAAGTGGGCTCGTTTTTTCGCTTATCTTTCTCCTCATTTAACTCCATATTTTTCCCACTCCTCAAAGTCACCACTTTGCACTGCTCTTTTCCATCCCTCCTTGGATTTTCGGTGTCACTAGGCAAGGTGCCTTGCGGCCTATTCCTCAATTCATTAGCCAATTGCCACATTTGAATCTCAAGGTTTCTCAAGGAGGCTGTTTGGCTCTGAATCACAGCATCATTCTTGGCCATATATTCTTTCATTAAACTCTGCAAAGAGCTTGATTGAGATACTTGAGGCGGAGAAGGTTGTTGCACTCTTGGTGGTTGTTGAGAAAACCCCGGTGGATATGTTGTCTTGCCTTGCATTGGTGCTCCACTTGAACTAGCTCCTTGACCCCCCCATGAGAAATTTGGATGTTGCCTCCACCCCGGATTGTAAGAGTTTGAATATGGGTTGTTACGGTTGGCATTTTGATTCCCCACATAGCAAACCGAGGCGGGATTTGAAGGACAATTCTCAAAAGTGTGCCCATCTCCACAATAGACACAAGACACATTGGCAACTTGTCCCATAGCATCTGGTTGTACCATTCCCCCCAAACTCATGTTCTTGAGAAGGTTAGTCATTGATGAAACTTGAGCGGTCAAAGCGGTCAATGCATCCACTTCATGTACACCCGCTACTTTTCGACTTGTTGAGGCTCTAGCATTGGACCATTGATAATTGTTGCTAGAAATCCTTTCCAAAATCTCATAGGCCTCATTGTAGGACTTAGAGAGAATAGCCCCATTAGCTGAAGCATCCAACACCATGCGAGTGGAAGAATTGAGCCCATTTTAGAATGTTTCCATTTGTATACAATGCGGAATCCCGTGGTGTGGGCACTTCCTCAACAATTCTTTAAATCTCTCCCAAGCTTCACAAAAGGATTCATCTTATAGCTGCTGAAAAGACATGATTTCATTACGAAACTTGGCATTCTTGGTAGGAGGAAAGTACTTCATCAAGAATTTTTCAGCCAACTCATTCCATGTACTCACCGAGTCGGGAGGAAGGGTGTTGAGCCAAGCTCTAGCTCGATCTCTCAAAGAGAACGGGAACAACTTCAACCTTAAGGCCTCTTCACTTACTCCTTGTAGCTTGAAAGAATCACTCACTTCCAATAATGAACGAAGGTGGAGATGAGGATCTTCCATTGGCAGCCCACTAAATTGACCAATCGTTTGGAGCATTTGGAACATGACGGGCTTTAACTCGAATTGGGCTGCTTGGATTTCGGGCCTCACAATGCTTGAATTGAGCTCATTAAACATAGGGGCAGCATACTCCCTTATGCCCCTCTCTCTATCATCGGCCAAGGCAATGGCGTTAGCAATATTATGGGCATCCCCAACCCCTTCAATCTCATCAGCCATATTGAAACGATTTTTACCCCTTTGCTCCCTTCTTCTTCTTCTAAAAGTGCATTCAATTTCGGGGTCAATAGGAGCTAGTTCAAGGTCTTCTTGCTCGTTCATGCACTAGAGTATTCCTGAAAATTCACAAAACCGAGCAAGCAAGATTAGAACAACACAGAAAAATAAATTGCAAAATAATTGATATTACACAAATTTTTAATTTCAATCCCCGGCAACGGCGCCAAAAACTTGTTGTGAAAATTATATGTGCAAGTGTACACAGTCCAACACAAGTAATATAATGATAAGTGAATCGTCTCCACAGGGATTGGTATTAAAATGTTCAATGTAAACACCAATTAATTACAACTTAGAAATTTAAGAAACTGAATTGAGTGGTTGTTGAGACTAAAATAGAAGGAAAGAAATTACAATATGCTTAAAATTAACCACAAGTTCTAGAGAAATAACAGCAAGAAGAATTATCTATGGAAAAATTGGACTTGAATAGCTAAATCCCCCTATGTCAAAAACTGCCTAGAATGCTATAGCATTAAATTTAGCAAATTGCACCAGAGTTAACTAGAATTCCCAATATGCTCACCAGATTTTTCCAAAACTCGTGAATATAGTTCTACCATCCAATTAAATATATTCCTATATCAAATCAGACTTAAGAACACAAATAACAGCACCAATTCTCAAAAGTTATGCAAGGCAAGTAAAATATTCCTATTCTACTCACTAAGAACAACCTAACAATGGTTATGCTCTTGCATCATTCAAGTACAAACTACTACATTCAACCTTTCCAGAATTAAATCTAGCTTAATAATCTGCCATTGTTGGCCAAACAACAACAAACAATAATCATGAACAACACTTGAATGAACAATGGTGAATTTATGTAAATATGCATTTAAACTTTAATAACTATGACATAGGGTTCTTTAACGATTCAAGTCTCAAAAAGCTTAGCTCATAGCTAAATTAGTATCCAAAATCTGAAATAGAAAATTAATATCCATGAGTTCTAAAATAGCGATTCTAAATTAGGAAATACAAAAATTAAAGAAGAAGAGTAAATGGGACAAATCCGATTTAGTTGGTGTGTGAATCCTCCTTGTCCTTCTCGTTCCCCTTCAACAATTGTACTTCTATTTTTTCTCTCTGTTTTTCTGTACTTCACTTGATGATAGTCCTCCAATGGCTGCTCTTAGGTTATACGGCGGGTACTCCCCTCTTTTCCAAATTAGGGTACAAAACATCATGTCTCCCATTAGAAAGCCCACCTTATTTTCCTCCACTTAGGCCCACTAAATTGGACCACTTTTCTGCCCAAAATAACTCCAGCTGGCGCAATTTATGGACCCATGCCACCTGGCCACGAATTAAAAGGAAATGACACAGCTGCCTTTAATTTTCCACATCAGCAAGTGAGCTCAAGCATGCTGCAGCATGAATTTAGCAATCTGGAAAGTTTCAGCTTTTGCTTCCAAACCAAACTTCCAATTTTTCTTCTTCAATCTTTCCATGGATCGCTTGATTCCCTTTTTACACAGAAAACTAGAACAAGATTAGTTATTTAATTTCAATTTAAACCCAAAATATTGTAAGACTCCATTATTAGATCAACTAATTATATAGATAGATAACAACTTAACATTAACAAACAAACACCAAAATCATCACTCTTTTTATGCATAATTAAATGTAAAAGTCAAATAAATAACTCTATATCATAGAGTTATCACTTAACTAGTAAAGTTAATGATACACTAGGAATCAAGAAATAATTAAAATGGTAAAATGGTAATTATATTCCCACTTAATTATGAATCATCAGTAGAGGATTCATTTGTATGTAATGATTATATCAATGGAAAATTTGTGGCTACAATAAATGTAACGCCCTGGCTACCCAGAACAGTTACAATGAACGGTGGACCGGAAATTTGACTAACTACCTGAGTCCTTTGGTCAAAAACGTGCTCTAAGTGTAGTTAACAGGTTAAGGTATAAAACCAATAAAAAGGAAATGGAGATTTTCACTACAAACTGCTCTGTAGAGCTAAACAAAACATTTACAAGTGGTTCTCAGTACAAAATGGTCATTACTGTTTTAAATTTACAATCCCGCCGACCTAAGAGGCAAAAATAGGGTAAACCCCCTAGTTCCTCTGAGAACGCCTTGGCCGTGGTGGTCAAGCAGCCGCATGTGTACACATCACCGCATCAGCTCTCCACTCAAGGCTAGGTGAGCTTTTCTTTCCCTTTACCTGCACCACATAGCACCCATGAGCCAAAGCCCAGCAAGAAAACATAATACTTTTCATAACATTATCAAATGATTATCATTATAATTACACTGAACATAAAGCTTTCGAACAAACGAGTGAACATCACATGATTCAAACGGGAGAGTGGCTGCTAGGAAAGCCACTAGCCTTCAAGCACTTATTTCAGTCATCGACCCTCGGGGTCGGCCTGGCATTAATGCTCTTTGAGCCATTCAATGCTAATAGTCGATTAGATCTAACCTCTGTTGGCTTGCGTGTTCCACGCTATGGCCGTTCTGACTAATGAGTCAGCACTATGTGACCAGTGTCCAGTATCACTGCCGAACCTGACTAATAAATCACAGCTTCAAAGTTGATACTAACACCTTTGCCAATTCTGATTGATGAGTCAGTGTAACGTGACCAGTGCCTAGTACCACTGCCGAACCTGACTAATGAGTCACAACTTCACAGTTGATACTAGCACCTTTGCCAAACCTGACTAATAAATCAGTACCATGCGCAAGTGAGCAACATATGCCCAACATTCTATATTCAATCCATGTCCATATTACACAACCAACATGCCTCAAGAGTATCCATGCATGTCACACTTGGGGTGCAGTTTTCTTACCTCTGGTTCGAGCTAGAATGAATAAAAGAATGACCCTGAGAACGATCAACCATTTTGGTCCTTTAGCGGTTACCTGGTCATAACTAATTATGGGATTCCATCAATAAATTGAACAATAAAAGGTTCCCAAACCAAAACCTAACCTCCAGGACATCAAATACTACTCAACCGGGTAGTAGGTTCTACCCCGGGGCCTTAGACTTGAATCCCCATGCTAAAAACACTATTTTGGCCAAAAATGCCTTAAGGGCCGCTGCCCTCCTTGGCCATGCCGCGGCCTGCCCCTTAAACAGAGGCGCCCAAACTCAGCATTCCCCAAGGGTCGCGGCTCACCCTGGCCATGCTGCGACGCAAGCTCCAATTCAACCAAAACCCCTGTTTTTCTTCCCTTGCGTTTTCTCTTGAACCAACCCTTCAAACCCAATTAAAACACCAACCTAACACCCAATTAAACCTCTAAACATCACCCATAACTATCCCTCATCATAACCCAAGTAAAACACCACATAAACTCCCCTTAATTCCAACTTTCCACACCAAAATCTAGAGCTAAAATCTTAAACAAAAACAGAGCATACATGGAAACTAGTGGCTAAAAGCTTACCTCAAGTTCAGGTTATGGTGCTCTTCCACAGTGGAACACTCTCCCAAAGTACCAAGGCCTAGCTCCCAAACTCAAATCCTCAACAAGATCACAAGAATTCACAAGGAAGACGAAGGAAGGAGAAGGTACGGGAAGGAGAAGAAGAAAACTCTGTTTTTTGGTCCTGTTTATTCTACAGCCTCTAAACATCATATATATCCAAGCCAAAAGACTAAAATACCCCTAGGTCTTTTAAAGCTTCTAAAGCCACTTCAAAGGTAATTTTGGCACATTCCACTAATCTCGTTAATCATAATTAACGCTTCCCAATTCCCGCTAATCTCAATATCCTCAAACACCAATAATTCACATCCCGTTACCCTTTAACGCCCGGTAACATTCTAATCATTAAAACACCCCGAGACTCACCCCGAGCCCCGAGCTTAAGCCTGTTATAACCAAATCGATAATTAACATCCCTTGATCGTCTCATGTCAAATGGCTCGAACAAACCCACATCATAATGTGGTCTCAAAATATATCACCAACATGCGTACAAATAATCAATTTACCCTCAACGGGCCAAATTACCATCACACCCCTGTAATTAGAAATATGGACTCATATGCATGCATTTCACATCATATCATAATATATTCAACATATACATGCATTTTATTAATTAATAACATAATTAAGCAAGTATGGCCCTCCCAGCCTACTATTCACACCGTTAAACACAACGGAGAATTCGGGGCATTACAACTATCCCCTCCTTACTGAAATTTCGTCCTCGAAATTTACCTGAACAGCTCAGGATACTGACTCTGCATATCTGACTCCAGTTCGCAGGTCACCTCCTCAACCTCGCTGTTCCTCCACAATACCTTAACCAAAGGTATTGTCTTATTCCTGAGGACCTTGTCCTTCCTATCAAGTATCTGGACTGGCTGCTCCTCAAAGGAGAGATCTGGCTCAAGCTCCAGATCTTCATAACTCAGAATATGGCCCACATCAGATACATACCTCCGAAGTGCTGATACATGGAACACATTATGCACGGCAGACAACGCCGGAGGCAAAGCCAATCTGTAAGCCACCTAACCAATCCTCTCCAGGATCTCAAATGGACCTACAAATCTAGGACTCAGTTTGCCTTTCTTCCCAAACCTTCTCACCCCTTTCCATGGAGAGACTCTGAGGAAAACATAGTCTCCTACCTGGAACTCCACGTTCCTGCACTTGGGATCTGCATAGCTTTTCTGTCGACTCTGAGAAGCAAGCATTCTAGCTCTAATCTTCTCAATAGCCTCACTGGTCCTCTGAACTGCATCAGGACCTAAGTATCTCCTTTCTCTTGTCTCATCCAAATGAATGGGAGATCTGCACTTCCTACCATATAGCATCTCATAAGGTGCTACTCCAATGGTAGATTGGTAACTGTTGTTGTAGGAGAATTCTATCAAAGGCAGATACTTACTCCAAGAACCACCGAAATCTAGTACACATGCTCTCAGCATGTCCTCCAAAATCTGGATTGTCCTCTCAGATTGCCCATTTGTCTGAGGATGATAAGCTGTACTGAACTTCAACTTTGTCCCCATGGATTTCTGCAAACTCTCCCAAAACTTGGAAGTAAAAGTGGGGTGCCGATCTGACACAATCGACCTAGGTGCACCATGGAGCCACACGATCTCTCTCACATAGAGATCTACATACTGATCAACTGTATATGTAGTCCTCACTGGCAGAAAGGGAGCTGATTTGGTGTAGCGATCCACTATCTCCCAAACAGAATCGTGCTGACCAGTAGTCCTGGGTAAGCCCACCACAAAATCCATCGTGATGTCTTCCCACTTCCACTCTGGAATATCCAAAGGCTGCAGTGACCCTGCCGGCCTCTGATGCTCAGCCTTGACCTGTTGACATGTCAAGCACTTAGCCACATATTCTACTACATCTCTCTTCATCCCCGGCCACCAATATAATGATCTCACATCCTGGTACATCTTCGTGGTGCCTGGATGCAAAGAGTAAGGTGTAGTATGAGATTCATCCAGAATCTCTCGCCTCAATGCATTGTCTAACGGAACACATATCCGCCCCTTGTATCTCAACAAGCCTACCTCAAACACTGAATAATCTCTGGATGCTCCAGCCAGAACATCCTCTCTATTCTTGATCAGTTGTGGATCACTCAACTGACCTTCTTTGATCCTTTCCAACAGTGTAGACTGTAGCGTAATGTTAGCCAACTGGCCCACCAGCAACTCTATACCAGCTCTGGTCATATCATCTGCTAACTCTCTGGCTATCAGCCTCATACCATGAATCTGTCCCGGACCCTTCCGGCTCAAAGCATCAGCAACCACGTTGGCTTTCCCTGGGTGATACAAAATCTCACAATCATAGTCTTTCACTAACTCCAGCCAACGCCTTTGCCTCATGTTCTGGTCTTTCTGGGTGAAGAAGTACTTCAGGCTCTTGTGGTCTGTATAGATCTCACACTTCTCTCCATAGAGATAGTGCCTCCATATCTTCAAAGCAAAAACCACCGCTGCCAATTCCAGATCATGAGTAGGATACCTCTTTTCATACTCCTTCAACTGACAAGAAGCATAGGAAATAACTCTCTCTGATTGCATCAAGACACAGCCCAAACCCTGATGAGAAGCATCATAGTAAATCACAAACTTCTCATGATCTGTCGGAAGACTCAGAATCGGAGCTGTAATCAATCTCTGCTTCAGTTCCTGGAAGCTGTTCTCACACTTATCTGACCACACAAATTTCTGGCTCTTGCGTGTCAACTCAATCAAAGCACTAGCAATCTTCGAGAACCCTTCCACGAACCGCCTATAATACCCTGCCAATCCAAGGAAACTTCTAACCTCAGAAGCATTCTTTGGCCTTGGCCAATCTCTGACCACTTCGATCTTTGCTGGATCTACCTTAATCCCCTCCTTACTGACAATATGCCCAAGAAAGGATACCTGAGACAACCAGAATTCACACTTCTTAAACTTTGCAAACAACCTGTGCTCTCTCAGTCTCTGTAGAACCAACCTCAGATGCTGCTCATGTTCTAACTCAGTCTGAGAATATACCAGAATATCATCGATGAAGACAATCACAAACTGGTCTAAGTAATCCTTGAACACTTTGTTCATCATATCCATGAAAGCAGCAGGGGCATTAGTCAATCCAAATGACATAACCAGAAACTCATAATGCCCATACCTGGTACGAAAGGCAGTCTTCGGTATATCTCCCTCCTTGACCCTCAACTGATGATAACCAGAACGAAGGTCGATCTTAGAGAATACTTTCTTACCTTGCAACTGATCGAACAGGTCATCTATCCTTGGCAAAGGATATCGATTCTTAATTGTCAACTTATTCAGTTCCCTGTAATCTATACACATCCTCAGAGAACCATCTTTCTTCTTTACAAACAGAACTGGCGCACCCCAGGGTGAAAAACTAGGTCTGATGAAACCCATATCCAGCAGCTCTTGCAACTGTACTTTCAATTCTTTCAACTCAGCTAAGGCCATTCTGTATGGTGCTCTAGACACTGGCTCCGTCCCTGGTGCCAGTTCTATAACGAACTCAATCTCTCTGTGTGGTGGCAATCCTGGCAAATCTTCTGGAAACACATCCAGAAACTCACATACAAGTCTAGTGTCCTCTGGTCTCACTGGCATGACCTGAGTGGTGTCAATCACACTGGCTAAGAATACAATGCAACCTCTCTGCAGTAGATCCCTGGCCCTCAACACAGAAATCATAGGTACGCGAGGTCCATGCACAGTACCAACAAACACAAAAGGATCCTCACCTTCAGGCTCAAAGGTGACCATCTTCCTTCTGCAGTCAATAGTTGCCCCATACTTTGCCAACCAATCCATACCCAATATCATATCAAAGTCAGTCATAACTAACTCTATCAAGTCCACTAACAACTCTCTGCCCTCTACTGTCACTGGCAAAGATCTGACCCACCTTCTGGATACCACTAACTCTCTAGTGGGTAACAAAGTACCAAACCCCACAGCATAGAAATCACAAGGTCTACACAACCTATCAATAATGCTACTAGCAACAAAGGAATGTGTAGCACCATAATCAATTAACACATGATAAGGGGTTCCTGCACTAAGAAGCTGACCTGTAACAACGGAGGGGGAAGCCTCAGCTTCTGCCTGAGTCAACGTGAACACTCGAGCTGGGGCCGAGCTATCCACCTTTCTGGGTTCTTCTTTCCCTATCTGAGGGCAGTCTTTCTTAAGATGACCCACTACTCCACAAAAATAGCAGGCCTTTGCCCTACACTCTCCCAAATGGCGCCTCTTGCACCTAGGGCATTCAGGACGAGCCTTCCAGGCTTCACTGCTCCCAGGACGACCTATTGTAATACCACGAGGTCTCTTGTCAGGACCTGGAACTGGGAAGGTATCAGGAACCTTCCTCTTCTGATCACTGGGGCCAACACCCCTACCAGAACCCATAAATGGAGGACCTGGCCTCCTGAAATCCCTTCTGGCTGCATTGTCACGCCAGATCTTAATCTCTGCAGTTTCAGCTGTAAGTGCCTTCTCCACCACCTGTGCATAAGTAGTGACTCCTGCCACAGTGGTGATGCGAACGTCACGGGCTAACCTAGGCTGTAGCCCCTGTAACAAACGCTCTCTCCTGGTCCCATCAGTGGGCACCAACTCCTTGGAAAACTTTGCCAAACGGTCAAACTTTAAGGCATACTCGGTTACTGATAAGCTTCCCTGAAGTAGCCTCATAAATTCATCAACCTTCGCCGCTCTAATAGCGTCATTATAATACTTTTCATTGAACAAAGTCTGAAATTCCTCCCAGCTCAGGAGATTAACATCCTTGGTCTGGCCAACCACTTCCCACCAAATCCGGGCATCATCCCGAAACATGTAGGCAGCACAGGCCACCCTCTCACTACCAACTACCCTCATAAAGTCAAGAATAGTGGTAATCATGCTCATCCATTGCTCAGCTTTGACAAGATCTGCACTGCCTTCAAACACTGGAGGTTGCTGTTTCTTGAACCGCTCATAAAGAGGTTCCAATCTATTTTCAACCCCAGGCAGCTGCCCAATAACTGGCACCGATACAGAAGGTGCCTCCGCAACACTGGCCACCACAGGCACTTGCTGCTGTCTTAGGAGACGAAGCTCCTCTCCCTGTTTCAACACTATAACCTGCAAATCATTAAATAACTGCTGCCAGTTTGCAGGTACTGGCTGTGGAACCTGAGATTGGTCATTCTCTTGACCCTGACTGTTGTCATTATTCTGACCCTGACTGTTGTCATTATTCTGACCCGGACCACTCTGGCCAGCTGTAGTGTCTGTCTGTTCTGGGTTCATTCTGTCACTGATACCTTACTGAAACAATAATCAATACGGCCAGTCAGGTAGTAATAACTAAACCTCTTGCCGCCTCATGGTCCAAGAACAAGAAGACAATTATCATATTCCACAGTCATTCAATATGCACAAACGGATACATGTTTATGGCACTCAGCACTCAGCATGTATCACATAACATTTCATAATATCTCATGCATACAGGTAAAGCATTTGCACCACATTTAGGCAGTTATGCACATAACTACATAAAGAGTTACCAACCATGAGTCCAGCTTGACTTTAGTGATGTGTGTACATGCCCAGCCAGTCTACAGGAACCTTAACCTTGGCATTGCACTGATACCAAGTTGTAACGCCTTAGCTACCCCATAACAGTTACGATGACCGGTGGACCGGAAATTTAACTCACTACCTGAGTCCTTTGGTCAAAAATGTGCTCTAAGTGTAGTTAACAGGTTAAGGTATAAAACCAATAAAAAGAAAATGGAGATTTTCACTACAAACTGCTCTGCGGAGCTAAACAAAACATTTACTAGTGGTTCTCAGTACAAAATGGTCATTACTGTTTTAAATTTACAATCCCGCCGACCTAATCGGCAAAAATAGGGTAAACCCCCTAGTTCCTCTGAGAACGCCTTGGCCGTGGTGGTCAAGCGGCCGCATATGTACACATCACCACATCAGCTCTCCACTCAAGGCTAGGTGAGCTTTTCTTTCCCTTTACCTGCACAACATAGCACCCATGAGCCAAAGCCCAGCAAGAAAACATAATACTTTTCATAACATTATCAAATGATTATCATTATAATCACACTGAACATAAAGCTTTCGAACAAACGAGTGAACATCACACGATTCAAATGGGAGAGTGGCTGCTAGGTAAGCCACTAGCCTTCAAGCACTTATTTCAATCATCGACCCTCGGGGTCGGCATGGCATTAATGCTCTTTGAGCCATTCAATGCTAATAGTCGATTAGATCTAACCTCTGTTGGCTTGCGTGTTCCACGCTATGGCCATTCTGACTAATGAGTCAGCGCTATGTGACCAGTGTCTAGTATCACTGCCGAACCTGACTAATAAATCACAGCTTCACAGTTGATACTAGCACCTTTGCCAAACCTGACTAATAAATCAGTACCATGCGCAAGTGAGCAACATATGCCCAACATTCTATATTCAATCCATGTCCATATTACACAACCAACATGCCTCACGAGTATCCATACATGTCACACTTGGGGTGCAGTTTTCTTACCTCTGGTCCGAGCAAGAATGAATAAAAGAATGACCCTGAGAACGATCAACCTTTTTGGTCCTTTAGCGGTTACCTGGTCATAACCAATTATGGGATTCCATCAATAAATTGAACAATAAAAGGTTCCCAAACCAAAACCTAACCTCCGGGACATCAAACACTACTCAACCGGGTAGTAGGTTCTACCCCGGGGCCTTAGACTTGAATCCCCATGCTAAAAACACTATTTTGGCCAAAAATGCCTTAAGGGCCACTGCCCTCCTTGGACATGCCGCGGCCCGCCCCTCAAACAGAGGTGTCCAAACTCAGCATTCCCCAAGGGCCGCGACTCACCCTAGCCATGTCGCGGCGCAAGCTCCAGTTCAGCCAAAACCCCTGTTTTTCTTCCCTTGCGTTTTCTCTTGAACCAACCCTTCAAACCCAATTAAAACACAAACCTAACACCCAATTAAACCTCTAAACATCACCCATAACTCTCCCTCATCATAACCCAAGTAAAACACCTCATAAACTCCCCTTGATTCCAACTTTCCACACCAAAATCTAGAGCTGAAATCTTAAAACAAAAACAGAGCATACATGGAAACTAGTGGCTAAAAGCTTACCTCAAGTTCAGGTTATGGTGCTCTTCCACAGTGGAACACTCTCCCAAAGTACCAAGGCCCAGCTCCGAAACTCAAATCCTCAACAAGATCACAAGAATTCACAAGGAAGACGAAGGAAGGAGAAGGTACGGGAAGGAGAAGAAGAAAACTCTGTTTTTTGGTCGTGTTTATTCTACAGCCTCTAAACATCATATATATCCAAGCCAAAAGACTAAAATACCCCTAGGTCTTTTAAAGCTTCTAAAGCCACTTCAAGGGTAATTTTGGCACATTCCACTAATCCCGTTAATCATAATTAACGCTTCCCAATTCCCGCTAATCTCAATATCCTAAAACACTAATAATTCACATCCCGTTACCCTTTAACGCCCGGTAACATTCTAATCATTAAAACACCCCGAGACTCACCCTGAGCCCCGAGCTTAAGCCTGTTATGACCAAACCGATAATTAACATCCGTTGATCGTCTCATGTCAAATGGCTCGAACAAACCCACATCATAATGTGGTCTCAAAATATATCACCAACATGCGTACAAATAATCAATTTAACCTCAACAGGCCAAATTACCATCACACCCCTGTAATTTGAAATATGGACTCATATGCATGCATTTCACATCATATCATAATATAATCAACATATACATGCATTTTATCAATTAATAACATAATTAAGCACAACGGAGAATTCGGGGGATTACAATAAAGTACTCAGTAAATATATATATTTAATTATCAAGAGTGCAATCTCATATTTATAGTGGAATAATCATAAGATTAATAAATATAATTATTGAATCAATGAATTTTGGTTAATAAACTTTTATTTATTGGAGCTTGGAATTATTGGTCCATAGGTCCCCAAGGCAACTCTATCAATACTATTTAAGGTAAGAGTTGGTACAAGGATCAAACTGTGAATGTGCTATTTGAGAGAATATTTATTCTTTGGGATAAATGTGAAATTATATGATAATTGAAGTTGCACAATTTATTATTGCATTTGTGCAATTTTCGAAATTGTGTAGAATTAAAAGAAATTAATTTTAATCAATTATTTTTTTTAAGTTTGAAATGATAAATATGGATTGTCCAAATTGGTTTTGATTATTATATTTATTTAATTAATAATAAGATGATAATGAAAATTCAAATTTTTAATTTTTAATTTTGTAATTTAAGTTGTTATCTTTTTCTTAAATAGATAATACATTATTTGAATTTCTAATTATTAATTAAATAAAATAAAAATGCATGAAAAAATCAAATCTCATTTTTCAGGGAAAGTGCTACACGCATAGAGTTTCTTGGACTGGCCTATGCGTGTATCACTACTAATGGAGATTAGTTATTGGTTTTTTATTTTATTTAATTCATTAATAAAACATTTTAAAAATGGTTAAAAATGGAATATAAGACTTTGTCTTTAATTATTATTATTATTATTATTATTATTTGTAACGCCCTGGATAGCCAAGACCGTTACACTGTGTGTTTATAAATGTGCAAGACTTGCTAATCAAGTCATTTAATTCAAAACGTGTTACTAAAACTATAGCTGAACTAGGGTTAAATGATTTTGGTCTCAAAATGGGCATTTCTTATAAATAAACATTTTCTTTTTACACGGGATCCCAAAAGTAATAAGTTAAAGACTGTTTACAAAAGATTCAATATTTAAAAACAGAGATTAGCCACTCTAAGGAAAAACAGACAGTTAAGCATTTCTCGTCCTGTTCCACTCCTCGGCCGTGGCGACCAAACAGCTGACTATGTACATTCAGCCCCGCAGCTCTCCATCTCAGGATTGGTCCAACTTGCCTTTGCCTTTACCTGCACCATGTAGCACCCGTGAGCCAAGGCCCAGGAAGAAAACACAATAACAGAGCACAATCATTCAATTGACAATCAAGTAACTCATATCGCATAAGCATGTACTCAACAGTTTAAGCATTCACATTAATCAAGTATTCAGCATACCAAGTATATCACTTCATATCAACAATCAATCCACATATGATAACTAGGGTTAACGCACTTAGGCCGCACCCTCTATTTATCCCACTAACTCCGACCCGCTTAAACCGAGCTCAGTGAATATTAAGTTGTCCTCGGCTACCAGTGGCCAAGCCGCGCTCTGTACGCAAGTATAATTTCGGCACCCTTAGGTCGTTTATCACATGTCCCATGGAAAAATACCATCTATGACAATATACAGATATCAGGAGCACTTAGTCCCATCACAAACACATAATCGGGTGCAGTTTTCTTACCTTTAGATTTGCTAGCTTTGTTCAATTGATCCTCAAGCATGATCCCTCTTGAGCCCTAGCACACACCTAGCCACAACCATAGATCAGAATCATCACCAAACCTCAAGGCCAAAACCTAGCCTTCAGATCAATCCCGAGCCCTCGGGAAGCCCTAATTCCACCAAACGGGGTGGTGGAATCAAAGCCCGAACCCCCGGGCAAAAACCCTTGAAAATAACCCAAATACCCCTTTTTCTGGAAAAAGGGTAGCACTACAGCGCTCTATGGAGAGAGCTACAGCACTACAAACAGAGCCTAAGGTGTAACGACCCGGATTTTCAAGACTCGATAATGCGGAAATATAAATGTTTTCATTTAACAAAATGTCTCAAAAACCCATAGAAAAAAAAACTTTTTAAAAAGGTCGTATGGCCATACTTAACATTTAGTTACAAACATGTTTTATAAAGATTAGAGTGAGCCTAGTTTAGGAAAATTACACAACATTTCCAAAAATAAAAAGGCTTCCCAAAAGGTCGGTCCACATGTACATTTGCAAGGAAGACTCCAACGCTCACTGCTCTGCCTTGCCCTTGCTCTTACCTGCAACATGAAATAACTAGGTAAGCAAAAACGCTTAGTAAGATTAACCGTCAAACAAAGCAGATAGAGAAATAGGGATCCGGACCCATCCGGACCCTATACAATCAATTTCAAGAACGCTAAAGCGTCCTGGCAAACTTATGGTCATGCCTGATAACCAAGGATAAATTAATTCATATCTAGATAAAAATCCTGCACTCAGAAAATCCCAGAACAAGCAGATATATTATATCACAACTATATCTTACCAACAATTGTATCCCTGCACTCAGAAAATCCCAGAGCAAGCAGATATATTATATCACAATATAATTCGAGACCAACGCTCGACAATTTCCAACAATTCATGCGTAAAGTGCCCTCCAACATAATTGCTAATCTGTAAAAGAGAACCGAGTCTCCACACTAAGATCTAGCCAATAAATATTCTCATCAAGGGTAACTATCGTGTTACCTAGGGCATCGCTACTTATTCAAGAGTGTAATCCAATTTACACGGTTTTACGGAGACTTCTATGTTAATCAGTGGTGCTGGTGAGCAGTTGCCCCTAGGGTGTTCAGCCTCACTCAATCTTGGCAACCCCTAGTATCTCTAGGCACTCTCACTGAATGGCCAATATTCACGGCTGCTATCCGGGAATAACTTATCTGAGCACTTGCTCGGATTCTAACCGTCCAATGATTAAGTAAGCATGAGGGCCTCTAGGTCCCATTTATCTTGGCGCCCCTAGGATTAACCAGCTTATCCTCATCTCATGGCCACCCATCGCGGTAATGAACCGGACATAAATAAAATCATGCAGTGTGACGGGGATCAACCGTTTAGGATATGACGGACTTCTACCGTTCATATTTTCTAAATCAGCACTCACTAGACTGACGTCTCTAAGCAACTTTCTATGACAACCTATATATATGCATGTATCCCTATACTAACATACAAGACAATAATCATTTCATGTTGCAGCCATACAATATAAGTTGACTTACTTGGAGTCCTTAGCGCTCAGCAGGTTTTCACCCTCCAACGTTCAGTCCAGTTACGCTTAGCCAATACTATAGTTATCCATACAGTATACTCGGATTAATTATGGCACTCATAATTCATTATTATTATTTTGGGCAGTTTGGTCATTTTAATAAAAGTCATTTGTAAGGATTTATAATCCTTACTTGGTTTTAAACCTATTAAGGAAAGTCATACAAAATATTCGAGACTAAACCCTAAGTCTCGGGGAGACCTATCCTAAAGTCTCGATACCTAGGCTTGGGTATCACAATGGTATTTCCCCACAACCCGCTAAAAATCTTATTCTTTCAAGGGATTGCTATTAACCCGTACTTTCGACTAGTTGGTTAAAATATGTAAGATTTTAGCCGGTATTACATCCAGAAAATACAAATAAATTCCTTAATTATTTTTAAAGAAAATAAACTCTTTAAATTTTCCTTTTAGTTTTCTTAAGGTTTTAATATCTAAAAACCGATTTAAGAAAATTGCCTAATTTGTCTTAATTAGGAAAACCGTTATAAATTTCTCATCTTGACTAATTAATTTTCCAAAAGCAATTAATCAATTTTTACTTACTAGAAAAATAATTCATTTATTATTTTCTCAAAATATAGGGTTTTAAGCCCTCTTTTAATTTATTAACTATTAATAAATTAAATCTCTTATTTTTAGAAAGAATAAAAACTCTTTAATAAAAATAATTCATTTAAACTCAAAGGGGTAATTTTAGTGAAAATATGATTTCAAGACTTACCAATTTATATCTTGAAATAAGTAAAATTTTACTTTTTACCTTATGTTCCAAAATCTCATTTTTACACTAAGTGTGAGAAACCTATTTTTCACATTTTTAACTACATACTTCGTTAGTTAATAAGTTGAAATTTACTTACCCAATTGTTACAAAAATTTCCCAATTCCATTTTTGTTATGCCATTTAGGTCTTTGTAAAATCTTAGGTCAAAATGAGCATTTTTTATTGGTGAAATCATTTTCCAACAATGAGGTAAAAATGACCTTATTTTCAAGCCCTTATTTTTTCCAAATTTTGACAGTTAATAACTTTCAAAACGTTCAATATTTTCTTACCAAATTTTACAGTGGAATAATAGGTTATGCCATAAATATGTCCACAAAATTTTAGAAAAAACTGGGATCATTTTCCCTATACAGTGGCTGTCCAAACTTGGTTCCGAAAATAAGAATACGAAAAAAACAGTTTTTTACCTAAAGTTTGAAATAGCATAACTTACTCATTTCTAAACATTTTTTAGTGTTTCAAAAGCTCAATTTTATGTACTCAATCTCAACAACATCACAGTACAATTTAATTTTACAAAAACAATATACAGTGGCTGCTTCACCCCTTGGAAGTCACAGCTTAAAACATGTTTTGTTTTAGGGTATCCTACAAAACCCTTGGGGGTTTTGGTTCCCATTTTCAAAAATCAATACACATGCATCATAAAAATTATTAAACAACTACCATAACCTTATTACATCACCAAAAAGAAACTTTAAGCATTAAATATACAAAATAATGCTTAAAACTAAAGACCCTACAACAAAATCATCAAAAGTAAACTTTTTACCTCTTTGGTGTTCTTGCTTAAGGTTTGGACCTTCCTATAAGCTTTGACTCCTTCAAAACCTTTCAAAAAACCCTAACCAACTTCCCCCAACAACATAGTTAATTAGCTATTTGAAACTCTAAGCTTAAAACTTTACAAAAGCCTAGATTAGTGAAGCTTTACCTTAGGGAAAATACTTCCTAGACCAAGACTTAGCCTCCAAGTTTTCCTTGGTGTTCTTGAGGTTGAATATTGAGAGAACACTTTGAAAGGTCTTCAAAAATCAGATGAGTGAATGAGAGAGGGAGAGTGGTCGGTTCTTAGTGTGGGAATTGCTCACAAAACTCTTCAAAATATCACAAAGCACTTAAGTGCTTTTCTACCCACTTGCCCACTTGACTTCTTCATTAAATGGGATTTAATCTTTATAAAATTGGGTTCACACCACTCTAAAATACCACATGGCCAGCCACCCTTTGCCATATATGATCATTTCATGTTTCTTTTTTAATAAAGGTTAATAAATGTTTCATAAGAAGAAAAGTCCAAATTGGCTTTTGACACCTTTTTCACTCTTATTAAGTTTTAATCACCAAACTTAACATTAATTAATTAAATTAAATGTCTCTCACATTTAATTTAATTAATCACATAATAAAATTTAACCTAAGGTCCATTCATGGAATAAAATTCCCCATTTCGACAAAATGAGGCATTTACCACAAAATGCCTTAAAATTTCCATTTTCTTTTAGGTTTATTATTTTTGACCAAAATTTAACTTTTATGAATGTATTTTATGCCCAAAATATAATTGCCATGATTTTTCGTTTTATTTTCTGAGATTTTTACCTGATCAGGGTTTTTGTGTCGGTCCAGGACCGAAAGTCTTATCTTGACTTTTAAAATCACAAAATTCATATTTTGGCTAGCAATAACTCATGGAATACTTACAAGCAAAATATAATATTATTTAAAATAATATTCTTAACCCGGGGGAAAAACATCCCAACCCGAGTCGTTTAAAGGTACCCGAAAACGTATGACGTTACAATACCTACAATTTATAAAGGTTTCGTCCTCGAAACTTAAAACAAATGAGGATACAGCTCCCTCATCTTGTCTTCTGTTTCCCAGGTTGCCTCTTCAATGCCATGGTTACACCACTGCACCTTTACCAATGGCACCGTCTTGTTCCTCAACACTTTTTCCTTTGGGTCTAGTATCATAACCGGTTTTTCCTCATAGACGAGCTGAGGATCCACGCTCAGCTGCTCATAGCTGATTACATGCGAGGGATCACGCATGCATTTTCTCAATAAGGATACATGAAACACATCATGCACCTTAGACAAGGCGGGCGGAAGAGCTAAACGATAAGCTACTTCCCCGATCCTCTCTATGATTTTGAAAGGTCCAACGAACCTTGGGCTAAGCTTTCCTTTCTTTCCGAATCGCATAGCCCCTCGTAGTGGAGCTACCTTCAGTAGCACATTATCGCCAACCTCAAACACCAGGGTTCTCCTGCGTCTATCAGCATATTTGCGTTGTCGATCAACTGAAGTTTGCAAGCGTTGCCTTATCCGTCGGATGTCCTCTGTAATCTGATCAACCTCATCCGATCCAAGAAACTTTCTTTCACCGGTCTCGTGCCAATGAATCGGTGATCGACATTTCCTTCCATACAACGCCTCATATGGAGCCATCTTGATGGAATCATGATAGCTATTATTGTAAGCGAACTCTATTAGTGGAAGCTTCTCATTCCATGACCCTCGAAAGTCGAGCACGCAGGCTCTTAGCATATGTTCCAGGGTCTTAATTGTTCGTTTGCTTTGACCGTCTGTTTGCGGGTGGAAAGAAGTGCTAAACTTCAGTTTAGTACCCAACCTCGTTTGGATTCTACTCCAGAATGTCGAGGTAAAACGTCCGTCGCGATCTGATACGATGGAGTTGGGTACACCATGCAGTCTCATTATTTCTGCAATGTAAATATCTGCTAACTTATGTGCGCCATAAGTTACCTTGATCGGCAAGAAATGAGCGGACTTAGTCAGCCTATCCACGATAACCCAAATGGCATCGTGCCCCTTGGGAGTGGTTTGTAGACTTGTGACAAAGTCCATAGTGACCATCTCCCACTTCCATTACGGAATTTCTAAGGGTTGTAACAATCCGGCTGGCCGTTGATGCTCGGCCTTTGTCTGCTGTCAAGTCAAGCAGTGTGCCACATATTCTGCCGTCTCCTTTTTCATCCCAGGCCACCAAAAGTACTTCTTCAAGTCTTGGTACATTTTTGTGGTACCCAGATGCATGACATAAGGAGCATTATGTCCTTCGAAAAAGATCTACTTCTTGATCTCGTCATCATCAGGAACACATATTCTTCCCTTGAACCCCAATACTCCATCCTCGGAGATATGGAATCCTGGTCGCCCCTCGTTCCTCACTTCGTGCATCAATCCTTGAACCCAAGGATCGACTAACTGCCCGCCTCTTATAGCTTCCATAATGGTAGGCTCGATAGAAAGGTTAGCCAATTGACCTACTACTATCTCTAAATCCAAGGTAGCAATGTCGGCATGTAACTGCGGTGAAATTTCCTTCACTGTCATCACATAATCACCTGGTTGTCGACTCAATGCATCTGCCACCTTGTTTGCTTTTCCCGGGTGGTACAGAATGTCGCAGTCATAGTCGTTAAATAGTTCTAACCATCGACGTTGTCTCATATTCAATTCCTTTTGAGTGAAGAAATACTTCAGGCTTTTGTGATCAGTGTAGATGTCGCAGTGTATCCCGTATAGGCAGTGCCTCCATATTTTTAGAGCGAAAACCAATGCTGCAAGCTCCAGGTCATGAGTGGGATAGTTCTTCTCGTAATTCTTTAGCTGTCGAGAAGCATAAGAAATTACTTTTCCGTGCTGCATCAGCACTGCTCCCAACCCTCGGCCTGAGGCGTCGCTATAAATAGTATATCCCTCTGTGCCATTGGGGATTGTCAACACTGGGGCAGTCGTCAATCTAGTTTTCAGCTCCTGAAAACTCTCCTCACACTTGTCAGTCCATTCATATTTGATGTTTTTGCGGGTAACGGCAGTCATTGGTGCGGCTATTTTGGAAAATCCTTCCACAAATCGCCGGTAGTATCCGGTAACCCAAGAAAACTTCTAACCTCATGCGCATTTTTCGAAGGTTTCCACTGCTTAACAGCTTCTATCTTGGCGGGATCTACTGAAATTCCATTTCCCGACACTATGTGCCCCAGAAAACTTACTTTCTCTAGCCAGAATTCGCACTTCGAAAACTTAGCATAAAGCTTTTCATCTCGCAGACACTGGAGGACCAGTTCCAGATGTGTTGCATGCTCTTCCTGGCTTTTCGAGTATATCAAAATATCATCAATGAACACGACGACAAACTTATCCAAATACTCGTGAAATACTCGGTTCATGAGATCCATGAATGCAGCAGGCGCATTGGTTTGTCCAAAGGACATCACTAAGAACTCATAGTGACCGTAGCGCGTTCTGAAGGCCGTCTTTGGTATATCCGTCTCCTTAACCTTGAGCTGATGATAGCCTGATCGCAGGTCTATTTTGGAAAATACTGACGCTTCTTGTAGTTGATCGAAAAGATCGTCGATCCTCGGTAATGGATATCGGTTCTTGATCGTCACTTTGTTCAACTCCCGATAGTCAATGCACATTCTCATCGTACCGTCTTTCTTCTTAACAAATAAGATCGGGGTTCCCCATGGAGAATGGCTTGGCCTTATGAACTTCTTGTCCAGTAACTCTTGCAGTTGTGACTGCAACTCCTTGAGTTCAGCTGGTGCCATTCTGTAAGGAGTCTTTGAGATCGGCGCAGTTCCCGGAATCAACTCTATCTCAAACACAATCTCTCGGTCTGGTGGAATCCCTGGGAGATCTTCAAGAAATACATCAGAAAACTTGCACACAACCGGTACATCCGATGGTTGTTGACTCGTTTCTTTATCCTTATCCACTATGTTTGCCAGAAAACTGATGCACCCGTCACTCAACATTTTTCTCGCCTTTATCGCAGAAATCATGGGACACTTCTTTTCTCTTGACGTACCCTTGAACTCAAATGGTTCTTCTCCTGCTGGGGTGAAGACCACCTTTCTGCGCTTGCAATTGATAACTGCTCCATATTTGGTTAACCAATCCATCCCAAATATGACATCATATTCATGTAGGTCCAAGACTAACAGATCCACCATTAGCTCAGGATTTTCAACCCAAACTGGTACGACTCTAACCCATGTCCGCACCAGCATATCCTCACCCGAAGGCAAGGATACCCCACAAATAACAGGCATAGGCTCAGGACTTCTATTTAATTTTTCCACAAAGGATGCAGATACTAAAGAATGTGATGCACCAGTATCCATTAATGCATATGCTGAGGCTTGGGCTATAGAAATCTAACCTGACACCATATCAGATGGGCCAGCTCCTTTGTCACTTTGTGTAAGCGCATAAACTCGAGGCGGAGCTCCAATTTGTTTATGTTGGTCATTTCCATTGCCCTTGGCTGGCATTCGACAATCCTTAGCAAAGTGCCCTGGCTTTCCACAGTTAAAACAGACCCCGCACTCGCCTCGATGGCGGCAGTTACACTTGTTGTACAGTGGCCATTGTTCAAACTCACGTCTCTGCTGTTTATTGTGACTAGCCATTGCCTGATTGGGAGGTCCCCCTTTTCTTTTGTTATTTCCCCCAAAAATCAGTCTTGTGCCTCTTGGATTGTTTGTTCGCTCCGAGTTCTGGCCGAACCTCGGGTTGAACCTTCCCCTTGGGCCATTCTGATTGGCCTGAAACTGTCCAGGGTTGTTGGGAGTATACCTCCTGTCTTCGTTCTTCTGTGGATCTGGCTTGTCTGACACGGCCCAAGACTCTTGGCGAAGAGCCCGTTCCACAGCTTCAGCATACGTCTCTGGGCCAGTTCTACCAGTGTCTACACACCTAGCAATGTCTCTGCGTAGGCCCTTCATAAAACTCCAGGTCTTATTCTCTTCAGTGCTCACCTGGTTCTTCGCAAACCTAGAAAGTTGGTCAAATTTTCGAACGTAGTCCTGCACGCTCGATGTTCCCTGCTTCAGATTAGTGAACTCATTCACTTTGTGCTCAATCACCGCCTTACTAAAGTACTTGCCATTGAACAAGGTCAAGAACTCTAGCCATTCCATCTCGGCAACGTTATGCCCTTTCTTGGCTGCGTCCCACCAGATGCGGGCATCTTTTCTCAGCATATAGGTTGCGCAGACTACCTTCTCTCTCTCAGTAGTTCCAATGAAGTCGAAGATTCTTTCCAAAATGCTAATCCATTCCTCTTCCATTGAAGGGTCACTGCTCCTCTCGAATATAGGTGGGTTTTGGTTGCCGAACCTTTCTGATATAGGTTTTGCTCGGGCAGCTCTTGGCGCTTCTACTGGCTGTACAGGTTACTCAATGATAACCTGCGGGCCAAGGTTTTGTCCTTCATTGTTTGCAGGTGGTACTTCGTAGTTCTGAGAATTGTTGGGTGGTATAGGGAGGCGTCCCAGAAGGGTGTTAAATATTTCAGCTTGGAGGGCATCAGCGTCCTCCTGTCTCTTTTGCCCTCTTTCTATTTGGGCTCCCTGCGTCTCCACTAGCCTTTGCAGATTGTTTATCTGATCGGCTATCTCACGAACTTTAGTAGCTTGGTTTGGAGTTCTAGCGGCAGGCGCGTTCTGAGCTCTATCAGCAGGTGCGACCTGGCCTCGGCCAGCAACACCCCTTCCTCTTTGAGCTCTTGTCCTTTTCCCTTTCGACAGCCACCACAAAGTCAAAGATCCTCTATCTGAGTTGCCAGATTTGGTTCTGGCTATACTCTTTATCCTCAGCCTGGACCCCTTCCTGCCTCAACCACGACCTACATCTTGGTCAACGGTCGCTCTCTCGGCTGGGTCTGGTTGATTAACAGCTCGACCTCCCCTGGCTCGAGTGTTTGGAACCATCGCAAGTCTTTATACAATAATGTATATTAGGGAAAAATTATTAACCTAATTAAGCACGCCAAACATATCACGCACAACAAGCAATCAACACTGTAATGCCCCAAATTTCCTAATAAGGTTTAGGACCTTGATTAGGAGGCCGGGAGGGCCATAATTGATTTATTATAATATTTAATGATTATATGCACGTTAATGTGAATTATATTATTATATGATGGTGAATGCATGCATATGGGTGTATTTATACTTATAAGGGCATTTTGGTAATTTGGCCTGATGAGGGCATATTTGTAAATTAGGTGCATACTGTAATTTGTGAATGAGATTTCATTATTATGGAGATATATTCGAGCTATGCGGCATGAGACGATCTTAGATTATGAGTTAGCGGTTTTGTCATAACGGGGTCAAATTTGGGGTAATAGAAATGTTTACTTAGTGATAGATTGGGAATATTTGAGATCAGGATGGAATTCTGGAAGTTTTGACTATAGTATCCCCGGGGGTGTTTTCGGGACCCCGAGCACTAGGTTTTTTTTGAGGTTACTTAAGCTTGAATTAGCTTCCCAGATAAGAACGTACGTTAGAAACCTCTCGTTCTCTCTCTTGACGGTCCGTTTTACCGTTTGAGCCTTTTTGAGGAAATCTTGAGTTCTAGGAGTCAGAATCAAGCGAGGGTCGAGGCATAGCGATCCTAGGAAAGATTAGAAGCTTCTTAACTGAGGGATTTGACGGAAAACAACCCAATCAAAGGTAATCTAAGTTTGAAGTTTTAAGTTTTTAAAGTTTCTAAGCTTAGAATTGGACTTTGTTAATTGTTGAGTTTTTGGTTGGTTCGAGCCTTGGGTTTTGAGGGTTTTGGAGTATTGGGAAGCTTGGGAACTTTGATTTGATGATTGGGGAATGTTTGGGTATGTTTTTGGAGGATTTGGAGTGCTTAAAACACGTTTGGGAATGGCCCAGGGTTGGGGGCCGCGGCCCTGTTCTTGTGGGCCGCGGCCCTAGTTCGAAGAAGCAGGTGTCAGGGAGTTAGCCTTGCTGGGCACCGCGGTCCTAGCCTCTAAGAACCCTGGGGGCCGCGGCCCAAGGTGCTAGGGCCGCAGCCCTTGCCCTGTTTTCACCCCGTTTGCTCGTTTTGACCCCGGGAACTTAGTTATGGGCCTCGTGAGTGTCCCTACTACTTGGATTAGTTTGGATTGACCTCTTGGGGGCTAGATATTGGTGTGGAACCTTTGATTATCATGTTATTTATGGTGTTCAATATTTGGTTATGATTAGGTGACCGCTAAGGGCTTAAAGGTTGATCGTTCTCAAGGGTCATTCTAGCTCGACATTGAGGTAAGAGAACTGCACCCTATGTATATGAGATATGCATGGTTATTATTGACGCATGTCGGTTGATTATTATGTGTGACATGCATGATTATTATTGACGCATGTCGGTTGTTTATTATGTATGACATGCATGGCTATTCTTGATGCATTCTGGTTGACTATTAAACGTGACTTGCATGGCTATTATTGGTGCATGTAGAATTTCTGGATTTATTGCATATGATGCCTGAGAGACATGTGATTGGGACATGCTTTATATCCTGGGTATGATATTGCTCAGAGCTTGAGCCTCTGTGGTTGTGCATGGTCTTAATTGTACTGGTATCTGTTTAGTAAGCATGCTAAATACCTTGTTTATGGATATTGAACATGTGATATATGTTTGGTGGCATGGCTTACCTGTGTATGGCGCTGACTTATTAGTCAGAATCGACAATGGTGTCAGATCCGTCTGTGAAGCTGTGACTTATTAGTTAAGTTCACCACGTGCTGAGCACTGGTCGTGTTTTACCGACCCAAGGGTCAGAGGTGGCAGTGCGTTGCAAACGTCGGGCCAAATAAAGATTAGATCTAATCGAGGTCGACATTGAATGACTCATATGGGGTATTAGTGCTGGACCGACCGGAAGGTCAATGAGAACTATAAGCACTTGCCTGGTCTACGACCAGATGACTATAGCCAAGGTATATGACCCCGGTGACTGTTTGTCACATGGCTAAGGGACGTTGTCCATAGTTTCGACTCTAGAGTCGTGAGGAAGGTTATGTTGGTGACTAATCACCTTGCACCTGTCCTAATCAAACTTAAGAAAGAATCACTTATCGGTTAAGCCCTGGTGACCCTATCGTCACATGGCTAGAGGGAGCGATGCTCATTATTGTGACTTTTAGCTATTGTCACCTATTTGCTTGGACTGATAGTCCTGAATGGTTACTATGGTTATTGTTGATATTATATCATGATATTCTGTGTTTTCTTGCTGGGCTTCGGCTCACGGGTGCTACATGGTGCAGGTAAAGGCAAGAGAAAGCTGGACCATCCTTGAGTTGGAGAGCTTAGGTGATGACGTGTACATATGCAGCTGCTCCTCCGCCACGGCCGAGGTTTAAAGTGGAACTAGGGTTGAACCCTGTTTTGCCGCTTAGAACGGCTTGTTGTAAATATTTTCTGTAATAAACTCTGAAATTATATTCTCGGGATCCCAATGTATATATGAAACGTTCTAGTGAAACGTTACATCCTAACCAAAGTTTTTAATCCCTAAACTGCTAATCATACTTAGTTCACGATTTTGGCCAAATGACTTGATTAGCGAGTTTAGCACTATTTACAAGGCACACCGTGACGGTCCCAGGAGTTGGGGCATTACAAACACTTTTTAACGAAAGTTAGCAACTTCATTTCATAACCTATACCATATACAACAACGTTTCAAGTTTGGGTCGACCAGTCTAAGGGATTTACAAAATTAGCCCAAAAAAAACGGACTTATAACCCTTCTAGACCAGTTACTAATTTCCTTAATCATATACAAGGTAGGTACATATTTCAAAAGTAGGTGGGTTTCTAACACCTATGCAGCTCCTAACACCTAGCCGGTGTCGCTTTCCGCTGCCATATTAGAACCATCCTCAGGATCCTCCTCGGGATCTTCCTCAGGATCTTCCTTGGAATCTTCTTCGCGATCTTCCTCATCTTGGTCCATCGGCTCCTCATAATAAATTTACCCATCGTCGAGTTCTTCATTAGCCACTTCCTCCATTGGCGGGTTCTCAGCTACAACTACACCAAAGTCCTACAACCTAGTAGGTTTGTAAGGTCTTTACAAAAAGTATCAACAAGACCCTCGCAACATAACCTAATCTAAGCTGTCCATCAACATATACAGCTCTATGTCGGTATCCTCGTCAGACTGCTCGGGATCCTCCTCTGGCTCTACTGAAGACTTCCGTCATGTTCTGTGTACATTTCCAAATGGCACGCCAATGTCGTCATTCGTACTCGAAGTGGCAAGGAATTCTCATCGTTAAAGAGTCTATAGAAAAAAATTGATTCTAGGCGAAGGGATCATGGGTAGTTTTCCTATCGCAGGGTCACCTATCTCAGGTATATCGACCATAACCTACAATTTATAGAATTGAGGTGAATAAAAAGAAAACAACATACTAAGGGAAGAAACAATACTTACAGTGAGTGCCGGTCAATCTTTGCGAAATGTACATGTGGGTTGTCTACAGAACCGGCTCAACTCGAGCTCTGATACCAACTGTAACGACCCGGATTTTCAAGACTCGATAATGCGGAAATATAAATGTTTTCATTTAACAAAATGTCTCAAAAACCCATAGAAAAAAAAACTTTTTAAAAAGGTCGTATGGCCATACTTAACATTTAGTTACAAACATGTTTTATAAAGATTAGAGTGAGCCTAGTTTAGGAAAATTACACAACATTTCCAAAAATAAAAAGGCTTCACAAAAGGTCGGTCCACATGTACATTTGCAACGAAGACTCCAGCGCTCACTGCTCTGCCTTGCCCTTGCTCTTACCTACAACATGAAACAACTAGGTAAGCGAAAACGCTTAGTAAGATCAACCGTCAAACAAAGCAGATAGAGAAATAGGGATCCGGACCCATCCGGACCCTACACAATCAATTTCAAGAACGCTAAAGCATCCTGGCAAACTTATGGTCATGCCTGATAACCAAGGATAAATTAATTCATATCTAGATAAAAATCCTGCACTCAGAAAATCCCAGAACAAGCAAATATATTATATCACAACTATATCTTACCAACAATTGTATCCCTGCACTCAGAAAATCCCAGAGCAAGCAGATATATTATATCACAATATAATTCGAGACCAACGCTCGACAATTTCCAACAATTCATGCGTAAAGTGCCCTCCAACATAATTGCTAATCTGTAAAAGAGAACCGAGTCTCCACACTAAGATCTAGCCAATAAATATTCTCATCAAGGGTACCTATCGTGTTACCTAGGGCATCGCTACTTATTCAAGAGTGTAATCCAATTTACACAGTTTTACGGAGACTTCTATGTTAATCAGTGGTGCTGGTGAGCAGTTGCCCCTAGGGTGTTCAGCCTCACTCAATCTTGGCAACCCCTAGTATCTCTAGGCACTCTCACTGAATGGCCAATATTCACGGCTGCTATCCGGGAATAACTTATCAGAGCACTTGCTCGGTTTCTAACCATCCAATGATTAAGTAAGCATGAGGGCCCCTAGGTCCCATTTATCTTGGCGCCCCTAGGTTTAACCAGCTTATCCTCATCTCATGGCCACCCGTCGCGGTAATGAACCGGACATAAATAAAATCAAGCAGTGTGATGGGAATCAACCGTCTAGGATATGACGGACTTCTACCGTTCATATTTTCTAAATCAGCACTGACTAGACTAACGTCTCTAAGCAACTTTCTATGACAGCCTATATATATGCATGTATCCCTATACTAACATACAAGACAATAATCATTTCATGTTGCAGCCATACAATATAAGTTGACTTACTTGGAATCCTTTGCGCTCAGCAGGTTTTCACCCTCCAACGTTCAGTCCAGTTACGCTTAGCCAATACTGTAGTTATCCATACAGTATACTCGGATTAATTATGGCACTCATAATTCATTATTATTATTTTGGGCAGTTTGGTCATTTTAATAAAAGTCATTTGTAAGGATTTATAATCCTTACTTGGTTTTAAACCTATTAAGGAAAGTCATACAAAATATTCGAGACTAAACCCTAAGTCTCGGGGAGCTCTATCCTAAGGTCTCGATACCTAAGCTCGGGTATCACAATGGTATTTCCCCACAACCCGCTAAAAATCTTATTCTTTCAAGGTATCGCTATTAACCCGCACTTTCGACTAGTCGGTTAAAATATGTAAGATTTTAGCCGGTATTACATCCAGAAAATACAAATAAATTCCTTAATTATTTTTACAGAAAATAAACTCTTAAAATTTTCCTTTTAGTTTTCTTAAGGTTTTAATATCTAAAAACCGATTTAAGAAAATTGCCTAATTTGTCTTAATTAGGAAAACCGTTATAAATTTCTCATCTTGACTAATTAATTTTCCAAAAGCAATTAATCAATTTTTACTTACTATAAAAATAATTCATTTAATTATTTTCTCAAAATATAGGGTTTTAAGCCCTCTTTTAATTTATTAACTATTAATAAATTAAACCTCTTATTTTTAGAAAGAATAAAAACACTTTAATAAAAATAATTCATTTAAACTCAAAGGGGTAATTTTATTGAAAATATGATTTCAAGACTTACCAATTTATATCTTGAAATAAGTAAAATTTTACTTTTGACCTTATGTTCCAAAATCTCATTTTTACACTAAGTGTGAAAAACCTATTTTTCACATATTTAACTACATACTTCGTTAGTTCATAACTTGAAATTTACTTACCCAATTGTTACAAAAATTTCCCAATTCCATTTTTGTTATGCCATTTAGGTCTTTGTAAAATCTTAGGTCAAAATGAGCATTTTTTATTGGTGAAATCATTTTCCAACAATGAGGTAAAAATGACCTTATTTTCAAGCCCTTATTTTTTCCAAACTTTGACAGTTAATAACTTTCAAACCGTTCAATATTTTCTTACCAAATTTTACAGTGGAATAATAGGTTATGCCAGAAATATGTCCACAAAATTTTATAAAAACTGGGTTCATTTGCCCTATACAGTGGCTGTCCAAACTTCGTTCCAAAAATAAGAATACGAAAAAAACAGTTTTTTTACCTAAACTTTGAAATAGCATAACTTACTCATTTCTAAACATTTTTTAGTGTTTCAAAAGCTCAATTTTATGTACTCAATCTCAACAACATCACAGTACAATTTAATTTTACAAAAAAAATATACAGTGGCTGCTTCACCCCTTGGAAGTCACAGCTTAAAACATGTTTTGTTTTAGGGTATCCTACAAAACCCTTGGGGGTTTTGGTTCCCATTTTCAAAAATCAATACACATGCATCATAAAAATTATTAAAAAACTACCATAACCTTATTACATCACCAACAAGAAACTTTAAGCATTAAATATACAAAATAATGCTTAAAACTAAAAACCCTACAACAAAATCATCAAAAGTAAACTTTTTACCTCTTTGGTGTTCTTGCTTAAGGTTTGGACCTTCCTATAAGCTTTGACTCCTTCAAAACCTTTCAAAAAACCCTAACCAACTTCCCCCAACAACATAGTTAATTAGCTATTTGAAACTCTAAGCTTAAAACTTTACAAAAGCCTAGATTAGTGAAGCTTTACCTTAGGGAAAATACTTCCTAGACCAAGACTTAGCCTCCAAGTTTTCCTTGGTGTTCTTGAGGTTGAATATTGAGAGAACACTTTGAAAGGTCTTCAAAAATCAGATGAGTGAATGAGAGAGGGAGAGTGGTCGGTTCTTAGTGTGGGAATTGCTCACAAAACTCTTCAAAATATCACAAAGCACTTAAGTGCTTTTCTACCCACTTGCCCACTTGACTTCTTCATTAAATGGGATTTAATCTTTATAAAATTGGGTTCACACCACTCTAAAATACCACATGGCCAGCCACCCTTTGCCATATATGATCATTTCATATTTTTTTTTTAATAAAGGTTAATAAATGTTTCATAAGAAGAAAAGTCCAAATTGGCTTTTGACACCTTTTTCACTCTTATTAAGTTTTAATCACCAAACTTAACATTAATTAATTAAATTAAATGTCTCTCACATTTAATTTAATTAATCACATAATAAAATTTAACCTAAGGTCGATTCATGGAATAAAATTCCCCATTTCGGCAAAATTAGGCATTTACCACAAAATGCCTTAAAATTTCCATTTTCTTTTAGGTTTATTATTTTTGACCAAACTTTAACTTTTATGAATGTATTTTATGCCCAAAATATAATTGCCATGATTTTTCGTTTTATTTTCCGAGATTTTTACCCGATCAGGGTTTTTGTGTCGGTCCAGGACCGAAAGTCTTATCTTGACTTTTAAAATCACAAAATTCATATTTTGGCTAGCAATAACTCATGGAATACTTACAAACAAAATATAATATTATTTAAAATAATATTCTTAACCCGGGGGAAAAAAATCCCGACCCGAGTCGTTTAAAGGTACCCGAAAACGTAGGAAGTTACATAAGGCGCCCCAGACCACTCACCCTACCACTACAGCACCCAATGGTTAGCGTTGTAGCGCTAGTCACAGCACAGCAAATCTTGCCTTTTCCTCCTCCAATTTTCCCCAAGCCAAACCTTACCAAAACTTTCCCAAACTTCAACCAAACATAAAAACAAGCCTACCAACATCCTCCACTCATCCCAAGCATCCCAACCACACATAACCCAATCACATGCACCCCTAATCAAAAAATTCACCATAGCAGGACCTAAAACTCAGAAACTCAGCAAAAACAACAATTAAAACCACAGAACTTGAGCTAGAATTCCTTACCTTTTCTGGATGAGCTTAGCCTAGGTTATCATCCTCACTAGCTTGGCCTTCACCTCCTCTAAACTCAGCTTCAATTTCCCTAGAATTCCCCATCATAACTCAGCTCAAAATCCATGACAATACCAAAAACTAGAATCTAAAAACTACCTTGAATCTTACCTCAAAAGATGAGTATCCCCTGCCAACTCCTCAAACCAGACCAAGAGCCCTAGCCTCAAGCTTCTGCTCTTACTCTCCCTGAGTTTTTGCCCCAAAAGACCTCAAGAAATGGTGAAGAAAAGCTTAAACCGAGAGAGAGAAAAGTAGACTTCCAATTTCCCTTTTTCCTTCTCTTATTTATTTTCTTTCCTTTCTACACAATCCACTAAGTATAAAGCCTAGTAACATTTATCCTTTATAATCCAAATGACCACAATACCCTCCCATAATTCCTAAGCCTTCTAATCCACCTAGGGGCATTTTGGTCATTTCAACCAATTCCTGCTAATTACACGAGTGTCTCTAATATTTACCACTTACTTCCCGACACCTAACTAATCACCAACTATATTCCTCAATGTCAAAATTGACACCAATATATTCTCTAAATTTCCTGAAATAACCCCAGGCTCGCCCCGAGCCGGGTATAAATCCCCGCCGTGACTTTTTCGCTAAACTGCTCACTGGGATCGTCTCGAGTCAAAAGTTACAAATATATCCACATAATAATGTGGTCTCAACAATTTATCACATATATATACAATTATGCCCTCAACAGGCCAAAATTACGATTATACCCTTCTAACCTAATCAGAGCCTACATGCATTCTAATAAACATAGTCATGCATTACAAATATTCAAATAGTCATATAATATGCTTTTAAATCATTAAATCACATAAAGTCCAATTATGCCCTCCCGGCACACTAATCAAGGCCCTTAAGCCTTGTTAGTAAATTTGGGTTGTTACATTATTATTATTATGTCTACATATTCTATATGATAGAAATAGAAGAACAAAAAAATTTACACAGAGAAGAAAAACTATCATCTTTTTTACACAAAATAAAAACCTTTCTCTCTTGCCTATAATCAAGAGTCTCGTTTGTCGAGAATACTTTTGATTCACAAACATTGATTTTTGTTCTCTATGTGCCCAACCACATCTTGAAGTGTAGAGAACGTCTTGGAAGATCTAGGTATGAGTACTCTAGCGAGGATAGGATGATCGAAATATAAACGAAAAGATTCAAGGATTCTTGATAGGCTACAAGAGGTAAATCATTTCATATTATTTTTACATATACATATTATATTGATTAACATATTGCATATTAAAGGATCCTCATATAAAGTTGTTTATATGAATTTTTTTGTTGTATACAATTCAACCATTAACGCAATTTTTGTTGTGCACAAGGAACTATTGCTAACCGTTTTAGTATGAATATGAACTGACATGCTTATTAGCATGATTGTTGAGTGCGAATGTTTGTGTTTTTTAGTCTTGGACCATAAGGTGGCAATAGGTATAGTTATTAATACCTAACTAGCCGAATTGATTACTGCAACAAGGTACACGGTACAAGCATTGAAGTATGCTTCCAGGGCAGTCAGACCTGCAAGCTGGCTAAGGAATACAAGCCGAGAATGATAATCAGGGTCAGACCCCTCCGCTATCTCCTGAGAACTAGCAGCAAGTTCTTGCTGATATGCAAGCCAGATTACAGAGGAAAGAAAAAGAGATATGCCTCTTGAGATAGCAAATGATTCTTGCAAGGAATGTTCAGCCAGAGGTACCACATGTATTGGTGCTGACAGTATTACAGCCGGTAAAGGCTGGGAATAGATGGGAACCTCTATATGAAAGGTTCAGGAAGCAGTACCCTCCAGTTTTTTAGGGCAGTGCAGATTCGGCTAAGGTCGAATAGTTGATGAGTATGATTATCACTATCCTGGATATCACCAGGGTAGTTGGTAATGAGAGGGTGGCCTGTACCAGATACATGTTTTGGGAAGATGTCCAAATTCGGTGGGAAGTGATATCTTAGACCAGGAATGTGAATACCATGGATTGGGAAGAGTTCATAATGGTTTTCAATGAAAAATATTATAATGATGCAGATAGGGCTACAATGGTAGAGGAATTCAGTAAGCTGCTTCACGGAAACATGTTAGTGACAAATTATGCATTGAGATTTGACAGATTAGCTAAGTTTGATGAAGACATGGTACCCACTGATGGGACAAGGAAGGAAAGATTCCTTCAGGGGCTACAGTGTATGGCAGCCCAGGATGTTCGCATTACCAATGTGTTTGGACTGACAACATATGTACAGGTGGTAGAGAAAGTCCTTAGGAAAGAGGGCATAGAGAACAAAATCTGGCGCGAGAACGTGGCCACAAGAGTTACCAAAAGGATGGTACCTCCATTTATGGGTTCAGGTATGGTTAGAGGCCCTAGTGATTAGAAAAGGAAGGGTCTGGATGTCCTTTTAGCTCCAGGCCCTGACAAGAGGCCACGTAGTATACAGATAGGCCGCCAGGGAGGCAATGAAAGCTAGAGGACTTAACGCCCTACTACCCTAGAGTCGTTACCATGTGCTTTTAAAATGTGTAATTAACTCACTAATCAAGGTGTTAGACCCAAAAGTGTAATTAAATTAAAGAAAAGACTCATTTAATAAAACTTCCATGTGAAAGACTTAAATATTCATTAAGATCATAAAGGTGTTACATTGGGATCCCAAAATGTTGTTTAAGACATATTTACAGCTCAAAAGTCACTGTACAGTCGACCTAGGCAACAAAATCAGACTTTTACATTACGCTCCTCAAAAGTACCCTAACTGTGGCAGCAAGGTAGGCCAAATATGTACGCACCACTCCATGCCCTCAAACTCATGGTTGATTGGCCATTTCCGTGCCCTTACCTGCACCATAGAGCACCCGTGAGCCAAGGCCCACCAAGAAAACTTCAAAAGCATAGCATATAATGATTCATTTCAATAAGTGCATAACTAATCAAATATAATAAACAATCCACATGTTTCTACAAAAATTCACAACAGCGGCCTAAGCCGATCAATGTGCATTACCAGGCACCATGTTCACAGTCCTAATTGAGTGGGTGAGTACGACACCCTTAGGTGACCCTACCATGGCAACCTTCATTCAGCATGCCTATCGCAGATCCCGACCCTTGCCACTCACTCACAAACACATATATGACATAATAGTTACAAACATTTACACATAATACTAAGCACAATACAAGCACAGATAATCGGGTCACGCCCTGCTCTACGTGCACAAACATTTTTCTTACCTGAACTTTCCAAGCTCTGGGTAAACAACCTAGATACGATCCCCATCAAACACCCGAATTAGCCCTAAGTCACAATAATATGGAACCTCCATCAATCTCATGTAAATAAAAACTTTTGAACTGAGTTCTAGACTCTAGGACCTCGAATTATACTAAATCGAGTAGTAGAATCCTTCCAGAGCCCCTAAGTTTGAGTCCCCGAGCTTAAAATCCTTAATTAGCCAACATTCTCTATTTCAGCCGAGGTGCTCATCAGAGGCGCCACAACCCTTTACAAGTTAGAGAGTATACCTAGGCAATTCCTGGGACATGGGCCGCAGTGCGCCCTACCCAGTGCCGCGACGCTAAGGCAGTTCAGCGAACCCCCTTAGGCCCCTGAGTTCATGTGGGTCACGAAGCTCAAATCAGTATTGTGGCACGACCGCACGAACCCAGATTCCCTAGCACTTTTTCCTGCGTTTTCCCCGAGCTAACTCGCCAAAAGTCAATTTAAACATACATTGAAGTAAGAATTGAGTCTAGGACCCTCAATAACATAGCATGGGCATCACAATTATTGGAAAAATCAACCACAAATCCTTCTCCACCTCAACAACCAAAACTAGCACTAAATTTAGATAAATTCTAAACTTAATCAGAGAAAACAAGTTATAGAGGTTACCTCAGAAGTGATTCCCATTCCCTGAACTGAACTTCAAGTAATCCTAGCTTCATGCCTTCATTTTTCCTAAGCCAATTCCTCAAAATGTCAAAAGCTTCTCAAGGTTCACAAGAGAGAGAGAGAGGTGAACAAGAGATAGAGTTTGAGAGGATAGAGTGAGTGTTCCCTTCTGCCTTCACTTTCCCCAGCTTCTACTAAAGTCTAGAGCCTAAAACTAAGTCTATCTCTTCGCACAAAAGAACAAGAGAGCCCCTAAATTAAACCTTATCTTAATCGCTCCCAAGGGCGATATCATCATTTGCCACATTCTCGCTAATCCTCAAATGACACTATAAATTCCCAATTAATCGTGATATACCCAATTAATCACCAAATAACTACCCGTTAACTACCCGTTACATAGTAAATCTCAAATACACACTAAGTTCCCAAGATACCCCTAGGCTCCCCCCAGGCTGGGTATTTAACCCTGTTATGACTATTCTGCAAATCTGGTCACTAGGATCGCCTCAACTCGAATATCGAGAATATATTCACAAAATAGTGTGGTCTTAATCATTTAACATAGATATATTCAAATATGCCCTCAACGGGCCAAAATTACAAAAATGTCATTCTAATAAGAAACGGGCTCACATGCTTGCTTAATACACCTAAACATGCTAATATAGTCATATTACCATATAAATCATGTATGCCACATAATCACACACATATTCAATTAATTTGACATATAAATCAAACTATGACATCCTAGTACACTAATTAAGGCACTAAGCCTTATTAGCAATTTGGGACGTCACAAGTCAGAACAAAATTTGGGCGAGAACGCAACTAGGAGAGACACCAGAAGGATGGGTCCTCCATTTATGGGTTCAGGTAGGGGCGGAGGCCCCAGTGATCAGAAAAGGAAGGCTCCGAATGTCTTATCAGCTCCAGGCCCTGAGAGGAGGCCACGTGGTATACAGATAGGCTGCCAGGGCGGCAATGAGAGTTGAAAGACTTACCCAGATTGCGCAATGTGTAGGAGGTGCCATGTGGGAGAGAGTTGGGAAAAGTCCTGCTTTTTGTGCGGGATTTTGGGACACCTAAAGAGAGATTTCCCAAGAGCAAGAATGGAAGAACCAAGGAAGGCGGACAGCTCGACTCCAGCTCGAGTGATCACATTGACGCAGGCAGAGGCTGAGGCTAGTCCCTCGGTAATGACAAGTCAGCTTTCTAGTGCAGCAACCTCTTATACTATTTTGAATGATTCTGGTGCTACACACTCTTCTGTTTCTAGTAGGATAATTGATAGACTATGTAGGCCATGTCATTATTATACTATGGGGTTCGAAACCTTCCTGCTCGCTAGGGAGATTTTAGTTTCTAGGAGATGGATTAGAACATTGCCAGTGACAGTGGATGGTAGAGAGTTGTCAGTTTACTTGATAGAGTTGGTTATGACCGACTTTGACATGATCCTGGGTATGGACTGGTTAGTGAAGTATGGGGCAACCATAGACTATAAGAAGAATATTGTAACCTTTGAGCCTAAGGGGATCCCTTTATATTTGTTGGCACTATGTAGGGACCTCGTGTACCTATTGTAACGCTTGACTCCCCTAGAGTCATTACCGTGTGGTTTTAAAATGTGCAATTAACTCGCTATAAAGTGTGATTAAGTTAAAGCAAAGAATCATTTAATAAAAATTCAATATAAAAGGTTTGGACATTCATTAAAATCCTAAAGTGTTACATTAGGATCATAAAATATTGTTTAAAACATATTTTCAACTAAAAAGTTATTATACAATTGACCTAGGCTAAAAAATCGGACATTTACATAGCTTTCCTCAAAACTACCCCAACCGTGGCAGCCAGGTAGGCTAAACATGCACGCACTGCTCCATGCCCTTCAAAATTCCAAAGCCTTAGAGAGGGAGAGGGATGCACGAGAGAGAGAAGGAGAGCAGCTGCTGGGAGTATTTCTTTTTCTTTCCTAAGTGTTCTGCTAAAGTCTATCCCAACCAAGTCTATCCTCTGGCACTAAAATGATCAGAATACCCCTAGGTCAACTCTTAGTCCTTTAATGCGTCCAATGGAAAACCTCTCATTTACCCCATTCCTGCTAATTCCTCGAGTATTCCTATAAATCCCCAATTAATCCTCGTATACCCAAATAACGGATAAAAAACTGCCCGTTATTCGATCAACCTCGAATACACACTACGTTCCCCAAAATACACCTAGGCTCACCCTGAGCCAGGTATTTGACCCCGTTGTGACTATTCTGCTAATCTGCTAACTAGGATCGCCTTGAGCACAATATCACAAATACACCCACATAAAAGTGTGGTCTGTTGGAAAAACAATAATATTTCGCAGCGAAATGGGCATGGTGGGCCAAGTGTCTATAACACAAAAAAATTTCCATCACTCATATAAACAGTTTATATGTTCAAGAAAAATATCCAGACAGAAACATTAATATACAATATTATTAATCATGCAACATATATATAAATATACACATATTTATATATATCATATACACATATATAAAAATATTCAAGAACAGAAATATTTACCTCTTGAAGCCTATCAAGTGTCCTTGAGTCTTTTCGTATATATATCGATCTTCCTATCCAACGCTTTGAGTACTCAAACCACGATCTTCCGGAGTGTTCTCACACCTCAAGATGTGTGTGGGGACATAGAGAACATGTGTTTGTAATTTAGGAATCACAAGTATATCTCAACACATGAGAACTTGGATTATGGCCTGAGAAATGTTAGAATAAAAGAAGAAGAAGATAATCTTTGTTTGACAAATTCTGAAACTTTTCTGAATTCTCATTGACTTGTGTATTTTTCTTCTTGTTATTCTATTATATATAGAGAGAGAGAGAGATTATGTATTACCTTATTATTCCTAATAATAATAATATCATATTGACGATAGGAATTGATTTAGGTAAATATCTAACCTACCAGATTTGAAAATATCTATTTTCAAATTATTAGTTAATTAAATAAATAAAATAAAAACAACACAATTACATTATCTATATACTGCTACATGCATGGCACAGTCCCTGGACTGTGTCATGTGTGAATAGTAGTATTCCCTTTTAAGAGATATTGCATTTTTCTTTTATTTATTTATTTAACTAAAATCAATCATTCCATAAAATATGGTATTATCTTTTTAAGGAAAGATCACAACCATATTCAAAATTTAAATTTTAAATTCTAAATTCTAAATTCAAAATGCTGATCAACATTATTATCATCTTTTAAAATTCAATAAATCAAAAACTATTTTTGACTTACCAATTTTATTTCTCCCACTCAAATAAAATAATTAATTTAAAAAATTGATTAATTAATTTATATATATTTCAAAATTATAAATTTAAATTAATAAACATATTTTCACAAATTTATTAATTAATTCCAAATTAATTATTCAGTCTCAATTATCAAATAATTGTATACTTGACCCGAAGAATAAAATTCTTCCCAAATTTCAAAATTATAGTTTTTACTCTTGTATCAACTCTTACCTTTGTTATCCCTTAAAAATCCAGAGATGACGTAGCAAATAAGAAAGTGGCACGTGGCATCACAAATCAGGGAAAAACGACGAAGTATTGAAAAAAGACCGATGAGTAAAAAAGATAGGTCCAGGACCTATAGAAAGTCAATTAGGCCTAAACCCCCTAGGGTGGTCGGCCTGACCCTAACCCCTAGGGGTGGTCGGCCCAAGGATGCCCAAGAACCCCTCGGGGTGGTCGGCCTACACTCCCAAAGACACTTCACTGTGTAAAACTCACGCTCGTTCAAACTAAGATCAACAGGACTAGCACCCAGAGGACCAACGGGTCTAGCACCCAAGCTCTAAATGGTCATTGAGCCTAGCTCCTAAGTCTCATAGGCCAATCAAGACTTAGTTTTTTCTCAAAGGTCTCAATCGTGCATTATCAACCACGATCAAGAGAAGACAACGGGAAGACCCACGATTTCATAATTATGGGAAGGTGGACACCTATCTCCACTCCCAATGATCGTGTACCAAACCACGATCCCACTCTTACTGATCATGTAACAGCCCCTGGTAACTATAAATAAAGGACATAGGGCTTTGTTTCAAAGGGCTCTTTTTTATGAAATTTTGGGGATCGATCTTTTTGACAAGGGAACTCTTCAATTTGTATTTGTAATTTTCAGTCGAGTGATTCAATACTAAAGACTAAGTGGATTAGGTTATTACTGTTCATCAAAATAGGGATGAACCATTATGAATTCCTGTGTGTTTGTTTAAGATATTTGTATTCTGTCGTATTTTATATTCATTCCGTTCAAAAGATGTAGTATATTGTACATACGATCGTTGGCCAATTTCACAAGTCAACATCTTGGTGCTTTCATTGAGAGTACGAAATCAAGAAAACACACTTTCATCAGTTTTACGATGCCTCCAAAATCCAGTCAAACCAAGAAGACGGGTCCCAGGGATTCCACCACTCAGGATCCCGTCGATTGTGTTAACGAACCTCAGGTGGAGGTTGGAGACCAACCTGATGCAGAAGATCCACAGGATGCTCACCAGGAGGAGATGGCGCAATTTCTGGGGAGGCAAGAGGCCTTTCCTGCAGAAATTTCCCTCCAGAGGGAAACTATGGAACGACGAGAGATAGATGAGCAAGTCCACATGATGATCTAGAGGGAGCAGGATGCTGACCGGAGGCACCAGGAGGCTGTTGTGGCCCTTAAGGTGGCTACCCAGTTAGCCCGAGCTAACGTTGACGTCGCTGCTCAGGTGGTGAGGGAGGCTCAGGCCAAAGCAGAAGGGATGTGAGACAGTAGTAACAGGGAGTCCCAGGGGAGGATTCGACCCCAAGGACACTCTCAGAGCCACTTTCCCAGAGACAGGATAAAGAGGTGCCTCCTCCATGACTAAGAAGAATAACACTTCATCTTAGAGTAAGAGTGTTACCAACCAAAATGCCCCTTCCTAGGGGGAAGGTGAAACAACGCAAGAGATGAGGTTCAAACATCTGAGAGGCGTGACAGGAATGGAAATGGCTGCTCAAAGTCTCAAAGTCATGTATGAGGAGAGGCTCGGGGGCAGGGTCGCACCGACAAAGGCAAGGCTAACGTACCACCCCTATACCCTCAGTCTCGCAAAGGAAAAGAACCGATCAACAACACCAATACTGTGTTTGATATGCTCGGGAAAGATGCACAACCTCAGGATCTGAGGGAGGTCATCAACAGGAGGACCAGCGCTCAGAAGGGGGTACCAGGGATGTCTACCCCACCTAGAGCAGTGATCCCACCAGCATTGCAGGCTCAAACAGATGCATTCGTCATGACTGTTCAGGGTCTGACAAAGAAACCTTTCGATATCGAGCTGGCTAATAAAAGTGGGATTCCCTTCAGTGCCATGATCTAAGCTGCTCAACCACCACCGAAATACAAGACCCTAAAACTTCCAAGAAACAATGGGAAGGAGGACCTAGTACGACACATTGCAAAGTTCAAGGATCAGATGGAGTTACTCAGTGTGGAGCACGATTATAGGTGCAGGGTATTCCTTACCACTCTCTCTGACTCAGCTTAGGAATGGTATTGGAAATTCAAACCTGGATCCATAACTTCCTGGGATCATTTCAGGAAGGAATTTTGCAAGGTCTTCAGTGCTGGACGAATTCAACAAGTTTATGCCAATCCGCTAGCTGACATCAAGCAAGGGAAAGATGAATCCCTGAAGGACTACATCCAATGATTCATGAGAGAGGTAAACTAAGCGCCCACAGTAGGAGATGAAGGGAAGTTCGTTGCCATCTCGGCAGGAATAATTTATCGTAGTCCTTTGTGGGATAGAATACACTGGAACCCCATCAACTCCTTGCAGAAATTCCTAGATTGAGCAAACAAATACATGAAGCTAGATGACGCTATCATGAAGGAAGAAAAAGGAATAAACCATCTGACCACTATCAAGGCATACAAGAACGACACAAACCTTGAGGGCGGCAATGGGGGAATCAATAAGAAGAGGAGTACCTTAGAGGCCGAGCAGGGTGGAGAAAAGAAAGCTAAGTCAGCACCAGCCGACATACAACCTAAGCATCAGCCCTACCAGCCTAGGTTCACCAATTATACCGTCCTTACTACATCAAGGACTGAGATTTACTTGGTGACATATCAGAAGGTATCATATCAAAAGCCACCACCCTTGCGCTAAGAAGGAAAGAGGGACAAGAATAAGTTTTGTCATTTCCATAATGATTATGGACACAACACAAATGAGTGCAAACAACTTAAGGTTGAGATAGAGTTTCTCCCCCGATCAGGAAAATTCTCGAGGTACCGAATCAAGACTGAAACTCCGAGGAGGAATCTAGAGTTCCAAAGGCAAATGAGTCAACCACTGGAGCTAGTGGCCGTCAACTTCACATTGGATACCATATGTGGGGGACCCCACATAACAGTCAATAGTAACAATGCTCGTGAGTGATATGCAAGGACCCTAAGACATGAGGTAGGGGTGTTTTCCCAGTGCATGGCAGTTGAGGAGCGGTCTCCAAAGAATCCAAAGTATAAAAGTGAAACTCTCACTTTTACGGAGGATGACGCCTGGCACGTGAGGTACCCCCATAATGACCCTCTGGTCCTTACCATTAAAATCGCTAATGCCCAAGTGAAAATATGCTTGGTGGATACGAGAAGCTCAGTAAATATCATCTACAAAACATCCCTCGAGTAGATGAAGCTCACGGTCAAGGACCTGACACCGTGTTCCCAAGTGATATATGGGTTCACGGGATAATGCCTAGCACCAACAGAAACCATCAGACTAGCCCCCGGGCACGAGACTGTGATGACAGAGTTCCTGGAGGTAGATTACTCATCGGCTTACAATGTAGTGCTCGGGAGACCCCTCCTGATGGCATTACATGCAGCGGTGTCTATCTAGCATCAATCTTTGAAGTTCCCCATAAGCGCAAGGCAAGGATGTGTACAGGGTAACAAAAGGGAGGCACGAGAATGCTATAATTCGTCAGTGGTCAAGGCAAAGAAAGGACCATGCGCAAACCACATGGTAGTAACTTGTTGCGAAGAGAATGAAGGAACCAATGAGGTTGTCAACATGGAAGTTGACGTTGAAATAAACGCTCTCCTAGAGCTGAGGGCTCCTTTTAACGAAGATTTGTTATTATAGCAAGTTTCCCTAAGTGAGGGAAACAACATCGATCCTCGCTTTAGGGATGACGTCATGGGGGTAGGACCGGTATATGAAGTCCTTGACGTCATGTGGGTAGTTCTTGATGAAGTCTTACTAGATGAGGAGGACCTGACTAAAGTAATTATAGTCAGGAAGGAGCTAAAGATAGAAATTAAGGCACGGTTGGTAGAATTTTTGAAGAAGAACCAAGACGCCTTTGATTGGTCACATAAGGACATGGTTAGAATTTCTCCATCCGTGATAAGCCATGACCTCAATGTGAACAAGAACTACCCTCCGATGCAACAAAAGAGGAGATTGCTTGACAAAGACCAATCTCAAGCCCTAAAGGAGGAGGTCTAGCGACTCAAGGAAAATAGTTTTATAAGGTAGGCCTACTACCCAGATTGGGTATCAAACCCCATGCTGGTCCCAAAGCCAAAAGGAAAGTGGAGGACATGCATGGACTTCATAGATTTGAACAAGGCCTGCCCCAAAGACTGCTTCCCACTACCCAGAATAGACCAATTAGTCGATGCAACTACAAGACGTGAAATACTCTCATTCATGGATGCATATTTAGGGTATAATCAAATAAGTATGCCCCCTCCCGACGAGGAACATACCAGCTTCCGGACAGACAAGGGATTATACTGTTATAAGGTGATGCCATTCGGCTTGAAGAACGCAGGAGCCACCTACCAGCTTTTAGTGAATGGCATGTTCCAAGACTTGATCGAAAAAAATATGGAGGTATACGTCGATGACATCTTGGTCAAGTCCAAAGAATCTAGAGGGCATGTTCGAGACTTGGAGGAATGCTTTGCAATTCTTAGAAAGTATATCATGAAGATTAAACCCTCTCAAGTGCTCATTTGGAGTTGGTTCTAGTAAGTTTATCGAATACATAGTCAATTCACGTGGAATCGAGGCTAACCCCGAGAAGATCAAAGCATTGATCGACATGAAGTCACCTACCACAATAAAAAAAGTACAAAGCTTAACAGGGAGAGTAGCTGCACTAAGTAGGTTCATATCAAAGTCAACAGACAAGTGTGTCCCCTTCTTTAACCTGCTAAGGGGCAGCAAGAAGATCCAATGGACCAAGGAGTACGAGAAAGCTTTCCAAGACTTGAAGGAGCATCTCACTCAACCTCTCGTCCTAGCAAAGCGAATATATGGTGAAGTACTATTCATCTATTTTGCAATCACCGTGCTGATTTGGTAAAAAAAGAGAACATGGTTCAACACCTATGCACTATATCAGTAAAAGGCTAGTAGGTGCATAGTCTAGGTATCCCCCTTTTGAAATGCTAGCCTACTGTTTAGTAATTGCCTCTCTAAAGCTACATCCATACTTCCAAGCTCACTCGATCTGAGTCTTGACTTATCAACCGTTGAGACAAGTTCTTTAGAAACCAGAGGCCTCAGGATGATTACTCAAGTGGGCAGTGGAACTAAGCCAGTTTGATATCACTTATCATTCGTGGACGGCGATAAAAGGACAAGCATTGGCAGACTTCATAGTCAAAGGCACCAACCTTAAAGACCCTTCCTACTAATTTGAGAATCGAGATACCGAGAAGGAAGGAGATACTTCTGTATGGAAGATATATGTTGATGGAGCATCCAATGAAAACAACTCAGGCGCAGGAATCATACTGATCACTCTGGAGAATCACTAAATCTATTGTGCTCTAATATTTGGATTCAATGCTTCAAACAACGAGGCTGAGTACGAGGCATTATTAGCATGATTACGCTTATCTCGGGATGTGAATGCAAAGTCCCTGGAGATATTTAGTGATTCCCAGCTAGTGATGTACCATGTACTGGGGGAGTATCAAGCCAAGGGACTTAGGATGGTGCAGTAACTGAAAAAGGTGAAGGACTTGTTGACACAGTTCAAGAAATACTCAATTATACAAGTCCTGAGGGAGCAGAATGCCAATGCTAATACCTTAGCCAAGCTTGCCAGTACCAAAGATGCGGACACCCTGAATGTCGTTCCCGTCGAATACTTGGCAGAAAGAAGCATAACCGAGCAAGAGGCACTACTTGTTGAGATAGGAGATACATGGATGACCCCTATTATTAACTATCTCAACCAAGGAGTAGTATCCAGTGATCAGAACAAAGCAAGGAAGTTGATGAGACAAGCTGCACAGTATATGATGGTCGAAGGGGTCCTATACCGACGAGGGTACTCTCTACCGCTGCTAAGGTGCCTTACACCCGACTAGTCAAAGTTGTTAATGAACGTGGTACACGAGGGATTTTATGGAGATCACGCTGGGGGGCAGAGCCTATCAAAGAAAATCATAAGACAAGGATACTTTTGGCCGACGATGAATGAAGACTCGATGGAGTATGTCTAAAGATGCCACAAGTGTCAGATGTTCTCCAAGATACCCCCGGCAGCACCTAATGAATTAACACAAATGCAAAGCCCTTGGCCCTTCGTTGTATGGAGGATTGACCTAATCAGAAAGCTACCCACGAGAAAGGGAGGAATTCAATTTGTTGTTGTAGTCGTAGACTACTTCACCAAATAGACTGAAGCAGAACTACTCGCCACCATAACCTCGAAGAAAGCCTTAGACTTTGTGGTGAAGAATATCATATGTCGATTTGGTCTACGAAAGAAAATAGTCTAAGACAATGGGACTCAATTCGACAGTGATATGTTCATCGAATTTTGTATGAGGCATGGAATCACAAAGAGTTTTTCCTCAGTAGCACACCCCCAAGCTAATGGTCAAGTAGAAGCAGTGAACAAGACTATCAAAGACACTTTGAAGAAACGCCTTGAACAAGCCAAAGGAGCCTGGCCAGAATTACTTCTGGAGGTCCTATGGTCACATCAAACGATAGCTCAAACGGCGACAGGCCATACCCTGTTCTCTTTGGCATTGGGTCATGAAGCCATGTTGCCAGTTGTACTCAATCCCCCATCGCATAGACTAGATACATATAATCGAGGGAGAAACCATCAACTAATATAAGAGTGACTCGATTTAGTCCAGTAGCCTCACGAGCCAGAGACTTCCTAAGCTCCCTCACTCGTGTTTTCTCGGGAAGGAAATCCAAGTTCAAGTAGAAGTAAGAGAAAGTTCTCTCTGAATACTCCTCTCGAGCCTTGTCCCAGGAAACCTTGACCTCTTGCTTCTTCTCGACAAGAGCATCCTTCCGCAACTGGTCCATTTCAGCAATCAACTTCTATTTCTAAGCTTCAGACTGTTGGAGCTGATCTGAAAGTTTCCCCTCCATCTGAGTTATCCTAAGTGTCAACTCGGTCACTTTCTACTGTTCGAGCTCCAAAAATACTGTGGATAGTGTCGATCTTTTCATCCTTCGAAGCAATGCCAGCATCCCTAGAGCCAAGAACGCGCCTAAGGTCCATCACCTCTTGGTGGATAGCTTCAAGCTCAGAATGAAGGTTGGAGAGCGTAGAGGTATACTCTACAGACCTATCATGAACTTGAGAAACCAACATCAGTGGCTGCAAAAAACATACAAGTGTTAGATAAACATCAACACACAAGCTAGCGAGACAAGAAGAGAACTGTAAAGGATTCACACTCTGAATGTCAAGGAGTGACTTTGTTAGGATGAGGCTCAAGTCCTCATTCTTAATCCCATTAAGATCTGCAATCATCTACTCCAGATGGGACGCTCGATCCATGATGGCACCTAGGTTCCGTATGGTAGACTGGTGTGGCTCAAATAAGGGAGCAGGCGCAGAACAGGAGGCGCCTGCAACAGTGAAAATGGGAGGAACTTGTGTAGGCAAGGATGGCTCTACCTCTGCGATAGGACTAGACGCCAAAGGAGTCGGAGGAGGCACCTCGAAAGGAACCTCCATTATCGACTCATCCTCAACCCTAGCCCGCTTAGCCGCTCGAACCAAAGGACTAGCCTCGGTGGGAGTCAACCTCTGCTGGGTGTGGACTAAGCCGAACATGTCAGAACCTACAAAAGAAGACCAAATGTTAGAAGGATATTAAGCATAGATGAATCATAAAATGATGGTGATAAAGTGTCGAACCTTTAGAATGAGATTCAGGATCGAACATAGTCTCATCAAAGTCATCCAAAGCGAGTGATGAGTGTGCAACAGATACACCCACCTCATCAGCCTCTTGTCCAGCTAGCACAGGCAGAGAGGGTACCTCCTCAACATGAATAGGTCCCATGGAGTCTATGGCGTTCACGGGCTCGGGACCATCTTCATCCGGAACATTGGCTATAGTAGGAGGAAACAGCCTGACCTTCATAAGGTTCTCTGAAGTGACGAGGGTCTTGACATTCTTCTCCTCAGGGGTCATGGCAATCAATGCCTTGGCCCTAACTGTCATAGCATGGGTAGGGAGCGGTCTGTAAAAAAGGCCGACGTGCTTAAACTTGGAGTAGTTGGCCTTAGTGTCCTTAGTGAAGAAATAGTTGTTGGCATATCTAAAAGCCTTGCTATTTCTAGAGATCTCTTCCAAAATGGTGTCGATACCCTTGCTCATATAATGGTGGAAGTGGAAATACCCCGAGTTGCGCTGAGAAGGGTTTGTCTTCAAGTCAAACAAGTAGTGGATCTCATGAGGCATTGGAGCAGCCCATTTTCTGCATTGATAGATAATGTACAACGCAGATAACACCAAGATCATATTAGGAGCCAGTTGAGAAGGAATAATACCAAAATAATCTGCCACGCTCCGAAAGTACGATGAAGAGGAAGTAGGGTGCTAGACTTGATGGCAAAACGTGTCCAGGCACACATACCCAAAAGGGGTCCTCAGCTCTGTCATTTGGACCAGGGATAGTAATAGACACGCTAGAAAGGTCAAAGGTCTTTTGTAAGTTCTTTACCTTCTCTTCAGTCATGTCAGAGGCATCCTCCTTGAACCTCACAACCTTATAATCAGTAAGGCGAGGCTTCTCAACCATTTTCCATATGATCTCACTGGCCAAGGTGGCCCCAGAATCTGATAAATGGAACTATTTTTATCGTCTCTTCTTTTGATGCGCAGCTGGCGAGACTGTCTTGCTCTTGGAAGGAGGGTGAACCACCTCAGGTCAGAATATGTGAATAGAATGCTCCTGAGGATGATTAGCATGACGATGAGAGCCCTCAGTATTTTCTCGCTGAGAAGAAGAGTGATGGGGAACCCGACTGGTATCTCAGTACAAAGGGCGTTGCAATGAGTCTCGCTGACCTGACATATCCCACTGAGAAGAATGAATTCGCTGAGATGTGCCTTGAGAGCCGCGGGGCGTACTATGCTGAGAAGAGATCTGAGAAGAGCCAGGCAAAGAGCCCTGAGTGATGTGCCTAGCAAAATGAGGATCATCTTTGGAAGGTTGCTGAGTTTTCTGTTTTACTCTCACCATTGGGCTATTCCTTTTCAAGAAGTCTTCCTCACTGAACAAATATAAAGCGGAGCGAGGGGAAATATTTTTCAACCTTTCCAAGAACTTCTGGGGAGTACGCTCGCTTGCAGACTTGTCTGATGAAGTGGAGCTGGACATCTGCAACAAAGGAAAAATAAAGAGAAAAGCTAATAAGTAAACATAATGAAGCTAATAGTTGGGGGCATATCCATGAGCTAAGGAGAAAAAATGAAGAAATCAGGGGAAAAAATCTATATAGGGGACCGACCCAGTGAGACTAAGCTCAGGCCAACCAACATAGGACTCCCCTAGATTTGGAAAAATCGATTGAAGTCACAAAGAAGGGTTAACATAGGCCCTAAGCTTACAAAACGTGAAAGAAGGGGCATAGGTGGTCAGCCTACCACCTTAGGCCGACCACCCTAGGGATGCAAACCTTTGAAAAATGCCATAGGACTAAGGTTCAAGTCTCTAATAAATTATACAGTACAAGGAAGACCCCAAAGAGGTCATTAAAGAAGGAGAAAAAAAATTAGGGTCCGAGGTCGTCAGCCTATGCTTAGGCAGACCACCCTGGATCCCTGGAAATCACCGAGGGAGTGTGGTGGTCAGCCCATGATGCGAACCCTAAGGTGCTCAGCTTATGATGGGGTATGCAAAGCTGGAAATTTCCAGGGGCATGAGGAATATGGCCTAGGCTTGGATTTGAGCCCTAGAAATCGCCCAGCTAAGAAAACCCTAGGGGTAGTCAGCCTAAACCCTAATCCCCTAGGCCTAGAAATCTCCCAGGCTAAGGAAAACCCTAAGGTGCTCTGCCTATGATGGGGTATGTAAGCCTAGAAATCACATAAGGTAAGGGAAATGCAAGGGAATTCCTATAGGTGGTTGACCCATGATGGAAACCCTAGGGGTGGTAGGCCCATGATGGAATTTACATCCCTAGAAATCGCCTATGCCTAGATCTGAAAGCTTGAAAATCGCCAGACCAAGGGAACCTAAGAGTGGTTAGCCTAGGTCAGAGTTTTACAAGTGTGAAATCACCAATGCTAGGGTTTGGAACCCTGGAAATCGCCAGGCTAGTGAATCTCAAAGAAGTGGTCAGTTTAGGGTTTTACAAACCTGAAATCGCCTATGTTAGGGTTTGGAACCCTGGAAATCGCCAGGCTAGTGAATCTCAAAGAAGTGGTCGGTCTAGGGTTTTACAAACCTAAAATCACCTATGCTAGGGTTTGGAACCCTGGAAATCGTCCAGGTTAAGGAAATTATAGAGAAATCATAGAATTGATTCAAACAAGTCAATTATTTTGGATAAAAATAATACAAAACAAGAAGATTAAGATATATTCCTCAAAGTTTCAAAGTATTTCTTCTAAATCTAAGCACATTTAAATTAAATGATGAAAGGATTAGGAGAAAATACTTACCCAAGTAAAGATTTGAGTTTGATGAAGAACTGGAGAAATCACGCTTGGAGAATCCTATAGCTTAGGCGCACAGGGCAAAGAAGTGAGAAGTGAGAAGTGAGAAGTGAGGCCTGCTTATATCCCTCTCATGCTAAACATATATTTTTAGAAATTCAAAATCCTTGAAAAATATCTGGTATGGTTAAAATTTTAAATTCCTTGAAAAATATCTTATATTTTTAGGAATTCAAATTCCTTGAAAAATACTTTGTATTTTTAGGAATTAATATCCTCGAAAAATATATTATATTTTAGGACTTCAAACTCCTTGAGAAATATGTTATATTTTTAGGACTTCAAATTTCCTTGAAAAAATTACTAGAATTCTAGGAAATTAATTTTCCTAAAAAAATTTAATTATTTTTTTGAATTACCAATTATCCTTGAAAAATCTGTGCTGAGCAAATTATCGATAGTTTATAAAAGTACTACATAATGTCCCGAGGGCCAAGATCAAGTTTACCATAATGTTGAACACATTACGAAAAACTTGGGGGCAAATGTTATCCCTCAAAAATCCAAAGATGACGTGGCGAATAAGAAAGCGGCATGTGGCATCACAAATCAGGGGAAAACGACAAAGTATTGAAAAAAGATCGATGAGTAAAAATGATAGGTCCAAGACCTATAGAAAGTCAACCAGGCCTAAAACCCCTAGCGGTGGTCGACCTGGCATTGGCCCCCTAGGGGTGGTCAACCCGACCCCAACCCTTAAGGGTGGTCGGCCCAAGCATGCTCAAGAATCCCTCGAGGTGGTCGGCCCACCCTATCCTCCATAGGTGGTTGGCCTACACTCCCAAAGACACTTCACTGGGAAAAATCACACTTGTTCAAACTAAGATCAACAGGCCTAGCACCCAGCAAATCAACAAGCCTAGCACCCAGAAGATCACAGGCCTAGCACCCAGAGGACCAACGGGTCTAGCACCCAAGCTCTAAAGGGTCATCGAGCCTAGTACCTAAGTCTGATAGATCAATGAAGACATAGCGTTTTCTCAAAGGTCTCAATCGTGCATTATCAACCACGATCCAGAGAAGACAACGAGAAGACCCACGATTTCGTAATCATGGGAAGGTGGACATGTTAGGAAAATATATGTTATTTCAATGGAAATGGTAAGAAATATTACAACTCTAGACAAAATAATACAAATAAACTTTAGATTTATTAAATAGTGTTACAACTCTATAACTAAAAATACAAATAAACAAGAGAAGGATTAGAAGAAGAGAATGGTGAAATACAACTCCAAGCAAAATGATACAAATAAAGTAAAAATGTTTGTCACAAAAGAAATGAGAGGAAAACAAAAATACAAGTAAATAGAACAAGAAAAATAAGAAGAAAAGAAATAGTACAAAATATAAGAACAAGAACAAATAATAAGAAACTCTCACTCACACAACCAAAGTGAAGAGTGTTGGGGATCATCAACTTGAACAAGGTTTGAAACCTTTGTCCAAAAGCTTATTTCCCACTAACTCAAGCACTAAGGGATCTCTCACAGATTTAGAAATTGCTTTCTGGAATAATCAAGCCTCTAGGTGTTTTCTAGCCAAGTGCTCTAATTGATAGAAAAGTTGTGTCTTACAAGTGAGCAATAGGCTCCTATTTATAAAGTTTAGAGACGCCCTTTGAATTTCAAATTCCACCAACTCCCATGGCTATTACCAATGATTAGTTGGATGTTAATGGAATTAAAAATGAGATTTATGAGTTATTTGGGTTTTTGGAGCCGTTCAAAAAGGTTGGAAAAAACTAAAAAAAAAAATTGTTCAGTCAAGCGCTTGTGGCCGCCGCCAGGAGTATCTGTGACCGCGGCTAGGAGTATCTATGGCCGCAGCCAGGAGTATCTATTGTTGTGGCCAGGAGTATCAGTGGCTATGGCCACTAGTCTTTGTTCCCCAAGCTGCGGCCACAAACATTTTCTGGCCGCAGCCACCAACCAATTTCAGCACACAAAAATGTGTTGTTTTTTCAAACGGCTCCAATTCACTTCCAATTGATTTTGTAACCCCCAAAACACATTATTTTGGTTAAAATGATATCTCTAACAGCCATTTCCCATATGGATTTAAGAAATACATCTCAATATTGTGTAACATGACATCTACTCAATAATGAGCAATATTTGGAAGTTACAAATTTGTGACTGAATTTGTAAGACCAAATATTTTACATATTTGGATATTCACACATATCTAAATATTGTAACTCTCTATTATATGTTACAATATGTGATACTCTTGGTCACATTTATTTAATCTAAAACATTATATTATAAAATAATATAACATTCCCCCACTAGATTAAATAGTTATCTATTGCAACACTTATTTAATCAATCAACATTATTTTTTTTAAATATAACATATCCCCCACTTGAGTAAATAATAACTCTCTCTTATAGGAGTCATTGCATTGGTGTATAAAGTAAAGTGTTTTTCAACTTGAACTTTACTATAGTGTAATTATCACAAAATTTATTGAAAATTTGGTATCACTAGGCATTGAATCATCTTCCCATGATAACAAATCAATGATAACACACACACCTTTGCCATGTTCACTCAAGACCTCTATGTCTCTCTTTGCACCATTAATGGCCATGTGCACTTTCCATTCATGGACGTTCTTGAGAATACTCCCAATTCTAATAAGAAACGGCACCACCCCTAGGTCCAATAGCTAGAACTTTTACAATATTTTGTTATCGAAAATACTTGTCTTCACAAGACTGAATTTTATTAAAAAATCCTCTCGGTTTTAACCCTCGACTTGGTAACTCTCAAGTACTCAACATCTTAGATCGGACTTGTTTTGAGTACAACTAATATTAACTTGACTGACTTTTTGTTACCTATTGACCCTAACACTAGTTAAATAACTAGTGTTAAGAAAGGTTACCATCAATCGTGAATCTCATTAGGAAATTTAAGTCCCATCCCTCGATATGATGTAGCCACTAAATCCCTTGTTAGTGGCTTAGTGAAAGGATCTGCCAAATTTTCACTTGTTCTCACATAGGATATTAAGATGACTCCTCTTTGAATCAATTCTCTTACATATCCATATCTTAGACTAATGTGTCTAGACTTCCCATTATATACACTGATGTATGCTCTAGCAAATGTTGCTTGGCTATCGCAATGTATCGATATTGTGGATACATTTTCTTTAATTAAGGGTATCTCTATCAATAGATCCCTTAACCATTCGCAATGTATCGATATTGTGGATACATTTTCTTTAATTAGGGGTATCTCTATCAATAGATCCCTTAACCATCCAGCCTCTTTGTTGGCAGTAGCTAGAGCTATAAACTATGCTTCCATAGTGGAATGAGATATACAGGTTTGTTTCTTGGAATCCCAAAAAATTGAACCCCCACCAAGTGTAAATACTCTACCAGTTGGGGACAGATTGTCCCCAAGATTGGATATCCAGCTTGCATCTGTATATTCTTCTAATATTGAAGGAAATTAGGAGCAGTGAAGACTTATTCCTTTGGTTTTCTTGAGATAACATAGGATTCTCCCAATTTCCTTCTAGTGATCCACACATAGATTACTTGTAAACCTACTAAGTTTACTTACCGCAAATGCTATATCAGGTCTAGTACATTGGGCAGCATGCATAAGACTCCCTATAGCACAAGTGTACTCCAATTGAGCCACCACTCTTCCTTCATTCTTCTCTAATTTTACATTATCATCGAATGGAGTATTGGCATCTTTAACCTTGAGATGGTTAAATTTGTTCAATACTTTCTCAACATAGTAGGCTTGCCCCAACGCAAAATCCCCACTATGTTTCTTCACTTTGACACCATGTATGGTGTCAAATTCTCCAAGTTCTTTCATCTTGAAGGTTGATGATAGAAACCACTTTGTTTCTTCTATCCCTTTCATGCTATCACTTAGAATAAGAATGTCATCCACATATAAGCAAACAATGATCACATATCCCTTACAAGTTTTGGAATACAAACACTTGTCTCCATTGTTGTGCCTAAACCCATTGGACATGATAGCTTGATCAAATTTCTCATGCCATTGCTTAGGAGCTTGTTTCAATCCATATAAGGATTTTACAAGTCTACATACTATATGTTCATATTTTGGTAGGACAAACCCCTCGGGTTGTTCCATATAGACCTCCTCATTGAGGTCGCCATTAAGGAATTTCATTTTGACATTCATTTGATGAACATACAAGTTGTTTATAGAAGCCAAGGCGAACAAAATTCTTATAGAAGTTGTTCTTGCAACAGGCGCATAGGTATTGAAATAATCGATACCCTCTTTTTTTCCTAAACCCTTTAGCTACTAATCTAGCTTTAAGGGTGTGTATAGTGTCATCAGTGTGGTATTTTCTCCTAAATACCCACTTACACCTAATTGGCTTAGACCTCGGTGGGAGGTCTACCAATTCCCAAGTGTTGTTGGAAATAGTGGAATCCCTCTCATCATTGATGGCTTCTTTCCAAAATGAACTATTTCTTGATTGCATAGCTTCTCTATAAGTCTTAGGATCATCCTCAACAAGAAGTACAATAGGAATTTTCCTAATGACTTCCTCTCTATTTCCTTTTACCATGTAGAAAGAAATTCGTTGAGAATCTATCTCATCCACTACTAGACTTTTCTCCTTTCTAAGCCTTTGACTTCTTTTAAGTTAAATGGGTTGTTTTACATTCCTTTGAGAATTCTCCTCTTGAGAATCATTTTTGGATGTAGAACCTTGAGAATTGTTCTCATATAACAAATTCTCCTTTAGAGATGTTGAAGCTTGAGAATTGTTGTCACATAACATGTTCTCATAAAATTCAACTTCTCTAGATTCAATCACAATATTAGACTTTAAGTCTAATAGCCTATAAGCTTTACTATTGTTGGCATAACCAACAAAAGCACATTGTATGGCTCTTGAACCTAACATTGTGCTATTAGGTTCATTTTTCTTGCAATATGCAAGACACCCTCACAATTTGAAGTGCCCTATGTTGGGTTTTCTTCCTTTCCATAACTCATATGGAGATATCTCATTTTTCTTCATCGGTATTCGATTAAGAATGTGACAAGCGGTTAACAACGCTTCATCCCATAAGTTGAAATTCAACTTAGAAAATACCAACATAGAATTTATCATCTCTAGATAAGTTCTATTTTTCCTTTCGGCAACACCATTGTGTTGTGGTGTATAAGGTGTAGTGCACTCATGAATTATACCATTTTCTTCACAAAATGTATTGAATTCACTAGAGAAGTACTCTCCTCCTCTATCACTTCTTAGCACCTTAATCTTTTTATTAAGTTGATTTTCAACTTCTAATTTATATATTTTAAATGCATCAAAAGTTTCATCTTTATGCTTTAAAAGAAACACATAGGTATATCTACTAAAAGCATCTATAAAAGTAAGAAAATACCTTCGACCACCTTTAGTTAAAACACCATTTAATTCAAAAGATCACTATGGATTAAATCTAGTAAATTAGATGATTTTTCTACACTAGGAAATGGTTTCTTAATCATTTATTCCTTAACACATGTTTCACATTTACCATAGTTTTTAATATTGCATGCAATCATACCACATTTTACTACTCTTTTCATGGTTGAAAAACCTATATGAGATAGTCTAACATGTCACAAAAATAAAGAATCATACTTAACAATATAGACGGAATAAGCATTTTTATTGATAACATTGAAAGTTACATCATTGGTGCACAACTTAACCATACCCTTACATCATTGGATTTGGTAAGAATAAGTTTACCAGACTCAAAAACAGCTTTAATGCCGGGCTTGCCAAGAAAATCACCACTTACCAAGTTTCTACTCATTTCGAGAACATAAAGTACATTCACTAATGTTACTTTCTTGTCGGAGGTGAAAAAGACTTCAATGGTACCTTTGCCAAGTACCTTGGAATTTTCCTCATTGCCCATTTGAATCTCATGGTTGCCCACTGACTCTTCAAAGGTCTTGAACAATGATTTGTCATAGGTGACATGGACAATGACACATGTATCATACCCCTACCCTTTCACCTTGCCTTGGACCGCATTCTCCTCAGTAAGGGTAGAAACTATATTCTTGTCTTGAGTTGCATTTACCTTAGGTCCTTGTTGGTCTTTTCTACGCCTACACTCTCTAGAATGGTGGCCATTTTTCCTGCACACAAAGCAAGGACCTTTCTCGCCCTTAAACTTGTTTGGGTTGGTTCTTGGACCCAATGATGTCTCATTACCCTTCTTGCCTTTCCCTTTGTTTTTGGGATGTTTTGGTTGTGACACCCTGTTTGCTTTGAAGGTCTCTCCATTAGACCCCTCCACAAGTTTATCTCTACATATCGATTCCTTTTTTATTAGAATATGCTTTTGGATTTCCTCCAAAGAATAATCCTCATTTTTATGAAGGATTCTTTTCCTATAGCTCCTCCAAGTTGGTGGTAATTTAGCCACTATAGCACCAACCTGAAAGGCCTCGGGAAGCTCAATCTGCAAAACTTTTAATTTGTTAACAATTATTTGCAATTCATGTATTTGAGGAAGAATAGGTTTATCACCAAAAAACTTGAAATCAATATATTGAGATATCAAAAACATTTTGGTACCTTCCTCTTTCGCCTTGAATTTTGTCTCAAGTGCATCCTATATTTCCTTTGCCGATTTGGTCTCAATGTAGAGGTCATAGTGTTAGGAAAATATAAATTGTCTCAATGGAAATGGTAAGAAATTACAACTCTATGCAATATATTACAAATAATAATGATTGATTTAAAAAGAGTTACAACTCTATAACTGAAAATTACAAATAAAAGGAGAAGGAGATGTAAGATGATAGAAATATAAAATACAACTCAATTACAAAAGATACAAGTAAATTAGAAGTGTTTGAACAAAGGAAATAAAAGGATTACAACTCTTAAACAAAAGTACAAGTAAATAGAATAATAAGAAAAGAAGAAAGAGCAATAGAAGAAAATAAGAACCAAAACAATAAACTCTCACTCACACAACCAAAGTGAAGAGTGTTAGGGATCACCAACTTGAACAAGGTTTGAAACCTTTGTCCAAAAGCTTATTTCCCCCTAACTCAAGCACTAAGGGATCTCTCACAGATTATAGGAAATGCTTTCTGAAATAATCAAGCCTCAAGGAGTTTCTAGCCAAGTGCTCTAATGGATAGAAAATGTTGTGTCTTACAAGTGAGCTATAGGCTCCTATTTATAGAGTTTAGAGACACCCTTTGAATTTCAAATTCCAGCAACCCCGTGGCTGTTACCAATGTTTAATTGGATTAATATGGAATTAAAAAAGGAGATTTGGGAGTTATTTGGGTTTTTTGAGCCGTTCAACAAAGATTGAAAAACCTGAAAAATTGGTTAGTTTTTGGCCTGTGGCCGCGGCCACTGGTCTCTGTCCCATAGGCCGCGACCACCAACATTTAGTGTCTGTGGCCACCGACCAATTTCTGCACTTAAAAATGTGTTGTTTTTCCAAACGGTTCCAAACCCTCCCAGATGATTTTGTAACTCCCAAAACACATTATTGGGGTTAAAATCATATCTCTAACAACCATATCACATATCGCTTTATGAAATTCATCTCAATATTGTGTAACAACAATTTTACACAATAAAGGGTAATATTTGGAAGTTACAAATCTGTAACACCAAATATGTTACATTATTTGGATATATCTCATATATCTAAATATTGTAACTCTGTATTATATGTTACAATATGTGACACACTTTGTCACATTTATTTAATCTAAAACATTATATAATAAAATAATAAAACACATAGAGCCTATCAGAAAGGGCGTTGAGGATGTGACCCCTACAAAGGAGATTTTCCACCTCCCTCTTCCTTCTTTTCTCCACCTCCTCGAGAGTGTCCTTATCGGATGGCGTTGGGAGAGGTTCTAGAGTGGACTCTAGAGTGTCGGCGATCTTGAGAGTGGTCAAGAGAAATCTCACCTTGTCTTGCCATCTAGTGAATTCAGACCCATCAAACCTATCCAACCTCACTATGTCGTGATTCATGATCTTGAGAGTCTCACCTTCCATTGAAACAAACAAAGAGATAAGCTTTTGAATGTTAGGAAAATATATGTTATTTCAATGGACATGGTAAGAAATATTAAAACTCTAGAAAAAATAATACATATAAACTTTCAATTTATTAAATAGTGTTACAACTCTATAACTGAAAATACAAATAAATAAGAGAAGGATTAGAAGAAGAGAATGATGAAATACAACTCTAAGAAAAATGATACAAATAAAGTAAAAATGTTTGTAACAAAAGAAATGAGAGGATTACAACGCTAAACAAAAATATACAAGTGAATAGAACAAGACAAATAAGAAGAAAATCAATAGTATAAAATATAAGAACAAGAACAAATAACAAGAAACTATCACTCACACAACCAAAGTGAAGAGTGTTGGGGATCACCAACTTGAACAAGGTTTGAAACCTTTGTCTAAAAGCTTATTTCCCCCTAACTCAAGAACTAAGGGATCTCTCACAGATTTGGAAATTGCTTTTTGGAATAATCAAGCCTCTAGGTGTTTTCTAGCCAAGTGCTCTAATGGATAGAAAAGGTCAGTCTTACAACTGAGCAATAGGCTATTATTTATAGTGTTTAGAGACACCCTTTGAATTTCAAATTCCACCAACCCCCATGGCTTTTACCAATGATTAATAGGATGTTAATGGAATTAAAAATGAGATTTTGGAGATATTTGGGTTTTTGGAGCCGTTCAAAAAGGTTGGAAAAAACTGAAAAAAAATGGTCAGTCAAGCACCTGTGGCTGCGGCCAGGAGTATCTGTGGCCACGGCCACTAGTCTCTGTTCCCCAAGCCGCGGCCACCAACATCTTCTGACCGTGGCCACTGACCAACTTCAACACACAAAAATGTGTTGTTTTTCCAAACGATTCCAATCCACTCCCCATTGATTTTGTAACCCTCAAAACGATTCCAATCATATCTCTAACAACCATTTCACATATGGCTTTAAGAAATTCATCTCATTATTGTGTAACATCAAATCTACACAATAATGGGCAATATTTGGAAGTTACAAATTTGTGATTGAATTTGTAACACCAAATATGTTACATATTTGGATATTCACACATATCTAAATATTGTAACTCTCCATTATATGTTACAATATATGACACTCTTTGTCACATTTATTTAATCTAAAACATTATATTATAATGTAATATAACAGTACATGTATTTCCACTACCAATGATCGTGTCCCAAACCACAATCCCACTCTTACTGATCATGTAACAGCCCTTAGGTACTATAAATAAAGGACCTAGGGCTTCATTTCAAGGGGCTCTTTTTTCTGAAATTTTGGGGATTGATCTTTTTGATGAGGGAACTCTTCAGTTCGTATTTGTAATTTTCAGACGAGTGATTCAATACTAAAGACTAAGTGTATTAAAAGATTACTGTTCACCAGAACAGGGTTGAACCACTTTAAATTCATGTGTGTTTGTTTAAGATATTTGTATTCTGTCGTATTTTATATTCATTCTGTTCAAAAGGTGTCATATATTGTACATACAATCGTTGGCCAATTTCACAGGTCAACAACATTGATATGGTGTTGATAGAGCCACCCTGACCTATGAACCTATAATATCAAGATCCAATAAATATTAGATTATTAATCAAAGCGCTTTGATTAAATGATCTTATTTTTTAATCTCATGATTACTCGATTGAACTATTCATATTTTTAGACATACATTTACAGAGTACTTTATTAAAGAATAAAGTGTTTGTTGATATAATCATTACATACAACGTTAGTCCTCTATTAATGGTTCATAATTAATAGGGAATAAAATACCGTCTTACACTTTTAACTATATCTTGTTCCTAGAGAACCATTGACTTTACTAATGAAGGATGTGTCACAATAAGTTTGCGACGTGAGCGCTCATAACCTTTTCAGTTCCAAAATTCAACCCAATAAGGAACCATTATTCAATCTATAAGAAGGTATAGATTCCATATCTGTTAAACTATGTCCCTGAGCATATATATCATTAAGTCCCCAAAATAATTGTTCGTAGCCTGATCATTCTAACAAACCTTGATGTATGAATCAAAGGATCAGATGCACTAGTTTGGTCAAGATGCACTAGTCGTACTCGAAAGCCTAGATACACCTTCGAAGTGTAACCCATTATTTTCAATCAATGACTTAACTCAAGAGTGTGCCTTAGGGTCAGCTAAACTTGAAATACATCATCATTTATATTCTCACAAGAGAAGTCAAATTTGAGATAAAATAAACATATTAGGAAGTTTTTCCTTAGGGAGGCCGCAAACTGAGGTGACACGAGGCCCTTCCTATGCCTCTCGGTATTCAACCAATAATGGAGACTGTTATCCCCAAATTTTGAAAATGATGACATGGCAATAAGAAGTGACAAATAGCAAGGAATGGTGAGTGATCCGGTAGACCGGTGAAGGTTTTTGGCTGACCAGTCAAGGGTCATGATCAACCAGTCTTGTGCTTGTCCGTCCAGTCATGTGCTTGTCCGATCAGTCATGTGCTTGTCCGACCAGTCAGGTGCTTGTCCGACCAGTCAGGTGTTTGTCCGACCAGTCAAGTGTTTGGTCGACCAGACATGTGTTTGGCCGACCAGTCATTTGTCTTGGCCGACCAGTGAGGGTTTGGCCGACCGGTGAAGTGTTTTGGCCTTCCAGTTTTCCTTCTGGGTGTGATGTGGACCGACTAAATAGATCATTGCTACGTAAAAGATCCTAGTAATGGCTTCAGCTAGAATCGGCCATACCTGCATGGGAATCTCTCATATTATCCCAAAGAATCGCATATTGTTGTATTTTAGAAGTTATTATTAATTAAATATTGAAAGAATAATAGAAAGATCCCGATTATGAGGGACTGGGTTTGTACGATCCTGGGCTTATAAATACAAAGCTCATGGCATCATTAAGGGGATTTAGATTCTAATTTTTTTTGAGAGAGTATTTGTATCTTGAGAGAAATATTGTATTCTTTTCATCTTCATTGAAGAAACTCAGTTGACGTAGGTTCATCTGATCTTGAGTGTAGATTCATAATCATAACTCTAAGTGGACTAGGCTATTACTAACACATTGGGGCTAAACCACCATAAAAATTGTCTGTGGTATTTTTCTCTTGAAGGTTTTTTGTCGTTTTGACGCCTACACGTCGTTGGCAAAAAACGCGGTCAACACAGACCATGGGGCATATTGTCATAACTCTCTCTCCCGGTCACTATTTAGAAAAAGTGTGTTTTTCACAAAATCAATATTTTTTAATTTAGTTGTAAAAATAATTTTAATTATTTTTACCAAATGATATTATATTAATTACTAATCCAACTAAGCAAAAATTATAAAAATTGCACCCTTAATTCTAATTTCAATTTTGCTTTAACTAAGAGAATATCATTTTTATTTTAATAAAATATTTTTCATTAAAATAACAAATTAAAACAACTTTAATTTTGATTTACCATCTTAACTAATTAAGGATAAATTTATTATTATATGAATTATCATATATAAACATATAATAAAATATAGGACGTTCCTAATAGCATGTTTCTACACGAATCTAATGCATGCTAATTGCATATTGTGTGGGTATATGAATGGTATGTTATAATGCATGATAAAATATTAAACACTTTAATCACATTCAAATATAAATAAAAGCGGGCTGGTAACTTTTTGGTATTTCTAGAAAAATTACAGCACTTGCAAAAAATACATGAAAAAGTAACCTAGACTAACTATGGCCTTATGAAGAGAACCTTGATCTCAAACCTTGAGATGTAGTCTTGTTGACCCAATGCCACCATTTTCCATTTCCATTTTAAATTATACAACTTTATAATTATTTTAAACAAACCTTTTAAAATAATTAAACTTTGGGTTTTAACACCCAAATAGTTTCTAAGGCTCAATTATAATTTGGGTAATTTAATTCAAAAATAAAATTAAATAATTTAATTTTAATAAATCAAAATTCAAAGTAATTTTAATTTTGGATATTTTTAATTAAAACAATTTTAATAATGGAAGAGGAAAATTAAAATATTTTTAATTAAGGAAAATAATCAATATTATTTCAATATAGAGAACATGAGTTTGTAATTTAGGAATCACAAGGATATCTCAATACATGAGAACTTGGATTATGGCCTGAGAAATGTTAGAATAAAAGAAGAAGAAGAAGAAGAAGAAGAAGATAATCTTTGTCTCACAAATTCTGAAACTTTTATGAATTCTCACGAACTTGTGTATTTTTCTTCTTGTTATTCTATAATATATATATATATAAATATATATATCCAAAGATTAAGTATTATCTTATTATTCCAAATAATAATAGTAATATAATAATAATATCATAATGATGATAGGAATTGATTTAGGTAAATGTATAACCTATCAAATTTGAAAATATCTATTTTCAAATTATTAATTAATTAAATAAAATAAAATAAAAACAATATAAATACATTATTTGTATATTGCTACACGCATGGCACAGTCCCTGAACTATGTCATGCGTGAATAGTAGTATTTCCTTTTCAGGGATATTGCATTTTTCTTTTATTAATTTATTTAACTAAAATCAATCCTTTCATAAAATATGGTATTATCTTTTTAAGGAAAAGATCACAACCATATTTCAAATTTTAAATTTTAAATTCAAAATTCTAATTGATGATCATCATTATCATCATCTTTTAAAATTCAATAAATCAAAAACTAATTTTGACTTACCAATTTTATTTTCTCCCACTCAAATAAAATAATTAATTTTATTTATTTTTTTATATATATATTTAAAATAATAAACATATTTTCAAAAATTTAATAATTAATTCCAAATTAATTATTTAATCTCAATTATCATATAATTGTTTACTTGACCCAAAGAATAAAATTCTTCTCAAATTTCCAAATTACAGATTTTACTCTTATATCAACTCTTACATTGATATGATGTTGATAAAGCCACCCTAGGAATCTATGGACCTATAATATCAAGCTCCAATAAATATTAGATTATTCATCAAAGCTCTTTGATTAAATAATCATATTTATTAATCTCATGATTACTACGCTACAAATATGAGATTGAACTCTCGATAATTATAGACATATATTTACAGAGTACTTTATTAAAGAATAAAATGTCTATTGATATAATCATTACATACAATGTTAATCCTCTATTAATGGTTCATAATTAAAAGGGAATAAAATTACCATTTTACCATTTAAGTATATCTTGTTCCTATAGTACCATTGACTTTACTAGTGAAGGTTGTTTCACAACAAGTTTGCGACGTGAGCGCTCATAACCTATTTAGTTCCAGAAGTTAATGTAATAGGGAACCATTATTTAATCTATAAGAAGGTATAGATTCTATATCTGTTAAACTATGTCCCCAGCCATATATATCATTGAGTCCCCAAAACAATTGTTATTAGCCTGGTCATTCTGACAAACCTTAACGCATGAATCAAAGGATCAGATGACATATATAGGAGGTCATAGCAACCTCAGGATTAAGATCATCATGTATATGATAATCCTTTGATGTGCTTGATTAATACTATGAAACTGTGTTTAAACAAGTATTAATAAATCACATATGGTACAGTTCTATATATCACTATATATAAAGCACCATCACTGAAGTGTCCTACTACACTAGTGACCTAGATCTAGGTCACTTGTATTCATAATACTAGCGAACTGTACTAGCAGTAATGAATCTTAAGATTCTATAACTTTATTTTACTACGAATTGTTTTAAGTTTATTATCTTAATCTCTATCCTCCCATACCAATATGAGATTAAGACCACATAGCTAAACTTTGGAATTTTATGATATTTACTTAATATTATCAACATAATATCGGACATAGTCTATATATATAATAACTCAATTCAATTATTTATTTCATTTAAAACATTTGTCAACTACAATTGCTTTACGGGCACTATTCCCAACATGGTCTCAGTCAAAACACACACATAATTACACTTATGCCCTTAACGGGCCAAAATTACAAACATGCCCTTATTAACCAGAACGAGCCCACATGCATATTTAATACACCTAAACATGCATATCTAGTCATATTATAATATAACTCAAGAAATTAAATAATAATATACATATCTCATAACTAATTCACCTACTAATGCAATTAAATCTATTATTTCCCTCTCGACACACTAATAGAGGCACTAAGCCTTATTAGAAAATTTGGGTCGTTACACATATGATATCAGCATTAAGGGTTAAAGAACTACTACAAGATGGTTGCATAGGATTCCTAGCCAGTGTGGTATATACCACTCACGTCGTGCTAGTGGGACCAGAAGAGATTACATTAGTCTGTGAGTTCTTTAATGTATTTCCAGAGGATTTACCAGGGTTGCCGCCACACAAAGAGATAGAGTTTGTTATTGAACTAGCACTAGGGACAGAGCCAGTGTCTTGGGAATCGTATCGAATGGCCCTAGCAGAGTTGAAAGAACTGAAGGTATGGTTATAGGAATTGTTAGACTTGGATTTTATTAGATCCAGTTTCTCACCATGGGGTGCACCAGTCCTATTTGTAAACAAGAAGGATGGTTCCCTGAGGATGTCCATTGACTGCAGGGAACTGAATAAGTTAACCATTAAGAATAAGTATCTTCTACTAAGGATAGATGACCTGTTTGATCAATTGTAGGGTATGACAGTATTCTCAAAGATATATCTTCTATTTGGTTATCACCAGTTAAGGATCAAGGAAGCAGATATACCAATTACTGATTTTCGCACCAGATACAGGCATTATGAGCTTCCTATCATGTCTTTTGGATTTACTAATGCCCCCATCGGCTTTTATGGATATGATGGCATGGTGTTCAAAGACTATCTGTATCGGTTTGTGATTGTCTTCATCGACAATATTCTGGTTTATTCTTAGTCAAAGGTAGAACATGACCAGCATCTCAGATTGATTCTATAGAGGCTGGGGGAGCACAGATTGTATGCGAAGTTTAAGAAGTTTGAGTTCTGGTTACCGCATGTAACATTTCTTGGTCACATTGTCAGTAGAGATGGGATTAAGGTGCACCCAGCTAAGGTTGAGGTAGTTAGAGATTAGTCATGGCCAAGGAACGCGTCTGAGATCAGGAATTTCCTTGGGTTGGCAGGTTATTACAGGTGTTTTGTCGAAGGGTTCTCAAGGATAGCTATCCCATTGACAGAACTGACATGCACGAATGAAGTTTGCATGGTCAGATAGGGTTTCGGTTGTGTTCTTATGCAGGCAAGGAAGGTGATTGCTTATGCATCACGTTAGTTGAAGGAATATGAGCAGAGGTACCTTACTCGTGATCAAGAGATAGCAGCAATGGTCTTTGCATTAATGGTATAGAGACATTACCTTTATGGGGAGATGTGTGAGATATACGCTGACCTCAAAAGCTTGAAGTGTTTTTTCACACAGAAGGATTTGAACATAAGACAAAGGCCTTGGCTAGAGTTAGTGAAGGATTATGACTATGAAATCCTATATCACCCAGGAAAGGCCAACATGGTGGCAGATTCCTTAACCTGGAAAGGTCCGGGAAAATTATATAATGTGAGACATATATCGAAGGAGTTGGCAGAAGATATGACCAGAGATGGAATAGAGTTAGTGGTGGACCAGTTATCGAACATCATGCTACAGTCTACTCTTTTGGAAAGGATAAAGGAAAGTCAGGTGAGTGATCCACAACTGATGAGGATTAGAGGGGACGTCCTAGCTGGAGTGTCTAGGGACTATACAGTGTCACATATGGGCTTGCTGAGATATAACAGTCGGATCTATGTTCCGATGGATATTGTTATCAGATGGGAGATTTTGGATGAATCTCATACTACCCCTTACTCCTTGCATCCAGGCACCATAAAGATGTATTAGGATTTAATATCACTATATTGGTGGCCTGGGATGAAGAGAGATGTGACTGAATATGTGGCTAAGTGTTGGACATGTCAGCAAGTCAAGGTTGAGCATCAGAGACAAGCAGGACTATTACATCCTTTGGATATCCCAGAGTGGAAATGGGAGGATATCACAATGGATTTTTTGGTTGCGTTACCCAAGACCATTGGTCAACATGATTTGGTGTGGGTTATCGTGGATCAATACATCAAATCAGCTCACTTCTTACCAGTGAGGATGACTTATACAGTTGATCAATATGCAGATGTCTATGTGAGAGAGAAATACACCTTCATGGGGCTCCGAGGTCGATTGTGTTAGATCGAGACCCCACATTTACTTCCAAGTTTTTGGGAAGTCTGCAGAAGGCTATGGGTACATGTAACGCCCTGGATAGCCAAGACCGCTACACTGTGTGTTTATAAAGTGCCAGACTTGCTAATCAAGTCATTAAAGTAAAAGCATGTACTGAAATAGTAGAGGAACTAGGATTAAAAGTGTTTTGGTCTCAAAAGTACGTTTTCATTACTAAACATTGTTTACGAACATGGGATCCCAAAATTGACAGTTTAAAAGCCATTTACAAAAGTTACAACGTTTAGATACATCGACTGGCCATACTAAGGCAAAAGCGAGCTGTTAGGTAATCTCTGTCCTGACACACTCCTCGACCGTGGTGATCGAACGACTGGCTATGTACATTACACCTCGGAGCTCTCCACCTCAGGCCTGGTCCAGCTTGCCCTTGCCCTTACCTGCACCACGAAGCACCCGTGAGCCAAGGCCCAGCAAGAAAACACAGAAACAACAGAGCATGAACAACTAGTAACAAATCAATTACACATATAGCATCTCATCAACTTAAGTGTATCAACAGTCAAGTATTTCATAAACTAAGCATCTCAGCTCAAATACATAGTGCACAGACGATAACCAGGGCTAGCGCTCACAGGCAGCTCCCTCTGTTATCCTATTATTTCCGGCACTCAATGGCACTCAACGGTACTCTTAGACCACTTATACGTGTCCCTTGGCATAATACCAACGATGACACAATACAACTTTCGGGAGCACTTAGTCCCATTCACAACCATACATTCGGGTGCAGTTTTCTTACCTTTCAATTCAATAGCTTTAATCCCTCGACACCTTGAGCACGATCCCACTCGAGCCCTAGCGCTCACCTAAACACAATCATGGCCAAAGTCAACATCAACCCTTAAGTTCAAAACCTAGCCCCGGGGCCAAACCCGAGCCCTCGGGATGTCCTAGTTCCACCAAACAAGGTGGTGGAACCAAACCCCAAACCTTAGGTCAAAAACCCTTGCAAATTACCCTAAAATCCCCTTCAGAAGGCAGGGTAGCGCTACAGCGCTCTTGGGAGGGCGCTATAGCGCTACAGACAGAAACCAAAACCCTTCCAGCAAAATGGCCTAGCGCTACAGCGCCCAAAGGCTAGCGCTGTAGCGCTAGTCACAGACAGCCCAACACCAAATTTTCCCCTTGTGCGATTTTCTCGAGCCAACCTCAACCAAACCTCTTCCAACTCTTACCCAAACCTAAAAACAACCTCATGACCACACTCCACTCATCCCAAGCACCCTAAACATCTAAAACCCAAGCACATGCAATCACAAACCCAAAATTCACCATAGCCACCTCCAAACTCTAAAACCCAACATAAACCAGCTGAACATCAGAATTAAAACTTAGAATTCATACCTTTGATAGAATTTCGCCCACAAGCTATCCCTAGGCTCCCTTGGCTTGCTACTCCTCAGCCTTAAGCCTAAATTCCCCAAAGTTCCATTCAATTCAGCTCAAGTACCACAACTTAAAAACCAGAAACAGAAATGGATGAACTCTAGAATCTTACCTCAAGTGTTAGTGAAACCCTGCTAAACCTCTGCCAATTCCTTAATCTTAGGTCAAGATCCTTGATGTTTAGTTATCCCAGCTCTCCTCTAAGCTTTACTCCAGAAATTCTCAAGAAACAGGTGAAGGAAAGTCTAAACCGACTTAGAGAAACTCTCTCTGTTTTCCCTCTTTCTTTTCCCTTCTTTTTCAGACTTCTTTCATATTCTACAAATTCCACTAACTTAAACCCCAGTAATACCCATCCTTAAGAGTCAAATGACCTTTATGCCCTCCCAATTAACTCTAATCCTTTAGTCCACTTAAGGGTATTTTAGTCATTTTGCCTAATTCCCGCTACTTCCTCGAATGTATCTATTATTCCCCGCTTAATTCCCGATACCTAATTAATCACCAATAGCATTCCTCAATGTTACAATAATCTCCAGCTCATCTACTAAATTCCCATTTATACCCCTGAGCTCACCCCGAGCCGGGTATAAATCCCCGCTATGACTTTTCCACTACTTTGCTCACTAGGATCGTCTCGAGTCACTAATCGCGAATATATATATCCACATAATAATGTGGTCTCAACAATTATCACATATATCAAAGCAGTTATGCTCATAATGGCCAAAATTACGATTATGCCCTTCTAACCTAATCTGGGCCTATATGCATACAAACACGCATAGTCATGCATCTCAAGTACTCAAGTAATCATATAACATGCTTTAAATCATATTTATACATCTAAATCACTAAAATCACACGTAATCTCCATTATGCCCTCCAGGAATTCTAATCAAGGCCCTTAAGCCTTATTAGCGAATTTGGGTCGTTACAGTACACAACTGAAGTTTAGTACCGCTTATCATCCTCAGACAGATGGACAATCTGAGAGGACGATACAGATATTACAAGACATGCTGCGAGCATGTGTGCTAGATTTTGAAGGGTCCTGGATTAAGTATTTGCCTTTGATAGAGTTTTCCTACAATAAAAACTATCATTCAACCATTGGAGTAGCTCCTTATGACATGTTGTATGGTAGGAAATGTAGATCACTCATTCACTATGATGAGATGGGAGAAAGGAAATACTTGGGTCCTGAGGCAGTTCAGAGGACCAATGAGGCTATTGAGAATATCAAAGCTCGGAAGCTCGCGTCTCAGAGTAGATAGAAAATTTATGTCAATCTGAAGCGCAGGAACGTGGAGTTCCAAGTGGGAGACTATGTCTTCCTTAGAGTGTCACCATGGAAAGGGGTGAAGAGATTTGGGAAGAAGGGCAAGTTGAGCCCTATATTTGTAGGGCTATTTGAAATCCTGGAGACAATCGGTCAGGTGGCCTATAGATTGGTCTTACGTCTGGCACTGTCGGCTGTACACAATGTGTTTCATATTTCGACACATTGGAAGTATGTGTCTGATGTGACTCATGTATTGAGTTACGAAGATCTAGAGTTGCAGGCAGATCTTTCTTATGAAGAACAACCAATCCAGATACTAGACAGGAAGAACAAGGTCTTGAGGAACAAAACCATACCTTTGGTTAAGGTATTATGGAGGAACAACAAGGTCGAGGAGGCGACCTGGGAATTAGAGTCCAACATGCGAGATCAGTATCCCGAGTTGTTCAGGTAAAATTTTGAGGACGAAACTCCTGTAATGAGAAGATAATTGTAATGTCCCAATTTCCCTAATAAGGCTTAGTGCCTTGATTCGAGGGCAGAAGGTCAATAATTGATTTATATGAATGATTATATGAATTATGTGTGTTATATTATAATATGACTATATTGGCATGTGTAGGTGTATTAAGAATGCATGTGGGTTCGTTTCTTATTAGAAGGCATTTTTGCAATTTGGCCCATTGAGGGCATATTTGTATATGTATCTGTGCATATTGATTGAGACCACATTATTATGTCGATACATTTGAGTTATTTGGCACGAGACAACCCTAGGGAGCAAGTTAGCGGTCTAGTCACAACAAGGAGTAATACTTGGCATGGGGCGAGCCAATGGGTATTATGGGTGATTTGGAGAGTCACCGGGACTCATTGTAGCATGAGTCGTACATTGAGAGAAATAACAATATTTCGGGTTTATCGAATTATTTGGGGAGATTTGGGTATAGAGCGGGATTAGAGAGTGAAAATGACATTTTTGCCATTGTGGGGTGTTGAGAGAGAGGCGAGTTGAGTGGGGGCAGTTTGCTCATTTGGGACCATTCGAATATAAAGGTACGGATGAGTTCATTAGCTCATAAAAACAAAAAATCTCATTCTCTGTCTCTCTCCCATTCTCTCTCTACGCTCGTTAGCGTTTTCGAAGGAAACTCGAGTTTTAAAGCTCGAATTCAATCAAGGTTAGAGTTATAACGATTCTAGGGAAGATTAGAAGCTTTATAGCCTGGGAATTTAGCTAGAAAACGGATTTATCAAAGGTAATTTGACCTTTTATGTTTTTGAGTTTTGTTTTCTTTAAGTTTCTTAAGCTTGATTGAATTTTATGGTTTTGGTGAGTGTTTGATTCAATTTTAAGTTGGGTTTTGCTGCTTGTGATGTATTGATGATGTTCTGGGACTTAGTTGTGGGTTTGGTACTATATTTAGGGTGAATTTTAAGAGAATTTTCTCAGAGAAAACGTTTGAAAAACTGGGTTCGCGGGGCCGCGCCGGGACCCTCATGAACCCAAAACCCTGGGCGGTTCCCTGAACCACCATCGCGCCGCGGTGCCTGTTGGGCTGCGTCACGGCCTATGTCCAAAGAAAAGAGGGTTGGGCTCTCTGACTTGAGGAGATTTGTGGTGCTTGTGAGGGGAGCCACGGCGCCCAAATGAGGAATTTTGGCTAAGTTAGGTTTTGGGTGGCAGGAACTCAAACCTAAGGGATTGGGAAGGATTCTACTACCCGATTTAGTAGAATTCGAGATCCTAGAGACTAGGACTCAGTGCAGAAGTCTTTATTTATTTAATATTGATGGATATCGTTTATTATGGTTGTGACTAGGATACCACTAGGGCTCAAAATAGGATCGTGCTCAGAGAACATGGTTAACTAACTTGTGCTTGGACCAGAGGTAAGAAAACTGCACCCAATACATGATATATGTGATCAGGGCTTGACCCGATGGTTAAATATAGATTTGATTAGGGCTCAGGCCCCTATGAATGAGCATGATTATGATTATGCATGTGATTTCTTGATTAAGCAGGCGTGAATACTCTGTATGTTGATAATTGTTAATGATAATTGCTTGTTTGCATTTTCTAATTGAAAAGCATTGACTTATAAGTCAAAGGCGGTAGTAGCGCACTAAGCGCTAGTCAAAAGCATTGACATATAATTCAAAGGTGACAATAGCGTTCTGAGGGCTCGTGAATATGGTTAGGCCTAACCAGGAGTGTGATATATGTTTGACCGACCCTATGGTCGTTGGAAAATTAAAGCACCAGATACGCTGGGCGAGCTCTAAGGCTGGTTACACAGAGGATAAGGCAATGGGCCCCAGGGTGACTCTATCGTCCCAGGCAATGGGCCCCAGTATGAATTATTAGTCATTTATTTAGGGCAGCATCCCCAGGGTAACTCTATGGTCACATATCTATGGCAACGGGTCCCGGTGTGGCACTGTAGACACTTATCTTAATATAATGCATCCATAAGTAGGGTTATTACTGCTAGGCATGCTTATTATGACTCTATTAACTGCTTATGGGCATGTTTAAGTTTTCTTGCTGAGCCTTGGAACACGAGTGCTATGTGGTGCAGGTACGAGAAAATGGTAGTTGGACCAGCCATGAGTTTGAGAGCTTTGGTGGCGATGTGTACTTATGTGGCTGCTCGACCACCACGGCCGGGGTTTCTCAAGGAACTAGGGTCAAACCCTATTTTTCTGATTAGGTTGGCTTGTTGTACCTTTTGATTTGTAATTATCCTTTTAAACGTTATTTTAGGATCCCATGTACGAACGTAAACATTTTTAATGAAATGGTTATTCATTTTGACCAAAAAATTTAACCCTAAACCGTTAATCACATTTAGTTACATGTTTATGGCCAAGAGACTCGTTTAGAGTGTCTAACACTATTTAAAACACACAGTGTAACGGTCTTAGATATCCAAGGCGTTACACAAACAACAAGACAAAGATCGATTGTGGATCCCCAAGTTGCAAGGTACACGACCAATGGGAAAAACGTTGAGCAATCAATACAACAACAACAACCAAACAACCAGAAAGAGAATAGCCCGAGCAACAACAACAAACACAGGGGAAACCACAGGCATGACCCCAAGATGTGCCTTTTGATGATATTGGATTTGACGATGAGCAGATAATCGATGTCATAAGACACGTTTCAAAAAGAAAAGCCCTCTCGAGGAGGCAGGTTAAGTGGTATGTGGCTCCGGTTAACACCCTCTGAAGTTGGGTACTTGGGGAGTACCCCCAAGGATATGGACTTAGGGGGCAAATTTAGTTATTCCTCAACCTGACCAGCGAGCGCACAATCTTGGTAATGCGTATAGTGCCTGGTTGAGGTACAATATTCAGGTAAGCGCCACTCTCCCCCACTATCCTTATTTTTGGAGTGTCATAAATTACTTCAGTGCCACTCCTTTCCAAATAACACCAAAGAGATACTTAATACTTTTAGAAATGTTTATCATTTATCACGATCAAGGATGGGTCGTTCCTACTCCTCAAGAGGTCCATTACTTATTCGACTTGAAATCGAACCCTGGCCACAAGGGTACTGGGTTCTTCTACTTTTGTCCCCGAGACAAGACTAGGGAGTTCCTGACTGAGCCCACGTTTAGGAGAAACATGGGCAATTATAGTAAGGAGTTCTAATGACTTTCTTGATTGCAGACAATCAGGCTTTTCAGCAAGCAGGTAATTATTTAGTCTGCTATATCATTTCCTTCATTTTTCTTTCCCTTGGCCTCATTCTTTTTGTTGCGCTTTAGGGCCATGGGATAGACCCATTACAACTTTGGACATGGTCATGCGAGCAGTGGCCTTAGATGGGCCTCCCTTTAAAGGAAAGAAATGTAGAGTTCTCGTAACTGATGAGAGCTTGAGGAGTCTCGGGCCGCTTGATACCCACCACGCTGATGAAGAAGGCGTTGATGGTGGGGGAACTATTGAGAAAGTAGTTGGCTAGGAACTGGGGCATTCCGACCAGCCCCAGGCAGTCTCTGTTCCTTAAAGAAGCAGACCAATAGGGATTAGCATGAGGAAGCAAGGTGATGTTCCTCGCCCTCGAGCCCCAGCACCTCTCGTTGGCAAAAGAAAAGTCAAGAAGGTGCTAGAAGTGGAAGACAAGCCCACGTCCTCTAACGACAAGGAGGGGATTCCACGTAATATAGTTATTCCTTTATGTTGTGTGTATGTTGTAGTCGTAGGTTGCTTTGAAAAATCTTCTATGTCATATAATATTTTGAATAAGTGTACTGCTCGTTTATATACTTCCGTAATCTTATACACTTGCATTTTTTTACTATAGCCATGTCTGATTAAAAAAAGTTTAATCTTTATGCTTCCCCTCTAGCCCCGACCAAAGGGGTAGTAAAAGAAAGGTGGCTATGGGGGCTGGTTCGAGCAAAGAGCCGATAGCAAAGTAGCAGAGGAGTAATCCTATTGTTCGCAGATCTCTTGCTACTTCCCTTGTGGCGCCACCCAGCCAACTGACAACCACTCCTTCTGCTGCCGCTCTCGAACAAGCCTCTCCTTCCCATGCTCGGGCGTCTCCATCAGTTCACCAGGCCATTCCTTCCCCTACTCCCGATATGGATCCACTTGATGATGAGAAAGAGCAAATAAAGGAGAAATTGAAGGCAACTACTCACTCCATCTCCTCCCGAGTCCAGAACATTGTTCAACACCTGACGAGTGTTGATGTTGTTTTCAAGCATTGAAACTCGTCGATCGACTCCAGTCTTGGAGGGGCACCCTCTGAGATCCTTTCGATAATTTTCTCTTAATATGTTTCTTAATTTTTCTTCCAAATCTTTTCCGTGTTTACATCTTTTATGTGTTTAGTCTCTTCTTGCTTTGTTTTTGTAGGGTGTTATAACTCTCACCAACACCCACACCAAGGCAGTTAAACTTGAGGTAGCCTTGAGGAAATCGCAGGACACTGTAAAACACTTCCAAGACTGCCACACTCTCTAGTTCCAAGTTTTTCAGGACTTGCATAAGGATCTCAACAGCAAGAACATCGAGACTGATGATATGAGCAAAGTAAGCAAGGTACTCGAGGAGTCAGGAGAAAAGCTCAAGTGCCAACAGGAGGAGCTTGAGGAGAAGAGGGGTAGCCTCGATGATCGTGTCAAAGAGCTCAAGGAGCAACAACTCAAGTTGGATGAGGATATGAGGTAGCTCAGAGAGAAGAGTTTGGAGGAGAAGAAACTTCTCGAGGAAGAGCTTCAGCGCGAAAAGAAGTCACATTCCTCTAACTTAACCAAGTTCAAGAGTGAGACCTTCAATTGCATCTTAATTTTTTGGAAGAACAATAATGAGGCTAATTTTGACTACATTCATGCTTGTCTTTGTGACAAAGAAATTACCAAGTGTGTTGCTCGCGAAGCGAAGGAGCTTGAGGCTGCTACTGCTGCTAAAGAAATCCCTGCAACCCCTGAAGTCAAGCAGGAGGACCCCGAGGGGGAAGATGTTGGGGTTGTGGAGCCTTGAGGAGGGCATCTTCTTGTTGTATTTTTTTCAGTCACCTTGAGTCTCAAGGTTTGTGGTGCAAAGACAATGGCTGGCCGAGCTATATTAATCTCGGATAATATGTGTAAATATTTTTACTCTTGTTTTATACATATTATATATTGTTCGTATGACTTTATCTTGATATAACAATTTGCTTTGCTATACGTGAGTTAGTGCATCTTGGTTTTTTATGTCCTTGCTAGACGAAGCACAATACTTTATAAATTATTGATTATTTTCTAAGTATTACTTAGTTGTGTTATTTTAACTTATTTACTTATGTGGCATCATGTATACCTTATATGCCCCCTAAGTCACCGAGGACATCAGTCCTTGGTCACTTGTCAAATAACCAGAGTTGCTCGAGCTAACATAATTGCTTGAATATTGTATCACATAGCAGTATACTTGTAATTTTTCTTAAGAATCACACATGCTAAGTAATACTTGTTTAATAACAAAATTGGCAACAATGAGTGTGTCGAGCACACTCCCTTTTTTATACCTCGTAATAAAATGGACAAAACATGTCTATTGAATTTAGAAATTCTACGAGCAATGCATGTTTTTGAAGAAAAAACATACATAATTGAATTGAACTAGGTTATTGGTCATTTATTAAGGGCAAAATGTGCTTAATAACCACATAACTAAAAAAATTGTCTAAGTAATAATTGGAGGTAAAAAAAAGTAGGCAATACGTTCCTTACAACAAAAAATGAACAATTGGGTAATAATCGTGCCTCTACAATTAAAATGGATCTAGAATAATGTTGGTCAAAGTAAGTGAGCAAAGCGTGCCTTTCGACCAGTATTCATTGATATTATTTCCGCAAGTGTTCACCATTCCAATATCTTGCAATTAGTTAACCATTCAGTCAAGCAAGTTTGTATGTTCCTAGTTGCAATACTTCTATGATATGATATTGTGATAGTCAAAATCGTGTGATCCGTAGCGGGAAAGACCAGGTAAAATCCCTCACTGCTTGGGGAAGGCCAAGTGCGATGATTCTAAGACTATGTAGGTATGGGACTACATTATTGAAGAGGGCTTAAATGGATTGATGGATCCTACATATGCCAACAAGATGCATCTTCTTTTCAGTAGCCCATCACTTGAGAACTCCAAAGTTAAGCGTGCTTGACCTAGAGTAGTCTCGTGATGGGTGACCACCTGGGAAGTTTTCCCAGGAAGCGTGTGAGTGAAGACAAAGCACGCTGGAAAGACTCATGTTGGTTTGTAGGGTTAGTCTTCATTCCATGAAGAAGCCATAGTGATGTGGGGCGTTACAAATGGTATCAGAGCCTTGACCCAGCCAGAAGTGTGGCCGACGAGGACATCGGACCCCAAAGGGGGGGTGATTGTGACAGTCAGATGCTTGTGATCCGCAGGGGGAAAGACCAGGTAAAAGTTGCGCAATCCCACACTGCCTGGGGAAGCTCAAGTGTGATGATTCTAATACTGTGTAGGTATGGACTACATATTTGAAGAGGACTTAAATGGATTGATGGGTACTACCTATACCAACAAGATGCATCTCTTTTCAGTAGCCCATCACTTGAGAACTCCAAAGTTAAGCGTGCTTGACCTGGAGTAGTCTCATGATGGGTGACCTTTTGGGAAGCTTTCCAAGGAAGCATGCAAGTGATGACAAAGCACGCTGGAAAGACATGTGTTGGTTTGTAGGGCTAGTCATCATTCCAGGAAGCAGCCATTGTGCGGTGGGGCATTACAGATATGAACCTTCCCAATTGGGTCCCAAAACTCCTGCTACTGGATCCTTAGTGTTTTGGAACACTTGTCACAATACTAGATCTCCTGGGTCAAATTTTATATTCTTGATTCGAGAGTTGAAGTATCTGGCTACTCTTTGCTGGTAAGTAACCACTCACAATTGTGATTTTTCTCTTTGCTCTTCGATCATGTCGAGGCTTTCAGCCAATAATTGGTGGTTTTGTTCATGGTCATACATAATCCTCTCTGATGTGATGGGGTTAGGGGGGGGGGGGTTTAACTCAACTGATATCATTGCTTCATATCCATAAGTTAGGGAAAATGGAGTATGTTTTGTTGAGGTTCGACCAGTAGTTTCGATATAACCATAATACTTCTGACAAAATATCCGACCAATTGCCTTTGGCTTGTTTGAAACACTTTTTCACTGTGTCCTTTAAGGTTTTGTTGATAGCTTCTACTTTTCTGTTTGCTTAGGGATGAGCAACTGCAGAAAAGCTCTTAGTGATACCATGCCTTACACAAAAGTCTATGAATGTGTCACTGTCAAACTGAGTGCCATTATTTGAGACAATCTTTTTTGGTAGCTCGTATATGCATATGATGTTTTTGACCCAAAAATCGAGCACCTTCTTAGAAGTAATTGTAGCCAGTGGTTCTCCTTCAATACACTTTGTAAAGCAATTCACTACGACCACCGCAAATTTTACTCCACCCTTTCCTGCGTACCTTTGATTTGATCATTTAATACAAAAAAATTGGTACCAGAGCAGCCTATACATATATATATTAAATATTGTGTTGATTTCTTGCATTTGTTATATGTATGTTCATATGTATATTGAATGGATGGATATGTTTTTTGAATGTATAGTTTAATGATTAATTATATGGTGTTATTGGGTTAGGAATTTTATTGTTTTTCTAGATCTTGTGTATGCTATAAAGAGCATAGGCTTTTTGTAAATTTTATTTGTGAAATATGAATTTTAAAATTCTGTACACAAGAGATGAGAAAGACCCAACCCTAGTCGCATGCACCAGCCTCGTGACAAACCCAAGCCCTAGCCGCGCACAACCCCCATGGCTCCCTGCGCACATCGCGTGCACACGCCCAGCCGCACCCCTACGCCATGGTCTCCTACCGTGTGTGTCCCTGATGTGCACCCAGCACCTAGCGCCGAGCCCCTGCTGCAGCCATGCACCCGAGCCTAAGGCTCAATGGTGTCGTCGGCCCTAGGATGGCTAGGGTACCAATCTTGTGCCCAAATCGTAGTTCCTAATTCTGTGCAATATCTTTTATTTAATTAATTTTAAATTTAATTATTTATAAGTTTAATTATCTTATTTTATATTATTAGAAAATAAAATATAGTTTACTTGATTAAGATATTTTGATATCTTAAGTTTAAATAATTATTTGAATTTGATTTTTTAATTATTTAAATTCAACTAAATTAAAAGGATGACAAAAATGTTTATTTAATTAAAAGATAGTTTTAATTAAATAAATTAATTAGAAATTAAGTTTCTAATTAATAGGATGGGCATAACAAAGTTCCTAAAGATTAGCAAGAAAGCCTAAAGGAGAGGAGGAGTATTCTTGGAGAGTCTTGAAAGCTACATACGCTTAGATTGTAATTTTATTTCTAATTTTTCAAGTGTTGTAAAATTTAGATATACCCAATAGTACTTGGTTCATCATTTATTGTTTATTTATTTATTGTATTTATTTAAATAAATGTTCATTGATTTTTTATTGATAATATGATCATGCATTAGTCAATTCCATGCCATTCATGAAACCCTACACAGTTTCTCATTAATCATGCATCTTTTAGAAACATGATTATCTAGGATTATTCTATTTGTTTATATGAATTGTTTTTGAGAAACCAATTGCATGTAAACTACTAAGTATAAAATTAGTTAAAACTTGGTAACTCACACCATAATAAAGGCAATAGATTTTATAGGCCTTTAAGATAACATACTTTATGTAAAAAAGTGTTTTAGTAAAGTTAGATGAATGTAATGGGTAATTATCTAGATCACATTAATTATAGAAATAGGTTCTTTTATAATTATAAATGTATTTTGTAATTAATTACGTTCATAGGGTTATTAATAAACTAGTAATTAATTTGGAATTAATTGATTAGTTTAATCAAACACATTTAATCTAAAATAGAAAGTGGGAGAAGGTGAACATCTCAATGTGACCTATGGTCTCCATTATTAGTACAACACCGTGAGACATGAATAGGGCCTTGAGGCAACTTTATTTTCATCCCCCTAAGAAAGGTTTCTAGACATATTAATACTAAGGTTGGCTTCTTATGAATATAGGAAGGAGTGCTGTATTTTAGGCTTGACCGACCCTAAGGCGCCACTCTCTAAGTTAAGTCATGAATTCTGAAATGATGGGTTACACTTACAAAGATGCAATTAAGCTTTTGTGGTGGATAATTGCATCTTGACCAAACCAACAGTACTTTATATTTAAAAGAAAAAATAAAGAGTTATTTTAAGTTTTAAATTATAAAGATGAGATTGTCTTATAAGCTATCTGAATTTAACTTGATCGAGCCTAAGGCGACACTTTATTTGTTGGGTAGTCTTATCATGGAAAAGTAAATGTTAATTTATGTGTTTTAATTGTTGCATTCATACATCATGTTTACTTTCCAAAGCATTGATATTTTTTCAAAATGATAATATTATTGTCTTTTATTTCAGTTAAAATGTCTCAAAACGACTGCCATGTAGTGGTTGAACTTGATGATGAAAATATAGTATTTTGGAGACAAGATATGGATATATTATTGTTAAGAGAGAATTTGATGGAGGCTGTTAAAATACCACCAATCGATGAACCACCAATAGATGCTTCAGTGATTGATCAGTTTGAGTATGCCAAGTGGTTAAGAATAAATCATATGGCTAGGTATTATTTACTCCAGTCATTAAATATAGAGACCAAAAATAGTCTACAAAGCCTTAAATATGCATATGGTATATGGGAGGCCAACCACGCTATGTATGGATACATATATGATAAGTGGTTTTATGAGAATGAAATTCTATCGGCCAAGCATGAACTAATCGATAAATTTATGAAGAATAAGAAAGATAAATACGATTTATTTGTTCTTATAACTAAGTGGAAAGAGATTTGTCATTTTGAGCTCTTAACTCATGGTCCACTAACGATGTTTATTCTTCTGTATAGATGGATGAATCTAATGGTTCAAGAAGGTCACTAATGAAGATCATGAAGTGGAAGAGAGGAATAGCGTCTAGTTCAAGAAAGCATTGAAGAAAGTCCATTTATTTAAAATTCTTTAGTTTTATTAAAAGAAAACTTTATTGTTGTTTGAACAATATTTTGTTAATTTTCTTTTTAGTTATTTTTTAATTTTATTGCATGTAATGACTTTAGAATATTTTGTTTATAATTAGATTATTCTTAATTTTTCTTTAGGCATGCAATTGAATATTTAGATTTTATCACTTTCATTAAAATGAACGAACGCACAATAATTCATAATTATTTAAAGTAGCAAAACCGTAAGGTAACAAAAGACAAAGAGGTTCAAATGAGGATGACACATATCATTGGCATCTTAGACATGGTCATACAGGTATAGATAGGATAAACCGGTTAATAGAAGATAGACCTTTGAGATAACTAAGAGTAGGAACTCTTCCAGTTTGTGAATCTTGTCTAGAAAGAAAAATGACCAAACGTCTTTTCTAAGTGAAAGGCAATAGAGCCAAAGAACCTTTGGAGCTTGTACACAACGATGTTTGTGGTCCAATCAATTTACAAGCAAGAGGTGGGTATAAGTACTTTGTCACTTTTATTAATGATTACTCAAGATATGGACATACTTTCTTAATACTTAGGAAATCTGAAACCTTTGGTAAGTTTCAAGAATTCAAAGTTGAGGCTGAGAAGCAATTACATAAGACTCTTATGACACTTCGATCTGATCGAGGTGGAGAATATTTGGATTTAGAATTCAAAGATTTCTTGTTGGAGCATGGTATTCTATCCCAACTCACAACACTAGGAAGGCCACAACAAAATGGTATTTCTAAAAGAAGAAACAGGACCTTGTTGGACATGGTCAAGTCTATGTTAAGCTACTCTTCAATTCCTCTCTCATTATGGGGATATGCACGTCAAACAACGACTTACATTCTGAATGTAGTCTTGTTGGCCCTTGAATTGGCTAATGACACGGAGTCAGATAAACAATATAAAGTAAGATGAAAAATGAGAAGAACTCAAGACAAAAAGATAAACGACACAAACGATTTATAGTGGTTCGACCCTAATAGAATGGTAACAACCTACGTCCACTTAGTGTTCTTATTGATGTAGTATTCCAAGAATAGTGATCAATGAACTAGGGTTCATGAGTTTTACTAGATCTCAGAAAAATACAATTATGATGGATAACAACACTCTTTTTCTCTCTTAGAATCTCTTAGCTCAAGCGTTCTCAAGCCAAATGTTCGAAAAGTAAAAGTCCCCTCTCTTGAGCCCTTTGATTCTTATTTATAGGCTCAAGGAGGTTTACATGGGCCAATGGGCCTTAATTACATTTAATACATGCGTATCTAAACAATAATGAAAATTATAATTAATACGTAATTACAAGATTGCATATTTAAAGGAAATAACTGAATATATGCAACCAGGCTGGTCGCCCGTGATTACTTGATAAACCAATGATCTTGGTCGAGGGTCAAGGAGGATATGTTCACTTAAAACTGCCACGTGTTTCCCACATGTAGATCAATCCTGCCACATCATCAGGTAGTCTATTCTTGAGTAAACATTTTCCCCCAAGTTTATTTTACTACGACCAGTATAAAGTAAACATAAACGATCAACCCTTTGGGTGACCCTTCGCGTGACCTGTCAGAGCCATCAATGCCTTTTCGAAAAAAAAAGTAACCGATCATGTCATTGTAGTTCCCCAAAAAGAAATTTGATAGCTATCACTCTTTTCCATGCCTCGAAAGACCATCTCCCATCATTACCTTATTAACTGTGCCTCGACCACTATAAATAACTCTCAGATTCACTTTTTACTTTTTACTTTCCTTTTGTCCTCAAGAACACTGAAGAACTAAATACGAAGAACCCAGAAAACTCAGACAACTTTGGTTACCCGTGGAGTCTTTGTTCAACCACTCGAATTAACGCTCGTATCTCCCCTTCAACTTTCTATTCAAGTAAGTCCCTTGAACTTCTTTGTCTCTGAGATGCCATGCAATAGTTATATTTTGAGTTTTCTGGTGTGTTTTAAGTTCTAAGTTCTTGAATGTTCTTGAAAAAAAAACCATGATTGGGGTAATCGGGCTAGTAGGTATTAACATGATAGGATAAGGGTAAAACACTAAATGAGGGTTAGGAATTAGTTTGGAAGTTAGGATTATTGATTTAGGGCGTAAAATTGAAGTAAAATTTTGATTTTTAGGCACTAAAAAAAAACTGGGTTTTTCCCTCCCTTTTTCAGAGTTGAAAAGTTTTATTTGAAAACTTTTCATTTCTGCTTTTTAATCTGTTTTCCAAACTGTTCGCATATTATTTAGTGTCTACGTTAGAATGTTGTTGGTCGTATAAAAGCTTGACTTTTATACACGAGCATCTCTATCCCAACGCTTCCACTTCTTTAGTCTATTGGCCGTAGATTCTCATCTCTCCTTCTCTGTTCGCAGATTTTCATGCACGACTGATGGGGAGGTGAGAGGCTGATTGACGATGACTTGCTCGTGCTACTTCTCAAAGATCAAGAACAATCGTCGCTGCAATTCTCATAAATTCTCTTTTCTCAACACAACCCCGCAAACAGACCAGCGAGCAACCCAACAAATATGGGTCGCGTGAAGTCCATCGCTTAAAGAAAAAAGAATACAACCAAGCCTCCTACTACTCAGCCTGCTCCTCGGGTTGAAACTCCTTCGACCAACCTTCAACCCAAAAACACTTCCTCGCCAAAAATTCAAACCAAAGCCCAACCCCGCGACATCCATTGACCATAGATTGAATGGTACGTAGCACCTCCTAGGATTATTACAGCTAGGATGGTAGCCAATTATCTCAAGAAGTACGACATTCCTGGGATAACTCTCATCAAGCCCATGATCGACCAGTAGGCAAATCTGCCCGGGGGCGCCTTCAGCGCCTGGTCGAGGTATCACATTGAGGCAGGGACAACCTTGCCTCTACATCCGTTCTTCCAGTGGGTGGCCAACTATTTCGAGGTCGCTCCATTCCAAATCACCCCAAATAGATATTGAGTGCTTTCTGCTCTCTATATCCTTTATAATCACAAGAAGTGGCTCGTTCCTACGCCACATGAGATCAATTACTTATTTGATCTCAAATCTAACCATAACCACAACACCACGGGGTTCTTCCATTTTTACCATCAGGAATCTGCTCACACCTTCCTGAGTGACATTACCCACAAGTCCAATGTGGGGAAGTACTTCCTGGAGTACTTTTTAACACCAGATCTGGTCGCCCACAACCTGGCCTTCACTAAAGGAGGTAAGTCATTTACTTACTAGTCGTTTGTTTTCTGATAGCTTTCCTATTCGCATTTTAGAACTTCGGTGTTGTTCAGGTCCATGGCATCAACCAGTCCCCACTTCATACATGGAGATACGAGCAGCAGCCCTGGCCAGCATGACAAATATTGAAAAAAGTGTCAAAGAGCTGGTCATGGAGAATAACCTAAGGTTGGTCGGTCTTCTTGCACCTCACCAGGATGTGAGGGAATCGACAATGGGAAGTGCAACTGGGGGAGAAGTTCCTAAGAAGAACCAGGATGTGTCACAACCCCGAGGAAGGCTACAGTAGTGACCATCAGGGAACCCTCCAGTACTCCATGAGTAGTTGTTGCCCTTGCTCAATAGGGAAAAGGCAAGTAGAAGCTTTCTGAACACCTCGAGCCTATACTTGAGTCCTCAGATGAGAACGGTACTGACTTCTCACTTTTAGACAGTTTGCCCATTCCCTGTCATTTATTTGATAGGGACGACAACTTTAAAAATGAGGCTAGTTTAGATTCATAGTTCTTAATGGTAGAGAGTGAGTGTAGCAGTAGTACAATAGATTATGTAATGAGCAGTAGTTGTAGCTCGGGTATTTTACTTATAATTTCTTTTCTCTCCATTTCCTTGTCTTTTTTGTATGACAACTTGCCCTGAATGATTATATGCTTCTTTTTTGCAAACACGCCTACCGAGAAAGAATTCGATCTATACACCAACCCTACTACCACCACTCCTGTGAGCAGGAAGAAATCAAACCGGCACCAGCCAGTAGAAGGCTGTAGTGACCCATCCACAAAGAGGGCTTGGACAAAGGACCCTCCAGCATAAACTCCTTCCAAAAAGACAACTCCCCTTCCAGGCCTTGCCGACCAAACTCCTCCAGTTCCCACTGACCAAAATCCCCCAGCTCTTGCCAACCCAAGTCCTGCTGCTCAGCTAGATAAAACTCTGGTCGAGGCTATTCTGAACTTCGCCTGCACTTTGGCCAATGACAGGCTAAAGAAAGTGTCTAGACACCGGCGTAGTTTGGAATCCTTCAGCAATGCTCCTACCATGCTAGTCGACCAGCTCCTTAGTCGCGTGCTAAACGAATTACTCACTGTAAGCCACTGCTTTCATTGTGGTTTGATTGCTTATCTCTCTGATTGGGATTCTGACCGTGAGTACTAGTTGGTGCCACTCGGAGGAGGTGGTCTCCAAGCATGCTGAAGAGATCAAGGTAGCTGAGGAGAGGCTCATCGAGCAGCACAGGGTGGTTGAGGCCAAGCATGCTAAAGAGTTATGAGCAGTTGAGGCTAACATCGCCAAGCTTGAGGAGGAACTGAAGAAGAAGGAGGACTCAGTGGTCAAAATTTCTGCCTCCAAAGAGAAGTATAAGGAAGCCTCGCTGATAAGCTACCGAGAAGCCAACAAACTTCAATTGGAATTGGAGATTAGTCGCAAAGAGGTTGCTAACCTTGAGGAGACCAACGCCCGCAACCTGGAGAAGTACGAATGAGCGGCGTTCCAGTGCTTCTATATGTTGTGGAAGAGCAATCCCAAGGCGAACTTTACCTATCTACCAGACCCCATAAGGGAGGCTGAGTTTGCGAAGTGTGTTGTTCAGCTGGAAGAGGAGGAGAGGGTTGAGGGATCCCTTGAGATATCTTTGGCAATAGGCATTGAGGGTGTCAATGAAGATGTTGGGGCCACCATCGACCAACAGCTCCAAGTTCCTCAGGATCCTTCTGTTGCTTCATAAATTTTTACCTATATTTATTTTAACTTGTATCTTGGGACACACGAGCCTCAGTTCGTGATGTCAAGAAAATTTATCTTTTTGCTGCACGAGCAGCTTTTTCTTTTAATTAACAATTTCATCCGAGCAGAAACTGCTCGCGGTGAAAAGATTTTAGTTTTGACATTATACTATTTGCACTTTATTATAACATCTGTTCGCATGACCAAACTTAGCATAACACTCTGTTTTGATTTAACAAAATTTAAACAAAATTTTGAAAAATACTCTAAGTACCGTAGCATGCTTTCCCCTATTTCGCTCTTGTGTTTACATATACTTATTGATATTATTTGCATGCTTGATACCTTATATGCCCCGCAAGTGATTGAGGAGCTTAAGGTCCTCACTCACTTGCCTTGACCAAGACCCGTTCGAACATTACTGCTCGGAATAAATACTTATAAAAATGATAATAGAGCAAAACAACACACATAATGAGCAAATACTTGTAATAAATACAATGATTGGCAAGAATAACTGGCTGCACACAGTTCCTTTTATTTCTCGTAATAAATGGACAATCGTGTCTGTATAAGTGATCAAAAATTTGATCTTACACTTATAAGCGATCAGTCATATGATTGACTAACCCTTGTTCATAAACTTGTAAAAAGTGAAATTAATACAAACCAATTCTTTAGAAAGAACTGTTTATTGATAATACTTGCGCAGGTGTTCTCCATTCCAATAGCGAGGAACGAGATCTCCATTTAAGCAAGCAGGTTTATAAGTGCCTGGATTTAGGACTTCTTCGATTTGGTATGGCCCTTCCCAGTTAGGTCCAAGCTCTCTAGCAGCTTGATCCCAGGTGTTGAGGAAAACTCTTCTAAGTACCAAATCTCTCACATTGAACTTTCTTTCGCGTACTTTAGAGTTGAAATACCGAGCGAACTTTTGTTGGTAAGCTGCTACTCGGAGTTGAGATTGCTCGTGCCTTTCATCGACCAATTCAAGAGATTCCATAAATAACTGACTATTAACATCTTGATCATATGCCAACCTTCAGTGCGATGGCAGATATAATTCAACAAGCAACATAGCTTCATACCCATAGGCCAAGGAAAATGGAGTATGGCCTGTTACTGTTTGGTGGGATGTTCTATACGACCAAAGGACTTCAGGTAACTGTTCTAGCCATGTCCCCTTCACTTCTTCAAGCCTTTTTTTCATAGTATCCTTTAGTGTCTTGTTTACAGCTTCAACCTGTCTGTTTTCCTGTGGATGAGCTACTGAAGAAAAACTCTTGATAATCCCATACCTTTTCACAAAAATCAGTGAACAGATCACTATCGAACTGTGTGCCATTATCTGAAACAATCTTCCTTGGCAGCCCAAAGCGACACACGATGTTCTTAACCACAAAATTGAGAACTTTCTTGGTCGTTATTGCTGCAAGTTGTTCAGCTTCGTCCCACTTCGTGAAATAGTCAACAGCAACCACAACATACTTGACGTTGCCTTTTCCCGTGGGCAAAGACCCAATCAATTCTATTCCCCACACTGTGAATGGCCACGAGCTTTGCATCTGTTTTAGCTCATTAGGGGCTGCTTGTGGTATCTTGGAAAATCTTTGGCACTTGTCGCTCTTTTGAACAAAATCCGCAGAGTCTTCATTCATTGTTGGCTAGAAGTATCCTTGCCTTAAAATCTTTTTTGATAAACTCTGCCCTCCAGCATGATCTCCGCAAAAACCTCTGTGGACTTCCCGCATTAATTTTTAGCCTTTTCTTTTGAAACACAACTTAGGAGTGGCATTGAGCACCCACTTCTGTACAAAACTCTGTCGACCAAGATAAACCAAGCCGACTGCCTCTGGAGAGTTCTTGCTTTGTTTCTGTTAGATGATAATATTCCACGTTCTAAGTACTCAATGAAAGGTGTCATCCATTTGTCTTCTGCTTGGATGACCAGGGAGGTTTCTTCTGTTTGGATGCTTGGTGCGGATAAACGTTCAACAGGAACTATATTTAAGGTTTCAGCATCCTTTGCACTAGCTAACTTGGCCAAAGCATCAACGTTTGAGTTTTGGTCGCAAGGTACCTGCTGGAGGGTATATTTTTCAAATTGTGCCAACAAATCCTTTGCTTTGTTTAAATAAGCAACCATCTTCAGACCCCTGGCTTGATACTCTTCAGAAATTTGATTAACCACTAACTGGGAGTCACTATACATTTCAAGCGACTTTATGTTCATGGCCTTGGCTATTCTTAATCCTGCAAGCAAAGCTTCGTATTCGGCTTCCTTATTGGACATTGTGAAGTTGAATCTGATTGCGCAGTGGAATTGATGCCTTTCAGGTGTAACTAGAATCACACCTGCTCCAGCGTTATGCTCATTAGAAAAGCCATCTACGAACAGCTTCCAAGAGGGAGTTTGGCTTTGAGGTTCAGGCTTTTCTACTGGCCCAATGTCCTAGTGCCCCATAAATTCTACGACAAAATCTACTAGAGCTTGTCCCTTCACTGCTGATCGTGGCATGTATGAAATACCGAACTGTCCAAGTTCAACTGCCCATTTCAGTAATCAACCAGCGGCTTCTGGCTTCTGCAGGACTTGTCGTAGTGGGTGGTCAGTGAGTACTGTAATGGGATGAGCTTGAAAGTATGGTCGCAGCTTTCTGGAGGCTAAGATCAAGCAGTAGGCTAATTTCTCAATGGGTGGATATCGCAGTTCTGCTTCTATTAGCCTTTTGCTGATATAGTACACAACTTTTTTCACATGTTCTTCCTCTCTTACTAGGACAGCATTAGTAGCATATTCTGTGATCGCCAAATAGATTAACATAGTTTCCTTTTCAACTGGCTTAGATAAAAGTGGTGGTTGTGACATATGAGACTTTAGAGCCTGGAAAGCTTATTCGCACTCCTCTGTCCATTTGAATTTCTTATTGCCCCTAAGTAGATTAAAAAATGGGACGCACTTGTCTGTAGATTTGGAAATAAATCTACTTAAGCGGCAATCCTCCTGGTTAGGCTTTGAACATCTTTTATCTTTGTTGGTGACTTCATCTCAATCAGGGCCTTGATCTTTTCGGGATTAGCTTCAATGCCTCACGAGTTCACTATAAATCCCAAGAATTTCCCTGATCCAACTCCGAAGGAACACTTAAGGGGATTCAGCTTCATCTGATACTTGTTTAAGACGTTGAAGCACTCTTGCAGGTCCCCGATGTGTTCTTCTGCTCTCTTTGACTTAACCAGCATGTCATCAACATATATTCCATATTTTCACCAAGCAGCTCTTTGAACATGTGATTGACTAATCGCTGGTAAGTCGCACCAGCGTTTTTCAAACCGAAAGGCATTACTTTATAATAGAAAAGCCCTGTATCGGTCCGAAAGCTAGTGTGATCCTCATCAGGTGGGTGCATACTGATATGATTGTACCTAGAGTATGCATCCATGAATAATAGGATCTTGTGCCCTGAAGTGGCATCGACTAGTGGGTCGATCCTTGGGAGTGGGAAATAATCCTTTGGGTAGGCTTTATTAAGATATGTGAATTCCATGCATGTTCTCCATTTGTCATTTGGCTTGGGAACCAGTACGGGATTAGGGTCCCATGATGGATAAAACGCTACCCTGATGAATCAGTTCTCCTTTAGCTTCTCGACTTCTTCTTTTAGGGCTTTCGATCTATCTTTGTCGAGCAGCCTTCTTTTCTGTTGTACTGGTGGAATTTTTTTATCTATGTTCAAGACATGGATGATAACTGCTAGGTCAATCCCAACCATATCTTTGTGCGACCAGGCAAAGACCTCCTGGTTCTTCTTCAAAAATTCCACCAGATTTTGTTTTGTTGTTGTCTCTAAGTTTTTACCGACTTTCACAGCCCTGATCAGATCTGACTCATCGAGTTGGACCTCCTCGAGGTCCTCGACTAGTCCTACATCTTCCTCAAAATCCCCAAAGCGAGGATCTAAATTCCTATTCTCACTTTGGGCAACACCCTATTTGGCAACATGCTCACCTGATGGGGCTTGTATCTCATTGGCCAATTGCAACCTTTTTTCGGCTCTTTCCCTCGATCCACCCTTTTTTGCTTTAGTAATCGAGGAATTGTATCATTCCCTCGCTTATCGCTGGTTTCCCAACACACATTCTATCCCTGCGTCAGTTGGAAACTTCATGGCTAGGTGCCATACCGAGGTCACGGCTCGCAGGTCGACTAGAATAGGCCTTCCAATTACAGCATTATATGCAAAAGGACAATCAACTACTATAAAAGTAGTGAGTAATGCCCTGTTCGCAGGTGCAATTCCTGTTGTGACCAAAAGCCTGATCGACCTTGTTGGTGCAAGCCCTTCGCTAGAAAAACCATAAATGGTTTGGTTGCATGGCTCCAAATCCTTCATGGACAACTTCATCCTTTCCAGTGAAGACTTGTACAGAATATTTACTGAGGTCCCTGTGTCCACTAACACCCGCTTAACCATCCTATTGGAAATTTGGACATCCACGACCAGAGGGTCTGAATGGGGGAACCGAACATATTGAGCGTCAAGCTCAGAGAAAGTTATCACTTCTTCCTGTGTTCAAGCTTTCTTGGAAGTTTACTCCTCCACATTCAGCATTTCAATGTCTTAGTCATGGCCTAAGGTTCAGGCGTATCGCTCCCTTGCCTTCCCACTATCTCCTGCTTGGTGTGGTCTACCACAGATGGTTAGCAACGTACCCGCCACAGGAGCTAGCTGTAAAGGGGGCAAGCATTGGCGTACAGGTGGCTGCTCATTGCCTCCTTGAGCCTCTTGCTGAGAACCTCCACTGGCTCGTACATATCTCCTCAGGTGTCCTTGTTTGATAAGGAACTAAATTTCATCTTTCAGCTGGTTGCACTCATTGGTGTCATGACCATAGTCGTTGTGAAAATGACAGAACTTGGTTGTATCTCTCTTGGAGATATCTTTCCTTATCGGAGTCAATCGCTTGTAAGGGACATTGGTGCTAGTCGCCTCGTACACCTCCGCTTTGCTTTCGACTAGGGTCGTGTAATTTGTGAATCTTGGCTCGTATCTGTTACCCTTAGGGCGCTTATTCTCAGACGTCGATGGCTCGTTATTTTCCTTTTTTCCACCATTTTCCCGTTGTTTTTGCAGTTGCCGTTGGGTTTATCTGACCCGTTGGCGGCTTTGGTGGTATCTTCCTTTGGCCCCTTGTCTCTTGCAGGCAACTTCCCTTCGTTAGCGATCGCCTTTTCGAGCTTGATGTATTGGTCTACTCAATCCAGGAATTCTTGGGTACTCTTCACCCCATTCTTCCTTAAACTATTCCAGTGGGGTGAGTGGCGCCACACTCCAGCAGTAAGTGTCATCATTTTCCCCTCATCGCCAACCGTCTTAGCTCCAGCTGCCGCTCGCATAAAACACTGGACATATTCCTTTAAGGATTCTCCCTCCTTCTGGCGTATCTCGACTAGTTTGTTGGCTTCAGTCGGATGTACTCGACCAGCATAGAATTGCCCGTAGAACTCCTTTACGAACATCTCCCATGACACTATGCTAACAGAAGGGAATTTGAAAAACCACTTCTGAGCAGTATCAGACAAGGTGGCTGGAAAGATTCTACAACGAGCATCACCCGACACCTTCTAGAAGTCCTTCTGTATCTCGAATTTATTCGCATGAGATACTGGGTCCCCATATCCATCGAAGTTGGGAAATACTGGCATCTTAAATTTGCTTGGGGTTTCTGCCATCACTGTTCTTTATATGAATGGAGTGCCTCTTCTCCGATCATACTCGATGTGGGATGTTCGGTTCCCCACCAACTGTTGTACGGCTTGATTCAGCGCATCGATCTGGGCCTGTACTGGATCTGGTATTGCTGGGGCTACTAGTGCTGGAAGAGTATACTCATCGTGCCTTTCCCACCTATCGTTGAGCACATCCCTCAATCGTCAGCTCTATGCCTTTGCTCGCTAGCGCCCAACTGATAAAAAACGCTAGGTTGCCTAGGCTGCCCCCTAGCATTCTAGCTCACAGGTCTATTTTCTTTTGGTAGGGGATTCCGTCCTCCACTCCTCTCTCCTTGTCTTCGACCAGCATTTCCTCTGTCGGAATCAGCCTTATTGTAATTGTGTCCATCTCTAAATTTTGACCGGTTATGTCGCGATCTGCTGATCGCACTGTCACCTCCTCTTGTTGGCATGTCCCGAGCGTCAGGGGGAGGCCTGCACTGGTCGGTAGGTCCCCGTGCATTATTATTTCATGGGGGCCCCTGACCGCAAAGCCTGACTTGACTTGTCTTCTGCTATCAGAAGGACGCTGTCCCATGTTCGGTGGGTTCAGTTCCTCAGCAGTTTAGCGTGTAGGGCTTCGGGGAGGCTGCCCGGCCCTATTCTGCCGTTGATGCTGGGGATTATCTCAACCAGAACGAGAAGGTGGTTGTTGCTCAGGGTTTTGAAATGCAATATCCTGTTGAGTTGTAGGAGGTTGTTCTGGCCTCTGAGGGCTTGCCGACTGAGGTGGATGACTTGGGTCTAGGCCTTATTGTGGTGGTGCACTTGGTGGCTGATCCGGTTGAGTAGTTGGCGCAGGCTGTCCCCGGGCCAACTGAATGGCTGCTTCTAGAGCGGCAATGGCATCTCTCTGTCGATAGTCCATGTCAGCCTGCCGCTCATTCAATTCTTGATGTTGATAGTCAATTTCTCTATGTTGCAACGCCATTGTCTCAGCCACATTCTCTTGATTAGCTCTCAAATTGTCTAACTCCTCCTACAACACACTCTGTGTTGTCCTCAAGGCCTCAGAATCCATCTCCTCCTCTTCAAAATCCAACTATGGTTCATCTTCAGCCACATTTGGTGGAGGAGGCTAGGTGGATGCAGCACCAGAGGTTTGTCCCGTCTTTTTGGATGTTTTCGCCATTTGATTTTTCTAGAACTCTTGAGTTGAACTCTCAATGAAAGCACCAAAATGTTGACCCTCGAATTGGCCAATGACACAGAGTCAGATAAAAGATATAAAGTAAGATGAAATATGAGAAAAACTCCAGACGAAAAGATAAACGACACAAACAATTTATAGTTGTTTGGCCCCAATAGAATGGTAACAACCTACGTCCACTTAGTGTTCTTATTGATGTAGTATTCGAAGAACAGTGATCAATGAACTAGGGTTCATGAGTTTCACTAGCTCTCAGATAAATACAATTGTGATGGATAACAACACTCTTTTTCTCTCTTAGAATCTCTTAGCTCAAGCGTTCTCAAGCCAAATGTTTGAAAAGCAAAAATCCCCTCTCTTGAGCCATTTGAATCTTATTTATAGGCTCAATGAGGTTTACATGGGCCAATGAGCCTTAATTACATTTAATACATGCGTATCTAAACAATAATGAAAATTATAATTAAAACGTAATTACAAGATTGCATATTTAAAGGAAATAACTGGATATATGCGACCAGGCTGGTCGCCCGTGATTACTTGATAAGCCAATGATCCTGGTCGAGGGTCGAGAAGGATATGTTCCCTTAAAACTACCATGTGTTTCCCACATGTAGATCAATCCTGCCAGGTCATCAGGTAGTCCATTTTTGGGTAAACAAGTCTCATCTAAGACCATTAGCAAAACGCCACTGGAATTGTGGAATGGAAACAAACCTAGTTTGCACCATTTTTGCATTTGGGGCTGTCCTACTCATGTTCTTAAACCTAAATTAGGAAAACTTGAATCAATGTCGGAAATGTGCATTTTTTTGCTACGCTCCAGAGACAAGAGGTGGTTATTTCTATAGTCCCAAGGATCAAAAGGTATTTGTTTCCACAAATGCGACCTTCCTTGAACATGACTATATCAAAAACTATAAACCTCAGAGTAAGGTAGTATTGCAGGAACTCACAGCTGATAAGATTCCATCACAATCATCTTCATCATTAAAGGATAAATGATAAACTGAGGAAACCATGATTCCTAGAAAAGAAACCCTGGTGCAACGTCGTAGTGGGAAGATTGTGAGACAACTTGTTCGCTACTAACATGAAGCACATATCTTTATTTTCTTATACAAACAAGGACAATCCATTAACCTTTAAAGAGGCAATGGATGATCCTGAAAATGAGAAATGGCAAGAAGCCATGAACCAAGAAATAGAATCGATGTATTCCAATTCTGCCTTGGAGCTTGTGGATCCACCTGAAGATGTCAACCCCATAGGGTGTAAGTGGATATAAAAGAAGAAAAGAAGTGTAGATGGGAAAGTGGAGACTTTCAAAGCGAGGCTAGTAGCCAAAGGTTACACTCAGAGAGAAGGTGTTGATTATGAAGAAACATTTTCTCTTGTGGCCATGCTCAAATTCATTCACACCCTCTTATCCATAGCGATTGCCAATGATTATGAGATATGGTTTATGAGATTAAAGAGTTTAATTAATAATCTGGTTTATTGGAGCTTAGTGTTATAGGTCAATGGTCCCCAGATCACCTCTGTCCTACACTCTCAAGGGTAAGGATTTCAAAAGAAAGAATTGTAAAGAGAAAGGACTAAATTGCAAAGGAATTAATTTTCCAGGGAAATAAAATAATTATGTGATAATTATTGGTAATTGATTAATTGTGAATCAATTAATTATTTAACTATATAGTTTTTATTTTGAAACACTATAGGTTAAAATGAATATTAATCTTTTTTAGATTAATATGAAGAGAGAAAATAATAAATATCTTGTAATATAATATTTATTTATTTAATTTAAAATTGATATTTTAAGATAAAGTTAATTTTGAATTGACTGATATTTATGTTGGGATAAACATATTGTCTTAAGATTGATTAAACAAACAAATAAGAAAATTAGGGAAACCTTGATTAGGCTTGAGAGACACACACTGTGCAGCACAATGTGTGGCGCCTGACTCAGGGATTTTTATCTCTGGAATTTGAATTTCGAATTTCAAATAACTTTGTTCAATAAGTTATTTAATTATTCTTTTAAATATGATTTAAATAAATAATCAAATGTAAATATATGATCAGTTTTAATTTGAATTATATTTTTAATAAAATAAAGATTGTTTAGTTAGATTAAATATTTTTATATAAGTATGATAGTACGTGACTTTCAGAATAAGCTTTATTATTACTTTGAGAATAAAAATATAGGCTCTTTATCTCTAAAGCGATAGTTTTCTCAAAACCTAAAACTATTCTAAACCTTCTCTTAGTCAAGCCTCTCTAGATCTCATGTGTTTAGTACATCTAGAGAGTCACATAAATTAACCTTTTGAATCCTACGTGTCCACACAAGTCCTTGTCTGTTTCAGGATTGGTCTAGAAGATCAGGGTGTGAGCTTTCAGATTGTTGGATTGGAAGATTGTTGATTTTATACAAAAAGATTCAATGACATTTGATAGGCTACAAGAGGTAATCCACGATCTGTTTTGTATGTGATTTATTATTTATATATGTATATGATCCTAGCTGGTATTAATATTTATTAAAATGACTCTATATATTCTGATGCGTACCTTTGATTCGATCATTTAATACCAACACTTATTTCTATGATTACACCACTATAAATATGGAATCGCACTCTAAGTTTTTATAGAATTATATTTACAGAGTTTTCTCTTGTAGTCCTTTGATATAATCAATAAATGTAGTTATGTCCTCCAATTATTGGTTCGTTAATTAGAGCTAGTCAAGTTTACCGTTTTACCCTTCTAATTACCTCTTGATCCTTAAGTATAATTAATTTACTAGCGAATGATTAATCTATAATCAAATTATAGATTTGAGCTCAAAAATTATTCAATTACAGAATTAACCCTTAAGGGAACCAATAATCGATATGTTAGGAAAATATGGATTCCATGATTGTAAATCATGTTCCCAACCATTCATGATATTGAATCTCTAAAACAAAAGTCATTAGCCTCATTGTACAGAGAAACCTTAACGAGTGAATCAAAAGATCCAATAAACACAAACAGGAGTTTATGAATACTCAGGATTTAGACTGATCTACAAATGATCATCTATTATGGTAATAATTAAATCTGTATGTCAAATGGTAAGTTTATAAAGATAATAAATTATCATCGGTACTGTCATATATAATCTCTAATTTAAACAGCACATTTACTAAGATGTCTATCCACATCAGTAATTTGAATCTAGATCACTTGCATCTCATATGCTTAGTAAACCATACTAGTAACCATTCATTTAAGATTATTTACTTTAATATGTTACTGACTATTTCATTCATTATATATGATCTTAATTCTCTCGTACTAATACAAGATCATATTATCATGAATGAATAAGGAATTTTCTTGATATTATTATATAATTAATTCAAATAATAATTATAACATTCAAATATAATAAAATTGTACTTTTATTTAAATCAATAAAATGCCTTTACATGATTTTAGGGCATTAATCCTAACAATCTCCCACTTGCCCTCAAAGCAAGTGAGGCATCTCCCTTAATCCAGTCTTGCATACATGACCCATAAACGACTTTGCAGGAAGTTTCTTGGTGAACAGGCCCGCCAGGTTCTGTCATGATGCTATCTTCATAATAGTCACATCACCTTGGTGCACAATCTCTCTAACAAGATGGTATTTCCTTTCTATATGCTTTGCTCTCTTGTGACTTCTAGGTTCCTTGGAGTTAGTTGCTGCCCCATTGTTGTCATAGTACAAGATTAGTGGCTTATCCATATATGGATCTGTATCCATATCAGTGTAGAACTACCTTAACCAAAGTGCCTCCTTAGATGTTTCACAAGCCGCTATATACTCGGCTTCCGTGGTTGAATCTGCAATATTGGATTGTTTAATACTTCTCTAGACTACAACTACTCTACCAAGAGTGAACACTGACCCATATGTTGACTTGCGACTGTCTTTGTTTGATTGGAAATTAGAATCAATGTATCCAGTAGGGTTTAACTCACACCCTAAATATACAAGCATATAATCTCTTGTTCTCCTAAGATACTTGAGAGTGTGCTTTACTGCAATCTAGTGGTCCAAACTAAGATTTGATTGATAACGACTCAAAATCCCTACTACATAGCATATGGCAATCCTAGTACACAGCATAACATACATAAGACTCCCAACTACTGAAGCATAGGGATACTTTATTATGTCTTCTTCCTCCTGAGGTGTCTTTGGAAAGAGTAATTCCATGTCTAGTCGGTAATTAACCTTTCTTGGAATTCACCGTAGAGAACCTTTCAAGCACCTTATATATATAATTAGCTTGAGGAAGTGCCAAGAACTTGTTCTTCCTATCCCTTAGGATTTGGATTCCCAGAACATATCTCACCTCGCCCAAATCTTTCATTTAGAATTTTTGGCTAACCACTTCTTTACATTTGACAATGTCTCTACATCATTTCCAATGAGGATAATGTCATCCATGTAAAGAACTAAGAAAACAACCACTTTTCCTTTGTATATATTTATATACACATGCTTCATCGATACTCTGTACGAATCCATATGTTTTAATTGTTTCATCAAAGGTGATATTCAAAGACCTAGATGCTTGCGTTAATCCATAAATGGATTTCAACAACTTACACACCTTTTGATCTTCCTCATTCTTAGTGAACCCTTCTGGCTGTACCATATAGATACTTTCATGAAGATAGTCATTAAGGAAGGTTGTCTTGATGTCCATTTGCCATATCTCATAACCATACACAGCAGCTATGGATAAGAGGATGCAAATGGATTTCAACATGGCCACAAGAGAAAATATTTCTTAATAATCAATACATTCTCTCTAAGTAACCTTTGGCTACCAGCCTTGTTTTGAAAGTCTCCACTTTCCCATCTACACCTCTTTTCTTCTTGTATATCCATTTGCACCCAATGGGCCTGACATCTTCAGGTGGGTCTACAAGTTCCCAGGCATAATTTGAATACATATATTCCATTTCTTAGTTCATGGCTTCTTGTCATTTCTCCTTTTTAGGATCATCCATAGCCTCTTTAAACGTTAATGGATCATCCTTGTCTGTATAAGAAACAAGGACATGTGCTTCATGTTCGTAGTGAACAGGTTGTCTCACAACCCTCCCACTACAACGTTGCACTAGGGTTTCCTTTTTCAGGAATAGTGGTTTCATCAGTTTATCGTTTATCATTTAATGGTGATGATGAAGATGATGGAATCTTATCAGCTGTGAGTTCCTCGGAAACTACCTTGCTCTGAGGTTTATAGTTATTCATACAGTTGTCTTCAAGGAAGATTGCATTTGTTGAAACAAATACATTTTGGTCATTGGGACTATAGAAGTAACCCCCTATGGTTTCTGGAGCATATCCCACGAAAATGCATACTTCAGAACTTGAATCAAGTTTCCCTCATTTAGGTCTAAGAACATGAGCAGGACAGCCCCAAATGTGAAAATGGTGCAAACTAGGTTTGTCTCCATTCCACAGTTCCAGTGGTGTTTTGCTTATGGTCTTAGATGGGACCACATTTAAAATGTAAGTCATCGTTTGAAGTGCATATCCCCAGAATGAGAGAGGAAGTGAAGACTAGCTTAACATAGACTTGACCATGTCCAACAAGGTCTTGTTTCTTTTTCCTGAAACATCATTTTGCTGTGGCGTTCTAGGTGATGTGAGTTGGGATAGAATACCATGCTCCAGCAAGAGATCTTTGAATTCTAAATCCAAATATTCACCACCTTGATCTGATCGAAGTGTTTTAAGAGTCTTACCTAATTTCTTCTCAGCCTCAGCATTGAATTCTTGAAACTTACCAAAGGTTTCAGATCTCTTAAGCATTAGATAAGTATGACAATATCTTGAGTAATCATCAATAAAAGTGACAAAGTACTCATAGCCACCTCTTGCTTGTACATTAATTGGACCACATACATTGATGTGTACAAGCTCCAAAAGGTTCTTTAGCTCTATTGCGTTTCGCTGAGAAATGACATTTGGTCATTTTTCCTTCTTGACAAGATTCACAAACTGGAACAGTTCCAAATCTTAGTTCTCTCAAAGGTCCGTCTTTTGTTAGCCGTTTGATTCTGTCTTGTCCTATATGACCAAGTCTAAGATGCCAAAGATACGTGTCATCTTCATTTGAAACTTTTTGTCTTTTGTTTTCTTGCGGTTTTGCTACTTTAAATAATTCTGAGATATTTAGCGTTTGTTCATTAGGTTTGAGCATATACAGTCTGTTTTTATGTTCTAGTAGACATATTTTGAAGCCATTCTTCGAAATAACAATCGCATTATTATTAAAATAAATATCAAAAGACTGTTCATGTAACAAAGATAAAGAAACTAAGTTTTCAGAAAATCCAGGAATAAAATAGACATTATTCAAAATAAGATAATTGTTCCCAAAATATAAATGGATTGTTCCCTTTGCTCTTTCTGAAATGAGCGCACCACTTCAACTCCATAATTGAAACACTTTCCCTTTTGTTCTTTCTTTTTGGAGTTATTTTCATTCTTGTTCTCCTTGGCCTTTGGTGTCTTCTTGCCTTTCTTGGACTTCTTGACATTACCTTTGTCATTGTTCTTCTTCCTCTTCTTGGTTTTATCCTCAGAGGTTGAAGATTTCTTCTTTGCCACATTTGTCGCAGTCTCTTTGGTTATAGTTTTGTTAAGAGACTCAAATGTCTAAAGTTCATTCAACAACTGGGTCATGTTGAACTCCAACTTATTTATAATATAATTGGTTATGAATGCAGAGAAAGTAGGAGTGGGCGATTCAAGTATGATGCTTACTTGTGTACGCTCATCAATGACGGCCCCATGTATTTCTGCTTCATGCATCACGTTCATCATTATCAAGACATGATCACGCATAGAAACACCTTTCTTCATCTTAGTAGTCATGTAGGTTCTAGTAGCCTCATGCCTACTTTGATTAGATTTCTACCCAAACATGGCCCGCAGATATTCCATTATCTCAAAAGCAGTTTACATGGGCTTATGCTTTGTTCTCAGAACATCATTCATGCTCACAAGCATGTAACACCTAGCCTTATTATTGGATTGAATCCAGGCATCATATTTGTCCAGAATATTCTTCGGGGCATTGGCAGTGGGCTTTTCAGGACATTCCTCAGTTAGAAAAAAAATTATAATTCTTATAGATTAACATCAGATTCATATTCGATTTCCATCTTATAAAATCATCACCATTGAGTATTTCAAGTGAAAGTAAAGCAGTTGTTGGATTGCCACCGTTCGACATTATTAAAAGAAGTAAAATACAATAATATTACTACTTGAAAAATATCAATAATTTGGAAAGTAAATATGATGCATGAATGCAACAATTAAAACACATAAACTATTATTTACATTCCACGATAAAATTACCCAACAAATAAAGTGTCATCTTAAGGTCGATCAAGTTAAATTCGGATAGCTTATAAGACAATCTTATCTTTATTGTTTAAACTAAAAAATAACTATTTATTTTCTCTTTTAAAATTAGAGTAACGCTGGTTTGGTCAAGATGCAATTATCCACGACAAAAGCTTAATTGCATCTTTGTAAGTGTAACTCATTATTTCAGAATTCACGACTTAACTTAGAGAGTGCTGCCTTAAGGTCGGTCAAGCCTAAAATACATCACTTCTTCCTATCTTCTTTAGAAGCCAACCTTGGTATTAATATGTCTAGAAACCTTCCTTGGGGTGACGGAAACAAACCAGCCTCGAGGCCCTATTCACATCCAGTGTTGTACTAATAATGGAGACTATAGGTCATATTGAGATGTTCATCTTCTCCCACTTACTATTTTAGGAAAAATGTGTTTTATTAAACTAATCAATTAGTTCCAAATTAATTACTAGTTTATTAATAACCCTATGAATGTAATTAATTATAAAATGCATTTAATTATTAAAGAGTTTGTTTCTACAATTAATGTGATCTAAATAATTATCTATTACTATCATCTAACTTTACTAAAATACTTTTTAAATAAAGTTGGTTACCTTAAGACCTATAAAACTGTTGTCTTTTTTATGGTGTGCATTACCAAGTTTTAACTAATTGAATACATAGTAGTTTATATGTAATTGATTTCTCCAAAACAATTCACATAAACAATTAGTACAATCCTAAATAATCATGTTTCTAAAATATGCATGATTAATTAAAAATGTGTGGGGTTTCATGAATGACATGTAATTGACTAATACATGATCATGTTATCAATCAAGCATTAATTAACATTTATTTAAATTAATAGAATAAATAAACAAATAAACAATAAATGATGAACCGAGTACCATTAGATATTTCTAAATTTACAACCCTTTGAAAAAATAGAAATAAAACTATAAAAAGGAAAAGTCTTAAGTTGTTTGCAAGACTCCAATAAAAAAATAGAAATAAAACTATAAAAAGGAAAAATGGTAAATTCATTGCATTCAACTATAATAAAATTTTAGTGTTGCCAATTATAATTGGATTTTAATTAGATTGGATCAGATGGTGGACGACATTGTCAAAATCTAATAAAAAATCGTTCTAATCCAATTACATATAATATATATTTAAAAGTATTTAATTATTTATATTTCTTTATATATATTAAAAAGTATTTATATTTTTGTAATACATTATTATTGGTTAATTATTAGTCTTTCCTTATACCATTACACATCTAATTAGAGGAGGAAATGCTAAAGACACACATTTATTCTCATCCCTCTCTCTTATTTTCATTTTAGGTTTTTGAAAATGAGCAAGACAGAGGCAATTGTAAAAACTTCTACTTCATTCATGTAATTCATTTTCAATACTACATAACTTTAATCCAACTAATTTATTTATGTTCAATAATACTTCAAGTTTTTAGTTGAATTAATTTGTAGAATTGGGTCAAATTGGATTTTGAAAGTTAATTAGATTAAATTGGATGATAATTTTCAAAATTCAACCTCTAATTGAATTGGATTAGATTAGAACAAAAATATTGAATTAGATCAGATGTACACCCATACTTTCTACAAAAGAAAGCAAAATAACTTAATTATATAATAGTGATAGTTTGCACTGCAAAATAGTTTTGACCATATTTCTGTTGTGTATTCAAGTGTACTAGACTTAATTGTAAGCAACTAATAACTCAAGAGAGACATAAGTATTACACATTAAATAATAAGGATACATCATTGTAACAACTTTTAAAATTAAAGGACTAATTATGTTAACAACTAGTAAAATTAAAGGACTAATTATGTTATTAACAAAAAAATAGGGATAGTGGAGGTTATCCGATGCATTGCGACTGAACTATTGAAGTAGGCTCCTGAATCCTGATGGACCCGATTTTTGGGATCAGGTGGATGACGGTGCAGCAACTAGTCCCTGGATGGCCGACACATGGCAAATGACAGTGGACCCACTTTTCTAATTTAATATGCAATAAATAATAAAATAAAAGAACAACAAAACAAAAACGACAGAGTTGGGAAGTGTCTTTCTCTTTCATTATTATTTGGAGCTCAGAAAAGAAAGAAAGAATGAAAGGTGCGTGGCTGTACGGATGACATGGTTTTTCCGTGGCACGGATTATTGAATAGAAAAATCTAAATTTATAATATTTAATATTATCACTATAATAAGTGAGTGAGTGAGTGTATTAGTACTTGGTTGGTACGAATCATATCCCACCATTGAAAGTGCTCATTCACTATTAATTTTTGTGTAAATTGTTGTTTGAGTCTTGAAGTGAAGCTTAACTATACGTCATATACTACTACAAATACTACTTCAACTACTTGCTACTCATCTATTGAATTTTTGTTTTAGATTCACTAATGTACTCTTTCTTTTTTTAGTTGAACTAAAAAAAATCTGTTTTTGATAAGATCAAGTGCATTTCATATTGAAGGAACTTGTTAACTAAAAAGAGGGATTATTTTTTTTCTTTGAGCTTGACTACTAAATTTTTGTTGTTGTCTCGTTTTAGCCATGGTTTTTAATTATAGTTTGGAAATTGATAAAGTTGTAGATTAAATCATTTTTGTGAAAAGAAAACAGTTCATGTGATCATATTATATGGGATTAAATATTTTAGTCAAAGTACAAAGTTTTTCATATTCACTTTTTATTTTATTTTATCAATTGCATATTTAATTAGAAGTAATTAATTTAATTTTAAGGTTTTTTTAACAACATGGTTTAGGCTTCATTTCATATTTGTTTAGTCCAATTTGGACTAAATGGGCGTATATATAAAGCTTGATCAATACGTACGCGTGGTTTTTAAAATTTTCTAAATAGTTCTTGTATAGGGAATGTCCTTAGCATAATTGCCTATTCCTTTGTAATTTTCTTTTAATAATGAAAATTGATTTCTCAAAAGAAAAAATTGACGTATATACAAACAAAATTGTTAATGGCAGAGGGCTCGAGGTGGGGGTCCCGAAGATGGTGGATTTTGGGAAAGGACGAATCCAAGACTTTTGGTTAGGGTTGGCGGACTTGGGGTGAATGGGGCGGATCTATTGGGCTTGGGGTAGGGGTCTTTTGCTCGTCTATGGTGAGGCTTACAAATGGATCAAGCAGAAAGGAAGTTTTATTTCGCGTTGGTATCGTTGTTCAGTTCAGATCTAGTGTGATAGAGACTGGTACACGGGTTGTCTTTTTGGGTGGAAAATTTGGTGTAGCCTTAGCGTTTTAGTTTTTTTTTTTTTTTGTTATGTTTTCCAATAACGCCCTTCATTTGTGGTTGGTTGTAAACCATTACGTTTGGTAGTGTTTTTACCATACATTTTTTATAATTTGGTGTATCCGTCACTTTATCATGATGGTTGGAGATTTATTTGTGATCCACATCATTTAATTTTCTCTTAGGGGAATCTAGTGGTCCATTTCTTTGACAATACGTAGACTTTGAGATGCCTTTATACTCTATATATGTCTGTGTCTATATCGCTGGATAAGAATTAATAATTAAAATTGGATGACTAAGGATTGAGGATGTGTCTTAATGTATGTAATCATTCTCACTTTTAATATATATATATATATACTAGATACAAGTTACGTGTGTAGTGGGCGAAATATGTCCGAATGTTAGAAAAGCCCATGAAGCTAGTCGGCCTAGCCAACTCGGCCCAACGAGCCATCCAACCAAGCTAGTAAGGCCCAGTCCAAACGTATAAATGGACTCATACATGCCAAATGAACTATTGGATTGATCAACTAATACCTAGAGCCGAATCCAGATACATTCAATCAGCCAAAAGACTTTGAAATGGTTAGAGTATACGCAATCACTCCCATAAAAATCAGGAGAAACGAGTGAGAACGGGTCAGACGGACCAGAGAGGCAAAAATGGAATGATAAATGTAACGCCATGGATAACCCAAGACAATTAGTGTGTGTACTTTAAATAGTGCTTAACTCGCTAAACGAGTCATTAGGTTGTAAACGTGCATCTAGGTATTATTAGTAGGTCAGGGTGAAAGTCTCGGTCAAAAGGAATGGATATATTTTATTTAAAACGTTAAATTGTACATGGGCCCACAAAAGTATTTACAAAGTTATTTACAATCCAAAATGGTCATTACAGTATAAAAATAACAACCCGCCGATCTAAGTGGCAAAAACAGGGTTAACCCCTAGTTCCCCTGAGAAACACCTTGGCCGTGGTGGTCAAGCGGTCCCATATGTACACATCGTCACCTAAGCTCTCAACTCAAGGTTGGGTGAGCTTTTCTTTCCCTTTACCTGCACCACATAGCATCCGTGAGCCAAGGCTCGGCAAGAAAATGTATTATTGCATGTATACATTATAAATAATTGATTATGGGGCTTACAGCCCTAATTAGATGATGACTAATAAGTCATTCTGGGTAGATGACTAATAAGTCTCTCTGGGTAGATGACTAATAATTCTCTCTGAATAGATGACTGATAAGTCTCTCTGGATAGATGACAAGTAAGTCTCTCTCTGCATAGATGACTAATAAGTCTTTCTCTGGATAGATGACTGATAAGTCTCTCTCTGGGGTCTCGCGCCCCAAGTCATGTGATGTTTCAATCATCTGAGCCTTTTAGCTCTGGCTCTAAGTAACTAGCCTTTAGACTAGACCAGTGCTTTAGGTTTCTTCGACCAATAGGTCAGTTAAGCATCTAATTCTCATGTTGATTAGATCTAATCAGTTAGGCTTGCATTAAACATGCTAATGCCACTCTTGAATCATAAGCCAATACCATACGACCAGTGTTCAGTACTACTACTGATCATGACTGATAAGTCAGAACTTCACAACCGATACTAAACACCAATGTCGTTTCTGAATAATAAGTCAGTGTCATTCACAAGTAAGAAAAGTTGCCACGCATTTACAATGCAACCAATGTCCATAAATAGAGCACTCAACATGCCTCATCAATAACCATGCATGTCACATACTGGGTGCAGTTTTCTTACCTCTGGTTCGAGCGTGAAATAATAAAATAATGACACTTGAGAACGATCGGTCCTTAATTCCCTTAGCGATCACCTAGTCTTAACAAAATATGAAATCCCATTAATAAAATAAACAATAAAAGGTTCATGGACTAAAACCCCACTCCCGGGATCTCGAATCCTACTAAAACGGTTAGTAGATTCGATCTCGCGCCTTGAGAAATGAAAACTCGCGCTTAAAGGCTAGCTAAAACCCAACATGGCACAAAAGGATGGGCAGGTCGCGACCTGCCCCCAAGACAGAGAGCCCCTGTCTGGAATGCCAGGGGCGGGCCGTGACTTGACCCTGTGGTTTGCGGTGCGCCTACTTGACAAAGACCAGGGGAGGCTCTGGAATGGGTTCAAGTCGCGACTTGCATAAACTCGGTCGCGACTTGACCCTGCGAACCCAGCTCCCCTGCATATTTCTCAATTCAAACTCAGCCAAACCTTTCACCAAACAATCCCAAAATCATAACCAAACATTTATACAACATATCCACCATTCAAACTACAAAACCCAAGCTTTAAATCAAAAAGAACATCATCAAACACTCACTTATCCAATCAAACCACCAAGCTTACAAACCAAACTAAAAACAGAGCACAAACCAAGGATTTAATCTGAAAATCCTTACCTCAAATATAGATTCAACCCTCTTCAGCTACTGATCACTAGCCTAAACTCTCAAGCCTTAATCCTCTAGCTTGAATTCCCAACCTAGATTCAAACACCAATCTGAGAGAAAAGAGAGAAGAGTACAATCAGGAGAGAGAGAGAGAGAGAGATAAGCTGCTATGTTTTTGCCTTAACCTTCTACAGCCTGCCAACTTTAAACATATCTAATGGCTAAAAGACCAAAATGCCCCTAGGGCAATCTAAAGCCTTCAAAACCAAGCAAGGGCAAAACTGTTATTTCCCACCTATCCCGTTAATCACAATTAAAGTCCTCCAATTCTTGTTACTCCCAATATTCTTAAATATTTATTAATTCATAACCCATTACCCGTTCATCCCCGGTTACGTACTAAGCATCAAATTACCCCAAGACTCACCCTAAGCCCGGTAATTAATCCCGTTATGACCAAACCGCTAACTTGCATTCTAGGATCGTCTCATGTCGAATAGCTCGAACATATCCACATAATACTGTGGTTTCACCCATAAATAAAAAACATGCACATAAATATACAACTATGCCTTTAACGGGCCAAAATTATGAAAATGCCCTTCTAACAAGAAGTGGGCCCACATGCATGCAATTATCATCATATCATAATATAATTCACATAATCATGCATAAAATCACATAATTGCATATTAAATCAATTATGGCCCCCTAATCCAAGCATTAAGCCACATTAGGGAATTTGGGACATTACAACTATCCCCTCCTTACAGAAATTTTGTCCTCGAAATTTACCTGAATAGCTCGAGATACTGACTCCACATATCTGACTCTAGCACCTAGGTTGCTTCCTCGACCTTGTTGTTCCTCCATAATACCTTAACCAAAGGTATAGTTTTATTCCTCGGGACCTTGTCCTTTATGTCTAATATCTCTCATAGGAGAGAGCTGCCTTAAGATCCTGATCCTCATAACTCAAAACGTGAGTCACATCTGATACATACCTCCGAAGAGCTGAAACATGAAATACGTTATGCACGACCGACAATACCAGTGGTAAGGCCAACCTGTAGGCCACCTAACCAATCCTCTTCAGGATCTCAAATGGACCTACAAACCTAGGGCTCAACTTGCTCATCTTCCCAAATCTTCCCACACCTGGAACTCCACGTTCCTGCATTTGGGATCTGCATAATCTGCTTTGAGAAGTGAGCATCCAGGCTCTAATCTTCTCAATGACCTCATTGATCCTTTGAACTACCTCAGGACCCAAGTATCTCATTTCTCCTGTCTTATTCCAATGAATTGGAGTTATGCATTTCCTACCATACAACATCTCATAAGGTACCACCCCAATGGTCCACTGATAGCTGTTGTTGTAGGAAAACTATATCAAAGGTAGATACATACTCCAGGAGCCACCAAAGTCAGACACACATGGCTGCAGAATGTCTTCTAATATCTGGATCGTCCTCTCAAATTGGCCATCTGTCTGAGGATGATAAGCAGTACTGAACTTCAATTCTGTACCCATGGCCTTCTGCAAACTTCCCCAGAACTTGGAAGTGAATGTGGGGTCTTGATTTGACACGATCAACCTCGGTGCCCCATGAAGGCGCACAATCTCTCTCACATAGAGATGTGCATACTGGTCAACTGTATAAGTAGTCCTCATTGGTAGGAAGTGAGCTGACTTGGTATATCGATCCACAATAACCCATACTGAAACATGTTGACCTACAGTCCTGGGTAACCCCACCACAAAATCAATCATGATGTCCTCCCATTCCCACTTTGGAATGTCTAGAGACTGTAATAGCCCTGCTGGCCTCTGATGCTCAGCCTTGACCTGTTGACATGGCAAGCAATTAGCCACATACTCTACTACACCCCAAGCCACCAATACAGTGATCTCACATCCTGATACATCTCTGTGGTGCCTAGATGCAAAGAGTGAGGAGTAATATGAGATTCATCCACAATCTCCTGCCTCAAAGCAGTGTCTAACAGAATACATATCTGGCCTTTGTATCTCAACAAGCCCACCTCTGACACTATATAATCTCTAGATGCTCCATCTAGAACATCCTCTCTGATCTTGATCAGTTATGGATCACCCAACTGACCCTCCTTAATTATCTCCAATAGCGTAGACTATAGCATAATGTTGGCCAACTGGCCTACCAGCAACTCTATGCTAGCTCTGGTCATATCCTCTGCTAATTCTCTAGATATCTGCCTCACACTGAAAATCTGTCCCGGACCCTTCCGGCTTAAAAGAATCTGCTACCACGTTAGCCTTTCCTAGATGATATAGAATCTCACAATCATAATCTTTTACTAACTCCAGCCAACGCCTTTGTTTCATGTTCAAATCTTTGTATGTGAAGAAGTACTTCAGACTTTTGTGGTCAGTATAAATCTCACACTTCTCCCCATAAAGGTAATGCCTCCATACCTTTAATGCAAAGACCACTACTGCTAACTCTAAATCATGAGTGGGGACGTGAGGCATAAGCAATTACCTTCCCTGACTACATCAGAACACAACCCCAAACCCCGATGTGAGGCATCATAGTATATCACTTGATCTTTGGAAGACTCAGAACTGGAGTTGTAATCAACCTCTGCTTCAGTTCCTGGAAGTTGTTCTCACACCTGCTTGACCACACAAACTTCTGATTATTGCGAGTCAATTCAGTCAATGAAGTGGCAATCTTTGAGAATCCTTCCATGAAACTTCTGTAATAACCTGCCAACCCAAGAAAACTCCTAACCTCTGAAGCATTCTTTGGCCTTGGCCAATCTCTAACTGCCTTAAACTTGGCTGGGTCCACCTTAATCCCCTCCTTACTGAAAATGTGCCCAAGGAAAGTTACCTGAGATATCCAGAACTCACATTTCTTGAATTTTACAAACAGTCTGTGTTCCCTCTATCTCTGTAAAACCAATATCAAATGTTGCTCATGTTCTAATTCTGACTGAGAATAAGCTAGAATATCAAACTGGTCCAAATAATCATTGAACACTCAGTTCATCAAATCCATAAAAGCATCTGGGACATTAGTCAACCCAAAGGACATAACTAAGAACTCATAATGTCCATAACTGGTTCAAAAAGCCATCTTCGGTATATCTCCCTCCTTGACCCTTAACTGATGATAACCAGATCAAAGGTCTATCTTTGAGAATACTCTTTTACCTTGCAAATGATCAAACAAATCATCTATCCTTGGCAGAGGATACTTGTTCCGGATTGTTAACTTATTTAATTCTTTGTAATCAATACACATCCTCAGAGAACCATCCTCATTTTCACAAACATAATTGGTGCACCCCATGGTGAGAAACTAGGTCTGATAAAACCTAAGTCCAACAGCTCCTACAGCTGTACCTTCAGTTCTTTTAATTCTGTTGGGGCCATTCTGTAAGGTACTCTCAGCACTGGCTCTGTCCCTGGTGCTAGTTCAATCACAAACTCAATCTCTCTGTGTGGTGGCAACCCTGGTAAATCTTCTGGAAACACATCCAGAAACTCACATACTAGCCTGGTCTCCTCTGGTCCCACTGGCACGAATCATATGCAACCCCCTTGCAATAGATCTCAAACCCTCATAACAGATATCATTGGTATATGGTGTCCATGCACAGTGCCAACATATACAAAAGGATCCTAACCTTCAGGCTGAAAGGTTACCATCTTCCTTCTGCAATCTATAGTTGCCTCATACTTCACTAACCAATCCATACCCAGAATAATGTAAAAGTCGGTCATAACCAACTCTATTAAATCAACTGATAACTCTCTGCCCTCTATTGCCACATGCAGTGATCTGACCCATCTTCTGGATACTACTAACTCCCAGTGGTAATAAGGTCCCAAACCCCACAACATAATAATCACATGGTCTACACAGTCTATCAATAATTCTACTAGCAACAAAAGAATGTGTAGCACCAGAATCAATCAAAACAATATAAGGGGTTCCGGCACTAAAAAGCTAACCTGTAACTATTGAGGGACAAGCCTCAGCTTCTGCCTAAGTCAATGCGAACACTCGAGGTGGGCCCGAGCTGTCCGCCTTTCTTGGCTCTTCCTTTCTTGCTCTCGGACAATCTTTCTTGAAATGTCCCACTGCTCCACATAAAAAGCAAGCTTTTTCCCTACACTCCCCTATATGGCACCTCTTGCACCTAGGGCACTTTGGATAAGTCCTCCAGCCTCATTGCCACCCTGGCGGCCCATCGAAATATCGCGTGGTCACTTGTCAGAGCCTGGAGCTGGGAAGGCATCAGGAGCCTTCCTCTTCTGATCACTGGCACTACAAGAAAAAATACTTTCAATAAGACTGAAAAAGTATTAGCAAATATATACCAGAACACTTTTCCATTCCTCTTCTGATGTGTTAAGGAAAACGGTGTTATAGTAGGTTGGAGCACTTTGCATAACACTTTTCCGTAGTTATAGACATGTGTTATGGTATAGCCTACAATAACACTTTTTTGTGTTATTTTAATAGTTAGATAAGTATTTCATTATGCTATTTATAAGTAGATTATATGACACTTTTTTGTACTTATAAAGTAGTGTTATGATACACTTTATAATAACACACTTTCGGCATTATAGAAAATAGTTTGCATAACATAATTTTATGCTTATAAACCAGTGTTATTGTAAAAGATACAATAACACATTTTTTGTATTGTTTTAATATTTGGATAAGCTTGACTTATTATATAAACCTGTACATTATAATTATTTTTTATTTCCTTAATTCAAACCCGCTTCATTTAATATACTTAAGACACCCTTAACATTGTACAAATATATTTTTGAGTACCAATTATATGGTTCATAACACATATAACCAAATAATTGTGTCAAAATACATTCAAGATTATCTAAAAGATATTCCAAAAGTCTTAAGATATTCAACACTGTCTAATTAACATAAACAAAACATTATCACAATAGTCAACAAAATAGTCTTAAACAGTTCCATATTCAAAAGTAAAGGTAGGAATTCATGATCTTCCAAATGTCAGCACACCAAACCCTTCCAAATCAGATTTTCTTTTGCAATTGACTTGTTGAATCTAGTAAATAAGACATAAAAGAAAAACTAATGAGGTCATGAAATATCATATCATTCATCTAAAATAGTCAATAATGCTATCATAATCATGGATTGCATATCGGTTAATGTTGAACAAGCATTATATAATAAAATAACCAAATAAAGACCTCTTGGAATAATCTTTTGAGAAGGCCATGCAACTATTGAACCAACAACTTATCGTATAGTAAGCATTGCATAGTTAGGACGAAATAAAAAAGCCTCAGGCACAACAGAAACATCAACCCATACACGCATAAAATCTGGTCCAAGAGGAATTATGTGCACCTCTATGTGTGGATCACTAGAATCCCAATGGCCTTCAGCAATAATTGCATCTGATCAATCGAGCAAGTAGCAAGCATTCCTTGCTTCTGTAAAGTTATGGCCCTTTTTAACTCCAACACTCTGCAAAATTAATTTTGAAGACAATATATTAATTTTTGTATTTGTTTCCTTAAAAAAAAAGAAAATAATTTGAAGATTTACCTTAGGAGAAGGAATATTGTTTGATTGTGGAATATTGTGGGACTGCCCCTCACTTGTTGTTGCTCTACCACCCTAAATATAAACAACAAGATAAGTTTCATTTCAAAAATACAAATTTTTAGTTATATAAGTGTGAGAAAGAATTGTTACCAAGTGTCCTTTAAGTAGATTCAACATTTCAGCAATTTTGAATCTTCTTATTTAGCTGCTCATCCTCCAACAATCTTTATATTATAGCTTAACTACTTACTACTGTACAGTATAGAACTAGCGGCAAGAAAAGAAAAAAAAAAGTCAGTTTGTCTTTCATGATAAAATATCTTCTCTAAATAATGTTTCATCATATGATATATCCTCTATATTAATATATATATATATATTTTTCTTTTTTATGGGGTCCTCTTTCTTTTAGTTAAATTAAACATCTGTAATTTTTGAATTCATTAGTATTCTGACTTCACACTACAAAGAAGATGTCCTTTATACTGATGATGATCTTAACAAGGAAAATGAGGATGGGATAAAATTTTGTTTTACCTGCAGAAAAACATATCCTGGTGATGAGAATGAAGGGGTTTTTAAAGGGATGATGAGTGAGAGAAGAGAGTTTGAGAAACGCTAATGCATGAGAAGAAGGAGGGACCAAAGGACTTTACATAACTGAACATCACATGAAATGTCAGTTGATAGAATCCAATATTACTTTTTAAATTATAATAAAAAAGAGTCATTTTTTAATTTATCCACATATAAACACATCATGTGATGTTGGACACAAAGAACCTTATAACATTTATATGATTTCTAAGAACTATTAAAGATTTTTGTACACATTTTATTCATTCATTTATTTTGTATATATTTAGGGAAATAGTACAAAGTTGCAGAATATTATAAACAACAAGAAAGGCTTCTTGAAGACTTCAATGAGATGGAGATCATGACTGAAATGGGTTGCATCCCTGAAATTCTAACTGAGGTTGTTGCCATCTTAGATTAGTTTTGAAATCAAAATTATTATTTAGTGTAAAGTAATTTTAATTTTCTTTATGTCTCATTTGACAATTATTACTTGAAAATAAAGGAGATTAAGTGATCATTAAGGAATGGACACAGATATATAGCATTGCTTTTGAGTGTATTTAGTTAATTTGTATAAGGACATAATCATTTGATGAGTAAGCCTCAAATTGTGTTAAATGTGACAATATGAACCTATTTTAACTACTGTTAATGTTACTGAACACTTTTATTTATTTGTTTATGCTTGGTTTCAGGATGAAGTGAAGCATTAGCAAAGAGTGAGAGGTTGGCAGTGAATGCATCAAACATAGCTAACTTAGTTCTTTTTGCAGCGAAAGTTTATGCTTCAATTGAGAGCAAATCACTAGCTGTGATTGCCTCAACTTTGGATTCCCTATTGGATCTCTTGTCTGGCTTTATACTGTGGTTCACTGCCTATTCCATGAAAAACCCAAATCACTATAACTATCATGTTGGAAAGTATCGTATGCAACTAGTGGTATATTTCCACTTCTGCTACTTTGTTTTATTCAGAATTAATGTCAGGGCTACCAAATAGTTTGGAGAACAACACTATATGAACTAAAAATAACGTGTGATTTGGTATGGTTTCCATTCAGAATAAGCAAAATAAAATGTTCATTATCTATAACTAAGTTGTTGTTCTGCTAAATGATGCTAAGGAGAAACAACTCACAGAGCCAAATGTGAAGAAGTGGCTTGATGAGCTTAAACAAGTACTTTATGATGCAGACCATGTGATGGACAATATCAATTATGAAGCTTTGAGACTCAAGTTGGAGAAAGGCCAAACCGGATCAAGAAAAGCAAGTAAGTTGTTGAACTTTGTCCTAACTTTTTTTAGTCTATTTGAACATAATGTAAAGCTGGAATTAGAGGGGATTCTTGGTGCATTAAACTTTCTTTTAGATCAAACAGTGTTCCTTGGTTTGAAAGAAGTTGACCAAAAAAGACCACCACATAGAACTTGTTTACAAGGAAAGGAGTGTCCAAAGACATTTTGACGTGAAAGCATGGGTTACTGTCTCAGTAGAGTTTTATATTTTTGGAATAACAAAGACAATTTTGGAGTCTGTCACTTTCAAGAAATGTGAGATTGAGGACATACATCAACTTCAAAATGAGCTGAGTAAGGCTTCGACAGGGAAGAAGTTTCTTTTTGTTCATGATGATGTTTGGAATGAGAATTGTGGGAGTTGCAATTTCAAGAAAATAAAAATAACAACATTCTTCCAGCTCTATGGTTAAGCTATCACTTTCTACCTCAGCACCTAAAGCAATGCTTTGCCTACTTCTCAATATTTCCTAAAGATTATACATTTTATAAAAGTGAAAGGGAAAAAAGGTCCAATCTCCACCACTTTCTTATTTATTTTAACTATCAATTGAATTTAAATGACCCTAAAAAAAAGAGAAACAGAAGAGAAGAAACAAATTTGTCAATTTCAGTAATGGGGTTGAAGCTATATAACTCTTTATGGCTGTTATGTTTGGAAAAATTGTTTTGCCTCAATGGAAATGATAATAATATTACAACTCTATGCAATATATTACAAATAAATAATTATTGATTGAATAAGATTACAACTCTATAACTGAAAATATAAATAAACTAAAGAACAAGAAGAAGAAAAGAAGAATAGAATGGTGAAAATACAACTCAAAGGAAAATGTTACAAGTAAAGTAAAATGTTTGAAATAAAGAAAAGAAGATTACAACTCAAAACAAGAAATACAAATAAACAAAAGAGAATAATATAAAGATGAAGAGAAATAGAATAGAAAGAATGAACAAACAAACTAAAATAGAAGCAACTCTCACTTACACTACCAAAGTGAAGAGTGTTGGGGATCACCAACTTGAACAAGGTTTAAAACCTTTGTCCAAAAGCTTATTTCCCCCTAACTCAAGCACTAAGGGATCTCTCACAGATTATAGGAAATGCTTTCTTGAATTATCAAGCCTCAAGGTGTTTCTAGCCAAGTGCTCTAATGGATAGAAATATTGTGTCTTACAAGTGAGCTATAGGCTCCTATTTATAGATTTTAGAGACACCCTTTGAATTTCAAATTCCACCAACCCCCATTACTGTTACCAATATTTAATTGGATTAATATGGAATTAAAAAAGAGATTTGGGAGTTATTTGGGTTTTTTGAGCCGTTAAACAAAGATTGAAAAAACTAAAAAATTGGTCAGTTTTTGGCCTGTGGCCGCGGCCACTAGTCTCTGTCCCACAGGCCGCGGCCACCGACCAATTTCAGCACTTAAAAATGTGTTGTTTTTCCAAACGGTTCCAAACCCTCCCAAATGACTTTGTAACTCCCAAAACACATTATTGGGGTTAAAATCATATATCTAACAGCCATATCACATATGGCTTTATGAAATTCATCTCAATATTGTGTAACAATAATTTACACAATAAAGGGTAATATTTGGAAGTTACAAATTTGTAACACCAAATATGTTACATTATTTGGATATATCTCATATATCTAAATATTGTAACTCTCTATTATATGTTACAATATGTGACACTCTTTGTCACATTTATTTAATCTAAAACATTATATTATAAAATAATATAACATTCCCCCACAAGATTAAATAGTTATCTATTGTAACACTTATTTAATCAATCATTATATTTTGAAATATAACATATCCCCCACTTGATTAAATAAGAACTCTTTCTTATAGGAGTCATTGCATTGGTGCATAAAGCAAAGTGTTTTTCAACTTGAACTTTACTATAGTGTAATTATCACAAAATTTGTCGAAAATTAGGTTGCACTAGGCATTGAACCATCTTTTCATGATGATAAATCGGTGATAACACACACACCTTTGCGATGTTCACTTGAGACCTCTATGTCTCGCTTTGCACCGTTAATGGCCATGTGCACTTTCCATTCATGGACGTTCTTGAGAATACTCCCAATTCTCATGAGAGGCGGCACCACCCCTAGGTCCATATAGGTAGAATTCTTACAGTATTTCGTTACCAAAAACACTTGTCTTTACAAGACTGAAGTCTATTAAAAAACCTTTTGGTTTTAACCCTCCACTTGGTAACACACAAGTACTCAATATCTCAGATGGGACTTGTTTTGAGTACAACTAATATTCACTTGATTGACTTGTTATTACCTCTTGAACCTAACACTAGTTGAATAACTAGTGTTAAGATAGGTTACCATCAATCATGAATCTCTTTAGGGAGTTTAAGTCCCATCCCTCGAGATGATGCAACCACTAAATCCCTCGTTAGTGGCTTAGTGAAAGGATCCGCCAGATTTTCACTTGTTCTAACATAGGATATTGAGATTACTCCTCTTTGAATCAATTCTCTTACATATCCATGTCTTAGACTAATGTGTCTAGACTTCCCATTATACACTCCGCTGTATGCTCTAGCCAATGTCGCTTGGCTATCACAATGTATCGATATAGTAGATACATTATCTTTGATTAGGGGAATCTCTATCAACAGATCCCTTAACCATTCGGCCTCTTTGCCGGTAGCAGGTAGAGCTATGAACTCTGCTTCCATAGTGGAATGAGATATACAGGTTTGTTTCTTGGAACCCCAAGAAATTGCACCTCCACCAAGTGTAACTACCCAACCAGTTGTGGACAAGTTATCCCCAAGATTGGATATCCAACTTGCATCTGTATATCCTTCTAAAATCGAAGGAAATTTGGAGTAGTGAAGGCTTAGTCCTTTGGTTTTCTTAAGATAACCTTCGACTCTGCCAATTGCCTTCCAGTGATCCACACTTGGATTACTTGTAAACCTGCTAAGTTTACTTACCGCAAATGCTATATCAGGTCTAGTACGCTGGGCAGCGTACATTAGACTCCCTATAGCACTAGCGTACTCAAATTGAGCCACTGTTCTTTCTTCATTCTTCTCTAGTTTTACACTATGATCGAATGGAGTATTGGCATCTTTAACCTCGAGATGGTTAAATTTGTTCAATACTTTCTCAACATAGTGGGCTTGCTCTAACGCAAAACCCCCACTATGTTTCTTTACTTTGATACCGAGTATGGTATCAACTTCTCCAAGATCTTTCATCTTGAAGGTTGATGATAGAAGCCTCTTCGTTTCTTCTATCCCTTTCATGCAATTACTTATAATAAGCATGTCATCCACATATAAGCAAACAATGATCACATATCCCTTACAAGTTTTGGAATACAAACACTTGTCTCCATTGTTATGTCTAAACCCATTAGACATGATGGCTTGATCAAATTTTACATGTCATTGCTTAGGAGCTTGTTTCAATCCATATAAGGATTTTACAAGTCTACAAACTTTATGTTCATATTTTGGTAGGACAAACCCTTCGGGTTGTTCCATATAGACCTCCTCATTGAGGGCACCATTAAGGAATGTCGTTTTGACATCCATTTGATGAACATACAAGTTGTATATAGAAGCTCAAGCGAACAAAATTCTAATAGAAGTTATTCTTGCAACAGGCGCATAGGTATCGAAATAATCGATACCCTCTTTTTTCCTAAACCCTTTAGCTACTAATCTAGCTTTAAAGGTTTGGATAGTGCCATCAGTGTGATATTTTCTCCTAAATACCCACTTACACCCAATTGGCTTAGACCCCAGTGGGAGGTCTACCAATTCCCAAGTGTTATTGGAAAGAATGGAATCCATCTCATCATTGATGGCTTCTTTCCAAAATGCACTATCTCTCGATTGCATAGCTTCTCTATAAGTCTTAGGATCATCCTCAACGAGAAGTACAATAGGAATTTTCCTAATGCATTCCTCTCTATTTCCTTCTACCATGTAGAATGAAATTCGTTGAGAATCTATCTCATCCACTACTAGACTTTTATGATTTTTAAGCCTTTGACTTCTTCTAGGTTTAAAGGGTTGCTTTACATCCTTTTGAGAATTCTCCTCTTGAGAATCAACTTTGGATGTAGAAGCTTGAGAATTGTTCACATATAACAAATTCTCCTTTAGAGATGTTGAAGCTTGAGAATTGTTGTCACATAACATATTCTCAAAGAATTCAACTTCTCTAGATTCAATCATAATATTAGACTCTAAGTCTAATAGCCTATAAGCATTACTATTGTTGGCATAATCAACAAAGGCACACTTTATGGCTCTTGAACCTAACTTTGTTCTATTAGGTTCATTTCTTTTGCAATATGCAAGACACCCCCACACTTTGAAGTACCCTATGTTGGGTTTTCTTCATTTCCATAACTCATATGGAGATATCTCATTTTTCTTCATCGGTATTCAATTAAGAATGTGAGAAGCGGTTAAAAGCGCTTCACCCCATAAGTTGAAGTTCAACTTAGAAAACACCAACATAGAATTTATCATCTCTAGATAAGTCCTATTTTTCCTTTCGGCAACACCATTGTGTTGTGGTGTATAAGGTGGAGTGCACTCATGAATTATACCATTTTCTTCACAAAATGTATTGAATTCATTAGAGAAGTACTCTCCTCCTCTATCACTTCTTAGCACCCTAATCTTTTTATTTAGTTGATTTTCAACTTCTAATTTATACAATTTAAAAGCATCAAAAGTTTCATCTCTATGCTTTAAAAGAAACACATAGGTATATCTACTAAAATCATCTATAAAAGTAAGAAAATACCTTTTACCACCTCTAGTTAAAACACCATTTAATTCACAAAGATCACTATGGATTAAATCTAGTAAATTAGATGATCTTTCTACTCTAGGAAATGGTTTCACATTTACCATAGTTTTTAATATTGCATGCAATCATACCACATTTTACTACTCTTTTCATGGTAGAAAAACCTATATGCGATAGTCTAAGATGCCACAAAAATAAAGAATCATACTCAACAATATAGGCGGAATTAGCATTTTTATTGATAACATTGAAAGTTACATCATTGGTGCACAATTTAACCATACCCTCACAAGAGTACCCCTTTCCCAAAAATACATTTGATTTGGTAAGTATAAGTTTACCGGACTCAAAAACGGCTTTAATCCAGGGTTTTCCAAGCAAATCACCACTTACCAAGTTTCTACTCATTTCGGGAACATAAAGTACATTCACTAATGTAACTTTCTTGCCGGAGGTGAAGTAGACATCAATAGTACCTTTGCCAAGTACCTTGGATTTGCCCTCATTGCCCATTTGTATCTCATGGTTGCCCTTTGACTCTTCAAAGGTCTTGAACAATGATTTGTCATAGGTGACATGGATGATGGCACATGTATCATACCACCACCCTTTCACCTTGCCTTGGACCGCATTCACCTCACTAAGGGTAGCAACTATGTTTTCCTCTTGAGTTGCGTTCACCTTAGGTCCTTGTTGGTCTTTTCTATGCCTACACTCTCGAGCATAATGACCTTTTTTCCCACACACAAAGCAAGGACCTTTCTCGCCCTTAAACTTGTTTGGGTTGGTTTTTGGACCCAAAGGTTTCTCGTTACCCTTTTTCCCTTTGTTTTTGGGATGTTTTGGTTGTGACACCGCATTTGCTTTGGAAGTCTCTCCATTAGACCCCTCCACAAGTTTATCTCTACATATCGATTCCTCTTCGATTCGAATATGTTTTTGGATTTCCTCTAAAGAATAATCCTCATTTTTATGAAGGATTCTTTTCCTATAGCTCTTCCAAGTTGGTGGTAATTTAGCCACTATAGCACCAACTTGAAAGGCCTCGGGAAGCTCAATCTTTAACACTTTCAATTTATTAACAATAATTTGCAATTCATGAATTTGAGGAAGAATAGGTTTATCACCAAAAAATTTGAAATCGAAGTATTGAGATATCAAAAACTTTTTGGTACCTTCCTCTTCCGCCTTAAACTTTTTCTCAAGTGCATCCCATATCTCCTTGGCCGATTTGGTCTCGGTGTAGAGGTCATAGAGCCTATCGGATAGGGCGTTGAGGATATGACCCCTACAAAGAAGGTTGTCCTCCTCCCTCTTCCTTCTCTTCTCCACCTCCTCGGGAGTATCTTTGTTGGATGGCTCGGCTAGAGGTGCCAAGGAAGACTCAAGGATGTAGGCAATTTTGAGAGTGGTTAGAAGAAACCTCACCTTGTCTTGCCACCTAGTAAAATTGGATCCATCAAAACTATCCAATCTCCCTAGGTCTTGGTTCATGATCTTGATTGTCTCCCCTTCCATTGAAACAAAAAAGGAATAAGCTTTTGAATGTTAGGAAAAATTGTTTTGCCTCAATGGAAATGATAATAATATTACAACTCTATGCAATATATTACAAATAAATAATTATTGATTGAATAAGATTACAACTCTATAACTGAAAATACAAATAAACTAAAGAACAAGAAGAAGAAAAGAAGAATAGAATGGTGAAAATACAACTCAAAGCAAAATGTTACAAGTAAAGTAAAATGTTTGAAATAAAGAAAAGAAGATTACAACTCAAAACAAGAAATACAAATAAAAAAAATGAGAATAATATAAAGATGAAGAGAAATAGAATAGATAGAAATAACAAACAAACTAAAATAGAAGCAACTCTCACTCACACTACCAAAGTGAAGAGTGTTAGGGATCACCAACTTGAACAAGGTTTGAAACCTTTGTCCAAAAGCTTATTTCCCCCTAACTCAAGCACTAAGGGATCTCTCACAGATTATAGGAAATTCTTTCTAGAATTATCAAGCCTCAAGGTGTTTCTAGCCAAGTGCTCTAATGGATAGAAATGTTGTGTCTTACAAGTGAGCTATAGGCTCTGATTTATAGAGTTTAGAGACACCCTTTGAATTTCAAATTCCACCAACCCCGTGGCTGTTACCAATGTTTAATTGGATTAATATGGAATTAAAAAAGAGATTTGGGAGTTATTTGGGTTTTTTGAGCCGTTCAACAAAGATTGAAAAAACTGAAAAATTGGTCAGCTTTTGGCCTGTGGCCGCGGAAAGAGACATTAGTGGCCGCGGCCACCAACATTCAGTGGCCGCGCCCACCGACCAATTTCAGCACTTAAAAATGTGCTATTTTTCCAAACGGTTCCAAACCCTCCCAGATGACTTTGTAACTCCCAAAACACATTATTTGGGTTAAAATCATATCTCTAACAGCCATATCACATATGGCTTTATGAAATTCATCTCAATATTGTGTAACAACAATTTACACAATAAAGGGTAATATTTGGAAGTTACAAATTTGTAACACCAAATATGATACATTATTTGGATATATCTCATATATCTAAATATTGTAACTCTCTATTATATGTTACAATATGTGACACTCTTTGTCACATTTATTTAATCTAAAACATTATATTATAATATAATATAATTTTACATTATATTATAAAATAATATAACATGTTATCGTGTCCACAGAGGCAAATATTGAAGAAAAAGCACTTAGCTGGCACTTAGCAATGTGTATTCATGGTTTGTCATGGGTCATAATGGGGTTATCAATGAGTATAGGATGGAAGATCAGCAGATTTCAATGGTCAACTATTCGCTTTGTGATGGCACAGCAGAGAGGAATTCTAGTGGTTGTTTGATCATTCCATTAGTTTGTGAAAATGGTGATGATTTCTATGAGATAAAAGGACTAATGCCGACTTCAATAACCACTCGAAGGGCTTTTGCTATTGGTCTAAACGGCTGTGAGCTGTTGCGCAGGAGCAGTTGTTCATGTGTTGCATATGCTTACTCAAATGGTCATAGAGCTGAATGTGAACTTTACTATGGAAGTAAGGTGGATCTTCTGAAAATGACAGGGGAGGGAAACCAAGCTATTGTTTTGGGTAATTATATTTATGATCTTTTGGGTAATTATATTTAACTTAGAACTCATGGAGGCATTATCAGATTATGCGTTTTTCCAATCACAACTCATATGTATAATGTTTTATTATTCAAACCCTAAGGTTAGGGACGTGAAAACTACCCTTATTCAAACCCCAGGCGAGATATCTATCAATATAATCAAAGCAATTCAAGCAAACACAATTTATTTGTAAGAAGATAATACATAATTCTAGATAAAATCTGATACCATTTCCCATATAAAAGATTGCCTAACCATCTATCAATACCAAGTAAAAAAATTCAAATAACACACAATAAGTTTTCTTCCTTATATCACCGCAACACACAAACAAATTTTCTAGAATCTACTTCTCTAAGACACACAAGTTTTCAACCTTCCGTTATCACCGCAGCACACAATTTTAATCTCAGAACCTACTTCTCTACGAATGAATATTTAAGATATTCAAACTCATCTAGCATTTGTATGATATTAATAAAAGAGTTAAGAGAACATACTTTCGTACCTCTTGCAATTAATAATCAAGTTAATTAACTTTGCAATGTTCTTTGCCAATTCGATCCACAACCTAAAGAATACAATCAATACCCAAATGATTAATACAAAATTAAAATTAAATGATAAAATTCATGAAAGTACTTGTTACGAGTCTCAAAATCATAAACTATATTCATTAATGGTTCAAACTTAACATAAAGAAACATATTCCAACTCAAATGTCCAAAAAAATCATCATTTTCATAATCATCATCATTTACGCTCATTTTATCTTAAATTCAGCTACTAAAAAACTAAAATAAACAATATTTCAGCAACTTAAAAACAATATGTAACAAAAAAATAAACAAAAGACAATCACAAATGCAAAGCCAAGGACAATCACAAATGCGAATACAAAAGCAAACAGAATTCCCTCTGATTTCTCTTTTCCAGAAAAAAAAATTCTATCAAACTTTATAATGTATTTCCGAACTCAAAAAAGTCAAGGACCCAATTTAATTGAACACAGAAATCAAATCTCTTTTATAAAGAATAAACTAAGCAACATTGATGATATAATTGTTTCACAAGTACTATTTTTCTCCACTGTGTGCACACAGAGCTTTATTAATTAATAGTAAGAAATCAATTATTTAGAAAGCTCATTCAATAGAAAAATCAGAACATAAATTTAAATGCAGATAATTCTCTCACCCAAAACTCTTTAAGAATGAAAGAACATTCTCTTTAAAACCAAAGGAGCCAGAAAATTTCAACAGAAGAGAAAATTTCCAGCACATATATTCTCTTAGCATTTTTCATAATTCACTCATGCGCCATTAAATTTAAAAGAGTCAATCCCAAAACGGAATCAGGTCTTGCTTTGAAATCTTTCCACAAGTTTTATGGAAAAGTAAAATAAAATGAAAGGCTTTCCAAAACAGAATCAAGTCTTGCATATGAACATGCCATACAACACTACACCAAAAGATTTTCATATTATGCATACACCAAAGTCTTTTCATGTATGAAAAGTCAGAATATGATATTATACATAAAGCATTATTATACAAAAACCTGGCTGCTAGAAAGGAGAGGGGTCAACAAAAACCTGCCTAAGTTCTTCAGCCACAACAGAACCTCTTCTAGCCCTTCTTTCAAGCTTCTGGGGTTGTAATCCAACTATACTTTGGCCTTCTCACAGGAATATGCCCACTGATGCCTTCATCACTAGCCAACTAAGCTTTGATCAAAGAAGAATAATTCACAAATGTCACACATAACATAGGTTTGCTGACTTGGACAATCAGCACTATGCCAATCAAAATGTAATACATACATACATACATACATACATACATAACATCAGCTCCCGTTTGACACTTGAGAAAATCTATGTTCACACTGTTCAACTCTTACAACATTCCTCTACGTCCCAATAAAGATCACATTATCAGTACATAAATACCTTTATATAGATAGTGTTGGATATTTTAAACTAAAATTTCAAGGCCATAATAAACAAGTAGAAGATGGACCTTGATCTGGCATAACCTACCTATACCAGTTTGTAGAACCGTTCTAACAGGCTGACTAGGAAATAGTAAAATAATTTTCAGCGTAATATATTGTCCTCACTGGCTGACTAGGAAATAATCAAATAATTTTCATAGTAAAATATTGTCCTATGGAAATAATGCACAACATGATAAAAATAGATAGCACGACATGCCAATGCCAGAATCAATCATAGATGCGTAAATAAAATGCATAAACACGATTTCTCTATGAATTGCAATAAACAAGAATTCACCTATGACGATGATTTTTGCTCAAATCAAGCATGAGCACATGGCAAGCGAATATAGAGTAACAACAAATTGATTGAAATGTTTGTTTGCTCTAGGAATTTTACAAGTTTCATTAGATCCTTAAGAACTGCATAGAACGTTTCATGGAAAATTTTTTACTTTGTTTTTATTTTTATGTCATCTTATCTCCCACTTTCTCCATAAAAAGAGAAATAGAGAATTTAGCATAACACTTGGGTACTTAGCAACTAAAAGATTAAGGTTCAAGTGAATATTTATGAAAACGCTAAACTTGAGAGGATGATGTGCAAGCAAAAGGCTTTCAAATGCTACATGAAATGAAACAACACATGATCGTATATGAAAAACGCAGTTCTGCCTAACAGGTTTAACAGGTTGCCAAGATTGAATTTTTGCTCCACCTATTTCGTTAATGTATTTTGAAGGTAAATAGCAAAGAGTAAAACAAAAGGCATAGGCTGGAATGCACCAAGGATGGAAATCTCAGATTCTTTTTGTTGAGGTATTTTTTTACAGAATCTTAAAGAAAGCATCAAAGATATTTCGGTATATTTAGGCAAACACTAATATTTTAATCTTTATAAAATAAAAACAACATTCTTGTAGTACTTTTGTGACTTTGGTAATATACATGACAGATATGAGACATGTTTGCTCAATATATAGTGTCCCAAAAGGAATACGTAAGGGCGCAATGGTTAATTCATGTAGATGAATACATCCTTCACAAAAGATAAGTTATAAGCAAAAGTAAAGCTGGAAATTATAGTAAAAAACAACTGAAAAGTTAAAGATTTGGAACATGTTTGTATATGCTCATGTGCACATGTTATAAGAAACCTACATAATGAATTAATGTTGAAGGTACTGCACTGCAGAAAAAGTATATTTGCATATGTTATAACGTACATACATGAATTCAAGCTGAATATAATTCAGAAAACGTGCAGATGGCTTGCCATTAGATTCTATCACTTTTATAATAATTATATACATACATACATACATACATACATACATACATACATATGAGAACAACGTACGTTCATTATTAAAGGGAGCAAGAAATCCATAGCATCTAAACAAGAAAATTACATAAATAACCAAAAAGAAAACACTAGTTTATTTTAATGGAACACTAGCAGCAATAGACCCTAAATTTCTACAAAATGAAGTAAACTTCCATTTATTAAGTCTTATAAATGTCCTTCTTGAAGACTTTTCCATGATCTAATTTACCCTTTTTTCAATAATCCTAACTGAGACACCAATCAAGATTTCAAAACCCAATTTCAAGTAGCTAAAGAAATAGTACAGACCTCAAATTTTCAGAAATGGCAACATCGCCCTCCTTAATGACCCCACAACTTAAACTCAACTCTCCATCTTCACCATTTATATGAGCTCTACCTACAACTGGAGATCGCTTCCATCTCCGTCTCTGTCTCCACCTCCGCAATCTGGTTGGGAGAGAATGAGCCCTGAACACCGCCGCTGCCACCATTCCCAGCGAAAAACAAAAGATCGTGCCTGCAAGCAATATATCTCAAAGTACTAGCGTAATCAAACCAGTCCTCATCCCCCGTCATCAAGTCCCCTAACCTCAAAACCCCTTCCGGGGACCCAAAAGAGTCTCGGTTGGCTTGCTTTGCGAGTAACCAGAACTGACAAACGGGGCAGGAGTTATGGTGAGCGAGCCAGGGCAGAATGTAGTAGGGATGGTAGAGATGCTTACAGGGAAGCTGCTTGGCCTCAATGCCAAGCTCGAACTGGTCCTTGCAGATGGCGCAGAGCATAAAAGGGTCATCGTTTAGAAGGGACTGGTCGATTCTAATGGTGGGTATTGCGTCAATGGAAGATTTCGAAGCAAGGAGAGGCACAGATGGGTCAGAGGAGGACTCTTCTTCGTCGCTACCGAAAAAGCAAACATATTTACCTGGACCGACGCTACCGAAGAGAAGAGAGCGAAACAGAGAAGCCGAACGACTGGAAACGGAGTGAATTAGAGATACAGAAAGATGACAGAGAGAGAGGAGATTTGAGGGATGGAGGAGATTTGACGCCGAACGACTGGGATTGACTTCGGAGACACCGTAGATGAAGAAGAAAATGATGGAGTTATAGGCGGGCTAGGAAAAAAGGAATTAGCTAGGAAAAAAATATAACTTTTACAAGTTATAGGCGGGCTCCCAAAATAAATTACCGCCCTTTTTTTCTTTTACCACATATATAAGTATATCATAATACTTTTTTAGTAGTATTATATTCTTATGTTATGAAAAGGGGTATTAGGTGTAGTGTGGGGCCTCTGCCCCTACCTGAACCTGTAAATGGAGGTCCCGCCCTCCTAAAGTCTGTTCTAGCTACACTATCACGCCAGATCTTGTTCTCAGCTCTCTCAACTGTGAGCGCCTTCTCAACCACCTGTGCATAAGTAGTAACTCCAGACACGGTGGTAATATGAACATCATGGGCTATTCTTGGCTGTAGCCACTGGAGAAACCTCTCCCTTCTGGTCCCATCGATGGGCACCAATTCCATTTCAAACTTTGCCAATCTATCAAATTTCAGAGCATATTCAGTCACTGATGTGTTGCCCTGAAGTAATCTGCTGAACTCTTCAGCCTTTGCAGCCCTGATGGCATCATTGTAGCATTTTTCATTAAACAGGGTCTGAAACTCTTCCTAACTCAGGGCATTGACATTTCTGGTCTGGGATATCACTTCCCACCAAATTTGGGCATCCTCTAGAAACATGTATGTGGCACAAGCCACCCTCTCATTACCAGACACCCTCATAAAGTCAAGGATGGTGGTAACCATGCTCATCCATTGCTCAACCTTAGCTGGATCTACACTACCCTTATAGACTAGAGCGTGCTGCTTCCTGAACCTTTCATAAAGAGGTTCCCATTTACTTTCATCCTCTTGCTACTGCTCAACTGTTGGCACCACTATAGGTGGTGCCTCTGGTAGAATGTTCCCTGTAGGAACCTGTTGTTGTGTCAAGAGGCAGATTTCTTCTTCCTGCCTCATAGCTCTGGCTTGAGAATCATCAAATAGCTGCTGCCAGTTATCTGGAGTTGGCTGAGGGATCTGACTCTGGTCATTTTCCTGACCCTGTCTGTCATTCTGGCCCTGATCATCCTGGCCAGCTGAGGAGTCTACCTGTCTTGGAATCATATTATCAACTTATACCTTGCTGCAATAATCAATATGGCCAGTTAGGTAGTGATAACTAAACCTCTTGCCGCCTCACGGTACAAGATCAAGCAGATATTCATCCATGTTCCACAATCATACTAATAAGCAAATTGATTCATAATCATAGCATTTAACATTTCGCACTTAACACTTAACAATTAAAAATTAACAATGCTAATAAGCATGTTCTAGCAATATCAGTGCTAATAAGCATGTTCTTGCTTATCATGCAACAGTCAAGGGCCAACCCTATTTGTGTATCATATGCATGGAGGTAAAGCATTTATATTCTATTTAAGTAGTCAAACACATAACCACATAAATAGTTACCAAAACATGAGTTGAGCTTGTCTTCAGTGGCAACTGTACATGCCGAGCCATTCTACAGGAACCCTAAACCTTGGCATGCTCTGATACCAAGTTGTAACGCCATGGATAACCTAAGACCATTACTGAGTGTACTTTAAATAGTTCTTAACTCGCTAAATGATTAATTAGGTTGTAAACATGCATCTAGGTATTATTAGTAAGCCAGGGTGAAAATCTCGGTCAAAAGGAATTGATATATTTTATTTAAAACGTTAAACTTTACATGGGCCCATAAAAGTGTTTAAAAAGTTATTTACAATCCAAAATGGTCATTACAGTATAAAAATTACAACCCGTCGATCTAAGCAGCAGAAATAGGGTTAACCCCTAGTTCCCCTGAGAAACACCTAGGTCGTGGTGGTCAAGCGACCCCATATGTACACATCGCCACCTATGCTCCCCACTCAAGGTTGGGTGAGCTTTTCTTTCCCTTTACTTACACACATAGCACTCATGAGCCAAGGCTCAGCAAGAAAACTTATTATAGCATGTATACATTATAAATAATTGATTTTGGGGGTTGCAGCCCTAATCAAATGATGACTAATAAGTCATTTTGGGTAGATGACTAATAAGTCTCTCTAGGTAGATGACTGATAAGTCTCTCTAGATAGATGATTGATAAGTCTCTCTCTAGAAAGATGACTGATAAGTCTCTCTCTAAATAAATGAGTGATAAGTCTCTCTCTGGATAGATGACTGATAAGTCTCTTTTCGGGGTCTCGCGCCCCAAGTCATGTGATGTTTCAGTCACCTGAGCCTTATAGCTTTGGCTCTAAGTAACTAGCCTTTAGACTAGACCAGTGCTTTAGTTTTCTTCAACCGATAGGTTGATCAAGCATCTAATTCTCATGTTGATTAAATCTAATCAGTTGGGCTTGCGTTAAACACGCTAATGTTGCTCTTGAATCATAAGCTAATACCATACGACTAGTGTTCAGTACTACTGCTGATCATGACTGATAAGTCAGAACTTCACGACCCATACTAAACACCAATGTCGTTTCTGACTAATAAGTCAGTGCCATTCACAAGTAAGCAAAGTTGCCGAGAATTTACAATGCAACCAATGTCCATAAATAGAGCACTCAACATGCCTCATCAATAACCATGCATGTCACATACTGGGTGTAGTTTTCTTACCTTTGGTTCGAGCATGAAATAATAAAAGAACGACCCTTGAGAACGATCGGTCCTTATGTCCCTTAGCAGTCACCTAGTCATAACCAAATATGAAATCCCATTAATAAAATAAACAATAAAAGGTTCATGGACTAAAACCCCGCTCCCGGAACCTTGAATCCTATTAAAATAGTTAGTAGATTCGATCCTGAGCCTTGAGAAATGAAAACCCACGCTTAGAGGCTTGCTAAAACCCAACCTGGCACAAAAGGTTGGGCGGGCCGCGACCTGCCCCCAGGGGTCGCAGTGCGCCCCCAAGACAGAGAGCCCCTGTCTGGGATGCCAGGGGCGAGCCGCGACTTGACCCTGTGGGTCGCAGCGCACCTGCTTGACAGAGACCAGGGGAGGCTCTAGAATGGGTTCGAGTCACGACTTGCATAAACTCGGTCGTGACTTAAACCTACGAACCTAGCTCTGTTGCATATTTCTCAATTCAAACTCAGCCAAACCTTTCACCAAACAATCCCAAAATCACAACCAAACATTTATACAACATATCCACCATTCAAACCACAAAACCCAAGCTTTAAATCACCTATCACATCATCAAACACTCACTAACCCAATCAAACCACCAAGCTTACAAACCAAACTAAAAACAGAGCACAAACCAGGGATTTAATTGAAATCCTTACCTCAAATATAGATTGAACCCTCTTCAGCTGCTGATCACTAGCCTAAACTCTCAAGCCTTAATCCTCTAGCTTGAATTTCCAACCTAGCTTCAAACACTAATCCGAGAGAAAAGAGAGAAGAGTACAATCAGGAGAGAGAGAGAGAGAGAGAGAGATAAGCTGCTCTATTTTTGCCTTAACCTACTACAGCTTGCCAACTTTAAACATATCTAATGGCTAAAAGACCAAATTGCCCCTAGGGCCATCTAAAGCCTTCAAAACCAAGCAAGGGCAAAAATGTCATTTCCCACCTATCCCGTTAATCATAATTAAAGTCCTCCAATTCTCGTTACTCCCAATATTCTTAAATATTTATTAAATCATAACCCATTACCCGTTCATCCTCGGTTACGTACTAAGCATCAAATTACCCCCAGACTCACCCCGAGCCCAGTAATTAATCCCGTTATGACCAAATCGCTAACTTGCATTCTAGGATCTTCTCATGCCAAATAGCTCAAACATATCAACATAATAATGTGGTCTCACCCATAAATCACAAACATGCACATAAATATATACAATTATGCCCTTAACGAGCCAAAATTACAAAAATGCACTTCTGATAATAAGTGGGCCCACATGCATGCAATTATCATCATATCATAATGTAATTCACATAATCATGCACAAAATCACATAATTGCATATTAAATCAATTATGGCTCCCTGGCCCCCTAATCCAAGCATTAAGCCACATTAGGGAATTTGAGACATTACAATAAAGGAAACAACTATAAAGAGGACCCTGAGGGGACATCTGGGAGGCATCTGATAACCATTATTACTCTACTTTATTATCTTACTGAAATGAGTACTACTCACTCCCAGCGATCAAGTCAAGCAAGTCAAATCAATCATCCTGGTCTGACCCGACCAGACTTGACCCGATCATTGAATTTCGTCTTTTTTGTCACTCTGACCATCCTACTACTCATCCATCCATCATTAAATCATTATTTTTTTATAGTTTTGTTACTTTCAACTAGCTTTCGTTACAACCCGACTAACTTGAGTGTCAGAGTTCCTTTGACCGACACCCCACCGGTTTTCCCAATTGAACTCTCGTCTCTCTCTTTGTTCTTGACAGGTTGTTGGTGCTCGTCTAATCATTTGAAGGAAACCACATCTACAATTTGGTGCCCATCGTGGGGCCCTAGCAATCAGAAGATTGATAAAGAATCAAGGAGTTCACTTGAGAGCCATGTCAGACGTAAGTGAGACACCCGATCTGGCTGGTCAGCTCACTTCTCTTACAACCCAAATGAATGAGGATCGCAAGAAAATGAAGAGAATCTTAACCAAGAATGCTGACTTGATTGTACGAATGGAGGCCATTTTCTCTCAGGCTACCGAAATCCTACCACCTCAATTTCGAGGCCCAGTCAGCCCTATGTAACCTTTGGATGACCTTACCCTTACCTCTAACAATGGTGGAACGAGTCAGATAGGACCATCATCCTCAGTAAGGATTTACCAAACTCTGCCCACTATGCTTAACATACAGAATTCTATTGTCAATAAAGGCAAAGAGGTAACCATGACTGAACATGGGCATTCATCTGCACCATGACCGCAACAAACTCTAGGAGCCAGCCAGCCTCGATAGCCGGACAACAACAGGTTCATGGAGCCAGTCAGCCAGCCACCAGTTAGTCAACCACTGGACCTGGACAACAACAAATTTCAGGAGCTAGTCAGCCAACCATTGGATCTAGACAATAGCAGGTTCCAAGTGTCAGTCAGCCTGCCACTGGTGCTAGCCAAACCTTCACTGGAGCTGGTCAGAATATACTTGAGAGGTAAACAATCAAATGGAATCACCCAGCCATGAGCAAGCCAGCTAGCCAAACCAACATTAGCTCACTTTTGATCCAAGATCCTGAGCTAGCTCGTAAATTGGCCGAGATGGAAAAACTCAGCCAGTGGATTCCTAGAATGACAGCCCCTATTAAAAAGAGCACAGGAAGCTGCTACGCTAACTCACCTTTCGTCAATGATATAGCCATGGTCGAGATGCCGAAAAAGTTCGGCTTCCCCCACATGAAGATGTTTGATGGAATTTCTGATCCTGATGAACATATCGTTCAATACATGCAGAGAAAGTTCACCATTCCCATCCCATGCGACATCAGGAAAGCATGCATGTGTAAGGGGTTTGGTTCTAATCTGATTGGACCATCCCTCTAGTGGTATACTAATTTACCTAATAATTTTATTTATACTTTTGCACAATTGACTGACACTTTTGTTGAGCAATTTGCTAATAGAAGGAAGCTTGAAAAGTCTGTAGAAGACCTCTACATCATAGTTCAATGACGGGGTGAGCCCTTATGAGATTACGTAGGTCGCTTCAACAAAGAGAAAGTGTCTATAACCCATTGTAATCAGGACACAACCATCTCTGCCTTCCGCAAAGGACTCCGCTACGACTTAGACCTATACAAAGAACTTACCAAGTATCCTTGCAAGACAATGGAAGAAGTTCTTGCCAAGGCCTGGGCATAAATCAAATGGGAGGAGGATGAAGCTAACTATTATCACTCTTCTCCTAGTAAAGACACTCAAAGAGACTAAAGGGTTGACAGACAGTCCGAGCCATACCCGTATCCTAGTAGATCAGAGAACAGAAGGAGGGAGTATAACCGATCGTCTGAGACATGTCTCCAAGATGGACCAAAGATACCAAAATACAATCTTTCAATCTCACTAGTCGAAGTCGTTAGCATATTAAAAGGACTTGAAGACAAAGTAAAATTGTTGCAAAGGATGAGGACTCCATTTGACCAGTGAGACAAAGCAAAATAGTGTGAATTCCACAATGACTATGGTCACCGAATGGATGAGTGCATTACCTTAAGACTCGAACTATCAAACCTATTGAGACGCGGTCATTTGACTGACCTAGTCATAGACAAAGGAAAATGAACATTCCAGCAGGAGGCAGACAGATCAGTTGTCCAAAGAGAAATAACCTCGCTAAAACCATCTAGTCATGAACGGATAGTGAACGTAATAATTGTTGGCTCTGAGGTAAGCAGAATCACCTATTCAACAGCCAAAAGACATACCAGGCAGACCAATTGGGTGAAAGGATAGTCCAGTAGGATAGAGAAGAATACCATCAACCTACCAGCTCAAACCATCAATTTCTCAACAACAGAGTCAACCAGACTCCTCAACCCACATCACGATGCTCTTGTTTTTGCACTTTACATTGCTAACAGTCTCACTAAACGCATATTTATTGATAATGGCAGTTCGACTAACATTTTTTTTATGTGCTCTAAGGGAAATGGGGATAGATGATTCAAAGATCATAAAGAAGACTACCATCCTCATCAGATTCAGTGGAGAGCAAAATAACATGGTAGGAGAAACTGAGCTACTTGTCTATGCCGATGGAGTCAGCCTATGCCCAAGATCCCTAGTGGTAGACTCTCCTTCTGCTTCCAACGTCATACTGGGTCGACCATGGATACATGAAATGAAGGCAGTCCCTTCAACATACCACCAAGTTCTAAGGTTCCCTACTAAATTAGGGGTGAAAGAAATCAAAGGCCAGCAAAAGGATTCAAGGGCATGTTACCAGACTACCATGAAGGCCAAACCCATCCAGTTATAGCAACTACAGCAAGATAGACTAACTGATTCCCAGATGGACCAACCAAACATGGAGGAGTTGCATGAAGATCAGATCCATCCAGACTTTCCAGACCACAAAGTCCAGATCAGATCACAATTGGACCCTGACATCAGAACTAAACTTATTAATTTTCTTTCCACCAATTATGATTGATTTGCTTGGTCCCATGCAGACATGAATGGAATTGACCCCGAGATTGTTGTTCATAAACTGTAGGTTGACCCAGACTACCCACCAAGGAAGCAAAAGAGAAGGAAATTCGCCCCTAAAAGGAACAAGGTCATCAACGAAGAAGTTTAGAAGCTCATTGATAATGGGTTCGTGAGGGAGGTGCACTATCCCGACTGGCTGGCCAACATAGTCATTATGAAGAAGAAAAATGTCAAATGGCATGTTCTCATCGACTTCACAGACCTCAACAGGGCGTGTCCTAAGGACTCATTCCCATTACCACACATAGACATGCTGGTAGACGCCATAGCCAGTCATGAACTCCTAAGCTTCATGGATGCATACTCAGGATACAACCAGATCCTGATGCAACACAACGACCAGGAAAAGACATCCTTCATGACCAACTTGGGCATATTCTGCTACAAGGTCATGTCGTTTGAACTGAAGAACGCAGGAGTGACTTACCAAAGATTAGTCAACAAGATGAATGCCGACTTGCTGGGAAAGATGATGGAAGTCTACATTGACGACATGCTCGTCAAATCCCTCATTGCAGAGGACCATATCAGTCATTTAAAGCAATCACAAATCCCTCATTCTAGAGGACCATATCAGTCTTTTGACAGCCAGTTGGAGAAGCTGGCACTAGCGCTCGTCCATGCAGCAAGAAAGCTACACCCATACTTTCAGTGCCACTCGATAATAGTATTGATTACATTCCCTCTCAAGACCATTTTGCACAAACCAGAGCTGTCAGGCAGACTTACCAAATGGGAAATCGAACTCAGCGAGTACGACATATCATATAGACCACAAACCTCAAATAAGTCTCAAGTATTAGCTGATTTCATTGCCAATTTTACACCTAACAATCACATGCAGACAGAAAAATAACTCTACTTCCTAACTGAGGGACAGTCAATTGGCATTTGGAAACTCCGCGTAGATGGATCAAGTAACGCAAGAGGAAGCAGACTCGAACTTGTTCTGACCTCCCCTCAGGGAGAATCAATCGAACAATCAATTAGATGCGGGTTTAAAGCTACAAACAATGAAGTAGAATATGAGGCGATTGTTGGACTCGAATTGGTCAAAGAAATTGGAATCAGACGGATCAATGTCTTTAGGGACTCACAACTGGTAGTCAACCAAATGCAAGGAGGCTACCAGGCTCGAGATGATAAATGATAGCATACCTCAATAAATCCAAGGAGTAATCAACCATCTCAGTGGAACTTTGGAACTAAGAATTAAAAACTTCTCCACTAAACAAGCAAGATAGTCGAACGACTGAGTCAGCACTACTGTCACAACTATTGGTAGACATAATGAGTTGATCACCTAAAGCAAAAAAATAACTAAGTTTTGAAGGAGCATAGAAAAGACGTGAAAAATGTTCATCTAGACACACAAATAAGAACCACCAAATGACTCTAAAATAGTCAGACGGACCATTCATTAAGGAACAAATAAGAAACAACAAGTTATCAACAATCAATCAGACAGACGGACCTAACATCAAAGATATACAATGAAACAAGGAAAACAGACTATTATACCAATTAAATTACAACGTGATCACCAGTCAGTCTAAGAGAACCCTGAAAGCAAGACATGCCTATTGAATAAATTAAGTCTTTAGTAGTCAATCACACAGACCACTCGACTAGAGGAGAGAAGTATACGAATCAGACATACATACGTGTGAGAGAAAAAGGAATATTATCCTAAGTAACTAAACAACAAAAGTGCAATTGCCACCACTACAAAAATATCAAACACAAATTGAAAATCTACTGGATCAAACAAAAATAACAGCTCAAATTACCTAAACTAATACGAAGAACGCGAAGAACATGCATAACTCCATCAGATGGGTGCCAAGTGTCAACCATCAGGGTGAAAAAACTTACCTCTTCAGAGCTTTTCCACTCCACACCTTGCACCTCCCCTCCAAGCCTTCCTCAAATGTATGTAAGGGTGAAAAAACTCCCCTTATATAGGCATATAACTCCATCAGATGGGTGCCAAGTGTCAACCATCAGGAGGCCCTACCAAAGGGTAGTCAAGAGAGTTAAAGATAAATGAAGTCCAGGAGAAGTAGGCCACCCAGCAACTAGAAAGTACACTTAGCCAACTAGGTGGTGCACTCGGCCAGCTCGGCCATCTCTCTCGGCCACGAGACAGGCCACACGGCCCACGAAGCCACGCGGGGCACTCGAATGCACTGGGTATTCAGCCACAAAGCCACTCAGACACACGCGACCCGGCCATGCCCTCACCACTCGAACGCATGCGGCTCAGCCACTTGGCCATCTGTCACTCGACACGGGCACCTAAGCACATCGATAACCACGTGTGAGCCACTCAATCACCACGCATGAGCCACTCAGCCACCCCGCATGTGAACTCAGCCATGAAATGTACTCGGCCACATAATGCAATCAGTCACGAGATGTGCTTGACTACCCAGTGCACTCAACTCCCTCACACATGCACTCGGCCTCTACGAATGTGCACTCGGCCAACTTGCATGTGTACTCAGCCAACTTGCAAGTGCACTCAGCTCCCTCACATCTACCCTCGGCTCCCACGCATGTGCACTCAGCTCTCTCGCATGTGCACTCAGCTCCCTCGCATATTCACTCGGCCTGTGCGCACAAGTCACCCAACCACCACAACGAACCACTCGGCCCGCTCAACCACATCGAGGGGCCACTCTGCCCACTTGCATGAGCCACTCGGCCTCGAGCACGAGCCATCAGCCTCTTCAGCCAGTTATTCGGTAGGTTGCTAAGTATGTTAAGCATTCGACCAGCTAGGGAAAATCTGTAGGTCGTTTAACGCACCATTTGGTCTTTGAACACCTTAAAGCACATATGGACTTACAGACAAGTTTAAAGCAAGTAAAAAAAAAAACTAATCAAACATACTAAAACTCTCTACTTAGAATATAATCGACTAGAGAGTGAGGGTCAAACTGTAGTGGGAAAAATATGTCTACATGTTAGAAAAGCCCATGAAGCTAGTTAGCCTAGCCAACCCGGCCCAACGAGCCATCCAACCAAGCTAGTAAGGCCCAGTACAAACGTGTAAATGGACTCATACATGCCAAATGAACCATTGGATTGATCGACTAATACCCGAACCCAAATCTGAATACATTCATTTAGCCAGAAGACTTTGAAATGGTCATAGTATACGCAATCACTCCCATAAAAATCGAGAGGATCGAGTGAGAACGGGTTAGACGAACCAGGGAGGCATCTGATAACCATTATTACTCTACTTTACTCTCTTACTGAAACAAGTACTACTCTCTCCAAGCGATCCAGTCAAGCAAGTCAAATCAATCAGCCTAGTCTGACCCGACCGGACTTGACCCGATCGTTGAATTCTGTTGTCGTCTCCGCCGTCACTCTGACCATTCAACTACTCATTCATCCATCATTATATCATTATTTTCGTTCTAATTTTGTTACTTTCAATTAGCTTTCGTTACAACTGCTAACTTGAGCGTTAGAGTCGCTTTGGCTGACTCCATCGGTGCTCCCAATTGAACTCTCGTCTCTCTCTTTGTTCTTGACAGGTTGTTAGTGCCCGTGTGCCCGTCTAATCAATTGTAGGAAATCACATCTACAACGTGAAATGCACGTTTGCTTAGTTTATTTATAGAATTTATTAATTATTTTTATTAAATTTGTTTCATTGTCACATAAATTTTAAATAAATAACAATATTATATATAAAAAATAATATAAACATATTAAATAAAAAATTAAACCAAAATTTTTTTTCTGATTTTTTTAAATATATATAATATGATACATTTTTTAAACATAAATGATAATTTTTTAACAAAATTAAGATTATGTGTTATATATTATTATTATTATAATGATATTTTATTTTATTTAAATTTATATTAACATAAGTATTAAATATCTAGTCTTATATTACATTTTATTATGATAATAATATTTTATAATATTTGAATTAATATAATATTTAAATTAGTAAACAATTAGTATTATATATTATTATCATAATCATATTTTATAACATTTAAATTTATAATTGTTATTCAGATTTCCGGATAGCGTTTAGATTGATGGCCTCGGGGAAACAGAATTATCGATGTCCTTCACGATAGGTGACCAGAGCTCGCGGATATACAGAAAGGCTTCACCTCTCCCGCTTGGTGTCCGGATTACTCTTCCAAGCAAACACCATACGGAAACTCGTCAACTCTCCCGGAGCTCCCGAAGGAGTATCCATCGGGGAAGCTCCTTCCAGGAGAAGCTCTTCGAGTGGTCTCCGCGGAAGCAGTTCCGTGCCTCGCACGGAACAAAGCCAAACGGTCGAGTCCTGGAGGAGGCATATTTGGAATGATATCCGCCTGACACAGGATCCCGCCTGACACGCCCTTCAGGTCAAAGCCGCACACATCCCAGCACGCCTAAGGGTACCTTTTCGCCTACTGTTCCGCTGACAACTTGGAAAAGACGGCTGACTTTGTGTGTTCCCCATACTTTCACGTAAATATACCCACATAGAGTCTTGTAGCCATGCTACTATAGTAATTGTATCCCTATTTATGGCTGGTGTAATTAAAACTCATGTACGTAGAGAAAAACCCTAATCCAAAACCCTAGCTATAAAGACCCCTTCATTTTACAAGAGGAGGGACGAACAAATGATATAGCAAAAAACTCTACTAAAATCTCTCTAGCTTCATCTTCTTCAAGAGAACCCGAGAGAAACATTGTGAGCGTGTGAAGTTCTTATGCACCAGCCATCTTACTGTAATCTTTTCCAAGTATAATAACATCGACTCGTGGACTAGGGCTTGTTAACGCCTGAACCACGTAAAAACACTGTTTGTTTAGTTACATTTCAGTATTTCTACAGTTCTTATCTTTTTATTATTCTGTTAGTTATTCGTTTCCGAAAAACTCGGTAAACATTTTGGTGCTTTCATTGAGAGCTGTAGGAAGTTGTTAGTCAGCTCTTTTTCTGTGTACGTTTTTGTATTCACTTCGTGCTAAAGAGATGGTGACTACGAGAAAATCCGCTGTTGACAAAAATGCTACGGTCAACCCCGATACCGTGATGGAAGATGTGGTGCAAAGTGAACCCTTAGACTACCAAGGTGAAGACCCGACATCCCGCCAGGATCAGGTCAGTACCGAAGATACAACATACTTAGAAGACGAAGAAGAGTATGTCCAAGACGGTTATTACAAGGACGGCTGCTACTATGAGAAGGACCCAGAACTGGTCCAAGTAGCCGAAGAACTGGTGGCCACTAAGGCCAAGCTTGCTGAGCAGGAGCGCGTCTCCGAAAGAATGCAACGCATGATGGAACGCCTCCAAAGTAGGTTCGGAGATCTAGGCGACTCGGACGAGGATACCTCTGTTCGAGGTGGTGCTGATGCCCCCATGCCGGATCCAGCCGCTGCTGGACCATCCAAAGCCGCCCCTAACAAGGGCAAAGAAAAAGTGGGAGAGCCTGTGCGCGCTGACGCCCCTGCACCTCCTAAAGGCGTGAATCACCAGGCCGACTGCCCCCCCCGCGCGCAGAAGGTCTCTGGCGCTCCTAAGCCCAGACGCCCTTCAGCCCCAAGGGGGCACTCTGTGCCTAAAGGGCCCGGTGCTAAGGCACCCAGGCCTAGGGGAAGGAACAACCGCCCCAGTGATTCCGTCAATCAGGACGGTCGGGCTGCGAACTCGCACTCCGAAGATAGCTGGTCCACGGTGGACCTAAGAAGAAGGTTGGAGGCCAAGTATGAGAAGGCCAAAGGGGAAAAAGCCCGGCCTCGCGGAGATGACCTCCGAAATCATATTAATGACAAGCTCCGGGGACGTGACCTCCCGGAAAGTGATACGAAGAGGCTCGAGGAACAGATTGCTGCCTTGACCAAGCTGGTCCGGAAGCAAAGTGGGGCCCTGTCAGATTCTGAGGAGGAAGACCCGGAACCATGTATTAGGAGGATCGCGGAAACGTCCCTCCCGGATAACTTCAAAATGCCTCACATAGAATTATATGATGGGAGGACAGACCCGCGTACCCACCTAGCTAAATACAATAAAATGATGCAAGTGGCGCGCGTCAGTGAGGACGCCAAATGCATGTGCTTCTCACTCACCCTTACCAAGTCTGCGGAGGACTGGTGGAAAAGATTAGCTCCCGGATCAATCCACAGTTGGAAGGAGCTACAGTCCGCGTTTAGGAGGCAGTTTATTGCTGCCCGCGACCACGACATGGAGGTTGGTTCCTTAACCAACATCAAACAGCAACCCACTGAGAACCTCAAAGCTTTCATTCAGAGAATGATGGAAGCTGCTGCAAAAACCAAGGTCAGCGATGACATGAAGCTGATCGCCCTTCAATCGGGCCTTACTGTCGGCTCCCTGCTATGGGGAGAAATGCAAAGGAGACGGGCAGAAACCCTGTCCGAATTCATGTCAAAAGCTCAGGGAATCATCAACCTTGAGGATGCCTACCAGCAAGCCTTTGGAGTTCCCCCGGCTCCAACCCCTTCCGTGACTGCGCCGAGCTTTGCTTCGCAAGCTCCCGCACCAGTCCTCACGCTTCCAGGAGCCCGATTCACTCCGAGTGTGTATGGGCCTTCCGCGTCTGTTCAGACGCCGGGTCAAACACATTTCTCTGGGTATGGAGCGGTACAAACCGGATGTAGTATCGCTCCTAGCATGCCGCAGCTGCAAGCGGAAGCCCCGGAACGAAGTTTGAGCCAATCGCGGAGCAAACGAAGCGGAAAAAACTCCAACCGGGGAGACCATTCAAAGAAACCCCGAAAGGATTATGAGCCCAAGTTCACGGAATATACCAGTTTGATAGACTCGCGAGAGAATGTCTATCGGGCGACCTGTAATATGGTCAACTACAGGAAGCCCCCGAAAGTGTCTCACGGAGGAAGGCGTCCGCGAGACTCCAATAAGAGGTGTGAGTTCCACGGAGACGTGGGGCACACCACGAATGAGTGCCTTCAGCTGAAGGATGAGATCGAGTCCCTGGCAAGAGCGGGACACCTCGGTCAGTGGGTGAGAATACCCATAATCTATCCCGGACAGGGGGTGGTTCACGGAGCTGCATATTCCCCGGGACAGAGGGGGGCCGCTAGCGCACCTGGAGCCGGTCACCCCCAAGCTCCCGGGTCTCAGTTCCCAGCACTTCCTGCTCCACCCGCTCCGGCGCCCATTGCCTTGTTGGCTCCAGGACCAGGCAACCCATATCCACCCGGCCTTGCTCCGCCACCCGTTGACGGACACGTCGCCACCATTTCCGGAGGACCACACCTTGCCGGAAGTACCCGCAACTCCCAGAAGAGGTACTTGAAGGAGTTAGAGCACGCCGAGGAGATGTGCGCTTTGGTCCAATCACCTGCTCAACGTCCCCGAATGATGGATCTTCCCATCACCTTCACGGAGGACGATGCTCGACATGTGCACTTCCCCCACAACGATCCCCTCGTAGTGGAAGCCCAGATTGCCAATAAGAAGGTCTCACGGATCTTGATCGATAACGGAAGCTCCGTGAACATCCTCTTCAAAGCGGCCTTCCACGCGATCGGATTGACCGAGACGGACCTGGCCCCATGCCCCATCCAGCTTCAAGGTTTCAATGGGGACGCACTCATGCCATTAGGCAAAATTCAACTTCCGGTCACCCTCAGAGGAGAAAGCGACGCTTGTGCCTTCAAGCATAGCACATTCGTGGTGGTCGACTGCCCCACGGCGTATAATGCCATCTTAGGCCGACCGGTCCTGATCGATTGTGGGGCCATAACCTCGATACGTCACTTATGCTTGAAGTTTCCCTGCGACGATGGGCGTATTGGCACCCTCCGAGGAGACCAGAGAAGTGCACGGAGCTGTTATAACGTCTCCGTCCGAGCCGTCTACACGGTCCGAGAGACGTTTGCTGCCATTCCTTTGGCGGAAGTATTGCCAGGAACTAGGGATGCTCAGGAGGCATACTTTGACGAACTAGACCCAAGAGTGGGAATCGAGAAAGCAATAGAGCCGATGGAGGAAGTCGAAGAGGTGATCCTCAATCCGGAGGAACCCACCAAGGTCATTCAGGTGGGGAAAAACCTGCCGTCGGCCGTTCGAGATAAGATCGTGGCCACTGTGAAGGATAATCAGGATATCCTAGCATGGTGCCACGCTGATATGACAGGGATTAATCCCAATGTTGCGTGCCACGCACTCAACATAGACCCATCTGCAACTCCAATTCGCCAAAAGAGGAGGCCGCTGGACCCAGTGAGAGCCGAAGCCGTCAAAGCTGAAGTGGACAAATTGATGTCCATAGGCTTTCTCCAGGAGTCGCACTATCCCGTGTGGTTGGCCAACCCAGTTCTGGTCCCGAAACCCGATGGGTCCTGGAGAATGTGCATTGACTTCACGGACCTAAACAGGGCCTGCCCGAAAGATTGTTTCCCTCTCCCGCGAATCGATCAGATGGTGGACGCTACTTCCGGGTACGAACTCTTATCCTTCATGGATGCGTATTCCGGATACAATCAGATCAAGATGCATGTCGCGGACCAGGAACACACCAGCTTCCTCACGGATAAGGGTGTCTACTGTTACGTGGTCATGCCTTTCGGTTTGAAGAATGCTGGGGCGACTTACCAGCGTCTGGTAAACAGAATGTTCAAGGACCAACTGGGGAGGAACATGGAGGTGTACGTGGACGACATGTTGGTAAAGTCCAAGACCTCCGGGGACCACAGTAACGACCTTGAGGAAGCTTTCGCCGTGATCCGAAAGTACGGGATGAAGCTAAATCCAAAGAAATGTACTTTCGGGGTCTCGTCTGGAAAGTTCCTCGGTTTTATTGTCAGCTCCCGCGGCGTGGAAGCCAACCCTGAAAAAATAAAGGCGTTCATAGATATGCCTTCCCCCCGGAAGCATAAGGATGTCCAGAGCGTTACCGGAAGGATAGCTGCTCTCAGTCGCTTCGTATCCAAGGCCACCGACAAGTGCCTCCCCTTCTTCAATGTTCTGCGAGGGAACAAGAAGTTCGAGTGGACCCCCGAATGCGAAGCGGCCTTCCAACACCTCAAAGAACATTTAACCCGAGCCCCCATTTTGTCCAAACCGGTCGAAGGAGAGGCGTTGTTCTTGTACCTAGCTGTGACTGAGCACGCAGTAAGTGCCGCTCTCGTCCGGGAAGATGGCCGTATCCAGCTCCCTGTGTATTACGTAAGCAAGAGGTTATTGGACGCTGAGTCCAGATATTCGATGATCGAGAAACTCTCCCTCTGCTTGCTGATCGCTTCACGGAAGCTGAGGCCATATTTCCAGGCGCACACCATCAAAGTACTCACCAACCACCCTCTCCGACAAGTCCTGCAGAAGCCCGAGTCTTCTGGCAGATTGCTTAAGTGGGCCATGGAACTAAGCCAGTTCGACGTCCACTACCAACCGCGTGTTTCCATAAAAGGTCAAGCTCTCGCGGACTTTATTGTGGAGTGCTCGGGAATGAATGACCTCCCAGAAGATCCTGTCCCGGAACTTCCCACCTGGAAGGTCTACGTAGACGGAGCCTCAAATGAAAAAGGAGCTGGAGCGGGGGTTATCCTAATATCTCCCCAAGGGCATCAGCTCCAGAGCGCCCTCCGTTTCGCATTCCCAGCATCCAACAACGAGGCAGAACACGAAGCCATGTTAGCTGGGTTACGACTGGCCAGAGAAGTCGGAGCCCAAAAAATCGAAGTGTACAGCGACTCCCTGCTTGTGGTAAACCAAATATCCGGGGAATACCAGACGAAAGGCGAAAGGATGGCTGCCTACGTGTCTCTCTCCCGCGGCCTACTGCAGCATTTCAAAGGCTACAAAATCCGCCAGGTCCCCCGGGACCAGAACTCACTTGCGGACACGCTGGCCAAGCTTGCAACGGACCCGGAGATTGAACAGTATGGCTTAGTCCCCATCGGGCACTTAGAAGCCCCCAGTACTGAGACGCGAAGGATAAACGCCATCATCGACCATTCCCACTCCTGGATAGGACCCATCCTCAGATTTCTCACCACCGGAGAACTCCCCACCGATAAAGCGGACGCAAGGAAGCTCCAGTATCAAGCTCCCCGATACGTGGTTATGGATGGAAAGCTTTACCGCAGGGGGTTGTCCATACCCTTCCTTAGGTGTGTTGCCGGAACCGAAGTCAGCACCATCATCCATGAGATTCACGGAGGCTTCTGTGGCGATCATACCTCCGGGCTGAGCCTCTCCAAAAAAATCCTTCGACAAGGATACTTCTGGCCCACCATGAAGAAGGATTGTGTGGATTATGTCAGGAAGTGTGAGCAGTGCCAGAGGTACGCCAAGGTTCCGCGAGCGCCGCCTACGGAAATTACCCTAATGACCAGCCCCTGGCCGTTCGCCGTTTGGGGCATTGACCTAGTAGGTTCCCTCCCCACTGGAAAGGGTGGAGTGAAGTACGCCATAGTCGCGGTAGACTACTTCACCAAATGGGCTGAAGCTGAACCTATGAACACGGTCACATCTAAAAAAGCACTGGATTTTGTCATCAGGAATATAGTGTGTCGTTTTGGGCTTCCACGGAAAATTGTGTCCGACAACGGAAAGCAGTTTGACAGTGAACACTTCACGAACTTCTGTGCTTCGCATGGAATTATCAAAAGCTTTTCCGCAGTCGCCAGACCACAGGCTAATGGACAAGTGGAAGCTGTAAACAAAATATTAAAGACCACGTTGAAGAAAAAACTCCAAGCCTGCAAGGCTCACTGGCCGGAAGAACTTCCGCGAGTACTTTGGGCTTATCGCACAACAGAGAGAACTTCGACGGGGCACACGCCTTATTCCATGACCTTCGGTTGCGAGGCCGTCATCCCAGTAGAAGCTATGATCCCCTCTCACAGGCAAGACACCTACGATCCTACCCGGAACCATGCCCTCCTCCAGGAGTCCTTGGACATGATCGAGGAGCTCCGGGAGCGGTCGCAGGTCCAACTAAAAATGTACCAAGGAAAGATAGCCCGACACTTTAACATGAGAGTCCAGAGCCGTACATTCGAAGTTGGAGATCTTGTCCTACGGAGAGTATTTCCTGCTACGCAGGACCCGGGAGTAGGAGTCCTCGGACCCAACTGGGAAGGCCCCTACGAAGTCCAACAAAAAGTGGGCCATGGGACGTATCACTTAAAGAGACTCGACGGATCTAACGTCCCGCGCGCCTGGAACGCGGAGCACCTCCGCCGTTACTACCAGTAGGCCCCGGACCATCCAGTCGGAAGTCCTTGGTGAAAATAACAAAAGCGAAAAATGTGGAAATAATCCTCCCTGTTGTAAAACTCACGCCTAGCAGGCTAATTCAATGAAACACGGAGAGATTCACTCCGCTTTTACTGCACTTTTTATCCCTGTGTTCAAAGCTGCGTTTTAACAAGTGACCACGCGGTCCGGAGACGTCCGGACCCCACGCTCACTTGGGGGGTATACATGGCTAAGGCATAACCATACGCCCCTTGAACAAAACGTACACAGAACACCACTTATGTGCTAGCATTGTGTTTGAAATTTTTAAATTGTTTGAAATGTTTAAATTGTTGAGCTTAGGTTTATTTGTTGCCATGAACATGCTTGCATTACGTGTCATATGTGCTTATGTGAAAATTGCCATGGAAATGCCTGCCATTATGTATCATAAGTATTATCTCCTGTGTAGCCCAGCGATGGACGGGACTGGGGGTCGAGGCACGTTCATAGAGCTACGCCAAAACACCCCCAACTCCCTGACAAGTCCTTTGCAGAATTCTCCGCGATCGCTGTAGAGCTTTGCTTCGCAAGCTCCAGCTCCGGGTCCCGCAAGGCGAAAGATGGCAAGATCCGCGAGCGCTGTAGAGCTTTGCTTCGCAAGCTCCAGCTCCGGATCCCGCAAGGCGAAAGATGGCAAGATCCGCGAGCGCTGTAGAGCGTTGCTTCGCAAGCTCCAGCTCCGGGTCCAGCGAGGCGAAAGATGGCAAGATCCGCGACGGTTGTAAGCCTTGCTTCGCAGGCTCCAACTCCGGATCTCACAAAATAATGCATGGCAAGCTCCATGGCCATTGCAAGTTTCAGCTCCAGAAGCAGACATACTTGATCCCCCCACTCACAGCCGGCTTTGCTTCGCAAAGCCCCTGCTCCAGGATCACACCTGGTGGGCGTGGCGATTTCCCCAACAGCAATAAGCCTTGCCTCGCAGGGCTCCATGCCAGGTCCCTGAAGTCAGCCACAATGAGGTTCGCAACAACAGTTAGTTTTGCTTCGCAAAGATCTAACCTTAAGTCTAGCGACGCTCACCAAAAGAACTCCCGTTCCAAACAATGGAACGACTCACCTTAGCAATCCCAGCGAACAGTATAACTACAAGTCCCTGGATTGACTATTTGCCTCAGGAAAGATAAAGTGCGGTGAAAGGAGCCTGGCCGTTGGAACCAGGAAACCTTCGTAACCTAGAAACTACATGGGAACAAGACATCATCCGTTAAAGCTTCAAGTGGGAGGTGCATAGGTTTTGGCCGTTGGAACCAAAACCCCATACGCCCCTACAACAGTTTCTACCGTATAAATGTCTACCCTAAGCGCAAGGATAAATAAAGAACTCGGCAGAAAAGAAAGGAGAATGCTATGATTATGGTAAAAATGTCCGCAATGAAAAACTCAAAATGAAAAATAAGTAAAGATAAAACCCCTTCAAACATTGGGGGTAACTACAGCGTCCACGACCGCAGCTTCGGGGGCATCTGTTTCAGCTGAGGCTGGCGGAGTCGGCTCATTGGAAGGAGGAATTTGGTCATGAGAAGGTTCAGAAGTCCCCGCCTCTCCGGGATATCCCGCCTCAGGAGCTTCAGCACGATCGTCAATGTTATAAGTTTGGACATACGCCTCTGGGCCCTGATCCCACACGAGTAGCTTCTCCCTCATGGCTTCGGCATCATCTCCCAGATAGCCTAACACCTCCGGGTTCACTTTCCAGAGTTGATGCATGAGGACCACATGCGATATATTAATAGTCCTGTTCAGTATCACCTCAGCATCCTCCTTCTCCTTCAACCGCTCCGCCTCGGAGGTTGCCAGCTGTGCTTCCGCGGCAGTTAGTTGGGCCCTCAATTTTTCCATTTCGGCCTTGGAGGCATCCCGCTCCCCCTTAAGAGAATCTATCGCCTTGCGCTGCTCCCTATTTTGGTTCAGCACGGATTGCTTCTCGGTCACATGCCCCCTGGCAGTGAATTGCAAAGCCCCGATCTCTTTATCCTTCTCGGCGAGCCCCAACTGAAGCATAGACACGAGATCCCTGCTCCTCTTATGGAGTTGCTCCTCGTCGTGCAGCTTACTCTGAAGAGTGGAATATTCCTCTTGCCGCTTAAGGAGGAGATCGTTCTTTGATTGCAAGCGGGCTTCCAGGGTATCTTTCTCCACCTTGGCTTGGGACAGCTCTTCCCGGAGCTTGGAGTTTTCGGTCTTAATCCCATCCGACCGCTGTCTAAACTCATTCTCTGCCTTGGCCCGGTACTCTTGATATTTGGCAAGATATTTCTTCTCCGCCTCTTCTTCAGCCGTGCGCCGGGCCTGATCAATCTTCTCCGAAGCCCCCAAGGCCTGTTGGGTCAGCTTCTGTTTCTCCGCCTCCAAGGCCTGGCGAGCCAGCTGGCTCTCCTCCAGCTGAACCAGAGCTGCACCAACCTCCCGGAACGAGCGTTCCGCGATCATAGAGGCCTGCAAGGAAAGACAACCGAATGAGCTAAAGCCGGACCAAAAGAGAGGTGATCCCAAAAAAAAAAAAAAAAAAAATAACAACCGACGGCTTACCCCGGACAGTTGCTGCTTCACAGCGTGTGTCAGCAACAGCGGATCCTTGCTGCTACTGATGGCCCATTTCTCAGAATTGAGCTCGCATAAGCTCAAGGCCATGTCCTCCATCATCTCAGCTCCGAACGGCGCCAATGCACGTCCAAGCCTAGGCACCAGCCTCTTCTCCAAGGCTGGACCATCCAGAACCGCTCCGGCCGGGTGAGGAGATCTCACCCCCTCGGCCAGCTCAGCCCTCTTCACGGCAGACAAGTTATCTGCCCTTCCCTGAGTAACGGCCTTCTCCGCCTCTAGCCGCCTCTTCAAAAAACTATCGGCCCGTCTTACACCCTCCAGGAGGGCAGCGGGAAAACTGGTCGGCTTCCGCGGAAAGTGGAACTTCAGGCCAGGCAGGGGAAGATTGGTTGTCTGAGAAGACGGAGACCCCGGAAGGGTGGACCCCCTTTGGACTGGAGGAGGAGGCAGCCGGGATATTAAGGCCCCGGTCTGTTGCTTTTGCTGCTGCGGTAGCAGAAGTAATTGCCCTTGTTGCTGCTGCTGGTTTGGATGTTGCTGTTGCTGCTGCTGCGGTGTTGGTGATTGTCTCTCTTGTTCCTGTTGCTGCTGTTGTTGTAGTTGTGATTGCTGTCGTTGCTGTTGTTGTTGCCTTCGACCGGGAGAAGAGTGTCTAAGGCGTTTGTTCTTAGCACCCTCAGCATCTCCTCCGGGACGCTTGCTCACCCCAGTTGTCCTCACGGGGAACACAAGCCCTTCCCCGTCGCTACTGCTACTCGAGACCATCATAGTCTCGGAAGGCCCTTCAGCAGGGGACTTCTCTACCCTCGGGGACGCTTGCGCCTCGCCACTTGTCTTCTTGGGGGAGGCAGCCTTACCTCCCCTACCAGCCTTGGGCTTCCGTCCTTTCCCCGTGGGCGGGTCCTGGCTGGTGGCAGCCTTCTTAATAAGCAAAGTAACCCTCCCCAACATCTTGGCTTCGGGATACTCTGCAAGAAACGTACAAAGCAAGGTTAGCGAACCAACAAGAAATGAGAAAGAAGATAAGCGGAAGACAAGACAATCAGCAACACAAAAGTACAAGCAAGCCCGCCAGCAGGGAACAAGAAACAAGAAAAAGAAAAGTTTGAAAGGGACGACCATGCACGAGAAACGTGGATGGCCTTCCCCGAGCAAAACAAAACATCGCTTCCTGCTCCAGGAAGCTCCCGTACTCCTTGAAGTCCGGGAAGAACATGCTGAGAGAAGAAGGGTCAACCATGATGACACCTTCTGGCAGACTACCATCACTCAGACACCAGAGGAGCTCATCTACCCTATCACAGTACCTGTCGAAAGGTATCCTACGCGGATCTAGCCTAAGGAAACGAGGATCAAACCCCATCTGAGAGGTTTGGGAAACTTCAGACAGGCTGGGGGTGTGGATCAATCGAAAACTAGTCTTACCTCTCCCGGAGGAACTAGCCCCCGGAGCCCCTTCGTTAGGGTAAGCCGCGGCGTGGCGAGCCTCGATCTCCTCTCCCTCCGGCTGGGGGTCGGGGAACCTCTCCTCCCAACTAGGAGATAGAGTATTTTCGTCCCGAGCGGCTTGGGTGATCACCTTAGACAGCTCCAGGGCAATCTGCTCCCGGATGTCAGCCGACACCTGAGTCTGCCCCCTACCACTTACTGGCTCAATATTCTGGAAGGAGGCGAGTAACCCATACTCCCTCAACGATTCAGAGGTCACAAGTCCCTCCACTCTCAACTCTTCCTCGGAAAGCCCTTCGTAGAACTTGGACCTCCTTATCATCTCCGCGCAGCGAGGTGTCCGCGGAACGACTTCTGCAAAAATCAAATACAAGCGTTAGAGATCCTCCCAAAAGGCAAATCAAACACAAAGAAACAAAGTTGAAAAGGAAAAGAGGAAACACTTACCAGGGATTTTGAAATCCAAAGATAGAGCTGGCACCCTCTTCAGCGGGAAGCCAGTCGTCAGGAACCAGTATTCCCGGAGGTCTGGAACCCTCGCGGTATGACAAGTGGGGCACATCACATCCGGGTGCCTTTCTAGCCTATAAAACCCCACCTTGTCTGAATGACCCCTCATAGGCTGAGACTTCAACCCATAAAAGTACAGCACCTCCTCCGGGGTAGGAGCTTCCAGCCTCCGGGACTTGCAAAAGATGAACCACCCCGCTAAGAGCTTGTAACTGGGAGGAATTAACTGGAAGGGGGCAATCCCCGCCTTCACACAGAAATTGGCGAAGTAACTCCTTAGGGGCAAGTGCGCTCCGCACACTATGTGTGCCCAACTCCAGGCACCAAAGCCTTCGTGGCTCTGGCTAGCTGACTCGCCCAGCACCGACAGACGGTGCCACATCAGACCTGGGATGTTCTTCAGGCCTGCCTCAGAGGAATACAGCTCTAGCATGCCATAATTCCTGAAAAGGTTCGGTTTTTGGTCCATCTCCCAGATGGAACTATTGGAGGTTGGTGGGCAAGCCGCGACCGCTTTCGCTTTTCCTTTCCCCTTTCCACCCGCGACAGGAGAGCCTTTCTCTTGGGCAGAATCAGCCTCCCCCGCAGCAAGGAGTTGTTCCTTCGAGATGTTCGTCACTGGACAAAAGAAAAGAAAGAAGAAAACACTCTAAGCAGTCAGCACCCTTGTCATACCCTAGTGGTATCAAAGGCGTCGGGGAGACCCTCCTCGAAAACTGCTTGGAGAGGCTCCCACCGAGCTTACCGAGGGGTTGGCACCATGCCACCCGAAGGACAGCAAGGAACCAGACTCAGACCCCGAGCCTAAGCCCACCAAAAGAAGTGTTTTTCCAGAGAAAGACACCCTAAAGGCGTTCATGCTTATGCCCTAAAACAGCAAAACACGGGACGACTTTCCAAACGCAAATCGCCAAAACATGCAGAAAAGGCTACTTATCGACTCACAATCAATCACATGCCTACCAAAGCCCTATTCACAAATGCACATAAGCAATAATGGCAGAAACCTCTACTCTAACAACTACCAACAACCTAAGGTTTGGGAGGAAAGAGCAAAGTAGAAATACTTACTGATGTTCGGGTAGTTGGAGGTTGAGGGAGTAACTGGATCACTGCACAGCACGATCGCGAGAAGTAAAAGCTGCAAAGACGAACGGCGATTCAAACCAGGAACTTCGGGAGTAAACCCACTGCCAAATCAAAAAGAAAAGTTTCCAGATACTTACCAAAAGAAATGGCAAGTTCGGGGGAACGTAAGCTGGGAAGCCTGAGAGTTCGAAGGTTTGGAAATCTGAAAATCCTAAAGATGGAGAATCTAAAAGCGTAAAGAGGAAGAAAGGTCCTTTCCCTCGTTTTTATAGCAGGGAAGAGGCCGTTTCGAATTCCTCAAGTGGACGGTCCCGATCTTCCCATTCCGTGTGCATCAGATCCAACGGCTGGAGAGGAAGCGACGATCCTATTTATGACTCCTCGGATGGGAATAAAGTATTTATTTCCCATCATTACACCACCTCGGGCCCGGAGTACCATTAAAAACCGTCAAATCATTAGTTAGATGACTGACGCACGCATACTCAACCAGTCGCCTCACGCACACGTCTTGGTCGCAGAACCATTCCCAGAATGACACGTGGTCCTTGCCGCACTTGAGTACTTGATCTCAAACAGAAGAAATTCTCTTTCTTTTCCATACTAACACTCAGGCGGGAAAAAGGAACCCTTCCGGGAACACAGAAGGTGCCCCCTCGCCTAATCTAAGAAACCGATTGTACAAGCTCCCGGATCCCTCAAAGCTCCGTGACCTTGGGGGGTAAATGTTATTCAGATTTCCGGATAGCGTTTAGATTGATGGCCTCGGGGAAACAGAATTATCGATGTCCTTCACGATAGGTGACCAGAGCTCGCGGATATACAGAAAGGCTTCACCTCTCCCGCTTGGTGTCCGGATTACTCTTCCAAGCAAACACCATACGGAAACTCGTCAACTCTCCCGGAGCTCCCGAAGGAGTATCCATCGGGGAAGCTCCTTCCAGGAGAAGCTCTTCGAGTGGTCTCCGCGGAAGCAGTTCCGTGCCTCGCACGGAACAAAGCCAAACGGTCGAGTCCTGGAGGAGGCATATTTGGAATGATATCCGCCTGACACAGGATCCCGCCTGACACGCCCTTCAGGTCAAAGCCGCACACATCCCAGCACGCCTAAGGGTACCTTTTCGCCTACTGTTCCGCTGACAACTTGGAAAAGACGGCTGACTTTGTGTGTTCCCCATACTTTCACGTAAATATACCCACATAGAGTCTTGTAGCCATGCTACTATAGTAATTGTATCCCTATTTATGGCTGGTGTAATTAAAACTCATGTACGTAGAGAAAAACCCTAATCCAAAACCCTAGCTATAAAGACCCCTTCATTTTACAAGAGGAGGGACGAACAAATGATATAGCAAAAAACTCTACTAAAATCTCTCTAGCTTCATCTTCTTCAAGAGAACCCGAGAGAAACATTGTGAGCGTGTGAAGTTCTTATGCACCAGCCATCTTACTGTAATCTTTTCCAAGTATAATAACATCGACTCGTGGACTAGGGCTTGTTAACGCCTGAACCACGTAAAAACACTGTTTGTTTAGTTACATTTCAGTATTTCTACAGTTCTTATCTTTTTATTATTCTGTTAGTTATTCGTTTCCGAAAAACTCGGTAAACAATAATAATATAATTATTAAATATTAAATATTTAATATTGTATTATATATTATTATTTATTAATATAATTATAATATATGTAGTTTTATATTAAATATTATTATAATAGTGATATTTTATAATATTTGAATTTATATTAATATAATTAATAAATATTTATTTTTAATTAATTTTAAAAGTATATTCTATTTAATAATTAGACAATTCTCTTTAAGTTAACAATACAAACCGTTAATTTAATATACACATTTTTATATAGAAGAGATATCTTAATTTAAAATTGATGGACGGAAAGTAGCAAAATAATAATGAAAAATGAGAGGCTTAAATGACGTTAATAGCCCTATATAATATCACATCAATGTGACCGATTATTCTAGAACAATTATAATATAGTCAAATTATAATTTAAGCAAATTATTAATTAATATATGTGTATAAAGATACTGGATCCATTAATGCAGAATATACTTAGCAGCACTAAAATTTTAAAAAATTCAAAGCACAATGCGACAAAGGTTCTTTGACAAATTAATACAATTTGACTTGCCGATCCGATTAAGAACCATACATTTTTAAATTTACCAAATAAGTTATATAATATATTGGATTGTCAACTTTTTTTTATCGATGATCAATAAGAGGAGCTATAATATATAATTATTACTTTTAAAAGATATACTTTTTAACAGAACCAGATCTCTCATCAAAAACGCGTGGAACGTTAACCTTAGTGCTTTTTAATTTGAGGTCACATATCTATGGGATTGGGAGGTACAAATTTCGTACACACATAATGACATAAATCAAATAAAATATTTATTTATATATATATAGAAAGATATGTGACAGCACAATATATAAATTTTGATATATTACAATATGCATTCCATGTGCCTTTGTGACTACCTATAAAGTTTTCCTTGTCGGCCTCTTAAAACGACAACCCACCAGTTTATACCTAGGGCATGGGGCCTTCGAAAACGTCCAGGACCTTCATTATTACCATGTTCCACTGGTCGTTGAATCAATCAATACATAAAATATTTATATAGATAATATGTACTATAAGAGATTTGTAGAAGGAAAAGAATGATAAGGTATAATGCAGATAATTAGGTAAAAGAAAATGACTAGTTAGATGTTGATGGAGAGGAAGTTGCGGCGAAGTAACAGCCATGTTAATTAATTACTAATTAAATACGACTAATCATTACATGTATCATAATAAAACTTAAGGTGCTTGTTAATTAATTAGCTAGTGAAACATGCGTTTAACTACAAGCTCTTAATGAAAATTTTATACGTATTAAACTTGTATTAATTGGGTATATATTAAATAAAACCAAAGGAAAATATACATGATGTGTGCGTGGACAAATTGTATTTCTCATATGTATAGCTAGGTTTATTGTTGATTAGAACAAGTGATAATCAAGTGCATCTAGGTCAAGTTCATGTTATGTGTAACTAAAGTTAGATATATAGATTGTGTTTGGTAACACTTAAAAAAATAATTTTTTATTTAATTAATTAAAAATTTGAAAATTAAATATAAAATATGTTTGGTAACTTTATTTTTATTTATTATTTTTTTAAATTTTAATTAAAATTTATTAAATTTTGAAAATAGAATTTTTTTACTTTCAAAATTTTTTTAAACAGTTTTCAATTTTTTCTTTATTTTTTTCTTCTCTTCCTTAAACTACTTTATATTGTTAAACAAAAAATAAAAATAAAAGTTATCAAACGCGTTTATTATTTTTTGTTTTTAAAAACAAAAAACAAAAATAATTACCAAACATATTTTTATTTTAAAAAAATAAAGAAACAAAAATAAAATTATATTTCTATTTTTGTGTTTAAAAAATTCAAAAACAAAAATTTGACCAAATAAGCTCATAGTTAGCTATAGCAAAGGCGTACTCTTCTTATTCTTTTTTCTCTTCGTGAATTTGGATTTGGGATTCTTTTTCTTTTCTTTCATTTCCAATTTACATGGACAACTATAAGTATGTCAAATGATGTTGGGTTTATATAAAATTGTATTTGAAATAAAATAATCCGCATATTTGCAACAAAAATATTTATGTTTTTAGATTGGCACTTAAATATTTTTTTTTAGGCTAAGATACTTTCTCAACAGTTATTGGAACTTAGATGTTAAGTGTCAAATAAGCATATACGTTCTTTAATTGATCAATATTATGTATTTTTTATTTTTCATTTAAATATATAAAAATTCATTTAAAATCCAATAAACAATTGAAATTAAAATTCATTTTAAAAATAAAAAAGAACTAAATAAAAATTAAGTTTTTACAAACCAGAATTATATCAAAATAAAAAAATTAGTGTTCTTCCCATTGTTCTTTCTGTTCCTAGTTATTCCAAAACATCCATCTTTCTTATACAAAATCAAATACGAAATTCAAAATTTCATTATGGAAGAATGGATAAAATACAGAATGGTATCTGTGGGAGTAGTTTCTCCAAATCCCAACTAATTCTGTTAATGAGTTGTTTGGTTCTCAACTATCATAACAACCTCATTAGCTTTCAGTCCTTAGTCTATAAAAGGACTTGTGGGATTCACTTGTCAGAAGACACAAAAACAGAGAAGAGAAAAACGAAGAGAAAAGAACACAGTGAAGAGCACTACACAGATGAAACAACAGAAAAGCCAAATTAGACGAGAGAGCTCAAGTGTGAAAATCAATATTGGGTATTGAGAAAGGTTGTGAGAGCTGGGTTTGAGGAACTGTATTGAGAAGCAGAACTGTTGGGAAAGTGCTTACTTGGGGATTGAGAGGAAAACACCTGTGTGATTGAGTGTTTAGAGAGTTTGATCCAAGATTGTTCCAAGAAGCTCCATTGAAGTCTTGTATTCATTTCATTGATTGAATAAAGAAGAAATAGTGGTTCATAAAACTGGATTAGGTTCAAGATCACATTGATCTTGTTCTGAACCAGTATATATACTTGTGTTGATTTATGCTTTCATATTTTTCGTTTTCTAATTGTTTGATAATTAGTCTTACTGATTTGTGTTATTAGATGCATCTCTGGTTTCCCGAGATTCATCTGAGGTTCTTGAACTGGCAAATTTATCCTCATTTCCAACAAAATCAGAGCCAGGTTTCAGATCAAAACGGGAGAAGAAAGTTCAAGATCCTAGAGCTTCCACATTACAACTGATATAGAACACAAGTTAGAAGACTATGTCAACCATGGTCAAGTTCGAGCTTGAGAAATTTGATGGTACAAACGATTTCTCATTGTGGAGAGAAAGTCTTAAAGGAATTTTGGTACACCAGAAAGTAGCCAAGATTCTTGGAGATCAGAAGTTGCTGGCTGATAAGAAACCTGAAGAAATAGCTGAGATGGAAGAAATGGCCTATTACACCATAATCATGTACCTATCAAATGGAGTACGAAGGAAATTGACATCAGAGACTACGGCAAAGGGATTATGGGATAAGATGGAAAAATTATATTTAAAGCCTTCTGTATCTAACAAGATTAATTTACTTGACAGGCTTTATGGTTTTAGAATGAATCATGTTATGTCTCTAGATGAAAACATTGACAAATTCAATGAAATCATTGTAGGTTTGGCAAATATCGAGCACAAGGTGGATGAGGAAAGTCAAGCAATAATCTTGTTGCACTCATTACCAATGACATACCAAGAAGTGAAAGCTGCAATAAAGTATGGAAGAGATATCATCTCACTAGATGGAGTTCTTGGAGCATTGAAGTCCAAAGATTTTGAACTTCAGTTGGAGAAAGAATCCAAGAAGGATGAAGCTTACTTTGTTCGTGGAAGATCAACAAAGAGAAGCTCTTCAAGAAGCCATACACCATTTCACTCATGTTCTAAATCAAGAGGAAAGGATTCAAGAACATGTTACCACTGTGGAAAGGCAGGACATATCGAGAGATTTTGCAATCTGTTAAGAAATTAACAAGGGTCCAGATCAAACCAGGACCAGAGAAGACCCATCTACAATCAACTTCGTAATGAGAACAAATACCTACAAGGAATGAAGTCTCAAAATGATTCAGCTGCTGTAGCAGAAGGATAAGATGAACGTGTCTCAGAAGGAGAATTGTTCTCCATCTCAGAAACCACCATGACAAGGGAGTGGATTCTTGATCCGGGATGCACATTTCATATGTGTCCCAATCAAGAATCATTTTTTGATTATAAAGAAATTAATGGTGGTAAAGTACTAATGGGTAATGATGTTTCTTGCAGGGTCCATGGCATTGGCAAGGTAGCTGTTAAACAATTTAATGGTGAGGTCAAGGTATTGACAAATGTGAGGCATATACAAGAATTGAGGAGAAACTTGATTTCTCTCGGATCTTTGGAAGATGAAGAATACAGCTACATATCTATAAATGGCATCTTGAAAATCACTAGTGGCTCTCTAGTAGTGATGAAAGGGAAGAAAGTTAATGGACTGTATATATTGGAAGGTGAAACTGTAGCAATTGCTAAAGCATCTGTTGTTAAGACTCAGGAAAGTGAGATGCATCTGTGGCACCAACGGATGGGAGATATCAGTGAGCAAGGGCTGAGAGAGCTTCACAAACAAGGAAGCGTAGACAAGTTGAAGACCTGTGCATTACCTTTCTGTGAAGCATGTGTATTTGGAAAGCAGCATAAAATTAAATTCACTGCAGCAAAGCACAATACCAAAGGAGTCTTGGAGTACATTCACTCAGATTTATGGGGGCCTAGCAAAATACCAACACACTCAGGTAAACATTACTTTCTATCTATAGTAGATGATTATTCTAGATGTGTTTGGGTATATTTACCTAGGACTAAAGATGAATATATAGAAAAATTTAAAGTATGGAAAAGTCAGGTGGATAATCAAACAAACTCTAGAATTAAGACTCTTAGAACTGATAATGGCTTAGAATTTATAAACCATGAATTTAACATGTTGTGCAATGAGTATGGTATCACTAGACATAGGACAGTAGTTAGTACTCCATAACAGAATGGAGTTGTCGAGAGGATGAATCATACTCTACTGAATAAGGTTAGGTGTATGCTAGTAAGTTCAGGATTGTCTAAATCTTATTGGGGAGAAGCACTTGCTACTGCTTGCTATTTGATAAATAGGAGTCCTAATAGATCTATAGATTGAAAACTCCATATGAAATATGGTATAGAAAAGCCCCAAGCTTGAAACATTTGAGAGTTTTTGGTTGGGCAGCATATGCACACCAGTCCAATGATAAACTAGGCACTAGATCTGTCAAGGGAATTTTTCTTGGTTACCCTATAGGAACTAAAGGTTATAGACTTTGTGTTAATAAAAATGGTAAGCCTAAAATTATAATTTCAAGAAATGTTATCTTTAATGAGCATGATTTTCCTCACTTGAAAGCCGAGATTGGTAGTGTTTCAAATGATGCAGGTGGAACAAATAAAAGGAACATGGCTGAGTTTGAAGTTAAGCTGAGAAACTTTGAAGGCAATACTCAAGCTACTACTGATATGAATGACCAAAGTGAATCTGAAACTGAGCTAGATGCAATAGAACAACAACCTGATCTATCTGGGTATCAACTGGCAAGAGATCGAGAGAGAAGAGTTATACAACCTCCAGCAAGATATGCTGAAGCTGACTTGGTGGCTTATGCACTTGCATCAGTGCAACAAACTGACACACCAGAACCCAACAGTGTTGAAGAGGCTCTTTCAGGGAAGAACAAGGCTGAATGGAGTCAAGCAATGAAGGAAGAAATGGATTCATTGAGCAAAAACAGAACATGGGATTTAGTTGCAAAACCAAAAGGTCAGAAAGTGATTTCATGTAAATGGATTTTCAAGGTGAACGAAGGTCTGAGTAAAGATGAGCCTTTGAGGTTCAAAGCAAGGCTTGTCGCAAAAGGGTTTACACAAGTGGAAGGAATTGATTACAATGAAGTGTTCTCACCTGTAGTAAAGTATAAGACTATAAGATTGATGCTTTCTCTTGCAGCACAACATAATTTAGAAGTAGAACAGCTTGATGTCAAGACTACCTTCTTAAATGGTTTTATAGAGGAGGACATTTATATGCATCAACCACCTGGTTTTCAAGTGGAATCAAGCAATAAAGAGATGGTGTGCAAGCTTAGAAGGTCACTGTATGGGCTTAAACAATCACCACGACAATGGAATAAGAGATTTGACACCTATGTTCAAGACATTGGGTTTGTTAGATCAAAGTTTGATCATTGCCTATACTACAAAAATCTTGAGCAATCTACATCAGTTTTTCTCTTACTATATGTAGATGATATGCTCATTATGGGGAAGGACAAGACAGTGATAAAAGGTATCAAAGACAAGTTGAAAGATGAATTTGAAATGAAGGAGCTCGGTCAAGTCCAAAAGATACTTGGGATAGAAGTGACAAGGAACAGAAAAGATGGCATTCTGAATCTTAAACAAGCAAGTTATATTCAGAGGGTACTTCAGAGATTCAACATGCAGGATTCAAAGAGTGTTTCAGTACCTCTAGGAGGACAATTTGAACTTTCAAAAGATCAAAGTCCAAAGACTATCGAGGAGACAAAGGAGATGGCAAAAGTCCCTTATGCTATGGCACTAGGGTGTTTAATGTACATCATGGTTAGCACTAGACCAGACATAGCACATGCTCTAAGCATTCTTAGCAGGTTTATGTCCAACCCCGGATTAGAGCATTGGAATGATCTTAAGTGGCTACTTAGATATCTAAAGGGAACTACAGAGATGGGACTGAGATACAAGCAGATGGATCAGAAAGTTACACTTGAAGGTTTTGTAGATGCAGACTATGCAGCAAGTAAGGATACAAGGAGGTCAACTACTTCATATGTATTCACAACAAATGGAGATTGCATAAGTTGGAAGTCCCAACTACAGTCAGTGGTGTCACTATCAACAACTGAAGCTGAGTTCATGGCCACCACCGAAGCATTGAAAGAGGAAATATGGTTACAAGGAATACTACAAGAGTTGAAGATGATGAAAGGTAAAGCTAAGATATACTTAGATAGTCAATCTTCAATTCACCTCTGTAAAAATCCAATATACCACGAAAAGAGCAAACACATTGACATTCATTTGTTTTGGATAAGAGAAAAGATAGAGGAAGATGCGATATCTTTAGACAAGATTGGTACAGAGGATAATCCAGCTGATATAGGAACTAAGGTGCTACCTGTGAACAAGTTTAAGCATTGCTTAAACTTGCTCAACCTTGGTAACTAATGCTGGAACTCTAGGATCACTATCTCTACAAGTGGAATTCTATTTAGGTTGTGATTTGAAGAATCTAGGTGGAATTTGTGGGAGTAGTTTCTCCAAATCCCAACTAATTCTGTTAATGAGTTGTTTGGTTCTCAACTATCATAACAACCTTATTAGCTTTCAGTTCTTAGTCTATAAAAGGACTTGTGGGATTCACTTGTCAGAAGACACAAAAATAGAGAAGAGAAAAACGAAGAGAGAAGAACACAGTGAAGAGCACTACACAGATGAAACAACAGAAAAGCCAGATTAGACGAGAGAGCTCAAGTGTGAAAATCAAGATTGGGTATTGAGAATGGTTGTGAGAGCTGGGTTTGGGGACCTATATTGAGAAGCACAACTGTTGGGAAAGTGCTTACTCAGGGATTGAGAGGAAAACACCTGTGTGATTGAGTGTTTAGAGAGTTTGATCCAAGATTGTTCCAAGAAGCTCCATTGAAGTCTTGTACTCATTTCGTTGATTGAATAAAGAAGAGATAGTGGTTCCTAAAACTGGATTAGGTTCAAGATCACATTGATCTTGTTCTGAACCAGTATATATACTTGTGTTGATTTATGCTTTCAAATTTTTCGTTTTCTAATTGTTTGATAATTAGTCTTACTGATTTGTGTTATTAGATTCATCTCTGGTTTCCCGAGATTCATCTGAGGTTCTTGAACTGGGAAATTTATCCTCATTTCCAACAATATCAAACATTCAATGCCAAATACATAAATTAATGGAATATAAAATATCATATTTCAACAAAATTGCTATAAATCAACCTTATTGCATGAAGCTACTGTTTTTGTCTTTCCTCGACACTGTTGTCTGTGTTATTCCAACAAAAAAATGAGAAAAAAAGAGTACAAAGGTCATAAAGTCAGTGTAAGAAATATGTAAATTGCATCAATTAAAAAATGGAAGACTCTTACAACTCTAAGCAAAATAATACAAAAAAATAAAGTGATTAATTAAATAAGATTATAACTCTATAACAAAAAATACAAGTAAATATAGAAATAGGTAGATGAGGAGAATAATAGAGAATATAACTCTAGACAATAGATACAAATAAACTAAATGATGAAGAACAAGAGATAAAAATTGAAGTACAACCCTATAGCATAAAAATGCAACTAAATATGTAAATAGACAAAAGAGATGAAGATAAAAGCAATAGAAGAAAAAGAAGAACAAGAACAAAATAAACACTCTCACTCACACAATCAAAGTGAAGAGTTTGGGGATCACCAACTTGAACAATGTTTACAACCTTTGTCCAAAAACTTATTTTCCCCTACACTATAAGAAAAAAACTCTACAACGATGACATCTATTGCAACGACTTTGGAGTCGTCGTTGTATGTAGTCGAAATCCACGAAAAATTATCTTTTTAATTTATTAAAATAAGTAAGATACAACGACGACATGTCGTCCCTGTAGGGTACCAGGAATTTGGAGGGAACTAGAGGCAGGAATTGACTCTACGGTGACGACATGTCGTCGTGTAGGGTCCTCGTCGAAAAAAAGAGGGAAATATGTTGGTCTATAGCGACAATGTGTCATTGGTGTAGGATGGGGAGGGAACTCAACCACCCAGAGTTGGTTGCCTATTTTCACTCCCTATAGCGACGACATGTCGTCACCATAGACTCCTCGTAAAAAAGGAGGGAAATATGTTTGTCTAGAGCGACGACATGGCGTCGCTGTAGGATAGAGGAGGGAACTTAACTGCCAAAAGTTGGTTTCCTATTTTCACTCCCTATAGCGACGACTATGGCGACGACAAGTAATCGCAATAGGGTAAAAAAAATGGTGGGAAAGTGGACCGCCAAAAAATTTCAGTCAAATTTCACTACCTATAAGGATGACATGTCCTCGCTATAGACGGGATACGTAGGACACGAAGGATTCATGCACTATTCACTATCCTACAGCGATGACATGTCGTCACTATAGGGTCTCACCGTTTGAGTGAAATGGTGTGTTTGATATTAGCGTCGCTATAGAGTCAGTCAATATTACTCCCCATCCTGAGCCTTCTTCTTCATTTTATGCAAAGTTTTGTGGAAAAATAAAAGTTCATTCGAGCCTTCTTCGTCCATCCAAGCCTTTCGCTATTGTGGATGCTGAAAATCCGATGCTTGAAAAAGGTTTAAAGCACACGCTTAGGTCCCATCGTCTCGCGGAGAGGAACATGAGGCTAACCTCGGCGTGCTTAGCACCCATGCACCTCGGCAGGACCATCATTCCACTCCTTGCGAGACACGCACCTACCTCCCCTTGGCGCACCCAGCGAAGCCATGCCTCGCGAGACACGCACCTACCTCGCCTTGGCGCACCCAGTGAAGCCATGCCTCGCGAGATGCACACCTACCTCGCCTTGGCGCACACAGTGAAGCCATGCCTACGAGACGCGTGCCTACCTCCCCTTGGTACACCCAACGAGGTCACGCCTCGCGCATTAGCCCACCGCGAGGCCAGTGTCTCGCGATGCCTCAACTCGGTGCCCCCAAAGAGGCCATGTATTGTGCATCAGCCCCTCACGAGGCCATGTCTCACGCATCAGGCCCTCGTGAGGCCAGTGTCTTGCGACTGCCTCCACTCGGCGACCCCAGCGAGGCCATGTCTCGCGCATCGGCCCCTAGCGAGGCCAGCATCTCGCGACTGCCAACGAGGCCACGGCTCGTGCACCATGCAGCGCCCCACGTCTCGCGCGCCTGCCCCAGATGACCTCGCGTCTCGTGAAAGGAGGCATCTCACGCCTAAGAGTGGCATGCCTCGCGAAGTACGTCTTGCGCACATGAGGAGTGTGCCTCGTGCCCAGGAGGGGTGCGCCCTACATAGCCTCGTGCCTAAGACCTGACGAGATGGCTTTGCACCCAAGTTCACCCGCGAGTTGGCCTTGTGCTTGAGCACCCCGCGGGACCTCTCACACCTCGCCCCTTTTGTCCAACCACTCCAGTCAATAAGCAATCAGATGCTTAGATAGGTATGAAGGGACTAGATCAACATGCACATCTTTGGAAGGTGAAAACATTCACCAGGTGAAGGGTACACGTATGGGTACGGAATATACGTACCAGTCAAAGAGGTGTCAGGATACAAGGACAACACCCACGCCAGACAAGTAGTGTTCGTATAAGTGAGGTACCTATTATGGTCCTCACCAACCCATCTCTGACACTCGTACTAGGCGAGTAGTGGAGGCACCATCGCGTACTAAAGCGGAGGTGCTCCCACAAACTCTGACCATGCACCAGAGCCAACCACCACTCTCCCAACGCCACTACACCTGATACCACTCTCCTGACAATGTACTTGTGTACCATCTAGTCCCGTGGACCACAATGTATCAGGGGCCATTAGAGCCCACTATAAAGGGAACCCCTCTTCAACATTGAAGGGGTTGGAAAAAACACTGTAGCTGGATACAAAAGCGAAATACAAGTTCTTTTCCCCATTTTTCTTCTGCAACTATTTTCTAAGTTTATGTTTAGATTATTGAAGTTCTTCATTCATAAGCACTACACTTTGATTTGTCTAATGCGACATAGTTGACGAGTTCTCACCGTCAACAGTTTGGCGTCGTCTGTGGGAAGAATAAGTTTCAAGCCACTGTTCTTCTATCGATTCTGATAAGAAAGAAATGCCACGACGTTCTAAACGATTGAGAGAGCCGCGGGAAGTGGAGGTCCACCTTGACGGAGATCAGTTGGAATCCTCTATGAAGGATCCTCCTCCACCCACAAACGTGGAGGCCCCAAAGGAGCCTGAGGTTCTCGTAGATGAAAGGGAAGCTTCATCCCCGGTAATCCCACTTGAGGAGGATCGTCGAAGGCCAACGGCTACCCCAGCAAGGGATGCCAGCGAGTTCTCGCCCCCGAGGCCATCGTAGGTGCCAAACTTTGCCCGGCAAGATCCAGGCCCTTCGGCGCGCAGACCTGACAAGCATCCCCGAGTCCATTCCGTGAGCTCGAGTTCTAGATCTCGATTCTACGAAGAGGAGATACGTGAACTTCATCATAAGAAACAAAGGCTAGAAACCACCCTGGAAAAGATGCAAGAGGTGTTAAATGGCCTGTTGCAAGGGAGATCAAACATATCACTCCCTAAGAGAAAAGAGAGAGGTCAAGAAGGGCCAGAAACCACCGTCTAGGTAGACGATGGAAGGACTCGACTCTCCACCAGTAACACCCCCCAGACGAAGCAGTACGAATGTCCCGGACCACCGAAGTAGCCCCAGAGGCCAGAGCCGAAGACCAACGCTGGCCCTCGTAACGACGTCAAAGTCACCTCAAGGAAAACACCCTCAGATTTAAGAGAGGAACTCAACAAAAAGAAGGCAGGTAAAAGGACCACACCACCTATGGCGCCCCGGGAAGGCAAAGGAAAGGGAGATCCTAACCCATCCACGTTGAGGGACTCCTTGAACAAGAGGAGACAAGACCTAGACACAGAAATGAGGAGCCTACGGAGCAAAATCATCACCACTTCTGGAGGACAAGCCATTGAGGACGAGTTCGACTGTGAGTCACCCTTCATCAAGGAGATCCAAGCCATCCGGCTCCCAGCCAACTTCAAGGAGCCCCATATGACCCCATATGAAGGAAGCATAGATCCTAAATACCATCTGGAAGCATTTAACGACCTGATGAAGTTAAGGGGGATTAGTAGCAGGGCCAGGTGCCATTGCTTTGATGTCACATTGAAAGGACCTGCGTACAAATGGTTCAAAAGACTTAGACCAGGGTCCATCAGATCTTGGCAACAATTTTCCGATGAATTTCTCCAGCAACACCACGCCGTGTGGGACTACACGATGCCGGGCACCAGCCTCGCTAACGTGAAGCAAGGAGAAAATGAGAGTCTAAAGAGCTACATTCACAGGTTCAATATGGAGGCAGCCAAAGTAGGGAGTTTTACCCGTAGAGAGCTAAAAATGGCCATCATAGCCGGAGTACTCCCGAGAAGCAAGTTATGGGATAACATGCTCAAGAGGGAGGTCATAGATTTGGACGATTTCTACAAGTGGGCACAGAAATACATTCGCGTAGAGGATGGTCACGAGAGCCTTAAGGATGGAAAAGGCCAATCCCCACCAAAACCCTCAATTCGGGAAAGCCAAAGCAGTGCAAAGAAGAAGAGGGTCTATGAAGAAACAAGGGATGATCAGCCTCGAAAGCCCCCGCGCACTGATGAGCGCAAGCAGGGCCCCTACACCTTTTATACTGACCTCACCCACACTAGAGAACATATATTCGTCACGAATGAAAACCAGGTCCCTTTCAGAAGGCCCCCGCCAATGAAAAAAGACCGGTCCAAAAAAGACCCCAGCAAATATTCCCAGTATCATAAAGATATCGGCCACACCACCGCAGAATGAAACCATTTGAAGGTAGAAATCGAGGAGCTTATACGCAGAGGACATTTGGGCAGATATGTCCGCAAGGAGAGCGAAAGGCCAGAAGAAGGAGCATCCTCGCCGCGGGCACGAAAGGTGGCCCCGTAAATACAAGGAGAGGTCAGGACCATCTTTGGAGGGCTAGGATTCGGGGGCGAATCAAGGAAAGGGTGAGATAAATATGCCAGGGAGGCCAGACAAAGTCCACCACCGTGCGTCTTAAGTTTGGAACAACGCCCCCCGAAGATTTTTAAGGGTGAAAATGACTCAATAACCTTCACTGAGGAAGACACCCGGGGGGTACATTTCCCCCATAATGACCCCCTAGTGTTGACTGTCCAGCTTGCAAACATGAGGGTGCATCAGGTTTTAGTGGATAACGGAAGCTCTGTGGACATCTTATATCGCCCAGCTTTGGAGAAGATGGGACTAAACATCCGGCACCTAAAGCCTTGCAGTACCTCCTCGTATGGATTTACGGGAGATTCAATACAGCCCCTAGGGGCGATCGAGTTAGCCCTCACTATGGGAGAACAACCCAGACAAACCACCATAATGGCAAACTTTGTTGTAGTAGATTGCAACTTAGCCTTCAACGCGGTATTAGGGAGACCTTCCCTAAGAGAATTGAAGGCGATAACTTCTGTGTACCACTTAGCTATGAAATTCTTAACTCCCGGGGGAATAGCATGCATGAAAGGAGAGCAGAAGGAAGCGAGGGAGTGCTATAACACATCCCTCCGCACGGCCACAAAGCCATCGGTGCCTATGGCAATGGTTGTGCATGAAGGCGCGAACCCGCATGAGTTAGACCCACGAGTCGCGGAAGAATCCATAGCTGAAACAGTAGAGGAGTTGGAGGAAGTCACGGTCACGAACGAGCCATTGAGAAAGTTGAAGGTAGGAAGAAACCTTCCGAGTATCGTGAAGGAGAAGCTGGTAGAATTTTCGAAAGCCAACCTTGACGTATTCGCCTGGAGTCATGAGGACATTGTAGGAATAGACTCGTCAATCATGTGTTATCACTTGAACATCGACCCAAAGGCAATGCCTGTGAGGCGAAAAACGAGAGCACTAGACCCAGAAAAATATGCGGCCTTAAAAAAGGAGGTTGACAAGTTGAAGGCAAATGGGTTTATCCGAGAAGCATTCTACCCAATATGGGTATCGAACCCAATCTTAGTCCCAAAGCCCAATGGAAAATGGAGGACTTGTGTGGACTTTACTAACCTCAATAAAGCATGCCCAAAGGACAACTTCCCGCTTCCTAGGATAGACCAATTATTAGACGCCACAGCGGGACACGAGCTACTTAGCTTCATGGATGCATACTCTGGGTATAACCAAATACCCATGAACCCAGTCGATGAAGAGCACACCTCGTTCATTATGGACAAGGGGCTATATTGCTACAAAGTGATGCCTTTTGGTTTAAAAAATTCAGGTGCTACTTATCAAAGGATGGTAAACAAAATGTTTGCAAGTCAAATAGGAAGGAATATGGAAGTATACGTGGACAATATACTGGTAAAGAAAAAGAAGGCAGAAGAGCTCACAGGTGACCTCAATGAGATGTTCAGCACCCTCAGAAAGTTCAGAATGAAGCTAAATCCACTCAAGTGCACCTTTGGAGTCTCATTAGGGAAGTTCCTAGGTTTCATGGTGAATTCACGAGGTATCGAGGCCAACCCTGACAAAATCAAGGCATTGCTAGAAATGAGCCCACCGTGAAACAAGAAAGAGGTTTAATGCTTAACAGGGAGAGTAGCAGCACTTAATAGGTTCATTTCCAGGTCCACTGACAAATGCCTCCCTTTCTTCAACATCCTAAAAGGGAGCAAAAAGGGAGCTTGGGATGATGATTGTCAGGAAGCCTTTGCTAAGCTAAAGGAACACCTTAGGAAACCACCCCTTTTGGCCAAGCCAGGAAAAGGGGAGAAGTTGTACTTGTATTTAGCCGTATCAGAGCATGCTATAAGTGCTGCCTTGTTGAAAGGAGAAAAGAAGCATCAGCAACCCATGTACTATGTGAGCAAGCGGTTGGTAGACGCAGAAACTCGGTACCCAGAAATAGAGAAATTGGCATATGCCTTGATAGTGGCTTCTCAAAAGCTGAGGCCCTATTTTCATGCCCATGCGATCGAGGTGCTCATCAACACCCCTATGCGTCAAATCTTGCACAAATCGGAAACATTGGGAAGATTGTTAAAGTGTTCGATTGAACTAAGTCTATTTGATATCACTTACACCCCAAGGACCTCCGTCAACGGGCAGGTACTTGCAGACTTTATAGTCGAGTTTGCACACTGACCCCATGAGGAGGGACAAGTAGAAGGAGATGAACCGGCGCATGAAGAGGGAAGGCACCCTGAAGAATGGAGCCTCCATGTAGACGGGGCATCTAATGAAGGAGGAGTCGACGCTGGCATAGTGATGACGGGACCTGAGGGGCACAAGATGTATTGTGCCTTAAGATTCGGATTCGAAGCTTCCAACAATGAAGCAGAGTACGAGGCACTATTGGCTGGCCTGCGACTAGCTAAGGAGTTAAAGGTTACCCATTTGCATGTCTTTAGTGACTCACAGCTGGTAGTTTTCAGGTGAAGGGTGAATACCAAGCCAGAGGTCCAAAAATGGCTGCATATCTCGCCAAGGTGAGGGGGTATTTGGATCAGTTCGAAAAATACACCATAGAATAGATCCCAAGGGAGCAAAACACAAACATCTATGCACTCGCGAAACTCGCCTCCACTCGAGATGAAGACACGCTCAAGTCCATCCCGGTCGAATACCTCCCCAAGCCGAGCATAGCAGAAGAAAGGATCAACATGGTCAATGGAACTGAGGAGTCATGGTTTGCACCCATCGTGAGATACTTAAATGACGGGACCTTGCCTTTGGACAAAAAAGATGCCCGTAAACTGACTTACAAAGCCGCTCATTACACCCTAGTAGATGGAGCCTCATATAAGAGAGGCTTCTCTACCCCTCTCCTACGGTGCATAGATAAGGGAGAAGCTTTAAAATTTTTACAAGAGATACACGAAGGGGAATGTGGAAATCATGCTGGGGGCAGTCCATGGCGAAGAAAGCCATCCGCCAGTAGTATTATTGGCCTACCATGGAGAAGGACGCGAGCAACTTCACGAGAAGGTGTGACAAGTGCCAGAGACATGCAAATTACCCCCGACAATCACCAAATGAGCTGGTGAGCATGACCAGTCCGTGGCCCTTCGCTGTGTGGAGAATTGACTTGATTGGATCATTGCCAGCAGGAAGAGGAGGAGCAAAATACGCGGTAGTAGCAGTCGATTATTTCAATAAGTGGGTGGAAGCATAGCCTTTAGTCAACATAACGACTAAGCAAATCACCACCTTCGTCAACAAATATATCGTCTGCAGATTTGGAGTACCCTACAAGATTATCTCCAACAATGGAACGCAATTTGAAGGAGGAATATTCAAGGAATATTGCAAGGAAAAAGGAATCAAGAAGAGTTTATCCGTAGTATTACACCCACAAGCCAATGGACAAGTAGAGGCCATCAACAAGATCCTAAAAAGGAACTTGAAAACAAAGTTGGAAAAGTTGAAAAGGACCTGGGTCGAGGAACTCCCCAATGTACTTTGGGCCTACAGGACCACCCCTCATTCCACCACTGGGGAGACGCCTTTCGCCTTAGCCTACGTTTGCGAGGCTGTCCTTCTGATAGAAATGAAGATCAACTTCATCCATACGTAAGCATATGATGACCAGGCTAATATCGCGGCATTGGTCAGGAATTTGGACCTGTTGGAAGCCAACAGAGAAAGGGCACAATTGAGGCTGGCAACATATCAGCAACAAGGTGCAAGGTACTATAATTCGAGGGTGCAAGAGAGGGCATTCAGAGTGGGAGACCTCGTGTTGTAGAAATTCTCGCCCAACACTCAAGATCCAAGCGTGGGTGTGTTAGGGGCGAACTAGGAAGGACCCTACCAAGTTGCCCAAGTTGTGCCCCCCAACACCTACAAGCTCGCACACTTGGGTGACACCATGGTACCCAGGGCATGGAACGTAGAACATCTGAAGAAGTATTATCAGTAAAACTTCCATGTTGAGGCAAGGTTGATATTAACCTGTCTAACATGCAAATTAAATGTAATAGTTGTAAGTTCAGTTTGAACTCCTTAATATGTAGCAAGAACAAATCACACTAAGTTTCCATGTACTTCGCCTGTTTTCAATGAATATGTTGTGACATTAAGTGAATATGTAGTAAAGTTTCTTGTTTAAGAAAAATGATTATCGAAATGCATGAATAGAATGATCAAAGTGCCTGCCGAGATAAATCTCACCAAACACTTAGGGGGCAGAGTATATGAGTATATAGGGGGTAAAAAAAAAAGGTCCCAAACGAGACCCTTATATCCTAAGAGGACCCCTTATATTAGGAGGATCCTAAAAGGACCCCTTTTGTAAAAAAAAGGGTCCCAAACGAGACCCTTATGTCCTAACGACACCCCTTATATTAGGAGGATCCTAAAAGGACCGCTTATGTCAAAAAAGGGTCCCAAATGAAACCCTCATATCCTAAAAAGACTCCTTACTAGAAGGATCCTAAAAGGATCCCCTTACGAATAAAGAGGAAGACCTTGTAAGGCATTGCTTGAGTTCACAAGGATTAGCTACCCTTATGAACATCAAGGAGGTCAAAAGGTCTTGCAAGAATAGCATCCTAATAAGAGTAAATGCTTCCACAAGAGGAAGTTCCTCAGGAGAGGCACCCACCAATAAGCCTAGAACGGCCACCAAGTCATCTAGCCTAAAAAGGTCCTGAAAGAGACCCTTGCAAAAATATTACTATGAATAACGATGAGAAGGATGCTTCTCACAAAAGATAATAAGTGCGCACAGAAGCATATAAAAGGATAACTAGAACCCAAGGGGTTAATATATCCTTATAAGTACAATCAAGAGGCACCAAAGAGGGACCTATTGAACCCCTTCGCATGGGCTCCAAAGGACCTCAAGCCTTATAAGTAAAAAAGAGGACCTATCAAACCCCAATGTGCGGGCTCAAAAGGGCCTCTAACATAAAGGAATAAAGATGAATGATCGCATTTGTATATATATATATAAAATAGTTTTGATAATGTAACAAGACTTAGAGAAATTACAAGAAAAATAAGGCTCAAATTTGCATAAAACCACATTGGACTAAAACAGCAAAAAACGCAGAATGACAATCTCAAGGCCTCCTGCCGTAGGTGTTCCACTCAGCCGCCCTGGCAACGGCATGCCTACCAAAGGAGGAAAAATCGAAGTTTGGATTTTGCCTCCATACCCCATAGAGGGCGCGCTCTATGGATCTATACTCAATGTCAGCCTTATTTACCTCTAAGGAAGCGACCCTCCCCTGCAACGTTGCGATGGTAGCCTTTGCACCCTTAAGGTTGGCCTCCAAGCAAGTGACCTTCTCCTGCAGCATCACGACCTTGGCAATCGCCCTCTTCTTCTTTTTCAATGATGAAGAGGCCTTCGTTAGGGCCTTCTCTAGCTTTTGTTTGGTTTCAGCAAGCTCTCTCTCAAGCCCCTGGACCTGGATTATACGACGGTCCCTTTCAGCATTCGATGCGGAGAGGTCCTAAGCCGAATCGGCAAATCGCTGAGCCACTATATAGGTCTACACAAGAAAAATAACAATAATGATGATAAGCAAAAAAAAAAGAGAGAGAAAAGGGATAAGGCCGACGTAAGATGCATGAACTCACCCAAGCGGCGGAATGCGCAAGAGTCTCCCCAAGCTCCGATATGGAAAAATTCCCAAGACCACTCCAATCAGCCTCAAGAAGATCCGTGGCGACCTGGACATACCGTCGCCCATAAGAGGCCGCTATGCTGCCCACCCAGGGCGCCCTTTCCGAGCCAAGGGCACTTGGCTGGGTAGGGACAGATGACCCGCTCGCCGAAGGAGGAGGGGGCACAGGAAGATCGAAAAAATGAGCCCCCGATGGACCAGGATCAAGGGAAGCCTGAGGGAAAGCATCAAAGTCCTCAGAATAGGGACAAACAAAGCCCCTCGGCATGGCCTGTTGATCTTGGGAGTGGGAGGCCATGTCATGGTCTGTAGGGGCTAAGGGAGGGCAGCCCCTGGGAGACAAAGATGGTCGGTGGGGTTGCCCATGTCCTGGGGAGACCCCCTCTAGCACACGCTCAACCTCACCCCCGTTCGAGTGATGTTCAACCAAAACAACCTTTTTCTTCCGCGTTCCAGAAATAGCCCACAACAACTCAGGCTCCAAGACCGGGGACATCTTGTGACGGGTGAGGTTGGTCATGGTGAAGAGACGTACAACCATTTTTTCAGCAAGGTCAGCCTCGAGAAATTTATCCACTGCATCTGCCTCCGACCCGATAACTTCAAGCACGGCAAAATTCTCTGCACAATCAACATAGTTGTCGACACAAACACAAGTTCCAAAACAGTAAGTTCCAAAAAAAAAAAAATCTTGAAGTACTTACTAGGAGCTAAGCGAAAGTGCTCACGAACAGAGAGGGGACCCTTCACAAAGAAGAAGTCTTGCTTCCAAGACCCTGGGTTGGATACAGAACCCTCTATCAAGGGGACCGAAGAATTGGCTTTTTGCAGGAAATAAAAGCCTTTGGATTTAGGAGAGGGCATGAGGTTGTACATGAAATGCATCTCTTAGGCCGTGGGAGCACGCTTGAAGCGCTCCATATACACACTAAAGAGGCAACTCAAAGTCAGCCTGCTATTGGGCACCAACTGGAGTGGAGCAAGGTCAAAATAGTTGAGAACCGTGACGAAGAACGGGTGTAATGGGATCGTGCCACCTGCTTTCAAGATATGCTCGCTCATGGCCACATAGCCCAAACTTGGCCGATCAGCCCGACACTTGTTCGAAGGAACGTATAATTTGTAGTCCAGGCAAACACGGTAGTTCTCTGTTAATTCCAACAATTTATTTTCAGACACATGGGACACTAGGGTGGATGCCAACAGGGGGCCAGTGTCTTGATCCTCAGCGGTCACCTGTCACTGTGCTCTCTTCGGCATATATGCAAAACCAAAAGAAAAAGGTGAGGTGGAAACAGGGCACTTTACCCTCCATTTTTTCTTCCTAGCAAGGGTTTTCCACCGAGGCACCGAGTATGAAAGCGCCAAGCAAGGGTAGACCGAGAACAAGGGTTGAGGAGAAGAGGGGACGACCCCATGACAGTCATTAGGGGAAAATGGGGTAGGAGACTCAGGCGGGAGATTTCCCTCCATAAACTCCAGCTCCATCTGTAAATCTAAAAGGGTCACCCTAAGGTTCGCTATATGGTCATTAAGGTCAAAGGGAAAAGATACTCCGTCTCCCTTGAAACCTGAGTCTATTTCGCTCTCTACCACCCAAATTTTACGCTAAGTTCAGCCATGTGCTCGAGATGATGAATACGGGCCTGCCTTATGGTGTCATAGTCTTGGTGAAGGTTGTCCTCGGGGGGTTCTGAGTCTGAAGACAAGTCAATAAACTCGACCCCCAGAGGAGCGTCGAATGGTCCTTCACATGCCATGAGACCTCGTCCCGAAAGCAAAACAGGTTCACGAATAAATGAGAGGATTGCTACAAAACACAAAGGAATGGGCTCAAAACCTCTAGGCACAAGCGCTCTAAATAACCAACTACGGGGTATGGATGAGGGCAAGCAACTGGGTTAACTCACGACGAGCTCAGGCCAAAGTACCCCATCCCGAGTGGTGCTAATTTGGACCCAATAAACATAAGGGAGAAAGAAAGAATACCTCAAGCAAGTAAAATTGGGCGCTGACGTGGTCAAAAGGAGGTCAAGGGCCAAAAGCACCGTAACAGTCAAAGGCAAGTGGTCGAAAGTACACGTCTGCAAAAAGAAAGGAAAAAGGTGTTTTAGTCCTCAAATACCTGCATGGATATAGACATACAAGAAATGAACTCAAATAAAAAAAAAAAGAGGAAAAGATAGCAAAAGTGAGGTTGTGGGGGATTGAACTCCTCACCTCTTGAAAAGAGTAAGGTTTCCAAAACCACTAAGCCAAAGAAATAAAGAAGGATAGGCTAGATATGAAGGGATATTTATAAAGATCCTGAGCTCATCTTAGCCATTAAGTCCAATGCTTGATCTATGGTCGAAAATGGAGATGAACACCTACATTGGGATCCGCGAAGCCAAATAATAGGCTCACACTCAAGCCCAAGCATAACAAGGATCATCATAGACACCGCCTATGCTTACCAAAAAGTCTACCAGAGCACCTAAAGGCCCTCTCCTAGACTGGGGGGCAAGTGTGGATGCTAAAAATCCCATGCTTGAAAAAGGTCTAAAGCACACGCTTAGGTTCCATAAACGCCCAAATACATGCCTATGTCGTGAGGCCCTTGGGCCACCATCGTCTCGCGGAGAGGCACATGAGGCTAACCTCGGCGTGCTTAGCACCCATGCACCTTGGCAAGACCATCGTTCCACTCCTCATGAGACACATACCTATCTCCCCTTGGCGCACCCAGTGAAGCCATGCCTCGCGAGACGCGCACCTACCTCCCCTTGACGCACCCAGCGAAGCCATGCCTCCCGAGACGTGCACCAACCTCCCCTTAGCACACCCAGTGAGGCCATGCCTCGCGCATTAGCCCCTCGCGAGGCCAGTGTCTCACGATTGCCTCCACTTGGCACCCCCAGCGAAGCCATGTCTCGCGCATCAACTCCTCGCGAGGCCAGTGTCTCGCGACTGCCCCCACTCAGCGCACTCGAGCGAGGCCATGTCTCGCGCATCAGCCCCTCGCAAGGCCAGTGTCTCACGACTGCCTCCACTCGGTGGCCCCAGCAAGGCCATGTCTCGCGCATCAGCCCCTCGTGAGGCCAGCTTCTCGCGCTGCCAGTGAGGCCACGGCTCGCGCACCATGCAGGACCCCACATCTCGCGCGCCTACCCCAGATGACCTCGCGCCTCGTGGAAGGAGGCGTCTCGCGCCCAAGAGTGGCGTGCCTCGCGAAGCACGTCTCGCGCACATAAGGAGTGTGCCTCATGCCCAGGAGAGGCTGCACTACATAGCCTCGTGCCTAAGACCTGACAAGACGACTTCGCACCCAAGTTCACCCGCGAGTTGGCCTTGTGCCTGAGCACCCCACGAGACCTCTCACACCTCGCCCCTTTTGTCCAACCACTCCAGTCAATAAGCAGTCTGATGCTTAGATACGCATGAAGGGACTAGATCAACATGCACATCTTCGGAAGGTGAAAACATTCACCAGGTGCAGGGTACACGTATGAGTACAGAATATACTTACCAATCAAAGAGGTGTCAGGATACAAGGACAACACCCACGCCAGACAAGTAGTGGTCATACAAGTGAGGTACCTGTTACGGTCCTCACCAACCCATCTCTGACAATCGTACTAGGCGAGTAGTGGAAGCACCATCACGTACTAAATCGGAGGTGCTCCCACAAACTCTGACCATGCACCAGAGCCAACCACCAATCTCCCAACGCCACTACACCTGATACCACTCTCCTGACAATGTACTTGTGTACCATCTGGTCCCCTGGACCACAATGTATCAAGGGCCATTAGAGCCCACTATAAAGGGAACCCCTCTTCAACATTGAAGGGGGTTGTAAAAAAACACTGTAGCTGGATACAAAAGAGAAATACAAGTTCTTTTCCCCATTTTTCTTCTGCAACTATTTTCTAAATTTATGTTTACATTTTTGAAGTTCTTCATTCATAAGCACTACACTTTGATTTTGCTAACATGACATAGTTGACGAGTTCTCACCATCAGTAGCTGCCATTTTTGCCTTGTTTTGGTAATCTAATCCTATTTTCTTTGTATTTTATGGTTTAAAATGTATTTTTTGTTAGTATATGTGTGTCTGTTTTTGTGGTTATTTAGTTTTTGGTAAAAATGAGTATTTGAGTTTTTTATGTTTGTTTTGTTCTTTTCTTTTTACGCCCTTGGGTATTGCTCAGATTGTAGAGATCCTCCCTTGGGTATTGTTTTTAATTGTATTTTTCTTTTTTGGTGATTGATGAATGTATTGATATATGTTTAATTTATATTTTATAGGTGTGTGATTAGTTATTTTAAATAGTGTTATTTTTTTTTTCAAATTCCTTTTAAAGACTTAAATGATTATTAGAAGTATATTTGTTAGTTAATTTGGTTATATTTGTGTTTTTTTAAGATGAAAATTGTATATTTATATATTTATTTATTTATGTTTTAAGAAAGTATAAATGTATTTTATAAAAAAAATGTTAGGTTAGATGATATAATTTTTTAATTGTATGTTAGGTTAGATAAATCCATGTTAGATGTTTAATGTTATTTTAGATTATAGTTTATAAATAAATGTTGATAATTTAATGATAAATCATGTTAAGATGTTGTATTATCTATTTATAATATATTTTTTTTGTTGTTGATATGAGAATTTAAATGATTTTATGCAATTTTATGTATGCTCTCCGACTGGTCTTTTAGTTTATATGCAGAATTTAAATTTTGGGATAGGTTAGATTACAGCCGTTATGCTGCCAAATTTTTTGTAGATTTAGAAAATCTAAACATTACAATATAGTTTTAAAGCTAGTGTGATTAAATTTTTTAATTAATAAATTTTAAATCAATTAATAAAAATTAATTAAAAAATTATAAAGTGTAAATTAAAATAATAATTTTAGAATTATAAAATATTATCAATAATTTTTATAAATTAAGTAGAAATTAAAATAATAATCTTTAATGGTAAATTAATAAATTTGTAATTAAATATTTGTTTATTCAATTACTTTTATAATATATTCATAAAATTTGATAATATATGTAGATAAAATAGGTAACTAAATAAACTTTACTCTTAAAATTAAGTTAAGATTAAAATAACTATTTTTAAATAATAAAACTTTATTGTTGTTCTTAAAAAAATAAAAAGTGAAAATTATATAAAGAATTTGATAATTATTAAATAACATAATAATAATTATAATTAAATATTTGATTATATAACGAAACTTTATAACACATTCATAACTAACAATACTATATATCCATAAAATTTGATAATATATATTCATAAAATTTAATAATTTATTCATAAGATTTCACAATTTACTTGAAAAAAATAGTGTTTTGGTGATAAAAAAATTATTAGCAAATAAATGTAGTATTTTATGATTTTCACATTGTGATATTTTATTTGCCACTTGAATCAGTTATGACGATTGACAAGAGTTGGATAACTAATAGACGACGTAACTCTGATGAGTTTTTTTAATGTTCTTCAAGCATTTATGTAAATGGCCAAGAATCTTGTGAATACTTGGGGAGAAGTCAGATGCCCATGCATTCCGTGTGTCAATATCCTGAATCAGAAATTGGATGTAGTGGATGTTCACATACATAGATATGAGTTTCTGCTGCGATACGTGAAGTGGTGGACCTACCACGGTAAACTTGATATGTCTCCAGTAGTGGACAACAGGGCTCCAGTAACTGATGAGATGATTGATATTTGGTGAACAAGACACTAACGAAGAAGGCATATATGAAAGAACTTCAGATGGTGGTGGCAATAGTGCGAAAAATCAATTTGATGACCTGTTTCAAGAGGTCGAAGCTGAGTTATACCCTGGTTGTACTTGGTTGTCTTCCTTGAACTTCTTGGCGAAGATGATGCACATGAAGGTTATGAATAAATGGACAAATACTTCCTTTGATGAACTTTTGAAGTTTATGAAATTTTCATTCCCGAAGGAGAATAAGATTCTGGCATCATTCTATGTGTTGTCTGTGTTTTCACCCAAGGACACGTGATTACACGAGTAAGGCATGTGCCTCTATTTTTCAAGGCAATGCCCAAAGGATATGTCCTTGGGAGGTCAATCCCATAGTTGGAGGTCGTTTTCCCTTGGATAGTGAGATTGCATCGACATCTCTCCTGGGCCATGTCCCGAGAGCTATGAATGTCTTCCAAAGGTTAATCCCAGGGATGCTTGGTAGTCCACGATTTTCATTGCCTCAGTTATGTTCCAGGCCGAGGACCTAGTCCTCGAGGTCTTAAGGATAAGCCAGGTGTAATGCCCCACGTGACTATGGCTGCTTTCTGGAATGACGATTTACCCTACAAACCAACACGAGTCATTCCAGCGTGTTTTGTCCTCAATCGCACGCTTCCTAGGAAAACTTCACAGGAGGTCACCCATCTTGAGATTACTCCAGGTCAAGCACGCTTAACTTTGGAGTTCTCAAGTGATGGGCTACCGAAAAGAAGATGCATCTTGTCGATATAGGTAGTACCCATCAATCCATTTAAACTCTCTTCAACTGTGTAGTCCCATACCTACACAGTCTTAGAATCATCACACTTGACCTTCCCCAAGTGGTGTGGGATTGTACAACTTTTTACCTGGTCTTTCCCTCTGCGGATCACGGGATTCTGACTGTCACAATCACCCCCCTTAGGAGTCCGATGTCCCTGTTGGCCACACTTCCAGCTGGGTCAAGGCTCTGATACCATTTGTAACACCCCACGTCACTATGGATGCTTCCCGGAATGACGACTGGCCCTACAAACCAACACGAGTCTTTCCAACGTGCTTTGTCCTCACTCGCACACTTCCTGGGAAAGCTTCCCAAGAGGTCACCCATCTTGAGATTACTCCAGGTCAAGCACGCTTAACTTCCCAGGGGCATGTTCCTCATAAAGTGGTTACCTTTCTGCAGTGGGCCCTGCAAATCTCGCTTGGGTCGCGGTCTCTATTCAATGCAGCCCAATGCATTGAAGTGTATTAATCCCTTAATAATGGGAAGAATGTGTATTAATTACTTATGATTAACATTAATGACCCCGACCTCTATAAATAGGGCTGGGGGTCTTATTGTAAAGGGTTCAGCTTTTTAGAGAGAAAACTACTTGTACTCAGAGTAATCTAAACACTGCCTAAGAATACACCATTGGAGCTTGCAATCACAAGCTTACAATCCTCTTAATACTAGAGACTCATAGACTAGGGTTCTTTTATAACCTGAACTACGTAAAAATCATTGTGTTCTTACAGTTTATTTCTTCAATCTCTCTTATTAAGGTTGATAGCGAAAAAGGCAGTCAACATGATGAGTTTAAGAAAAAAAAGAAGAAGTTAGGGTTAGGTTATCAATCAATTTATTCTTGCAAGTACGACTATTGTTTTTTCTGGAAGAAGAATTCCCAAAAACAGAGTTGTCTTGTATATGGTGAGAGTCGATGGGTTGACAAAGACACAAAGGGGAAAAAATACGCCCACAAAGTGTTGTGGTACTTCCCTTTGACTCATAGGCTGAAGTGTCTTTATGGTTCAAGGCATACAACAAATGATATGACCAGGCATAGTACGGGACGATCGAAAGAAGATGGTGTGATGCACCTGTTATATTATTTTATAATGTAATATTATATTATTTTATAATATAATATTTTAGATTAAATAAATGTGACAAAGAGTGTCACATATTGTAACATATAATAGAGAATTACAATATTTAGATATGTGTGAATATCCAAATATGTAACATATTTGGTGTTACAAATTCAGTCACAAATTTGTAACTTCCAAATATTGCCTATTATTGTGTAGATTTGATGTTACACAATATTGAGATGAATTTCTTAAAGCCATATGTGAAATGGCTGTTAGAGACATAAGTTTAACCCCAATAATGTGTTTTGGGGGTTACAAAATCAATTGGGGGTGGATTGGAACCGTTTGGAAAAATAACACATTATTGTGTGCTGAAATTGGTTAGTGGACGCGGCCAGAAGATGTAGGTGGCCACGGCTTGGGGAACAGAGACCAGTGGCCATGGCCACGGATACTCCTAGCCGCCGCCACAGGTGCTTGACTAACAATTTTTTTTCAGTATTTTCCAACCTTTTTTAATGGCTCTAAAAACTCAAATAACTCCCAAATCTCATTTTTAATTCCATAAACATCCAATTAATCATTAGTAATAGCCATGGGGGTTGGTGGAATTTGAAATTCAAAGGGTGTCTCTAAAATCTATAAATAGGAGCCTATTTCTTACTTGTAAGATACAACTTTTCTATCCATTAGAGCACTTGGCTAGAAAACACCTAGAGGCTTGATTACTCCAGAAAGCAATTTCCAAAATCTGTGAGAGATCCCTTAACACTTGAGTTAGGGAGAAATAAGCTTTTGGACAAAGGTTTCAACCCTAGTCCAAGTTGGTGATCCCCAACACTCTTCACTTTGGTTGTGTGAGTGAGAGTTTCTTGTTATTAGTTCTTGTTCTTATATTTTCTACTATTGTTTTTCTTCTTATTCTTCTTGTTCTATTTACTTGTATTTTTTTTAGAGTTGTAATCCTCTCATTTCTTTTGTTACAAACATTTTTACTTTATTTGTATCATTTTGCTTAGAGTTGTATTTCACCATTCTCTTATTCTAATCCTTCTCTTATTTATTTGTACTTTCAGTTATAGGGTTGTAACATTATTTAATCAATCTAAATTTTATTTGTATTATTTTTTCTAGAGTTGTAATCTTTCTTACCAATTTCCATTGATACAACATATATTTTCCTAACATTGAAAAGCTTACCCTTTTGTTTGTTTCAAGGGAAGGTGAGACTATCAAGATCATTAATCAAGACCTAGTGAGGTTTGATGGGTCCAATTTCACTAGATGGTAAGATAAGGTGAGATTCCTTTTGACCACTCTCAAGATCGCCTACATTATAGAGAGCACTCTAGAACCTCTCCCAACGCTATCCGACAAGGACACTCTCGAGGAGGTGGAGAAAAGAAGAAAGAGGGAAGAGGGAAATATCCTTTGTAGGGGTCATATCCTCAATGCCCTTTCCGATAGGCTCTATGACCTCTACACCGAGACCAAATCGGCAAAGGAAATATGGGATGAACTTGAGACAAAATTCAAGGCGGAAGAGAAAGGTACCAAAAAGTTTTTGATATCTCATTAATTTGATTTTAAGTTTTTGGTGATAAACCTATTCTTCCTCAAATACATGAATTGTAAATAATTGTTAACAAATTGAAAGTTTTGAAGATTGAGCTTCCCGAGGCCTTTCAAGTTGGTGCTATAGTGGTTAAATTACCACCAACTTGGAGGAGCTATAGGAAAAGAATCCTTAATAAAAATGAGGATTATTCTTTGGAGAAATACCAAAAGCATATTCGAATCGAGGAGGAATCGATATGTAGAGATAAACTTGTGAAGGGGTTTAATGGATAGACTTCCAAAGCAAATGCGGTGTCACAATCAAAACATCCCAAAAACAAAGGGAAATGCAAGAAGGGTAACGAGACATCCTTGGGTCCAAGAACCAACCCAAACAAGTTTAATGGCGAGAAAGGTCCTTGCTTTGTGTGTGGAAAAAAGGGTCACTATGTTAGAGAGTGTAGGCATAGAAAAGACCAACAAGGACTTAAGGTAAGTGCAACTCAAGAGGATAATATAGTTGCTACCCTTAGTGAGGTGAATGCGGTCAAAGGAAAGTTGAAAGGGTGGTGGTATGATACATGTGCCACTGTCCATGTCACCTATGACAAATCATTGTTCAAGACCTTTGAAGAGTCAAAGGGCAACCATGAGATTCAAATGGGAAATCAGGGAAAATCCAAGGTACTTGGCAAATGTACCATTGAAGTCTTTTTCACCTCCGGCAAGAAAGTAACATTAGTGAATGTACTTTATGTTCTCGAAATGAGTAGAAACTTGGTAAGTGGTGATTTGCTTGGCAAGCCCGACATTAAAGTTGTTTTTAAGTCCGGTAAACTTAAACTTGCCAAATCTAATATATTTTTGGGAAAGGGATACTCTTGTGAGGGTATGGTTAAGTTGTACGCCAATGATGTAACTTTCAATGTTATCAATGAAAATGCTAATTCCGCCTATATTGTTGAGTATGATTCTTTATTTTGTGACATCTTAGACTATCTCATATAGATTTTTCAACCTTGAAAAGAGTAGTAAAATGTGGTATGATTGCATGCAATATTAAAAACTATGGTAAATGTGAAACATGTGTTAAGAAAAAAATGATTAAGAAACCATTTCCTAGAGTAGAAAGATCATCTAATTTACTAGATTTAATCCATAGTGATCTTTGTGAATTAAATGGTGTTTTAACTAGAGGTGGTATAAGGTATTTTCTTACTTTTATAGATGATTTTAGTAGATATACCTATGTGTTTCTTTTAAAGCATAAAGATGAAAATTTTGGTGCTTTTAAAATATATAAATTAGAAGTTGAAAATCAACTTAATAAAAAGATTAACGTGCTAAGAAGTGATAGAGGATGAGAGTACTTCTCTAATGAATTCAATACATTTTGTGAAGAAAATGATATAATTCATGAGTGCACCTTATACACCACAACACAATGGTGTTTCCGAAAGGAAAAATGAGACTTATCTAGAGATGATAAATTCTATGTTGGTGTTTTCTAAGTTGAATTTCAACTTATGGGATGAAGCGTTGTTAACTGCTTGTCACATTCTTAATCGAATACCAATGAGAAAAAATGAGATATCTCCATATGAGTTATGGAAAGGAAGAAAACCCAACATAGGGCACTTCAAAGTGTGGGGTGTCTTGCATATTGTAAGAAAAAGAAACCTAATAGAACAAAGTTAGGTTCAAGAGCGATAAAGTGTGCTTTTGTTGGTTATGCCAATAATAGTAAAACTTATAGTCTATTAGACTTGGAGTCTAATATTGTGATTGAATCTAGAGAAGTTTATTTTTTTGAGAACATGTTATGTGACAACAATTCTCAAGCTACAACGTCTCTAAAGGATAATTTGTTATACGAGAACAATTCTCAAGCTTCTACATCCAAAAATGATTCTCGAGAGGAGAATTCTCAAAGGAATGTAAAGCAACCCATTGAACTTAGAAGAAGTCAAAGGCTTAGAAAGGAGAAAAGTCTAGTAGTGGATGAGATAGATTCTCAACGAATTTCTTTCTACGTGGTAGAAGGAAATAGAGAGGAAGTCATTAGGAAAATTCCTATTGTACTTCTTCTTGAGGATGATCCTAATACTTATAGAGAAGCTATGCAATCTATAGATAGTGCATTTTTTAAAGAAGCCAATAATGATGAGATGGATTCCATTCTTTCCAACAACACTTGGGAATTGGTAGACCTCCCATCGGGGTCAAAGCCAATTGGGTGTAAGTGGGTATTTATGAGAAAATACCACACTGACGACACTATCCAAACCTTTAAAGCTAGATTAGTAGCTAAAGGGTTTAGGAAAAATGAGGGTATTGATTATGTCGATACCTATGCGCCTGTTGCGAGAACAAATTCTATAAGAGTTTTTTTCGCTTTGGCTTCTATACACAACTTGTATGTTCATCAAATGGATGTCAAGACGGCATTCTTTAATGGTGACCTCAATGAAGAGATCTATATGGAACAACTCGAAGGGTTTGTCCTACCAAGATATGAACATAAAGTATGTAGACTTGTAAAATCCTTATATGGATTGAAACAAGATCTTAAGCAATGTCATGAGAAATTCGATCAAGCCATCATATCTAATGGGTTTAGGCATAACAATGGAGACAAGTGTTTGTATTCCAAAACTTGTAAGGGATATGTGATCATTGTTTGCTTATATGTTGATGACATGCTTATTCTAAGTGTTAGCATGAAAGGGATAGAGGAAACGAAGAGGTTTCTATCATCAACCTTCAAGATGAAAGATCTTGGAGAAGTTGATACCATACTTGGTATCAAAGTGAAGAGACATAGTGGGGGTTTTGCGTGTTGCGGTTTTATGCCCTAATTAAAACTCAATTACTTTGTAATCTCATTTATTATCGATAAAAGAATAGAAATCATTTTTTGACTTGGTCAATCACTTTGCTCACATGTTTTATTTTCATGATTATTTGTTTAATGTAAACTTCTATTAAATCCCGAGCATATAGCTAATCGTATTTACAGTGACGTAATCACAGTGGAATATAAATATGATTATATGTTCAAAATAAGTTAGTCCTAAGATTAGTCGGTGCACAGGATTTACACTGACTTGCCAATCTACGATATGATCTACTTACACATTGTAGTGTTATGTTCTTTCTAGAACATTAGCAAAATAGATAAGATCATATGTATTTGTTGCATCAGACAGGACCGATATTGACAGTTGATGGATAAGTAAACATACTATTATTATCTATTCTAGTCATATCAAATAGTTGACCATAGGTCAATTCAATCTCAATTCTGAGTGGTTAGTATTCTAACTAATTGTATTATTTGAGTTCTTTGACTTGTTCGTTACCATCTTACCCTACGGACTAGCCCACACTTACATCTTGGGAACTCGGTAGTATAATTGAGTGGAAGTGTTAATCATAGATATAAACATCTATAGCTTCTGATGAAGAAGTGAAATGATGGTTTCCTTTTGGTTTGGTTTAAGGTACTAAATGATAGAGATCTCATTTCAGTAATTAATATTAGTTTACTGAAATATCATTTACGAGGAACTAAGTGTTTTAAAGATAAAATACAATGAAGAGTAAAACGGTATTTTAATCTCATGTCATTGTAAACCGTCTATAGAGGATTAAGTGAAAATTTTGTTTGTAACAATGGATAATTAATAGCGTATCTATATTTTTTATAGAGCGTTCTATGAATTCAAGAGTGCAATTATGAGTCTTTAGTGGAGTCACGAGGAATTAATAAGTTAGTAAATTTATTTCTTAGATTTATGATCATTTATTGGAGCTTGATTTCATAAGCCCATGGTCCCCACTGTACCTTGGATAAAATCATCTAGATAGTCTCAATTAATTTATTTAATTATCAATTAGAATTATTATAGTTGACCAGGTCAATTTTGGATAGTTTCACAGAGTTATACAATTTTGAGAAAAGAAGAGAAATAATGACAAATTTATTAATTAAGATAAATTGGTATCTAAATTAATAAATAAGTTTAAATCAAGGTTCAATATAAATAATTAATTTGATAAAGGATTTAAATAATTAAATCAATAGAAAATAATACAGGCCTTGATTTTAAGCCCAACAGGCTTATAATCAAATGGGAAATTTCACGGGTCTAAAGCTCATGATAATTTCGACCTAGGGCTTAAATTGGCTATTATTTTATTGATTTTTTAATTAAATAAATTACCTAATTGAGTCTATAAAAGGAGTGCTAAGAGAGACTTGAAATAAGAAGTCATAGATGACAGACATTGGTTTTCTAATAGGTTTTTAGATTCTCTCTAAACATAAGTCATTTTCTAAGCCCCAATTTTTCTCTTCTATTCTTCTTCTCTCTGTACCTATTTCATGTGTTGAGAATTGCCCACCCTAGTCTAGGTGATTCTAAGGATACGTTGGAAGACTGTGAAGAAAATTGAAGATCGGTTCAGTTCTTTTGTAATACTCTGCAACAGAAAGGATACAAGAGTTAGAAAAACTGAAGGAATGACTCATTCATTCCCCTGCGTATAATGTAAGTATTCTTATCATTATTTCTCTTTGAATTCAATTTTAGAAAGATGTTTTAGGTTATCTCATATTAATTTTTTTAATATTAGGTCTACATGAAAATAAATAAAGATTGTGTATAAGTTTTCCCAACAACTAGCCTCAGAGACTTTGGTAATCTTTATTTTCATGCATGAACATGTTAAAAATTGAATTATTTGATGTGTTTGATTAATTGGATAGATTTTCATATTTTTTTAAGCATACTAATTTTATGTGATTATTAGTAATTTTTAGGTTATTTTGTTTTGTTTTCCATGCCATTAATTTTTATATATGCTTTATTTTTTCTGTAAAACATGTTAAAAATTAATTAGAAAACATTTTTGGTTTGAAAAATTGAACAAAAATTTTTCCAGAAATTTTTTGGCCTTGTTGCCATTCCATGCGCACACCCGTGAGCACTCACGTGCTTGCCTGCACGCTCGTGTGTGCACCCTCCACCCGCGCCTACACCACGGCAGCCTGCCTTGCACCTGCACACGGTGAACAGTACCCGTCACGGGTTCCATTTATCCAAAAAAACAAAATTTAATTAAATAAATTAAAATGTGAAAAATTAATTATTTATAATCAAAGCCAAAAATATCATATTTGTTTTTGCATTTAATTTTTTTTTTTAAATAAGATATTTTTGTTAGTTAAGATTTAAATTGTTGACCTGTGAAATTGGCCAACGGTCGTATGTGCAGTATACGACACCTTTTGAACGAAATAAATAAAATAAATGACAGAGTACGATATCTTAAATAAACACACATGAATTTTATAGTGGTTCAGCCCTGTTCTGATGAATATTAATAACCTAATCCACTTAGCTTTTAGTATTGAATCACTCGACAATTACACTGTAGAAACAAAATATCCACTCGTTTTCACTTGCCCAGAATTTCTCCCCAAATATTCTTTAGATCTCTGAAATTCCAAAAAAAGTGATTTAGCCCAGAGTCCAAAAGTCCTTGTTAATGAAGCCCTGGTCCTTTATTTATAGTACCAGGGGCTGTTACATGACCAGTAGTACTGGGATCGTGGTTTTGTACATGATTATCATGTAATGGAGAGACGTGTCCACCTTCCCATGATCTTGAGATCGTGGGTCTTCTCGTTGTTTCTTTAGATCATGGTAGATAATGCACGATTGAAACTTATGGGAAAACGTTAAGTCTCTGTTGGTATATGAGACTTAGGTACTAGGCCTGACGACCAAAGCTTGGGTGCTGGACCTGTAACCTTTTGGATGTTGGACCTGTTGACCCTCTAGTTGCTAGGCCTATTGATCTTTGGGGTGCTAGGCCTATTGATCTCAGTTTGAACGAGAGTGATTATTTCTCAGTGAAGTGTACTTGGGGGTTTAGGCCAACCACCCTATGAAAGATAGGGTGGGCCGACCACCCAGGTAGCTCTTAGGCCTACTTAGGCCAACCAACCTAGGGGTTGAGGTCAGGCCAATCACCCCTAGGGGTCCTTGGGCATACTGGGGTCAACCACCCTAGGGGTTGGGGTTAGGCCGACCACCCCTAGGGATCCTTGTGCATGCTGGGGCCGACCACCCTCGGGGTAGGGGGTCAGGCCGACCACTCCTAGGGCCTTGGGCGTGCTTAGGTCGACCATCTCTAGGGGTAGGGGTCAGGCAAACCTCCCTAGGTCCTGGACCTATCCTTTTTGCTCATCAGTCTTTTCTCAATACTTTGTCGTTTTTCCCTGATTTGTGATGTGACATTCTCATTCACCACGTCATCCTTGTATTTTTTAGGGATAACATAAATAATTAGATATTTTTACAAAGATGCAAATTCAAATTTAAAAATATACTAACAACTTAATTTTAAATCTTTTAATATATTAAAACGTTAGAATTAAGATATCAGATATTTAAGATATTTTCTTTTAAATATTTAATACTTTTATTAAATTTTTATTTGAAAATATAAATATCTGTTTATTTTATATTTTTTAATATTTAAATTATTTGAAATTTGAAATTTGTAGTTAGATATTTTCATGGATATTTGAATTTGTTTAACTGTTTTAAGATATTTTAGGGATGTTATAACTATTAATATTTTATTTTATTTAAATGGTTAAAATATTAGCTTATTGTTGTAACTACACAAGATATTTTTGAAAAATAGTTAAGATATTGATTTTAAAATTTAAAATTGGTCAATTTTTGAAAAATATCATTTTTTTTTAAACCAATTAATAAAATATTTTTTAATAAATGGGATTTAAATTAACATTGGTTAATTGTTGATAAATCCTATTTAAATTAAGTTGATATTTTTTCCAAATTAACCTAAACCAAGTTGATTGTTGATAAATGAAATTTAAATTAACGTTTGTTAATTGTTGATAAATTTCATTTAAATTGACTTATTTTTGTAAAAATTTAATTAATTCAATTTTTTTTATAAATTCTAGATAATTAGTTGTGGTATTTTTGCAAATAAAATAAATTGTGGTATTTTTGCATAAATTCATAGAATTGCTCATACAGTAACATGATTAAGCCCATCCAATTATAACATGTCTATTTGCACTATATGTGGTATTTTTGCAATTGGGCTTAGATGCATATAGTGGTCCATATGTTTGTTAGATAAATGGATTTTTTGCCAAATAAAATATTCATAAAATGATAGGTTTTATTTGCGCCCATTAGAAAATGTAAAGTTTAAATTCCTCTCTTGTGGGTGGTTCCATTTGTGAAGGCCCATGTGCTTTGCATGACTATAGTGGGCCTAATCAATTAATAACAATTAATAAAACGAAGGTTTAAATTCCTGTCGTTTGGACCTTGTATGGAAGTTTGGGGGCCTTTGTAGTGGGAACAACATACTAGACCCAACCCTCCTCCATACAAGTCCAATTGTTAAGGCCCATTTACCTGAGTTGGACTTAATTGTGTAGGTTCATTATATTAGTTAAACCTAAATATTGATTAGCAACAAATTAATTCTAAAATAATTGAATTTGTTTCAATGTAACACTTTAGAATTAATAGGAAATTATAGGACTTTGGTTTTAAAAAATCTAATCTTACAATTTGTTGGAGAATCAGTCATTAATTTTCGATAATAATAAAAATACTATTTTTAATGAGATTATTTTAAGAATTATATTCGATCTCCACCGTTGGTTTAACAAAGTCAATAACTTAATGGGGGCATCGAGACGCTTTGATTCGTCCCCCTATGGAAGGTGTTCATTAGTTATTTTGACAAGGTTAAATTTCAAAAGATAGATAATTATAGGTCAAATTCTACTTGACTCACCCCTACGATGACTACCAGGACTAAATCTATGATTATTGAAACCATGGGTCTAGCTCATTAAATTAGAGATTTTGATTTCTTATTTTGATCGAATAGTAGGTTGTTAATAATGGTGTCCATTATTAAATAAGTTTACAACTTTATTTAACTAGTGGTATTTTTGACTCTCGCCAACCGGGACAAGGATATCATAGATTAGTTAAAAACCTAAGGAAATAGAGATATGATTATTTTGGTATTTTTTCTCATATCTTACATATTTTGGTATATGTTGTGTTATTTCTTGAATTTTGTGTGAATAGAAGTTTTATTGAGCAAATGTGATTGATTTCTATTTTATTGATAATTTGTAGTTTTAAGTTAAGTAGTGTCTGTGTCTACTCCTATCTTTTCTCAACTTTCGATGGAGAAACTCACGGGAGAAAACTTCATTAATTGGAAGCAGAATGTCAACATAGAATTGATTGGTGACAACTCTGAATTCTTCATGATTGAGGAATCCCCAGAACGAGCACCGTGCCTTCACGTTCGTGATGGCACCGTCAATGCTTGTTATGGCACCGTAATTGCTTGGATAACACCGTCTCTGCACATACGTGATGACACCGTGAATGCTCGAATGACACCGTGTCCGCACATTCGTGATCAATGCAACTATGGTTTGACGCAGCTCATGAATGAGCTTCAGAATTTTGAGTCTATCATGGGTGGACCAAGTAAGGGAGGAGAAAAGAAGATGACTACTACTATTGCTGCTGATCCAGCTAAGACTGAAGCTAACCAAGCTTTGTCTTCGAAAGCTGGAAACAAGCGGAAATGTGGAAAATCAACAACCCCAAGCCTGCAAAGGCTGCAAAGACGAGTGTACAACCAAATGCACAGATGCCTAAGGGGAAGAACAAGAAAAATAAGAAAGGTAAAGGTAAGTGTTTTCACTGTAAAGGGAATGGGCATTGGAAACAGGATTGCCCCAAGTTTCTAGCAGCTAAAAACAAAGGTAATGATTATAGTTCATTTATCTTGGAAACATGTGTGTTTATAGAATGATTAATCTGTTTGGATTATTGATTCTGGATCTACCAACCATGTTTGCAACTCTTTACATCTTCTTGAATCGTGGGAGGAAGTGGAAGAAGGTGGATTAAAGCTTAGAGTTGGGAATAGAGCGTTTGTTGCGGTCCAAGGTAGAGGAATATCTCGTCTGAAGTTCGGAAATAAATACTTAATTTTAAATGATGTATTTTTTATTCCGGATTTTAGTATAAATTTAATTTCAGTTTCCATGTTGCAATTAGAACAATTTGTTATGACTTTCACAAGTTCTAATGTATTTATTTCCTTCAATGGACTACACTTGTGTATTGCATGTTTGGAAAACAGGCTTTATATTATGTGACCTAACGAACCCCTCGCTCTTAAAAATGATTTATTCAAAGTAGCTAAACATAGGACCAATAAACGTAAAAAGACCGATAACGATAACATGACGTATTTATGGCACTTGAGACTAGGTGACATTGACTATGATAGGATTCAAAGACTTACAAAGGATGGGCCTTTGAGGGAACTCACCTTAGGTGAATTACCTATCTGTGAATCTTGTCAAGAAGGCAAACTGACCAAGCCAGGGGTGATTGGGCCAAAGAACCACTTGAACTTGTGCATGCAGATGTTTGTGGAACTTTGAATGTACAAGCCAGGGGTGGTTTTGAGTATTTCATCACTTTCATTGATGATTACTCTAGATACTCATGTCTTTACCTAATGCATAGGAAATCAGAAACATTTTCAAAGTTTAAGGAATTCCTAGCAATGGCTCAGAACCAATTAGGTAAAATGTTAACAATCTTGCGATCTGATAGGGGTGGAGAATATTTGGATATGAAATTCCAAGATTATTTAACTGAACTTGGGATTTTATCACAACTTACTGCCCCAGGTACTCCACAACAAAATGGTGTAGCGGAACACTGAAACAAAACTTTATTGGAAATGGTTAGATGCATGCTTAGTTACTCAACTCTACCAACTTTGTTCTGGGGACATGCAATTGAAACCGCAAACGACATTCTCAATGTCGTGCCGTCTAAATCAATCCCCAAAACACCTTTAGAACGCTGGAATGGTCACGAATCTAGTTTACACCATTATTGAATCTGGGGGTGTCCCGTCCACATCCTGAGGAAATAGGAAAGCTAGAACCGCAAACTGAAGTTTGCATGTTTGTTGGCTATCCTAAAGGTACTCGGGGTGGAATTTTCTATAGTCATTCAGAAAATAAAATGTTTACTTCTACGAATGCTACTTTTCTGGAAAATGCCTATGTCTAAAACTTCAAACCACGCAACAAAGTAGTTTTAGAGGAGATGGTTAAAGAATTGGCTCCAACCAATGTTCCATCGTCATCAACGCAAGTTGATGATGAAATTCCCACTCTTCATGTCCAACTGACGCAAGTCGATTTAAATGAAGATAGCACCACTATTCCTGAGCAAACAGTCACGGAGCCTCATCGTAGTGAGAGAGTTTCAAGGAATCCAGTTCGCTATGGTTTGGATGGTGAAACCAATATGGTTGTTGGTGACACTAGTGAAGATGATCCATTGTCTTTCAAAGAGGCAATGGCTAGCCCTGAAAAGGAACTATGGCTTGAAGTCATGAAATAGGAAATAGAGTCCATGTACTCAAATTTCGTCTGGGATCTTGTGGAAGAGCCTAGTGACTTTAGGGCCATTGGGTGCAAGTGGATCTACAAGAAGAAATAAGGTGTTGATGGAAATATCGAGACTTATAAATCTCGATTAGTGGCAAAGGATTATACCCAAAGAGAAGGCATGGACTATGAGGAAACTTTTATTCTGGTAGCCATGCTCAAATCCATTCGCATCCTCCTATCCAAATCAAATAGTGGTATTCTTGGTTCTTTGTGTAGATGATATCTTACTCATTGGAAACAATGTTAAGAAATTATTAGATGTGAAGAATTGGCTGACCACTCAATTCCAGATGAAGGATTTGGGTGAATCAAGTTATGTTCTAGGTATCCAAACCATCAGGGATAGAAAGAATAGACTCTTAGCTTTATTTCAAGTAGCTTACATAGATAAAGTGCTTAAATAATTCTCAATGACCAATTCTAAGAAAGGACGTTTACCGTCCCGCCATGGAATTCATCTTTCAAATAAGCAGTCTCCCTAGACTCCTGAAGCGGAAGATGCAATAAGAAAAGTTCCTTATGCATCTGCAGTTGGAAGTCTGATGTATGCCATGTTGTGTACTAGACCAGATATCTGCTATGTAGTGGGAGTAGTGAGTAGGTATCATTCAAACCAAGGACCGGAACATTGGATGGTAGTTAAGCATATCCTGAAGTATTTAAGGTGGACTAGGGATTATATGTTAGTCTACAAGGGTGGTGTTCTGAACCCTGTAGGCTACACCGATTCAAGTTTTCAGACTGATGTCGATGACAGGAAGTCTACTTCTGGAATGTTGTTTACTCTTGGGGGTGGAGCTATGATATGGAGAAGCGTAAAGCAGTCTACAATCTCAGATTCCATCATGGAGGTTGAGTACATAGCCACGTCAGAAGCAACTAAGGTAATAGTCTGGCTAAAGAAGTTCTATTCGGATCTTGGTGTTATTCCAGAAATGGATAAACCGCTTGTGTTGTTTTGTGACAATACAGGAGTGATAGCCAACTCGAAAGAATCTCGAAGTCACAAGAGGAGTAAGCATATAGAAAGGAAGTATCACATTATTCGAGAATATGTGGCCAGGGGAGATGTGAAGGTTATGAAGATTGCAACTGAAGACAATCTTGCAGATCCATTTACAAAGACACTACCAAAAGATACATTTGGTAAGCATATCAAGGAAATGAGATTAGTAGAATTAAGGCAATAGTTTCAATTAGTGCAAGTGGGAGTTAGTTTGGGTTTTATGCCCTAATTAAAATTCAATTTCTTTGTAATCTCATTTATTATCAATAAAAGAATAGAAATCATTTTTTGACTTGGTCAATAACTTTGCTCACATGTTTTATTTTCATGCTTATATGTTTAATATAAACTTCTATTAAATCCTGAGAATATAGCTAATCGTATTTATAGTGACGTAATCACAGTGGAATATAAATATGATTATATGTTCAAAATAAGTTAGTCCTAAGATTAGTCAGTGCACAGGATTTACATTGACTTGCCAATCTACGATATGATCTACTTACACATTAGCAAAGTATATAAGATCGGATGTATTTGTTACATCGGACAGGACCGATATTGGCAGTTGATGGATAAGTAAACATACCGTTATTATCTATTCTAGTCATATCATATAGTTGACCATAGGTCAATTCAATCTCAATTTTGAGTGGTTAGTATTCTAACTAATTGTATTATTTGAGGTCTTTGACTTGTTCGTTACCAGCTTACCCGACGGACCAGCCCACACTTACATCTTGGGAACTCGGTAGTATAATTGAGTGGGAGTGTCAATCATAGATATGAACATCTATAGCTTCTGATGAAGAAGTGAAATGATGGTTTCCTTTTAGTTTGGTTCAAGGTGCTAAATGATAGAGATCTCTTTTAGTAATTAATATTAGTTTACTGAAATATCATTTACAAGGAACTAAGTGTTTTAAGGATAAAATACAATGAGGAGTATAATGGTATTTTAGTCCCATCTCATTGTAGGCCGTCTATGGAGGATTGAGTAAAAATTATGGTTGTAACAATGGATAATTAATAGCGTATCTATATTTGTTATAGAGCGTTCTATAAATTCAAGAGTATAATTCTGAGTCTTTAGTGCAGTCACGAGGAATTAATAAGTTAGTAAATTTATTTGTTTGATTTATGATAACTTATTGGAGCTTGATTTCATAGACCCATGGTCCCCATTGTAGCTTGGATAAAATCATCTAGATGGTCTCAATTAGTTGATTTAATTATCAATTAGAATTATCAAAGTTGACGAGGTCAATTTTGGATAGTTTCACAGAGTTATACATTTTTTAGAAGAAAAGAGAAATAATGGCAGATTTATTAATTAAGATAAATTGGTATCTAAATTAATAAATAAGTTTAAATCTATATTCAAATTATAAATAATTAATTTGATAAAGGATTTAAATAATTATTTAATTAATTAAATCAATAGAAAATAATACAGCCATTGATTTTAAGTCCAACGGGCTTATAATCAAATGGGAAATTTCACGGGCCTAAAGCCCATGATAATTTCGACCTAGGGTTGTTAATTGGATATTATTTTATTTATTTTTTAATTAAATAAATTAACTAATTGAGTCTATGAAAGAAGTGCTAAGAGAGAGTTGAAATAAGAAGTCACATATGACAGACACTGGTTTTCTGAAAGGTTTTAGATTCTCTCTAAACATAAGTCATTTTCTAAGCCCTAATTTTTCTCTTCTATTCTTCTTCTCTCTGTATCTATCTCATGTGTTGAGAATTGCCCACCCTAGTCTAGGTGATTTTAAGGATACTTTGGAAGACTGTGAAGAAAATTGAAAATCGGTTCAGTTTCTTGGTAATACTCTGTGACAGAAAGGATACAAGGGTTAGAGAAACTGAAGGAATGACTCATTCATTCTGCTGCGTATAATGTAACTATTCTTATCATTATTTCTCTTTGAATTCAATTTTAGAAACATGTTCTAGGTTATCTCATATTAATTTGTTTAATATTAAATCTACATGAAAATAAATAAAGATCCTGTATAAGTTTTCCCAACATTACGTTAGGGCAAGCCCACTATGTTGAGAAAGTATTGAACAAATTTAACCATCTCAAGGTTAAAGATGTCAATACTCCATTCGATCATAGTGTAAAACTAGAGAAGAATGAAGGAAGAGCGGTGGCTCAATTGGAGTACGCTACTGGTATAGGGAGTCTTATGTATGCTGCCCAATGTACTAGACCTGATATAGTATTTGCGGTAAGTAAACTTAGTAGGTTTATAAGTTATCCAAGTGTGGATCACTGGAAGGAGATTGGAAGAGTCCTAGGTTATCTCAAGAATACTAAAGGACTAAGCCTTCACTACTTCAAATTTCCTTCAATCATAGAAGGATATATAGATGCAAGATGGTTATCTAATCTCGGGGACAACTTGTCCACAACTTGTTGGGTATTTACACTTGGTGGGGGTGAAATTTCTTGGGGTTCCAAGAAACAAACCTGTATATCTCATTCCACTATGGAAGCAGAGTTTATAGCTCTAGCTGCTACCAGCAAAGAGGCCGAATTGGTTAAGGGATCTATTGATAGAGATAACCCTAATCAAAGAAAATGTATCCACTATATCGATAAATTGTGATAGCCAAGTATTGTCCCCATTTCCTTCCTTGGGCCCAAGACAGTGGTCCAGGCCCACTATTTGGGCAATTGGGTTTGGGCCCAGCCCAGGCCATTTTGGCAGGGAATGACCGGGAACGACGGCCCAAGTGTGGGTCCAGACCCGGACAGTGTCTAGGAAAGATGATCCAAGACGATCATCCAGGAGACGTATAACTATTTGGGGTTACGGTCGGTGTACGTAAACGGTCCCGGAGCCTGGTAAACGATCTGGGCCTACAATAAACGAAGAGGGACAGAGGTAAATGACCCCAGGTCAAGTCCTCCAGGTTGGCAGGAAAAGGCATCCGTGACCTTGAAACCGCCCCATGACGCGTGGGGGTTGTCCCCACTTTTCACCTGCGGAAAGGGCCACCTCGGGATTGCACGCCGTTGGTTCAGACCTGCGCTGCCACTACACTGACTGATTTTGTCCCCTGAATCTGCCTCGTAACACGGAATGCCCAGACCAAAAGCCCCATTTTTTCGGGTGAAATATAGGCCTTGGGCTGCCCCAGTGGGCTTTGATCATTCTTAGTCTTTTGTATTTTTATCCTTTGTATTGGGCTTCCGACAGAGAAGACAAGGGTATTTATATCCTTGTTGGGCCCGGGTCAGCCCGGCCCAAGCCCAGTGCTCCTATGAGCCTATAAATACAGGTGACAGAGCACTGGAGAAATGACTCTCTCTTTGGCTTGTATACAATTACTCAGTTAAAACATAGAGAGAAACTCCATTGTAAAAGACTTTCCAAGCTCTAATACAACTGTCTCGTGGACTAAGGCTCATTAATGCCACAACCATGTAAAAATCTTGTTTATATCTTCTAAATTCCATATCATTAACCTTGCTTACTTTTTATTAATATAGTTTCCGAAAATCTCGGTAAACATTTTGGTGCTTTCATTAAGAGCCTGAGAAAGCTATCGTTAACGTCAAACCTCTACTACAATGGTGAATACAAGACACACCACGTTCGACTATACTAACCTAGAACAAGGCAATGGAGGGTCGCCGTCTTCCCAGCCTCTCCCTCATAATCCACCTGAGAACGCTCCTCCTCAGACGTCTCACCTTGACGAGTCACAAGACTATGAAGGTGGAACAAAATACGAAGAGGAGAACGAGGAGGAATATTATGAAGAGGAGGATAACAAGGGGGAATACCATGATGAAGCTGCAGATCCTGAGATCCCAGAAGTGGATCCCAACCAGTAGGACCTGGAGGTGACCAGACAGAGGCAGGAGGTCTTGGACCAGGAGGCCAGGATTGCTGAGCAGGCAGAGGCGTCTCGGCGGATGCAAGAGTCCCTCCAAGCCCTACAGGAATTCATAGTCGCATAGGGTCCGACGACCAATCTCCCAGCTGGCCCGCTTCCGAGAGCGCAACAACCTACTCCGCAAGCCAGAGCCGGAGTCCCCGAAGACGTGAGGCCGTCCCCTCCCCCGGAACAATTTCCTGAGCCTGTCCCAGGAAACCCAGACCAGGAGAAAAAGAAGGCCGGGGGAAAGACCCGAGAGAAAAACACCCCCGTCACGAAAGTCGGGGCCCGTTCCCGGCCGCTCCCTAGGAAAGAGAAGGTGCGCCCTGTCCCAAGATAGGGCCACCCGACCAATTCGCAGGGGACGCAGCCGTGGGATGCTCGTCCCCGGCGTGCCCCAGGGCGAGACGGGCGGGAACGGTCTTTACACCCCACTGCCTTGGTGAACAAAAATCGCCAGGAACGCCCATGTAGCGAAGAGCGTCATGACCTTAGTTTAGGGGACGACACGTCCCAGATAGACCTACGCGACGGGCTGAATGCTCGGAAAGAGTGGGCCCGTAAGGAAAAGATCCTCCCCCGAGGTGGCGAACTCAGGAACAACATCAACGATAGGAGTAACGAAAGAATCCCCCTGGAGGATGGCATGGCCAGGCAGCTCATGGAGCAGCTGGCCACTTTGAAAAAGGTCACGGACCGTCTGGTCCGCAAGCAAGAAGAGCGGATACCTACTCCGACGAGGAGGACAAAGAGCCCTGTGCGAGGTACATCCTGGACGCTGTGCTCCCCAAGGGGTTCAAGATGTCGAGCCTCACCGCTTATACCGGGAGCACCGACCCCAGGGATCATCTGTCCCGGTACAACCGGCTTATGACCGTGGCCCACGTTAGTGATGACGGCAAGTGCCTCTGCTTTTCAATCACTCTTGGTGGTCCTGCCTAGGAGTGGTGGAAGAGACTTAAGCCAGGATCCATCCAATCCTGGTCAGGGCTGAAGTCGGCGTTTCCTAAGTAGTTCGTGGCGGCCATGAGGATGGATATGCAAATGAGCGCCCTCACCAATATGAAACAGCACCCCGCAGAGACACTGAGGGCCTACATCCAACGTTTCACTGAAGAGGCCTCCAAGACTAAGGTGGACGATGGGCCATGCCTAGTGGCATTGCAGTCAGGGATCCGAGCCGGGTCCCCTCTCTGGGATGACATGCAGCGTAGCAAGGCGGCTGCCTTAGCAGAATTCATACGGAGGGCGCAAGGATTTATCAAATGGAAGGAGGCTCAGATCCAGGCTTTCGGATGGCCTCCGGCGCCTCAGCCCGGTTCCCAGGCGTTCCCGGGGTACGGAGTGCAGTTCCCAGCGCAGCCCTACGTCGCTCCCCCAATTGCCCCGGGTTCAACCGTTATGCTCGGGGTTACCTACACCCCTACAGTGTATGGTCATGCCTCTTCAGGGTATGCCTCGGTCACAGCACTGCCTCTGTCGGGGCCTAGCAGTCACAGGCAGGAGTAACGGAGACGAGCGTAAACCCCTCCTTGGGGAAGAGGTCCGGCAAAGGCCAAAATTAGTCTGAACCGGCTAAGAAAGGAAAAAGGGGCTACGAGCCCCAATATTCAGAATACACCAGTCTGGTGGACACCAAGGAGAACATCTTCCTGGCCACAGAAAGGGCGGTTCACTACCAGAAGCCTAGCCCCATGTTCAAAGGGGGGAGAAATCCGAGGGATACCAACAAACGGTGCGCCTACCATAAGGATGTGGGCCACATGACCGAAGAGTGCCGGCAGCTCAAGGATGAGATCGAGAATCTGATCAGGCTGGGGCATCTCCACCAATGGGTCAGGATGCCCGTGGGAGTTCCGGGCCTGTCAGCAGGTCCCGGACAACCCGCGGTCCAGGGTGCGCCCAGAGCATATCCGCCTCAGGGAGAGTATGCACAGGGTTCGGCGGCGCAAACCCCTCAGAGGGCCCCCATTGCACAAACACCCATCCCTGGAATGCCTTATCCATCTGGGGAAGCACCCCCTCGCGTGGACGGACATGTGGCCACCATCTCGGGCGGACCTCACTTGGGAGGGTCGTCCAGGAATGATCAAAAGCACTACCTAAGTGAGCTCAACCACGATCAGGAGGTGTGCGCTCTGGTCCAGTCCCCGGCTCAGCACCCAAAATTGATGAACCTCCCTATCACTTTCACGGAGGACAACGCCCGTAACGTCCATTTCCCGCACCATGACCCGCTGGTCATAGATGCGCAGATTGCCAACAAGCTGGTGTCCAGCGTGCTGGTAGACGACGGGAGCTTCGTCAACATCTTGTTCAAGCCCACCTTCACCGTGATTGGCTTAACTGAAGTGGATCTGGTATCGTGCCCAACCCAGATCTACGGCTTCAACGGAGACGCGTTACTCCCCATGGGGAAGATCCAGTTGCCCATAACATTAGGGAGTGAGTTGCAGCACTCATTCAAGTTCTGCACCTTCGTAGTGGTGAATTGCCCCACTGCTTACAATGTCCTTTTCGGTTGGCCCGCATTAGTTGAGTTCGGGATTATCACTTCCATCCGTCATCTTTGCATGAAGTTCCCTTGCGACAATGGAGGGGTAGGGATAGTTCGCGGAGATCAGAAGAGCGCCCGAAAGTGTTACCACGTGTTCGCCCGACCAATATTCATGGTCCGGGATGAACCCTTTGAGGACTTCATCAACCCGGTTCCTCTCCCCTGCTGAGAGAGTGATCCGGGAAGAAGATGAACTGGACCCGAGGATAGGAGACGACCACATGTTGGAGCCCATGGACGAGATTAAGGAGGTGTGCGTCAGTGACACCGATCCAACTAGGGTCATCCAGGTCGGGAAAAATCTGCCGGCAAATGTACGGGCCGCCATAATCGCCTAAGTTAAGGAAAACCAGGATATTCTGGCCTGGTCTCACTCTGATATGATGGGGATCGATCGCAACATCATCTGCCACACGTTTAATGTCATTCCGAACTCGACCCTGGTCCGTAAAAAACGAAGGCCCTTAGGAACGGAGAGGGCCGAGGCCCTCAAGATGGAGGTAGAGAAGCTATCATCAATCAACTTCATACGCGAGGCTATATACCCCATGTGGCTAGCCAACCCCGTTCTGGTGCCGAAACCGAACGGGACGTGGAGAACGTGCATCGATTTCACGGATCTCAACAAGGCTTGTCCGAAGGATTGTTTCTCGCTTCCCCGGATCGACCAAATGGTGGATGAGACATCCGGGTACGAGATCTTAAGCTTCATGGACGCTTACTCCGGCTACAATCAGATTTCCATGCATATGGAAGATGAGGAACACACCAATTTCCTAACCGACAAGGGGATATACTGCTACATCGTCATGCCCTTCGGGCTGAAAAATGCTGGGGCAACCTATCAAAGGCTCGTCAATCGAATGTTCCGGGCCCAGCTGGGGCGAAATATGGAAGTCTATATCAATGATGCTGGTCAAGTCCAAGACATCCAGGAAGCATTCGGACGACCTGGCTGAAGCTTTCGCAGTCATTCAGAAGTATGGGATGAAGCTCAATCCCACAAAATGCATTTTCGGCGTGGCCTCTGGAAAGTTCCTGGGCTTCATAGTGAGCTTCCGGGGAATAGAAGCCAATCCGAATAAGATCAAGGCACTGGTTGATATGCCCTCTCCCCGGAAGCATAAGGACGTGCAAAGTCTGACCGGGCGGATAGCCGCCCTAAGCCATTTCGTCTCCAAAGCCACGGACAAGTGCATCCCGTTCTTCAACATCCTTCGAGGAAGCCAACGGTTCGAATGGTCAGTCGAATGCGAAGAAGCTTTTCGAAATCTGAAAGAGCACCTGGCCCAAGCGCCGATCCTGGCAAATCCGGTGGATGGGGAGCCTCTATACCTCTATCTGGTAGTGACCGAGCATGCGATCAGCGCCGCATTAGTACGGGAGGAGGAAAGGACCCAGCTCCCAGTATACTACGTGAGTAAACGATTATTGGGTGCTGAGTCTCAATATCCGCTAATTTAAAAGCTAACTTTTTGCCTGCTGTGGCATCCTGAAAACTCCGGCCTTACTTCCAGGCCCACGCCATAAAAGTCCTAACCAACCACCCTTTGCGGCAAGTGTTGCAGAAGCCCGAGTCATTGGGAAGACTCCTAAAGTGGGCCATGGAACTAAGTCAGTTTGATATAGCGTACATTCCTAGGGTCTCCATCAAGGGGCAAGCCCTAGCCGACTTCCTCGTGGAGTGTTCTGGGATATCCCGGGAAGACGATCCTGCGGCCCTCGCGACGCCTGTATGGAAGGTGTTCGTGGACGGGGCCTCGAATGAGAATGGGGCCAGAGCCGAGATCCTCTTGGTATCACCCCAGGGGCACCAGTTGCAAACCTCCCTACGTTTCCAGTTCAAGGCATCGAACAACGAAGCTGAGCACGAAGCCGTGCTGGCTGGGTTGCGCCTGGCCCAGGAGGTAGGGGCCACGAACCTGGAGATCTACAGCGATTGCCAACTGGTCGTCAGGCAAGTCTCAGGGGAATATCAAACCAAAGGAGAGAGAATGGCGGCTTATGTGAGTCAAATGAGAGAGACGCTGCAAGCGTTCAAAAAGCACTCCATCCGCCAGATCCCTAGAGAGCAAAAGTTATTCTTGGACACACTAGCAAAGCTGGCCACCGACGCCGAAGCAGAGCTGGCCGGGCCAGTCCCCGTTAACCATCTCCCTACCCCAAGCATCCGAGCCTCCGCGGTCAACGCCATTGACCACTCCATGTCATGGATGGGACCTCTTATCCGCTATCTGACAACCGGTGAGGTGCCCGTAGACAGAACCGTGGCCAGGAAGCTTCAGTATCAGGTCCACAGGTATGTCATGATGGAAGGGAAGCTCTATCGCTGGGGGTTGTCCATGCCTTACCTCAGGTGCGTGTCCGGGACAGAACTAAGCGCCATCATGCATGAAATGCACGAAGGCTTCTGCGGAGATCATACAGCCGGACCCAGTCTGTCCAAAAAGATCCTGCGCCAAGGATATTTCTGGTCGACCATGAAGAAAGACTGTATCAACTACATACGCAAGTGCGAACAGTGCCAAAGATACGCGAAGGTCCCGCGGGCCTCGCCAACAGAGATAACCTTAATGACTAGCCCCTAGCCTTTCGCGGCGTGGGGGATCGATCTGGTAGGATCGCTCCCGACCGAGAAAGGAGGAGTGAAATACGCCATTGTGGCCGTGGACTACTATACCAAGTGGGTTGAGGCAGAGCCCATGAACATGATCACTTCGAAGAAGGCCCCTGATTTCGTCATCAACAATATAGTGTGTCGATACGGCCTCCCCTACAAAATTGTATCCAATAATGGAAAGCAGTTCGACAGCGTCCACTTCGCAGATTTTTGTGAGAGACATGGCATCGTCAAAAGCTTCTCCGCGGTCACCAGGCCCCAAGCAAATGAGCAGGCAGAAGCCATCAACAAAATCTTGAAAGGGACGCTAAAGAAAAAACTCCATGCCTGCAAGAGCAAATGCCCCGAAGAGCTGCCCCGCGTGTTCTGGGCTTACCGGACCACCGAGAGGACATCCACCGGGCACACTCCTTACTCCATGGTCTATGGATGCGAAGTCGTCATCACTATCGAAACGACCATCCCGTCCCACCGAAGAGACACATATGATCCCGCCCAGAACAACGCTTTACTCCAGGAATCACTAGATCTCATCGAGGAGATCCGGGAGGAGTCACAAGTGCAGCTGAAGATGTACCAAGGCAAGATCACACGGCATTTCAACTCACAAGTGCCATAGTCCTGCGAAGAGTCTTCCCTGCTACTCAAGATCCAGGAGTAGGGGTTCTGGGCCCGAATTGGGAAGGGTCGTACGAGTTCCAACATGAAGTGTGCCCCGGGACATACCGCTTAAAGAGGCTCGATGGCTCGGAAGTCACAAGAGCCTGGAACGCGGAACATCTCCGAGAGATACAAACCCTGTGGGACCGAGCCTCAGGCTTGTCCCGGCCCGGACGAATGATGTCCGGGGGTATAAACTAGAAGAGGACCGAGCCTCAGGCTGGTCCCGCCCAAGAGAAATGATGTCTGGGGGTATAAATTAAAAGAGGACCGAGCCTCGGGCCGGTCCCGCCCTAGACGAATGATGTCTGGGGTATAAATTAAGAGGACCAAGCCTCAGGCTGGTCTCGCCCCGGACGAACGATGTCCGGGGGTAAAAACTAAAAGAGGACCGAGCCTCAAGCTGGTCCCGCCTCGGACGAACGATGTCCGGGAGTATAAATGAAAAGAGGACCGAGCCTCAGCTTGGTCCCGCCCAGGATGAACGATGTTCAGGGGTATAAACTAAAAGAGGACCGAGCCTCAGGCTGGTCCCCAACCGGACAAATGATGTCCGGGGGTATAAATTAAAAGAGGACCGAGCCTCAGGCTGGACCTGCCCCGAATGAACAATGTCCGGGGGTATAAATGAAAAGAGGACCGAGCCTCAGGCTGGTCCCGCCCCGGACGAACGATTTCTGGGGGTATAAATGAAAAGAGAACCGAGCCTCAGGCTGGTCCCACCACGGACGAAAGATGTCCGGAGGTATAAACTAAACGAGGAACGAGCCTCAGGCTGGTCCCGAACCGGACGAACGATGTCCAGGGGTATAAATTAAAAGAGGACCAAGCCTCAAGCTAGTCCCGCCCCGGATGAACAATGTCCGGGGGTATAAATGAAAAGAGGACCGAGCCTCAGGCTGGTCCCGCCCCGGACGAACGATGTCCGGGGGTATAAATGAAAAGAGGACTGAGCCTCAAGCTGGTTTCGCCCTGGACGAATGATGTCCGGGGGTATAAATTAAAAGAGGATCGAGCCTCAAGCTTGTCCCGCCCCGGACGAACGATGTCCGGGGGTATAAACTAGAAGAGGACCAAGCCTCAGGCTGGTCCCGCCCTGGACGAACGATGTCTGCAGGTATAAATGAAAAGAGGACCGAGCCTCAGGCTGGTCCCGCATTGGACGAACGATGTCCGAGGGTGGACCGAGCCTCAGGCTGGTCCTGCCCCCGACGAACAATGTTCGGGGGTATAAATTAAAAGAGTACCAAGCCTCAGGCTGGTCCCGTCCTGGACGAACGATGTCCAGAGGTATAAATTAAGAGGACCAAGCCTCAGGCTGGTCCCACCCTGAACGAACGATGTCCGGGGATATAAACTAAGGACCAAGCCTCAGGCTGGTCCCGCCCCGGATGAACGATGTCTAGGGGTATAAACGAAGAAGACCAAGCCTTAGGCTGGTCCCGCCCTGGACGAACGGACGAACGATGTCCAGGGGTATAAATTAAGAGGACCAAGCCTCAGGCTGGTCCTGTCCCGAACGAACGATGTCCGGGGGTATAAATTAAGAGGACAAAGCCTTAGGCTGGTCCTGCCCCGGACGAACGATGTCCGGGGGTATAATGTGTTTGGTATGCCCCAGGGCAAGGCCGTGGTCTGCGACTTGTAGAGTGAGGGAACCAGGTTTCACGATAAACTATCTGAACCCCATTGGCCGAAGCGATCAAATTTTTGAAGTTAAAAATAAGGCGGGTAGGACTGAGACAATTTAACAAGCTAAAGTCAGAATTAGTCTAGTCCAGGCCGTTGGAACCGAGACCAAACCCTCAGAATCAGTCATGCGCGGTGATAAAAAAAATAATAAAAAAATTTCTAAGATATAACATAAACCAGACTAGGCAATACAAATTGTCTTGGATGCGTACGCATCCGAAAAAGTTATTACAAAATTATAAAAAAGAAAGAAAAAAGAGGCAAGGTGAAGATCCGGGCCTAGGCTTCATCCTCCAGAAGCTCCGCATCTTCCTTCTCCTTGGCCTCAAATTCAGCCCTCTTTGAGTCTAGGTCGGGAAAGATCAGAAGGTTCATGCTTTTATCCTTGCGCCAAGCCATGTAGATGGCCTCCTCAAAGGTGACGTGCAGCAAGTCGTCCGCCCGCTCCTTTCCGCGACGAGCCTCCTCATGCGCCATCATCTCCTCATGAAGAGAGCCGTCCAACTCGCAGACCCTGGTCTCCAAGCTTTGGATCTTCTCCCCATCCTGGACAGACTGAGTCCTAGCCGCCTCTAGAAGGGCTGCCTTCTCGTTAGCCTCGGTTTCTTTCTAAGACAAGACCTCTTCAAGCCCGGCCTTGACTCGGTCGAACTCTGCACGGTCTGCGTCGGCCTGAGCTACCGCTTTGCTCAAGGTCTCCCGAGTCTGGGCCGTCGCCCTGGCCAGGGCCTCCTTAGCGGCCTCCCTTTGATTCACGGCCGCCTCCAGCTCCAGCTGGAGCGTCTCCATCTTCATGGCCGCCTCGGCCACCAGGTCAACATTCCAGTGGGATAGCAAGGCGTCCTGGAACAAAGCAAAGTTATAAGAATCCTTCCAAACAAATAAAGAGGGGGAAGAAAAAACACGAAGCAAACTTACAGCGGTGGCCTGATGGCAGAGGGCCTAGGAGATGAACAGCATGTTCGAGTTGGCGATGGTGGCATACCGTTTCAGTTGGAGGTTGGGCATGGTGTTCCCCACCTGGTCCAGTAAGTCCACCACGAAAGGGGTCGTGTCCTGCCCCAACTTAGGGCGAAAGCCCATCTCGGCACCTGGCCGATCCACGATCGGCTGGGGGACGCTAAAAGCCACCGAGCGCTCAGCGAACTCAACCTGAAGACGAATCGTCAGGGCCTTGTACGTCTCGTCTCTCTTTTCCCGGCCACTCTCCCAGATCCGGGAAATGAGCCGGGACTGCTCGTCCCACACGACGGCTTCCCCCTCCTCAGGTAGTGCCGGATGTATGGGGAGGGTTGGTAATGCGGGAGTCTCCTTCGCGGCGAGGCGGCTTTCCCCGTGCGACTCACCGGCTGAGCCAACCAGCCTCGTCTGGGGCCTCTTGTTCCTGGTCTCGGCCTCTGCCGCGCCCAAGTTCAAGGCCTTCTTCCCGAAACTCTGGCTTACCGCGGGTTCTGGCTCCAGATCTATCACTGGGGGTTGGGCAAGGCCGGGGACGGCAGTCGGGTCCATGACCATGACAGGGACCGCGGCAATTGCACCCTCGTCGGGTCGAGGATCCGCCCCTGGCGTCTCCTTGTTGCGGGAGAGGTCCGGGCCCAGCGCCTCTGGTTTTTTCTTGGCAGCCTTTTTTGCTGCGACCTTGGCCTCCCTCGCGGCCCAGGCTTCGAGGAATTGCCTCATGTCATCCACGGGGGTATACATGTTGGAGTCTCCTACAATAAATGCAAATGAAAAAGATTTAGTACGATTAAACATGAAAATCGAAGTCAAAACTAAGAGTGACCCGAGACGAACCCTCATCTAAGCCCCGGGCGTGACTCAACTCATCAAACGCAAAAAAGTAGACTCGATCCCCCATGTCGTCCAGGTTCAGGAAATTCCCGTACTGAAGGAACCCGGAAAAAAACATGAGAACTTCCAAGCCTACAGGAACGGGAGACAAAGGTCTCATCTCCCCGTTAGAACCAAACGCGGGGCCTCAAAGTGCTAGCCTATCCCTAGCTAAGTCCCCGACTTGGAGAGCATAAGTTAAGATCAAAGGTTAGTTACCTCGCCCTGATATGCTAGCCCTGGGAATACCCGTGTTTGGCAGGGCTTCCTCGAAGAGGGCTTCCAGCTACTCTGAAGCGACCACCTCCGACTGGGCCAAGTCCCTCTTCCGCTTGGTCGCGTCCGCTCGTGTCGCAGCCTCCACCTCCCCGATATGCTCCAGGGCCAACTGCTCCCTTATGATGGCATTCTTCTCACACTAAATTCCCCAAAGGCTCGAGACGACAATATTATGGTGGGCCGCGAGCATCCCGACCAGTCGGAGGTTGTCCATATTAACGTAGCCTCCTACGTCCAGGTCTTCTATGCTCAGCCCAGAGTAAAACCTCCTCCGGTCCAAGATGAACTGGGTGAGAGGAGTTTGGGAAAAAGGTCCTGCCACCCGAAGTAACACGATGAGAAACAAAAGAAAAGGGAGAGGAAAAGAAAAAGAAAAACCGGCCAGCTAAGGGCCGAGGAAGCACTTACCCACTTAATGGAAGTCTAGCAGCAGAGTGGGATTCTTCCCCACGAGGAACCCGGACGTCATAAATCAGTAATGTCGGACGTCCGGATGTCCGGGGGATGCTTCCAGGAGCTTGTGGGAGCGGGGTAGCTTCCCCGTGGCTTCAGACTATAGAAGGCGTCCAAGGTCTTGTCCTTGGCATTGACCTACGGTTCCATCTTGTAAAAGTACAAGATTTCCGCAGGGGTCGGCTTCGCCATCCCGCAAGCAGTCGATAGGCTTAAGGCAGAAGCTGGAAGGGTGCGATTCCCACGTATGTTAGGAACCGCACGAAGTAGTCATGAAGCGGGAGTGTGGCACCCACACTGATGTGGCCAGCGCTCCAGGCCCCGAACCCTTCCACGGAAGTATGCGCCCGCTCCTCTATCCTGGCTAGGCGGTTGTGGAAGAGTCCAGAAGTGGACTCTATGCTCAGGTGCTTCTCGAGGATGTACATCATTTGGTAGTTCCGGAACAGATTCGGCACCGTATCCTTCTCCCATCTGTTGCCTTTGAGGGTCCGGACCCGAGGAGGGCTAAGGGGGCCCTGTTGACTTCCTCCTCCGAATGAAGGGTGACACCCGACGTCATGGCTGATGATCTAGGAGTAAAGAAAAGAAACCAAGCAGTCAATACCAAAACCCAAGAAAGTCGGTTAAGGTACGGGGGCCTCCTACGGACTGCTTGGAGTCCCCTCCGGATCAGGTCCGGGTTCACCAGAGAACCACGAGACCCAGACCAGGAACGACAAATGGGCTACTAAATAGGCTCCACCATTTTTCCAGGAAGCATCCGGACCCAGAGCAACCCGGACCAGGCGGCCTTCCTAGCACTATTCCTAAGCGTAAGCAAGTTCTAGCAGCCTAAGTATATGAACAAAAAGACAGCCTACATTCATGTATTTACCAAGAAGAAAGACAAAAAATACTTACTGTGAATAGCTGGCCGTAAAAGATGGTGGTTGTTCGACGGTAAGGACGACAGAATCTCGTTCTTGAACTGGTGAAGGTATTTTAGCAACTCGTCAATAGGACAGGCCCAGGATGTGCGCTCAGGCGGAGGTGCAGACATTGAGACTGTTGGAAAAAGGCGGCGGCACAGAGTGAGCTGGCAGTGAAAGATGTCGTCGGCGAGATCGGACATAAACAGATCCTCAGTTCTTAAAATTGCTCGAGAGTGTAAAAGTTTCAAATGAATGTTTGAGGAGTATTTATAGATACCCAAATCCTGGTCTCTGATCCAGCGGATAGAAAATCCCCCATCGAACGATCCAAGATCGTGCAGAGGCATTAATGAGCACTCGAGAGCTGGATCCTCACCATTTCAATCCAACATCCCAGGAGAGGGGAATTTCAAAGGTCGCCCCATCTTACGGTCCACCTCAGCGCAGAAGCATTAATGAAGGACCCCCATGCGGATGGGACACTTCAGAATCCGTGCTGACGCACTAGCCTAGGCCTAGCGACCCTTAAGGTGGTTAGGTGACTTTTCGAGGTCAAGTGCCATCGTTGCAGCAGTCGCTTGGCGACACGTGTATCCTTCACCACGAAACGAGACTTCAGTAAACAGACCCGGACATTGGTAAATGGTCCGGGCTTCGCGGGCGCTCAGCGTCACTGCCCTTTGCCACGGACCCACGATTCTAAGCAGGAACTGGTAAGGCAACCGTGGAGTATCCGGGAGCAAGGCAAGCCTCCACCTCGCAGACCCAAGAAAAGGCTTGGGGGGTAAATGTTATCCCCATTTCCTGCCTTGGGCCTGGGACGGTGGTCCAAGCCCACTATCTGGTAAATTGGGTTTGGGCCCAGCCCAGACCCGCTTTGCAGGGAATGACCAGGAACGACAACCTAAGTGTGGGTCCAGACCCGGACGATGTCCAGGAAAGATGATCCAGGACGATCATTCGGGAGACGTATAGCTATTTAGGGTTACGGTCGGTGTACACAAACGGTCCCGGAGCCTGGTAAACGATCTGGGCCTATGGTAAACGAAGAGGAACAGAGGTAAATGACCTCGGGTCAAGTCCTCCAGGTTGACAGGAAAAGGCATCCGTGACCCTGAAGCCGCCCCATGACGCGTGGGGGTTGTCCCCACTTTTCACCTGCGGAAAGGGCCACCTCGGGATTGCACGCCGCTGGTTCAGACCTGCGCTGCCACTACACTGAATGATTTTGTCCCCTGAATCTACCTCATAACTCAGAATGCCCAGACCAAAAGTCCCATTTTGTTGGGCGAAATATAGGCCTTGGGCTGCCCCAGTGGGCTTTGATGATTCTTAGTCTTTTGTATTTTTATCCTTTGTATTGGGCTTTCGACAGAGAAGCCAAGGGTATTAATATCCTTGTTGGGCCCGGGTCACCCCGGCCCAAGCCCAGTGTTCCTGTGAGCCTATACATACAAGTGACAGAGCACTGGAGAAAGGACTCTCTCTTTGGCTTGTATACAATTACTCTATTAAAACATAGAGAGAAACTCCATTGTAAAAGACTTTCCAAGCTCTAATACAAATGTCTCGTGGACTAAGGCTCATTAATGCCCCAACCACGTAAAAACTTGTTTATATCTTCTAAATTCTATATCATTAACCTCGCTTACTTTTTATTAATATAGTTTCCGAAAATCTCGGTAAACACCAAGCAACATTGGCTAGAGCATACAACGGAGTGTATAATGGGAAGTCTAGACATATTAGTCTAAGACATGGATATGTAAGAGAATTGATTTAAAGAGGAGTTATTTCAATATCTTATGTGAGAACAAGTGAAAACCTGGCGGATCCTTTCACTAAGCCACTAACGAAAGATTTAGTGGCTACATCTTCTCAAGGGGTGAGACTTAAACTCCCTAAAGAGATTCACGATTGATGATAACCTATCTTAACACTAGCTATTTAACTAGTGTTAGGCTCAATAGGTAACAACAAGTCAATCATGTGAATATTAATTATACTCAAAACAAGTCCCATCTGAGATGTTGATTACTTGTGAGTTACCAAATTGAGGGTTAAAACCGAGAGGGTTTTTAATAGAATTCAGTCTTGTGAAGACAAGTATTTTTGGTAACAAATTTTTTTAAGATTTCTACCTATATGGACCTAGGGTGGTGCCGCCTCTCATGAGAATTGGGAGTATTCTCAAGAACGTTCATGAATAGAATGTGCACATGGCCATTAATGGTGCAAAGTGAGACATAGAGGTCTCAAGTGAACATGGCAAAGGTGTGTGTGTTATCATGGAAAAATTGTTCAATGCCTAGTGCAACCAAATTTTCAACAAATTTTGTGATAATTACACTATAGTAAAGTTCAAGTTGAAAAACACTTTACTTTATGCACCAATGCAATGACTCCTATAAGAGAGATTTATTATTTAATAAAGTGGGGGATGTGTTATATTTTAAAATATAATGTTGATTGATTAAATAAGTGTTACAATAGATAACTATTCAATCTAGTGGGGGAATGTTATATTATTTTATAATGTAATATTATATTTTTTAATTATATAATTTTGTAGATTAAATAAATGTGACAAAGAGTGTCACATATTGTAACATATAATAGTGAGTTACAATATTTAGATATGTGTGAATATTCAAATATGTAACATATTTGGTATTACAAATTCAATCACAAATTTGTAACTTCCAAATATTGCCAATTATTGTGTAGATTTGATATTATACAATATTGAGATTAATTTCTTAAAATCATATGTGAAATTACTGTTAGAGATATGATTTTAACCCCAATAATGTATTTTCAGGGTTACAAAATCAATTGGGAGTGGATTGGAACCGTTTAGAAAAACATCACATTTTTGTGTGCTGAAATTGGTCAGTGGCTGCGGCCAGATGATGTTGGTGGCCGCGGCCTGGGGAACAAGTGCTTGAACGACTTTTACCAACCTTTTTTAACGGCTCCAAAAACCCAAATAACTCCAAAATCTCATTTTTAATTCCATAAACATCCAATTAATCATTGGTAACAGTCATGAGGGTTGGAGGAATTTGAAATTCAAAGGGTGTCTCTAAACTCTATAAATAGAAGCATATTGCTCACTTGTAAGATACAAATTTTCTATCCATTAGAGCACTTGGCTAGAAAACACCTAGATGCTTGATTGTTCCAGAAAGAAATTTCGAAAATCTGTGAGAGATCCCTTAGTGCTTGTGTTAGAGGGAAATAAGCTTTTGGACAAAGGTTTCAAACTTTGTTCAAGTTGGTGATCCCCAACACTCTTCACTTTGGTTGTGTGAGCGACAGTTTCTTGTTATTTGTTCTTGTTCTTATATTTTCTACTATTGATTTTCTTCTTATTTTTCCTATTCTATTTACTTGTATTTTTGTTTAGATTGTAATCCTCTCATTTCTTTTGTTACAAACATTTTTACTTTATTTGTATTATTTTGCTTAGAGTTGTATTTCACCATTCTCTTCTTCTGATCCTTCACTTACTTATTTGTATTTTCAGTTATAGAGTTGTAACACTATTTAATCAATCTATAGTTTATTTGTATTATTTTGTCTAGAGTTGTAATATTTCTAACCAATTTCCATTGATACAATATATATTTTCCTAACAGCACCATCCTGTTGATGGGGGTGCTTGAAAACACTTTGATTCCAATTATTGTGATTTTTCCAAAGAACCCAGAAACGTTCGATTAGGTTTGGCTGCTGATGGTTTTAATCCATTTGGTAACATGAGTCGATCTTATAGCATGTGGTCGGTAATATTCTGCACGTACAATATGCCTCCTTGGTTGTGCATGAAATAGTCATATTCATGTTGACCTTATTGATTCCTGATCCGGAATCACCTGGGAAGGACATGGATGTATTTTTGAGGCTTGTGGTAGACGAATTGAAGGAGTTGTGGAACGAAGGAGTTCATACTAGAGACGCTGCAATGAACAGTGTATTCAGAATGTGTGTAGCTCTAATATGGACTATCAATGATTTTCATGCCCGTAGTAGTTTGTCTGGTTGGAGTGGCCAAGGATATATGGCATGTCCTTCATGCAACGAAGACACTCCTTCATTTCAGGTAATTGATAAGACGGCTTATGTTGGTCATAAAAGATTCTTATCTTCTACGTATAAGTGGAGGAAGAGTCTTATCTTCCCACACTTTTCTCAACAATATTTGTTTTTCAATAGTTTCAAATGCATTACCGAAATTATTTAAGTTATGTAATTAACCTCTAACTATAACTGATTTTAAGTTAATAATTATTTAAACCACAAAGATATGTCTGCTACTGTTGCTCGTTCTCATGGCGGTGATGGAGCGGGTGATCCTCCTCCAGATCCCACGCCTCAGGCGCCACCAGCCACAACCACCACAGCCTGTCAACTTGAACATGAATGTGATACAGTCCATGGTGGTGAACTTTCAACCACAATAACCGCAACCACCACTGCCACCACAACAACCACTACCACCACAGCCACCACAACAGTGCGACGATAATTACTTTGGAATTGATTTTGATGACATTTAGTTTCATTATATTATTATTTTCAACTTATTAATATATTGTGTTGTTTTTTTATTTTTATTTTGGAGACAATACTACTTATGTTTTGTTTTTTACATTTTGGAGACTATGGATATTGTTAAATTGGTTTTATTATTTAATTACATAAATTGGTTTTATTTATTTAATTAATATTTAATATTTTATAAAATAAATTTTAATTAATATAATGAATTCATTTTAAAAAAAAAATATATATATACCTACAACGACGACATGCCGTCGTCGTAGGGTGTTCGCTGAACACGAAAATCTGAGATTTCGTGACACTACGATGACGACATGTCATCGCTGAAGGCATATAAACCCACACACTCTCCAGCAATGATATGTCGTCGTTGTAGATGTGGGTGGTCGACGGACCTACAGCGACGACATGTGGTCGCTGTAAAACTTTTTGAAATTCAAATTTTCAAATTATGTGCCCACATACGGCGATGACATATCGTCACAATATCTCAGTCCAACCGAAAAAAAGGATTTCCTACTGCGACGACTGTGTTTTGTCATCACTGTAGGTCGCTACACATACGGACCTACATCGACGCCATTTTGGCGATGACATGTTGTCGTTGTATACCTACAACGATGATTTCTTGATCTACAGCGATGACAAAATTCGTCATTGTGGAGTCTTTTTCTTGTAGCGCTATCTCAAGCACTTATGGAACTCTCACAAATGAAATAGTTTTCTGAAATAAAGAAGCCTCTATGGTGAATTTCTAGTCAAGTGCTTTAGTGGATAGAAATTGATGTGTCTTACAAGTGAGCAATATGTTCCTATTTATAGAGTTTTGAGACACTCTTTGAATTTCAAATTTCACCAACCCCCATGGTTGTTACCAATGTTTAATTGGATGTTTATGGAATTAAAAATGAGTTTTGGAAGTTACATGAGTTGTTGGAACCGTTCAAAATGGAAATGGAAAAATAGCTTTGGCTATCGACCTCACTGGCCGCGGCTAGAGCTATTCCTGGCGACGGCCGTCAACCTTTATTCCACAGGCTGCAACCAGGAACACTTGTGGCCGCGGCCACAACCCATTTTCAGCACACACTTTTGTGCAATTTTTCCAAACGGTTCTATACTCTTCCCACAAGACTTTGTAACCTCCAAACACATTATGGGGCTTAAAATCATGTCTCCAACAACCATATCACTTATGGCTTTGACAAATTCAAATCAAAATGTGTAACATCAAATCTACACAATATTGGGTAATATTTGGAAGTTACAAATTTCTGACTGTTTTTGTAACCCCGAATATTTTACACATTTGGATATTTACACTATCCAAAAAATGTAACTCTCATATATATTATGTTAAAGTATGTGACACACTTTATCAAATTTATTTAATCTAAACATTATATTATAAATAATATAATAGTCAGACCGTCGCGAACCCAAGCCTTAGACTATTCATTTGTTTGTCATCCTCGGCACTGTTGTCTTCATCGCCCAACGTCGCTCGGCCCCAAATCCATACCCATAAATAACCACCCACAAATCCATATACCCAGACGCACACGGTTGGGATTTTATATCTATAGCAGAACAAATAAGAAAAAGATGAAGAAGGAGAGGAGTGGGAGCTCGATGCTAAAGGACGAGAACTAGCTAATGATATTTTAGTCGTTTAAATACTTAAAATGATGTTCAATTATATTATTATTAAGTAATTTATATCCTTGTCATACTCCACGTCATTTAGAGAAAACAACAATATAAACCATATAAATATTCAATTTAGTTGAATAACCGATTCACCAAAAGAATAATACTTGAGGAATATGAAGAATTTTCCAATTTCTCAATAAATACTGGTTAAGAAAATAAAAATATAAACATCTTCATCAATCTAGCGAACTAATGTACTAGATACTTCCAAAGGTTCTATGATATCATAAAATAAAACAGGTAAGTACCGGCGGAAGTCTCCGCCGGTAGTAATCATTACCAATAGGGCCTCACCGGTAATTTTTGGTCGATAATTATGCTTATTATCGGCAGACTGACACCCCCCGTTAATATTTTAATACCAGCGGATTATTAGGGGCGAGCTCCGCCGGTGTACAAGGAGTCAATATTGTATTTGACTCATTTAATACTGGCGGGTCCCGCCCCTATTAATCTGCCAGTAATTAAGTAATTATTTTTAAAAAAAATATTAAAATATAATAAATCAAGGAGGGTCATCATGAAATTATTGTCTTTTATACATAACCAAGGTGGAAGATTATAGTTCGCCAACACCACAGGCCACATGTTGTAAGCTTGGTTCATGTTGCCAAATGGATTAAATCCATCGGTAGCTAAGCCTAAACAAACATTCTTGGGATCACTTGCAAAATCAGGATGATTAGCATCAAAGTTCTTACACGCCATCCCATCGAGCGGGTGTCGCATCACCCCATCATCTTTCGATTTCCCAGTGTGGTGCCATTGCATGTCCTTCACTGTAAGCCTTGAACTGTATAGTCTTTTCAGCCGGGGTGTCAATGGAAAGTAACGCACCACCTTATGCGGCACCTTTTTTCCTTTAGTTTTTTCAAATGTAATGCATCGACTACTTCCACAAACCAGACATTCCTTATTATTAATTTTTAAAACGTTTAATAATAGCAAGCCTATTATTAAAAAATAATTAAATTATTTAAAAAATAAATTATTATTTATTTAATTATTTATTCATAATTTGTTTAATTTGTAATAATAAAAATAATTTTACAAATTAATTGTTATTTAACTTTTAGACTAATTTATTTTTTTAATAATTACATAACTTTTATTAATCTTTTTCATTCATTATTTTATTAATTATATTTTAAACTTATTAAATTGATAATTTCTGATAAATTTTAAAATTAAATTAGTAATTACTTAACTTAAATAATTATAAGATTATATCATAAGTTAATCAAATTATTATAACAACTTACACTAAACTTTTTTATTTATTTATTTAATTACTCTATGACAGAGAAAATAAGTCAAAATTTATTTTTTCTATGATGATATCCCTCTCGTTGATGGTTGTGGTCAACAACCATCAATCATAAGGATATCGAGATAGAGAAAATAAGTAATTTCTAATTATCTACTTATTTATTTGTTTAATAATTTTCAATTAATTATAAAAATATTAATTAACTCTAATTATATAATATTCATTACAATTTTATTTTCTCATTATGTTGACATAACATATAACAAAAAAAACTATTTGACTTGATTAAATTTCACGAAAAAAAGGCAGCATAACGATTTAATACGACCATTTCAAAAATTTTTAAATCCTACACTTAGAAAATCTCAGAGCATTTATAATAACACATAAAATATTTATAACTAACCAGTTTCTATTATTTTTTTTTTTCTATTTTAAATTATAAAAGCTCAAATATATATAAAATTGCTAACACATAATTAAACTTTTCTAACACATACACAAAATAATATATACATAAATTACATAAAAACATACTTTTTAATTGAGCGGCGGTGGTGGCAATGGAGCAGTGGACTTCCACAACGATGGTGGAGGACCTTGGATACAAAAATAGAATATTTTAGAAATTTATACAAAAATATTATACACATACCGTGGGGGTGTGGCTCGAATGTGGAGTGTCGTGGGTGTGGAGGGGCTTGGGTAGGAGGGTGGGCGGAGGATGGTGGCTGGGGGCGGAGAACAATGGTTCGGGGGCGAAGAAGACATATAGAGAGCAGAAAATGGAAGAAATGAGAAAACTGATGAATGGGGCGTTGTGGTCTTTTATATATGAGATAGATAGCGGCGGGGGTCTGCCACTAATAATGGGGTCCCGCCGCTATTAAAAAAACGGTCAGATTTACCCATTATAAGCGGCGGACTACCCGTGCTCTAATAATGTGTGGGACCCACCGCTATAATGTATTGGCAATGGACAGTCCGGCACTAATAATTTGTGGGCCTGCCGCTAATACCCATTCAAATAGAAGTTCGGAAAATTTTCTGCAATTTTCCTCTTCTTTATTAGCGGCAGACCCTCTGCTGCTAATAGTAAGTGGGTCCGCCGCTAATAATGATTTTTTTTAAATAAAAAAATTTATTAGCTGGTCTGCTGCTAATGTCCCTCTTATTAGAGGCGGATTCAGGTCCGCCTTTAATGCATCCACCCCTAATATTTAAACTTCTTGTAGTGTTTCTCTTATTATTTCAGAGAGATGTGTTACCCTAGCCATCTCGGTCCTTCATAAAGGTCGTTGAGCTTGACAATTGGGTCTTTAATATGTTGAAGCATAATCTGGGTTTGGGGAAGGTTCTAGATTTGGGTTCTGGGTTAAATTTTTGTTATGGTTTGGATTAAACGAAGTGAAAAATTCAAAGTGAAGAGGGTCATGTTTGGTTGCACAAGCCCGTGACTTATGTTTAGAGATAATAAAAATGTGAAAAAATGACCAGGATGACACATCGTACATGCATAATGACGAAGAATATCACACACCGTACATGCATGATGTGTTACTTTGTTCAAATAATATTTATAATGTGGTGGCAGAGGGTGTTATCATTGATGGGGTGGGTCCACTGACTATTCATGGTATTCAACTGACAGATGAATACACGAGGGTGCGAGTCACCAAAATGTTACAAGAGGATGCTGAAATCCCATGTTCTGTTGGGGAGATACGCTATGTTCGAGATACTTATGATGTATTCATTCCTTGGCCAAAAGAATTAGTTATGACTGATCAGGTATAAACAAATTCTTTAATTTGTTACCTATTAAAATATTTGTTGGTCCATTATTTTAATATTATTTTTACATGATGTTGCGTAGGGTCCTCTAAAAAAGAAACCTCCTATGTCAAAAAGCCCATCCAAGGATAAGACGAACCATAATTCTCTGACTAGCCCACATCTATCATCAACTGGGTCTCACGTCAATCCAGAAAAAACTCTGACCGAAGGCCAACCATTTGCCGATCACATCATGAATCGCATCCATGTTAGCCTTCAGTTTATGGTGAGAGAATATGGCAGAGTTAAGGGAATGAACACAGTCGTCTCAATTCCAGTGGACCCATCATTCATGAATCGCGAGTCAATATTTATAACTTCAGAGGATGTGGAACAAGTTGCTACTTTGCATATGATTGGAGGCTCAGCAATGATATTCGAATTAAGGTATCCCTTCAACTAATTCTTTGGAATGATATGAAATTTAGAATGGTTATGAGTAATGCTCTGTGATCTGTTGCAAATTTTCATAGTAAATTGAATGTTTACAGGTTTGGGTAGTCCTATTTATTGGGGAAGCTCTGCCGAAATTTTTCAAAAATATTTAACACTTAAGAAAATTTTGCAGATGCATTTGGGAGTCCCTATTTCCAAATCAGCATGTCTTTTACAAGTTTTTTGACATTGAGCGTCTTACCATTAATAATGTTAATGATGTAGAACGATCAACCATTGACTTGGCAAATTGGTTGATGACCATGGATAGAGTTGGTCAACTATACTTTATACCTTGGAACATACGGTAAGAAATAGTATAAACTTTTCTTATTTGATTATTCATATATTAAAAATTTAATTATTTTATTTAACACGCTTTTTATTTTAGGGAACATTGGATGTTGGTGATTGCTATGCCAAAAGGTGAAATCGTGTTCTTGGATCCACTGAAAGCACACAAATATCTTGAAGAAATTGATTCAATGATAATGAGGTAAGTTTTAAATTTTTAAAAATATTTCTTAATATGCAACAACTATTACATGTTACTACATTTTAATAACTTTTGTTAATTTTCTTTTTACATAGTGCATATTATAAGACTTCTTCCAATAAATTACTCGGCAATCCTACAAAGATATTCAATGTTTCATGTCCAAGACAACCACAAAGTCATGAATGTGGTTTTTATGTGTTGAAGTACATTAGAGATCTTGTACGGGCATCAAATGCAATAGAAACCTTGAAAGAAAAAGTAAGTTCATTTTTTATAACTTATTTTGTTATCGATAATCTATAAAATTAATTTATATTTATTAATTTTATAGTTTGATGGGAAGAAGCAATATTGTGAGATTGTAGACCTCTTGCCAATCCAACACAAATGGTTAGGTCGATTGATGACATACATTTATCAGTAAGCCTATTTTGTTTATAAGTTCGTTTAGTTGTAAGTTTAGTTTTATGTAAATGTATTAATGTTAAAGCTAGATATCTTACTTAAGTACTTGTGTGTTTATATGCTTATGTATGCCATTTTTAATTAATGAAAGTTATCATATTTTCATTCAAAAAAAAAATTCTTAACCAATTCCAATTGTAAATATATATAACTATAAATTCATATAATTAGACTGTTGAAAAAGAATTAGGCCAAATATATATATATATATTTATTAGACCATTTAAATAAAATTAGGCCAAAAATATATATATATATAAAATTAGAATTCTGCCATTTAAAAATAATCAGAAATATATATTAAAAAAAAGCAGGGCACTTTCTACTTTGGTTTTTAGGTAAAAACCGAAGTGGAAAGTGCCCATTTTACTTCGGTTTTTACCTAAAAATCGAAGTAGAAAGTGCCCAGGATGGATACGTGCCCCACTTTCTACTTCGGTTTTTAACTACTTTTTACTTCGCTCCGAACTACTGCAGTTGCGAATTTTAGTGAAAACCGAAGTAAATCAAGCTTAAAAATCGAAGTAAAAGCCATTTTTCCTTGTTGTGTAATTAGAAGAAACTAACATCAACGGCTACAAATCCATGAGATCCTTCGTCGATGTATACTATTATATAAGTATAGAGGACAATTTTTCTATAGAGCTTCACTTTAAGTTCTACTGGTAGGGCTCTTAATATTCTCGATTTGTGAACAGTTTTCGGCACGATTTTTTTTTTTATAATTGTGTATATTGTAGCTATTTAGAGCATCCTGGAAATTTTCAGAAAATTCTGAATAGTTTACAGTACCGAAAACTAGGTTCAAACATGTTGCTTTCCACGCGCATAAAATAATTAGTCATGGTACAACATGTTTGAACTTAGTTTTCTATACTATAAACTATTCGAAATTTTCTGAAAATTTGCAGGATGCTCTATATAGTTACAATATACACGATCATAAAAATAAATCGCCCCGAAAACTATTCACGGATCGAGAACACTGAGAGACCCACCGGTAAAGCTTAAAGTGAAGCCCCTATAAGAGAATTCTCCTAAATATATATATATATACGCATTTACACAAATAAATGTACTCTTTAGTGACAACATTTTTAGTTACAATATATATTTTGTGTGACTAAAAATTCATATTTAATCATAAGTTGTTATTAATATAGTTTTAGTCACAACCTATTACTTTTATCGATAAAATTAGTTGTGACTAAAAATATATTTAGTGACAACAAATTATGATTTTTGTGACTAATATTTTTAGCCACAAACTTTTTAGTGATGATATAGTTAAGAAGATTTTTCTTTAGTCACAAATTTTTTACTTCTACTTATAAGTTTTATTATGACTAAAACAATTATATGAAACCTTACATAATTTTTTCTCGCACACATATTATATATGTTGAGATCATCTTATTATAACAACTAAAGTTTATAATCAATGGAAAATATGGAATATTTATAAATTATAAACGGATTGATTATGTAGTCGAAAATGTAAATAGAATTATTCTGAGTATAATAATTTGACATTAATTAAAATTCTAATTAATGTATAGTTTTGATATTAAATCATTTAAATAAAGATGTACAGGAATTGAAACAAATATATTAATACAATTGTAACCCTTTTTATGATGTGTATTTCTCTATGTTTTATGAGAAAAGGGACAGCTTGGATAGAAAATTAAATTCTTAAATTAACTTGATGTTTAATTCAATGCATGCACACGCTATTTGTGTATATGTTTTAAAGTTACTTAAGAAGAAAAAAAAAACTCATAGAAAATACAATATTAAGAAAGAGCATATATATATATTCTATATTTATTTTTAGTGGAGACAGAACCGAAAGTTATTATTGTTACATATAATGCATGTATATTGTTATATTATATATAAATATTTATATATGCTCCCATATGGAGCTTGCTTCGTACAATTTTGTTTGATCAGATTAAAATTTCAGATAAACTTTGGAACCATCGATTAAAAACGTGATCACACTAAAGAGACAATACGGCCAGCAAAATACTTAAAAGAAATCATCAAAGAAACTAAGATAATAAAGACAACAGAAAGTGGTATAATGCCATTTGTCCACTATATACGTACGACTACTATGGTGGACGCGTTCATGTCATTTTCTATATAAACATCCATCACTACCGTATATATCTTATTATATTTATATGTTCCACTTAAGTAATTGGTTCTCATTCTTTGGCTGCTCTCCATCAGAGATTTTATTCATAGATTAACTATGTTTTAATTTAATAATTGTTAACGTAGCCAGAAATTTATACATATTAGCGAGCTGAGGAATGTCATAATTATATCTGCCATATATCTGGAGCTGTCACTACTACAAAAAAGATTTTTTAGGACTAACATTGCGAGTCCTAAAAAATTTTTTAGGACTCACGGTGCGCGAGTCCTCTATTTGAGAGCCTTAAAAACTGAGGTTTTTAAGACTCGCAAAAAGAAGTATTTTAGGACTCGCATTGCAAGTCCTAAAATAAGTGCGAGTCCTAAAAAGTTTTCACTACTACAAAAAAAATACCTTTTAGGACTCACAATGCGTGTCCTAAAAAATTTAGTTGAGTACCTTTTAATTAATTATAATTTTATTTTATAAATCAATATTTAGGTAAAGTGCACAATTTTTTTTTAAATCCCACTATTGTGTGATGACTAATAAATATATAAGTATATATTTAAAATATATATTATAGAAAATTTTAAAAACATTACTATGATTAAATGAATAAATACAGTACATATAAACAAAATCAAAGCATGAAGATACAATCTAATACAAAATCAGAAATACATAAGTAACGAAGATTCAATCTAATACAAACACAACACAAAACAAAAATAGATCAACAAAAAGAAAATGAGAGATTGTATATATTTTTTAAAATGAAGACCCAAGACTGCCCTTGTTAGCCACCACTGCCGTGAGCTACAGTCGCTGCCAGCCACCTCCGTGAGCCACTATTGCAGCGAGCCCTTAACCCCTTGTGAGCCACAGTTGCAGCAAGCCCCCACCAACCGTGAGCCTTCGTCCGCCACCACTGTGAGCCTTCGTCCACCACCTCAAGCCTTCGTTCGCCACCAACCGTGAGCCTTCGTCCACCACCACAAGCCTTCATCCGCCACCACCGTTGCCACAGGCGTGAGTAATGAAGGATGGGAAGCTAGTGAGAGAGAATGAGGAAGAAAGAAGATGGGAGGAGGAAGAGGATGAGATGGTGAGGCTGGCGGCTAGGGCTTCGTTTAGAAAGAAAAAGATAAAGAGGGAGAGAGAGAAAGCACGTGGAAAGAGGGAAGATGATGGGGTTTTAATAATAATAATAATAATAATAATAATAATAATAATAATAATAATGGTAAATGGGCTGTCTTTTTTTTTAGTATTTTTAATAATAATAATGGTAAATGGGTTGTCTTTTTTTTTTTTAGTATGAAGGACTCTCAAAGTAAGTCCTTAAAATTATTAAGTAAAACACTTATTTTTTAGCCCAGATTTTTTTAGGACTCGCATATTTTTTTAGGACACTCATTGCGAGTCCTAAAAGAGTATTAAGGACTCCCAAAGCAAGTCCTTAAAATTATTAAGTAAAACACTTATTTTTATAGCCTAGATTTTTTTAGGACTCGCATATTCTTTTAGGACACTCATTGCGAGTCCTAAATTGTGTTTTTTCAGGACTCTCAATGAGTGTCCTAAAAACTCTATAAATATTTTTAAGGACTTGCATTTAGGTGCGTGTCCTAAAAAAGTGTCCCGTAAAGGGTATTTTGTAGTAGTGTGTTGTTGCCAGTTCCTACCTCTCCAACTCGAGGTATCCAAAGGCTTAATGAGATTACTAAGGAGTCAGGTCAGAAATATGGACACCGCGGGCTAAGAATCCATCAAGCTCGAGGTGCGAGCTGGAGTTGGCACCCCTGACCCCTTATAAAGTCAACCACGCAATGTAAACATGCATATATCAAACATCACATGTCTGATATATCCCTGAATTCTCGGACACGCAGCATAAATGTGCGTATTCAGGCACCCACGACTGGGTTGGGCCGTGCGGCTCATTATCCCCCTTACCTATTGATTAGACCACACTTCATTGTCAGGTTTTAGGAATTAATCATGAATGTCACAGAAGTGACATGATGGGTAAGAAGGTCACGGGATGACCCCCCTTTGCCAACCCCCAGGTGCCCTCTCCCTATAAATATGGAGACCCTGGGGTTGCAAGGGGTTGGATTCTATTTTGTAAAGAAATACCCTGTAAAGAATATCAGAAAGAGAGCAATAATATAGGTTGGTGGACTAGAAGGATTTTAACCTTTGAACCACCTAAAAAAGTACTCGTGTTACCATTTTACTTTAAGATTAGTCATCTATTACGGTTCATTATCTATTAATTATCTGTTGCCGAAGAGCCGCGTCAACAGTTTGGTGCTTTCATTGAGAGGCTGTTAGATTGGTGCTCATGGTAATCACTCGCTCAAGACACGGTAATGAGGCGGACCATCGTGATGGGCAAGAGGCCCATCATGCTGCCATTTCTGATGATCAGAACCCTGAGGTTCAACAGCGGTCGGGCAAGCAGCCAATAGGCCAAGATGACACTGGAAGTTCGAGTCCCCGGCCACCCAATCCAAACCCAGATTTCTACACGGCGGTGGAAATGGAGAATGCACAGCTGAGGAGTCAGCTTGCAAAAGCTAACCAGGAGATTCAAGAGGTGTTGGCCCGACTACCCCCTCTTACAATCGATGCTAACGTCAGAAAGAGGCAAGACGAGACTCATAAGTCCTGCCGGGGTAATCGGTTCAGGCCTAGCCGGTCGGTCAGACCCCCGACATCAAACTCTACTCCGACATCACACCACCAGGAGACCACTTTTGAGGAATCACCTAGGGCCGAGCAACAGTACAGCCAATCGGTCCAAACCTTAACTCCCAGCTCACTTCCGCCCTCGAGTGCGCCCAGGAGGGCTCGAGGGAGCTCGTGAAGGAGATCCGGGGAGGGCTCACAGCGACAGCCCGCCCCGGCCAGCCCTCATGCGCCTCACTCAAACCGCCGAGCACAGGACCCAGAGGATGGTAGAGCGGAGCGGCCCCGACCTAACCTAATCCGCCCTGACGGGACCAGAATTGCATCTCTGGTCAGGCATCCTCCTTCACCCATTAGGTACCCGTATCCTCCTCGGCCAGTCCGAGATATTCCGGGTCATGGTAGCAGTAGGAGAAATCTACCTTCCGCCGGACCTTCCCATCGTAGCCGGGCACCCAGAGAAGTCCCGGATCCCCATCCCCAGAGGCGGGCTCCGAGCTTCTCAAATGGGAGTGATTGGACCGAAAGCCGTCGAAGTGACCTTTCCGGCGGAGACCTGCGCCAACATTTGAGCTCAGCGCAGAGTCCTCACGCCGCCCCAAGGAGCGACCTCCGAGATCGTCTAAACTCTCAAAGAGGAGACCCGGTGGGAAACGGCAGCCGTGCTCGCCAAAGGGAAGACCTGTCCGAGGTACGCGACAGCGGGAACGTCCCATATAACCTATCTCAAGATAGGAGGGACAATAACCCGCCAAACGCATACAATGGATCTGAAGCTGTTGAACAGCCCCGGAACAACCAAGGAAGTTAGGACAAAACCCTTGAGCATCTGGCTCAGATGGAGGAGCTAATGAGGAAGCTCATATCAGAAAAAGAAAAAGATGAATATGATTCAGGGGACGAACTGGAACTCTTCGCCCCCAGCATAGCAGCAACGACGTATCCACCCGATTTCCGTATGCCGCACTTGTCCAAATTCAACGGAGACGGGGATCCATCAGATCATCTGGGTATGTTCAATACCTTGATGATGGCCCACAACATTGGTCCCGAGCTGAGGTGTCTAATATTTCCTTCCACCTTGACTGGGCCGGCCAGACAATGGTTCAAACAGAGTAAGAAACAATCAATATACTCGTGGAAAACTTTCTCTACTGACTTTAAGAGAGCATTCCGAGCTTCCCAGGCTGCCCACGTCAAGGCCAACACCCTGGTAAATGTGAGGCAGCAACCCAACGAGCCTCTGAAGGCTTACCTGAGTAGATTCCCGAACGTCTCTGCTCGGTCCAGAGACGCAGATGACAGCTCCAAGCTCATGGCTTTGAGAACTGGGATCCTCGTCGGAGGGGGACTCTGGAAGGAGATACAAAGGAAGGGTTTCAGCACAGTAAATGAATTCCTAAATAGGGCCCAGGGATGGATCAACCTGGAGGAGGCGCAAGCCTTAGCCGCAGGAACCAGCCAAGCCCCTAAACAGCCCGCTGGAGTGGGAACGGAGGATGTGACAGCGACCCAAACCGTTACACAAAATAACCAATTTCGTGGAGGCAAGAGAAAGGGGAACGGCGAGGACAACTAGCACGGCCCAAAGAAGAACAAGTCCGTAGAAAAGTTTAAGTCGGTCTACGCGACTTATACGAAGCTCACCCACTCTAGGGAGAACATCTTCCTAGCAAATTATGCTTGCCTCCCCTGGAAGAAACCATAACCGTTAAAGCACCAGAAGGGTAAGCGAGACCCTTCCAAGTTTTGTCGGTTCCACAACGACATTGGCCACAATAAGGATGATTGCAGACACCTGAAGGATGAGATCAAAACTCTCATCAGAGCCAGACCCCTGGCTCAGTATGCGCAGAATAGAGTTCCTGCAAGCCATCTAGCTCCGGAAGTCCCGGTCAGTCAGCCCGGGTCTCGGGTAGATCAGGACGTCCCTCCTCCCATGATAGGAGGAGAGATCTCCACGATCTCTAGAGGTCCCCATTTGGCTGGCACGAGCCGAGGTGCCCAAAAGAGATACGTCAACGAACTTAAGGCTCATAACGGAGGGGAGTTCATCCCTGAGCAGCATTTACCAAAGCAAAAATGATTGGAGAGGCAACCAATCATATTTACCGAAGAAGATGCCAGCCACGTCCAATTCCCTCATAATGACCCTCTAGTCGTAGCAGTGCAGCTCGCTAATCGGAAAGTTAGGAGAGTGCTGGTCGACAATGGGAGCTCAGTAAATCTACTGTTCCGGTCCACGCTGGAGAAGATGGGTTTTTCTATCACCGAGCTGAAAGCCACCTCCATGATGCTTTACGGATTCTCTGGAGAGGGATCGGCGGTGATAGGAATGATCGAGTTGGTGATCACCTTGGGAGAGGGACCTCGGACAGTCTTGAAACTCCTCGAGATCGTGGTCATCGATTGTCCCGTCGTGTACAATGCCATTTTGGGTCGACCTACACTAATAGCGTTTGAAGTCGTTACCTCCATTCACCACCTCGCGTTGAAATTCCCCTCTTCCACGGGGATATGCACAGTCTGTGGTGATCAACTTGCTGCCAGGGAATGCTACAACATTTCCATGAAGGGAAAATTAAAACTCGGGCAGTTAACGATGACTGTCCAAGGTGGAAATGAGGAATCTCAGGAACCTTTGCCTAATCCTTAGATTGAAAAACCTCAGAGTGCCGAAGGGGAAAATGTCATCTTAAGTGATGATATTGACCCCAGAATAGGCGAGGATAAATCTGAGCTCCAAGCTATCGAAGAGCTCGAGGAGGTAAATATCGATCCACATAATCCATCGTGGATTGTAAAGCTCGAGAAAAATCTATGTGGCGAGAGGAAGGCGGAGCTGATTAAGTTCCTGCAGGAGAACTTGGACGTGTTCGCATGGTCTCATGAGGACATGGTGGGGATCAGTCCGAGCGTCATCATGCACACCCTCCATTTGGATAAAAGTGTGCCTGCGAAATCCCAGAAATAGAGGCGCCTAGGAACGACCCGAGCTGAAGCCCTAGAAGAGGAAGTAGCCCGACTCAAAAAGTGCGGCTTTATCCGTGAGGCTAAGTTCCCGGTCTGGGTCGCCAATCCTGTGCTGGTCCCGAAGCCCAACGGGAAATGGCGGACCTGCATCGACTTCTCCGATCTGAACAAAGCTTGCCCCAAAGACTGTTTCCCCTTGCTAAGGATCGACCAATTGGTTGACGCCATGGCGGGGCACGAGCTCATTTCCTTTATGGATGCGTACTCAGGCTATAATCAGATTGCCATGAATCCAGTGGACCAGGAACACACTAGCTTCATGACCCCAACTAACTTTTATTGTTACAAGGTCATGCCGTTCAGGCTGAAGAATGCCGGAGCTACATACCAGAGATTGGTAAACAGGATGTTTGTCAACCAGATCGGGAAGAACATGTAAGTGTACATTGACGACATGCTGGTCAAGTCGAAAACTGCCGATAACCATGTTTGTGACCTTGAGGAATGCTTTAAGATACTGAGAGAATACGGCATGAGGCTTAACCCGCAGAAGTGTACTTTCGGAGTCACCTCAGGGAAGTTCCTGGGTTTCATCGTCAATACCAGAGGAATCGAGGCAAACCCCGATAAGATCAGGTCGTTCCTCGACCTGCCCTCACCTCGGTCGCGAAAGGACGTTCAAGGCCTGACAGGAAAGGTGGCGACCCTTAATCGGTTTATTTCTAAATCTACCGACAAGTGTCTGCCATTCTACAACCTACTCCGAGGAGTGCGAACGTGCCTTCCTCGACCTGAAACCACATTTAGCTGAGCCGCCTGTACTGTCCAAACCAATGGCCGGAGAGCCTCTTTTCCTTTACCTAGCTGTCACAGAAGATGCAGCTAGTGCTGTATTAGTCCAAGAAGAAGATCGATCTCAGAAGCCAGTCTATTACATTAGCAAGAGGCTTCTCAGAGCTAAGTCTCGATATCCATTGATGGAGAAGATGGATTTTGTCTCATTACGGCCTCCCGAAAGCTCAAGCCATATTTCCAGTCCCACTCGATACATGTCATAACCGATCAACCTTTAATGCAGGTTTTGCAAAAACCTGAAGCATCGGGACGTCTGTTGAAGTGGGCTATTAAGCTCAGCCAGTTCTGAATTTTGTACACTCCGCGAACTGCGATAAAAATCCATGCCCTAGCTGATTTTGTGGCAGAATGCACAGGATTTCGAGAAGATCCTGTGGAAGATTCACCTCAGGCCTCCTTAGTCCAGGCCTCATGGAAGGTCTTCATAGATGGCTCATCCAACGAGAATGGCTCCGGGGTTGGAATCATTCTGATATCCCCAGAAGGACATAGATTCCACTCGGCGTTGAGATTCAGATTCAAGGCATCCAACAACGAAGCGGAATACGAAGCTTTACTGGCCGGGCTAAGGGTGGCCCAAGAGCTGAAGGCCAGCTCCATTCAGTGTTACAGCGATTCCTAGCTCATGGAAAACCAGGTGCAAGGTGAATACCAAGCACGGGGAACCAAGATGGTTGTTTACCTTGCCAAGGTAAAAGTCGAGCTGTCTGCATTTGAACGAGGCTCAATTGAGCAGATACGTCGGGAGCAGAATGCCAACACGGACGCCTCGGCAAAGCTCGCTACGTCCGGAGAAACAAAGACTTTGGGGTTAGTACCGGTAGAGTTCTTGGAGAAACCAAGCATAGAAGAAGTCAGGGTGGAGGTTGAGATGATCGATGCCAGACCGACCTGGATGACCCCCATCCTCGATTATCTCACGGCAGGAAAGTTACCTGAATAGTGTAATGACGCAAGGCGGGTACTTTACTAGGTTCCAAGGTATACAGTGGTAGATGGGATGTTATACCGGCGTGGGCACTCTCTACCCCTCCTGCGATGTGTTTTACCAGGCGAAGCAAAGACCATTTTGCAGGAGGTGCATGAGGGTTTTTGCGGAGATCACACTGGGGGGCAAAGCTTGGCCCTGAAGATCTTAAGGCAAGGATATTACTGGCCCACTCTGTCAATGGAATCGATCTCTTACGTTAAAAAATGTGACAAGTGCCAGCGATTCGCCATGGTTGCCCGAGCTCCCCTAGTCGAGCTGAAGATGATCTCGTCCCTGTGGCCATTCGCGGTCTGGGGAATCGACTTGGTTGGCGCCCTCCCTACTGGAAAGGGAGGAGTCCGTTACGCGGTGGTGGCTATCAACTATTTCACCAAGTGGGCACAGGCAGAACCCTTGGCAACAATCACTTCAAAAAGAGTCCTTGACTTCATGGTCAAAAGCATTATTTGTCGATTCGGGCTGCCAAAGAAGTTTGTATCAGACAATGGAACGCAGTTCCACAGCGACCTCTTCACCGAATTCTGTGAGAGGCACGACATTGTAAAAAGCTTCTCCTCCGTGGCCTATCCCCAAGAAAATGGGCAGGTCGAGGCCGTCAATAAGATGCTAAAGGCGAGCCTTAAGAAAAGACTGGACGAAGCCAAGGGAGTCTGGCCAGAATAGCTCCCCCAGGTACTGTGGGCATACCGGACCTCACATTGAACGTCGACAGGTCATACTCCTTTCTCCCTAGCTTTCGGGAGCGAGGCAGTCCTTCCTGTCGAAGTAAAGGTAGCCTTGCATAGAGTCCAGGCATTTAACTAGGACCGCAATCACGAATTGCTCTGCGCATCTCTCGACCTGATTGATGAAAGACGAGAGGATTCACAGCTACAGCTCGCGCATTATCAGCAAAAGATCACTCATTATTTCAACTCAAAAGTCAGAAAACGTGCCTTTAGCATCGGCGACCTGGTCCTCAGAAGAGTCTTCTTAGCCAGTAAAGACCCCAAAGATGAAGTATTGGGACCGAGCTGGGAAGGGCCATATCAAATAACCAAGGTCATAAAGGAAGGAACCTACAAGTTAGCTCGACTTAATGGAGAAGCAGTCCCACGAACTTGGAACGCCATCCATCTGAAGAAATATTATCAGTGATACCTTTGTAAGGCTTAATCAGAAAGGCCATCCTTTGTTTATTAAGCAATGAGAATTAAATCATTTTCCATTATTGTGTATATCTGTGGAAGTAATGTCAAGTAACCACGAAAGACCCTTTCCTAATTACTTGGGGGGCATATGGTCCCTGGATATAACCAGGTCATCTTAAAGACTTAGAAGTTAATTCAAATTGATTGATCGATGTTTTTTTTAAAAACCACGAAATATTGATAAAGGATTAACGTGAACTAAGTCGTATCCTGGATATAACCAGGTCGTCCTAAAAAACTTAGAAGTTAATTCAAATTGATTGATCGATGTTTTTCTTAAAAAAACACGGGATATTAATAAAGGATTAACGCTAACTAAGTTTTCAAATTAACGTCCTGGATGTAACCAGGTCCTAAAACTTAGAAGTTAATTCAAATTGATTGATCGATATTTTTCTTAAAAAACACAAGATATTAATAAAGGATTAACACGAACTAAGTTTTCAAATTAACTTCCTGGATGTAACCAGGTCATAAAACTTAGAAGTTAATTCAAATTGATTGATCGATGTTTTTCTTAAAAAGCACGAGATATTAATAAAGAATTAACGTGAACTAAGTTTTCAAATTAACGTCCTGGGTGCAACCAAGACTTAACTCTTAGAAGTTGGTTCAAGTTGGTTAACATATGTCTTTTTTAGAAAAGCGTAAGATGTCAATCACAACACCAACAGAAACTAAGATTATTACTAAAATGAAAAAAAGAGAAATGAGATAGAGGCAAAAGGATGTAAATCAATTAAACATAAATTTGAAAAAACCAATTGTCTTGAGGTTAAAAAACCTCATAATATAAAGTTACAAAAAAAAAATGTGCAAAGGATAAAAAGAAGAGGAGAAAGTTCCTAGGCCCCGCCAGGTGCTTACTTACCGTGAGGGTCATCCCCAATGAAGACTCCATCACATTCTCAGGAATCCTCATCTCGATCTCCCGCAGGTCCCTTGAGGTGGCGTTATAATAGTGGTCCACGATGTAGCTTGCGGTCTCATAGACCGTCCCCCAAAAGACATCAGGGATCTTCTCTAAGGCTCGGGGGTTCACCGGGACGCGCACCTCGCGGGGCATAGTTGGCAAGATCCCAACGGTTGCCTCCTTTTCCCGGGCAAGGGCGAGAGCTCAAGGTGGAGGTGGAGCCATCTCCTTTGCGACAGGAAGAGGTGGAGGCACCTTTTCATTGGCAGAAGGGCCTGGATTTTTCCCTTTAGCCGGGGACTTAGAGGATGCCCCAACAGCCTGCTTCGTCAACCGAAGCCTCTTCACCAAAGGTTCGGAGGGAGGATTTCCCCCTGGAACATGGCCCGTAAGCCATCATCCCCAGTCTGAGACATCTCTGTTGAAGCAAAGACAAAGCATTAATACACATGAAAAAATGTTTGTGCAAAACAACAAAAATAAAAGGGAAAACAGAGCTCAAGTATGTTTTGAAAGGGGTCCTACCCTCCGAGCTAGAGGAGGAATCTATGGTCACGACCTCCGGCCCCGGAGCTTCAGGAGGGGAGTCTAAGATAACGACTTCGTGGGCTAGAAGAGGCTCTGGGTCCGAATCTTCTTCGGGACTAGACTCTTCTACGTACTGCCTAAGACCCGGAGCTACTACACCCTCCCGGAGGGAGGGCCACGACCGAAGATTGGTCCCGTACTCCTCAAAAAAGGCCGACCTAAAGGCTAGGGTATTATCTACAACTACAGTACCCCTAGAACGGCTCATGTCATAACCCAGCACGAGCTGGTCGACGCATTGGAGTAAGGTTATGTCGCGGTCTGGGTCACTTCGATGGCGATGAACGGGCTGGCTGGGATTGAACCTAGCAAGCCTTAAGTATGCAGTGGCCCTATCTAAATCCCTAAATAGATAAGGATTACCTTGGTCGGAGGGGCCGGTTGCTGCCCCGAACTGGGTCCTCTCCAAGTTTGCTTCTTGGGCGACCTCCAAAGCCCGCCTCCGCCGCACGAGGGGCACCTCGTCCTCCTTGTCCTCATCTTCTCCCACGGCCTCCTCCTCGGGGATGGGTGCCATCTCGCGAGCAGGAGGGAGACCCCGTGGTCTCCTCAAGGCCAAAGTCTAGCCCAAAGAGATTAGCTTGCACGCCAGCATCGTCTCGTCGGACACAAGCTAGCGATAATCCTTTTCGCTTGGGGGCAGCCCCGCCAAGGTCTCGTATTGACCCCCAAGGGTCACAGACTTGGCCATCCTCCCGAAAATGGCTGCATGATTATTTCTAAGTCAGGAACGAGTAAAAGAGGCTAATCAGCAAAATTAACTTACGAGCTGAGAGTAGAGGGTACTTACAAGGACGGTTGAAATAGTGGTGTTCGCAGTTGCGGAACCCCTTGGACATGAAGAACTGGTCTTTAAAGTTGTTGGGGTGGCTGGGAAGCTCGATGACCACAGCTGAATTTGGAAAATGGGTCAGATAGTAGAACCTGTCACCTCGCCCCCGCTGCTCCGGGCTGGCCTTGAGGCAGAAAAAGTAGAGGATGTCCGTCGGCGTGGGGACCTCCCATTCCTGCTTCAGGAATAAGTATTTCAGCCCCGCTAACAAACGATATGAGTTAGGGGGAGTTGGAAAGAAGACAGCTTCACGTAATTTAGAAAATCCGTGAAGTAGTGGTCCAGCAGGAGGAAGGCCCCAGCCTTGAGGTGCTCATCGCTCCAAGCAGCGTACTCCTCATCAGGCGGCGCGCAGCTCCGCTCACCTTCGAGGGGAGGTCGGGCATCTAGGGCCCCCCTCCCTATTTCAATGTTGTGGGAAAGGAAGATTTTATTCACTTTCCCCTAGGTGGTGACCTTCGAGGCGATCCTCTCGGCCTCAAAGAAAGCATCGGGCCCCACCTCGAGCTCCTGCTCCACGGCTATACCGAAGGTGGGGATTGGGGACTCTATGACCACCTCCTTTCCCTTGTTGGCTTGCTGGGAAGACAAGCTGCCAGCACTCTTCTTGGATGCAGTTTTCTTTGGTCCCACCTGGTCGCCTAACAAACAAAAGAAGAAAATTTAAAAAGGGCGACCTAATCATAAGAAAGAATCTAACGTGAAGTGTTTCCTTTACATGGGCTGAGGTAATCTCAACCCGTGGAGAGTGAGACCACGCGGTTTTATGAACACGCGCCTGTGCTCCCAACGGTTCCCCGATTACTCGGAATCCGTGTGTCAGGAGGGTCAGAGTAAAAGTTTTCCTTGGAATGAAAGTTTCAGTAGGCAAACAGTGCAAAACCGTCTGTGAGGTGTGTCCCCTAAGCTACCCGGTTTTGCACCCTAAAAATTGGTTATTTCAAACAGGCATACAAAAATTTTACCCAGAAAGTGTACCCTATGAGTCATGCTCCTAAATGGTTTTTTCTACGGTCGATGCACTAGGATAAAAACCTACGCGTATCATACCAACAATAAACTAGCAAAACACCGCATGCTATTACAAAAACCATTTACCTAAGCAACAGTGAAGGTAAAAATATTTTTAAACATGCATAAACGAAGGACTTACAGAAGTATTTTGCTGTGGTGAGACTGAGAGGGTCGTCTGGGTTGGAATCCTTCTGGGATGACTGGTGTCGAAGTCTCGAAGGAGTTCTCGTGCCTGAATTTCTGGAACACTGGGAACAGTGACTGGAAGAAAGAGAGGATTTTTGAGACTAAGAAGAAAGAAGAAGATGAGAAAATAAGAAAATTTTCAAATGAACGGGCAGCCCATGCGAAAGGTGGCCACCCTTTTTATATACGTAAAAGGCCAAAGGACGAGGGCCATTGGATCGCCTTGATGTAGGATATGAGGATCACTACTCGAAAGGCGAAACGACGGTCGAGTATAGGCTAGGCCATTTAATGCGGTTCTCGGAAGACGTACCGTCACCAACCACGATGCTCCACGTATTCGATACCAGCGTAATGGGCGGAAT